>NC_090927.1:81279275-82529275 GCF_040938575.1 Ambystoma mexicanum | reverse complement strand
GTTCTGTCGAATCCTTCTTAGGGATAAAGAACAGTGAGGCGCCGGCAGGAGAAGTGGATTCTTGAATGAGACCGTTATGTAAATTCTTCTGGAGATACTCCTTTAGGACTTCCCGTTCGCGCGCTGATAGTATATACATGCGCCCAAAAGGGTTTGGAACACCAGGAGCTAGTTCAAGGGCGCAATCATCTCTACGATGAGGAGGTAATTCTGCGAACTCTGAATTGGAAAACACTACTTGAAATTCTTGGTAGTCAGGAGGAATCTCCTGGATGTTATGTAACACCGAGGTAGTGCAATTCCTTTCTTGGATGGAGTGTGTAGAACAGAACCCTAACGCTCCACCAGAAAGGCAATGAGTAAGGCAATGTTCTGATCCTAGAAATATTGTGCCGGCCTTCCAATTAATGTATGGATTATGGGCTATAAGCCACGGTAACCCCAATATCAAGGGATAATGTGCTGTACGAATGACATCAAATACAATAGTCTCTTGATGAGATGCAATCTTCATTTGAATCGGTCTTGTTTGTTCCCTGATAGGACCGGAAATCAATGGACTTCCGTCAACAGATTCTACTGGAACCGCAATGGTCTTTAGGGAGCATGGTATATTCTTGTCATTCTTCCAATGGGTGTCTACAAAATTCCCCGCAGCTCCGCAATCAATCAATGCGGGAACCAAAATTGGCTCGGAGGTGCCCCATTCCATTGAAACCTGAATGACAATCATGGGAGGATCGGGTGTGTCTGTGATTTGAGAAGTCAAAGACTTGGATGAGGAACCTATTATTGGCTCCCTAGCCGCGGTTCCCCATGCGGTTGGGAGGAAGCGTTTCCCTGTTGTTTGGTAGGGGTGATGGGGCAATCTTGTACTGGGTGGTCTTTGGACCCACAATACATACACAAGCCCTTAGCTCTCCGTCGATTACGTTCCTCCAAGGTGAGTCTACCTCTTCCTCTTGTGATTCCTATCTGCATTGGTTCATCAATTGGGTTTTTCATGGGACTAGTAGGATACGTAGTCAATGGTCTCACAGAACGATTTCAACGTCGTTCTCTGAGCCTTTCCTGTAGACGGTAGTCCATCTGCATCACTAATGTAATCATTTCCGCTAGGTTGGGAGGTCGAAACACTCTAGACACCTCGTCTTTAAGTTCCTCATTCAAACCCCTACGAAATAGTGTTATCAGAGCATCATCAGCCCAAGAGGTACCCGCAGCAAGCTGTTTAAAGGAGGTGATATAAGACAGTAGATCCTGTGATCCCTGTTTGAAGTCCAATAATTGCTCTTGGGAGGAAACAGTGATCTCTTGTCTACTGAACATGGATCTAAGACTGTTCAGAAAGGCGGGATAGGAGTCTAGCAGAGCGTTGTTTGTCACAACGAGTGGTGTAGCCCATGCCAATGCTGGTCCAGTCATATTAGCTATCATATGTCCCACCCTGTCACGATCACTCTGAAAGAAGGCCGTCTTGAACGAAAACTGGACAGTACATGCTTCGATAAAAGCTTTAAGTTTGTGGGGATTCCCATCATATAAACCCCCTGGAATGGGACCTGGGGGTAATTCTGAACAACTAGGTACCCTTCCAACCTGTTGTCTCAAGAAGTCATTTTCCTGTTGTAATGCCTGGACTTCCGCAGTCAAAGACTGGACTGCAGAAACCAATTGCTGCTGTTGGGCTGCGTCCATGATATCTCCTTGAACTATTGAGTTCTTTAAGGCAACCGTTCAGTGCCTGGGAAACCCCAGTAACTTCTAATCTTTGTTTCTCTTTTTTGGGTGTTGCTAACTGTAATAATTAGACAATTTACAAGAAATTTGAATAACACCAAAAGGTTACCTTAGAGAAACACCAGTCGTTCTCCTTCCTAAACTGCCTTCTTCCGAAAGAATCCGACAGGGGTAGAGAATGAGTGCCTCCCTGAGACCCTTCCTCCGCCCACAATACAAGAAGTAAGGAGGGGAAGGACCCCAGGGAAACCCTCTGGGGAAGAAAACCCTGTGTCGATGCTGTGGATGGATGTCGTCTGTCTGGAGAGGTTCTTGGTACCCGGACTATCCGCTCAAGGGGAGCCGTCTGAATAAAGACAGAGGAAAGTGGTAAGTATAAGAAGGGAAACTAGAAGGCAGAATATTGGTAGAGAAAACGAAGAGTACCTGATCGGAAAGGGGGGACCACTTATCGAGCTATATTGCAGATCTTCCGATAAGACTCGGATAGGAGTAACCTTGAGGACGTTCCCGAAAGAGAACGATTCTCAAATTTCAATGCTGCGGATCGGACCCCGCATATCCCTGTTTCTGCAGAAGTGAGATAATATTAGGTGTCAATCCTGGGTCTATTTCTAACCCACGGGTCTACAAGGGACTATCAATTCTCACGTACCGCTCGCCAGGGAGAAGTTCTCACTAGCAAACCGATCAGTTCAGCTTGTAACGAGTGAGGCTGAGAGAGTCCACTCGAGTCTCCGACGTTGTGCAAGATTTGGGAGAAGGAGTCAGGTCTGAAAATAGGTGAGTGAAAAGGGTAGAATTACACAGAAGGAGTGACAAACAAACTAGTAAGCAATAGATCCTAGTTTCGAACTCACGAAGCGTTGTTGTGGAAGAGTAGCAACGCGTCTGCGCGTTGTCTGCAGGAACAGATGAACCGGAGCCGGGGGGCGGTCCTTCCACCGCGCGGTCTTGGTGTAAACCTAGACCCACACCATCCGTAGCGGCGGCCATCTTGGGAGTAAAGATGGCCGCAATCCGTCTAAGAGACCATCTATGCCACAGAGACCATGGTCTCCGCAGGGGCGTGACATGTCCTCACTCACTCATGTCACGTGGGGAGGGACACGGGGCAGCAGGAAGAGGAGGGGCATAAGGACCATTAGTTGGTCAGTTCCTGTTTGTATGTAAAAGAATAAAGATGTGTTGTACCCCACCTCCAGTCTCTGCTTCTATGTGTGTGAATGAAGGCTCCAGAGGCTTAGGCGGTCCACAGAGAACATCAAAGCACATATGCCACATTGCCGCCTAGTAAGCATCGTTGGAAGTTCCCTTCCAGTTCAGAGCAGCACCAGCAAAGCATTGTGGATATGCAAATTAGCCCAAATGCAAGCCTTTTACTACAGAAAACTGTCTTTGTCTTACAGGCAGTGCAAGGTACACATAGCTCTATCAATCCAAGACATACATTTCTCAAGGCTGCAGACAGGTGCATACCTGGGTGCACCCTTATAAGGGATCATCAGTGCAGTGTAGTCTTGACAGCTTTGTACTTGGAGCATTGGGGCATGTTTAGCAAACACCAGCAACATTATGGTGGGTTTTAAAAATCTTGACAAACAAAAACAATCACCTGAAATTAATAAATAGAAGAATCTATTTAACAGAAGAATCTATTTAAAAGAAGAATTCCATCAATTGCAAGGTCCAGATTTTTATGAGTTGGTCGATGAGAAAGTACTCACAAAAACTAAACTTGCTTGTGATAGTTTACTAACAGATTGGAAAACGCGAAATGTATTGAATTGGAAAGAAGTAATATTTCTAAAATGTGATCATCCTGTGACTATTATTCTATATTTCTTACCTAAATTTCACAAGAGTATTATCACTCAACCTGGAAGACCTATTGTCTCGTCCAATACCTCACTATTAGAGGCTATTTGAAAAATCTTAAATCAATTTTTGCAGCCCTTTGTAAAAAATCTGAATTCCTATAATAGGGACACATCTGATCTTTTAGAGAAATTACAAAAAGTTACATGGGGAAAAATGTGTTCTCATTTCTGTTGGTGTTGTCTCTATAAACTGGCATTAAACATAAATATGTGCAACAAGTTAGCAGAAATTTTGTGCACTCTAGATCTGTACGTTTTAGACAACAAAATGAAGTGCGAAGAAACGGTGGTCTGGTCATAAAAGAATGATAAATATATTGAGCATATCATAAATTAGTTTTGGTATATAGCTAGCCTAATTGTTATCTGGAATGGCTCAATTAAGCTTTGCATGATTATATTCATCTGCCTACCATGAATGAATTTAATTTGAAGTTGATCGTAACCTCCAATATGCATGAACTTTTTAGATGTTAAGTTCCAAGTGGCCAATAGTCCATTACTCAGCAAGATCTATAGGTAACCTACAGTGTCCAACTCTAATAAGCATGCTAAAAGTTATCATCCCAAAACCCTCATAAATAGTATCCCTTATGGAGAATTCTGGGGCCAAGGTATATTGTTCTGTAGAAAATTAGTTTGTTCAAGAAGTGAAAATCATTGATAGCCACCTTATAGCAAAAGGATACTCTTGTGGTATTGTTGAGAAAGCATCAATAAGAGTGAAATATCAAAATGGAGTGAATCATTCAAAATGTCTAAATCAGATAAATCAGCTCCATCAGACAACACTCCAATTAGATGTATAACCAAATGTACTGCCAAATCTAATGCTGTTAAGTGGGTACTTAAATAGCACTGACCGATCCTTTGTAGTGCTAAGGATCTATGCAAGGTACTATTAAGTTGGGTAACAATAAATATCTGTTATCTGTGAATAGCACCAAGATGCCCCTCTGGGGGTGAACATGTGCTCTACAAACACAACTGTTATTTTATGTTACAAGGTAATTGGGAACTACCCTAATATAACCTAATCAAAAGCTCCTACTTTGAAAGAATGGATCTCTCCCAATATGCTATGAACAGGAAAGAGCGAATGGCTTTTAGAAATGTAATAATGCAAAATGCATGAGTTTGCGAGACCAGTGGATGACCTTAACTACATGGATAATACTAAAACATGAAATATAAAACAAGTGATAAACTGCTTAGCTAAATTTGTAGTTTATATAATTCCATGTCCTTGTGAATTGATGCATGTGGGGTTTACTATTGGTCTGTAGAAATGGCACATTCTTCAACACTATTGAGCAAATAAAATCAATGAAACAAGTTATCCCCGACATTAGACTTTTCAGAAAAACACAACAGCGATGCATCACTGATGAACGTTTTTGCTATTACAGACATCTACAGTGAATACAGATCGCAGCAGCAAGACTACTCCTCACACTCGTGACAAAACACATCAAGCCAGCACTGAGAACCCTACATTGGTTACGAGTCAAAAAATAATTTTCTTTCAAAAACATGCATAACCCACAGAGCAATTCAAGGCCAAGGAATGGAAGTCATACAAGATGAATTTGCATCTAAAAACTGAACACTAAGGTCCAGCAACGACCTTCACATGAAACCAAAACAATAATCAAAGCAGAAATGTGCTGGATTAGCATTCTCTGGTATCCCGGCAAAACTTTGAAACTCACTCTCAAAGGAAATATGAACAAGAACACCTGAAAATTAGGAAATTGCTAAACCTTGACTCTTTAACTCACCAAGCAGGGGTGTTGCTAGGTCTGAAAAAGATCTGGGGCTGAGCTCATGTGGGGACTGTCAGGACTCGGGGTTAGCTAGCCTTTTGGTTGTAGCCCTGAGCTTCTATCAGGGCTACAGCCAAAGGATCCGGGGCTAGAACCCCTCACCCCACCTAGCAACATCGCTGACACAAAGCTAAACAGGTGTAACGCTCACCATATATTCAGCTATCCAAAGGATGTCCTTCCAGTTGCTTTCAGACTGTTGTAGCATACATCGTAAATATTGTTCGAGAGTCTGGTTTGTTCTCTCGGTTTGCCCGTCGGTCTGGGGGTGATGGCTGGTTGAAAGTCTTACATCGATTTGAGCTGACCGACAACAACTACGCCAAAAGTGAGAAATAAACTGGCTTCCTCTATCAGAGATTAGTACCGACGGGAAGCCGTGTAACCGGACAATGTTTTCAAGGAATTCTCTGGCTAGTACTGAAGCTGAAGGTAAGCCTTTTAGGGGAATGAAGTGGGCCATTTTAGAAAACAAATCCACAATAACGAGAATAGTGTTGTACCCGGAACAAGAGGGTAAGTCTGTGATGAAGTCCATGGAAAGGGTATGCCAGGGACACGGTGGAATGTCTAATGGTTGCAAAAGACCAGCCGGCCTTTTCTTTTGACCCTTGTTTTGAGCGCACACACCACAGGACATCACAAATTCTTTTATGTCTTTTCTCCATGAAGGCCACCAGAAGTGTCTCTTCACTTTTTCTGTGGTTTTGGCGATGCCAGGGTGACCCTCCATTAATGAATCATGATAACAGGAGATTACCTGTTTTTGTAATTCGGCGTGTGGTAGGAATAATCGTCCTTGGAAATAAGGCAAGTCATTGTTTACGGTGAGGTTCTCTCCTCTTTGTAACCAACTCTGTAAGTCTGATGGGGTCACAAGTTGTTTAGTTTTTGCCTCAATATCCTCGATGGATTGCGAAGATATCGGACCCAAGATCCTTTGTTCAGGAATTATTGGTACGGGTTCGGGATTGACAACGTTATCCCCCATTCCAATTCGGGAAAGAGCATCCGCTTTGCCGTTCTTGTTGCCCGGGCGGTAAGTGATCACGAAGTCAAATTCAGCAAAGAATAGAGCCCAGCGAAGCTGTCTGGAGGATTGAGCTTTGGCGGTTTTCAGATAATGTAGTTTTCGATGATCGGTGATCACCGTAACAGTGTGTTTAGCCCCGAGGAGATAATGCCACCAGGCCTTAAAGGCGGATTTAATAGCTAAAAGCTCTTTGTCCGTGATGGTGTAATTAATCTCAGGCGCCGAGAATTTTCGAGACCAAAACGCCACAGGATGCAGTTGGTTAGTCTCTGGATCCCTTTGTGATAGAACTACTCCCATTGCTAAGCTTGAGGCGTCGGTTTCAACGATGTAAGGGAGATCCGGGCGTGGGTGTTTCAGTATTGGCGCCGAGGTGAACTTGGCCTTTAGCTCTTGGAAGGCTTGTTCAGCTTCTGCAGACCATTCAAAGCGCTTATTTTTTCTTAAGAGGGATGTGATGGGTTGTACCACTCGTGAAAACTCTGGAATAAATCTGCGGTAAAAATTGGCAAAGCCTAGCATGCTTTGAACGCCTTTCACGAAAGTAGGAGATGGCCATTTGAGGATTGCGTCAACTTTTCTCGAGTCCATGTGGACCCCTTTGGGTGTCAGAATAAATCCCAGAAATTCGACCTCGGTGACATGAAAGGCACATTTCTCGAGCTTGGCAAAGAGATTATGTTGGCGAAGTTTTTCAAGGACCGCCCTAACATGATTTCGATGATCTGCTTCCGAAGATGAGTACACAAGAATGTTGTCTATGTAGACGACAACACAGACATCAATGAGCTCTCTGAGGACGTCATTCATGAAATATTGGAAGGCGGCCGGCGCATTGCATAGTCCGAAGGGCATCACTTGGTATTCAAATAGCCCATACTTAGTGCAAAATGCCGGCTTCCATTCATCACCTTCCTTGATACGTACCAAATGATAAGCTTCCCGGAGATCAAGCTTGGTCGAGGAGTTCCGGGATCAGCGGTAAGGGGTATCTGTTTTTTACTGTTATCTGATCCAGAGCACGGTAATCAATACAGGTTCTGAGGTCACCTTCTTTTTTTGGTACAAAGAACAGAGCCGAGGATGCAGGAGACTTTGACGGACGGATAAAGCCATTGGCCAGATACTGGTCTAAACACTGTCGCAGATGAAGGTTCTCAGGCTCGGTGAGGGCGTAAATCCTACTGCAAGGGGGAGTTGCATCGGGTATCAGATCTATCTGACAATCGTATGATCTGTGAGGTGGCAAGGTGTTAGCCTGTTCCTTTTGAAAAACATCTTGGAACTCTCGATACTCTTGAGGTAATTGTGGACCGTCAGTCGTTGCTGACGCGAGGCCAATGCTGGGTCGTGGATATCAGGTTGGTGCACACTCAGGGAACAATATCGTCTTTGCTCGCCAATCAATCTGAGGGTTGTGTTTCTCCAACCAAGGGATTCCTAGGATTACTTGGAATTGAGGAGCCTTGATCACGTCGAACACAATTACCTCCCGATGCCCGTCTTGGCCTAGTAACGTCACTTCAGCAGTGGTATGGGTTACCGGTCCGGAGGCGATTTCAGTCCCATCCACCGTGGTAATGACGTCTTTAACCGCCTTTGGACAAAGAGGTAGGTTCATCCTGGAAGCCAATTCGCAGTCCACGTAATTTCCTATTGCTCCACTATCAATGTATGCCTTAATAGCATGCAAACGTTCTGGTTGCTTTGGGTTTACGAGGACCATAGGCATTATGAAGTGCGAGGTCAAAGAACTGGTTTTTAAGCTCGGCAAGCGGACCTCTACACTTGTCAGGCGAGGTCGTTTCCCGGCTCAGGCTTTTCAGAGTTCTTGTCAGAAGCTCCTACTGTCTTCTTAGGTGGTTTTACCGGGCAATCTCGAAGAAAATGTCCAGAGTTTCCACAATAGAGGCACAATTGCATTTGTCGTCTTCTGTCACGCTCTTTCTGGGTTAAGGGACCCTTTACGGCCCCAATCTGCATAGGTTCAACGGAGTCGACCCCTTTGGCGTTGCTTTGTGTTTTTGTGAATACTCGGGTTTCAAACCTGGATCGGTCCGCCTTTCTGTTTTGGAGCCTATGATCCAATTGGACCACCAAATCAATATATTCCGAACAGTCCTGAGGAGGATTCAAGTCCTCGGGCCATCTAGTTTCCACGATTAACCTATTAAAATATGCGATGTAGGCTAAGAGGTCCTGGTTGCCCTGTCGCAGGGAGAGGAGTTTGTTGTCCAGGGTCTGCCCTTGGGAATGTCTTGCAAAAAGTCTCTCCATACTCGCCTGGAAGGCTGAGAAGTTCCGAAGAATTGGGTCATCCTGTGTAACCAGAGGGATCGACCAATCAGCGGCGCTGCCGCTAAGATACGAAAGTACAAAGGCTACCTTGGTCTGGTCAGTTGGAAAGGCTGCGGGTCTACAAAGAAAGTGCAGTCGGCATTGATTTATAAACACTGCAAATCTTTTAGGGTCACCAGAAAAGCGTTCAGGTGGTGCCAATGGCACATTTCCAGGTAGGTTGATTTGAACGGGATTGGTTGAAGTAACTGGGGTATAATTCCCCCTGAGTTAGGTAGAGGAGTTTGCCCCGCTTGTCTGGCGAGATCGTCAGTTCGTTCTTTTGACATTATCAATCCCCTCTTAAGGGCGTTCGTTTCCTGGCGAGCAGCATGGACTTCAGCTCTTAATTCCCCCAACAACTGGGCCAATTGGTCTGTGTCAGAAGTTTCCATAGCGCCTGGGTAGGAGATTATGGGTAGGCTTCGCGTTCTGTAACGCTCACCTGATTTCCCACGGAGGCGCTGACCCAAACTGGACTGCTACAGTTGCTTCTATGACTATGATGAGGCGTAGAGCTCGGAAGACGCTCTGGGCAGGACCTCCGAATATTGACTGTCTGGCTTGTAAGGTGAGTTTTCTGCAGGTGGAAGAAAAAGGGGTAATTATAAGCTGGTTGGATAAGTTCTCCCACCAATCTTCTGCTTTTCCCACTTCTTGGTTCTCGACTGGTCTCCACAAACTCTCACCTTTGGTTTAGTAAAGCCAAGCTCTCCATCCTGCTTCTGGTGCAGGGGCGCGTGGTATCCAGTTACGTCACTGGATGATCTCAGTGTTTAGGCTCAGTGTCCTTTTGTGGCTTGTAATAGTCCTTCAGGTGCCGAGGAGCTGTTGGCGACACCACCACTGCTGTGCAAGAAGAGGCTCGTGAGTATAGAAGATCTGGGGCCGCTTCTGGAGGAGCACCCTTTTACAATGTCCTTTTCTGTCTTTCAGGTGCTGAGATGCTGTGAGCGATGCCGCTGCTGTTGCACGTGCGGTGGCACGTAAGTATAACTGAATTGTGGCCGTTTCCAAATGGGCGCCTCTGATAATGTCTTTTCCTTCCTTTCAGGTGCCGAAATGCTGAGGGCGATGCTGCCGCTGCTGTGCGTGAAGAAGCGCGTAAGTATAACTGAGTTGCGAACCCTTCGGCTCGGACACCACTAACAATGTCTTTTGTCTTCCAGGTGCTGCGATGCTGCCGAAGCGAAGGCCGCGGTGAACTCCGGTGTGATCACGGATGGATAAGGTAAGCGAGCGCAGCTGTGAGCGTGTTGCCCGTTTTCTACATTATGTCTTTATTTGCAGGTTGTCGGAGACTGGACTCTTGTGGCTGAATTCTGGTGAGTAGATGTTCCTGTGCCTTTTCTTCATCCACAGGTTGCTGCTCGAGAAGCTGAGGGTGTGTCTGGACCTGGAATGCAGGAGCTGACTCGGTGAGCGTCCTGCTGCTGTTGCAGAATAACGCGAAGCACGTGAATTCTATCGGGCGTGGTTTAAATAGTGGAGAAGTGCTTTGGTGCGTATTCTTCCTCCAGCCTCACCCAGGTAAGAAAAGAGTTCCAATGTCAGAGGATTAGCATCAGCCCCACCCAGGTAAGAAAAGAGTTCCTGTAACAGAGGATTGGTCCCTCCCAGCCAGTGGCTGGGACTTCACCCAGCTTGGATTGTTCTAGGTGAGTATGCAGCATGGTCTGCCACAGGTAAATCCACCCAATCACTACTGCACACTTTAAGAATATGAGCCCGGCGCCCATGGCGCCGGGACTGTGGTTCCTTATGAGCCTGGCGCCAGAGGCGCCAGGACATGGTCCAAAGGGCCCCTGTAGGGGTCTGCTGGAACCGGGGGTGTGGATGATGAGCCTGCTTCCGGGGACGCTGGGCCAGTCTTAGCTCCTCGGGAGTAGCGCTCATGACAACAGGAAACACTGTCAAAGTGACAACCAAAACAACACAAGACAAACACTAAAAACAACTGAAACCTGGATGCCCCAATTAAATAAATAACTTTGACACAAACCACCACAGAAGAATATGAACCCTGCCAGACCAACATAACCACTGCACGGAAGGTCACAGACTAGTAACATCACTAATTAACACTAGTAAATGATTTCCGACATCCTGCATATGCACTGTCAAACACCAAACAAAACACACACTCTGCAATACCCAAATAAATACAATAAACTACAGAAAACTAAACCAATTACACACAAATCATCCTACACACACTCATACAACAAACACCACCAAACCCTTACCAACTAAAAACAAACTCAGAACACAGTTTCCGGTTTTATGAACTCAAGCTACCAATAGCACATCAAAGCTCTTCAGCGCTTTCTCTCTCTAGCCCACTAACTAAGCCGTCCCAGCCCTCCTTCCTTTTCTGATCCACCAGAGTACCTGGAAACCATGCAAATGGCAGTGGTGCAGAGTATAAATCACAAGGACATAACATAACACACTAGGAACACAAATAACAATACAACAGAGAACTAAAATTATGACAAATAGAATGTAAATTAATTGTTGAACTTGGAAAAAATAAATTGAAAGGACATAATGCGGATGAAGAACTATTTGTCTTCCTCTGTCATAGGTAAGAAACGGTTAATATATGTAAATGTATTTGTCTATTTAAGTTAGGTTTGTGGTATTTCAGATTTTTATTCTGATTTATTCCGTTAATTAGCATGACGCACTCTAAATTGAATGTGATATTAATGTTCGCTTTGACATAATTGATATATTGTAAATTGTTTTGCATAGTGGTTCATGCCCACTTAGGCTGAATTCTGGCGATAATGAATTTGCTGCTTTGCTCTCCCTCCCTCCTCTTTTTAGGCGCATGCCTAAAAACGTGGCAAGCTAGTTATATTAAGAATTTTTACATTTTCATGCGCTTGCCCAGTTTGTTTTGGTGTATTAACTGTTTCCACTCCCTTTATAGTGTAAACCTGGGAGCTATATGTTGTAGTATCATAATTGCTGTTCGTTTCATTGAACAGTATTTGCTCAAACCATGTTAAGATGGTGCGTCTCCTAGAGACCTACTCTGTTAATGATTTAGGATTCGGATCACATGACAGATCCACGCTTTGCAGGAAAAGGAAATGATTATTTAGAAGTAAAAACGTACTATTGACTGATCTTTCCTGATGAAGTCCTGTTAAATGGGACGGAACGTGTGGCAGCAAGAAGTGTGTCTTAAGTTTTCTTTTCCTCTTGTACATGTTTCTTGAAATTAATGTTATTTGTCTACACTTTTAAGCCACAAGATAAATCGCCATTTGGCCCTGTTGCACTTTACGAGAACATGTCTCTGGGATTTTGTTCAAAACCAACTCATGTTGACACCAATGGGTTTTTGCGTCTATATTAGGTTTTGTTGTTTTGCTCCTGTCTATGAAAGAGCTTCAACAGTAGCCCAGATGCACCCACTGAAAGGAGGAGGCAGATCAGTGTTATTTTGGTCTATTTTGTCTTGTGAAAATTCAGTTGGCCAAGTACCATTTACATTTCTATTGGATCCAGTTGCAGCATGTAGATTACTCCGATTTCATCAAGTGGATGAATAGAAAATGATAATAGTTAAAATTACTCAACTTAAACCCAATATAAACCAGCAGCCAGTTCCAAGAGGCATTTAAAGTTATCTGGTGGATTACCCACAGTATTTCAGAGATCTACAAGCATGTAGTCTGAACTGGATCCCGTGGAGACCCTGTGCATCTGCTCAAATGATTCATAAGTCCATTCATTCAGTCTCAGCTTTATTTCAACAAACGTGATAAAAGCAACACAATAAGATACAGTAACAAGTACCATAGAGCACTATTATGATAAGAACAATTCATGTAAATATAATGCAATCGTTCATGTTACAATCATATTTAAATACCTCTTAACATGTACCATTTGATTACAGTGTTTGAAGGTCATCCCCTACACCGGTACTGTACCTTGCAACGGTTTCACACAGCCCGTTTTGCAGACAGAGGTGCAGCACTTCTTATCGGGGGGGCAGTCCAAGTCATGGCTGCAGTTAACTACGGTATTATTCGGAGTACAAAGAATCAAGATATGGAATCGAGACACTGGACAGAAACCAGCGTGATCTGCAACAAAACAAGGAAAAACATGAACGCTCCAGCTCCAGGTGGTGCAAATTTGGCAACAACAGAAGGCCTCTCTTCAAACGATACATCTAATCTGCCACTCCACAATCATATCAATTAATCCAGGTTTATTAGTGTTTTTTTTAATATTCCAGTAGTTCCAATGTTCTCCCAAAAGCATTCCCATGAATAATGCAGCCATGCGCCATTGGAATGAGCCATCCCACTCACCACTGCAACAGCACCCTTAAGGTTGTCTCATCCCCTCCTAAATACATCCTAGGAGCAAAATATTTTAAAACTGAAGTTAAACATAAAAATGTAATCCCTCCATATAAAAATGACGTCCAGAACAATTTAAGGGGCATTTCTAGTGAAAAAGAAACAAACCTGTTCTCTTTACCCATCACTGCATCATTTACAATCACCACCTATGACGGTTGGGGGGGCTCCTTTCTTTCATGATGATATATCTGCATCACCAGCAATGAGGATTCCAGAAAATACATTTGTTTGATATCATTGTTGTATGATCAACAATCATCAAAAATGAGGATTTGCTACTGCTATCTGAGAAGAAAGAAGAATCTAAGAGCTGGTGGTGGCATGACCATGATCGCCTCGTGTTGGGTAAGTCACCCGCAGAATGATGTCGAGGCCATCACAGCTGGGAGCATTCAAAGCTCCCTGTCACCCACATCTGTAGACGGCTGCAGACCGAGTGGAAGCCAGAACGAGAGAACCGACAATGGAGAAGAATATCTGAATGCGTGCCGTGGTCTGCCGTGTTCCTCTATGCAGATGAAGTTACCAGGGAGAATGACAAAAGTAAGAGGCCACCGGGGCAAGAGTATATAAACACTAGAACTCGTCCCTGTCATAAAGATGAGATAAGAGGAAGACAAAAGTACATGAAAAGTGCAACTCGTCCCAGTCATAAAGATGAGACATGAAGAGTACAATTCAACCCAATCATGAAAACGATTTATGAGAAATAAAGTTATCTGATTGCCAATTTGAACAGCTCATCAAGCAAATAACCCTGTGAGAAGACTCAAGAGGGATTGGAGACAATTACACTGGGAAGAAGGGAAAGGTCTTGTGAGCAAAAAGCCACACTGGTTTATGCAAAGCCCAGGTACAGTTTCTAAGGAGTATGAAATAAGATTATCAAGAGAACCAGATGCTAGAAGAAGGAGTATAGAAGAAAGAACCCAGGAGTGGGGGAATCTAAAATGAGATCAGGTTGCAGGCCCAGTAGCCAAGGATACATAGACAACTGTTAAAGAGCTTGAAGTGAAGACAAGAGTGTGTGAGACACAAAGCAAGCTGTAAGCAGCATAACTGTAAAGAGAGCACCGAGTCGAGAGGTGTTTTACTAGAGGTCATGAAGCTCATGCAAGAGATATCCAGAGCTTACCAATCAAGGTTGTATGAATAAACTCAAGTTTATGGCTGGCATGTACTTGTATTTTTGTGAGACTAAACCTTGTTCTCCTTGCAAAAGGTGTGCTGGGCCTTTTTCCCAAGTGGGTTGTATTTTTTCTGGTGTGTGTGTTGAAGGGTTACTCTACAGAACCCAAACAAGAAGGCCAGAAAGATGAGGTCCAGAGAGAAGAGGCAAAGGAAGGGCCGAACACAAGAATCTTGGTCTTGTCGCCATTAGGTCTTGAGCTCATCCAGTTGCCAACAGACTTAAGACAAAAGCGAAGACTGGCTGCAGCCTTAGAATGAGCAAGATCAAGACGTACCACAATCTGCGTATCCTCGGCATATGTATAGCACTGGAAGCCATGCGATTGAATGTAGACATTAAATAGAATGAAGAACAATTATGGACCCAGGTGCACATGGAGCAGGTGCATGCTTTGTGACACCCTGGCCTGCTTTAAGAGTGTAAGTGACAGGGATGCTGAACACATCACTTAGGCGGCAGAAAAGGTGTTTTAAGTAGGTTGGGGGGTGGAGGGGAATCCCATTACCTCTACCGTTTGCCATGTAGGTAAAACTTTGTGGAATTTTTAGGTAATATCTGAAAACATAAACATGCAGTTTTTAATGCATGCAGTATTTTTATTGCATACCATACATAGTAAATTTGTACACTGAGCAGGATGATTCTACTGTCACCAACCAGCCAAAAATGACCCCCTAGAGTCTATTTTTCAACTTTAGAAATTGGTATGCAATAAACTACACACATTTTGAACAAGATTTACACAATGCAACATGGTCAGCTTGGTAGCAGTGGCGATAGAAGAGATTATATTTTAATCAGACGTGACGCAAGCCAATGTTAAGCTGTGACACGTTTAAAAATACCAAACAGCATCACTACAATGGTGGGTTTAAAATAAGGCAAGAATAAAAACCCCTTCACCTTTACTGTGAGAGTAGAAAATGCTATGTCAGCCAATCGGCCGCATACACAAGCAGCAGCACCAGATCAGGGCCACACAGCAATGCTTCTTGTGAGCGCAAAGTAGTTGAAAATAACCCATGATGCCTTGCTGTGTGGCGCTGAACGGGTGGTGAACTTCCAGGGATGGCCCCTAGGTGGCCAATGTTGTGTGCGCCTCATTGGCTTAAATGGGCTATTTTACTTGTCACTATGAAATAACTCATACAAATGAGAGACTCCCAAGCAATATTTTTTCTGTTGGATACTTTCAGACCCTCTAATCTCTTCCTGTGTTTCTTGTTGTCTCATGTAAAGATCCAAGGGGATCCGCTTTAACTGCCATCTCACTAGATGACTCGGTCTTCTCCCTGTGGAATAGGAATCCCAGTCGCAATCCAAGGAACTCGACCCCATATTGTCTCACTGGTTTGTCTCATGATTGCTATTATGCTTCATTCATTATTCTTGTATCCTGATGTTATATTGTAAAGCGCTTTGGATTAAAGCGCCATATAAACCTAATATAAAATAAATAAATACAAATAAACATAATGGTGGCAATTAACATATCACTGGCCCCATTCTTAAAAATGTACAAAGTAATGAACGAAAACTACAAGGACCAAGCAACACTAACAGCAATGATTCATAGAAAAATAGTGTTTGTGGAGCAATTCATTACTGAGCTGCAATCACAAGTAGACCAGGAAGCAGCAAGTGCAGCAGATATAGAAAGAAAAATGCAAGAAACCCTTGATGTAGAGAGAGAGAGGAAAAAGACATGTTGCGGAACACAATGCAGGAAATACTGAAAGAAAGAGAGGCCTACTCCCTGGAGAAAAAACAGGAAAACAACATCAAATTAGGCCCCAATTGATATTAGGACTGTGTAAGGAGATGGGATACCAGATAAGGAAAGGAATGGCCAAGAAACCGTGGCCCCAGCCCCCAGGAGACAAACTGTAAAGGAAAATGAAGATCTACAAATGGAAATCCTCACTGAAAATACGAGTAGCATAGAGGTTGGGGAACCGAATGAAACCCAAAAGAGACACGAAAAACACGAAAAACAAAGGGACAATTGCAAAAAATTGCCCTATTGCTGCCCAAAACGTAAGTAAACGTAAGGGACATCTCATAACCCCTACCCAGTATTTCAGAGAAAATAAGAGCCACAAGAAAAAAGAGGAAGGGGAAACGGTCTCTAGCCCAGGAAAGAAAACTGAAATATCAAAAAAATCAAAGTCAAATGGCGCAAGGTTTTTTTCCGGAACATCACATTTCCTCCCAAAGAAGAGAAGAAATGTATTAAAAACATGAGAAAAGATACACCAACTAATACCATACATGGTAGGGGGTTGATGATAAAACGTCCTCACAAAAGCTGGAAAGCAAACAACCGACAAGCTGGTTAAACATGGATAGGAGAATGCTCAATGGAGGAGATAGATTTAACAAAGCTTTCAACATACTCATTGGAAGATACAGAAGCCTCACCATCTACAAGTGAAAGAGGCAAAGAAATGATGCTGACCAAAGAAACATGGATGACAGAAAGAGATCGCAAAGATCTGGAGACTCTTCAAGCGGATTCACCAACACTCCTCCAGAGGTCAAGAGGCATTATCAGAGAAGTAAAGAAGGGAAGGCGAAGGATACAGAAGAAGAGCTAAATATGGTGTTCAAGGTTGAAGACCAGTCAGGAGGCAAGGAAAAAAGGAACGAGAGAGAACGAAAAGAAAGAACAGGCCAAAAAAGAAAGGAAGATCGTCAAAAAGAAGCAAACCACAGGCACAAATAAATATCCCAAAAGTGAAAGTCTCCTGCCAAGTACGATAGAAAGCAGGGGATCTAACTATCATTCCTGAGGTATGAAAACAGAAAGCCCATATTCAATACCAGAGGCTTAGAGGCAGGGAGCCGCTGCCTCCACCGGAATCGCATCCTAAACTGTCAGGACAGCTTGATCTTGAACCGATACAATGTCATTGAACTACTACATCATGTTCCGGCATACCGTTTCATGAATTCGGATGACATCAAAACGGTTGAATTCCCAAAGGAAGAAATAATAGATAAGGTAATCCTCCATCTACATTAAAAGGGAGTTCAAACAGCATTGATGGAAACTGCTGATCCCTTACTCCCACTGGGATTTGAGCTATTGGAGGGGAGAGATGCAGATCAAATACCTGAAAATAAAAAAAAATAAACATCCAAAAAAGCTATGGGAAAAGGACAGACCAGGTGAAAATAAAATCAGGAAATTAAGATTACACAGATGATGATGGAAGAAAATAAGACTCAAAATTGGGTGGGAGATTCTTTCAGCCACTAAGGATCACATTCAAGTGCCAGACACGTGGAAAGGAAGTGAGAAACAACAAACCCTGTGCTGAGAGTGAAAGTGACCCAAGAAGTACAATAAGGCAACTGGAAAAAAATAACAAATAGCTGTCAACGCTCAGACCGGCTGATGAATTTAGGATAATTTCCTGGAACACAAGAGGATTTGCACATTTATTCAAAGATACAGACACTCAACTGAGAAAAATGCAAATTGTATGCTAACAGGAGAGCTGGACCACCACCCTACCTGATGTGGAGGGATACAGTATGTATTTCAACCCGGCATGCAAGGCAGACAAGGGAAGACCATCTTATGCCAAAAAATCCTAATGCAAATTGGAATCGGAATTACCGTGATAAAGAACAGCAATATAAAACTATTTGTGCAAGAAGTACTCTTGTTTTTTACGGACCAACTAAATAAACAGAAGCAAAAATGTTTCATTCTCAATTTATACTGGAATACAGAAGCAATCAAAGACAGAGATTAAATTGATAGTGTCACGGATGTATTGGATTAGCAGGTAACAGGCTCAGACCTAATGCAAATATTAATTTGTGGAGGTTTGCACATCCTCTGACATACACCGCCTCCAGGAAGAACTTGACCTCAATGTCCTTGGTCTCACTGAGACATGGTTCACGGCCAGCTGTGTCATGTGCTTTGATACTCTCAACCCTAATGGCTACAAGATCCTCTCTTCACCCAGATCCAACCGGTCCGGAGTGGGTGTAGTCTTGATCTTCCCGGAGTGGATTCCTGCCTCTGTCATTCCTATGCAGACCTATTCCTCTTTCCAAAGCCTTGTCTGCAGGCTTTTTTCTCTCTTTTGGCCACTCTCTTACCGTGGCTACTATCTATCGGCCACCTGGTCAGATCGCCTCCTTTCTATCTGAGTGGCCGGACCTCTCCTCCTCCCTCCTGGCCTCAACCACTCAGGTCTTCCTTCTTGGAGAGCTCAACATCCATCTGGATGCTCAATGTTCTTCCTCTGGACTCTTTCGCGACCTCTGTGATTCTCTCTCTCTTTCTTTTCTCCCCTCTGGCCCGACTCACTCTGCAGGGCACACACTTGATGCTTTCATCTCCTCAGGACCTCTCCCTCTCCATCCCTCTGGCCACTCCTGTCTCCTGGAGTGATCTCTCCCTCCTTTCCTCCCATCTCTCCTCTCTACCCCTCAGGCCAAGCCAACTCCAACACTGCCACTTACCTTCTCAGTCATCCGACCCATGAAGCGTGTGTCAGTTGAGTCTTTCTCCACCACTTTCTCTCCCCTCCTCCTCTGACTGACTCACATCCTGACACTGCCCTTTCCATGCTCTACTCTTCTATCTCTGATACTTTTGATGTTCTTGCCCCTGTTATGAGGATCCACTTGAAGCCCAAAGCCAAGTTCAACTCTTGGTACGACTCAGACTTAGCTACCCTTAAAGGCGAGTGTAGGTTGGTTGAGAGGAAACGACGGACTTCTTGTACCTCCTCTGACAAACTGGCCTGCCGTCTGCTCCAAAGGCAATAGCGGCTCCTTGTCCTAACTAAGAAGAGAGTCCGCATCCAAGGCTGTGTCTCTACGGCATCTAACAACTCAGCCAAACTCTTTAAAGTCTGCAAGGAGCTGGCCAGCCCTGCTGCAGTTTCTACCTCTCATGTCGCCTCCCAGCCCCTTTGCATGGCCCTTGCCTCTCATTTCATCTCAAAAACCCGGGGCATCCTGTTCACCCTCTCATCCTCGCCTCCTCTTCTGCCTTCTCTCTCTGCTACTTCTGGCCCTCCTGCAGCCGGCCCCACCTCCCTCTTTCTCTTCCTTTCCTCTGTTCTCCCCAGACGAGATTTCCAGACAAGTCTGATCTATGAAAGTCTTGTTAAAACAGGCTCTTCCGTTTGTCCAAAACCATCAAGGACCACTTTGATACCCTTGCTCCTGCTCTTGTTAACTTCTGCAACCTCTCCTTCGCCTCTGGAGCCTTCCCCTCCCCTCTGAAGCACTCTTCTGTGCACCCTCTTCTCAATAAACCCACAGCCGACCCCTCCTGCCCGGCTAACCCTCTCCCAATCTCCATCACTCCTTACCTGAGCAACCTCCTAGAAAGGTTTACCATCTCTCAGTTTAATCTTCACACTGATTCTGTTGGTTGTCTCCATGACCATCAGTCTGCCTTCAGAGCTGCCAGAAGCCTGGGAAACTGCTCTTCCAAACATCCGTGAAGACCTGCTCTCCAACCTCGCCTCTAACATCACTTCTGTCTTTATCCTACTCAATCTCTCTTTTGCCTTTGACACAGTCAACCCTGTCATCCTGCTCAACCGTCTCCGTGACAAATGGGGTATCACTGATCAGGCCCTGGACTGGCTAACCTCTTTCCTCTCTGATCGACCCTCCCAGGTTCAACCTGGGTCCTTCCTTTCCTCTGTCTCACTTTCTATCTGTGGTGTTCCCCAGGGGTCTAACCTCTCTCCCTGGCTCTTCAACCAATACCTGGCACTCCTTGCCTACTGCATTGCCGCTCTCAGCTCCAACTTTCAGTGCTATGCAGATGACACTCAGCTTGTTTCAGGCTTCCCTCTGCCACCTCTTCTCCTTCTCTCATCTCTGACTGTCTGTCTGCTATCCAGGAATGGTGTGCCACCAATGATCGCTGCCTTAATGCCAGTTAGACAGAGATTCTCCTCATCGGCACACCTGCATCCTCCTTTCCTGTTACTCTCTGGCCACGCTCCCTTGTCCCTCTTCCTGCTCCCACCTGTGAGGCTAAGAAACTCGAGGTCATCTTTGACTCCACACTCTCATTTTTTCCCCACATCTCTGGCGTCTCTAAGAAATCAAACTACCAACTGCACCTCCTCAGAGGTATTCTTCCTTTCCTCTCCTTCTCCCAGAAGCTCACTGTCTCTAGAGCTCTGGTTCTCTCTAGGCTGGACTCCTGTAACAGCCTCCTTCTAAATCTGCCAGCTTCTACTGTCTGCCCTCTGCAACCCATCCAGAACAGGACTGCAAGACTTGTCCTTGACCTAAAGCTCTGGGATCGTATCTCTCTCGCCCTGAAATCTCTTCATTGGCTCCCAGTGGCTGCAAGATTTAAATTCAAGACCCTTTGCATTGTCCACAAGCCTTTCTAGGGCCTGAGTCCAAAAAACCTTCAACTCTCCCTCCGTAAATACCTTCCTACTCAAGCTCTTTCCTCCTCCACCTCCAGCTCCCCCAGGGTCAGTCACTTCTCCAAGCAACGAGTTGGGGGTTGATCTCTTGGGGCCTATCTCTGGAACAGCCTCCCCGCCTCTCTGAAACTTGAGGAAAACCATCTCTGGTTTCGGAAGCACCTCAAGACCTACCTCTTTGCTTCTGCCTTTGCTCTCCCTCTCCCCTGCTAATATGTCTGCTTCGGCACTGGGCACCTGGTTACACTCTGATTTTCGGGCCCAGGTCCCTGCCCATCCAGCCACACACCAGCAGTGCTTCCTGGCAACCCTTGCACTTGGGTCTGTATCTGTAACCTTACAGTCCCCCTACCTGCACTTATCAGACACCCCTTGCCTGAGCTTTAAAGTTGCACTTACCACATTGCTGGCTGCACTACCATTTGTTGTTGTTGTATCCCTTGCTCAGCACTTTCCACTCCTTCTCTCTCCCTTGCACTTTCCCCCTTTCCTCTCCCCTGCACTTGTTTATTCTCAATGTTACTGGGCCTAGTAAGATCGTTGTTTTGTCCTCCCTTGTTCCCCTCCCTTGTGTTGCCACGCTCTGAAAGACTTGTGTATGAGCGCGATACAAATAACATATCATATCATATCATATTGCTTGCTTAAAGGTGGGGGAAACTCGAAAGAAAATCCTCACACTATCAATAACAGCGCAGAGGAAAGAGCATCCTTATGGATAAACGTTATGGACTTAAGGAAACTATCTATGCTAAATGGACAAAAATAAGGGGACCTCCAGGGAAATCCTTCACGGACGAACAATAGGGATTCGAAAACGTTGGATTCCATTTTTGTATCCCAAGACAGCCGTCACTTGGTAAAACACTTTAAAATAAAGAAAACAGCAAAAATGACCATGCCCAGCTGAGAGTAATTTTAAGGAAAAAACTCATATGCCTGCCAATTAATCCCAAATTGAGAAAACTGGCGGTAACAGAAGGAGGGAACTGAATATCCCAAAAGAAGCAGGCAAGTTGCTACCAAGGTATATCACTGCCAAAAAAAACAATGTTGGGGTAGATTACCTTGCAAGATAATGAAGTAGCAGAGAAGAAGTGAACATTGAGGGCAGACATCAGGACAATTATAAAACTAGAACCAAAAGAACGAGATAAGGTCTTAAAAAAAAGAAAACAAAAGTATAAAAACTGGCTAATTTCTCGCACACTTTACCAAAATCAGAATGATGCAGAAATGATGATGACAGTAATGGCATCGAAAAACATCGGGGGAATCTGGCAACTTATTAACAACACAAGCAGAGATTCTAACGAATGCAGTGTTGGAAGAAGTCTGTGTCTGCTTTTACCAGAAATGATTTGGGTCACCAATAACAATCGAGCCAGAAAATTCACTGGAATCAAACACTAAATGGTCTAGCGAATTTAACAATCTAGACCTAGAAAATGTAATAAAGAAAGCAAACAGTGGATCGGCTTCGGGACCGGATGGTCTAACATACAGGACCCGAGGCATGGATCCTTCCATCGCTCAACTATTCAAAGACGTGCTGAAAAAACAGGAAATACCAGAAACCTGGAGGAAAGCTATTATAATCCCGATCTACAAAAAGGGTGAGAGAATGGACCCCAACAACTATAGACCCATTGCATTAGTGGACGTTCTGGGAAAGATGTTTTCTGCCATTATACTCAGACGCTTGCTAGAATGGGCACAAGGAGCACAAATAAATTACCAAAGGCAAACGGTATTCACAAAAGGCGTTGGAACTCATTTAGTATTTTTAGTATTTTATTTATTTCTATAGCGCACCAGGCCCAGGGGCATCCGGGCGCTTAACTTAGTTACAACAAGATGAAAGCATGACAAGGCAATGTGACAGAGTATTACAAGATTATTGCAGGAAGATTTACAAAATTTACAACATATACATTCAAATGAATATCGATAAGGCAGTGATTTACAGGATAGTTAATAAGGGATGCCGAGTAGGTCAAAGTGCAAGTAGGGCAGTAAGCTGATGTTAACGTATTCCTAATAAATTTACTAAAAACAAAAACTATTGAGACTGGGATGAAAATCTACTTGGCCCTCATCGATCTCAAAAAGGCTCTTGATAGCGTAGAAAGAGATCGCCATTGGAAAAAACTGGCAAAGTGGAAATGCCCGACAACCATTCTAAACCCAATAAAAGCGGTATACTCAGAAACCAGAGTCCAGATAAGAGTGAGCTCGGAAGGCATGCCAACAGGGAGATTCGAACATGCAGAGGCCCAAAACAAGGCTGCCCCTTAGCTCCATCTATATTCAAATACTTTATGGCAGATTTAGGTGAAGAACTAAATAAAATCACAGCTTTCCCCTCGAAAATAAAAGGGACTCAATCTCTTGGGCCTTATATGCGGATGCCTTGGTCCTTGTTGAGCAGACATTGACTGGCCTACAGAGACTCATCACCAGCCTCCAGGAGTATGTAGTGAATAATGGTCTCCAAATCAATGAGAGTAAATCAACCATCATGATCTTGAACAATCGGAGAGGAAGACAGAAGAACCCATACAAATATTCAATTAACAAAGTGACTCTTCACCAAGTATCAGCAATTGAATACCTGGGTATTGTGGTAAGCTCGAGCAGTGAAGATAAGCCATGGAAAAATGTGTTAAAGCTGGGGTTACAGTTCTAGCAGCCCAAGTGAGAGTGATTGACAAACAATATGGGAAATATACCTTAAAACCGACATTGGACTTTTACAAGTTGAACGTGGTCCTCACACCAACACATGGTGCAGAAACACAAACAGCACTAGTGTGGACACTATGGAGGCAATTGGGGGGTGCATTCTGTAGACAGGGTCTAACCCTCTCTAGAAGAGGATCTTCAGCATCAGTAAGGCACAAACTGACTTTAATTTCAATTCGTGGAATTGTTGTATGGAAGACCGTGGCATTATTCAGGAAATGCATCATGAAAGACACGCCGGACCCTTACACAATATTAAAGGACCACGATCCTCCGCGTGGATATCTAGTGGAAGAATGGATTCTGAGCAACGCAGGAACCACGAGAGATCTTCTAATTGCTAACCCGGATAAGATCAAGCGAATGTCATGGGATGGTGGATTGGATCCAGGCAATCCACACAAGGGGATGCCACATGCTAAACTTGGAAAGCTGGAGCGACCAACGATCGTATATTGATCCACCAACTTATCTGTTAAAATTTCCCAGCAAAACAATGCATAACATCTATCTGGAAATAAGATTAAACTGTCTCCCCACCAGAAGCTTGCTAAAAATATTCAGAAACATTGAAAAATCCACCTGCAGGTTCTGCAAAATAATTGATCAGAAGGAGACATTAAAACATTTAATCCTGAGCTGCACGGCATTAACAACTAAACAGACAAACCATCTGCATAGCATCATACAGGCTATAGCCTCATATTCGCTGGATGACTGGTGGGAAACAGTTGGCATGGGAGAGGACTTTAAAATAATGCGTCCCACAGTAAAATTCATAATGGAGACCTTACTTCTAGGTGAAGAGGAACAAACCTAATAGAAGAAGAAGAGGAATTACACTAGGAAGAGTGGCTCCCTTGGTCCCCACCAGATATTCAGTGATGGGAAGGGGGAAGGAAACCTCTTCACTCTCTATCGCTATTAAATGACTGAAGGATTTTAACTGATTCGAGACAGGTTCCCTTGTAAAGAAAGAAGGGATCTGAGATTAAAACGTAAGTATGTAATTAGATAAAGGTTTGTAATGAAACCATGCATCTTAATAAAAAAAATAATCTCTTCCGTTTGTCTTGTTGTCTCACAGTGATAATGTAGACGGCCTATAGGGTCTTTGTTGGAAGGGGAGGCCCTCATCTTAAACATTAGTGTACGTAAGAAGACCCAATGACTCACCCAACATGAAAAAGTAGAAACTAACATCTTGAGACCAATATCAAATGTAATAATTAGATTGTGTTTATGTTTGATGTCTATGTAATAAGAACATTTAGCCTGTGCTAGTCTTTTTCTCTTGCTTTTCAGTGACAAAGCTTTCAGGTAGGTCTGATTATTTACAATATGAAAAGCCAGTGACTGGCCACACATAATGCAGAGGCGATGAACCTTGTGGATCCCAGAATGCTTTTTCAAAGAGTGTCTTAGTGGTGGAAATGGAAGCAGACTTCCAGCCCATGGAATACATTGACAACTGATTTGAAAGCACTATCACATCTGAAATTCCATGAACTCTTGAAACCAGGCGTGCTGGACTCCTCACACTCTTTCTTACTCCAATCTGCTCTCTTTCATCACTTGCGGCCACTGGCCTACACTGAGCAAATGTCCACGTAATAACGTGATAAGCACACAGATAACGCACGGACGCACGCAAGCACACAAACACTCACACACCACGCAAAAAGGCACGCACAGCCAGCAGGCGGGATCCCTAGCACGCTGCAGATTCAGCTCTTTCCCTTGGGTTGATACTGGTACCTGACACAGCAGCTAAACATCGGTTTCCGCATAACTCGCAGCATTTCTCCTTCGGGTCGCAGTCGTTGTCAGCCTTGCATTCGCGGGCAAGCTTTTCAGGGTCGCACTTGGCCTTCATTCCTGGACACGAGCCTGGGGCCACTGTTATAGAGAGACCCAACACAGTGAATGTTATTGCTTCCTTTGCTAAATCTGTTAGCTTTGATTACTTTTTTCAAATGCTTCGTAGGCATATGCAAATTAGGGCACAGAATGATGACCCCAGCATAACATGATTTGATGGAAGAATTGATACAATAGTTTAAAGGCTAGAAGTCATCAAACCATTTTCATACATGTGACACTTATGTGCAGTCACGTGTAGGGACGTATAGGGGGATCGGAAAGTAGCTTTAACAGAAGATGAGACCTAGGAGTGCTAGGGGAGGGGAAAAGGGCTTTAGCGGAAGACTGCAACTAGGAGTGTTAGGGAAGGTAGAAAAGGGTTGTAGCGGCAGGTGGAACCTCGGAATTTTAGGGGAGAGAGAAAAGGGATGTAGTGGGAGATGGGACCTAGGAGTGTTAGCAGAGAGAGAAAAGGGCTCTAGCGGGAGACTGGACCTAGGAGTGTAAGGGGAGGTAGAAAAGGGCTGTATCAGGTGACGAGAACTAGGAGTGTTCGGGGAGATAGGAAAGGGCTGTAGTGGGAAACTGGATCTAAGAGTGTTAGGGGAGGTAGAAAGGGCTGAAGCGGGAGACTGGAACTGGGAGTGCTAGGGGAGGCGAAAAGGGCTTTAGCGGAAGACTGCAACTAGGAGTGTTAGGGGAGGTAGAAAAGGGCTGTAGCAGGAGGTGGGACCTCAGAGTGTTAGGGGAGAGAGAAAAGGGATGTAGCGGGAGATGGGACCTAGGAGTGTTAGCAGAGAGAGAAAGGGGCTATAGCGGGAGACTGGAACTAGGAGTGTTAGGGGAGGTAGAAAAGGGCTGTAGCGGGAGACTAGAACTAGACTAGGAGTGTTAGGGGAGAGAGAGAAAAGGGCTGTTTCGGGAGACTGGAACTAAGAGTGTTAGGGGAGGAAGAAAAGGGCTGTAGCGGGAGACTGGAACTAGGAGTGTTAGAGGAGATAGAAAAGGGCTGTAGCGGGAGACTGGACCTAGGAGTGTTAGGGGAGACAGAAAAGGGTTGTAGCAGGAGATGGGACCCAGAAGTGTTAGCAGAGAGAGAAAAGGGCTCTAGCGGGAGACTGGAACTAGGAGTGCTATGGGAGGTAGAAATGGGCTGTAGCAGGAAACTAGAACTAGGAGTGTTCGGGGAGATACAAAAAGGGCTGTAGTGGGAGACTGGAACTAAGAGTGTTAGGGGAGGTAGAAAAGGGCTGTAGCAGGAGACTGGAACTAGGAGTGTTAGAGGAGATAGAAAGGGCTGCTGTAGCGGGAGACTGGACCTAGGAGTGTTAGGGGAGAGAGAAAATGGATGTAGTGGGAGACTGGAACTAGGAGTGTTAGAGGAGATAGAAAAGGGCTGCTGTAGTGGGATACTGGACCTAGGAGTGTTAGGGGAGAGAGCAAATGGCTGTAGTGGGAGACTGGAACTAGGAGTATTAGGGGAGGTAAAAAAGGGATGTTGCAGGAGACTGGAACTAGGAGTGTTAGGGGAGGTAGAAAAGGGCTGTAGGGGAGACAGGAACTAGTCGTGTAAGAGGAGGTAGAAAGGGCTGTAGCGGGAGACAGGAACTAGGAGTGTTAAGGGAGGTAGAAAAGGGCTGTAGCGGGAGACTGGAACTAGGAGTGTTAGGGGAGGTAGAAACGGGCTCTATTGGGAGATTGCAACTAGGAGTGTTAGGGGAGGTAGAAAAGGCTGCTGTAGTGGGAGACTAGACCTAGGAGTGTTAGGGGAGAAAGAAAATGGCTGTAGCAGGAGACTGGAACTAGGAGTATTAGGAGAGGTAGAAAAGGGCTCTAGCGGGAGACTGGAACCAGGAGTGTTAGAGGAGATAGAAAAGGGCTGTAGCGGGAGACTGGAACTAGGAGTGTTAGGGGAGGTAGAAAAGGGCTGTAGTGGAAGACTGGAACTAAGAGTGTTAGGGGAGGTAGAAAAGGGCTGTAGCGGGAGACTGGACCTAGGAGTGTTAGGGGAGACAGAAAAGGGTTGTAGCAGGAGATGGGACCCAGAAGTGTTAGCAGAGAGAGAAAAGGGCTCTAGCGGGAGACTGGAACTAGGAGTGCTATGGGAGGTAGAAATGGGCTGTAGCAGGAAACTAGAACTAGGAGTGTTCGGGGAGATACAAAAAGGGCTGTAGTGGGAGACTGGAACTAAGAGTGTTAGGGGAGGTAGAAAAGGGCTGTAGCAGGAGACTGGAACTAGGAGTGTTAGAGGAGATAGAAAGGGCTGCTGTAGCGGGAGACTGGACCTAGGAGTGTTAGGGGAGAGAGAAAATGGATGTAGTGGGAGACTGGAACTAGGAGTGTTAGAGGAGATAGAAAAGGGCTGCTGTAGTGGGATACTGGACCTAGGAGTGTTAGGGGAGAGAGCAAATGGCTGTAGTGGGAGACTGGAACTAGGAGTATTAGGGGAGGTAAAAAAGGGATGTTGCAGGAGACTGGAACTAGGAGTGTTAGGGGAGGTAGAAAAGGGCTGTAGGGGAGACAGGAACTAGTCGTGTAAGAGGAGGTAGAAAGGGCTGTAGCGGGAGACAGGAACTAGGAGTGTTAAGGGAGGTAGAAAAGGGCTGTAGCGGGAGACTGGAACTAGGAGTGTTAGGGGAGGTAGAAACGGGCTCTATTGGGAGATTGCAACTAGGAGTGTTAGGGGAGGTAGAAAAGGCTGCTGTAGTGGGAGACTAGACCTAGGAGTGTTAGGGGAGAAAGAAAATGGCTGTAGCAGGAGACTGGAACTAGGAGTATTAGGAGAGGTAGAAAAGGGCTCTAGCGGGAGACTGGAACCAGGAGTGTTAGAGGAGATAGAAAAGGGCTGTAGCGGGAGACTGGAACTAGGAGTGTTAGGGGAGGTAGAAAAGGGCTGTAGTGGAAGACTGGAACTAAGAGTGTTAGGGGAGGTAGAAAAGGGCTGTAGCGGGAGACTGGAACTAGGAGTGTTAGGGGAGGTAGAAAAGGGCTGTAGCGGGAGACTGGAACTAGGAGTGTTCGGGGAGATAGAAAAGGGCTGTAGTGGGAGACTGGAACTAGGAGTGTTAGGGAAGGTAGAAAAGGGCTGCTGTAGCAGGAGACTGGACCTATGAGTGTTAGGGGAGAGAGAAAATGGCTGTAGCGGGAGACTGGTACTAGGAGTCTTAGGGGAAATAGAAAAGGGCTGTAGCAGGAGATTGGAACTAGGAGTGTTAGGGGAGAAAGAAAAGGGATGTAGCGGGAGATGGGACCTAGGAGTGTTAGCAGTGATGGAAAAGGGCTGTAGGGGGAGACTGAAAATAGGAGTATTAGGGGAGGTAGAAAAGAGTTGTAGCGGGAGACTGGAACTAGGAGTGTTAGAGGAGATAGAAAAAGCTGTAGCGGGAGACTGGAACTGGGAGTGTTAGGGGAGGTAGAAAAGGGCTGTAGGGGAGACAGCAGCTAGGAGTGTAAGAGGAGGCAGAAAGGGCTGTAGCGGGAGACAGGAACTAGGAGTGTTATGGGAGGTAGAAAAGGGCTGTAGCAGGAGACTGGAACTAGGAGTGTTAGGGGAGGTGGAGAGGGCTGTAGTGGGTGACTGGAACTAGGAGTGTTAGGGAGGTAGAAAAGGGCTGTTGCAGGAGACTGGACTAGGAGTGTTAGAGGAGATAGAAAAGGGCTGTAGCGGGAGATGGGACCTAGGAGTGTTATGGGAGGTAGAAAAGGGCTGTAGCCGGAGACTGGTACTAGGAGTCTTAGGAGAGTTAGAAAAGGGCTATAGTGGGAGACTGGAACTAGGAGTGTTAGGGGAGGTGGAAAGGGCTGTAGTGGGTGACTGGAACTAGGAGTGTTAGGGGAGGTAGAAATGAGCTGTAGCAGGAGATAGGACCTAGGAGTGTTAGGGGAGGTAGAAAAGGGTTGTAGCGGGTGACTGGAACTAGGAGTGTTAGGGGAGGTAGAAAAGGGCTGTAGCGGATTACTGGAACTAGGAGTCTTAGGGGAGAGAGAAAAGGGCTGTAGCGGGAGATAGGAACTAGGAGTGTTAGGGGAGATCGAAAAGGGCTGTAGCGGGTGACTAGAACTAGGAGTTTTAGGGGAGATAGAAAAGGGCTGTGGTGGGAGACTGCGACTAGGAGTGTTAGGGGAGGTAGAAAAGGGTTGTAGCATGATACTGGAACTAGGAGTTTTAGGGGAGTTAGAAAAGGGCTGTGGTGGGAGACTGCGACTAGGAGTGTTAGGGAAGGTAGAAAAGTGTTTTAGTGGGTGACTGGAACTAGGAGTGTTAGGGGAGGTAGAAAAGGGCTGTAGCGGGAGACTGGAACTAGGAGTGTTCGGGGAGATAGTAAACGGCTGTAGTGGGAGACTGGAACTAAGAGTGTTAGGGGAGGTAGAAAAGGGCTGTAGCGGGAGACAAGAACTAGGAGTGTTAGGTGAGATAGAAAAGGGCTGTAGCAGGTGACTGGAACTAGGAGTTTTAGGGGGAGGTAGAAAAGGGCTGTGGTGGGAGGCTGTGACTAGGAGTGTTAGGGGAGGTAGAAAAGGGCTGTAGCGTGATACTGAACTAGGAGTTTTAGGGGAGTTAGAAAAGGGCTGTGGTGGGAGACTGCGACTAGGAGTGTTAGGGGAGGTAGAAAAGGGCTGTCGCAGGAGACTGGAACTAGGAGTGTTAGGGGAGGTAGAAAAGTGTCTTAGTGGGTGACTGGAACTAGGAGTGTTATCGGGGGTAAGAAAAATGCTGTAGCAGGAGATGGGACTTAGGACTGTTAGGGGAGGGAGGAAAGGGCTGTAGCAGGAGACTGGAACTAGGAGTGTTAGGGGAGGTAGAAACGGGCTGTAGTGGTTAGCGGTTGACAGCAACTAGGAGTGTTATTGGAGGGAGAAAAGGGCTGTAGCGGGAGATGGAAACTAGGAGTGATAAGGGAGATCAGAAAGGGGTGTAGTGGGAAACTGGGACTAAGAGTGTTAAGGGAGGTATAAAAGGGCTGTAGAGGGAGACGGAAACATACCGTTACTGCGACTTTAAAATGTCAACCCATGTGCCTTTGCGCAGTACCACAATCTCGACCCCCATTACACCAACTAAGGGGAGAGAGGGTTGCAGGGGTATCCCCTTCTCCCTTTGTCAGGGTAATGGGGGTAGGGTTTGCAGGTGTGTCCCTCACTTCCATTAGATGGAGAGCAGGGGACAAGAACATTTTAGAAAACAAAAATGAAACAAAGGTCCCTGCGGCACCAGCACCGACCCACGTCATTGGGTGGGAACTGACGCCACAGGGCTAGAGGGGACTCGGCAGCACACTTCTGTGTGTGCTGCTGAGAAGGTAAGTGCATTGGGGTGGGGTGCGGGTAGGTGATGCGGGGCACTGTGATGTATGTGATCATTGCACCATGCTGTAATGGAAATCGTCATTTCATGGTCGACATTACGAGTGGCACAGTGATCACACAGATCCGAGGGAGACCAGAACTACAAATGGTTGGGCAGGTATAGAGAAGGCTGTAGGAGGTGACCAGAAGCTGGAGTGTTAAGGGAGTTATGAAAGGAGCTTTATGACATACTGGAACGAGAAATGGTAGAGGTGGTGGGAGACCTACAATAGGAGTACTAAGGGAGATAGGATAGGGCTGTAGAGGGAGAGTGGTACTAGGAGTATGCAGATTTCAGAATATGTCCCCTCCAACCCAGTTTCCTGGTCACACCACCCCACTTCCTCCTCACCTGTAGTTTCTTGTTCCAGCATACCCCCAAGCCTCTTCTTCCACAGCGCTTTTTTATGGGAATGCAAGTAGGGTCTACCTCGGAAGAAAGCCACCCTGACCCTTGGGCAAGAGGTCTAGGGGGGCCCCTCTTCTGTAGCAAACAAGTCCAGGGGAAAAAGCTGTTAGGCATAAAAAACCTCTATCCAGGCTGTGTCTCGCTGCTTTTCCACAGAGTGTTGACTGATGAATGGAACTTGCGAGGGGTAGAAATGCACCAGAGAGATGCCTGCGTGGACTTCCGCTATACCTACTAAGATAGAGGTAAGAGGGTAGGTAGGCTGTAGCTAGTATGTGACCAGGGGAAGAAATGACTGAATGAACTGAGTGGGAGGAAAAATAAGGAGTGGCAAAAAAATACAATAGGAGGGGGAAAGCAGGGCAGGCACAGGTGGCAGCACAGAGAAAGCGAAAGGACGCGGGAGACAGAAGGAGGACAGAGGCCGTCTCGCTGGAGCAGAGAAAGACAGAGTATCAACCCGAAAGCCTAACGCGCGAAGGTTGCAACGCGTAGACTTCCGGGTTGGGCCTACGGAAAAGGCTTCCGACGGCGTTAGCCTCGGAAGCCTAGACCGTTAACTCACAGTGCGTGGGAGCATGGCGGCCCAGGCTAATGGCGACCCAAACGCCATCGATGCCACACACGCCAGCCCCCACGACGTATGACAGCAGGGAGATAAGAAAGGGCCATTATGGTCATACTGGCACTTGGAGTGTTGGAGGAGTTAGAAAAGGGACTGTGGGGAGACAGGAAATAAGAGTGTTGAGGGTGATAGGTAAGGGATATATGGGATGGCAGAATTAGGAGTGCCTGAGATTATATGAAACTGGCTGCTGGGGGAGACATCAACTAGGAGTGTTGGCAGAGATAGTAGCAGTGAAGTTGGTGTAGTCCAGAACTAGGATGATGATAGTAGAGCTAGTAGTGCTGGTGTATTTAGGAAAAATGCTGTCAGAGGATCTAGGAGTGTTGAGGAAGATAAGCATGGGGTTGTTGACAAAGAGCAGAACTCCAAGTGTTGGGGGAGATAGGAAAGGGGTTGTAGTGGGTGAAACAAACTAGGAGTGTTGTGGTAGACTGGAACGGGGCTGTGTGGGCACACCAGAACTGGTAGTGTTGAGGGATATAGGAAAGGAACCATATGGAAAAACAGGAACTGGGAGGTTTGGGGGAGATATGAGCGGGGCTTTTAATGGAGATCAGAACTAGGAGGGTTGGGGTAGATAGGAAAGGGGCTGTGTGAGAAGACCAGAACTGGTAGTTTTGAGGGATAGGGGAAAGGGCTGTAGAGCGAGATAGTACCTAGGACAGTTTGGGGAGATTTGGGCCGGGTTCTAGAGAAGAGACAAGGACTAGGAGTGTTGGGGGCAATGAGAACAGTGCTCTTCATAGAGACCAATATGGGAAGTGTTGGGGGAGATAGAAAAGGGGCTGAAGAGGCAGACAGGTACAGGGGGTTTTGAGGAGCTATGAATGGGCTGTAGAGGAAGGCAGTAACTAGGAGTGCTGTGGAGATAGGCACACACTTGTTGATGGAGATCAGATCTAAGAGTGTTGCCAGAGATAAGAAACGGGTTGAAGGAACTAGGATTGTTGGTGGGAGAAGAAACAGGGGTTCAGTGAGAGACGGGACCAAGAAGTGTTGGATGAGATAAAAACAGGGCTGTTCTGGTAGAGAAAAACTGGGGTTATTGGCAGAGATCAGAACAGGGTGGTTGATAGGACCAGAACTAGGAGTAATGGGGAGAGTGGAAAGTGGCTGTAGAGGGAGACAGTAGCCAGAAGTGTTGGGGAAGTAGGAAAGGGCTGTAGAGAGAGACAGGAGCTAGAAGTGTTGGGGAGGTAAGTAATGGGCTGTAGAGGGAGACATGAGCTAGACGTGTTGGGGAGGTAAGTAATGCACTGTAGAGGGAGGCAGCAGCTAGACGTGTTGGGGAGGTAAGTAATGGGCTGTAGAGGGAGACAGGAGCTAGACGTTTTGGGGAGGTAAGTAATGGGGTGTAGAGGGAAACAGCAGCTAGACGTGTTGGGGAGGAAGGTAATGGGCTGTAGAGGGAGACAGGAGCTAGAATTGTTGCAGAGGTAGGGAATGGGCTGTAGAGGAGACAGGAGCTAGACGTGTTAGGGAGGAAGGAAATGGGCTGTAGAGGGAGACAGGAGCTAGAAGTGTTGGGGAGGTAAGGAATGGGCTGTAGAGGGAGACAGCAGCTAGACGTGTTGGGGAGCTAGGACATGGGCTGTAGAGGGAGACAGGAGCTAGAAGTGTTGGGGAGGTAAGGAATGGGTTGTAGAGAGAGACAGGAGCTAGAAGTGTTGGGGAGGTAAGTAATGGGCTGTAGAGGGAGACATGAGCTAGACGTGTTGGGGAGGTAAGTAATGCGCTGTAGAGGGAGGCAGCAGCTAGACGTGTTGGGGAGGTAAGTAATGGGCTGTAGAGGGAGACAGGAGCTAGACGTTTTGGGAAGGTAGGGAATGGGCTGTAGAGGGAGAAAGCAACTAGACGTGTTGGGGAGGAAGGAAATGGGCTGTAGAGGGAGACAGGAGCTAGAATTGTTGCAGAGGTAGGGAATGGGCTGTAGAGGAGACAGGAGCTAGACCTGTTAGGGAGGAAGGAAATGGGCTGTAGAGGGAGACAGGAGCTAGAAGTGTTGGGGAGGTAAGGAATGGGCTGTAGAGGGAGACAGCAGCTAGACGTGTTGGGGAGCGAGGACATGGGCTGTAGAGGGAGACAGGAGCTAGAAGTGTTGGGGAGGTAAGGAATGGGCTATAAAGAGAGACATGAACTAGGGCTGTTGATGTAGATCAGGACACAGATTGTTGAGGGAGATAGGAACAGCTCTGTAGCGGGAGACAGGAAATACACATGTTGGGCTACATAAAAACGGGGGTGCAGTGAGAGACAGGAACAATGTGTTTGTGGGGCTAAAAGTAGGGCTGTTTGGGTACACCAATACTAGGCATGTTGGATGTGATGAGGGATCAAGAGTAAGACCTGGACACAGTGGAATTTTCGGTGATTATCAAAGCCATTTATTGTAAAAAGAAAAAAGGGGGGTTGGGGAAATCCTACCTATCCCTATCTCTATGAGGGGTTACCCTGCCACAACAAAACTCCTGAATGTATGTGCCTATCCCTATCTCTATGAGGGGTTTCCCTGCCTCAACAAAACTCCTGAATGTCTGTGCTTATCCCTATCCCAATGAGGGGTTTCCCTGCCTCAACAAAACTCCTGAATGTCTGCGCCTATCCCTATCTCTATGAGGGGTTTCCCTGCCTCAACAAAACTCCTGAATGTCTGTGCCTCTCCTTATCCCTATGAGGGGTTTCCCTGGCTCAACAAAACTCCTGAATGCCTGTGCCTATCTCTATCTCTATGAGGGGTTTCCCTGCCTCAACAAAACTCCGGAATGTCTGTACCTATCCCTATCTCTATGAGGGGCTACCCTGCCTCAACAAAACTCCTGAATGTCTGTGCCTATCCCTATCTCTATGAGGGGTTTCCCTGCCTCAACAAAACTCCTGAATGTCTGTGCCTATCCCTATCTCTATGAGGGGTTACCTGTCATGATGCCTACCCCCAGGGAACCAGACCAGGTCCGGCAGCCCCGGGAGCAGGCATCACCTTCCCGGGAGAAGGCCCAGCAACCCCTGTTAGGGGCCATCTGGACACAGTCCTGGCGCCTATGGCGCCAGGCTCATATAAGACATCAGTCCTGGCGCCATAGGCGCCAAGCTCATAAGGGAATTACCTGAACCTACCTGATGCAGACCATGCTGCAAGGGATCCAAGCCCTCTTGTGGCCTAGAAGGGACTACTTTACCTTAGGGACTATTTGCCACTTGGGTGTGGTGGTGGAGGATTACTTACCCTGAACTACTTTGGAGGCTATTTAAACCACGCCCGAAGAGCAGCACACGCTTCACGTTATTCTGCATCCTGCAGCGTAACGCTCACCATGCCTGCAGCAGCATCCAGACTTCAGCCACGCCCGCCTTGAACCCGGAGCACCTAGAAAGAAGAGAAAGAAGGAGAAGGTTACAACAAGAAAATTACCAGCTTCTTACCTGATTCCGGAGCCACCGCATCGTCGAACCAAAGGAAAGACTTTATTTTTAAACGTGTTGCATCGCCAGCAGCAGCACCGCGCTACACTCACCGTTCCTCGCAGCATCTTCACACTTCACCGCAGCCTCCTGCATGTTCCCACCACATTCCGGCACCTAGGGGGAAGATATAGACAACAAGGTGAGCCAAGGGAACATATAGAGGAATACTGGTTACCACCCAAACACTTACCTGATTTACCACCGGGGGAACCATTCCTCTTCTCGGGTTGGCGCAGCTCCCACTGCACCATCGCCGTACCCCGGCCCGTAAGGGGAAACAAAAGCACAACAGGGTGAATCAGAAGGACAATTAAGGGGAGCCACCTCCCGCCATAGACTTACCTGATTTTACCGCCGGAGGTATAACTCCTTGACTCTTGTCTTCTCTCAGCACCTGAATAAGGAAGAAGACCACAGATTACGGAAAAGGATAGGAGTGAAGGTCAGGCATTTGAACTCTTACAAACTGCATACTTACGGCGTCTTGCCGAGAGAGTCAAAATAGCACTGGAACTCCCCAATTCCGTCGATCAGTGGAGCAAATGGTCCCTCACGCGCCTCCAGCGCTCGAAGCAGGATGGAGAGCTCATCCTTTCAAACCATAAGGTGAGACTTCAGAGGGGACATCGGAGGTGGTCAGTGGAGAGAACAACGGGGGGTGGGGGGATTAACGCTATACTCCATGGGTGGTTAATTCCCCTTCCTCCATTCGCAGAAGAATACTCCTACGGGCCAGCCCAGTCTATCATCTCAGTCCTTCGCATTACACTGGAGGAGGCCGCAGCAGTCCAGACCAGATCGGCGCCTCTGTGGGAGTCAGGTGACCGTAACATTAACCTGCCTCAACAAAACTCCTGAATGTCTGTCAGGATGTTGAAATCAAATGAGTTCTCTGTCCTGTGTCCAAAATCCTAAGCGGACGCTCACACACTAAACTCAATATAGCGTGACAGGGATCTTTGAGCTGTACACCAACAGCTTCCCCCCAAAATTCCAAACATAACGTCCTGAAAGTGAAGAAAAGAAAAGTAAACAAAGTTCCAGCAGAGAAGGGTCCTTCCCTTCCCCTAGAGTCTTTTGGCATATTCGCAATGGCACTATATACATTTCACAATCCCCAAGGAGAATGGTCTTCCTTTGAGTCTCCTCCATTCACACAACTATTTCACAGTTCTTTCTTTGGGCCTCTGATATCTTTTTACAGAAAAGGGGTATGACTCTTGCGTTGTGATCCACAAAACAAAGTTGGGGGGGTCTCTTCCCCTGTTCTCTAAACTCTTCACAATTTCTGGGGGACAGAAGGGTCCTGCCCCAGTTCTCCAATCCCTGTTTTAGTCTCCTGCCAGGGTTTGTACTTTTCAATTTGGGTGTGGGTCCCTGATTTGCCCTCCCGACAGGTGTTTCTGCTACTTGACTTGGGTGCGAGTCCCAGACTTGCTGGGCGCCTGGTTTACTCTCCTGCCAGAGCATTTTAAGTCTTCTTAATATTTGCATGCAGGTTCACTTTCTTCATTAGCAGTTTCTAGTTTTTGTATCCAGGTAATTATACTTCCTATATTTCGGGCCACCGACCCTTCTCGAGTTAATCTTATTGTCCCAATTCCCTTGTAAGGGCTCCTGTTTGTTGTTAATGATATGCAGCATTCAGACGGAAGTGCCATGGTGTCCCATTTGCCTGCCCTGGGGTTAACAGTGGATTCTGGCAGCTATGACGTCCTTCAGGTTTCTCTGGTACCTCTGCGGTCCATCTGCTGACTGGGAGTGCATCTCGTCTGCCTTTTGGTGTCTGCATTGCCTTTTGCTTTGCTCAGCGGTACCTGTTGCTCCTCCTGGCAGCATGGTCAACACTTCTTGGCCCGGATGCTGTCTTCTCTCGTCTGCCGTCTTCTCTATTCTCTTTGCCTTGAACTGCTTCACTTCCTCTCGTGTCCCAGCCAGCATTGGGAGTCTCAAATCTACTTTTTTGCTCAGCTGTTCTGCTATTGAATGTCCCGGCACCTATTAACAACTTCCAACAACTAGAACGCAGTGTTGGTTTGCCGCTCATGGTGATCTTCAGTACCCCGTCCCTCTTCCTTGTCTCAGTGTTGGAAGGGAGGGGGACACGTAAGGCTCAGTGCTGGTTGTGTCAATGTTATAAAAGCGAGGAGAACAGGCATAAGATTGATGATCAACTTAGTGGAGGTTCTCTATCCACATTACAGTAGGCCACACAAGAATGGGGACAATGTGAATAGGTGCTACCCAGAAATATAGCTAAAGACTTGTTCTGATGCCATGGTCTTACTTCGCTTCCCAAGGGTTGTCCTCCCCCACCTGGTCCTCCCACAGGTAGCCACCCCCAGGGTCAGAGTCAATAAGCTTATGCCTTTTCCGGGCCACAAGAGAGGGAAGTTTCCATCTGAGAAACAGTGATGAGTTTGCTTGATTCGTCCCATGGGGCACATAGGAACAGGCCTCTCAACGGAGATCAGAAGTAGGGGTGATGAGGGAGATAGGAAAGTGGCAGTAGAAGGAGACAAGATCTAAGAGTGCTGAGGAAGATAGAAACAGGGCTGATGGGGTAGGCCAAAGCTCGGGGCATTAAGGGATATCAGAACATGGCTGTTGATGGAAACCAGGACAAGGAGTACTTGGGGAGATAGAAACAATTTTGTAAGGGGAGATAGGAACCCAGTGTCTTATGGGAGGGAGCCACTGGCCTGTTGGTTTCCCCCTGGAAATGAGACAGCTACGGAGATGTATATTGGCTGTGGTCTCTCAGCTTGCATGAAACGGCTTATAACATGGGCATCAAAGTTTCCACTGGGTTATGATATACAATGATGTCTGTTCTAAAACTCATTAACTTAATGGAATTCAGGTTTTTGGTAATGATGTTTTTACTACAGATACATGGATGCTTGTGTAGTATTTCTCCCCATTGCAGTTCATGGAGAAGTAGGTGCCACCAGGAGCACAATTCATTTATTTTTCTCCCATGGTGCATTGCATTACTGAAGCCATTCTGAAATTAAAAGCTGCCATTTTATTTTGTTTATGCAAGCGGTGATCCCGAGGGAAGCAGAAAAAGAAAAGTGCTCAAAGTAAGTAAGGAGTAAAGGGCGAGAAGCAGATAACGAGGACTGTTTTGCTGTTTGCTGCTTTGCGGAGTGGCAATCTCTGTAGTTTATGGCAGCTAGTAGGAAAAACAGTGCTGTGCACTCACTGGTATTCGTGGAAAAAAACGAGACATTTGGGCCACGTTTACGCAGCGCTAAAACAAGCATGGCGCTTCTTCATCAGTCAGATAAAGTGTTGGAGCTGCCTGTATCAAGTCAAGCAGATACAGAACTCGGACTGGCCGAGCCGGGCGCTGTAACCTCCTTGTTGGACGTCGTTGTCTCTTCTGGTTCCGGTAATCCTTCAAATGAGATGGAGCCCCCGTCTGCCGCCAGCTGTCCCCCGCCGAGTGACGCGAGCGCAGCGCGGCCCCTCAGAGGAGAGGAAACGCCGCTCGCTCCAGGTGAGGAGGTATTAGTGGGCGGTGGGGGGGGGGTGGACGTGTTGGTTGGACTGTCTGCTTGTGCTTCCCCGGAAAATGGACCAGAGTTGCGAGCCCTTCTGCCGGCCAAAGTCCCCCTGGCCCCCTATGTGGTGGAGGGGTGCAATGACCAATCTGGGCGGCAGCCCCAGAAAAACCCACTTGAAAGAAAAACGGACAGTTCACTCTTAAACGCCCAATACAGGTCGTTATTTTGCAACATTCTCCGCCGGAGTCTTGCACTGTGCTGGCCGCAGAGGTTTTGCCGCGGCTTGGCCTTGGAGAGGACGTCCAGCCCACCGTCTCGGGGAACCTGGATCTTGAATCATCTAAAACCCCCAGGGCAACAAGGCCAAAGGATAGCCAAACCAAACCCTCCCATGTTTCGTTAAATACTGTTTATTACAGGAAAAAGGGAGGGCCGTCGCGTAGGAAACGATGCGCGCACCAAAAGCCAAAGATGGGGTTGAAAGTTTTGATATCAAAACGCCAAAAATCTACGAACGCTGATGACAGGTCTGCAAACCAATCAGAGGTCGCCCAACCAAATTTGCCTATAACCAACAGATTCTTTGCTAAATTCTTAAAGAAGAAACCTTCAACCTCGGAAGAAATTTCGGATGCCGAGATTTTGGGAGCGGTCTTGGACCAAATCCCGGCCGCAGCACCTGCACAAACAAATGATGAGCGAGCCGTGTTTCCGTTAAAACCGGCGAGTTTTTCATTTTCTAGCATGGTCCCAAACGCGAAAATTAGGTGGCGTTTTGGCTCCCCAAGTCCCGCACACCTTCCATCTCCGAGACAACTTCCAAGCTTATCAACAAACCTAGTGAAAGGACAAAGTGGTCTAGGCCAAACGCCTGGGTCAGATACACGACCTCTTTCGGCCAAAAACTTCGACCCTGGGAATTCAGTGATCCCGGCCCCAAATGCAGGACAAAGCCATTCTACTATTAAGAGTACTTTTCAGACTGATGAGACCCAACGCCCCCTGACAATCTGCAGTGAGGTGGAAAGTGACGCAGAAGACAATCAGTCCGAACAATCTTTGCTCATACTTAATCCCTGCTTGACTGAAACGAATGCCGATGGGACTGCGACAAAGACTGCGGGTTTGGGACTAGGGCAGGAGGATACCCAGCCCAATCCGGAGCCTGATAATACTCCTTTTCCAGTCCAAGCCTCGAATCATCGAAACTCAATTGGCGTGGGGAAGAGACCTAGCCTCGACGCTTCAAGGACCTCTTCAACTTCAAGAGGGGGGACAAACGACTGTAATAGCCATACGGCGCCTAGTCCAACGAGAAATCGGCGTTCCAGCGAACTTACAGGAAATCCATCTAAGGACCCTTCACCCAAGAAGACTGATTTAAGATTAATTATGTCTACAGTAACGTTGGCGATGGCACCGTTCAGTAAACTATAAGAGTCGATAAACGACTCTTTGAAAGACCACACATCTATTACAGCGATGATGAACAGTCGTTTGATTTTCCTAGAAGGCTATATTAACGCCTTGAATAACAAAATGGGAAAAATCAACACGGACGAATGTCCGGGGAAGACGAGAGCTAGGTCACTCGAGACACGACCTCTTCCTTCAGACGCCAGTACCCAGACTTTCGAAGATGGGCTAATTGTCGACCTTGAGGGTTTTATCCCGGAGGGAGACAAGGAGTCCCCTGCTAGGGGTTTTCAAATAACCAAAGCAGGGGGCACGGCAGCAAAAACCAATGGATCGATTTTTAATGATCAAATTTCAATTTCATCTGAAATCGACAGTGTACCAGCATTAAAAGGCCCTTTCTTTAAGCAAAAGCAAACGACAAGCAAGCTTCCCGTTGCAGAAGCAAATAGCAGCAAAAAAGTGCCTCTAAATGAGAAGGGGAAGTCTAAATTGCCCGACAAATTATTGGGCAGAACAGTTCAAGGAAAAGGAGATAAAGTGAACTATTCAACTAAGGAAACAGACGACGTCACAGCCGGTATTCAAACAGCCTCTAATGAGGACAACCGAGAAACAGACGTGGACTTGCTAAACTTCAGTGTCTACACACTGTCTGATGACCAAGATGAGACTCGAGATCCAAATTGTACTATGGATGAGAATCCTCATTTTCAAACCTTAGAGAGTCGTTGTAGGAACCTGCAAAACAAAGCTAGCGGGGGGCCTGAAGTGCTGAAGAAGGTCCCGGAAAAAAGACAACACTCACGAAATTTAGATAACGACCGGCCGAAGACCAGTCCGTCAAAATAACATCTTTGTTTCCAGAAGGAGCTCTCCCCAAGGGTCCAGATGGGTGCATGCGACAAGGTCCAAAGATGCCCCAGCAACAAGAAAATATGCGGAAACATCTGCAAAAGACAAGCAGAATCGACATAACCCCAGATCTAGCCAAAAAAAAAAATCGGTAAGGTCTGGAGCCCAGCCTCTTAGAACCAAACGCAATTTCCTTATTGAACAATTACCAGATAACAACAAATATATTATATTAAACAGAGGATTTTTGTTGCAACTTCTCAAATGTATTCCTTCCCTCAGGAAAGTTGAAACCAAGGATTTAGCGAGGGTAGAACCATTCCATCAAGGGAAACTAGCGAGTGCTTACCTTCATGTCCATACAAATTGGGCAAAAATCAGACTAGCAGAGGCAGCCGAACATCTTTTAAAGCTGGGATTCGACTTGTTCGAACTAGAAGAAGGTGTCCCTTCTTCTATGTGGCGCGAATCATCTGAACAGCTAGGATCAAAAACACCCCCGCATCTTGAAAATGCGAGAATTAAACCGAAGTTGTCTAAAAGAGATCTGGAGGATAGAAACTTGGAGCGACAGGTTCGCTCTTTTGGAAAAATCGACGCGGATCAAATAGCAGAAATCCAGCAGACAAACCGCTACGATTTTGGGAGTCAACAACCCTGGGGAGAAGCCACAAGAGAGGAAGTGTTTTACAAAGACCCGTTGGGAATAGGAAGACGCCCTCGCGGCCCTACGGTCACAATCCAACGGACAATAACCCAATCCTTGGGTAAGGAAGGCTCCGACATGAAGGATACTTCAAAACAAGCCCCACTGTTGCAATCTTGGGCATGGCTACCAACATACAACATAAGATTCAATAGCAATCCGCCAGCCACATCCCCACACCCCTTTCCATACAACAGACACGGGGAAAAGAAGTTCTCTCCCTGGGGTCATGGAATACGCGCGGTTTTCAACATCTGACGAACGAAGGGGATGTAAACTTGGGATGCTTGGATATAATCTGCTTACAAGAGACCTGGATGACGGAACGCCCATCCATCGATGGCTACGACTTGGCCCATGCGCCAGCAATCAAAGGTTCCCTTGGGCGCCCTTCTTCAGGCCTCGTTACGGCAATCCGGTGTGGCTCAGGACTACAACATCTAAAAATCTTACATTCATCCACTTACTTGCTGGCCACAGAAGTCAGCTGGACGACTAGTAAGAAGGACGGGGGCAACTTCAAAACTCAGCCCTTAATTATTATAAATATTTACTGGAATCCCGCAGCCTTGAGCGATGCCTCTTTTATTGCCTTGTCTAGAGAGACCATTAATGAAGTCCTGGTGAACAACCCGGAAGCACTGTTGGTCATCTGTGGAGACTTAAATGCTACTTGGGTGCCGCTCGAAGTAGTAGAGCATCCCCCTCTCTTTTCATCCCTCAGAAATAAACGAGGGGACAAATGGTTATCTTTGATGTCAGCGTGTGACCTGCTGAGTGCAGGTGATCTTTTCTCTAGACAAGGGAGACCCTTTACTTGGGAAAGAGGAAATTCGCACGCGGACATTGACCATATCTTCATTAGTAGACATTTGTCTACTCTTACAACATCATTTGAAGTACTAAAAACCAAGGAGAGTGATCACAACTTGTTGGTGTTAAAGTGGAAGACTAACTCAACTCACAGTTTGGTTATGCCCGCTCCTGTCGAGGCGAACAGCCAACAAACACGTCTAAAACTAACAGCAGCTGCAATTTCTGCAATAAAGTTTCAGTATGAGAACACAGGCAAAGAACAAAAGGAACAGGAGTTTCTGCGATTACCAGATTACCAACCACTTCTGTTACCTTACAGGTCGCACTTCAAGGGTCAGGGACGACAAAACAAAGTCATCTCACACGAGTACAGTAAAGAACTGGTTTTGAAAAGGCGCCAATTAAGACAAGCAAAAAGAAGGGTGAAAGCATTCCCTACGCCAGAAAATCAGGCGATCTTTAGGCAAGTGCAGAAAACCTATAGAACGTGGATTAAACAACAACGGTGTAATCTTTACCAAAAAGACACGGAAGCCATGCTAAAATTGGTTAGTGGTCATCACCCAAGAGAATTTTGGGCTTTAATTAGATCTACGATCTCGCCTTTTGGCGAACCACTAACAAACCCAATTGGTGAAACTGTTTGGATAAAATTCTACTCAAACCTTTTTCAGGCACCCATATACTCGGGGCCTTCACTGGAAAATACAAACTTGGAACCGTGGGTTGATCTGAGCAATGAAGAAGAGATCATTAAAATACTTCGTAGGCTTAAACCGTCCAGAGCCCCTGGTCCGGACGGTGTTACAAACCTGGACCTAAAACAATTTCCAACAGAATGGTCTGCATTGATCAGTGACATCTTCAGACGATGTAAAAAGGCCAGACAAATCCCGCTCTCATGGACAACTTCAATAGTCGTCCCTATCTTTAAAAAGGGGCTAAAAGACGATCCCAAGAACTATCGTCCTATAGCTCTCTTGGACACGATTGGGAAGGTGTTTGGTTCCTTACTACTTCAGCAATTTCATCGATGGTTCGATAATACAGATCGCTCTGACCCATTTCAAACGGGTTTTACCAAGAAAAATGGTACATCCACAAATATTATGTTTCTCAGTGCGCTAAAAAGTAAGGTGCTAGCAGGAGCTCCAAGAGTGTTCCTGGCCTTTATCGACTTGGCGCAAGCCTTTGATCAAGTCAATCGAGCAAACTTGTGGAAGAAACTGTCCCAGTGGAATTGTCCAGCAGAAATACTCCAACCAATTCAGGCATTACACAAGAACACCAAGCTTCGTGTTAGGTTAAATCAAGCAGGCTTGCTATCATCAAAAGTTCTGGTTGGCAGAGGAGTAAAGCAGGGATGTCCACTTGCTCCCGCACTTTTTATCGCCTACCTCAGTGACTTCAAAGATTCAGAGCAATTAATTCGCTCTTTTCCACCACTATTGGGAGACCGCAAAACTACAAGGTTACTTTATGCAGACGATTTAATCCTAATGGATTTGACACCAATCGGTCTGCAGCGTCAGCTCAATAACCTTGCTGCTTATGTTTGCGAGAACAACTTAACCATCAACGTTGCAAAGACCAAAATCTTGACGATGGAAAAATTCAAACGGCGACAAGAAAAATTGTCTTGGTATTTGGAAGGCAAGGTTCTTGAGAAAGTGTCAACTATAAAATACTTAGGAGTCACCTTGGACAGTTCTAGAACAAATGTAGCATTCCAGACGTGTTTGATAGATAAGGCAAAGAAACTGGCAGCACAGGCGCGAGCATTAGACAGAAAGTACGGACGTTTTTCTTTGCTTCCAGCGATTAAATTTTACTGTACAAAGGTAGTTCCATCAATCACCTATGCAGCGGACGCTCTCCCTCATGTGCCTTTCCATTTATGCCTGAAATTAGAGGGGTATTTTTGGCGCACGGTTCTGGGGTTGCCAAAATCCACATCGGTACCCTTAATCAGAAGGGAATTAGGTTTACTTTCACTGCAAGGATCTGTGGAGATTAAATCTATGATGCTCTACAGGAAAATGCTGTTACCCGATTGCCCTCGCGTGTTAGCGATGATCCACGCTGAGGTCAAAAGGACGCGATGCTTGGAGCTAAAATCTTGGGAAACAGCAAGAAAAGCAAAACTATTGGAACTCCATTTCTCGGAACAAGAGCTGGTGCGAAATCCTTCAAAAATAAAAAATAAAATGGCAGAGTGTGACTGGATAAAGACTCTGGACTTTGCAGAAAAAGCGAAATCAGTTCAACATCTCCCGCCCTACAACAGCAAATTAAACACGGTTCCCAATTATCTGAGCAGGTTTCCAAACAAAGCTGCCAGAAACCTGTTTTTGAGAGTACGTTTAAATCTACTGCAGACAAATGAGATTCTGAAACGTAGAGGACTGAGTGACTCAGATACATGTCGTTTTTGTAAAGACAGCTCAAAAGTCGAAACTATTCGGCATTTGCTTCTCAACTGTCCAGGTACCCAAGATATTGGTGAAAAGTATCTGCAACAACATCTCCAGGCATCCCACATCAGGGAGGAAGAATTCTGGTGGGGTCGCTTAATGAGCGGAGAACGAAATACCTGGACAATCGCGACCACTCAAACCTTAAAGTCCATTTTGTCTTTATGACTTTCCTTTGTTAAGAGTCTTCTACTGTGATTGTAAATGCTTCTTCATCTCTACTTTTCTACTGATTTCTTCAACTATGTTTTGTAAAAATCATTAATTTGATTAAATCAACGAAATAAATAATAAATAATAAAAAAAAGTGCTCAAAATGAATGGAGTGGATTTATAATAAGGAAGAGGTTGTGAGGGGGAAGAGGGTGACATGCGAAGTGACAGAGTTAGGTTTGGACTGCAGACAATTCTCATCTTACCAGCGGGTAATGGGAAGGGTCAGGCAGGGGAAGACAAAAGGAGGAGTGGACACATGGAAAGTTGCACTGGGGATTGCAAGACTTTAAATTGTTGAGGGCTTTCCCATTGACTGGTAAATGAAACCCACCATCTTGGTTTGTTAATCAATCTGAGCGCATTCGCAATGAAAACGCAGTGATTTATTGGCAATTTCATGGCAAAATGTATGCAAGATCAAAGGGAGACTCCCAAAAATGCTTTTCAGATCATTTTGTAATATTATGAGGTAGTGGTCGCCCAGGGTGCAACAGAAATCAACAGGGACATCGCCCATGGGTGGTGGGAGATGATAATTTAATTGCAAGGGGATATGGGCCTTGGTTGTAGGCCCGGCTCACTGGCCATAGCAATGGTGAGTGGGCCGGAAGGTGAGCATCTCCGGGGGCCTCCCATTCACCAGAAGTCGGGACATGTGTAGATGTGCAGACTTGCACTCCACTGGTGCAGGAAGGAAAGAACAGGGACACAGGCCGTTTTTGTCGATGTCCTCAGACTCCAGACCCACCTCCCCCAGAAGAAGCTCAGGACCCTTCTCTTCGTAGAATGGCTCCTCCTTAGCTCCTCCTTAGCTCCCCTCCTAACCTTAGACTGGACGATCTCCTCCTCCCTGTTCCCGCCCCTGTTTACATGTAGATTGCTTTATGCCAAATTGCCCACTCAACCCCTCCCTTGTTATTAGCTCCCTGCTCACCTATTGATCCCTTGTGATCTGCTACCCTCACTGTGAACGTCCCTCTATGGCTTGGAAAGTGCTCGGATGCTTCCCGAAGCTAAGGACTTGCGCAATAAATACCCTATGAGTTATAACAATTATGATGAAGTTTTGGACTAGGTGTAATAAAGATTCAACTACAGCTTCAAATTCATGCCCCCGATAGGCAACTTCCTCTTGTGCCCTCAAACCCTGCAACTTCGGGGAAGCAGATGCGATAATGCATCACTGCTTTTGATGCACTTGGCCTGGATACAGCCATCATACCTCAGATGTCTGGCGTTATTAATGGAATATCCCCCAACATTAAGGTGGAAGCTGATTAAGTCCTGTTTAGTGGGAAATACCATATGTCTTAGCATTTCTCGGCTACGCTTCCCTCCTCTCTTTCTTCCTTCCTGCTGCCTCTCTGCCACTCTTCCATATAATGCTGCCCTTTGTTTATTTCTCTCTTCACTCTGTATGTCTATCGTGCGCCTTTGCTCTCAGTCAGAATCCACTCTAGCTCTTTCTTATCTCTTATCTTTCTGTCTCTCTCCACTTTTCCTATCTTGCGCCGGCCTCTCAGATCTCTTTGCTTCTCTTCTCGCTTTGCCTTTTCTGTGTGACGGCTCTTTTTAGCACTTGTTCTCTCTGTACCAACTCCCTCTTTCTCTCTGTTATGCCACTTTTATTTTCATCTTCTCTTTGTTTATCTTTTCTTTAAATCTCCTCCTTCTCAAATGCCCTCTTCTCTCCCTGCTCGCCCCTTGATGTATCTCTGCCTCTCTGTTCAGCATATTCCTCTCCTCTGTTCTCTCTGCTGCTCTTCCCTCTAACATGATAAAGGGGCCCCACAGTGTCTTCATTCACATAAGTAGTTCATCTTTAGTGCAGGGGTAATGGGCCCTCAGTCTCCACCATTTCCTGACTCACTTTTCTCCTTCCATCTCTCTCCCCTTCTACCTGAACATTCCAGCTTTTCAACTCCAAACATTCTACACCCTGGATCCCAGTGTTGGACCCCCTTCCTCATTGATGACATGCCCTCCTGTGGGCCCATGACACCTTAACTAATAAACAGGTATTCATGATTCACACAAGCATGTAACATAACTCTACGATCTTTCTCTCTTGATTCTGCATCTAAGAACTCTCCTGTTTTTGCTTTGCCTTTTCTCTGCCTTTCTTATCTCTTCCCTTGTTTCTCTTTTCCCACCACCCTTCTCCTCTACTTCTGTTTTTCCTCTGTTCTTTCTCTGAACCTTTGTTCTGTCTCTCTCCTCACTTTATCTTTTTCTTATCAGCCTCCAAAATATGTGCTATGACTTTGACCCTCCTTCATCCGTCCTTTTTCACTATCCGTGTTTCGCACGTTACTCTTCCTGAGTTCTCCAGTATCTACACCCACAACATCTTGCCAGCTTCAGAATTAGTCTTTCTGCTTCCATTAATGCTGGAGATCATACAAATCCATCTTCAAGTAATGATTCCATTCTTCAGCTAAGACTCTTAGGGCCTCATTCCCCAAAAATACTATGAGTGGTAAATGATTTCTCCACAATCATTAATGCTCCACCGGGTGTTAATGTGATGGTAAAGAATCGCGCCACAATCGCATAGGTTATATCAGGCATGTGGTGTCGGCACTTGCAGAAACAACCGCCTCCCTATGTCATGCTCTAGAAAAGATTATGACGTCAGAGGACTGAGTGCCCACATTTACTTTAACTGAATATTGGTCTCTCCCAGATAGCAGCAGCAGCATGGGGGCGGGGTAGCCCTCATGTAAGCCCAGTTCCTGCCACCGTATCAAGGTTCTCAGAAACACTGCCTTCCTTTTTACCATCTAGGGCCATCACGCACTGCATCCCGCAGCCGAACAAGCAGCACTTCTCGCCATCACCGCAGTCGCCATCGCTGGTGCAGTTATTTCTTAAGACACGACCACATTGCGGTTCCAGCATCAAGTCGATGGGGCAAAATCCTGGCCTCACTGCAACACAAAAGGGGCAAAGCCAGTTTGGTTAGGAATCAAGAGTTAGGAGCAGATAGGGCAGCACTTACCACATCGCTAGATATGTACATTTTCAAACACATCTCTAGAAAGAACTATCTACCTTTAGGGTATATCAGCTAGATCTACCCCCAGCTCTTTTCTTAGAAAAACGACTGACCCTGAGTGAGTTGGAGATAGAGGAGCGAAGAGCTCGAGAGGGAAGGTATTTGCAGAGGGATAGCTGAAGGTATTTTGGACCCAGACCCCAGAAAGCCTTGTGGACAATGCAGAGGGTTTTGAATTTAATCCTTGCATCCACTGGGAGCCAGTGGAGAGATTTCAGAGCTGGAGAGATACGATCCCAGGGCGTGAGGCCAAGGACAAGTCTCACAGTCCTGGTCTGGATTAGTTGCAGAGGGTGGAGAGTAGAGGCAGGTGGATTTAGAAAGAGGTTTTTACAATAGTCCAAGTTAGAGAGAACCAGAGCTTGAGTATGCCTATTCACTTGCGTGAAGTCAATGTGACCTAGCATTATTGAATCCGTATGCCTGCCCTCACTGTATTACCACACCCTAGCGTTGTTGCACCCGGTCAGTAGTATTCAACTTCCATCTGAGGCTGGTTGACAATTCTGGCATGGCTGTGCTACGTGCCATCTGTGTATGGCATCAGTCATGGTTGTGGAAGGACTATGCCAGTCACATGCTTGTGTGTGATGCAGGTGCTATGCAGTATATGTGTTATTTTGCCCTTTGACACGCATCCATGTCTGCTTTCAGGCTCCCCTTCCCTTTCATTGACACTGTGTGCGTGCCTGACTTTGTGTAATGTGTGACATGGCAGGTTCATGTGTTGGCTGACAACATTGTAATACCTATGTGCGTGGACTAACGTTTGTATTCATGTTTTTTTATTTGGGCAGGTGATGAGGCACTGGATGCAGTGGAGGAGGACGACGTGGTGTGGTAGCCCATGAGAATCCATTGGTACTACAGACCATCCTGGCCAGGGGTGTCTCTGAGTACACCTCTGAGGAAGCCTAAGCCTCTGGTGCTGAAACGGACATGAAACCCTCATTGACCTCAGTCGCAAGTGAGTGATTCTACTGTGGAGGCCGTTCAGAGGTCGTTTGGAGCACACCACGAATGAATTGCGGCCAGACAGTCAGGTATTAGTGAGAAAGAGGAAGAGGTTGAGGGTAGCCTGAAGGAGAGCTGTGTGTCACCCGTGTAATACTGAACGTTGGAGGTGAAGGTGGCTATCATACGGGGCAGGAGGGCCATGTAGCCATTGAAAATCAGGGGGGTAGGTCAGATCCCTTGGGGAAAATGCAAGTAGAGGGAGTGATAGGGGAGAGGAAAGACCCCAGTTCCACCTGGGATGGGCTGTCGGAGTGAAAGGAGGTTAGCCATGCCAGGGCCTGATCAATGATCACCAGGGTGTCACAGAGACGTGCGATGAGTGTGTTGTGGTTCACCGTATCGAAGGCAGAGGAGAGGTCGAGTAGAATGAGGACAGAGGGAGAGTTAGAACCAAGATTTGAGCACATATCTTCACGGGTGTTCAGAAGAGCAGTTTCCATGCCTCTGGATACCCTAAAACCAGACTGGTGGTCGTGGAAGGAGCCAACAGATTCAGTGCGGAGGGTAAGCTGGGAAATAGCAAACTTCTCCAGGAGTTTGCCCATGAAAGGTGTGATAGAGAACGAGCGATAGTTTTCCAGGAGAGGGTGCACAAGGGAGTGCTTAAGAACCGTGGTGGGGAAAACTCCAGTGGCGAAGGAGAGGTTGCAGAGGTCGCCAAGGCTGGAGCGTGAGAGTCAATGTTGTCCTTGATGATTTTGGAGGGACAGGGGTACACCTGTTTGGAGGAGGCTTTCATAGACCAGACTTGTCTAGTAACCTCCTCAGGTGTGACAGGGGAGACAGAAGGGAGAAGACGGGGAGGGGTGGAGGTGGCCAAGGGTGGTACAAAAGATGTTGCTACATGAGGTGGTGAGGAAGAGAGGGAGGATAGGATATCCACTGTTTATGCGGTGAGTGTGCAGCCAGGGCCGAGCAAATTGCCTTGGTGGGTGCAATAGTGCAGGAGGCTGTGGTAGGGTTGGCTAATTCCTTGCAGACTTTGAAAAGTGTGTCTGTGTTATTGGATACCGCAGAGATGTTGGCTTGTATAAAGACTCTTTTGTGGGAGCAGATGCAGAGTCTATACTGCCTTTGGAGGAGGTGGCAGGCCAGTTTGTCAGAGGGTGCGCCAGAGGAATCCCATTTCCATTTGGCTGCCCTGCTCTTGTGTTTAACGGAAGCTGATTTGGAGTCATACCAAGAGTTGCACTTTTTGGTATGCTTCAGTCATACCCTCATGACAGAGACAAGAATATAAAGAGTATTGGAAACAGAGAGGGTAAAGTTTGAGTGGGCTGTGGCAGGGTGGGAGTCAGTTGCAGGAGTGGAAGGAGCTTAATAGGTAGAGGCAAAGGCAGCTACTGAGACTCTTTGCATAGGTCGGAAGACCTTGTAGACGGGAGACAGTGCCAGGCTTACCTATGCAAGGGGAGAAGAGAGCTTCAAGTGAGAAGAGAGGAGAAAATGATCAGTCCAGGAGAGAGAAGTAGTGAGAGGGATAGATAGCGGAATGTCAGTTGAGAAGGGAGCATGCAAGGCGTGGCCAGTGCTGTGTGTTGGGCCAGACGGTAAGATGCAAAGAAAGGGAGAGTCGCAAAGGTTGCATAAACGTCTTAAGGAATCAGGTGAGTCAAGATGGATGTTGGGATCACCCAGTAGGAGGAGATGAGAAGAGGAGGAAAGGAGAGAGGAGGCCTGGTCAGCCCATTAGGGAGGGCTGACCAGGTGGCCGATAGAAGATGGACAGCAGCAGTGAAGAGCTTGGAGAGAGGGACAGCCTGCAGATCAGGCACTCAAAGGATGAGTAGGCCTGAGTGGGAATGACAGACACAGCGATACACTCAGGTAAGATCAATGCTACTCTCCCACCTGGTCTATGTGGTCTAGGAAATGAGAGCATTGTGTAGCCTTCTGGGAGAAGTGTGTCAAAACTTGTGACAGAGCAATCCTTGAACCAGGTTTCAGTGATGACAAGAACATCACAATACAGGAGTTCAAGGATGTTGCAGATGTCAGAGGAGTGTTTGACAGCTGAGTAAGGGCTTACCATGGTAATTACATGGTAATGTGGAGCAGATTGCAATCAGTGAAAGACTTACGGGGGAGCAGGGGACAGTGGGCCCCGCTAAGTGACGATAGTGCCTGAGGGACAGAGGTAGAAAGGGGCAGAGGAGCCAAGGCCGGTAAGGGAGCCGGGACCATAATGGGTGAGGAGGGAGCCAGTGCGGGGGGCACCACAGGGGGCAAGGGAGCCCCAGATACAGTGTTAATGGGTGACTGGTTCACCCAAGAGGAGAAGGCAGACGGGTTGTCAATGTGTGGGGTGGTGGCAAGAAAGCCATGGCGAGGGTAGAAGGGTAGTTAGGAGGTGGCAATGAAGCCAAGGTGGGCACAGCTGGCATGGGAGCCAGGGCGGCTGAAGGAGCTGGTGCAGAAGGCAGAGGGAGGTTGATAATGTGGGGCAGGAGCCTATTAAAGAGTAGAAGGTTGGGTTGAGGACCCTGGACCATGATAGTACCATTGCAGTAGACACTTATAATGACCCTGGAGGTGGAGAGGGCAAGAAAGACCTCCCAGCGGGTGCCACCATTGATGGGCAAAGAAGAGAAAGGAGAGAGAAGAGCGATCATATGGAGAGTCCATAGGACGGGTGAGAGAATGTCAGAGTATGTCTGTGAGTGTCTCTCTGTCAGAGGCAATGACGTAGGTGCCTGCAATCGGAAGGCCTGGGTTAGAGCTCAGTATGTCCTTCTTGAGGTTCTTCCTGACAGACTTAGTAAGGGGTGAAGGATAAGAGATAGAGAAGCAGTTTGAGAAGATAGGAGAGATAGATAGCGCCATAGCAAACTGCAGAGAGTGAGGTACACTTAACCAGGCTGAGGCCACAGAGGTGCAGCGAGAGCAGTAGGTAAAGTGGGGGAGACAGGGAACACGACTGGGAGAAAAACAATGGGAGCTGGGGGAGGTAATATGCACAGAAAAACAGGGAACACGCAGAGGAAGGGGAGGTAGCAGGTGTATGGCTGAGGGGAATAACAGCACAGAGGGACAATGGGACTGAGGAAGGGTGAGGGAACCGGTAGCAGACTAGACTGAGTACAGAGGGGTGGACTTGTTAACGCATTCTCATGAAAAGCAGGTTATGCCCACAGCTAAAAACAAATGTAAACAGTAGCAGAACTATCAAGATGGGCACACAGCTGAAAACTAATTTAAAGAGCAGCAGGACAATCAAGATGTGCACACAGCTAAAAACGAATTTAAACAGCAGCAGGACAATCATGATGTGCACACAGCTGAAAATGAATTTAAACACCAGCAGGACAATCACGATGTGCACACAGCTGAAAACGAATTTAAACAGCAGCAGGGCAATCAAGATGTGCACACAGCTGAAAATGAATTTAAACACCAGCAGGACAATCACGATGTGCACACAGCTGAAAACGAATTTAAATAGCAGCAGGACGAGTCATCGATCTGACCATGCTAACCAGAGCTTTCGCCTTAACTTCCACTGCCTCCGAAGTCGATGCCCGAAGATCTGGATAACCCAACAGGTAGTCCATGGGGTTGCCAGGCACTGCATCGAAATGGACAGTGACCATGTAATCTGACAGTTGCAATCAAGTGCTCTAATGGGAGTGGTGTGCGAAGAAATTACCCTTGGAAAATTGGCAGTAGGGGTGTTGGGTCCATCACGATCGTGACTGGATGATGAAAAATGTAAAGGTGGACATGACGACACCACAACAGACCAAGGAACACCTCACACTCTATTTGTGAATGTCGCATTTCTATTTGTATCAATGCTTTGGGAGTCCCCAATCTCTGCACCCCCTAATCCAGGGTAAAGGGCTTTTCTTCTTTCCTTATGTAGCTCCTGAAATGCCTGGCCTGTTTAATATGCCAGGGGACCCTAGGCTCCATCTAGCCCATGTGTCTCTGGAAATATTGTTTTTAACTAAAGCCTGTCATGCTTTTCTTCTATTCTTTGACCCACTGCTGAGATCCCACACAGTAACACGTAAAATGTGACTTGGAAGCAATGGGCCTCACAAAATGAACGACTTATCAAAATGCAACACATCACACACATCTATGACTCCTAGAAATCAACAGCCTACAGAAGGACAAACAAATGATACATATATTTTAAGACAGAGCTATATTTCACATGGGCCTGCAGTATGTCATGAACCGCCGATTACGTCCGTTCTGGACTTCGTGGTCCCTGACCCATAGAGGACTGAATTCCGTGATCCTTCCAACATGGTCGTTGAATACGGAACGCGGTTTACCAGCCTTTATGCACTACGTTCAACTTCCTACAAAACAGTCACACCCCCGTGGTTCTGCGCGTCACAACGCTACCGCTTTGTGTAGTCAGAAGTGTGTTGCCGGAGTTTGTTCTGGGCCTCCCTCCGAGTTCTGTTTCCCATTTTCCTGAATATACTCCCTTTTCCGTCCCCTTTCCTTGTACTACCTTCTTCCGTGCTCATCTTCCTGGATTTCTCCTGTGCTCGGTTCACGGGTTTCCGTGCCTCCGAGTTAGGAAGCTGTATCCTTCCTGGTTCCCGGTCCTGGATATCTGAACGCTACTTGGCGTGGGACTTGCACTCCTCAAGCTGGAATCCGAAGACCTGCACACGGGCCTGTATAAATCCCGGACCGTGCGAAAGAAAGAAGCCACATCCAAGAAGGTCACAAGCAAGGAGAAACAGGTGAGAAGGGGAGAGACTTGTGACACAATATAAGAATATTGTTACTCTCTTGCCAACATGGACTAGGGGAAAAGCCATATAATTGCTGCCATTTCTTCCATAAAGCTGTGGCCCTGAGGGCAGTTGTCCATTTCATGCATGCCTTTGAAGGACAATAGAAGTCGGGCAGAGTGTGAGACATATGAGGCATAGCAACATTCAGAGGGACCAGTCTGTTGGAAAGTGTCTGGATTTTCCTCGGGCTGAGGCTTAAGGTTGGTTTCTAATCAAATTTAGAAGCAAAGCAAGAACATTTCCCTTCAGACACTACAGTCATGTTTGTGTGCCAGAATACGCATGTCAGACCATCACATGGGCTGTATAGCCTCTCGCACACCACCTGTGCTGAAATTACACACATGATCATCTCATCTATCCCATTTATCCCTCTTTATCCAAATGTGCCACTGAGATCAGCTGGAAATTCAGCAGTCGAGGTGCACAGGACACAGCTTAGCCCCAGTCGGACCAGCATGTGCTGTTGAGTGCTGTGTTCAGCCGTGTGTTACTTACTTCAACCCAGTGTTGCCACAAACAAAGGGACTGTCTGAGGCACAGCTGAAGATCTTTGCAGATGAAGAAAGAAAATCCTGCTCAAATACGAGAGTGCAGGTGTCTGTCTCCTTTTGCTAGAGACTCCCACGTTTTTAGGGAGATTTGGCAGCTCTTTTGACAGAGGAATGTAGGGGCCCTCCATGACACGATATGGAATACATTGCCAGAAAAAAGGGACTAGCCAGAAATGCTGTCTGATGGTAAACTCCGTGGCAGTTAGTACTGTGGTAGGGTCCAGATTTTCCATACTTACTTTCAGGAAAGTTATGATTCTATTAAAGACACAGAGGCTCGTACTATGCGTACTTTTCTTTATTAAAACTCAAGCAGCAGTCTTAAAAAAGAAAAAAAAATACACATAAATCAAAGAAAAAAACATTTTCTATGACAATGTAGTCTTTGCAGTTTGAAACTCTATTGCCCTCAGGCATGACACTTGTCCTAGTCCATGAATCACAACGTTATGGTCCTATCACCTCACAATTCCTCATCCCCAATTCCTCTTTCGTTTTTACTGTCTCGCTGTAGCTTCCTAATGAATGACTCCATCTCGAACAGGGTATAACGAAGAATAAAACATGCAATGAACCGCCTCCAAATCCGGCAGGGATCCGCCCTGTGTTGTCTGCCTGTTTAGTGACCGCACCTGCTGTCAGGTTCCTTTGGAGGTTCAGCAGATTCCTTCTTAGATAAGTGACTCTAAAATTACTGGCAAATGCAACTTTTTATGACATATGATTGATGGAAAATTGATCAGTTAGTTAAAAGAACTTTTAAACAGAAGAGGTGATTGAAGTTTAGTCTTGAATGGAAAGTCAATACTGTGATGTTTCAAAGGGTCGTTCATTTTCTACAGGGACAGAGACAGTGCCCCAGCTTTGAGTCTGTGATAAACCAGAGTAACTCCATTCTCTGCTGTGGCCTGGTCTCGGATTTCTCCCAATTGATGAGAAACCGCAGCTTGTCTAGGAGACCCGTCGTTGGGACCATTTGCTCTGGCAGCCGCATCGGATCCTGCGCCATGAGACAAATATCCTTGATGTATAAAATCAGTGTCACTCTTGAGTAGCTTTGTGAAGCACGACAGTGCTGAAGTTAGTCCGAAAAGGGAGACACATAAACTCCAAACTTTGCCATCACCAGAGGAATTCTAAAAATTGCTGGTGCATCTCAGGAATGGGTACTGCTAGATAGGCATCCCTCAAATCCAGTGCCCTTTCTGCAAAATGTCCCTGAAGAGATGGATTTCCTCTATCTTGCAGTGTCGGTACACGAGAAAGGCGTTAAATTATCTGAGATTATCACCGGCCTGACCTTTTGCTTCTGTTTCACCGGTAAGACATTGCTGCGCTGGCCTTATCGCCATTTTCTTTAGAAACTCTCCTACTGCCTTGTCCACAAGGCTTTGTTCCTCCTCTGTGTTAGGGAGAATTCTCAAAATGTGCTAATTTCCCTTACCTTTTAAGACCCCCAGAAACTTTGCTGGATTTCTAGGATTTGATTTTTCTACCCGGGAACAGTGTGAGCCTTTTTTCCCCCACTCTTCCATGTATTTTGATGTGTGTTTTACTTTTGTGTTCTTTGGTTATGGTGTTTTGTGTCACAGAGCACCTTCAGTGCAGTGGCACTGGGGTGTCTTTCAGACTCCCCAAGGTTTAAACACTTTCTCTGGGACTGACTACTGTCTCCAAGAGCATGTAAAGTTAAATTGACTTTACTAGTCTCTTTATATTTACTGACCCTGCAAAAACTATCTTCCTATAGAGTGCTGGAGGGGTTGCCTAGCATCCCCTGAGTCAAAACACTCATGTAACAGTCAAATGTTACCCTTTTCTACTTTAAATAGCTGGTGACAGTGGTTTAGATCAAACTACCATGATTTTACCCAACCGCGAACAATGGTAGCAAAAAATCGGGTCAGCCATGTTTTTCAAGATAGCGCCCAAGACCTATCTGTAAAATCAGACTCCGGTTGACTTTTTTCGCCGTTTATTTTAGGAAAGGTCCTTCTTGTGTTTAACTCTGCGTGGCAAACCAGGTTTGGTCCCTTTGTTTGTTGGCCTTTGTCGGGTTTCAGTGCTGAAGTGGTGTGGACAGGATGTGAGGGAGGTGCCCGAAACTCCCTGTGCTTATTCTCCTAGGAAACCTGAATGCACTCTGTGTCACGATCCCTGCCCTAAGCCTGGATAGCCAGGCCAGGTGGGCTACTTCTACCCCCATCAGGCCCTCAAGGGCCTTGACATTTGCCCCCGGACTCTCTTGGAGTCAGTCCTGGCACCTTTGGCGCCAGGCTCATATGCTAGAGCAGTAATTAGGGCCCATAAGGGCATTGCGCAACAACATGGATGCCTCCACATGGCTCAGTTCCTAAAATGAACCATGCGGTCTAGCATTTTGGGTGTGGCAGGCCCATTGATACCTGGGATCCATGCAGGCTATATAAACCACACCCGAACTCCAGTGCATGCTTCGCGTTAGTTTGCAACCCTGCAACATGACGCTCACCGTGTTCAGCTTCAGCCACGAACCTCGGAAGAACAGCATCTGCAAAAGAGGAAAAGACATTGTTAGAAAAGGTTGCAGCTTACCTGAATTTCATCTTTAGCGGTCCGGATCGACGGACCTGCAGAAAGGGAAAGACAAACATTAGACATTGTGCACAATTAAAGAATTCCGCCAAAAGGCTTACCTCGCCACTCGCACTTCATTCAGCAACACCTCTGGAATTCTACACTCCGGCGGAGCACCGCAACCTGTGAAGACAAAAGATAACAGGTTAGCAAAGGCAAGACACCTTAGCGCTGCGTAAAGCGCCTACTCGCCGCTTCCAGGTGCTCCAAAAACGCTAATACTTACCAGCGAATCCCGAATCCACTCTTCGCCACGAATTGGACTTCCACGTACCTAAGGAAGAGAAAAAGACATTGTTAATTCCGGAAAGCCATGCTAGGACAGCAAAACACCATAGCAATAAGACCTACCTGAAAGACTCACGTCGGGCCGGCATCAGTGAAGTAACTCGACCGCCATTGCCAGCAAAGCACTACGCGCCCCTGCCGAGACAGCAGGACGGAGAACCCGCCAACATCAAGAACAAGGTGAGAGGAATCCCAGAGGGGTCACAGACATACCGGGTGGTGGGAGGCTGTTAATCCCAGTTGCCCGGTCCTAAACCTTGTTTACCTGTATTTCTGGCAGGATTCTTCCACTGGTCACTACTGCGCATCGCAGGGAGGGATACCTGGACCCCGATTGCTGGGTGGCGCCCCCGTGGCACCAGGTGAGCGTAACAGAACGCAAAGCCTCCAAACTAAAATCCACCTGGGCGCCATGGAAACCTCAGAACTAGACCAATTGGCCCAACTGATAGGAGAATTATGCGCCGAGGTTCATTCTGCCCGTCAGGAGACTAATGCTCTCCGAAGAGATTTAATTGTGACTAAGGAGCGCACAGAAGACCTTAGCAGACAATACTTGCAATCACAAGCAGGCCAGACACCTCTGCCGGGAGGCAATCCAACGATGCAGAACCCTACACTGCCTTCCACTTCTTCAACTCCGGTGCAAATTGCTCTACCAGTAGCAGTTCCTTTAGCCCCACCGGAGCGATTTACAGGCGATCCACTGAAATATGCCTCTTTCATGACTCAATGCCGCCTTCACTTTCTTTGCAGGCCAGGAGCATTTCCAAATGACCAAGCTCGGGTAGCCTTTGTTCTATCGTATTTGAGCGGTAGCGCAGCAGATTGGTCAGTACCATTAGTGACCCATGATGATCCTATATTGCATGATTTTGAGGGATTTCAGAGGGAGATGGAGAAACTGTTTGCCCGTCACACTCGAGAACAAGCAGTGGACAATGAACTCCTTTCCCTCCGACAGGGAAATCAGGATTTGGTAACGTACATCGCAACTTTCAACAGACTGGTCGCTGAAGCTAGGTGGCCTGAAAACAAAAGAACCATGTTGTTTCATCAGGGGTTAAGGGGAGAGTTAAAAGACCTTCTAGCTCAAGTAGTAGACCCCCTTCGAGACTGTTCGGAGTTCATAAACTTAGTCGTGCAATTAGATCACCGGCTGCAAGACCGAAAAGCAGATCGCTCCAAAATGGATCCACGGGCAGTGTATGTTCGGTCAAGAGACAATGCAACTCATGCACAAGAAAACCCTGTGGAGCCCATGCAACTTGGGGGAGTGCAACCCCCGTTAACCAGACAAGAGCGAGATAAAAGAAGGCAGCAACAACTATTCCTATACTGTGGAAAATCAGGACACTTTCTGAAGGACTGCCCAGTAAAACCCCCTAGGAAGGTCGTCGGGGCCACTGAGAAAGATGAGGAGAAAGAACCTAAGTCGGAAAACTACCCAGCTCGACAAATGTAGAGGTCAGTTTGTCGAGTGAGAGAAAGGAGCCACCGACCTCACACTTTGGAATATCAGTAATCCTAATCAACAATCAACGGTCCTCAAGAATGCATGCCATTGAGGCTTACATCGACAGTGGGGCAGTCGGAAATTATATTGATCAGGATCTGGTTGCAGCGATGGGACTCCCCTAATGTTCCAAGCCGACTACCGATAAGGTGACTACAGTTGATGGAACTGAAATTGCTTCCAGACCCGTTACCCAATGCACAGCTGAAATAACATTGCTGTGTCAGGATGGGCATAGAGAAGTCATTTAGTTTGACATCATAAAAGCGCCTCAATTTTGGCTTATGCTAGGGATGCCATGGCTAGTCGCTCATAACCCTCTGATCAACTGGCGAGACAGGAAATTAACCTTCCCCAGTGACTGTTCTCAAATCTGTTATTACCAAGAACAGAAGACAGCTTGCAGTAGTTCAACAACTCCCCAAACAACGACGTCTGTCTTGGGTGCAATCAGTAATCTGCCTGAGGAATACCACAATTTCCAGGATGTATTCCAGAAGAACCAGGCAAACACCCTGCCACCCCACAGGCCCTATGACTGTCAAATCGACCTTGTCCCTGGTGCCCAAGTCCCCTATGGGAGAATCTATGCTCTAACTGAACCCGAAAACCTTCACCTGAAGTCCCATTTAGACCAATACCTCGCAAACTGATTCATCCGTCCGTCGAAGTCCCCTGCAGCCAGTCCTTTGTTCTTCGTACTGAAAAAAGAAGGGGATTTAAGGACCTGTATTGACTACCACGCATTGAACCAGATCACTGTAAAGAACCGTTACCCTTTGCCACTCATTTCGGAAATGCTGGACCAGGTCAAAGATGCTCAAATTTACACCAAATTGGATCTTCGGAGAGCATATCACCTGGTTCGGGTCAGAAGCGGTGATCAACGAAAAACTGCCTTCCGTACTAAATATGGTTTGTTTGAATATCAAGTTATGCCCTTTGGGTTATGCAACGTCCTAAGAGAGCTAATTGATGTCTGCTTCTTAGTGTACATTGATGACATCCTGGTGTACTTAACTTCCAAACAAGACCATGTCAAACAGGTCCGTTCAGTCCTCGCCAAGCTCTGTGAACATCGTTTATTTGCCAAGATGGAAAAGTGCCTTTTTTACGTAACCGAAGTAGAGTTTCTAGGCTTCATTCTTACTCCCGGAGGCATCAGGATGGACCTGCACAAAGTCGACGCCGTTCTGAAATGGCCATCACCAACTTCTGTAAAAGGAGTACAAAGCATGTTAGGCTTTGCAAACTTTTATCGCTGGTTTATACCAGACTTCTCCGAAATCGTACACCCAATCACTGCATTATTGCGAAAAAACAACAAAAAATGTGCCTGGACTGAAGACGCAGAAAAGGCTTTTCAGGAACTAAAAAAGAGATTCACCTCAGCACCAATCCTGCGACATCAACGTCCAGACCTCCTGTACATCGTGGAAACTGACGCTTCCAGTATAGCAATGGGAGCTGTCCTCTCTCAAAAGAATCCCAAAACTGGCCAGCTACATTCCGTAGCCTTCTGGTCAAAGAAGTTCTCACCCCCAGAAATAAATTATGCCATAACAGACAAAGAACTCTTGGCAATCAAGTCCGCCTTTAAAGCCTGGCGACACTACATTCTGGGAACCAGACACACCATTACAGTAATCACTGACCACCGAAACCTGAAATACCTTAAGACAGCCAGAGCCCAATCTTCACGTCAGCTGCGATGGGCTCTCTTCTTCGCCGAATATGATTTTGTCCTAACGTTTCAACCCGGCGTCAAGAATGGAAAGGCTGACGCACTTTCTCGTACTGACACTAATGACTTGGTTTATACGGCTCCAGATCCAGTGCCCATCATACCAGTAGACAAACTCTTAGGCCTTACTACTGCCTTAACCCACACGGAACTGAAAAAAGAAATTCAACAGAGCATGAATCCGGATGCCTACCTTGCGTGGCAAGCGCAAGGAGAACAGTATTCCGTCCAAGACCACTTACCATTCTTCAAGGATCGCTTATACATACCCACCAAGAACTTACAACAACAGGTTATTTCAAGTTACCATGACTCCCTAATCGAAGGACACCCTGGAATTACCAAAACCTTAGCCAAGGTTAAACAGAACTTCTGGTGGCCTACCTGACGAAGAGATATCATCCAATACATTCAGTCTTGTGGAGTCTGCGCACAGAATAAATTGCAAAAGCACAAACCATCTGGCCTTCTGAAACCTTTGGACATTCCTCCAGCGCCGTGGCATACTCTTTCCCTCGATTTCAGCACTGAGCTACCTACCAGTCAAGGGTTTAACACCATTCTTGTAGTTGTTGACCTGTTCTCAAAAATGGCCCACTTTATTCTACTCAAGGTACTTCCAGATGCATCCACGTTAGCCAAGGTATTTCTGGACAATATTGTTAAATTACATGGCTTTCCATCTGTCCTGATCTCCGATCGAGGTAGTCAGTTTGTTTCTAACTTTTGGAGTAAGTGCTGTACTATGGCACAAATTGACGTTCAGCTATCCACTAGCCATCACCCTCAAACAGACGGCCAGACCGAAAGGACCAACCAGACCCTTGAGCAGTACCTGCGGTGTATGTTACATCGCGAGCTAAGAGACTGGAAAGACTTGCTATGGATAGCCGAGTACGCTTATAACAACTCCATACATTCCAGTACTGGACAAACACCCTTTTATTCTCTGTATGGAAGACATCCACGTACCTCGGAATTGGATCTCCCAACCAACTAAAAAACAATTCGCCGACCAACACAGGACTATGGCCCCTGATTATCAAGTAGGAGACAAGGTTTGGCTAGCCACCAGGTTCATACCCATCAAAGTAACCTGGACCTTCCAACCCAGGTATTTGGGACCCTACACCATCAAGGCGGTTATCAATCCGGCAGCCGTCAAATTAGATTTACCATCCAATCTACGCATCCATCCGGTATTTCATGTGTCCCTTCTAAAACCAATGCAGACTGGTACATGGATTGAAGCAGCACCGAAACCCATTCTTGTCGACGGGGAACCAGAATTCGAAGTTAAAGGCATTCTGGATTCTAAGTACTCAAGAGGGAAGTTATACTATCTAATCGATTGGAAAGGTTTTGGACCCCAAGATAGATCCTGGGAACCCTGTGAAAATGTTCACGCACCACGTCTGATTAAAAGCTACCATCGAAACTTCCCAACTAAACCTGGGCCGGACAGAAGGAACACCTTGAGAGGGGCCTTAGGGGGGAGTGCTGTCACAATCCCTGCCCTAAGCCTGGATGGCCAGGTGGGCTACTTCTACCCCATCAGTCCTTCAAGAACCTTGACATTTGCCCCCGGACTCTTTTGGAGTCAGTCCTGGCGCCTTTGGCGCCAGATTCATATGCTAGAGCAGTAATCAGGGCACATAAGGGCATTGCGCAACAGCATGGATGCCTCCACATGGCTCAGTTCCTAAACTGAACCATGCAGTCTAGCATTTTGGGTGTGGCAGGCCCAGTGATACCTGGGATGCATGCAGGCTATGTAAACCACACCCGAACTCCAGTACATGCTTCGCGTTAGTTTGCAACCCTGCAACGTGACGCTCACCATGTTCAGCTTCAGCCACGAACCTCGGAAGAACAGCATCTGCAAAAGAGGAAAAGACATTGTTAGAAAAGGTTGCAGCTTACCTGAATTTCATCTTTAGCGGTCCTCAGCTCTTCCGACCGGTATCCTGGAACCAGTGCTCCTTCGGATCGACGGACCTGCAGAAAGGGAAAGACAAAGCATTAGACATTGTGCACAATTAACGAATTCCGCCAAAAGGCTTACCTCGCCACTCGCACTTCACTCAGCAACACCTCTGGAATTCTACACTCCGGCGGAGCACCGCGACCTGTGAAGACAAAAGATAACAGGTTAGCAAAGGCAAGACACCTTAGCGCTGCGTAAAGCGCCTACTCGCCGCTTCCAGGCGCTCCAAAAACGCTAATACGTACCAGCGAATCCCGAATCCACTCTTCGCCACAAATTGGACTTCCACGTACCTAAGGAAGAGAAAAAGACATTGTTAATTCCGGAAAGGCATGCTAGGACAGCAAAACACCATAGCAATAAGACCTACCTGAAAGACTCACGTCGGGCCGGCATCAGTGAAGTAACTCGACCGCCATTGCCCGCAAAGCACTACACGCCCCTGCCGAGACAACAGGACAGAGAACCCGCCAACATCAAGAACAAGGTGAGAGGAAGCCCAGAGGGGCCGCAGACTTACCGGGTGGTGGGAGGCTGTTAATCCCAGTTGCCCGGTCCTAAACCTTGTTTACCTGTATTTCTGGCAGGATTCTTCCGCTGGTCACTACTGGGCATCGCAGGGAGGGATACCTGGACCCCGATTGCTGAGTGGCGCCCCCGTGGAACCAGGTGAGCGTAACAGAACGCGAAGCCTCCAAACTAAAATCCACCTGGGCGCCATGGAAACCTCAGAACTAGACCAATTGGCCCAACTGATAGGAGAATTACGCGCCGAGGTTCATTCTGCCCGTCAGGAGACTAATGCTCTCCGAAGAGATTTAATTGTGACTAAGGAGCGCACAGAAGACCTTAGCAGACAATACTTGCAATCACAAGCAGGCCAGACACCTCTGCCGGGAGGCAATCCAACGATGCAGAACCCTACACTGCCTTACACTTCTTCAACTCCGGTGCAAATTGCTCTACCAGCAGCAGTTCCTTTAGCCCCACCGGAGCGATTTACAGACGATCCACTGAAATATGCCTCTTTCATGACTCAATGCCGCCTTCACTTTCTTTGCAGGCCAGGAGCATTTCCAAATGACCAAGCTCGGGAGGCCTTTGTTCTATCGTATTTGAGTGGTAGCGCAGCAGATTGGTCAGTACCATTAGTGACCCATGATGATCCTATATTGCATGATTTTGAGGGATTTCAGAGGGAGATGGAGAAACTGTTTGCCCGTCACACTCAAGAACAAGCAGTGGACAATGAACTCCTTTCCCTCCGACAGGGGAATCAGGATTTGGTAACGTACATCGCAACTTTCAACAGACTGGTCGCTGAAGCTAGGTGGCCTGAAAACAAAAGAACCATGTTGTTTCATCGGGGGTTAAGGGGAGAGTTAAAAGACCTTCTAGCTCAAGTAGTAGACCCCCTTCGAGACTGTTCGGAGTTCATAAACTTAGTCGTGCAATTAGATCACCGGCTACAAGACGGAAAAGCAGATCGCTCCAAAATGGATCCACGGGCAGTGTATGTTCGGTCAAGAGACAATGCAACTCGTGCACAAGAAAACCCTGTGGAGCCCATGCAACTTGGGGGAGTGCGACCCCCGTTAACCAGACAAGAGCGAGATAAAAGAAGGCAGCAACAACTATTCCTATACTGTGGAAAATCAGGACACTTTCTGAAGGACTGCCCAGTAAAACCCCCTAGGAAGGTCGTCGGGGCCACTGAGAAAGATGAGGAGAAAGAACCTAAGTCGGAAAACTACCCAGCTCGACAAACGTAGAGGTCAGTTTGTCGAGTGAGAGAAAGGAGCCACCGACCTCACACTTTGCAATACCAGTAATCCTAATCAACAATCAACGGTCCTCAAGAATGCATGCCATTGAGGCTTACATCGACAGTCGGGCAGTCGGAAATTATACTGATCAGGATCTAGTTGCAGAGATTGGACTCCCCTAATGTTCCAAGCTGACTACCGATAAGGTGACTCCTTATAAGGAGAGTGTCATCTTTGCCCACTTCGGAGTATCCACTAGGTCCCTGGAGTAAGCAGTGTGTAGATTGTCTGTTTATATGTTGTGCTTGGGCTGTCCCACCAGTCTTCTCTCTATACTAGCAGCTTTCATAAGTGTGCAATCCAGTGTGCTATGAGAGAACCTCGATGGGTGTTTCCTGGTCATTTAGTCTCCTGGATTGCAGCGCTAGCACATGTTTTTACAGCGCTGGCTCCACACTGGTGGGGGGGATTATGCAGAACCTCCTTATTACAGCCTCTGTATTTTAATTCATGATGGGGCTGCATATAGTGCCTTATTTTCTGAAGGGTTCATGAGGTAAAGGAAAGTGAAGAAAGTAAAGCCTGTGCACCCTGGGGTGATGATGGTTTGTCCTCGAGGACTGGGGGTTCACAGTGTTCATGCTAGTGCCGCCCTCCCCATCTTCCCTTTCTCCCTGTATGGCTCCACAGCCACTGCCTGGATGGGAGGGAATGTTGCTTTCTTCATTCTGTGATGATGATTTCTGAAGCCATTATTAAGCACAGATTCTGATCCATGCGTCTAGTTCCTGCCATTTATAATCTGTCGACTGGGGCTGAGTGACTTAAGTTTATAAAGAAATGTTCCAGTTTCAATGAATTGTCTGATCTCTCTACATGGGTTTGAAATGCTACACTTTAGTTCAAAGACTGACCTTCCTAAAACGACATGAACCCTAAAACAATGTCATAACCGAACTTGGATGGGCAGCATCAGAGCGAGTTCAGCTGGCCAGCATGTTACTAGCATGTTACTAGCATGTTACTAGCACACATGATCTAGGCCTCAAGCATGACTAACCTAGTACATCCCTAGGCCCAGCTGCATGCTCTTGCCGTAGCGCTTTATCTGGGATCATTGCATGATCAGCTTTACAGAGGTTTTTGCAGCTTGGCTTTTATAATCCATTGTAAACCGCACAAGGTTTGTCTGTGTGCCTATTTCCTTCAATACCCTCCCCCCCTCACCAAGAAATACTGCTCAACAGCCTGTGTACTATACAAAATATCAATAAAACAGAGAAATGAATAAATGAATACTAGAAATAAATCAGTCAGTGTCTGAGTATAACATGTTAAATGTATTGGAGGCACCTGCCTGCCTCCTTAAACAGAGGCAGCTGGAGGACCAATTCATATATATATATGCTTTCCACACTCTGTATTAGTACCTGGCAAGAGACAAACAGATTTTTACAAACAATCTGATTGGCCCTCGCCGGGTCGTTACCAGCCTGACAAGTCTCCGGTTGCTGCTGCTGCTCTGTGGTCCTTCCGTGAGTGGCGATGAAGGAAATGGTGAAGGGACTACATGTAATCCTTTCTCCCCTTCATTGACGCCCCTCTTCTTTGTTTTCAGTTTTTTGCTCTTTTCAATGGCTGCCATGTCAAGTGAGAACGGTGGATATTTTCTTTTTTTCGGTTGCTGAACGACGAAGCGTCTTGCAACCGAATAAAGACACAATTAGTACCACGATCCAGCGGTCCAATGGGCCAGAGTACTAATTGAAATAAAGCCAAAACATGGGGGGGGGCTTTACTGTGACAGATAATGCCCCAGGGCCTGTAACTATGGTCCCTGGGGCATTACTTGATGCAGTAATACCTCCCTCGGCTCGGGGCTTATTGCTTAATTAAAGACAACATTTGGTTAGTGTGCCCTGTCCTCTGTGCACCAAGCAGATTACAACCCAGACACCCTATGAAGGCCGGAAGAAAAATGATCACATCACTTAATGTGACTGGACAAAAGGGGCATTGGGAGTGGGGATAGCTCAGGGGCAACATGTTTGTCTTGTTTATTTTATTGTTCATTTTAATGCGCTAAATACTTGTGTTGACCACCGTTGTCTTGCTTCCAAGACAAAAGTGTGGCCCCTGAGCTATCCTTCCTCCCCTTGGAAGTAAGACATCCCGCACTTATAGCCTGGCCTCTGGTAATTAAGCGAGTTATAAATAATTAATTTAGTTAATTAAATGCAAGAATAATTAACCCAAAGGCTCCTATGTCTTTTGGAGAATACCCATTGAAGCTGCCTGAGGATTTGCCCTGCAAGCCGCATTCCGACAATTCTTCCTGCCCCTCATTCACACTTCTCTGAAGGCCTGTGGCTGTGTGTGGTGTGTCTGGCTGAACAGAACCCCAGAGCAATGCAATGTCATGTAATGTAAGTGCTTTTGTATAACACCCTTCTGCCACTATTGGGGGCCTCGCGGCGCATACATTAATTCTGTTACGCTGTACACAAAGGGGGTACCTGAAGCCGGGTTCATGCATTGGTTCCCACACAGCTTGCAGCATTTCTTCAGCCCTCCGCAGTCCAGGTCATCTTTACACTCTGCCTTTGGCAGGGGGAGCAGGCAACTGGCTTTTATATCCGGACAAGCCCCCGGTTTCACTGGAACAGAGACAATCATGAGCGCTGTGAGCGAGGTGTCCCAACTGGCAGACACAAAATGCACAGGTATATTATATTAAATCCATTAATCGATTCAATGCATTGATTTGATTGGATGAAGCCCGTAGGATCGTGTGAGCAATTACATGGATTATCCAGGTGAAGTAAACATGTTAAAAGTAGACAAGATCAATAAGACATATTTCTAAATTCATGTGCAAAGTATAATTCATGCACATTGTAGGTAATGCAAAGTTCTACTCACTTTGGTACCACTGCAGATGTGGTCGAATTAGCAACTGAAATTAAAACTGACCCTTAAAGCAGATGGCTAAGGGCCTAAGTGTGTGCCATGAGTCAGAAAGTGCCATAAAGAATATTGCACATGTTCATATTTACATACATCAAAACTTCAGCATGAAAGGTTTGTGCATCACGGCAGTAAATCGGACCATCATTCTTATCAAACAAATCTGTGCCATCTGGGCATTACAAACTCCTGCCTTTCCACAGAGAACGGTGAAGAAGACCCACATAAACAGGGCTTATAGCCCACCCGGAAAGAACGCAAAAACACAGCAGACATGACCATATGTAGCAATAAATTAAATGCTGTGTTTACGGCAACTCTGAATATCCCGCACTCCTTCACATACCGCTTGTTTGATGGGTGTACAGTCTTAAAGAGACCGTCCGGAAAAAGTGCAAAAGAAGACCGTGCTGTCATAGGAGTGCTTGTGAGGAGGACAAAAGGACCTGAAAAAGGGAAGCGACTGAGAAGACCACCCTGTCAGTGCTGGTGAGGTGTACAAAAGGACCGGAACATGGAAGTGACTGAGAAGACCATGCTGTCAGTGCTGGCGAGGTGTACAAAAGGACCGGAACAAGGAAGTGACTGAGAAGACCACGCTGTCAGAGGAGTGCTGGTGAGGTGGACAAAAGGACCTGAAAAAGGGAAGTGACTGAGAAGACCACGCTGTCAGTGCTGGCGAGGTGTACAACAGGACCGGAACAAGGAAGTGACTGAGAAGACCACACTGTCAGAGGAGTGCTGGCAAGGTGTACAAAAGGACCGGAACAAGGAAGTGACTGAGAAGACCACGCTGTCAGAGGAGTGCTGGCAAGGTGTACAAAAGGACCGGAACAAGGAAGTGACTGAGAAGACCACGCTGTCAGAGGAGTGCTGGTGAGGTGGACAAAAGGACCGGAACAAGGAAGTGACTGAGAAGACCACGCTGTCAGAGGAGTGCTGGTGAGGTGGACAAAAGGACCGGAACAAGGAAGTGACTGAGAAGACCACGCAGTCAGAGGAGTGCTGGTGAGGTGGACAAAAGTACCTGAAAAAGGGAAGTGACTGAGAAGACCACGCTGTCAGTGCTAGCGAGGTATACAACAGGACCGGAACAAGGAAGTGACTAAGAAGACCACATAGAAGACCACGCTGTCAGAGGAGTGCTGGCTCTTCTGACTAAAGCACCTCACCACGAGAGTCGTGCCTAGTCACGTGGAGGTAATGAATACAAGGAGGCGAGCGACTTCCTCCTAACTCCAGCTCCAGAGCATGTCTTGCACACTGTGATCACTGCAATCCTGGGGCTGTCATTCTGCCTCCCAGAGCACCCAGGTCACAGTGTGCCGGATAGACTGCTCCCCTAAAAAAAGGCGATGAGGATGAGATCCAGCCTTATGCCGATCCCGGTCACATGGGGCACAGTCTGCGCCCACCCATCTTGGCGTGCGGCCAAGCTCGCTCCCACCTCGTGATTTGGAGCATGGCCCCCAGGGCAATGGAGCCCTCACCACCGTAGTCCCTGACGTGACTCGCTGTGTCGGCCCTCTGGTGCTTGCCATGGTATGCTCGCGGATGGCGGATCGGAGAGCCCTGAAAGTGTGGCTCCACGGCCACCTGCATTTGTATAACTCCCTTCACCAGGTGCCTCCCATCATGTAAAGGCGCAGCCGGTCTTCCTGGCGTGCACTCCACTGGCCAGCTGTCCCACTGTGGACAGACGCAGCCAGCCTCCTTGGTGCACACTTCACTGGCCCAGTGCCTCCCACCATGGCCACACACACATCGCCAGCCTCCCTGACAAACATACAGTCCAGCCTGCCTGTGTAGCGGTGGACAAAAGACGAGCTCTAGAAAAAGATCAGCCCCAGCACCCCCTGCCGGCAACCTCCCTGGCCGCAGTCCTCAGTCAAGAGGGGTCTTGTGTGGCCTGGCTGAATGAAGGACCACACCTTGCAGCCTTCTGTGCTGTGGAACACAGTCAGCCTTCTGACTTGGCCCCACAACCATGCCAGGCATCCCCTGGCTGCTGTCAGCATTGAGCTCAAGGGGAGTCTGCTCGCCACAAGACCCACCATCGCCATTGGAGTAACTTTGCTGAAAATGTTGGGGGGGGACATGACATCTGAAGAAAAGGTGCCCCAGCCAAATGAATGGGGACAAAATGGTGTGTCATGAAAGTTGGGGGTGACAAACCCCCCAGTCTCCCCTAAAATTACGCCCATGACCATCGCCACACGCACGCAGAGAAAGCAAGGGACCTCCCGCTCGCCAGCTGCCTCCCAACTCCGGCTCCAGAGAATGTCTTACGGTCTGCAAGCGTAGCGATCCTGGGGCTGCCGCCTTGCCTCCCAGAGCACCCTGGTCACAGAGGGTTGGATGGGCCAGGCCCCCAACACTGGCGAGGTGCACAACGGGATCCAAATAAGGAAGTGACAGAGCTGTGAAGTGGACATTTGGAGTAGAGGGGCATGCAGAGGCCTAGAGGGTTTGAGAAGGGAGGGGATGAGCTAAAAGTGGTTGCGTGGGTGGAAAGGGTTGAGGAGTGGGCCTGAGAGCGAGGCAGAGTGTGGGGTGGGGAGTGCAGATAGAGAGGACTGGAGATGGTGGGGGAGGTAGGAAAGGGGTGTGGGCAGAGAAGAATGCTGCACTGCAAGAAGAAAGCGCACCCTGAGGAAGCTTGGTGTGCTGCTCCCTTTCCTTTACACGCCACGTCTGCTGAACGCTGGCAAAGCCAACAGTTTCGCTTTGCGTTAGGTATTTAATCGGCATTTGCTTGGCACTGTAGTCGCATGCACAGATCATCACACATTGCCCAGCTGCTACCATTTTATAGCCCAGTAGTCCCGCTTAATGATGGCTGCCACCATCTCTTCTACTAAATGCATCATTGTCGATGCACTCAAACAATGTGAGATCGCTCAAGCCCCATACAGAGACCTGCCACCTGATTGCCACGCATCTAAGCCTAATGGGTAGCCAGAAATATGCCAGCAGGCACAACCGGCCCCCACACAAGGCCCCAATCTAGGGCCTATACCTGTCCGGGCCTATCAGAGCATGGGAGGTGCCCCACCATCAACCCATGTGACCATCCCATCCACTACACACCAAAGCATACCCTACCTAGGACCAAAACCCTTGGTGCCCCTGACCGGTACCCGGTACCCTCCACACATCCTATCTGCAATGGCTTCTTCCTGCAACTTCAAGCTACAGGTAAGCACACTGTGACCCTAGCAAGCTGCAGTACATGCTATATTAATTCCCCATCGCACCTAGCCTTCCAGGTCTCATTAGCCTCCCCCTTTGCCCTACACCTACAATCCCACTACTCATGCAAAGCGAACATACACAACCGTCACCCACACCTATCAATCTAGCAATGCGGCCCATGCGACTGATCCCTCTTTGTCTCTACCTGTTTTTAAGGGATCGGCGAAGACCCGCACACTGCAGCCAATGGGAGGGCCTCCCACACAGGGATGCTGGTAAATCTGGCCATTCTAGGAAGTTACCCCGGTCGAAAACGTTACGGACGACCTCAAAGCCTGTATCGGCCCAGAGACGTTTTGTGGCAGGGGTTACATGAGGGGCCTCCGGGAGGAAATTCCAAAGGGAAAGGTTGCCATGAAAAGGGATGTAAGACATTAGCCAGTTTCCACAGCTTAGCCAAGGCCAGTGTCGTGGAGCCTACGGGGTTGAGAGATTCAAACTTAACACGTTGGGAGGGGAAGAATAAAGAGCAAGGCGCTTGGGTTTAGTATGCGGTGGAGAGTCTATAGATACAAACCAGTGCGAGGCGTAGTGCGCCTGAGCAACTATCCAATACTTTTCAAAGTTAGGGGTGCCAAAGCCGCCCCCCCAGACATAGGAACATATAATGTGTCTAGTTTTAAGCGGAATGCGCCAGAAGGCCACAAGAAGGTATTTACAATGCAGGTCAGTGATTGAAAGAATTTGCGGCCAGGGCATAAAGGGATATAAAGGAACCTGTAAAGGAGTTGGGGAAGTAAGCTAATGTTAAGGATGCCAATCTTCCCTGCCAGAGAGATTGGTAATTTAGCCCAGCCTGTCTCAGACTGTGACCATGTGAAATCTAAAGGGTCTGGTGGGGGGGGGGGTGACTTCAGTTAGTGGAGCTAGAATAGATTTTGAACGGGTTGACCTTTAAACCCGAAATCTCGCTGAAGTGGATGACATCATCGAGAATTAGGGCAAGGTTTTCTGCAGGAGAATGAATGAAGAGGAAGGCGTCATCAGCATATAAGGATATGATCTCAGGGGAGCCAGACAGTCTCAGACCTCTATGTGCATGCATTTGATGTATCCTGTCAGCAAAGGGCTCCATGGCTATGGCAAAAAATAGGGGTGAGAAGAGGCAGCCCTGACTCATGCCCCTGGCTATTTGGAAGAGGGCCAAACACCTGTCCTCGGTGCGGACTCTAGCCACGGGAGAAGAATAAAGGAATTTGGCCCAGGACTGAAAGCGGGGACCAAAGTTGCTCTTCTCGAGTGTTAAGAAAGATTTCCTATTATATGTAATTTCCCCTCCATGTGGCAACCCCCAAACTTTTTGCTGCTGTTTGACACCCTGATCTAGACTTTGCCAGAGAAGTGCAGCCTTCCGCCGCACTCCTCTGGGCTTTCGCTAAATTCTGATGGGGAAACTGACATGCCCTTAAAACAGTACTGGAAGACTTGGTTTCCCTTAGTCCTTTCCTCATGTTGCAGCTTTTGTGCAACATGAAACAAGAGTGCACTGTAACTTACTTTACCGCGTTCTTCGGTCTCTAGTCATTCCAAAGGACCTAGAACCTCTCGCTGGACTTATTATGAACTGTGCAGGTGTGTCACGGACAGGACTGGTGGCAGCTATCGTTTCTCTTGTGTTTTGAATCCTTTTTTCGCCATGTTATCCACGCTTACCGCGTTTGGCACAAATGAGTTGCCTGGCTCCAAAATGGCCATGCCACGAGGTTCTTTGTCCTGTCCTCCGACCGTCTTGCCCCTTCACCTTCCCCAGTTCGAGCCGACCCGGTTCTGTCCTTAATTGGTCATGCACTTTCCCGCGAACCCAACGCTTTTGCGGGCTTCTGCATGCCTTGTGTGTGCCTCCAGGATGTGGGCTGGGATGTCTGTTCCCAATACACATCCTGGGTGCCAGAGAGTCTGGAGTGTCCTGAATGCCTGGGACCACCGTGGTCCGTTATAGGTCCATGCATGGTGTGAGTGTTTGTGAGCAGATCTCCCATTGGGTCCTCTCCGTTTTGGCGCAAAGGAAACTTTGGATAAGAGGAGGCTGAAAACACTACTACCATGTCGATCTCCTGAGTTCACACCGAACAAGGATTAAGGAGCGAAGTATCCTGCAACAAGAAGCTGAATCGAGGAACCGCTGGTGACCCGCTGAAGGTTTGGCACCCTGAGCCGCTGTCGTCCTGCGAGACCCCTCTGCATCTGATCGTCCTAGAAGGTCTGCGAAGGCGCTTCGACCCATTGGAATAGTGGGATCAACTATTCCCGGCACCTTCATCAAACCCTGCAAGTAAGCCTCTTCGGAAGTGTCCCTGGGCCAACCAGTGGGCTGACCAGCTTACGTAGGACGCTTTGCTCTGTCACCGCCGCCGTTTCGGGGATCCCTCAAAACCTGGTCTACTGCTTGCTCTGCGTCCATGGCACCCTCACACCGAATTTCATACACTTGGCATTCCCAGGTCTGAAGTGAGACGAGTGCGCCCGGACCAGAGTAAACGCGGTTACCGTGTTGCCCTGCTGTGGTAACAACCTGTGCACGTTTGCTGCATTTGGGACACCCTCGACCCTGCATCCTGCTACACGGAATCTACACAGTGTCAAGACGTCCTGATGATCGCAGCTGAACCTGCCAGCAACGTGAACTGAACTGGAGAAGTCTGGGTCTGCCTGCGTCGGGGACCGGTGAGTAGTCCATACCCCAACCGGAGGCCCCTCGCGCAGGAGCCTGTTTCTTTTCTACCGCTGTTGCGAAATAGCGACTCTATCCCGCACTCTCACCCTGCCTCTGCCCACAAGTGGAGGCCTTGCTTGAGTAGAGGGGACTTGTTCTTCATCGCTTCATTCACCTTCCTGAACTGCCTGAGACCCTTGAAGAGACCCTACTTTATCCATTGGCACCAGCGCGTGCAGGCACTTTTGAGCATAAGGCTCCTCTCTTCGTAGGGATCGGCCTTCCGCCTAGTTAGGTGTATTTCAGATGTCGAACTGGGTCTAATGATTACTTGCACTGCCTATTTTCCTCCCCATCTAGGTGGTCTACATATTACGTGCTCCTAACTCCTTAGACCCCTCGGTCTTGTATATATATATTGTATTGATTGTGATGTGTTGGTTTACTTTAGTATTATTGTGATTCTTTGCTATGGTCGATGTTACAAAGGCCTTGTAATAAATGTGTCTATATTTTTAATATAACACCTGTCTGGAGTAATTTGTAAGTGTCCTTGCTTTGTGTGCTCAATGAGGTCTTTCAGTCACCCTCACCCCTCTTGATACTTAGTCTTGACCACCACCATCGTTACCCTGATTGGTCTGGCTTGTCCAGAGGTTACCCTGTTCCAAGAAACTAGGCTGGCCTTCTGAACCTCTGCCCCTCCAGGTCCGAGTTCAGAAATCCATTTTAACATCGAGGACCCGTCAGAGGTAGCTCCAGGAGACAGAGTCAAATGCTTTCTGCATATCGAGGGTGGCTGTCACTGCCTGTATGTTCGGGTCAATCCGGGTGAGAATATTGAATAACCAAAGTAGATTAAGGGAGGTGGATCGCCCGGGGATAAACCCTACCTGGTCTGGGTGTATGATACATGACATGTATGGGGCCAGTCTCAGAGCTAACACTTCAGCATAGATCTTAACATCACAATTGATGAGGGAGAGAGGCTGGTATGAGCCACATTGTGTGGGGGGTTTACCTGGTTCAAGTAATACAGAAATTATAGCTTCACAGAGGGGGTGAGAATGCCCAACTCACATGCTTCCTCCTATAGAGCAAACAGTTGGGGGACCAGGCGGGCCTTGAAACACTTATAAAATTCGACCGATTGGCCATCGGATCCAGGGGCCTTTCCAGAGACCAAGGAATCGATGGCCTTAGATATTTTTACAGGTGTAATTGGTTTGTCTAGGGAGTCCCTAGTCTCGGTGGAGAGGACGGAGAGTGGCAGACTGTCTATAAGTATGCCTGGACATCGACCTCAGAGGTATTGTCGGCATTGGAAAAGAGGGATTCATAGAATGAACGGAATTCTGTATTAATATCTTGCAATGACAGGGCCAGGGTGCCATCAGCCTTCTCTATAGCTGGAATGTGGTGTGAACCAGACTCCTGGCGGAGCAGCCTAGCTAAGGCATGACCAGGGAGTTCCGCCTCCCCATATCTGTAAGCTGATTGGGGGTTGTCTAGGAACTTCCTTTCCTGTTCTGTGTGGGATTGAAATGTATCTAGTTCTAAACCGATACCAGAAAGGGCATCGGGCAACTGAGAAGAGGTGTAAGCTATGCCCCTGATGCAGACTTTGAACGACTCCCATAGAGTAGCTTGCATGCGGACTGACCCAGTGGTTAATGCAAAAAAGTCATCTATGGCAGTTCCCAGCTCTGTCTCAAAGGCAATGTCCAATAAGGAGTGTGGTTTTAATCTCCATGAATGAGCCCCATTATTATCTGTGCCTCATCCAAGGAAGATTCTTAGCAGGGAATGATCAGAGAACGTTCCGGGGAGAATCGCCATATGTGTGATGTTTCTGATAAGTATATCCGAGACAAGCCATCTGTCAATCTGTGAATGTTAATCATGAACTGAGCAGTAGAAGGAGTGCGCAAGGGAAGTTGGATGAATCAGTCTCCATGCATCTGACACCATCAACTGGGCCTGCACTTCTATAATGTTTTAGCTGCTCTGGAGAGTTGGCGGGGTCTGGAGCCTGATCTATCAAGATCTACGTCTAGAATTGTGTTAAAGACCCTGCTCCAGAGGATTGGGACAAGGGGGAACTCAGAAAGCAGAGATGACAGATGCATATAAAAAACGGGGTCATATATGTTAAGTAGCACCACCTCACTGTTCAGCAGGGTCCCAAACAATAAGACATAGCGACCTAGGGAATCCACATGGACCACCTTATGCTGGAACTTAAGACTCCTGTGTATCAGGGTCATGACTCCACGGTTCTTGGTGGAATAGTCAGTGTATTAACGCTGGGGAAGCCATGCTATAGTGAACCCCTCACACCCACCAGCACGAGCATGGGTTTCCTGCAGGAAAAGCTATTTAACTTTGTACCGTTCAGCATATAACTGTAGTTTACACATTTTAGTGTAATTATCCAGTCCCCTGACGTTCCAACTCATGCAAACAGAGCTGTCCTCAGTCATTCTGACAGGTGGTGACTATTAATAGAACCAGATAGTGAGGCATAAGTTGGGTCATAGGGCCTGGTATAAATGCGAGTGGAAGCCCGATCTATATGTGCTAATCTGGGTATGTTTCAGTACTGTAGCTCCCTATCGCAAGTCAAGCAATTTTCAACAAAACACCCCTCCCAACCATCCCCCACCCCTCTCCCAATCAGAGAGGTGGAAAGCAAAACACCCAGCTGAACTAAAGACAGTGGCAGCATCGCCTGGGGGACCGTGCGCTGGCCATGAGAGGCGATGCATCCCAGACAGGGAGTTGACTAGGCAAGTGGTGCATAGTGTGAAAGCAATGTATAACAGGTAGAGAAAACAATCTTGCGTGACAGAGCTAGATATCAGTTGATCCGGGATAAGCAGCAAACTGCGGGGAGTACTATAAACAAGATCCAGCTCTGCACTTGGTAATGTTACACAATACTCAAGGAACAAATCTGTGTGGCCCCAGCATCTGAGACTAGCGTGATCATCCCGGGAAATGTTTGTCGATAAATTTGGAGTTCTCCTTGGGGATGGTGAAGAAGAAGACTTGATTTGAGTGTTCAATCCTAAATTTAGCAGGATAAAGCATCGAGTATTTGACCCCTAGCTCTCGCAGCCTCTTCTTGGCAGCCAGAGAGGTCTTACGTTCCTGTTGAACAGACACCGAAAAGTCAGGATGTAGGTGGACCCTGGAGGAGCCAAGGAAGAGTTCCCCCTTTGCTCTCGCCGCTCAGAGAAGTGAGTCTCTATCCAGGTAGTTTAAAACCCCTGCAATGATTGGGCAAGGAGGTGCACCCGGCCTGGGGTTGGCTGTCACGGCCCGGTGGGCTCTCTCTATTGCAAACTGCGTGGAGAGTTTTGGGGAATCCAGTAGTGCAAGCAGGGTGCATTTGATGTAGTCTTCCATGGAGACGTCGATCTTATCCTCTGGGACCCCGATAATGCAGAGGTTGTTACGCCTGGAGTGTGATTCGAGGTCCTCATTCTTCTTGTTAACGTCCAGGCTCTGTCTAGAGAGAGTAGTCACCTCTGTCCGAAGGGCGATAATGTCATCCTCAGCCATCCCAACCCTCGTCTCCACTTCCGCCACCCGGCTGTCAGTTTTTGCCATATGGGCTTTGATCGACGATATGGTCCCATTCATGTCGTCTAGTTTAGAATGTAGCACAGTAAATCCCTTGCGCATGTAGTCCATCATCTTTTGGGATTCAGAGGAATCGTGAGGTGTTCACGTGGTAGGTTCAGATTCAGGCGAGGGCTCACTCTGTTTCGGTGCCGCTTTTGTGAACATGTTGATAGAGCTCTGCTTCCTGTTAGCGCCTTTCGTCATGGTCCCACCAGCTCCCACAAAGGCGAACCGTGCAGCGCCCAGGGAACGGCAGTGACTGATCCGGGCAGGGGAGCCTGGCTACAGCGGGTGATGATGAGCAATAGGGTTATCCCACACAGTCTGCAGGAGAGTGGTAGGTCTGCGTGTGTTACAGAAAGAGCAGACTGACCTGGATGCAGGCCGATGAGGCATGCAGGAAGTAGATCTTGGCGAGGGGTCAAGCATTCACATATAAGTGTCCCATAAGTGGTTCCAGTCGAGATAAGGTTCAGCAGGGGGTGGCCAGTAGTGACCTCCAGAACCAACTGGTCCAGTTCAGACCAGATTCCTGTGGGTTGCGGATTCCCCAGAGGTGCACTGGATGTAAGTAGAGAGCATGTATTAGCACTGGACAGTGAGGAGGTCAAGGCGCGGGAGCGACACCCCGTTGAGTCAAAGTTAGCCAGTGATTATTAAACAGGCATTTAATGAAACGTGGAGAGTGTGTGTTTAATAATGTACAGAGTAGTCGGGTCCATTAACCGAGGCAATGCAGGCTGATCAGAGCTGAGCTGTGGCGCTGAGAGGACAGACGTATCAGGATTCTGTCGAGTTTGGCAAGGAGCCACCAATTTGCCGGGCATAGGCAGTGGGCCCAGCACCAAGTGAGCATCATTAGTTACACCGTAGGCGAGAACTGCAAACTTTGGTGGTGTAAAGACAGGCTACACAGGGAACAAGGATTTGTGGTATGAGCTCCCCAGCTGAAGATGGCAATTGAGATTTTCCAATAGTGTGACTTCAGTGCAGTACAAAGCGAGGCAGGTTCACGTGAAGATGTGGCAGTAGTAGGTTACCGCAGAAAAAAGTTGATGTAGTAGACAATCCATTGTCCAGGGCAGAATGGTATGGCTCTCGGCACCAGAGGCCAGGAGAAGAATTCAGTAAGGACACCAAAGCGGATCAGGTATACCAGGACCAGCGGTGTGAACACTTCTGGTCAGTCAGGTCTTACCCAATCTGCAGTCGAGTGGACTGTGAACTCCCACGTATTATGGGACCTCGGGTGATAACTTGCCAATCACGTCGACCACAAGAGATTATGGACAGGATCAGTACTGGGCCCTACAGACGGCTGCAATCCACTTCAGGTGGGCACCGGGGTCTGGGATAGTGCAGAAGCCACGAGTGGTGAAAGGGGGGCAGTATGAAGTGGGCTCACCCAGCAGCAGTATTAGCAAGAGTTCTTGTTGCCTCAGCGGGAGAACGCTGCGGCTGTCATTTGACGGGTGCCAAGGCAGCCAAATCCGGAGTGTTAGCAGGGAGGCCTGTCGCAGTAATGGAGCCACAAGGAGTGGGCCGATTTAACAATGTTTAGATATTTGCCGCTTGTTGAAATGTTCGGGTCATTGAAATGCAGTGCAACTCAGCAAGATCCGCTCAGGGCTGCCCTTGGTTATAGGAGACAGGTCGCAATCCCCTCAATGCTCAGTGTCAGGAGAACAGCTGTAGGGCTACAATGCCGGATGTGCAGCACAGCCCGCAGGCTTATGTGTAATGAGGACTCTGTACCTTGTCTACCGACAAAGGAATGGCAATGTTGTCCCGTTGTGTTGCAGGCTGGTTGCACTGCGGTCCGCTGGTCGCCTGCTGGTCATACAAAGGGGGGACACCACTCGTGTAGTGGGGCCCCCTGAGGTGTAGAGCTGGCAGAGTCTGTGGGGGTGCGGGGTGCACAGTCAGCAGCAATGGACGTGGGCAGACCCTGAGCAGGTTGGTGGTGTGCAGGGCTTCCCGGCGTAACTGTGCAGGGTGAAAGTTGTGGGGAGGCTGGGGTGGGCACAGGCAGTGCCGCGGAAGTGAGGGATAGTCACAGGGCCGAGCACCCCGCCACTCGAGTGTTCTGGGATCCACACGCTGTGGAGGCGTACCACAGGGCACCGCGGGATGATGAGGCGGTAGATTTTAGAGCAGGATTTTCTCTGCAGCAGTGTCCTCTTGTGACACCCAAATTGGACAGTACCACCTGTATAACGGTGGGAATCGATCCGTAGAATTTCTCGTGTAGACACGGCACCAATAAGGAAGAATTAGTTAAAAAGCACTTCCCCTGCATGGAGCCACACGCTCACGCTCGAGCAGCCATTACGTTTGACCACAGCAGCACCCCCTTTCACTACTTTCTTACCTGCCCACACCCCTTCACATTTGCACAATCTCTCACCCAGGGTGTCCAACCCCATGCCTCACCAGCCAAGTCAGTACTTTGAGCCACAAACAGAGTAAAACACATCATAGCAATTCTCCACCTCCATGCAAGCCTCAAACCTCTCTTGAAACTGAGCCCACCCCACTACTGCCACCAAGATGCACCACAGCCACTTAGCTGCCACACATTACCAGAACCACTCCAGCACCCCCATGATAACAAAAGGTTACTCCGAACGTGGACCTACACCACTACAACCACCTCCCAAGAACCTATCTGCCCTCGCAACATTACACCTCACTCCAGGAATCTTCTCATAACCCTGCAGCTACAAATCTCTACAAAACGTAACACCCTGCAACAAGACGACCATTCAAATGTGCCCTTATCAGTACAAGATCCGTCCCAGCACATGCACCTGACATCCTTGACCTAATGACTACCAACAATCTTCACTGGCTATCACAGATACCTGGCTTAACCCAGCAGCCAGTCCTGCCTTGACAAGCGCTATCCCACCAGGCTATTCCATCCTATGCAACGACAGAAATCACAACAAAGGAGGCTGAGTAGCCATAATACACAAAAACACCATTGCCCTCAGAGTATCCAACACATGCTTACTACCTGTGAGCTCCTCGTCTCTAAAATCTCTTTATCTCCCACTGACACTGTCACATTGTATCTCCTCTACCGACCACCAGGTCCCCCTATCGCTTGAGAAAGACCACCTACAAATCATCACCTCCAATCTCAAACCCAAATCTACACTCCTAGTCCTAGGTGACCTCAATCTATGTCTAAATGACAAAAATGCAACAGACCAAGCCACAGCCAAGGTTTAACACACAGAGTACCTGCACCTACTCATATCCTAGGACGCACCTGAAACTGGCTAGCCAACCTCAGCTGCCACACCTCTAGCCTTTCCATCACTCCTTGCCCCATGTCAGATCACCATCTGATCACATTCTCCATCCCCACCAGCAAACACACATCCAACACACATCCAGCATTCACACACTCCTACTGGAATCAGTGTCCCGCTGCACCAAAGATATCACCAAAGACCGCCTCCTACCACTGCTCTCGGATCACATGAACACCTCAAATGTAGGTCCTAATCCAGAGACCCTTGCTGACACTTACACCAAAGCAATCATACAAGCAACAAACAACCTTAAAGTATGCAAAGCCAAATCCTCGACCCATAAAAATGCATGGTTCACCCCCGACCTCCTCGCCATTTGCACCAAGAAAAGTCCAGCCAAAGCTACTTGGAGAAAAATCCCATCAAATACCAACAAATATCTCTATTCCCTGGCCAAAGATTATAGAAACGCCATACACAGCCAAATCCACCTTATAAAACTCAAGAATCACCAATGTGAAATCTAATACTCATGAACTCTTCTCCTTCCTTCGAGAACTTGAAACCCCTCTGCACTACCCACTGATTTCTCAGAATATGACACCTGGTGTTCCAAAGTACAAGTAGCCATTCGCTCGAAACTTCAACAAACTACCTGTCCCCCCACCAGAGTCCTCTGCCAACCCCTTGCCCCATTCAACTTCCACCTTCAAACAGAGCAGGAAGTAACCAACATAATACAAAGCCTGAAACCGTTGCATTGCAAAGGAGATGCCTGCCCAGTCCCAATCATCAAGGACTGTGCTGAAGCACTTGCCCCTATCATCACTGCCATCATCAATACCTCATTCACCACTATTCAAGTCCTAACTAGCCTCAAGGAAGCCTGGATTCCCCCTCTACTCAAGAAACCATCTTTGGACCCCCACCATCCTAACCAACTATCACCCCATCATCACTGTCCCTTCATCCTAAAAATCCTAGACTGAGCCGCTTACCTCCAGCTCCAATGCTACTTAGAAGAAAGCCACATCATTGGTCTCCAACAATCAGGCATCAGGCGAAGACACAGAACTGAAATCGCCCTGCTCCATCTGAAAGACCACCTAGAGGATATTAGAGACTGGTGAACTCTCCTTCCTAATCGTGCTTGACCTTTCAGCAGACTTTGACCTCACTTACCACCAAACCCTTTGCCAAACACATTACCACAACTGCCAACCTCTCCCCAGCTGCCACTAACTGGGTTGCCTCCTTCTTATCCAGAAGATCCACCCGTGTTTTCATTGTGACCACACTGCCCCCTCTACCCTTGTAACCTGTATCATCTCACAAGGATCCTGTATATCGCCTACCCTCTACAACATATATACAAACCCCTCCTTGACCACCTCGACACCCTGGGCATCTCATGCATTAACTATGCCAATGACATCCAAATCCTCCTCCCAGTCTCAGGCAACTACCAACAAGATGCAGCAACATCAACTCTCCCTACGACATCATTCAAGATTGGATGGCATCACACCTCCTTTCTCTCAACAACGGCAAAACAGAAACTGGCCTTATTGGCACACGTGCCTCACTTTGCAAACTTGACCTTGCATACAATGCCTTCACTATCACAGGAACCCCAATTCCCAGCTCAACCTCTGCCAAAACCCTGGGCCGCCGACACTACCAAACTTGCACATGCCAGCAGACCTTTCCTCCCCGTCGGCAATGGCCTCACCATAGCTAGAGCAATGATCAGAGCTAAACTCGACTATTGTAACGCTCTGCAGGCAGGCACATCCAAACGCAATTTATGCAAGCTCCAAACCATCCAAAACAACGCTTGTGAGCCACCTTAGGGATGTCCAAATACAAGCATATCTCTGATACCAGAAGAAAGGTTCCCTGGTTACCAATACACAAAGGGATCAAATTCACAACCCTGTCCCTCATTCACCGCCTTGCTCACGAACACTGCACTGCCCTACCTCTCTCAGCGCTTCGAAAGATACCACCCTTCTCATTTTACACGCTCATGTAGCGCTCACCTCATCAAAGTGCCCACCTTCAAACGATTGAGAGATGGTGGTACCAGCTTCCCAGTCACTGCCGCCAAACTATGGAACAACTTCCCTCTGTCAATCAGAAGTGAACCCTCAGACTGGACCTTTAGAAAGGATCTAAAAACATTGCTTTTCACCTAAGGACTTTATTACCTAAACTGTCTTCATCTGAATGTGCCATCACACATTGCTATCTCAGCTATGGAACTGGGCCTAGAGGCTTAAGGGCTTAGTGCGCTACTTATAAATGCAAAAATAAATAAATGGCGGTGCCTGCCAAATGCCTATCCAATGCCAACACAAAAGTCAGAACTGCTTGCTGGCTTTGTCAATGCTTGTCTGCGGCTGGAGGGCATATTAGCCATGCTTTGCAGTGCTTTAGTAAATATTTGAAGTGTGCAGAAGAAATAGACTCAAATTGCAGAGCACCTTTTAACTGAACTACTTCCAGGCAGTGCATAACAAGTGTTATCAGACAATATAAAGCAACTTATTTTATCAACCTTGGATGGCTGTAACGCCTCCTCGACCCATTCAGGAATTAAACTTGCAGGTTGCCCATGTACCTGCAGCCGGTGCATAAACCACTTTCTTCTTAAAGATGCTGTTTAACTATATATATATAGGCCTCATTATGAGTTTAACAGTGTGGGTAAAATGCAGCAGTATACCGCCGCATTACTGCACCACCCAACTACGACTTTGTGGGTAAGGTGGAGAAAAAACCTCCAGCAAAAAGCCACTTTACCACCCAAAATGACGGTATTACTGCTAGCAGTAATACCATTGAAATCCCCCAAGGAGCCCTATGGACTCAATTTAATGGAGACCAACACTGCCTATCGCCATTGTAATCTGGTGGTAATACCAACGGACCAAGTGTGCTAACATTAATTCCATTTGGTGGTATCCCAGTGGATTTAACACCCAGAAATCCCCAAACTCATAATGAGCCGGGGGAGCGGAAATGTGCAGGTCTCAGTATTGAGCTACCAGGTCACACTGCAAGCCAGGATGGTGCTTTCCAGGGGTGCTCAAGCCTTCAGAGCCACTGGGTTTTCAGGCTAACCATTCAATATGCAAATAACTTACTATTTGAATCTGTTGGATGCAGACTCAGCTAATCAATATTCAGGTTAACAATCTTGTACTCCTGACCTGTTTATGGCCCTTAAGAATAGGCACCTCACATTCCAAGACAGGATGAAGTGCATTGGTGGGGCTCTGCACAGGGTTCAGTACTTACATAACTGTGTAGGATAGGGACTCATTGTGGGACCTCTACGAAGATCTCAATACTGGGGTAAGATTCTGGCTTGGGTCAGGATAATGGTGCATTCTGAGAGCTCTGCACAGGGCTCCGTACTTACATAACTTACATAAATGTGTGTGGTGAAATGCAGGATAGAGATGCATTGTGGGAGCTCTGCAGAGATGTCAATACTGGGGTAAGAATTTGGCACGGGTAAGGATAATGGTGCATTGGTGGAGCTCTGCACAGGGTTCAGTGCTTACATAACTGCGTGTGATGAAGTGCAGGATAGAGACGCATTGTGGGAGCTCTGCGGAGATCTCAATACTGGGGTAATATTCTGGCACGGGTAAGGATAAAGGTGCATTGGTGGAGCTCTGCACAGGGTTCAGTGCTTACATAACTGCGTGTGATGAAGTGCAGGATAGAGACGCATTGTGGGAGCTCTGTGGAGATCTCAATATTGGGGTAAGATTCTGGCACGGGCAAGGATAATGGTGCATTGGTGGAGCTCTGCACAGGGTTCAGTACTTACATAACTGCGTGTGGTGAAGTGCAGGATAGAGACGCATTGTGGGAGCTCTGTGGAGATCTCAATACTGGGGTAGGATTCTGGCTCGAGTAAGGATAATGGTGCATTGGTGGAGGTCTTCACAGGGCTCAATACTTCAATAACTGTCTGTGGTGAAGTGCAGGATAGAGACGCATTGTGGGAGCTCCGCAGAGATCTCAGTACTGAGGTAAGATTCTGGCACGAGTAAGGATAATGGTGCATTGGTGGAGCTCTGCACAGGGCACAGTACTTACATAACCATTTGTGGTGAAGTGCTCGATAGAGACACATTGGGGGAGCTATGCAGAGATCTCAATACTGGGGTAAGATTCTGACACGGGTAAGGATAATGGTGCGTTGGTGGAGCTCTGCACAGGGCTCAGTACTTAGATAACTGTGTGTGGTGAAGTGCAGGATAGAGACGCATTGTGGGAGCTCTGCAGAGATCTCGATACTGGGGTAAGATTCTGGCACGGGTAAGGATAATCATGCATTGGTGGAGCTCTGCACAGGGCTCAGTACTTACATAACTGTGTGTGGTTAAGTGCAGGATAGAGACGCATTGTGGGAGCTCTGCAGAGATGTCAATACTGGGCTAACATTCTGGCACGGGTAAGGATAATGGTGCATTGGTGGAGCTCTGCACAGGGTTCAGTACTTACATAACTGTGTGTGGTGAAGTGCAGGATAGAGACACATTGTGGGACTGCTGCAGAGATGTCAATACTGGGGTAAGATTCCGGCACGGGTAAGGATAATGGTGCATTGGTGGAGCTCTGCACAGGGTTCAGTACTTACATAACTCTGTGTGGTGAAGTGCAGGATAGAGACACATTGTGGGAGCTCTGCAGAGATCTCAATACTAGGGTAAGATTCTGGCACAGGTAAGGATAATGGTGCATTCGTGAAGCTCTGCACTGGGCTCACTACTTAGATAACTGTGTGTGGCGAAGTGCAGGATAGAGACACATTGTGGGAGCTCTGCAGAGATGTCAATACTGGGCTAACATTCTGGCACGGATAAGGATAATGGTACATTGGCGGAGCTCTGCACAGGGTTCAGTACTTACATAACCATGTGTGGTGAAGTGCTCGATAGAGACACATTGGGGGAGCTATGCAGAGATCTCAATACTGGGGTAAGATTCTGGCACGGGTAAGGATAATGGTGCATTGGTGGAGCTCTGCACAAGGCTCAGTACTTACATAACTGTGTGTGGTGAAGTGCAGGATAGAGACGCATTGTGGGAGCTCTGCAGAGATCTCAATACTGGGGTAAGATTCTGGCACGGGTAAGGATAATGGCGCATACTGAGAGCTCTGTACTGGGCTCACTACTTAGATAACTGTGTGTGGTGAAGTGCAGGATAGAGACACATTGTGGGAGCTCTGCAGAGATGTCAATACTGAGCTAACATTCTGGCATGGGTAAGGATAATGGTACATTGGTGGAGCTCTGCACAGGGCTCAGTACTTAGATAACTGTGCAAGGTGAAGTGCAGGATAGAGACGCATTGTGGGGACTCTTCTGAGATCTCAATACTGGGGTAAGATTCTGGCACGGTTAAGGATAATGGTGCATTGGTGGAGCTCTGCACAGGGTTCAGTACTTACATAACTGTGTGTGGTGAAGTGCAGGATAGAGACGCATTGTGGGAGTTCTGCAGAGATGTCAATACTGGGTAAGATTCTGGCACGGGTAAGGATAATGGTGCATTGGTGGAGCTCTGCACAGGGCTCAGTATTTGCATAACTGTGTGTGGTGAAGTACAGAATAGAGACATATTGTGGGAGCTCTGCAGAGATCTCAATACTGGGGTAATATTCTGGCATGGGTAAGGATAATGGTTCATTGGTGGAGCTCTGCACAGGGTTCAGTACTTACATAACTGTGTGTGATGAAGTGCAGGATAGAGACACATTGTGGTAGCTCTGTGGAGATCTCTATACTGGGGTAGGATTCTGGCATGGGTAAGGATAATGGTGCATTGGTGGAGCTCTTCACAGGGCTCACTACTTCAATAACTGTGTGTGGTGAAGTGCAGGATAGAGACACATTGTGGGACCTCTGCAGAGATGCCAATACTGAGGTAACATTCTGGCATGGGTAAGGATAATGGTTCATTGGTGGAGCTCTGCACAGGGTTCAGTACTTACATAACTGTGTGTGGTGAAGTGCAGGATAGAGACGCATTGTGGGAGCTCTGCAGAGATGTCAATACTGGGGTAAGATTATGGCATGGGTAAGGATAATGCTGCATTGGTGGAGCTCTGCACAGGGCTCAGTACTTACATAACTGTGTGTGGTGAAGTGCAGGATAGAGACGCATTGTGGGAGCTCTGCAGAGATCTCAATACTGGGGTAAGATTCTGGCACGGGTAAGGATAATGGTGCAGTGGTGGAGCTCTTCACAGTAGGCAACCCTGTTTCAGACCTTTATAGGTGTTAATAGCTCTTGATATAGTTCCATCCATTGATTATCTTACTTGAATAACAGTGTTGGAGTGGAATTCAGTTATCCAATGTTGTAGGTAAAATGGACAAGATTTTTTTTTTATATTTTAGCGAATAGTAGTTGCCTCGATATGGAATCGAAGGCAGTCTCGAAGTCCACAAAAGCCATGTAAAGTGCTTGTTTTACTTGTTGTTCGTGTTGTTTGATAGCATGTAGCACCTGCAGGTTGATTGCGGTACCTAGGCCCACTACGAAACCCGTTTGGGAGGGATCATTGATGCCTGCTTTGTTGGACCATTTGTTGAAATCTTTCAGTACAAACCGTGCAAAGATCTTCCCCGGCGCATCCAGTAAGGCAATTGGTCTATAATTGCACGGGTCTGATCTGTCCCCCTTTTTGTATATATTTCCTTACTGTGTATCACTTGTTTAAATATGATATATAAGATGGAGGCCCATGCTTCTAGGTTCTTTTTCAGCATTTCATTCGACAGGCGATCAGGCCCCGGTGCCTTGGATGTGCTCAGTTTTCTGATATTCATTGTAATGTCAAGGTCATCAAAAGTTAGTTGATCAGATATGTCTTCTCCTCTCGTGCTGGTCGAGGCCATGGGGTTTCCGCGTATAGAGATTCATAATATTGGATCCATACTTCTTCTGGCACAGCACTCATCTGCAAAATCGATTGCCTGTCATTGTATATTGTTTTGATTAGACCCCAGAATAATGCTGAACTTTTGGAGGCTATTGAGTGCAGCATAGATTGAGCATCTTTTATGATCATTGATGCCTTATGCTGTTTTATCCAGTTTCTGTATCTATTTTTGCATCTTGTAATCTCCTGTATTTTATTAAGCCCATCCTGTTGCATCAAGAATCTTATGGTCTTTTTTAGAATGGCCTTCTGCCTTCGGATCTCTTCATCCTTCACATGTAGATGCAATTGTTTTGTTCCTAGTTTTAAATGCCTCTTGTTTTTGAATATTTGTAGGATGGCAACATATTCTCCATCTAAATAGGAGATATTTGGTTCTAAAATGTCTTTTGGGTAAGATATGGCTGATCGCAATTCCTTCAGCCTTGATGGATTCCAACTAAATTGGTTCCCCTTCGAGGAGATGGTCAGCTCCTTGTCATAAGGCTGCCGCGCATTTTTGAAAGTTGTTTTGGGCCATGTCCACTTCATCTGTAAAATGTTGTGGTCGCTCTGTAGTCGATTTATAATTTTAAACAGTATAGTGTTATCGAATAGGGCATGGTCCACGTATATATAATCAATGATTGAAGACCGTTGACACTGGGACCAAGTCGGCTGTGGAGGAATATCTCCTGTTATTGCACCATTAAGTTGGTTGTATCCCCTCTCTTTCATCAAAGTAGTCCATTGCTTCTTTGCCTCCTTCGTCTTTCCACCTTTGCTATTCATACAATCCATATTTAAATCCCCAGCTTTGATGGTGTGTTTTATTTCTGGATTTTTGTCAATCATGTTTAGGCAAATATTCAGATCTTTAAAGAAGCGGCTGTCCCGAATATCTAGATGGTTCCAGTAGATATTCAAGCATGCAGTCGTCTCTTGAAATGTTCTTTGATACACATTTAACTGCCTACTTGTGACCTATGTGGTTTCTTTTGGATTTATAAGCAGAAAACATAGCTTGTATATTTCATCTCTTGCTTGCCAGATTGCATGTTTTACGACAGTTGACAGCATCCACATCTTCGCCACGGATCTATCGTGGTCATGAATGAATCACATTTGCGCTATGTCCTCAGATTTAGTGCCTTGTAAATTTGGAATTTTGTTTAAGATGTTTAACACCGAACATCTGTTCAGATCATATAATCCAAATTCGCCACCACGGCATTGTAGTATTAGATTTACATGAGTTTCAACATTACATTTGTTGTGCCGATTTTTATAATTATTCTTTGCTTCTTGCTTCTTGCTTTGCTCTATAGCCAGGCTATTTGGCATAGTAGGCCCAGCACCATAAATCTTGCTATTTTGCCATGTTTGTGATTTGTCTATATAAGCTTTGTTTATCCACCTTGTCTTGTTAGTAAAATCATGTTCTTCATTATTACATGCTCTCAAATTTGGATTCCAATGTGACACAAATAGGCTCATATATTTTTGAATTTCCTCTCGCCTACTTTCTAATGTCGCAAATGAGTTATTTTCACTTTGACTTGATCGTTCACCCGTCAAATTCACGCTCTCTTGTGTAGTTACTGGATATGTTTTCAATGTGGTACCTGGTTTTTCTATTTTCGTCACTTCTTCTACTAACCGCTCTAGTGGGCCATATTTGAGATCTGTTTCGGCAATAGTTGGTATTTCCTTTATTTCTGGTTTCCCACTTGGAGAGTTGGGCTTGCTCCGTGATAGTGCCTTGTATTTACGCACTATCGCTGCGCTATTTTATGCGCCCTTTTATCAGCAATGGATAATATTTTCACAAATTGTCTGGAGTTTCTATTTTTCTGTAGTTTCGTTAATTTTTGTTTTTTGGATTTCTTTGCCACCGGTAAGTCGCTGTTGCATTTCTTGTTTTTCGTATTAGCGCTGAGGATGTTATATAGTGAGTCACTCGCGCAACTTGGCACATTTAGTGGTGACGATTTTTTTTACGGGTTCTACGGTAGTGAACGCGTGTAATTCCTTTATCTCATTTCCACCATTCTCTTTCAGCACACACCACTGCCCTACATTTTTTTCGTTCATAGCATTTTTCATCTTCTCATTCATGCCACATTTTTTCTTCTCTTCCTTTTGTGCGGACTCAGCTTCTATCTCGTGATTCTTATCTGTATTTGTCAGACATCGTGGGTCTATTTTATTATCCTGCAGCCCACTTATATTTGGCACAGACAGGGAGTTTTCCCCGAGTAATTGTGATGTTTGATTTTCTAGTAATTCTTTCAGAAGGAAATTTTGATCCATCATTCTTGAATGTAAGTTTTCATATAGTTTCACCAATGGCAAAAGCACCACGTTCATGGCTTGCAACGTCGCTTCATTGAGTGTATCCATGTGTGGTATTGCTGGCCTCAACGATCCTTCCATATTATGTTTTGAGTGCGACGGCGAGGGTTGTGTGAATGAAATATAGAGCACTGAAGACTCCAAGGAAGAGCCTGGAAATTTTACTGGAGATTGTGATAAGTGTTCCACATCCACTGGGTCATTTAGTTGTTTGTCTGTTTCCTCACTCATCGGGAGGGACGGTGCAGCTGAGATTTGTGGCACGACTTCCTGTATATTTTCGCTGCACCTCGCGGAGGGCTCATGAGGTCTACTATGGCATCCTCTTGCGTTTGTTTGGGGAGTATGTGTATCAAAGCCTCAACTGTTGTTTTAGGATTTATGGGTAACGCATAATCTCCCAGTAAATCCTTTTCCATGAAAGCCGCCAGCAGTGAGTCTGAAGGCGTACATAAGTCTACAGGAGTCTCTCTCGGGACGGCAACCACTGCCTCTTCAGCCGTCAGCGTCCTCCGGTCACTAAGAGCGCTTACTGGCTTATCAGACTCACTCATCTGTGCTTTTATCCCTAAAGACGGATATTCAGAAAAAAAATTTCGAATGTCGCTTGTGTGAGACATTGCTCAGCCTCGAGTTGAACCTCGCAGATGCGTGCCCTGTGCGATTAGTTTCGGTGTACTATGGAAATCGTACGGGCAGTTAGCTAGAGGTTCTACAGGCGGCATGTTGGTATACAATCTAACCATTTATATTATATTATCTTTGTTTGTAAAGCAACATCTTTATGCAGTTTATTAATACAACCTGCTTAAATCCAATAATAGGGCTTACCCTCCAACCCTTCCAGCACGATCAGCACAATCAGCCGTTACTAAACAGCCCTTGCTCGAAATGCGCGTGCGTGAATGCGCATGCGCAGGACTGAGGTAGGGATTGCTGGGAAAGGGAGGAGGAGCCCACACAGTCACTGAAAAACAAGAAATAAAACACTAATCAAGTATTTGTTTCTAGCACTATAACGCTAAGACCTCATAAAAATAAAAGTGGTTACAGTTCCACAAGGGGCTGGCACCGTGTTCACAGTAGCAGCTCGACAGCGTTCCAAGTGTAAAACGGGTCTCACATCCAGCAGGGGATCCTCAGCACAATCAGCCCTTACGAAACAGCTCTTGCTCGAAATGCCCGCGCGCTAATGTGCGAGCACAGGGCTGATGTAGGGATTGCTGCGAAAGGGAGGAGAAGCCCACATAGTCATGTGTTCACAGTAGCAGCGTAGACAGCGTTCCAAGTGCAAAACGGGTCTCACATCCAGCAGGGGTTCCTCAGCACAATCAGCCCTTACGAAACAGTCCTTGCTCGAAATGCGTGCGCGCGAATGCGCGTGCGCAGGGCTGATGTAGGGATTGCTGGGAAAGGGAGGAGGAGCCCACACAGTCACGTGTTCACAGTAGCAGCGTAGACAGCGTTCCAAGTGCAAAAGAGGTCTCACATCGAGCAGGGGATCCTCAGCACAATCAGCCCTTACGAAACAGCCCTTGCTCGAAATGACTGATTATCTATTCTTGAAGGCAGATAACGTGAGAAGCTGAATTATCCCCTGTTAAGGTGTAACGAAAAAAGACCATGGGCCTCATTACGATATTGGTGGTACAGTGACAAGGGTGCCGGTAGTGCTGCCGGTGCTGTTGATACTGTACCGCCACATTACAAGTTCTGCTCGCAGGTGCCGCTCTGTACGCCTGGTCAGACCAGGCGTGCAGAGCGGCACCCGCGAGCAGAACTGGATGGTAGCAACGGTACCGTTATGAACGGTACTGCTGCTACCATCTTCCCCATTCCCATTGAGCCCTATGGTGGCTCAAATGGGAATGGGGAGGTACCGGCTCCGGCTCCCATGCAAGGGGAATTACCGGGCCCGCCGAGGTTGGAATGGCCCAGTGATTCCCCTTTCGCAGAAGCCGGAGCCGGACCCGAGTTTGGGGGTAGCCATGCCGGTCTTACCAGTCTAACCGGCATGGCTACCTCCAACCTCTTAATGAGGCCCCATGAGTGCCAAATTTTATTAAATCAAGACAATTAAATCCTGCAAAATGGGCTAAATTGCGGTCTCCTGTCACGTAAACTCTGGATGAAAATAGAGTTGGGCGTGTAGTTCTAGAACTATGATAATCGTGCGCTCACACTCCTTTATATTCCCAGAGACGAGAATATATTGCAAGGCCAAGTGAAAGACAATCTTCATAGCAGAAGGCATGAGAGATGTTGGGCTAATTGGGTACGGAGGTACAGTCCAGCCCATCCTCTGACACCTGGGGTATGAGCTTACATGCTGCTAGTGAACTGAATGTTCCATACATGGAATGAACGTGCCAACCAATTGTAGAGGGCCATATAACAAAGAGCCTTACAGTTTGAGAGCCAATGAGGTACTGTGTTTCTAATAATCTTGAGGCTAACTTGCACTAGGGGTGGGCATGAGTTGTCCACCTGGCTGTAGGCATACAATCCCAACCCGATCCCATATAGAAAGTATTCTTAGATGTTCCCTATGAACCAACCACAACCCCCTTAGGTTTTTTTTATTTGCCATGTAGTATGACAACTTTTTTCCATAAAAGTGTTGTTTTTTTATGAAATCCTTTGAGAGAACGCTGTGCGACGTCAGTTGATGTCTGTTGTAACTCCCTGCTTTAGACAATTGATAATAAAACAGTAAAAGCCATCTTCCTTGGTTGGTTTGATTATTTGGTGTAACGAGTTACTCTGCATTCCATCTACTGCATGATGCGCTACCCATGAAGGGCCCTAAACTCACGTGGTAGCACTGGTAGGGTGGTTCAGACCCATAGATCAGTTAGCTCCAGAGTTTCAGACAATCGGGCATCCTCTGCCATCTAGCTGGAAGATCGCAGTGTTTCCTTTAGAGAACGGCCGTATAGAAATCTTGCAAGACAGACTGAGACGGTGGGCAGGGTCCTTATTTGACGAAATCCCTACCTGGTTTCCATAGGCACTCTGCGGATGGAAGGCGAAAGGGGACGGTTGGAGGAGGAGACGATACCGAAGGCCTTAAGTTAAAACAACTGAATGGTGAATAGACTGAGGGGAATGGCAACTTAAGGGGACAGGATTGTGGTAATTTAAAAGTAACAGGAAATAATGTGTGGAGATAGAGATAGAAGTGCCCAGAAGCTTGACCCAATGGGGTCTAGAAGAAGTCGTCTCACACTCCAGTAGCAGTCTCTAGGCTAAGTGTAAACAGGTTAACATAAGGGGACAAGTTAAATCCTGTGACAGGATATTTGAATAGGGGCGAGGAGAAAAGAGGTGATTATTGAGTATTTTTAGTAAATGTGTAAAGTCGACTAGTCTGTTTGTGTTATGTGTTGAGTTAAAGTGTTGAAGAAGTGACAAAAGTTGTGAAGGAATTGAAACGAAGTTAAGGAGCTAAAAAGACTATCTAGGGAAGTGGTTGGCACCAATCCAGAGATAGGCAGACATAATTGAAAAGGTAGAGGCTTGAGCAGCGATTGTTGGAGCACGCTCATATTTGTTGTTTTAAGAATATTGAAAAGTGGCAAAAATATTTTGTAAAACCTGGTAATTATTGACAGGCAATTGAGACTTATCACAATGGGAAACACTCCTCTGATGCATTTATGTAAGACATTGCCAAACGCACATGCCCAAGCTCAAACAGTATAGTGCAGAATGGATAAAAGGCATGGCAGGTAAGATGTTTATGCCCAGTATAACCGACAAATAACTGATCAGTTTGTCTAAATCTTTCAAGTCTAGAGCTATAGAAGCTGAGAGCCCTTTTAGGGTCTAGCCTGTGGAACCTTTGCTCCTCTTTACTAGCATGTGGAGGATGGTAAATTGAAGGCAAAGTAAACTTTTGTGACAGATGGAAATCTGAAAAAAGGTTTGACCTTCAAAATAACTTTATCCTTGTGGACAATAGTGTGAGGAGGCTTACACGAGGGCCTGAAACTCACTCACCCTGCGGGCTGAAGTTAAACCCACTAGTAAAACAGTTAGGAGCCTTAAAGGTCAAGAATGTAAAGGCTCAAAAGGGGCACACATGAGACATTTTTAAACTAAATTTAAGTCTCAAATGGGAACCTGAAAAGGTGTAGGAGGGAACACATTTGTTAACCCTTTAAGAAATTGGACAACTAAAGTCATCTTAAAATATTAAATTTCTTCTGAGGAGCGCTTGAAGATAGATAGCGCTGCTAAATATCCTTTAATAGTACCAACTTGGAGCCCCGAGTTGGCCAAATGTAAAAGAAAGGAAAGCACCATGGGAGTGCTACATTGAAAAGGATCCACATTCTTACCCCTGCACCAGTTACTGAATTTCTTCCAACGACACCGGTACAAGGATTTTGTTGCTGGCCTTTTAGCTGAAAGCAAAATTTCCATAACGTCGTCCGGAAGGTCCCAATCATAATATCTCAGCCTCTCAGAAGCCACGCATGAAGGCTGAGAGCTTTGACCTCTGGATGGAGAACTTGACCTTTGCGAGAGGAGATCCTCTCTTTGTGGAAGATGTATTGGAGAGCAGATGGACATGTCCAGAAGGTCCGGGTACCACGTTCTCCTGGCCCAAGCCGGGGCAATCAGGATCATGGTTTTCCGGAACGTTCTCAACCTCCTGATTACTTGAGGAATCATAGGGACTGGAAGGAACGCGTATAGGAGTGGAAATATCCAGTCCACCACAAACGCGTCCCCTAGAGCTCCTTTCGGTTGGTACCAGTCGCGAACAGATCCACTTGAGGGGTTCCCCAAATGGTGAAGCTAGTTCCCATTCATGGGAGACTGTGCTCTGCCTGCTCAGAGCATCTGCCACCGTGTTTTTCTCTCCGGCTAGATGAATTTCCGATAGAGAGATTCCTTCTTGCATTGCCCAGAACCAGAGCTGCATTGCTTCTCTGCACAGTGGGAATGATCCTACGCCTCCTCTTTTGTTGAGATAATACATGGCCACTGTGTTTTCCATCATTATTAGGACAATCTTTCCCTGTACAGAGGGCAGGAAGGCCTCCAGCGCTAGTCTGATTGCCCTCAGCTCCAAAAGGTTGATGTGTAGTTTGGACTCCGATGGAGACCAACGACCGCTGATTATCAGATCGTTGGTGTGAGCTCCCCAACCCGTGAGTGAGGCGTCCGTCACAACCGTTATCTCCTGCCATGGTTGCCAAAACTGTTCCCCCTTGAGGATATTTTCCTTGCAAGCCCACCATAGAAGATCTTGAGCTACTTTGGCCGAGACTTGCAGAAGATCTGACATCGCCCCTGAAAACTGGGACCATTGAGTCCTGAGGGCCCATTGAAGGGATCTCATCCTCAGTCGAGCCCCTGGCACCAGAAAAATGCAGGATGCCATGGGGCCTAGCAACCATAGAAAGTCGAAAGCCGGTAGATGTTGGGCATTTTGAAACTTCGTTACCATCTGCAGAATGTGGTGAGCTCTCTCCTCGGGAGGCGAAGCATTCCCTGAGGTAGTATCCAGGACTGCTCCGATGAATTGTGGAGTCTTTGGCTTGGAATCATTTGTGACTTCTTGTAATTGAGGGAGAAGCCCAGTCTGTGTAAGAAGTGGCAGGTCATGGTCAAGTGTTCCTGGGCTCGTTCTGGTGAACTCGCCCTGATTAGCCAATCGTCCAGGTAAGGGTAGACATGAATCCCTCCTCTCCTGAGACTCACTGCCACTACAGCCATCAGCTTGGTGAAAACCCTCGGGCGGAGGTCAACCCAAATGGCAGAACTCGAAACTCATAGTTAGATCCGCCAATTGCAAACCTCAGGTACTTTCTGTGCTTGAGATGGATTGGCACATGAAAGTAAGCATCATGAAGGTCTAATGAAACCAGCCAGTCCTGAAGCTGAAGAGCCTGAAGGATTTGAGAAAGGGTCACCATCTTGAACTTGTCCTTCCCGAGGAACTTGTTCAAGTTTCTTAAGTCCAAGATGGGTCTCAACCCTCCATCTTTTTTGGGGATGAGAAAATAAGAGGAGTACCAACGCTTGTTCCTCTCCGCTACAGGTACATGTTCTATTGCACCTTTCTCTAGCAGGGTTAAAATCTCCTGCACAAGGAGCGGGTCTGGAATTTTTACAGAATTGGCTCCCGGTGGATCATCTTGAGGTCTTTGATGAAAAGGAAGGCAGTAACCATGGGTCACTATCTCTAGTGCCCAGGCATCTGACGTAATGCCCGCCATTCGTCCAGATACCGAGTGATTCTGCCTCCCACCAGGGTTTTGTGGGTTAAGACCTCAAAGTGGCTTTGCAGCGGCTGCAGCAGTGGCTGAGGAGGTAGTAGCCGCTGCTGTGGCTGATCTAGCACCTCTCCCTTTTCCACCACGAAAGCGTTTTCTCTGTTGGCCTCTCTGACTGGCCTGCCACCCCCCCTTTTCCAAAGGAGGAATAGAAGCGAAAAGGGCGACTCTTCCAGGAATATGAGCCTGCGTATGAGTGTGTTGAGGCTGTTTCATAGCGGCGCTGAGTGATTTTGCTGCCGCTTTTGAGGTCTGCAGCTTCTCCAAGCTCTCGTCTGCCTTGCTGCCGAACAGCCTCAAGCCGTCAAAGGGCATATTGAGTAACTTGGACTGTACATCAGATGCAAAACTAGATTTCCTCAGCCAAGCAAATCTGCGTAAAACCGTGCTAGCCGCCATGAACCTGCTCACACTATCAGCAGTGTCCAGTCCTGACTTGAGGCACTCCTCCATAGCCTCCTTTCCATCTCTTAATATCGCCAGGAAACCATCACATTCCTCACCCTCCGTGATGTGTTCAGCCGCTGCATTCAAGCAGTCCCACAGGGTGTAAGTAAACCTAGCTAATGTACAAGTCACATTAGTAGATTTAAGGGCCATACTGCCCGAAGTGAACACTTTCCTTGCCCAAGCATCAATATTTTTATCGTCCCTGTCAGGGGGCATGGAGGGATAAGCTGATTGCTTATTTGCAGTCGCAGCTTGAATCACCAAGCTCTCAGGTGAGGGATGCTTAGACAGATACTCTGGATATTAAGGTGAAGGTCTGTACTTTCCCACAACTTATTTATTTACAGCTGGCAAAGATTCTGGGATTTCCCAATTTGCCATAACTCTCTTTTGTAGAGCTTTGTGGAAAGGAAGGATCGGATCCTTCTGAGGTCCTTCATCAATAATATCTGTCATGTCATCCTAGTCGTAACTCAGGGACACTGTCTTCCACCCCATGAAGTCGATGACTCTTCGCATGAGGTTCCTATACCCAGATTCTGCATGGTCAGTAGGGTCTGGTCTTTCAAATTCTACCTCAGGTGAGGTATCTAGGCTACTAGCCGATTGTAGGCAGTCATAAAGGTCGGCCATTTTGGTACTTGAGTCTATTAATTCTCTAGGAACTTCTCTTGTCCCAAATCTAACACCAGCTGATGTAATTTCTTCATCAGAGGATTTCTCTTCAAAAATAGAAGACATAGATTAAAAGAATTCCTGCCTGGGCATAGGATGGAAGATTTTTTCTGGTAAACGTGGCGGCATTGACCTAGGTTTAGCCATAAATGTCGTTTTGGGTATCGGTATTAAAGATTTCCCCGACAAAGGCATCGAAGGCGTTGATGGAATAGACGCTGGCTTCGATATGCTCGAAGGAATCCTCGATGTCATCGAGGAAGGCTTTGATGTCGTCGAGAGAGGCTTCGACACTGTGGTTGAAGGTATCGATGCCATCTTTGGCTTCGACGTAGTCGTCGAAGGACGTGTCGAGTCAATGCCTGACTCAAAGATCTTTAGCATTGAAGCCCTAAAGGCCTCCTATTTTTTTGGGGAATCATGCTTAGAAGGACATGAAATGAACCTTCTGTCAGGCGAGGAGGAAGAAGAGGAAGAAGATTTGTGACGTCGCTTCTTTGATTTTTTAGATGAAGAGGAGGAAGATTTCCTCGAGGGACTCTTCGACCTCGACCGCTTTGACTTGTGACGAGATTTACTACTCGACTCCCCGGAGTCTTTTTGCAGACTTAAAAGACTCCTCTCCCACCGCTAGCTTACCTTGGCGTGCCTTAAAAGCCTTATTCGACATCGCCTGACACAAACCGCACTCGTCGACCCGATGGTCAGGGCTTAGGCACCAAAGGCAATTGCGGTGAGGATCCGTAATGGACATCTTCCTTCCACACTTAAGACACTTTTTAAAACCTTTCTTGGGTCTGGTAGCAGTTGAAGGTGAAGACATTTTCAATGAAAGAACTGACACGCTGTTTCGAAACACAAAGCAGAAGCTCGGAAAAACGGAACTGAGACCAACGGGCACGGCTCGAGCCCTTTATACTTTGGATGACAGCTGGCAAAGATGGTGTCCCTCCAGGGACTAAAACTACGTGGCCACGAGCACAGCGACCTCTGGCGAAAAATATTTCTGAAGAAAGAAGCAGCAAGCTGGCCGAACATCTAAGATGAGGAATACGTGGGAGGACACAATCCATTCGAAAAAAGGTATCCACTTAGAAAACCTAGCAGATGAATTCCTGAAGAGATAACAATCTCTTGGAGGAGGTCCCCAAAGGAATATGGAAAAGAGAGAAAGAGAAGTTGGTGACGTCACAAGAAACGAGCATGACGCACTGAGAAGAGTGTCTGAAGAAGAGAATGTATGGACCTTATAGAAACTGATGACGGAGAAAAGAATCAAGTAAACATTTATGTGCAAAATGAAGATTGTACATATAAAGAAAACTGTCGAAAATGCACATTGTTCAATAACTGTATAGATGCAGCAACGCAAGTAGACTAAGCAATCATAGAAGCAGGCAATACGTAGTGAATAGACTGCAGGTGAAGCCGGCATTATATTGAAGCTGGACATCATTGTCTCAATTTTAGTAAGCTCAAACCATGAAGAAAAGGGCTGAAAGCTGTGTTGCAGCAGAGAATTAGCTAGGAGCATGGAGGAATCGAGAAGGGCAGCCTAGCCTGGTGTCAAGACCGGAGGCAGCCAAGACTGGGTATCTATTCTTGAAGGCAGAGAACGTGAGAAGCTAAATTATCCCTTGTTAAGGTGCAAAGAAAGAACACCATGAGTGCCAAGTTTGATTTATTCAAGACAATTAAATGCTGCAATATGAGCCGAATTGCGGTCTACTATCACGTGTGCTCAGGATGAAAACAGAGTTGGGCACACAGTTCTAGAACCATGATAATCGAGGGCTCACACTTCCTTATATTCCTAAAGACGAGAATATATTGCAAGGCCAAGTTCAAAGACAATCTTCACGGCCGAAGGCATGGGTGATGAGAGATGTTGGGCTAATTTGGTAGAAAGGTGCAGTCCAGCCCACTCCATGGCACCTGGGGTATGAGCTTACATGCTGCTAGTGGACCGAATGTTCCAGACATGGCACGAGCATGCCAAGCAATTGTAGAGTGCCATATAAAGAAGAGCCTTGTAGTTTGAGAGCCAATGAGGTACTGTGTTTCTAGTAACTTTTGAGGATGAATTGCAATTGGTGGGCATGAGTTGTCCAACTGACTGTAGAGACCCAATCACTACCCGATCCCTTGTATAAAATATACTTAGATGTTCCCCTTGAAACAACCACAACCCCCTATAGTTTTTTTTTATTTGCCACGTAGCATGACGTCACGCAGGACGAGTAGTTACTATAGGTGTGTTGTTTGTTATGAAATGCTTTGAGAGAATGCTGTGCAACATCCGTTGTAACTCCCTGTTTTAGACAATTGATAATAAAACAGTAAAAAGAACTTGGCCATCTTCCTGAGGTGGTTTGATTATTTGGTGTAAAGAGTTACTCTGCATCCCATCTACTGCATGACGCGCTAACCACCAAGGGCCCCAAGCTCAGGAGTATGTTCTTATGTGGAATTCTCCAGAATGGCTAATTTCCCTTAACTATTGAGCCCTCAGCAGCTTTGCTGGATTTCTAGGATTGATTTTTTCAACTGGTAAGAGTGTGAGCCTTTTTTCCCACTTTTACATGTGTTTTGCTGTGTGTGTTTAACATTTTTGTGTTCATAGACTGTGGAGCCTCACCTACTCCACAGGCATCATCTTTTTTACTATGTGTTACACAGCCCCTTCAGTGCAGTGACACCGGGTTGTCTTTTAGACTTCCCAACTCAGACTCCATTTTCTGGGACTGACTACTGTCTCCCAGAACATATAAAGTTACCATTAACTTTATTAGCCTCTGTAAAACCACAGACCCAGTACACCCTATCTTACATAGAGTACTGGAAAGGGTTAATACGTATCCCTTTTTGTCTGTTTCTCGTGGAGCATTGTTTCGCTCCCTTTTCACCTTTTCATCAAGACTTGGCTGGTGGCAGTGGTAACTACCCTATTTTTCCTACCACGGTTATCTTAAATAACCTTGGTATTGTTTTAGGCTATCTTGGTAGCCTCAAACTTAAACCCGCTGGACCATATGTTTTATTTCGGCTCCGGCTGGGTTTATTCGCCATTTCCTGTTGAAAATGTCTTTCTTGTGTTCTACTCTGCGCACCAAACCAGGTTTGGTTCCTTTGTTCACCGTCTTTTCGCGGGCTTCTACGCAGAAGCCCTCATTAGGCCCTTGTATGTCTGAGAGGGACAGGATGTGAGGGAGGGGTTTAGGACTCCCTCCACAGGGTCTCCTTGGAGACCCATGTCGCACTCTGAACTGATTGGCTGTGGTGACTGTACCGGCGGGACAGCCACCCTGCTGTGTGATTGACAGCCAGACTGTGTGAATCCTTAAAACCCAAGCAGCTTTCGCGAATTCACTGTACAGAGCTACAGTGGGCCGGATAGCCAGGAAGGTCGGACCTTGCTTGGGTTTTAAGGAGCACACCTTTTATTTATTGCTTTGCTCTGCTGCTGGTTTCTTCCCTGGGTAGTGCAGGACCCTCCAGTCTTCCTAATTCATGTCAGTCCGATAGTCGCTTCAGGAACAGTGAGCCTGCAGAAACTACCAGGAACGTCCGCCTCAGCTACAGCTTCTGCTTCGTTTCAAGCTACTGTGCAAATCCGGTTGCTCATTTCGTTCAACCGCAGTGAAAGTGTTTGAAATCTTTCTCCAATCCGAGGGCTTGTCCTTCTCTTCTCTTTGAACTAACTCTTCCATCAACCAACCTCATCTGGACACCGTGCCACGAACTTTACCGCAAACTACCCTGAACTGTGTGATCTTGACCAAAAGACTTTTGACCCATTGACTTTGGCCTTAAGCATTTTCTACCTGATTCTATCACTGTAGGTCCTCTTGTTCAATTGCCCTGAGTACTTGCCTGTTGGTTTGATTTAATTTCTAATAACTTTGTCTTTCCCCCCCTTTTAAATTGCTGGAGCGCCATTTTGCTCCCACTTCATTTTTGTGAGCTTAACTTGTCTGGAATTTAAGGGAAGTGGTGTGGTGTATTAAGAGAGTGATTTTAGAACTGCTTATAATATTGTAATGTTATACAACTGAAGAGTGAAATAAATGTATATTCTTTTACTTGAAAACCTTCAGTCAGTGCTTGCCTGAATCATAGTAATTGCTGTCCTTTGTGTAACTATCTGATACTGTTCACTTATTCTTGAGATAAGTCTGGCTGCTCCGCTACTGCTACCACTTTAACTGTGTAGTACAGGCTTGTACCAAAGGAGAAGTTATACTGTCACCTGTAGTCTTAATTGTGTGTGGTGTTCCCAAAGGGTACTGCATATAATTCTGCCTAACAGAGTCAATTTATGATGCCTGCTCTCCTGAACTCAGACAGCACTTGGCTGATTCTAAGGAGATAGATCCCAAGAAATTAGCTAAGGCTGCTGACTTGTGGGTTGCCAACAGGGCTACTCACAAGGATTCTGGGGCCAATCAGAAGGAGGATCAGGGACAGCAGCCAAAATAAAGATAACAAGGAGAATTCTAATACCTCCAATCCAAAAGAGGGCCACAAACAGCAACATAAGGGTAAATCACAAGGGAAACCAAATCAGGCTAGTGTACCATCTGGACCCAAACCAGATGGAGGTCAGAACAAACCCCCATTCATCAAGACATTTGGAAAATGTTATGTTTGTGGGTCAACTGACCATGTGAAAGGGGATCCCAGATGTAAGCGTAAACCTTCAGGGAACCACATTGTCTCCCTAGCCTTCTCCCCAGAGGAAGAAGTACCTATGGCAAGTGGAAACTTTCACCTACTGGCTGATGAACCCATAAGAGTCTCACCTAGTCTTTCTTTAGTGTCCCTGGGCTTGTGGGAACAACATAACCTAGATGTCTATAATTCCATCCCAGATAATACTAAAGAGTATTATAAAGATAGTGTTCTTGTGAATGGCCAGGAGAGTCCTGCCATCAGAGACACTGGAGCCAGCATAACCGTGGTGGATGAATCGTTTTTCAAGGTGAAGGATGTTGCTAAGGCACCCAAACGCCTCACCAAGTTAGCTGGAGGCACTCTGCAAATGCTTCTGCAGTTACCAGCTCTCATCCAGTGTAATGATATGACTGTCAAAGTACCTGTTAGTGTGCAGAGTGAAGTTCCTGGGAGAGTCCTGTTGGGTAATGACCTGAAAACTCTTGGGAGTTGTGTCAAGCAACGCCAGGCCTCCCAGTAGACCTTCTACTGACACCCAAGCAAGACATTGAAAAGAAAGGTGAACTAGTATGTGTATCAACCTTTTGTCAACATAGAAATGCTATTAGAGGTATCATCTTAGAAAACTGGCGAATTCTTAATACATCAGGAACTTCTATACCTAGGCCTCTATTTGCTTTAAAAAAAAGTAAAAATTTTAAGCAAAAGATTACTCGTGCCAGTAAAACTCTTCTTAAAGTCCATACAATTTGCGATACTAGCTCCAACCCAGTGGTGGGACACTACCCTAGTACTTCATGTTTCGCTTGCAAGTTTTCTAAAAAAAACTATGTCATTTGAATCACAGACCAGAAAGTGGACCCTTCGTACTTTTACCACTTGTAAAAGTAAGAATGTCGTTTATGCCATTCGCTGCCCATGTCAGTTGCTCTATGTAGGCAAAACCACCAGAGAAGTGAGTACCCGTATTAATGAACATGGCTCTAAGATCAGAACCCGAAATCTCAATGCCCCAATGGTAATCCATTTCACTGAGATGGGTCACACGGTTGACCAGATGGAATGGTTTTGCATAGAAAAAGTATATGCACAAAACCAAATCCAACTATTAAAAAACTTAGATTACAAAGAACAAATGTGGATATTTAACCTAAAAACATTAACATTGGGCCTCAATACCCTGGAACCATGGAATTCGAGTAACTAACCATTACTCACCATAATATCTGGTATCTTTGGACCGTGAGCTTCTGAGTGCGAATCTGTATATATTAATCTTTATAGCTCTTCACAAACAGCCTTTTGTGGGGGTTAGTTTTATAGGTGGTAAGTGTTACCAACTACCTTTCTGGTCCATTTTTTCCACATTTTTTCCTGATGGGACCTCCTATAGTTACCCCTGGTTAGTTTATTCTGCCCATTGGTAGCATCCAATTGATTTCTCATTTATGGGTAAATGAGATATTGCCTTCGAGTGTAGATAAGAGACATTAATTATTGTTTTTATTACATCTACAGTACTTATTATAATGTGCATAAATTTAATTTTGCCCATACATAATTGACAGTGTCTCTCTCTAAGTGCTCTGCCGTAGCGCGTCATTTCCCTCGCAACCGTGTGGATATGTCCTGTAGCACACTTCTTGTGTTCGAATTATGTGCATCTTTCTCCTGAGATCGTGCGGCCATTTAGAATGTAGGCCAGCCTAGTTTGAAGTCACGTGACTGATTACGTGATCACATGATGTTTTTTACGCATACATTTCGGAAATGGTGATACGTTGTTGCACGCCACTTCCAATTGGACCCAGCTGGTGTACGGGTGACTAGCTGCCGTGAGAGCCCTTAGGGCTTCTTTGCTCAGGTAAACACTCTGCCGTGCGTTTGTTTTTCGAATCGCTCTTTGAAATTACTACATGTAGAAGGGAGTCCCATATATGTGGGTCTTCTACAGGCTCCACTTCAGCTAAGTGATTCTGTTTGTGGTCAGAAATATTGGGCACTTTACTTTTTCAAATTTCTTAAGTAGTAAGCTTTTCGATTGTCCGTATTTTTGTAAAAAATAATCAGATACTGCACATACTAGCTGGCTTTGGTTTATGAACTTATTCTATCAATTTGCAGTAGTCTCCTTTGGGTGTAGCCCATGATATAATTGTAAGAACAAATGGGTCCTTTTACACATACTTAAATGTTTGTGTTGTGTTTAGGCCCACACAATATCAGGCGCAGCTCTCCCTGGTTCCGGGGAGTCATCTTCACATTTACGGCCGCTGGTTGAATGAGTTTTCGGACATTTCCGGTAAGACCTGTTAGCCCACCATTTTAATTTTAAACTTATGACCTATACTGTGGGAGCCAATTAGGTGATGCGTACATGCCTTTTTGCCTTTTTACATCCTACAGGGAGGAATTATGGCGTTTATGCATTCCGTTGTTTGCAGGAACCTCTGCTGGGACGCTGTTATTTAATTCATACAAGTGGACCCAGCTTATAATTAAAGGAAGAAACGTACAGCCTTCCATTGTGTGAATGAAGGTTAGTTAATATTCTTTGCGGTCACAGCCTTACACCCGTGGACGCATTTTTGTGGTCCATTGTTGGCCATTGCTATGTCCTTTCTAAGTTAGATCTTAAGTATGTGACTTTTGTGTTCTGTCCACAAGCCTTCCATTAGCTGCAATAGTGAAGGTTTTATATAATGGCTTTGTCAATTGTGTGCACATCTGAAGTACTGACTTTGCCTATGGCCTGGTTCCACATTCCACCTGCCCCCCAGAGACACCAATACATGAGGGTAGCACTGTCTTCTGCCAGACACCTCAGGTCCATCCCAGAGACACCCCGGGTTGGAAGCAGTTTTCTGTATACGATTACCCATTGTTTTATTTTTCATTATATACATAATTTTTACTAGTGTTGTTTAGTGGTTTGTAAACTAGAACCCATATGTTGTTATATGTTATCTTTCCAAGCAAAGGGGGCTCATACATTGATGTTTCCCATTTTTTTTTTCTTTGCTTTCCTATGTTAGAATATACTTTTGTTACTCCTGATGAAGACGTCACTACACTAAAGTATATACGTCGAAACCGGTTGAGTTTGGACTAAAATGAGGTCGTGGTCAGAAAACTCTGGGACCCATCTTAATTGCCTAGGCCACTGATGTTACAGATTGTGGCCCGTCAAACTGATTTCATATTCTTTCTATAAACTTTTCAGATGAATCAATTGTGATGAATTTTCTTATATATTTTTATTGTACATTTATTGGTGTTTGGTATGAGTGGTTTGTCTAATGGATGGATGAGGTTGAATGCTTGGATGATTGAATAAGATGATTTTTATTATATAGATGTGTTATTTTTAAATAAAAGTTGTTTCCTGCTATGTAAATTGTTTTTACAAGTGCAGATTTAATCATGATTTGTTTCATACATTAAATTAGTATCAGGTTTAATAAAATCCTTGATACCACATTTCTTGAATTGTTTCCTTTGGATGTCTTTCCGTTATCCAACTCCCAGTAAAAGGAGACAGGAGCTCACTAGGCCTGCAAGGGAGAGGATCTTGAGAGGCTCTCCAGAGGAGTTGATAGAGGAAACTATCACTCTCACTCCACGGGAGTTTCTCACTGCTATTTCTAAAAAGAATGAGGCAAAGGGGAAACCCAAGACCTCAAGGAAAAAGTCAGACAGCACTCCTTTGCTACCAACAAGGACATCCCCAAGATTGTCCATGTTCACACCTGTGACTCCTCCACCTGCTGAGGCAGAGTGTGCGGTCCAACATTGTGTGGTTGAGCCAGTTTCTAAAGAATCAGATCTGGAAGAAGACACTGTCTTAGTTGGAGATCTTGACCCTGTTGACCATCCTGAGCTGCAGTCTTTACTGGCAGAAGGTGGACCCAACAGGGCAGACTTCAGCAGAGGACAAAGAGAGTGTCCTACTCTCGAGAGTCTTTGACAACAGGCTGCTAACCAATTTGATGGGCAAGAAGTTGGAAAGCATAGGTGAAGCTGGGAAGATGGCCTCCTCTACAGTGAACCGACCGAGTCTGTCCCTGGGGACTGCAAAAGAATTGTAGTGCCACTTGCCAACACACTCCAGTTCCTACAGTTGGCCCATGAGATTACTTTGGCTGGTCATTTGAGTTTCAAAAAGACCAAGGAAAGGCTCTCCTTATACTTCTACTGGCCTAAGATGGGTTCAGAAGTTGACAAATTCTGTAGGAGCTGTCACACTTGCCAAACCTCTGGCAAGAGTGGAGCCAAGAATGAGGCACCCCTGGTGCCTCTCCCAGTGGTGGGAGTTCCTTTTGAGAGGGTGGGCATCGACATTGTTGGTCCCCTTGACCCTCCCACATCTTCAGGGAACAGGTTTATCCTGGTTGTAGTGGACCATGTTACAAGATACCCAGAAGCCATACCTATGAGATCTGTTACAGCTCAGGCTATGGCTAAGGCTCTACTTGGCATTTTTACCAGAGTAGGGTTTCCTAAGGAAGTGTTATCCGACAGGGGATCCAATTTTATGTCCCACTACGTGCAAGCCATGTGGAAAAACTATGGTGTCACTTACAAGTTCTCTACAGCCTACCATTCAAAGACAAATGGACTGGTAGAGAGGTTTAATCGTACTATGAAGAGCATGATAGGTGCTTTAGAGGAACCCCTTAAAAGAATGTGGGACCTTCTACTGCCCTGCCTTCTCTTTGCTTATAGGAAAGTCCCTCAGGAGGGAGTGGTTACAGTCCCTTTAAACTTCTCTATGGCCATCCAGTCAGAGGTCCATTGGCCCTGATTAAGGAGGGGTTGGAGAGTGCTCCTTCCCCCAAGCCAGTCTGAGTGACTGACTATGTGATAGGTCTCCGGAGGAGAATGTCACACAGGATGGCAGAAGCTAGTGATAACTTAAAAGCAGGTCAGGTTCTGGTCAAACATTGGCATGACCAGAAGACCAGCAAGGTTGAGTTTACTCAAGACCAGCTTGTATTAGTTATGGTATCAACAAGGCAGATGGCCTTGCAGGACAAGTGGATAGGACCCTTCGAGGTTGTGGACAAACTTGGAGAGGTGAACTATTTGGTGGACTTAGGCAGACCTAAGGAGGCTCCCAGAGTCTTTCACACCAACCGTTTGAAGGCATATGTCTCGAGACCAGAAGTGGGAGCTTTGCTTCTAGCTTCTGCTCAAGAGAAAGAGGAACGTGAACCTCTACCTGACCTCCTCAGGGGCCAACCTTTGGTTGAAAAAATAGAAGGAGTCAATCTCTCTTCTCAACTGACTTCTGAACAACAGGAGGAGTGCAAAGTTCTGTTAAATCAGTTTGCCTCCCTTTTTTCACTATCACCAGGTTTTACCCCTGTGAGAGAACGGATCTCAACGACCGGTGGGGGGTGTCTGTACTTCTGCTCCCTATATGGTGGAGGAGAGGCACAGGAGACCCCAGCCAAGATTCTCTATTCGGTAGCAATGGTCGAGCAATCAAGGCCTAGCTTCTCAGGAGGTGATGCAGGCTGGTTCTTAAGTACAGTGTATCCCCAAAGCCCCCACAAAGGAATATCCACACTCTGTATCGGTTAGAACACAGTCTTTATATAATCAATAGTTAAGGTTATGTACATTTATCATGATAACTCACTTTGTACTCTGGCAAAATCTACAATGGCCAATATTTACAATCCTAAAGTGGTACCACCCTAGATCTCAATACAGTGCATTAACAATACTGTACAATGTCACACAGACCAATAGAGTGAAACCAGCAATAGAGAGAGGAGAGAAAATCAGAGGGTTAAGCAATAGGCAGAATACTGGCCCCTACCACTGGACACAGTTCTGTGTGGAGATCCCCCCACCTGGGCAACCTGTAAATAAAGAGATACCACAAGCCCAGTCCATATATTGCTCTGCAACTCTTATTCTCTCCTAAAATGTTTTTACCCCCCAATGTACCTGGTGGAGTCGAGCTCCTGGAAGAGACGTCGACAAACGTCGAGGAACTCGTTGTTCGGCGACGGGGAATCGATGGCCCTTCTTGAATGCCTTCCCTTTCAAGCGGGAAGCACGGGGCGTCGAACGTCCGTCGACAAACGAGGTAGAACGATGTCGAAGAGGCGGCAACTTCGTCCAAGCGGTGCTCGTCGGCGTCGGAGCGTCGGCGTCCTGCAAGGCGGAGGTGTGCGGGGCACCTCGATGACAATAGTTCTGGACCGCAAAGATTGTAGAGACGGAAGCCCAGCAAGGGCGTCGAGTCGTCCGAGTCTTTAAGGTCGTCGGGTGGCGGGAAACCGACCGGCAGGTTTCTCCTCGGCGCGTTGGTCGTCCTCGACTTTCTCCGGCCGGATCAGCGGTCGACGATGCGGTCGAGAGAGTCCTTCGATTGAATGTTCTTAGGCAAAGGAGCGGACGGCTCCAGTCGTCGGCGGCACAGCGTCAAGTGGTTCCCACGGCTGGGCAACACAACTTCGACGGGCCTCCAGCGGTTACACAAACCTGCAAACCCTGGTCGACGACAATGGACTTCGACGGCGTCGATGTCCGGGTGCTTCACTTCGATCTCCTCAGCGGTCCCGTCTCGGGTCGACAACCTTTCGGGGGTCTGTCTTCCAGGGCGCTTCGGCCAAGATGGAGCGGTGCTCGATGGTCCCTCGGAGCACGGGAAGAGGGCGCCTTACCAGGTCCTCTCTCGGGTCAGTCTTCGACGATTTCGACAGCCTTCGGATCGGTCGAAGCAAATGCCACAGCAAGTCTTCTTCTTCCAGCTGGACGTCGAGGATCAGCAGTTCCAGTTACTCGTAGAGTGGAGACTCAGCTCCCTGGCTGCTTTAGGAGCACAATGGTCGCTTCTCAACCAAAGGTCCCTTCTGAACACAATGGTCGCTTCTGAGCCAATGGTTCCTTCTGAACACTTTTCCAGTGGTGAGAGGTCCCCAGATATACTATCCTCTCTCTCATCCACGCTGCTGGCACACACTCAGCAGCCAATCATACTGCAGGGCATTCATGCAGTCAGTCAGCCAATCAGGCACACAGTGCATTCAGGCCACACTCCTCCCTTCCAGACACTCACAACAAGAAATGTGGATTGGGACAAGTACCCAGCCATTCAACACTACACACTGCATTCAGGCCAGTTTCGGGCAGGGCTGTCTCAGTCTTTGTCTCTCATGCCAGAAACCAGACAACCACAACAAGAAGTGTATATTGGTCACACACTCCATTCACCCAGGTCCCACCCACAGGAGGTACCCACAACATACAGTCACTGAGAAGGCTCCAGCCAGTCTAGCTGGGCCTTCACAACAATACCATACATGGAACTTCCACCCAACAGCCAGTCAGGGGGAAGGGACAGAGACAGGGCTTCCCAGGACTTTGGGAAAACAAGATAACAGGCCATAGAAAGCAAGGGGCCACAGGGGCCATCTTGTTTCCTATCAGGAATCAACAGATCCCAATGGCAGGGCCGTGGTATCCCAAAATGGAGGACACCCGGAGCACCTGTCAAATTCAGCACGGAGCTGCCACCAGCCTATACCCTGCTCTGGGGTCACCCACAGGTACCCAAAAACATACACTAGGGGCACAGGGTTGTACCCCCACCCATGGGTGCCATAAGGGTATCCCATGGGTCTGTTCACCAAACCAAAAGAGAGAGCTGCACTGCCAGGAGTCCCACATGGACTCCGGGGCAGAAAACATAACAGAACACACGGTAAAAACAGAAAAAGGACAAGGATTCAGAGGCCCTGTCCCTCAGATGCATTTCCAGCATCACAACCCCCTGGGCCCAGCATGATATTCTCATGGTCACTGTTTACCTGTGAAAAGCAGAAGTTACAGAATGTCAGAACATGTGAGATCCTACATCAAAGGAAAGGTCAACAAGATTCTTGATCTTGGGGTTATAGAGCCATCTACAAGTCCATGGTCTAGTCCAGTTGTTCTAGTACCAAAGGCAGGATCCAAGGAGTTGAGATTCTGTGTGGACTATAGAGATCTAAATGCAGTCCCTAAGACTGATGCTCATCCTTTGCCACGGACAGATGAACTGGTGGATAGACTTGGTTCAGCCAAGTACCTCAGTACATTTGATCTGACGTCAGGCTATTGGCAAATAGCCCTGATAGACCATGCCAAGGAGAAAACTGCATTCTCCACCCCAGCAGGCCTCTACCAGTTTAGGGTTATGCCTGTGGATTAAAGAATGCACCTGCTGCATTCCAAAGGTTGGCCAATCAAGTTCTGAATGGGATGGAGGACTTCTGCATGGCATACTTGGATGACATTGCAGTGTTCAGCCCTACATGGAAAGAACATATTGATCACTTGGGGATATGTTTTGCAGGCTCTTGAGCAGTCGCATCTGACCATAAAGGCAAGCAGATGTCAAATTGGTCAGAGCAAAGTGGTCTACCTTGATCATGAGGTAGGAGGAGGTGAAATAAGGCCATTGCCTAGCAAAGTACAAGCTGTCCACAACTGGGTCACCCCTACTACTAAACCCAAGTGAGAGCTTTCCTAGGTCTCACTGGGTACTACAGGAACTTCATAGAGAACTATGGGACCATAGCATCTCTCTTGAATGTGATCTCCTCTCCAAAATTCCCTAAAAAGTTTAGATGGAATGAGGAGGGCACTCAAGCCTTGAAGAAAGTCCTTTGTCAAGCTCCAGTCCTAAGGGCTCCTTATTATCATCAACCCTTCATTGTGCAGACGGATGCCTCTAATATAGGTATACGTGCAGTCATTAGTCAACTGGATGAGAAAGGTAGGGAGCACCCCATTTGCTTCATCAGTAGAAAACTGAAGGAACCACAAACAAGGTGGGCAACCATAGAGCGTGAATGTTTTGCCATTGTGTGGTCTCTGGAGAGGTTTAGACCATACTTGTATGGATCTACTTTTGTGATTCAAACAGACCACCAACCCCTGAGATGGTTAACGCAAATGAAAGGGGAAAACCCAAAACTTCTGAGATGGTCAATCGGCCTGCAAGAGTTAGTTTCACCATTGAGCACAGAGCAGGATGTCACCACCACAATGCTGATGGTCTCTCTAGGATGTTTTCAACCGACTAGAGGTAGAGATTCATATAGGAGCGGATTAAATCCTCCTGTCCCTTAGTCTGGGGGGGCGAGTGTTAGGGAGAATTCTCCAGAATGGCTAATTTCCCTTACCTACTGAGTCCCTCAGCAGCTTTGCTGGATTTCTAGGATTTATTTTTTTCACCTGGTAAGAGTGTGAGCCTTTTTTCCCACTCTTACATGTGTTTTGCTGTGTGTGTTTAACATGTTTGTGTTCATAGACTGTGGAGCCTCATCTACTCCACAGGCATCATCTTTTGACTATGTGTTACACAGCACCTTCAGTGCAGTGAAACTGGGTTGTCTTTTAGACTTCCCAACTCAGGCTCCATTTTCTGGGACTGACTACTGTCTCCCAGAACATATAAAGTTACCATTAACTTTATTAACCTCTGTAAAACCACAGACCCAGTACACCCTATCTTACATAGAGTACTGGAAAGGGTTTATACTTATCCCTTTTTGTCTGTTTTTCTTGGAGCATTGTTTCGCTCCCTTTTCATCAAGACTTGGCTGGTGGCAATGGTAACTACCCTATTTTTCCTACCGCGGTTATCTTAAATAACCTTGGTATGTTTTAGGCTATCTTGGTAGCCTCGACTTAAACCCGCTGGACCATATGTTTTATTTCGACTCCGGCTGGGTTTATTCGCCATTTCTTGTTGAAAATGTCTTTCTCGTGTTTTACTCTGTGTGCCCATCCAGGTTTGGTTCCTTTGTTCACAGTCTTTTCGCAGGCTTTTACGCAGAAGAACTCCTTAGGCGCCTGTATGTCTGGGGGGGACAGGATGTGAGGGAGGGGTTTAGCACTCTGAACTGATTAGCTGTGGTGACTGTCCAGGCCGGACAGCCACCCTGCTGTGTGATTGACAGCCAGGCTGTGTGAATGGGGGAAAACTGCATAAAAAGCAGGTCTCTGGGTCTGGAAAGGCAGAGTCACCACTGGAGCGAAAGAACCGAAGAAGAGCTGACGGAAGAGGACCTCTACCACGACTGAACTGCCCGGTGAAGCCCTGCTGCAGGTCCGATCCTCGAACTCCAACGACAGAGGAGATCCTCCAGGAATCTTCTTCCCATTAGCTGGTGGGACCAACCAGTTCGCCCAAACTGCAAGCCTGGACTCCCTCCTCTGGTCAAATTGCTGTGCATCGCTACAGTGGACCGGATAGCCAGGAAGGTCAGACCCTGCTTGGGTGTTAAGGAGCGCACCTTTTATTTGTTGCTTTGCTCTGCTGCTGGTTTCTTCCCTGGGTAGTGCAGGACCCTCCAGTCTTCCTACTTCGTGCCAGTCCAACAGTCGCTTCAGGAAACGTGAGCCTGCAGGAACTACCAGGAACATCCGCCTCAGCTACAGCGTTTTCTCCATTTAAAGGTACTTTGCAAATCCGGTTGTTTCTTTTGTTCAGCTGCGGGGAAAGTGTTAGAAATCTTTCTCAATCCGAGGGCTTGTCCTTCTCTACTCTTTAAACTAACTTTTCTGCTGACCAACTTCGTCCGGAACTCTTGGCAAAGACTTAACCGCAAACTACCCTGAGCTGTGTGATCTTGAGCAAAAGACTTTTGTCATATTGACTTTGGCCCTAAGCATTTTTTAATTGATTCCATCACTGTAGTTCCTCTTTCTAGATTGCCCTGCTTACCTACCTGTTGGTACTGTTCAATTTCTGCCTAACTTTGTCTTTCGCTCACTTTCTGGAGTACCATTTTGCTCCCACTTCATTTGTGAGCTTAACTTGTCTGGAACCTATTGGGAGTGGTGTGGTGTATTAAGAGTGTGATATTTAACTGCTTTACTTTAGTGAAATGTTATACAACTGATGTGTAAATAAATGTATATTCTTTTACTCAGAAACCTTGAGTCGGTGTTTGTTTGAATCATAGTAATTGCTGTCCTTTGTGTAACTTTTTGATACTGCTCACTTGCTCTTGAGATAAGTCTGGCTGCTCAGCCATCGCTACCACTTTTACTGTGTAGTACAGGCTTGTACCAAAGGTGAATTTGTGCTGTCACTTGTAGTCTTAATTGTGTGTGGTGTTCCCAAGGGGTACTCCATATAATTCTGCCTAACAGGGGATACTACAATATACTGGTAGAACAAGCATGCACACGTTTCCTTGTAGTATCATTACTGGCATTATGCTGAAAGCAAACATGGGAATCCTTATATGGGACTACTAGCGTAGATTGGTGCAGCAAGAATAGAAATGTATGGGCACAGCCAGTGTGAACATGTTTTATACTGGCACATATTGTGGGCAGAAGCATCATGATAATGTGTTTGAGAAATGCTTCTGTGAACTTTTTTCATGTCTTACCCTACAAAACCAACTCTTTGGCAGTTAACCCAATTTTTCTAAGAAGTGTGCTGTAAAATGCACCATGTTAGCCCATTATTTATAAGGCGACGAGAACCCCACTTGAATGGATTTGGTTCCATCGCCAACGAGAACCCCACTTGAATGGATTTGGTTCCATCGCTATGTGTCTACCTTGACCCATGCTTACAATAGTACAAAGAATGATGCCACCGGGCTTTCACCGCAGACCTTAATGTTTGGAAGGGACACCAGACTGCCTGTAGCCTTGTGTTTCGGAGTGTTTGCAGATGGAACAGGCAGCAGGAACTATACCAGCTTAAGCGTCAGCTGGAGCGATGAGATCAGATTGTCCGAGCTAAAGCAGAGAATACAGCGGAAGGAAACAAACACTGCTATGACAACGTTCGGTTTAATGCACTTCACCAAGGGGTTGTTTAACGATCTGCAGCCTGGGAAAGAGAGGACGCAACAAGCTAGGTGACAAGTGGGAGTCCCAGTCTTTCATCATAGAGCATCAGCTAGGAGAACTCCTACTGCAAGAAGCGGGATGGCCAAGGAAAATCAAGGCCTTGCACCAGAACCACCTGCTCTGTCTTGGATGAGGCAGAGATGACACCAGATGTGACTGAAGAAGAGCCGGTCCAGTGGCCAGTAACAATACAGCTGTGACTCCCCGCTGGAAGACCCAAAGAAGATCCTTTGAACGCTCAATCCCTGTGAGAAAAGCAGAAGGCCAGCCAGAAGACAGTGATGATGCTGGCACTGAGGGCGTTCAGGCTGCCATCTACACAGACCAATGGTTAAATCAGACACTAGTGTTGGTCCCTACATCCACAGATACAGATCCCACTCAAAGGGCATCCCAAAATCATGTAGAGTAGAATAAGTGTCCATTCCGGACTACGTATATTGCATTTCACAAGTTGCAGTTATAGCATGGTTTTTTCTGCCGTTTTCTCTGTTACGATCTTCACAAGATATTCCATCTCTGTGTCCTCGGCCACTTGACAAAATCATTGTGCCTAAAAGATTGTGTACAGTGTAGAAATGTTTGACCATAACACATAAAGTGGCCCTTGATGTCAGTGTGCCACAATTAATGCTTTGTTGTAATGTGTCTACCTTTCCTGTCTCCATTGCATGCTGCTCAGGATATTTGTTTGCAAGTATGAGGTCACGAGTGCCCAGAGTACGGGATGGTGTGTGAGTGCGCTGCTTTCCCTGAGCTTCTCTAAATTCTTTAATACACAGTTATGAACCCTCCCAATAGTATGCATTTTTCCAACATCTGAAGCCTGAAAGTAGATCCACGGATGCTTGACATGTGGCAACTTGGCACCAGACCTGCAGATGACCTGGCCTGCTGTTAAATCTCACTTGCCAGTTTAATGGTATCCACTACAGAGTGTAATTTGCTTTCTGACTTTGAGAACATTCAGACATGTAATTATTCATTTTACTATCGATAGCTGTAGCTGGTAAGATAACTCAGTGAGTTGAGTGCTCACTGCTGTGATGTGAGTGTGTTCTGCAGTTTGCAGGCTCAATTCCCGGCAAAGCCAACTCAGCCTTTTATTCTTCTGAGGTTTATAAGTGAATACCAAAACAGGTTGGGTGATATTGTATGTATATTTGTTGTATGTAAAGAGCTTAAGCGTAAGTTCTATATAATAACACATCAGTATCATTTGGCTTTGGACGTCTGCTTGCATTCACACTAATTTAGTAATATGGGCCTATACATACTGATATTAATGATACATATGGTGATCCATTCTGATATGAAATGCATATCACATTACAGCAGAGGTCTTCAATCTGTCGCATCCGAGGTGGGGACTAGGGGGGCATGAGAGAACAGCATGACATCTGGCTCACATGGTCGGACAAACTGTCTCTGGCACCAATGAAAAAGCAGCCAGCAGTTGCAAATGATATTCATTCCTTTAGTCAAAGACTGTTTGAATAGTACCCAAGGGGGTGGTTTTTGTTAAAATGTAACCAAATTGTGATATTTCAATAATATTTCTTCAGCAACAGTGGTCAAAACTACTGGCTGCATAGTGAAGTAACTCATCAAACTGGGCCACATTATCAAAAAAAGTGGCCCATTTTGACTGGCCTATACTAGCACTTTTCATTTTTGGTATGGGCAATACCCTATTGCCCTATAGGCCAGTCTGAGCTGGTGGCTCATCCATAATGGGCGAGGGGGCGTCCACCCTGTGGCCCCCTCACCCATTATGGAGGGGCGAAGGAGCCAGCCCAGCTCCCTCAGCTGTTTTTTCCATCTGAGGGAGTGCTCCTGGGCTGGCTGAACTGTGAAAGGGAAACACTGTTTCCCTTTGACAGTTCAGTTCAGTTTCCCAACTGCACATGCTCCCTGAGCCATGCAAGGCTGGGGGCGTTTTGCTTCGCCAGCCTTGCACAGCTCATTAGAAACGCTGGCTGGGGTACTGCATGTCAGTATGTGCGAGAGGGAGCTCCTGCGCCTCCTCGCACATACAGACAGCAACCTGGAGAGGGGCGTGTATGAACGATAGAGTGATTGTTATGTCAGTATGTGTGTGAGTGTGTTGGTTTGTTTTGGTCCGTTCAGCTAATTTTGGCAAGGCGGGGTAGATGGGGGAAGGAGGGTTCTACAACAAAGGCATTATTAAAATGCCTTTGTTGCACAATCCCCTACCCACCTGTCAAAATCAGCTCTCCTTCTGAGGTGCTGTGGATCCCAGGGAATAGGGATGGTATTTTTTTGTGTTACTGGATATGTATCATAGATATCCAGTGAAAAATTCCATGTTTTCCCCCTTTGAACCACAGCGCCAATTGTAAACTGTTGGGCTAGTCACCCATTTTTTTTTAAATGTGCTCTAAAATACAACCTGAATTACAGTGATATCTTAAACATATTTTTTCGTAGTGTAGGAACAATGCTATGTGATGTCACTTCCTATTTTGTCAAGGGGTGAAAGGTCATGTTCCATCGCGTCACGTGATGTCACTTCACGGTGTGATCAAATGACATCATTTCCCGTAAGATTTATTAGAGGTCAAGGGTCGTGTGATGTCACTTCCGCTACACCTCACTTTTGAAATGATGTCCCTGGATATGCAGCTGCTTAGGGTTAAGTTAATCATGTATAGTGTCTTGTGATTTCCTCTTTTTTTAAAACACCTCTCAAAACCCTGCTGGTGAACCGGAGGAGGTAAGCAAACAACAACTAAAAGAATTGTACGCCAGCATTCCTTTTCCCACCATTCCTTTTGTGTGCCATTTACTTTAATCTAGTGTCTTTTTTGTTAGGGGTATTTGGGGAAAATCCTGCCCTGATCTTTGCTCATTTCTTGTCTACATCACAACAGGGTGGGCGATCTTGGACCCAGTTAAGTGGGGACTCGAAACACATAAGAGGCGGGTCAAGTCTTCAGTAAAGTTATATTAGGATATTGTGGGCCCGCCCACACCTGTCGCCCAATAAGGCGTGTGGTAGACATCCCTGCTACATTAGCTCGACCCTGTGGTGCTCCAAAGATAAGAACATAGCGTAATTGAAGAGGGCCTAACCCCCTGACCTGTCTAAAAGGACCACAGTGACTTTTAAGTGCACCTTCTATAGCTTTTAAAAGACATCTTGATAAACGTTGACATTTTGCTGCCGAAATCTTTGTTTTGGTCCCACATTACTGTTGATGCTTGAATTGCTTCTGCCCCCCCTCTCAGACCCTTTCTGAAGAGTTTAGCCTGACCTCGGCTGCGCTTGCCAAAAGAGGCGAAGGCGATATTCCTCTCTGGCTGTGCCAGTCTCACCTTTATCATCAGTATCATTGTTATGTTATGTTATGTGTCTGCTTCTATAGCGCCGGCAGCCCGAGGGCATCAGGGCGCTTTACTATTACTGGCGTAGTAGTAGTGGGGGGCTGAGTACGCAGTTTAGCCACTACTCACCCATGTACTGTGGTCATTATGTTACACTGGCACCTGCTGAGTATTTTCTTTCATTTCACACAAAACTGAAGGCGCCCTGTTCACTCCTAGGTTGGGTCACGCTCCCTCGGTCATTCGGTCACTTGCACAATTTATTGGGAAATATTGGCGCCCCTCCAAAGGTTCACCAGCGCCCTCTGGATTTGTCTGCAAACAAATTAACATAATGACATACATGCTTTCTGATATGAAGGGCGTTTAATATAGTGAAAAAACACAATTCTATTTTCAACATACTGAGTTTGCAAAATGTAATGGTGCAGATGTAACATGAGAGGTTTTGAGCCACTAAAGGCCAATGGCTTGTTCCACACTGAGGAACAAACAGGTCTGTTCTAGAATTTAGGGTTATGGATGGCCCCATTCCCTGTCTCATTTGCAACTCAAACAGCTTGGGTTGAGGCTTTGATCATCAGACATGTTTCAGAATTGTAAAATTGACACTATGTTCCTCTACTCAGATGTTTTTGGATTGGGATATGGTGTGTGATTTTTGGGTTTATGTTCCAAATTCAAATCAATTAAATGTTTGGGGCGGATCTGAAATCTCTTGCCCTCTTTTATGTTCTCACTTCTTGTTGGGCGCGGATGAACACGGGAATAAAGGCCATCACTCTTGATAGTCTGTAAAAACTGTCAACTTTTATTCAAACTGAACACAAACTTTTAACTGCAAGATAGATTATCTGTAGTTGTTTAGAAGTCTAGCTTCTCATCACTGCTGAAGTGAAATTTATTTAGATTATTCCAGAAGCTGTGCCAGAATCAGTCTCTCAACTTGTCACTTAGACGGAACTTTTCTTATCTACTAAATTTAACTTGAACGTTCTCCAGCCACTTTCAATCCCATCTTAAAAGTCTTTGCATTCTTTCTTCTTTGTTTTTATTTTTCTCTCCTTCCACTTTGCACTCTATTTCTTATTATTAAAGTCTGACTTTCTCTTTATTCTTTCGTTCTTCTCTTTTCCTAGCTGCAGTTCCACTGATGGCTCCTAGAGGTCCTCGCAACCCGGGCCTTACCTTTCTCTACATTCAGGAAGTGAGACCAGCTGTTTCATCTACCCCGATCTCTCAGCTGGGTTCAGTCCAATATCACTTCTCTGCTTCACTTCTCTCAGTGCTCCTCGCAAACTTAGCTGTGAGTTATCAGCTGTTCGTGGAGCTTCTCCTTTCACGGACCACAACGAAGTAAATGTCTATAAGTATAGCAACTTATTTATGCAGTTTTGACTTCAGGCTTCCTTCCAGAGCAGCTCATACTCCGATCAATGTTCCTTCTTCGATATAAAACAAACTCTTTAACTGAAGACCATTTTTCAGGGCTACCTTCTATTAAGCCCAGGCATAAAGGCTCTCCCGCCTCTTCATCCTCCGTAACCAGGCAACCAGAACACACAGGAGACTAGCTTAGATAAAAGCACCTACAAAGTTAATCTCTTCTTCCATTCGCCAGTTAAACATGTCCTTTATCATGTATATGTCCAGCCCTCGTTCACTCATTCCTTTATTCTCAATGATGCTGTGAGGTGCTGTGCGGCCGGATGTTATCAGATAACCTCTCCTGGTTTCATATACTTTAACCCCTCATGTGATTGACCCTTTCGCAGATTCGTGTGTGATTTTTGGGTTTATATTCCAAATTCAAATCAATTAAATGTTTGGGACGGATCCGAAATCTCTTGCCATCTTTAATGTTCTCCCTTCTTGTCGGCCGCGGATGGTTATGAAGTTCTTTGAACTAAAAAGCAATTGCTGCAGATAAGGAAACACGTTTTCGGAATTAGATTTCAAGCCAAAAAATGAAGACGGAGGCTTACTTGTGGGAGACGTCAAAGTTGGCTGTCTTAGACCACATTTCCATTACACTCAGAACAGGAGAAAGGGATGTAGACATGAGCAGGGCTGGTTCACAATAGTAAAGCAGCCAGTAAGAGTTCAGCAGTGTGTCTGCCCTGGTGCAAAGTTTCAGTAGATCTACTCGTATGACTGTAGACACCCAATATTGCATCTGCTTACTCACCTTGTATCACGGATACAGTGTTGAGCCGCATCGGCTTGCGGCATCGCAGGTTGGAACATCATTCGTATTTTATAAACATTTGAGAGGGGCATGCCATGACATTTACTTGTCAATTGCAGATCAATCCATCCGTGCACTGATCCAGTGAGCTGGGATACCTGGTCATACTGCGTATGAGATATCCTGTCAGCTTCCTTAGATCCCAAAACATGTCATGGTGGTTCAGATCCCCATAACTCCTCTGCACGCATTGCAAGCTTCGCCTGACTTAAAGGGATCCTGCACTCAGGTCACTTTTGGAGTGGTTTAAAACAGGGGGTCTTGCGAGTCCCCCCCTGTGGCTAGAAGCTCTCAGATTCAGACCCGCAGATCCAGTCAGTTATGGTTCACTAGCAACGAAGCAAGCTCTGACGCACCAGATACAATTTCTGGGACTTTTATAGCAGTCATGCATGTACCTGAACACAAATTGGGTAAAGATGGAGACTGTAACTTAGTGAAAAATAGGGTACTTTAGCCACATGTAGGAAATTACAAAAATATAACCATGTTAGCTAACTAATTTATAGAGGAGCAGCTGCATGCATCTGCACGAAATACCAAACCCCCACCTCCTGTTGGAATCCTGACATTGTGCCATGCTTGACACCAGCTGCTGTGACCATACCAGAGCGAATGTTCAAAAGAAGATATCCACTGAGAAAACCCTACCAAATGTATCCCTGAAGTGACGACAATCTGAGGGAGGAATTCCCTGAAGGAATATGAAAAAGAGTGAAAGAGAAGCTAGTGACGTTACAAGAGACGAGCGTGACACACTTAGGATACTGGTTGAAGAAAATGTATGGATCTTACAGAAACTTATGACACAGTTAAGGATCGAGTAAACACTTATATGCAAAAAAAAGATTGCACATGTGCAAAGCATTGCAGAGAATGCAAGCCGTTCAATAATTGTACAGATGCTGTAACGCAAGTAGAGTAAGTGATCATAGAAGCTGGCTATATGTAGTGAATAGACTGCAGGCAAAGCCGCTATTGTATTGAAGCTGGACATCGGTGTCATGAATTTTGGTAAGCCCGGAGCCATGGAGAGAAAGGCTGAGAACTGTGTCACAGCAAGAATACACTGAGATTGTAGATGTATGGGAAGGCTGTATGGCCTGGTGTCCTAAGATGAAGCAGTCAAGGCCCGTTATCTATTCTTGAAGGCAGTGAACATGAGAAGCTGAATCATCACTTGTTAAGCTGCAAAGAAAGAACACCAAGCGTGCCAAGTTTTATTCCTTTAAGACATTTAAATGCTGCAAAATGGACCAAATTGTGGTCTCCTGTCCTGTGAGCCAAGGATGGAAACAGAGTTGAGTTTGGAGTCCTAGAACAACGATAGTCCGTGCTCACACTCCCATATATTCCCTTCCCAGAGACAAGAATACTTTGCAAGGCCAAGTTCAAAGACAATCTTCATGGCAGAAGGCATGGGTGATGAGAGATGTTGGGCTAATTGGATGGGGATGTAAAGTCCAGTCCACCTCTTGGCACCCGGGTCTGAGCTTATGTGCTGCTAAGTGAACCGAATGTTCCAGACACGGCACAAGTATGCCAACCAATTATAGAGGGCCATATAATGAAGGGCCTTATAGTTTGAAGACCAATGATATATTGTGTACTTAATAGTGTTGAAGATTACATGTTTTAGAGGTAGGCATGAGTTGTCCACTTGACAGTAGATGACCAATCACAATCCCACCCCTTATAGAAAGTATACTTAGATGTTCCCCTTGAATGTATCACAATCCCTTGTAGGTTTTTCTTATTTGCCATGTAGTATGACGTCACGTCTGATGTATCTCTTGTATAAAAGGATGTTTTTATGCAAAATCCACTGAGAGCTTGAGCGAACATCTGTTGGTGTCTGTTGTAACTCCCTGTTTTAGATAATTGTTAATAAAACAGCAACCTTTGCCATCTTCCAGAATTGGTTTTATTATTTGGTGTCAGAGTTTTTCTGCATCCCCATCCATTTCATGCACGATATCCAAAGAGCCATCTGCACAACTATATTCTATTTTAGCATTTATTTTGTGGTAAACAGCCAATCGGGTTGCTCGGAACGCAGACTGATTCCAGTGATAAAGTCCTGGCGATGAAACAAGCTGTTGGCTGCTTCAGGTGGCTCCTCCCACTCTCCCCGTAAGCCACCTTCCCAGATTCCTTACATTAAGAAGAGTCAAAAAATGCTACTTACCTGCGTCTCATCACCTCTCCGCGACTATCCATACATCTGCCTCTAGGCCTGCCGACTGTCCCGTATTTTGCAGGACTGTCCCGAATTGGTCCTGAGTCCGGCACAAACCATCTCGGGACAGGGAAAAGTGCTGACTTTGCTTTGGGGGTGATCAAATCCTTGCCACCTCAAAGCTCACGATTTTGTGTGAAGTATTGGAGTTCTAGGCCCCTGGGCGTCTCTTACAGGGGTCTGTGACACGACTTAACACTTTATTTGTGTCAACAGAGTATATTATAATGGGAGCAATTATACACAGAGAGTGGGAGGGACGAATATTAGCAGGGACTTGGGTCCCTTAACGAATGTGAATGATGAGTGATGAGAAATGAGAAGGGTGCATTATTATGCATGTTGTGTGAAAAGTTGAAAACGGTGGCCTTCAAAGCAGGATGGGCAAAATAAAGCTAAGGCCATACTCATGTTTCTCAACCTTTGTACGACAATTTATATAGTGTGTTCTTTGCAAGGCATTGCTGTAAACAAGGTATTATTTAAGCATATGAAGCTCAACCAAAGCCTTAATAAATATTTATATTAACTAAACCTGGGAAGGTATGTGGTCAAGTGCTTGAACTGCCCAAATCCTGGTTTCACCACTTAGCCAAAGTGTGGGATCCTGGGCAAATCATATCATTTCACTGTGTTTTATCTGGGTGCACTGTAAGTGTTTCAGTTCATAGCTTATATCATTATGTTATTTGCTTTTACATTTGTATAAAAAGCCTCACACATGGTTTATTAACTACATTGCTGCTCCATATATAATAACGGTAGTAGTGCCATTCATGTGTTTGGCACCCGGCTTACTCATGATACCTTCTTGCCATGTCACTTCTCACAGACTGATGATGCTCCTTGCCACGCCCTTTTCTGTGAAGTCATTTCTCCTGGTGACTTCAAGTATCGCAGACTGATGACGCTCCTTGCCACGCCCTTTTCTGTGAAGACAATTCTCCTGGTGACTCCAAGACGCCAAGTATCGCAGACTGATGACGCTCCTTGCCATGCCCTTTTCTGTGAAGTCACTTCTCCTGGTGACTCCAAGTATCGCAGACTGATGACGCTCCTTGCCATGCCCTTTTCTGTGAAGCCCCTTCTGCTGGTGACGCCAAGTATTGCAAACTGATGACGCTCCTTGCCACGCCCTTTTCTGTGAAGTCACTTCTCCCGGTGACTCCAAGTATCGCAGACTGATGACGCTCCTTGCCATGCCCTTTTCTGTGAAGCCCCTTCTGCTGGTGACGCCAAGTATTGCAAACTGATGACGCTCCTTGCCACGCCCTTTTCTGTGAAGTCACTTCTCCCGGTGACTCCAAGTATCGCAGACTGATGACGCTCCTTGCCATGACCTTTTCTGTGAAATCACTTCTCCTGGTCACTCCAAGTATGGCAGACTGATGACGCTCCTTGCCATGCCCTTTTCTGTGAAGTCACTTCTCCCGGTGACTCCAAGTATCGCAGACTGATGATGCTCCTTGCCATGCCCTTTTCTGTGAAGTCACTTCTCCCGGTGACTCCAAGTATCGCAGACTGATGACGCTCCTTGCCATGACCTTTTCTGTGAAATCACTTCTCCTGGTCACTCCAAGTATGGCAGACTGATGACGCTCCTTGCCATGCCCTTTTCTGTGAAGCCCCTTCTCCTGGTGAATCCAAGTATTGCAGACTGATGACTCTCCTTGCCATGCCCTTTTCTGTGAAGTCACTTTTCCTGGTGACTCCAAGTATCGCAGACTGATGACGCTCCTTGCCATGCCCTTTTCTGTGAAGCCCCTTCTCCTGGTGAATGCAAGTATTGCAGACTGATGACTCTCCTTGCCATGCCCTTTTCTGTGAAGTCACTTTTCCTGGTGACTCCAAGTATCGCAGACTGATGACGCTCCTTGCCATGCCTTTTTCTGTGAAGTCACTCCTGCTGGTTGTGAACGCATTTGCATATTAGGAGGTTTTCATGACTTTTCCCCGTAGGGCATGGACAGAGCTCTAACAGATGAGTGCCCTGCATGCCCTGCCGTTTTGTTATTTTTTTGTGCTGTGTATTTGCTAAAATGCCATCTGCCAATAGTGTTGCCAAAAATGTTGAGAGGGCATTTGGTTGTTTATGACTGACAACATATGGAACCGCGCGCACGGCTGGCCACATCTGATGTGCTACCAGTGTCCCGCGAAACTATTTTGTAAAGTTGGCCTCCAGACACAACGAAAATAGAAATGGGCTCGTCCGAGAACTGCCTTCCCCACTATCCTGATGGCCATTTTTCTTTGTGCAAAAAAACCTTTCTCATGGCACGAACCAACACTAAAATGTAGAACCTTATGCCATTTTGCAAATGGGAGTAATGCCAGGAGCTGTGGGTCATACCATGTGGTAACAGCTTACAGCCCTCATTAAAGGCCCTCACTATGCTTCGCCCTATTCATGTAGCAGTAGGCCATTATCGCTTGTTATGGCCTGCAGATCCTGACTTTGCTGCCTAAGTGATTAGGATCACGCTGAGGCCTCCCCATGAATCGGGTGGTATCTGGAAAGAAGAGGTTGCATTATGAATACCACTTGTTTTTGAAATACCATCTAATTAGGAGCTTGGATTGGCTGGAATATTTACTGCATGGGGTACATGGAAAGTATTTGACGGGACTGATTGGATGTTTAACCCATGCATTTCACTCAATGTACGCCATGCAACCTCAACCCGGTGTTAGCTGATGCAATTAAAATGGGAGGCATTAAAAACCACCCCAGTTTTTACCATCACCAACACACTCATCGTGGGCGCCATAGTGGGAATGGATCTTCCTCAAACCCACACAGAGAAGAATTATGCAAGATATTGGGGTACGGTCCACGCTGCTTCACCCACTATCATTCAAAGACAATCACAGGAGCAGCTGAGGAGCATGCAGTTTCACTACCTCAAGTGGGGGATACATCACAGCTTTAAGTGGGGCGGGGCTAGTCAGAACAGAGCCCTGGCAGGCTCCGACAATTGTGACAGGGCCGTACCGGGACTCGCTAATATCCCCTGCTAACCCCATCCCACTAGAAGCAAAGCCCTTTTTCTAAAGCCAAAGCTCCCACGTTTACGTGAGACCTTGGGCTTTAGAAAAAAAGCCTTGCCTACTTAACACCCCCTGCAAGGCACCCCTTTCATTAGAAATGCTGGGATCATCAATCACCCTAGCGCCCCAGATGCTAGTGTGATGATCAGTGCAAAAGTGCCTCAATTAGGCGGCAACACTTACCTGACTTGAATGCCAAATAGGGTCATGGCACCACAATTAAGATGCAACACTTGCCTCCGCTGAATACCTCCTGTTAGGTGATGGCCCTTTTGCATTCAGCAGAGGCAGGTGTTCTCTTAATTGTGGCGCCACACCCCTTTTCGACCACGCCCCTCTGAGAGCCCCGGCTCGCCACTTTAGGCACTGGGATACATATATACATATCTCACAAAGGTACCTGGATCAGGGCTCCTGCAGCGCTTGTGCTTTCCACAGCCTTCACAGCACTTCTGTCTTCCTTGGCAGTCCCCATCATCTGTGCAGTTATCCGGGGTGCTATAATCTGTACAGGGGAGCTTGGCAGCTGGGCACGTACCCGGTTTTACTATCACAAGGAACATAAAATACATTCATTTGATCATCTATAATTATTTCCACACATCCTGCACAAAATATCTCAGTGTTCATTATTTCAGAAGTCTGCAGTGGAACTTGCAAATTCAGTGGGGAGTGAGGTTTACTTAGCTAGCAGAGAGGTGGGACAGGCAGGATTGCGCCCCAATGTAAGGGCAGTCGCAGAGAAAAGTGAGCCATTAGTAAATATGGAGCTGGATGACAGAGACTCTACTGGCAAAGTGAGCCACAAGCAGAGTGCCAGCATTACCCAAGCTAAGTGCTTTACATGAAGGGTCTGTCCCCATTACCCAGGCTAAGTGCTTAACTGACAGGGTGTGTCCCCATTAAGCAGGCTAAGTGCTTTACTGACAGGATCTGTCCCCATTACCCAGGCTAAGTGCTTAACTGACAAGGTGTGTCCCCATTATCCAGGATAAGTGCTTTACTGACAGGCTGTGTCCCCATTATCCAGGCTAAGTGCTTTACTGACAGGGTGTGTCCCCATTACCCAGGCTAAGTGCTTTACTGACAGGGTGTGTCCCTATTACCCAGGCTAAGTACTTTACTGACAGGGTCTGTCCCCATTACCCAGGCTAAGTGCTTTACTGACAGGGTCTGTCCCCATTACCCAGGCTAAGTGTTTTACTGACAGGATGTGTCCCTATTACCCAGGCTAAGTGCTTTACTGACAGGGTCTGTCCCCATTATCCAGACTAAGTGCTTTACTGACAGGGTGCGCCCCCATTACCCAGGCTAAGTGCTTTACATGAAGAGTGTGTCCCCATTATCCAGGATAAGTGCTTTAGATTCAGGGTGTGTCCCCATTATCCAGGCTAAGTGCTTTACTGACAGGGTCTGTCCCCATTATCCAGACTAAGTGCTTTACTGACAGGGTGCGCCCCCATTACCCAGGCTAAGTGCTTTACATGAAGAGTGTGTCCCCATTATCCAGGATAAGTGCTTTAGATTCAGGGTGTGTCCCCATTATCCAGGCTAAGTGCTTTCAGGACATGGGGCCTGATTCATGGAATTCTTAGTAAACTTTGCACTGGTGCAAAGTGACTTTGACTGCCAATGAACAATCTGATTCACAGAGTGCTGCAAAGTTTATTTTTGCAGAGCAAAGTCTGTGCTATAAATTCCATAAATCGGGCCCTTGGTATCCCCAATACCCAGGCAAAGTGCTGGACATGCATGGTGTGCCCCCATTTCCAGGCAAAGTGCTTTACATGAAGGGTGTGTCCCCATTATCCAGGCTAAGTGCTTTACATGAAGGGTGTGTCCCCATTATCCAGGCTAAGTGCTTTAAAGACTTGGGGCCTAATTCATGGAATTCTTAGCACACTTTGCACTGTGCAAAGTGACTTTTACTGCCAATGAACACTCTGATTCACAGAGTGCTGCAAAGTGTATTTGAGCTATAAATTCCATAAATCGGGCCCTTGGTATCCACAATACCCAGGCAAAGTGCTGGACATGCATGGTGTCCCCCCCATTTCCAGGCAAAGTGCTTTACATGAAGGGTGTATCCCCATCACGCAAGGTAAGTGCTTTATATAATCTCAAAGACTTGTCAAAAGCTGCGAGAACGAAAACGGCTAAATTACCTATTCTTTGGGAAGGTACCCACTCGAGAGTCCGCAGCCACACTTTAGCTCACTGCACCTTTCACAGAAGGGAATATCCATATCAGTCTTTGTCCTGCCCACATAGGCAGTTCGACACCGAAATGCTATGGCAATTCCCTTCTGAACAAGAGTACCAACAGCAACCCCATACACGTGTTTCAGCCTTGTTGGGCCTCATCAGTCAGGTGGGGCCATCCTCTGAGCACAGTGAGCAAGGGGTCCACATCTGGAGGACCCTAGGAAATTAGGGTGACTAAACCTAAGTCCCTCAAACAATCAAAAAATAGTCATAGTTGCCCCTGTGCGAGAACGAACATGGTAAATGACCTGTTCTTTGGGAAGGTACCCACTGAAGAGTCCAGAGCCACACTTTAGGTCACTGCACCTTTCACAGAAGAGAAAAATCAATTTACATATCAGTCTTTGTCCTGCCCAAATGGACAGTCTTTATATAGTGTGCCCCACTACCCAGGCTGTCCATTGTACAGGCTAAGTGCTTTACATACACAGTATGTCCCCATCACCCTGGGTAAGTCTTAGCTACTTACCTGTCGCTGTATTTCTCCAGCATTGGTATCTTTCATAGATTCACATGCTTGAATATTCCCAGTCGTCAGATAAAATTGGTGATAAAAATTAATTATTAAATTGTTTAAATATACATCCCTTCTCCCTTAGAGAATGCATAGATACTCCATTGTGGCTTATGAGCCACTCCATTGTGTAGCCCCTCCACCTCACTTTGGTCCTTTATGGCCCCAGGCAGCCATCTTTGGATTTTGAACCGTAGGAACTACAGTATGATGGGTGCTGAGCATAGGAGCAGCCTCTCAGGGGAGGCGGGTGGGCGCATCTGAATCTATGAAAGATACCAATCCTGGAGTAATACAGTTACACGTAAGTAACTAAGACTTCTCCAGCATTGGATCTTTCATAGATTCAGATGCTTGAATAAAGTACCAAGCAGTTAAAGCATGCCACCATCATATATGTATTTATGACATGCATTACTGACCGTAATAACATTTCTGATGATTGTATCTGCTTAGATTCACATGCTGTGCATATGGTCCGACATCCAGTGGTAACCGCAGAGTAATGCATCTTGTCTTTCAGGGACCGGAAATGGACATCGGCATAAGCGTGTCTGTAACACTATCCCTATTGTGACGTGTGTAGTACCCAAAAACCCTCGCGCCCCAAGGTCCCTCCGATTGTATTTTTTCTGCCATGAGGGAGCCCAAGGCTATAGTGAGTGAGTACATAAAGAGAGAAAGTAGTAAAACATCTATGTTCCTTCCACCCCGAGCGGAGAGGTAGGGAGGGCGCATGTGAATCCAAGCAGATACAATCATCAGAAATGCTATTACGGTGAGTAATGCATGTCTTCTGATGCTTGTTAATCTGCTTAGAATCACATGCTGTGCATGGACTAGCGAGCAGTAACCGGAGTTGGAGGTGGGTTGTGAGAAGGAACAGTAGAGAAAAGATGTCTTAGTACTGCTTGTCCCACCTGAGAATCAGACCTAGAATGAGTGTCTAGGCAATAGTGTTTTGTAAAGGTGTGTACAGAACTCCAGGTTGCCGCTTTGCAAATGGGCTCAAGAGGAACATTTGCAATGAATGCTATGGATGCCCCAGTGCCTCGAGAAGAGTGTGCTCTAGGCTTGACGGGCAGTTCTCTCTTAGCAACAGTGTAACACAGTGTGATGCATTTGACAATCCACCTTGAGATAGCTGATTTAGAGACAGGATCCCCTTCTCTACCAGCTGCTACTGAAACAAAGAATTGTTTAGTCTTCCTTAGTGGTTTGGTTCTTTCCAGGTAAAACATGACTGTCCTGTGCACGTCTAGTGTGTGAAGGCTTCTTTCGGCCATGTTAGTAGGGTTCTGGAAGAAAGTGGGTAGTTCGATAGACTGGTTCACATGGAACTTCGAGATAAATTTAGGCGCAAACCTGGGATGTGTGCGCAGAACTCCCTTATCTTTGTGGACTGTAACAAAGGGGTCTAGAACAGAAAGAGCCTGTAGGTCGCTAACCCTTCTGATAGAAGTGATACCCACTAAGAAGGCTGTCTTATAAGTCAGGTATTTCATACTTGCTTTATGCATAGGCTCAAAGGGAGCTCTCATGAGCCTGGTCAAAACCACATTCAGATCCCTTCCAGGGACTGGGTGATAAATGGGAGGATAAATCCTCTGAACCCCTTCCATAAAGGCTTTAATCACCGGTATTTTCCACCACGACACCTTTTGTTGTGATGTGGTGCAGCTTCCAGAGCAGCCAGAGAACCTTTAAGGAACTGAATACTAACCCAGTGTCCAACAGGTGGGTTAGATACAGCACGATATGTGAGGGTGAGCAATCGTTGGGATTGATGCCTTTGGAATTGCACCAGATGACAAAACCTTTCCATTTGCTGGCATAGCAATGTGATTTAGGTTTTCTCGCTTCCCTGAGTATGTCCATGCACCTCTGGGGGAGCTGTAGGTGTCCAAACTCTATGACCTCAGGAGCCAGGCTGCTAAATTCAGAGTTTGTGGGCATGGGTGTAGGGTCTCCCCCCTGTCCTGAGACAACATGTTGTATGGGCATGGTAGCTTGACTGGCGGGGAGAGGGTCATTTCCATCAGGTGCACGAACCAGGGTTGGCGGGCCCACATGGGGACCACCAGTATCAGGGTAACTGGTTTCTGGTGCATCTTGTGCACTATCTTGTTGAGAAGGGGAGTTGGGGGGAAAAGCGTAGACAAATCTCCCGGACCATGTTATCCAGAGACCGTTCCCCTTGGATCGGTTCTGGGGGTACCTGGAGGCGTAGTCTTGGCATTGGACGTTCTGCTGAGTAGCGAACAGGTCGATCTCTGGGAACCCCCATTCTGCGAAGACGTTGGACACAATGTCTTCGTGCAGTTTCCATTCATATTCTTGGGGCAGAGGGAAATCTCAGCTGAGTACGTCTACTACTAGAGGATAGAGTTCCCCTAGAATATGTTCGGACAACAGAAACATCTTGTGTTTGAGAGCCCATATCCAAATGTTCTGGGACAGCTTGGATAGCCCTGTAGAGTGAGTGCCCCCTGTTTGTTCAGGTAACACATAGCTGTAGTGCTGTCCATCAGAATCAGCACTGTCTTCCCTTGCAGTTGCACCTGAAAGGCTTTCAAAGCTTTGAACACCGCTAACAGCTCCAGTAAGTATATATGATTGGACGCTACTTGAGGAGACCAAACTATGTGCGCTCTCTGTTGAAGCAGATGAGCTCCCCACCCTGTGAGAGATGAGTCTGTTGTGAGAGTGGCTTCCACTGCAGGGGTGGTGAAGGTCTTACCCTTCAAGAGGTTTTCTCTTGACCACCACTGCAGAGGGAGAACGAGGGCTGGTGAGACAACTACCAGATCTTCCCATTGTCCGCTGGCCTGACACCACTGTCTGTTGTGGCACTCTTGCATGGTACGCATGCGCTGCTGCGTGTGGGGAACCAAGTATATGCATGACGGCATCATTCCTAGCAAGCGCATTGCTTTGCGTACCGTCACCTCCCGACTGGCTAGATATATTGGCGGATCTGTGAAAGCATGTTCTGAACCCTCTCGCTGGAGAGGAAGACGAAACCGTCTTCTGTCTGAATTAGAGCTCCCAGAAATTGTTTTACTTGGCTGGGGACTAAACTGGATTTCTTTTCATTGATCGAGAAACCCAGGCTGAAGATGAGATCTACTGTTTTTTGGGTGTTCGAAAAAAATAAGCGTCGAACGAGTCCCCGGTGATGAGCCAGTCGTCGAAGTAAGGGTAAACTGGGACTGATAGTCTGCACTGGTGTGTTGCTGCCACTGCCAGGACTTTGGTAAACACCCTTGGCCAAGGCAATTCCGAAGGGGAGCACCTTGAATTGGTAATGTTTGTCCTGGATCATGAACCTCAGATATTTTCTGTGTACTGGCAACATTGAAATATGAAAGTATGCATCTTTCATGTCCAATGTTGCCATGAAGTCCCCCTGTTTCAGCAATGGGATCACCTCCTGCAGTGTTACCATGCGAAACATCTGTGGTTTTATAAACTTGTTCGCTGGGCACAGGTCTAGAACAGGACACATGGTGAGATCCTTTTTGGGTACAAGGAAGTACACTGAATAAATACCCTTGTTTACCTGAAGAATAGGGACGGCTTCTATGGCGTATTTTCCCAGCAATGCTTCCATCTCTTGGATCAGGATCTCCAGATGGTCCGGTGAAAGGCGCCGGGAGCGCGGCGGTCTGAACTGTGGAGGTCGGGCGAATTCCACGCAGTAACCGTGGGCGACCGTCTTTAAGACCCACTGGTCGGAAGTTATCCCCTCCCATGCCCCGAGAAAAGATGTTAATCGCCTCCCGACCGGGGTGACATGGGAGGGGACCTGGACTTGGTGGTCATTTCTGACCAGAGGCTGTGGCTCCTCTGGGATTGGGGCCTCTGCCTCTACCTTTGCTGCGTTTCTGACCCCTTGAGGGGTAGTAAGTGGGGCTTGCAGAGTTATTTATTTATTCATTCGCATTTGTTGAGCGCACAGCAGACCGAAGGCCTTGTGGCGCTAGTTACAGTGTTGCTTGTACTTAGTTACATACAGTTCCTGTCCATACGGTTACATTGGACGATATATACATTTATGTTTTTTGCTTATTTATTTTACATGTGTGTGTTGAGCAGCAGCCAAACACGAGAACAGCTTTAGTTAAAGAGGGCGATTTTGAGTTTTTTTCGGAAGGAGAAGAGAGATGTTTCAGCTCTGAGGTCAGTGGGGAGAGAGTTCCAGAGCTTTGGTGCGAGGAAGGGGAAGCCTATACCTCCTGCCTTGGTTCTGTTGATGCGAGGTATCGTGAGTTGATTGGTGTATTGTGATCTTGTCGGTCTCGTGGATTGAGATCTACCTATCGTGTCTGCGAGGTAGGAGGGAGCTGAGAGGTTGATGCATTTGTGGGTGGTTGTGGGAATTTTGAAGGAGATACGGTCCTTGACTGGGAGCCAGTGAGCTGTTTTTCTGGCTTGTGTGATGTGCTCTCTTTTCGGTGTGCTGAGGGCTGCTCTGAGAGCATTGTTTTGGGTGGTTTGGAGCCTAGATAGGTTTTTTTGGGAGGTGTCGGCTAGGAGTGCACTGCAGTAATCTAGCTTGGCTCCTATAGTTGCTCGGGCGATGGAGAGGCAGTTATCCTTGGTTAGGAATGGTTTTATTGCGTTAATGAGTTTATTACTCAGTGCTGAGGCCGAGACTATGGCACTGACTTGTTTGTCCATAGATAGGGTAGCGTCTCTGTGAACCCCTAAGGTTTTGACTGAGGATAGGACTGGGATGGTGCAATTATCTATGTTGAAGTTGTTGTACAGAGGGTTGAGGTTGGAAAGGGTGGTTTTCTGGCCTAGGATGAGGATTTCGGTCTTGTCCCCGTTCAAGCAGAGGCCATTAGTCGCTATCCATGCTTGTATGGTAGAGTAGATTTGCTGTAGGGTGGTGGCGTCTTGGTGATAATTCCCTGTCAGGGGGAGAAGGACCTGCGTGTCGTCGGCGTAGTTTGTGTAAGTGATCCCTAGCGTGTCTAGTTTATCAAAGAGAGGCTTGGTAAAAAAGATTGTAGAGCATGGGGGCAGTAGAGGAACCTTGTGGGACACCACAATGGATAATGAAGGGTGCTGTATGTGCTGTGTTAGAGAACACTTTCATAGACCTACCCTGTAGGAATGAAGTTTCCCATGAGGCTGTGTCCATAGAGAAGTGTGCAGCGTGCGTCAGGTGACTGGTATGTGTGGTGTGATCTACCAAATCAAACGCGGCTCAAAGGTCAAGGAGAAGGAGGAGAGCAGGCTTGCCTTTGTCTAGGATGTTGGTAATTTCGTTTTTTAAGTCTAGAAGGGTGGTTTCCATTCTGTGTCCCTTGCGGAACCCTGATTGTCTTTTTCCTAGGATTGCGTTCGATTCAAGGTATAGTTGAATTTGTTTGTGGGCGGCTTTATCAAGTATTTTCAGTAGGAATGGGACTGTGGTTATGGGTCGGTAGTTGTTAGGATTAGCAGGGTCTAGCGTCGTTTTTTTTATGAGGGGGGTACCTAGGCCTCTTTAGGGCTGTTTGGGTCTATGCCCGTTTTGAAAGATGCATTGATGAAGGCTGTGAGAAGGGGGGCGAGTTGTTCAGCGCAATCTTTGATGATTTTCGGGGGGCAAACATCACCCTTACATAGTGACGGTTTGAGGTGTCTGAGGATGTCAGTGACCTCGGCCTCGGAGATTTCGGTAAATGCAAATCTGGGCAGGTTTCTTACTTTTACATTTGGTTTTATCTGTGCATGTGTGCTTTGCTTAGGTAAAGTATGGAAGTGGTGTGATATCTTATTTTGTAGGAGGTTTATTTTTGCAAGCATGGCTGATTGAATGCCTGTACACCAAGCCTTGTCTTTGACGATCTCATTAGGGCATGTCGGTGGTACGGTCAGTTCTTTGAAGATATTGAAGAGTTCTTTAGAGTGGGAGTTGGCAGTGGAGATGCGGTGGTTGTAGGCTTCAGATTTAGCTAGGAAGATGGCGTCTTTGTATTTTTTTGCTGAGGATTTGAAGTTGTCTTTTGTGGTATAACAAGGGTTACCCTGCCAATCAGATGTTTGATTGGTGTTGAAATTTGTGTAATTTGATGCAGAGATCTAATAGTCTCATGCTCCTTCTTGGCTGTTTCCAAAGCCTCATCTACCGCTTTCCCGAAGAGGTTAGTCTCCTCAATGGGTTTATTAATGAGAGAGGCCTGAGTCTCAGGTCTAAATCCTGATGTACGCAGCCAAGCGTGCCTTTTCAGTAGGATCCCTTGTACAAGAGACCTGCCTGCAGTTTCCGCAGTGTCCAGGGTGTTTTTCACCACATTCTGGTTAACTAGTCTTCCCTCCGTTACAATGGAGAGAAGCTTTGACTTGGCGGGTTCGGGAACCTCTTGGAGGCCCTCATGGAGCAAATTCCATTGGGCATCAGCCTAGCTTGCTAATAGAATAGTATTATTAGCAACCCGTATGGTGTATGCAGCTGCTGACGTCACACGTTTGCCCAGGGCATACAGCCGCTTAGACTCCTTGTCCGGTGGTGATTCTCCCTTGGCAAGGGGTACCCCTGCCCTCTTACGAGTGGTAGTCACCACCAGTGAATCTGAGATGGCATGCCCTTTGATATATAGAGGGCCGGAGGGAGAAGGTCGAAATAGTTTTTGGACTCTCGGGTTCACTGCCTGTGTCTGAGCAGGTGAGACCAATGAAGGAGCTACCCGTCTCTTAATAGAGTTAAGGAGGGGTATGGATTGACTCGCTGGAGGCTTTTCTTTTATAATATCCTCCACAAAATCCTGCTCAGGTACTGCCTCTTGAGTGGCAATTTTGAAGTATTCAGCTGCTTTCTTCAACATGGAGTTGAATGCCATCTGGTCATCTACAGGAGAGGCCTGGTGAGCCGGGGTGCACGGAGGAGAGTCTAGGCACAAAACATCAGTGTCCTGATCTTGCTGTGTCCATGGGTCTTGACCTTCCTGCTGGGTTTCCTCCCAGTTGTCCCTAGTATCCTGTTGATCTTCCTCATGGTTTTCGAGAAAAGAAGCTTCTTCTTCTTCATTATAGATGTCTCTATATGTGTCCATCTGGACCACGTCTTCCCGTTGGAAAACATGACACTGATCTTCTTGAATTTGGAGGTTAGGGTCTACCCGAGCCCTTTTTGGAGGAGGATGATCAGAAGAACTGATAATCTGCGCCAGCCGATCCACACACCCCTCAAATTTTTCAGTAGTCCATTTAGAGGACCCAAACGGGCCTACGCGAGGAGAAATGACGTTCTCTGCACTACGGCGTCGAAAGGAACCTCTCAGGGTGTCGGAAAGAGGCTCTCGACTATCTTCGTAAGCCTCATCGGAATCGGGAACCCAATCCTCCGAAAATGTTTCCAGCGGATTGGTCCATAATCTTAGGCAGAACCAGAGTAAGGCCCACCGCCGCTGTGATTCTTCCGATGCTACTTTCGATAGTCGCCGAATTGTCGTGAGACAAAGGCTTAGATGATTTGTTGGCAGTTGTAATACCGTCCGCTGCACTAGAGGGCCTAGCCGTCGGTTTTCCGGTAGAGGCCTAGCTGTAGTTTTCGGGCCTACTGAGGCCTTGGAAACCGTCGAAGCGTCGGGCTCCCGCACTTCGACGCGTGTAGATTTCAGAGTAGCGCCCTTAGTTTGTTTAGATTGCCCAGTCGCAAAACGCTGCTGCGGATGCGGGGAAGGCTTTGGATCTGAACGATCCGAGGGAACCGGCGAAGGCTTCGGCGGCCCCTTGGCGCTTTTGCTTTTTTCGATGAAGGCGTCGAAATTGGCGTAGGGGTTGTGTGCTTAGTGCGCTGCGCTTGTACGCCCCTGCCGGCGGGTGTAGTCCCTGTAGCAAGACCAGAGTCGAGCCTGGAAGAGCCGGGGACGGGCGTGGCGGACCTAGAAGCATCCGCCTCAAGGTCTATAACATCCGCATTGGACGTTTGGTCATCCGAAGTACCCCCGTCACTTTCAGCTGGCGTGGCGGTGGGGGAAGGAGGCTCCATGCGTGACATACCGTACGCGGGCCACCGTTTTACACGGCACTTCTTAAGGGTCTTAGGCTGAAGGAGTTTGCACGCCGCACACCACTTCTTGTCGTGCTCTAGGGGTAGACAAGCGTTACACGTCCTGTGTACGTCCTTCCAAGGATATCTGACCCTACACTTAGGGCAGAATCTAAAAGGATTCCTTTCCATAGCAAAAGGGAAGGATGACCAGACCAACAGGGAAAAGAGGGGAAAGGAGGAAAGACATACTAAACAATATGGCCACCCCGACCCCACTCTCCCTACTGTATAGGTCTGCCAGAGGGCCCGACCACGTGGAAAATCCAGCCGCCGGATCTTAGGCGCCGAAATCCACAGCCGTAGGTGATTCCCCCGTAGTCTTCGTCGAAGATGTTCTTGATGTTCTTGTTGGGCGAAGTGACTTAATGGGAAATAAACCGACAATTCGGTAAAGATAAACAATGTCTCTAGTAAGAGCTCTGCTATAGGGCGACCAGTTTTCTGGGTGGAAAAAAACAATCTGACGGACCTCGGCGTGTGAGGGATTTTGGGTACTACACACGTCACGATATGAATAGTGTTACAGACACGCCTATGCCGACTTCCCCTTTTCGAAAGACAAGATGCAATACTCCGTGGTTACCACTGGATGTCGGACGATATGCACAGCATATGATTCTAAGCAGATTAACAAGCATCAGAAATACATATAAGCATAGATGAAGAAAAAACAATATTTCTGACAAACCTTTACCATGCGGCAACACAAAGGTTACATACTCAGGGAAAGGTGGGAAAGGAGGCTGGTCCTACCTTATGCAAAGAGGTGGTGGAGCACTGCCTGTCAAACTGCAGATTCTTTGTTGGTATCTTCTGCTAGGCAGTAGTGTTTAGCGAATGTGTGAAGAGGGCGCCAGGTAGCGGCTCTGCAGATGTCTTCAAGGGGACCCCTGCGTGAAATGCTACAGATGCCGCTCTTCCTCTGGTGGAGTGTGCTGAAAGTGGTTTGGAGAGGGGGGTCGCCCTTCAATTGATGACAATGGGTAATGCATAGCGAGACCCATCTTGCCAGACTTTGTTTGGGGATATATTGTCATTTCGTGCAGCCCACAAAAACAATGAACAGTCTGTTAGATAATCGGAACTCTTTAGTTCTCTGCAAGTAAAATTTCAAAACCCTAGTCACATCTAGGGAATGTAAAGCTTTTTCTGCCTCCGAGGTATGGTTCCGGAAGAAAGATGGTAGCACAATGCGCTCTGTGAGTGTCATTTCTGATAAGACCTTGGCCAGAAATTTTGGGTGTGTCCTCAAAATGACGCGGTCTTGCTGAAACAAAGTAAAAGGAGGTTCTGAAGACAAGGCTTGTAATTCACTGATCCTCCTGGCCAGAGTCATGGCTATCATAAAGGCTTTTTTCCACGATAAGAATTTAATTTCACATCTGTGAATGGGATTGAAAGGGGGTTCCATTAGAGCCGTTGGCACAGTATTCAGGCTCCAGGAAGGAACTGATGAGGGTGTAGGAGGATAAGTATGCATCAACTCTTTCATCAGCGCATCAACTGCACTTCTGGAGTCGTCGTGTATGCTGATATGGCCGACAGGTGAACTTTGATGGAGGAGAGGGAGAGCCCTGCCTTAGCCAAATGTAATAAGTAAGGTAGTATCTGTTCTGTCGAAGCTGTAAGTGGGTTAGTTGCCGATGATTCACACCACTTAGAAAAGCGGGTCCATTTCCGCACATCGGTGATCCTTGTTGAGGGGTCTCTAGAGGCCCTGATTATGTCCCAACAGTCCGCCGAAAGGTTCAAGTTCATGAGTTTGCGCTGCTCAGGAACCAGGCTTTGAGGGAGAGGCTCGCTGGGTCGTGGTGGAGGACTTTGTGGTTCTGCTGAGTCAAGCGGTATTGATGATCCTGGAGGCGAATTGGAGGCCACATGGATAGATGTTGCAGAGTCGGGTACCAGATCTGTCGCGCCCAGTCTGGTGCTATTAGGATCATGGAGCAATACTGCTCCTTCATTCTGCGCAGAATTCTGGCTATGAGTGGAATGGGGGGAAAGGCATAAAGGAACTTCCCTGTCCAGTCCACCGAGAATGCATCTCCTGCTGATTGATGTTCCTGGTACCTTGAGGTGAATGCTTGACATTTCCTGTTGATCCTAGTGACAAAAAGGTCGATCTGTGGCTGGCCCCATACAGAGCAAATCTGTTAAACTTCCTTTTCGTCTAGCTCCCATTCATGGGATGATGCGTCCTCCCTGCTCAGTTTGTCCGCTAAGACATTGTCCACTCCCGGAAGATGTTCCGCCCTGATCTGGACTTTGTGGTGCAAGGCTCATGACCATAGTAGTCGAGCTTCCTGAGATAAGATCTCTGACTTCGTGCCTCCTTGCTTTTTTGTGTAGTGCATGGGATTGTATTGTCTGTCTGAATGGTTAAGACTTGACCCACCACTACTGGAAGAAAAGCTTTTAGAACCGGTCGTATGGCCCTGAGCTCTTGGACATTAATGTAGAGCTGTGATTCTTGGTCTGACCAAGTCCCTTTTATCTGCAGGTCCGCCAAGTTTGCCCCCCATCCCGAAAGGGACGCATCTGTCCTTAAGAGAAGAGTGGATGTTGGTGCCTGGAATGGCATCCCTTGGAGCAGGTTCCGTGTTCCACCATTGAAGTGCCTTGTGCACTGCCGTCGGTATCTGGACTACATCTTCCCATGAACCCTTGGCTTGTTTCCATTGGTGGTCCAGGGACTCCTGGATCGGTCTCATGCGAAGTCTGCAGTTTGGTATGAGAAATATACATGAGGACATCATGCCCAGGAGGGATTTGAAAGAGCGTACCGTGGTCGTCTCTTTTTCTAGGAACAATGATGTTGAGCGAAGAATGGCAGTTACTCTGTCCGCCGATGACCTTACCTTGGGAATGGTGGTGTCAAACTCGGCTCCCAGAAAAAGAACCTTGTTGCTGGGTACTGGGCAGGATTTTACATTTCTTATCGAAAAACCTAACTCTTTTAGGAGTTTTAACGTTTTCGACACTGCCAATTGAGCTTGATTGAGCGAACTTGTGCTTAGCAACCAGTCGTCCAAAGATGGAAAGACCTCCATTCCCAACCTTCTGAGGTTCGCTGCTACAGGCGCCAGACACTTGGTGAATACCCTTGGTGCTGATTTTAGCCCCAACGGGAGTACCCGAAATTGGAAATGTCGGTCTCCTATGGTAAACCTGAGGAACTGTCTGTGGGCAGGATGAATTGTAATGTGGAAATATGCGTCTTTTAAGTCCAGAGTGGCTAGGAAGTCGTTTCTGTTCAGCAACGGTAAGACGCCTTGCAGGAACATCACTTTGAATTTGAGGTGTTTGATGTATTTGTTGAGTGCCCTTAAGTCCAATATGGGCCTCCATTGTCCGTTTTTCTTTTTTGATTAGAAAGAAGCGGGAGTAGAAACCTTTTCCTTACTGGGGATATGGGACATGGGACTGTCTCTATGGCTGCTTTGTGCAGTAACTTTTGAACTTCTGCCATGACGTTCTGCAGCATGTGAACTTTGCGAGGGGTGGGGGCAATGGATGGAGGATGGTCGAGGAATTCTATGTGTGTCCGCTGCGAACCACCTGTAATACCCACTTGTCTGATGTTATCGAATTCCAGCGTTGAAAGAATTGGCTTACCCTTCCCCCCACAGGAGATTGGCATAGAGGGGGGAGAATCGAATGGTCAGTTCTGTTTGTTCTGGGACTTTCCTTCGGAAGAGCCGCACCTTCCTCTCTGGGAATACCTGTCGGCAGACTATTATCTGTTGCCTTGAAATGTGTTACCTTGTGACTTTTGACCATAGGACGAACATGTGTATCCTCTGTCTTTTGATGCTTCACCTTGAAAGTGCCAAAAGGACCTGCGGTCTTTATATTTATCCTTCAAGGAACTGATGGCTTGAGCTGTATCTGTGTCCGTTTCAATTCCTTTAAGGTGGTCATCTATCTTCTTGCCAAATAAGTCTTGCGCATCGAATGGCATGTCCAAAATGTGTGCCTGTACCTCAGGCCTGAAATTTGTGGCTTCATCCATGCCTGTCTCCTTAACACTGTGCCGTGGGCCATTTGTCTGAAACCTGATTCAGACACATCGACAGCTGCCTCGATCATGTGGTCTGAAGTTGCTTCTCCGTCCCCAATGATGGACCTGGCTTCCTACTGTAAATCTGCAGTTAGGTGTTTGGTCAGCTTGGACATGCGAAGCCAAATCTTGAGGTCAAATCTGGCTGTCATGGCTAATGCGTTGCCGGCTCTGATAGTGAGAGATGTTGAGGAAGGCACCATTCTACCCATCGCTTCCAGCTTACGACCTTCATTGTCTGGTGGTGCTGACAGTGGTGATGATGGGTTGGCTAATTTCTTTCTATCCGCTACTGTGATGACTGAGTCTGGCTTCGTATGACCCCTTAAACAAAGCGGAGCCGAGTCAGGTGCCTTTTACTTCTTTTCAGGCCTTGAGACTAAAGCAGGTGTGGACAAGGGTGTGGCCAGTATCTTCCACTCAAGACTCCCATATGGTGTTGAGAAGCGGAATGGTGGTAACCGTTCTTCTGCATTTGTCCCTGTGCTCGTAGAGCACCGACTTCTTTTCTTCCGAAGAAACTTGTAATTTGAACAAGTCCGCAGCTTTACCAATTAAAGTATGAAACAATACCAAATCGTCTGGAGGTGGCGCATCACCTGGTGAGTCCTTCTTCCTGGGTTTCTCGACAATATAATCATCCCATTCACTGGGAGCATCCGGTTTGTGCGTAATCTTTCCTTCCTCTGGATCCGAAAAATCCTTGAACGGGTCCCCTTGCCAATCAGATACTGACACAGATGAAGGTACCGTAGTCGGGTCTCAAACTGGTGATCAAGATCTATGAGGTGATGCTGGAGATGTGACTCTTGTCAGTGAAGCACTGCATGTTCTGCTCCTGGATCTACGTGGAGGCGCAGGTGATCGTGCTCTTTTCTGCGGTCTACTCCTGGAAGGGGGGTGCCTGGATGTGCTATGCTGAGGTGAAGGATCCCTCAAGGGGGTTTCCTTAGGTACAGAAGATCTATTCTGCCGCTCTTGGCGCCTGTTAAACTCCTCGATGATTTTTTGCATCAATGCCATGAGCACCGGGTCATAAGGATCATCCATGTCCTCTGAATGCGGTTTCCGAGGAGGGCTGTTTTCCTTAGGAATGAGAAAAGGTTGCTCACCCGGCATTTCCGTGTCGGAGAACTCCTCCTGAAGAATGATGTCAGGAGGTACCGTCATCTCTTTTAAAGGGGATAGTTGTGCTCCAACTGGCTCAGGTGTAACTGGAATTGGAAACGATGGTCACAAAGACTTGTGAAGACTGCTCACATTGGATGATTTATCCGCGATGTCTGCAAATGGTGTTGTGGGTCCTATTTCTTCAGAAGACACAGAATTTTTTGGAATCATCGACGGTTCTTTCGTCGAGGGTGGTTTCGCTGACTATGGCTTCGTCGACGACGGTTTTGTCGACGGTAGTTCCGTGGACGAAGACTTTGAAGATGGTTGACCCGTCGTTGAGAGATTCGTGGACGAGAGTTTCGTGGACGAGAGCTTCAACGAGTGATGTGCTTCCTTCAATGACGACTGCTTCGTGGACGATGACTTTGTCGACGAGGACTTTGTCATGGACAATGAGGTTTGGAGTGTCGTTGTCGTTGACGGTGGCTTCGTGAACGCTTGGTCAACAGTGCATCCCTGATCTTGCTGCCGCTCGTGGACGGCTTCTCCATGGACAGCTGCCCCGACCGCCCCACCCCCCACGGTTTTTTGAAAATGCCTCCTTACCTTTGGAGGTGATTTTTTCTTCAGGATGACATGTTTTGTGGTGTCCTGGGTCCAAGGGAGGCATAGAAGAAGTGGCTTCCAACTTTCGTTTAGCCTTATGAGAGGGAGAGGAACTCCTTTCCACTGAAGAGGCCCTTCTTTTAGAAGTTTGTCTCTCAGATGGCTTGGTAGATGATACAGGAGCTGTTTTGGTAGACTCCTCGAGGACAGCTCTTTTGCTTCTAGGTGTAACAGAAGTCTCTGGTGTCTGTCCTGCAGGGTTTTGGAGGAGAAAGTCCTGCAAATGTCACATTTGTTGATATCATGTGGATATAAGCAGTAAATACAGTGGTCATGTGGATCCTTCATGTAGACCACTTTCTTTCTGCACCTCGTGCAGTTCCTGAACAGGGAAGGCTTCTTGGCATGCTGAAGCTCAGCCATGCTGAGGAGAACTTTCACTCGATGAAAAAGTACCAACAAAAATGTTTCTCTGAGTCCAAAGACTCAGAATAGCAAGCCCTTAAGGAGGGGAAAACAGTAGAATATATTAGAAAATATATACTACACACCAAAGGTGAAAAGAATTTTGAAAGCTCAGAGAGCTGGAGGATTCCTTCTGTCTGATAGACTGCAGTGAAAAATTTGAGGATGGCTGCCTGAGGCGGAGCTTAAGCCCTGCCACCTCATTGTTGGGGTCATAAAGGACCAAAGTGAGGTGGAGGGACTACACAATGGACTGGCTCATAAGCCGCAATGGAGTATCTACATGCATTCTTTAGGGGAGAAGGGATGTATATTAAAACATTTTAATAATTAATTTTAATCACAGAGGGTTCCCAGTTTGACGACGGGGAATATTCAAGCATCTAAATCTATGAAAGATCCAATGCTGGAGAAGTGCTTTATATAATGTGCCCCCAATACCCAGGCTGTCCATTGTACAGGCTAAGTGCTTTACATACAGGGTATGTCCCCATCACCCAGAGTAAGTGCTTTATATAATGTGCCCTCAATACCCAGGCTGTCCCATTGTACAGGTTATGTGCTTTACATGAAAGGTGTGTCCTCATTACCCCTAGTAATTGCTTTACATGCAGGGTGTGTCCCTATTACCCAGGATAAGTGATTTATATGGTGTGCCCCCAATACCCAGGCTGTCCCTTTGTACAGGCTAAGTGCTTTACATGCAAGCTGTATCTGCCCATCACATGTGCTAGATAGGGTGCATCGCCACTGCACAGGCTCAGTGCTTTACGGGCAGGGTGAATCCACATTTTCCGGAAGAAGCACTATAGATGCACTGTGTGTCCCATGTTCGTGTAAGTGCCCACTTCTACTGGCAAGAGGTGCTCAACTGACACAGCAGTGGTGCTTGTCTCTCTCAACTCACATGGTTAGTCCGAATTCAGAATGTGTACCACCTGCCATCTAGTTCTAGTACATGAGAGTGTGGTTTCTTGGCGCTAAAATGTTAAACAGACACATTCAATCCTCCTTGGCGTCTATACAGATCTTGACTGCCACCGGAAGTCCTTACCTTTCGGTATGCAGGCCCTCCTACAATTGGAGCAACAGCAGTGCTGAGTCTCCGAACAATCACTGTCCCTCTGGCACTCGTCCGGAGCAGCATCGACAAGCGCACATATGCTTCTTTCATAGGAGTGGCAGGAATTCAGCTGACCTGAAAGAGAAAATGGCTGCCAGGAAAGCAAAAAAAACTTTCTCATGGCACAAACCAAGGCTTTTTTCACACTAAAATGTAGAACCTTGAAGTTATGCCATTTTGCAAATGAGAGTAATGCCAGGAGCTGTGGGTCATACCATGTGGTAACAGCTTGCAGCCCTCATTAAAGACCCTCACTATGCTTCGCCCTATTCATGTAGCAGCAGGCCATTATCGCTTGTTATGGCCTGCAGATCCAGACTTTCCTGCCTATGTGCTTAGGATCAAGCTGAGGCCGCGCCATGAATCGGGTGGTATCTGGAAACAAGAGGTTGCATTATGAACACAGAAGGATAGTTCGAATAACTCACTGTCCCTGCCTACTCCCTGTGGGGAAGATTCCCTAGAAAGCGCTGATGGCCGCTCTATCCTCTTTTTCTGTCCCTTTTAGATAAGCAGCCCAGCAGCGTTTTCTAGGGAATCTTCCCCTCAGGGACTAGGCAGGGGTAGTCAGTTATTCGATCTATCCTTCTGTGTTCGATACTGACCCTGTAACTCCTGGGCCACTGTGTGTTTGAGACCTTTTGGTATAGGGAAACCTTGCTGCATTGTAAGAATCACACACAGTTGTGAGTTGCCCTCTTTTTTGTGTTAATAAACCTGCTTGTTAGGGCATCACCCTGCATACTGTTTTTTCAGTGCCCCTTGTTTTGTGGCTGCATTATGAATGCCACCTGTTTTTGAAATACCCTCTAATTAGGAGCTTGGATTGGCTGGAATATTTACTGCATGGGGTACATGGAAAGTATTTGATGGGACTGATTGGAGGTTTAACCCATGCATTCTGCTCGATGTACGCCATGCAATCTCAGCCATTGTTAGGCGGAGCAATTAAAATGGGAGGCATTAAAAACCACCCCAGTTTTTACCATCACCAACACACTCATCGTGGGCGCCATAGTGGGAATGGATCTTCCTCAAACCCACACAGAGAAGAATTATGCCAGATATTGGGGTACGGTCCACGCTGCTTCACCCACTATCATTCAAAGACAATCACAGGAGCAGCTGAGGAGCATGCAGTTTCACTACCTCAAGTGGGGGATACATCACAGCTTTAAGTGGGGCGGGGCTAGTCAGAACAGACAATTGTGACTGAGACAGGGCCGTACCGGGACTCGCTAATATCCCCTGCTAACCCCATCCCACTAGAAGCCAAGCCCTTTTTCTAAAGCCGAAGCTCCCACGTATACGTGAGACCTTGGGCTTTAGAAAAAAAGCCTTGCCTACTTAACACCCCCTGCAAGGCACCCCGTTCACTAGAAATGCTGGGATCATCAATCACCCTAGCGCCCCAGATGCTAGTGTGATGATCAGTGCAAAAGTGCCTCAATTAGACGGCAACATTTACCTGACTTGAATGCCAAATAGGGTCATGGCACCACAATTAAGATGCAACACTTGCCTCCGCTGAATACCTCCTGTTAGGTGATGGCCCTTTTGCATTCAGCAGAGACAGGTGTTCTCTTAATTGTGGCGCCACACCCCTTTTCGACCACGCCCCTCTAAGAGCCCCGGCTCGCCACTTTAGGCACTGGGATACATATATACATATCTTACAAAGGTACCTGGATCAGGGCTCCTGCAGCGCTTGTGCTTTCCACAGCCTTCACAGCACTTCTTTCTTCCTTCGCAGTCCCCATCATCTGTGCAGTTATCCGGGGTGCTATAATCTGTACAGGGGAGCTTGGCAGCTGGGCACGTACCCGGTTTTACTATCACAAGGAACATAAAATACATTCATTTGATCATCTATAATTATTTCCACACATCCTGCACAAAATATCTCAGTGTTCATTATTTCAGAAGTCTGCAGTGGAACTTGCAAATTCAGTGGGGAGTGAGGTTTACTTAGCTAGCGGAGAGGCGGGACAGGCAGGATCGCGCCCCCATGGAAGTGCAGTCGCAGAGAAAAGTGAGCCGGATGACAGAGTCAGTGGCAAGTGAGCCACAAGCAGAGTGCCAGCATTACCCAAGCTAAGTGCTTTACATGAAGGGTCTGTCCCCATTACCCAGGCTAAGTGCTTAACTGACAGGGTGTGTCCCCATTAAGCAGGCTAAGTGCTTTACTGACAGGATCTGTCCCCATTACCCAGGCTAAGTGCTTAACTGACAAGGTGTGTCCCCATTATCCAGGATAAGTGCTTTACTGACAGGCTGTGTCCCCATTATCTAGGCTAAGTGCTTTACTGACAGGGAGTGTCCCCGTTATCCAGGATAAGTGCTTTACTGACAGGGTGTGTCCCCATTATCTAGGCTAAATGCTTTACTGACAGGGTGTGTCCCCATTATCTAAGCTAAGTGCTTTACTGACAGGGTCTGTCCCCATTACCCATTCTAAGTGCTTAACTGACAAGGTGTGTCCCCATTATCCAGGATAAGTGCTTTACTGACAGGGTGTGTCCCCATTATCTAGGCTAAGTGCTTTTCTGACAGGGTGTGTCCCCATTATCCAGGCTAAGTGCTTTACATTCAGGGTCTGTCCCCATTACCCATTCTAAGTGCTTAACTGACAAGGTGTGTCCCCATTATCCAGGATAAGTGCTTTACTGACAGGGGGTGTCCCCATTATCTAGGCTAAGTGCTTTACTGACAGGGTGTGTCCCCATTATCCAGGCTAAGTGCTTTACATTCAGGGTGTGTCCCCATTACCCAGGCTAAGTGCTTTACTGACAGGGTGCATCCCCATTGCCCAGGCTAAGTGCTTTACAGGTTGTGTCCCCATTGTTCAGGCTAAGTACTTTACTGACAGGGTGCGTCCCCATTACCCAGGCTAAGTGCTTTACATGAAGGGTGTGTCCCCATTATCCAGGTGAAGTTCTTTACATGAACGGTGTGTACCCATTACCCTGTGTAAATGCTTTACTGACAGGGTGTGCCCCCATTATCCAGGCTAAGTGCTTTACAGGGTGTGTCCCCATTATCCAGGCTAAGTGCTTTACTGACAGGGTGCGTCCCCATTACCCAGGCTAAGTGCTTTACATGAAGGGTGTGTCCCCATTATCCAGGCTAAATTCTTTACATGAAGGGTGTGTCCCCATTACCCTGTGTAAATGCTTTACTGACAGGGTGTGTCCCCATTACCCAGGGTAAGTGCTTTACTGACAGGGTGTGTCCCCATTATCCAGGCTAAGTGCTTTACATACTTGGGGCCTAATTCATGGAATTCTTAGCACACTTTGCACTGGTGCAAAGTGACTTTAACTGCCAATGAACACTCTGATTCACAGAGTGGTGCAAAGTGTATTTTTGCAGTACAAAGTCAGTGCAAACTGTATTTTTGCAGTGCAAAGTCTGTGCTAAAAATTCCATGAATCGGGCTCTTGGTATCCCCAATACCCAGGGAAAGTGCTGGACATGCATGGTGTGCCCCCATTTCCCAGGCAAAGTGCTTTACATGAAGGGTGCATGCCCATCACCCAATGTAAGTGCTTTATATAGTGTCAACAAATTATCAGAAGCTGCGAGAACGAAAACGCCTAGATTACCTGTTCTTTGGGAAGGTACCCATTCGAGAGTCCGCAGCCACACTTTAGCTCACTGTACCTTTCACAGAAGGGAAATCTCCATTTGCATATCAGTCTTTGTCCCACCCTCAGGTGGAGCTGTGCCTCTGAGCACAGTGAGCAAGGGGTCGACATCTGGAGGACTCTAGGAAATTAGGGTGGCTAAACCTAAGTCCCTTAAACAATCAAGAAATAGTCATAGTTGCCCCTGTGCGAGAACGAACATGGTAAATGACCTGTTCTTTGGGAAGGTACCCACTCGAGAGTCCGCAGCCCCACTTTAGCTCGCTGCACCTTTCACAGAAGAGAAAAATCCATTTATATATCAGTCTTTGTCCTGCCCACATGGACAGTCTTTATATGTTATGTTATGTTATTGATTCTTGTAAAGCACACGGTCGCCCGAAGGCATCATGGCACTAGGAGAGAAGGAGACAGCCCCATGACGTTCAAAATACGTAAGTTTTATCCCGCCTTCTAAACTCCAGATAATTAGGAGTTTTCTTTATGATAAGTGGGATATTATTCCACAGATCTGCTGCAGCAATATAGAAGGCCCAGCCACCAACCCGGTCTCTGTTGTGCTTTTGAACAACCAGTTGTTCGGAAGTGGCTGAGCGCAGATGACGAGTGGCGCAGTAATGCATGAACTTAGCTTGAAGGTATTCTGCCCCCTGACCATGAATGGCCCGGTGTACAATGCACAAGGTCTTAAATTCAACCCGTTGAGCTACAGGGAGCCCCAATACCCAGGTGCTCCAATACCCAGGCTGTCCCTTTGTACAGGCAAAGTGCTTTACATGCAAGCTGTATGTCACCATCACATGTGCTAGATAGGGTGCATCGCCACTGCACAGGCTCAGTGCTTTACAGATATTTTAAAAAAGGTAGCAGGCGCTCCTCTCCAGAAAGAACGTGGCATGATAACCTGTTCTGAGATGAGAGTTTGCAGCACACGCTTTTTGCTCACTGTACCTTTCACAGATGGGAAATATTAATTTGCATATCAGTCTTTGTCCCACCACATGGGCAGTCCAGCACCGAAATGCTATGGCAATTCCTCTCTGAACAAGAGTACCACCAGCAGCCCCATACACGTGTTTCAGCCTTGTTGGACCTCATCAGTGAGGTGAAGCTGTGCCTCTGAGCACAGTGAGCAGGGAGTCCACGTCTGGTTGCCCCCAGGTAACTTAGGGTGGCCAACCCCAGGTTCCTTGCAAATATTTTAAAAAAGGCAGCAGGCGCTCCTCTCCAGAAAGAACATGGCATGATAACCTGTTCTGAGATGAGAGTTTGCAGCACACGCTTTTTGCTCACTGTACCTTTCACAGATGGGAAATATTCATTTGCATATCAGTCTTTGTCCCACCCACATGGGCAGTCCAGCACCGAAATGCTATGGCAATTCCTCTCTGAACAAGAGTACCACCAGCAACCCCCTACACTTGTTTCAGCCTTGTTGGGCCTCATCAGTGAGGTGAAGCTGTGCCTCTCTGAGCACAGTGAGCAGGGAGTCCACGTCTGGTTGCCCCCAAGTAACTCAGGGTGACCAACCCCAAGTTCCTTGCAAATGTGTGCAAACTCCCTGCTCACTGTGCTCAGAGAGGTAGTGAGCAGGGAGTTTGGTAATAAGTGGCAGCCGAGACCAGGCTCCCCAAATGGGCCTTCATGGTAAGATGCTGATCGAAAATAACCCCTAAAGATTTAACTTTCTTAAGTGGAATAATCTTCACATTGCCTGTAACGCTCACCTGGTATCCACAGGGATGTCACTCAGCCTGTTCTGACCTCTTACAGCCTCCAACCCTTCCCTGGAGTCTACTCGACTGGAGACTGGGCCTGAAACACAGGATTGGTAGAGTTTAACTCCCTATTGTCTCTATTTGCTTGAACCCCTTCTTCCCCGGGGTCCAACCCTTCCCTTTGATCCACAGCTCACCTTGTTTTCTTGGAAAGTGTGCTCTCCGTCCTGCTTTCAGCGCAGGGGCGCGTTGATTGATGCGGGCTCGTTGCTGCCTAGTTACTTCACTGGCAAAAGTCCAACAGGTAAGTATAATGAGTCTTTTGAACAGTTCTCTAACTTCGTTCCTTTCCTTCCTTAGATGATGGCCGGCGTCTGGGGATGGCGACGTGCTGCTGAGATGAGTAATGCTGAAGGTGAGTGAGAGCGCGATGCGCAATGCAACCCTTTCGTATTTGTATTGAACTGAGTTCTTTTTCTGTGTCCTTTAGGTGCCGCAACGTTTTCAGCGTGGATGCCGGTAATGAAGAAGAAATGCAGTGAGTATGCGCGGTATGCGGCGCCTCTAGATGTTTCCACGCTAACCTGGAGTGTCTTTTCCCTCTTGCAGATGGATGAGAAGTTCCGGAGACAGAGTTCCCCCAGAGCGGCTGAGATTCAGGTAAGCGTTTGAAGCTTGTACAGTCTTTAAAAATAAGCAAAGATTTGCTGAATGCTTACTAATGCTTTTTTTCTGTTCTTTTCCCTTTTCCTTAGGAAGCAGCGTGCCGGGATGGGAATGAAACCGCCGAAGATGCCCGCAGAACAGAAGGAGCGATGAATGATGGGCAGAAGCACTGCAAGGTAAGGCTGTTCCTAACAGTGTTCTTGTTCTTGCAGGAGCTGAGCGCAGAAGAAAGATGCAGGCCTACTGGAGATCGATCCGAACATGGTGAGTGTCACGCTGCAGGTGCAGAAAACACAAAGCATGTTTCTCAGCCTGGGCGTGGCTTAAATAGTCTCTGGGTATCCCAGGTGTCTCTGGGCTGAACCACACCCAAAAGACTAGACTGCACATGCAGTTCTGGGAACCAAAATATGTGGAGGCATCCATCTTGTCCCCATCAATGCACTACAAGTCCAATCCCCAATGTTATCCTATGGGAGTGAGGGAGTCTGGTGCCACAAGCGCCAAGTCTGACTCCAAGTGGGTCTTTGGAGGGATGGAGAGGCCCTTGCGAGCCATGTAGGTGATCGTGGCCTGGCTCCAGCCTGACATCTTGGAGGGCTGGGGACATGAGGGGCAGAAATCATGACATCGCCTAAGTGGAAACCTTCAGAGGCCGTGCCCAAATTGGATAATGTGGACTGCATACCAATGATCAGGAGTTCAGTATTGGACCTGTTAAGTGCCAGGCTATTCGAAACCATCCAGTTTTCAATGCTGGCATAAGCTTTATTCAGGTTTTCTTTGTCTTGGTTGTGAGAACCCGACAGCACGATGATGCACTGTGTGTCGTCGGCGAAATTGGTAAACCAAATCCCTTTCTGGTCCAGCAATGTGAAAAAGGGGACCATGAAAATATTGTATAAACATGGGGAAATGCTCTCTCCCTGAGGGACGCTGAATTTGGTCGGTACAGCAGCAGCCTCAGCTGTCTTGGAGCAGATTCTACTTTCTCTGTTGTTGAGAAAGGATACAACCCAATGAGGCGCAGCTGGGGAAAAGTTTGCCACTTCTTTGAGCCTGGAGACCAATAAAGGATGGTCTACCAGGTCAAAAGCGGCTAAGAGATCCAAGAGCATGAGCATAGAAGAAAGTCCCTTGTCCACGCGCGCAAGGTGCCTAGATTTTAATTCCAATCATGCCATCTCTGTCCTATGGCCTGCTCTGAATCCTGATTGTCGGCAGTCCAGGATGGGAAAGTAATTAAGATGTTAGGCAACTTGCCTATATGCTACCCGATCCAAGATCTTCAAAAGGAATGCTGTATTTGTGATAGGCCTATAATTTGAGGGATCTCCCATGGGAAGACCCAGTCTTTTCAGGAAGGGGGTCACCCATGGGTGTTTAAGATCTTACAGCAAATGACCCTCCATGAGCAAGGTGTTCACAAATGTGCAGATTGCTACAAGCAGGGTCAGTGGACAGGTTTTTATGATGACAGCTGAACACAGGTCTCCTATACAACTAGTGGTTTTAAGCTGAGTCACTACCTCTGCCAATTTCTCCAGGGAAATAGGGAAGAAGTTGAATAGGGGAATAGTGGGACATCTTTTGAAACCCTCAGAGCTCATCCTACTCGCATCTATTAGGGCGGCATCTTTCTTGATCGATATAATCACCTTGATGCCCTGCAATTATTTTAACATGGCCCGCACCTCCAGCAGCCGCTGCGAGATGTGCTGTTCCTGCTGGGCCACTGGTGGTATACGAGGACACCTTTGTTGAAACTCCAAGGTGTGTCGTGGGCAAGAGCATCCAGCACCTATCGATCAGTGGAGATGTTTTCCCACACGGTGACCAAGTTCGCCAGCCGCCTCCCACCAGGATGCAGGGGTGGGGGCCTGAAGTCTCAGCTGGTTCAATCCTGCTTCGTGGCCAGCATGCCAGGCCACCTCTAAAGCCTTGGAACGCCCCCTGTAGGCTTCCTGGGTCATGGAGTGGGAGGGCTGGTGGTAAAATGACGATCCACCACCAAAACTCCTCGAGGACCTCCCCTTTCCTGAAGGAGCTCCACTGCCTCAACCCGCTTGTCCTCAGGAAGGAAATCCAGGATTGGGCCATCTTGTACCAAGGTTCCTGGTCGTACCTGGCCAGGATCACTAGGGCCTTGATGGTAGTCGCTGCTGAGTAAATAACTTTCCGACCAACTGCGTCCAACTTCTTACCCTCGCCATCCAGGGGAACAGATGCTGACGACAATGACGGGTTGGATAACTTCTTCCTTACCACTGCCAAAACCACTGAATCCAGCGATGGCTGCGACCGCAGGCACCCGATACTTCTTCTCAAGCTGATCTCTCTTAACCGGTGCCAAGGAGGGATTCTTCAGGAGCACCAGCCCATCATTCCATACGTCATCCAGGAGTGGAATCGACAGAACGGTCTTCCTCTTCGCCTCCCGGCATTGGTACAGGAAGCCCTCCCTTTTCTTCTCCTCTGGGGTGAGGAGAAGTTCAGACGCGCAGGCAATCATGGAATGGAAAGATCCCACTTCGTCCGGCAGAGACCCCCGTGGTGGCAGAGAGAGTCTGTCGTCGTCGGTGTCCATCATCGCTGTGTCCATCCCCGTCTCCCTGGGCGGATGAAGGCAGCGATGGTTGGAGCGGAGGCGTAGGGTTCTTCCTCCTCTTCTTTGGCGCCGGTGGCCCCGGTGACAACGGAGTCTCTGCTGGTGGAGTTTCTGGCAGTGCCGTCAACATCCTCTTCTGAATCTCTGATACGAGAGTGTGGAGAGTCAACAGAATGTCCTGCAACAGATCTCTGGGGAACTCTTGGGGGACAGGAATGCTGGGCCCAGCACCTGTGTCGTCACCCCCTCCCCTGACGTCTTCGTCGTTGTCGTCCGGCGGGTGACTCCTCAACATTCTCATTGTCGTTGTCGTCATCACCCGTCTCTCCGGGATTACGTGGACGGAAAGAACGTCTTCCTCATTCGACGATGAAATGTCCGTGCCCTGTAGCTCATCCACTCCCCCCCTTTCTTTGGGTCCTGAGGGGTCTGGGCCGAGAGGGCGGCCACTAGCATCTCGATCGAAGAGGACGTCTTGGCCTGGGGCACCTGGGCCTTTGCCGGCAGGATGGATCCCATGTCCTGCTTGGCCTTCTCTGCTTCTCCCACAGCTTCCCTGGGGTAGCCGACTCCCTTCTTGATGAAGAACTGGAGTGATGGCTGGAGATCGAGGCGAATGGGGACAATGAGTGTGCCCTGACTGTCGCAGGACCCCAACGGAAGCAGACTCGCAGTGCTTGGCCTTGTCTTGGCCCCCCACAGGAGTGCCCTGAAAGGGCTTAGAAGCCCGCTCAGGTTGGCTGGACCCTGGTGAGTTCTATCCCTGTGGTCCAAATGGGGTAGAGACCTTGGCCTTGAGCCAGATAGGCATGCCGGTCCTTCGTTGTGCGCTTGGAGAAGCCATGGCAAATCTCACTAATCTTCCTCCTTGTGTGTAGGGTGTACACAGTACATACACTGGGAATGCTTGTCGTCCGTGGGCTTTGATGATCCAGAAAAAGCATTTAGGTCAGCTCAATTACTACCTTATGCAGTTGAAATTCAGATTAAAGAGGAAGTCACCATCCCAGAAAGGACCCGACAATCCTCCCTGGAAGTGAAAGTTAAAAGGGGACAAGAGTTGAAAAACCCTGATGCTTACATACATCTAAATGCTTCTTTCCAACAGCAAGGGTTGGGGGTAAACCCAACTCCATTAGTCAACATAGAACATGACACAATTCTAATAGAGGTGGATAACAGCGACTTAAAGAGTATTACTCTAGCCGCAGGCACTATTATTGGAATGGCGGTTGATGACCGACATTTTTCCATCGACCTAGTAAATGAACTGTTAGGACCAATCCCCAAGGACTGTTTTGACAGTGACAGTGAGGACAAAACAACACCAGACAGGATGTTTACCCGGCATGGGGGGAACTTCCTGGTGTACACTTCCTGCCCCTATGGTAAGGAAGATGTGACTTGTGACTTCAGGAGGGATGAGGTGATTTTCCAGGTCCATGAGGGCTGCCTTTCCCACCTGAAGCCTCCAGTCCAAATCAGCACCCTGACCAGGGACTTCTCCACCCAGCTGGAGGAGGCCGCTGAAATAGCCAAACCAGAAGTCTTTCCAGGCTTCAGGCAGATGGTGGAAGAGAGAGTCAACCTAGCTGATGCCTGTGTGACTCTGGAACAAAAGCAAAAGTTGAAACAAGTTTTCTTGGATTTCCAAGATCTCTTTGCGGTAGACTCATATGACTGTGGTCGCACCGACATCCACACAACCACAATCCCCACGGACCCTGGCATGACTCCTGTGTTTGTGAAGCAATATCGCTTGCCTCTCGCATCAATGGAGTCCCTTACTGAAATAATTAAGAACCTTGAGTCCAGGGGAATAATCCGTCCAGTCCACAGCACCTTCAATAACCCGGTGCTGGGAATATTGAAGCCAAACGGCCAGTGGAGACTCTGCGCCGACCTCAGGGAGCTCAACAAACGGGTCCATACTTCCCGATGGCCTCTGCCCTACATTGACCAAGGGCTGGCCCAGATCCAGGGGTCACAGGTATTCACTGCAATAGACCTGACCAATGGATACTGGACCGTGCCTGTCAGTAGGGAGGACCAATACAAACTGGCTTTTACCTTTGGGGGCCAGCAGTATACATGGACCCGGACTCCCTTCGGATACCTTAACTCCGGTAATGAGTTCAATATTTTCCTACATAAGGCCATGCCCGACCTGGGTGCGAGGGATAACCTGGCTTATGTAGATGATGTCCTCATCAAAAGTTCATCTGTGGAGGAACACATAGCGGAGATCCGTTATGTTCTGACGCAGTTGAGGGCCGCCGGAGCAAAACTTTCCTTTCAGAAAGCACAGTGGTGTAGAACCCGTGTTAATTTCTTGGGGCATGAGATTACTGCTCAGGGCCTCTGTCCCCAGGAAAAGAAAGTGGAAGCACTTCAGAAACTGAAAGACCCCACAACTCTGCGGGAACTAAGGAGCCTCCTTGGACTGACCAATTACAGCAGAAAGTTCATTGAGGGCTACGCAGAGATCACCAGACCCCTGATTCATCTCCTGAAGGGGGGGGTCAAGTGGGAATGGGGTCCAGAACAAGCCGAGGCAGTAAAACAACTCAAAAGAAGCCTCTCACAAGCGCCTTGCCTAGCTTACCCTGTCAGAAACAAGGAGTTCTTCCTGGAGACGGGGTTCTCTAATACGTGCTTGACGGCGGTATTATACCAAAAGCATGACAAGGTCAATAAAGTAATCTCCTATGCGAGCAAAACTTTATCCTCTGTGGAGGAAAAATTCAACGATTGTGAGAAGGCACTCCTGGCGACGGTGTGGGCATTGAAGAATTACCGCCCGTTTATCCAGGGGGAACACATCATAGTGGAGACTCCACACCAGCCTCTGCAATATCTCCAAAGTGACAGAATCCGGGCCGGAAATGTGAGTAATTCCCGAATTACTTTCTGGATTCTGTCAATGCAAGGCTTTCCTGTGGAGGTCAGATATGGCCAAAACAAGAAGAGTCCCCTCGCGCAAGGTCTGGCTGACTTGCATGATTGTGCCAGAGAAAACTGTCTCGAGGACGAAAGTCTAAAAATAAAGGACAACATGGAGGCATACCTTAATTCCCCACACAAAGTCTTTGAAGAGGACAAGTGTGAGGGAATGCCCACTGTCTATGTGGATGGATGCTCTTACCATGTTGACAACAACGGGGAGAAAGAACTGGTGGCCGGCGTAGGGAATGCATGGGTGAATGAGTCCCCAGAACCCTCCGCTGGATACAAAATTGGTCCCCGAAGTAGTCAGGTGGCAGAATTGATGGCTGTGCATCAGGCCATCCTCACTGCTGTCCAGCATCAACTCCACGAACTGGTCATAATCACAGATTCGGATTATGTACGGAACGGATTCGTGGAGCTCCTGGTTAATTGGAAAACCAGAGGCATGTTATGTGCTAACAACAAACCCTTGAAACATGGGAAGTTGATCCAAAACATTGATGATCTGGTCACCTCGAATGAGATGACCATCTATTGGAAAAAGATCAAGGGTCATTCCAAAGTAGAGGGACCAGACAAAACTGGAAATGACTTAGCTGATCAGCTGGCCAAAACCGGGGCCATCCAAGGGGATCTAATTGAGATTGAGTCCCTTTTGGGGGAAATCCAGGTCACTGCTATCACTAGGTCCCAGACAAATGCTCACAATGACCTTTCAATTGCACAATGGAGTAAGGAGACCCCTGATGCTGATTTGATTACCGCTCAGAAGGGGGATCCAATAATTGGTCAATTTTACCAGCACCTTGAGGACCCTGAGAACTTTCCCCTGACGGATACCGATTACATTGGGAAAGAGGACCTAAGAGTGTTGATGAAATGTCCAAAAATGTTCCGAATCCAAGACGGTTTGTTGGTAAGGAAATCCAAAGCTGGCCATGACCAGTGGGTGGTTCCTACCTCATTCCGAAGCCTGATGTTAAGTCACGCCCATGATGCGGCCACCGCCGGTCATAGGGGGTTTCACACAACATTGGAAATCTTAAGAGAGGTTGCATACTGGCCACACATGGGTCAGGACCTCGACCAATACTTGAAGGGGTGTCTTGTGTGTGCACAATTTCAGCCATCATCCCTCACGCACCGCGCGCCTCTCCAAAAGCGGGGGATGACACTGCCATGGTCAGATTTACAAATCGACTTTGTAGGCCCCGTGATTCGCTCTGCTAGGGGGAATAAGTACATGTTGACCATCACATGCTTGTTCACCAAGTGGGTGGAATGTCTCCCAGCCCCAAATTGCAAGGCAGAAACTGCAGCTGCCTTGATGATTAACCACATCTTTTCCCGTTTTGGTCTACCTCAAAGGATTGAGTCAGACAGAGGTAGCCACTTCACCAGTGAAGTAATGACAAAGATGTGGGAGATACTGTGGGTCAAGAGAAAGCTGCATATTGCTTATAGACCGCTTCTTCTGGGGCAGTAGAGAGATATAACCGGACAATTGTGAGCATCTTAAAAAAGTTTGTGGCAGATTCTGGGCCAAGTTGGGATATCCGATTACCTCTGGTCCTAATGGCCATCAGATCTACCCCTTCATCTGCAACCAAAATGTCACCATTTGAGTTGATGACTGGACGCAAGATGGTGCTTCCGCAGCATTTGCTCTACAGGACCCAAGAGCAGACACTGATAAATGCCTCCACTACTCATGAGTATGTGGAGAATTTAAGGAAACACCTTCAACATGCTTTTGCTTATGCTCAGCGGAATCTAGAAAGATCGGCTGATAGCATGAAGACCCATTATGACCTGAAAACTTCCAGGAAGGAATATCAGGTGGGGGACCGGGTCTATCTATACAACTTCCAAAGAAACCAGGCAAAACAGCGGAAATTTTTGCCTACATGGAAGGGACCCTTTGAGATCATCGACAAGATCTCCCCTGTGGCCTACAAAATCCACATCCCCAAAGGTCCTTTGGCAGCGAGGGAAGACAAGTGGGTCCACATAAACCAGTTGAAATGTTGCCATCCCAGGCACACTCTGCAACAACTGGAGGAATCCTCTGGAATCCTAGCGGGTACTGTCTCAGACTAATTCAGTTCCAATCATAAAACATACCACATCTAGTCTCTAAAATATTGTGATTTGCATGAAACTGTCTCTTAGTTATACTGTTTTTTTTTTCAAAATAAGAATGTAATGTTTCGTTTTGATGAAATGCATATGCTGCCCCACTATCTCAACAGTGGTGGAAAGACGTCTATGAGTAGGTATTGCCGCTCTTCCTTTGTCGTTCTAGGAGAAAGAAAACCTGGAGACGGGACAAGGAGGACGATCCGGAGACCGGGAGCCGAGACGCAAGGGGCCCGGGGTACCGCCCAATCTTCCCATCAGGACCGGCGAGGAGAACTGATCGATCTGACCGGATGGAGAGGAAGATGCTGAACTGTGCCATCTACAGAATTGGAAGAAGATAATGTGGACATACCAGCGCCAGGGTTCAAAACCTCCCTTGCAACCGACTCCCCCTCGACTCAAGTCAAAGCGCAGTCGGGCGGGGGGGTTTGTGGAGGGTTTTGACCCATGTGGAATCATTAGACGGGGTAAATGTGGGGATTAAGCTGTCGCTGCCCATCATTTTACCCCAGAACAAAAATAAATCATTGGAGTGGGTAAAGATGGGGATGCGCTGTCGCCGCCCATCATTTCATCCCAGAATCCAGGAGAGCTGCGCAGTTGTGCGCACACCAAAATGGTTACCTAACTTGCCACCCACCAGTGTAAAGAAAGGTCTTTGTTAACAAAATCCACTGTTACTGATGAAAAAAAGTTGCTGAAATCGTGACTCATTGGACCACTTTAAAGATTCAACCTTTTTGTGGGGTTCCACATAACAATCTTACTGTAAGGAGCCCCATCAAAACAATGTTAAGCAAGGATTTACTACCATGTAAGAACCATTCCTGTTTAGAATGCATTAATCCAAGAAAGATCCCAAAATTGCATACCAACAAAATCCTCAAGGCGGCACTAGCGGTCTAAACTCTGACAGGAGAGCTGTCTTGCAAAACTGTCTAGTGCAAAGAAAGGGGTCTTATTTAATCAAAAGTTCAAAGGGGTTGCCTGTCCTGAGAACTCTTGACACTTCAGGACTCAACACAATAAGCCAGGAAATCACAGGGTTCTGTTAATTAAATGCAAAGTGGCTCCCTGGCCTCCTGATGTCAGCTTCCCAGAGACCACACAATGGCCCCTCTCCTCTGAAAGGAATATGTTGATTTTTACTGTTTTACTGTCAACAAAGGCCTGCCTGCCAGGAGACATGTGACTGACCCACCCAAGTCTTGGAGGCGGACTCCAACACTCTGAGGACTGAATTGAAAGTAAAATATATATTTTACAAAAACACTGATAACTCTTTGTAATCAAATGACAGAAATGTATAACTTTGAGAGACTTAATTAAAAAAAATGTACCTTTAATTCAAGCCCAAACTCCAAATTGTGGGATATTCTGGGACAAAACCCTGCTGTTTATTAATATTACAGACTCCCTGTTTCAGCTAGACAAACGAAAATGCATTGGTATGTGGGTAGATATGTGAGGAACAGTTATATAAAATTTAATGAAGATCCAATGTTGTTTAGCACATTAAAAAGTGCTAAAAGTTGCCATTTTTGAATGCAAGCTCTTAGAAACAGCAGATTTGGGACAGAGTATACCTCATGTGATATGTGACATGGGTATGTAATTTCAAACAACTGTGTAACTGTGAAATATGTATTTTGATCATATATAGATTTGGGTGCACAGATGACAGGGGAGTTTTTTCAAGAGATCATAAATGGCTGACATCACTCTGACACAACTTAGCTCCCCCAATCAGGGGAGAAATGAAAGCTGGACCAATGACAAGTGAGAGGGGCAAGTTTAGTTATGACCAACACACACACCCACTTGCAGAACATATAAATGGACCACTGAAACTTAGGTAGAGACATTCATTTCCATCTGCAGCGGGACGCTCTGCCGGAAAAATCCATACTTACCTCCATCAACCTTCAAGGAGCCAACACTTAGACTCCAAGATAAACAGAGACTACAGAACCTTAACCAAAAAGGCCACTGCCAGCAAGAGTATTTGTCAACAGGCCTGAAAATCTTTTTGCAACTGAACTCTTCAGACAGCCGGCTGACGCCGTCTGAATTTTGCCAAGAACTTTTGCAAGAACCCGGTGACAGAAATATCCAAAGAGAAGGCAGGACCCGACCCAGAGAACCGGTGCCTAGCAGAGACCAGGCCATTGTATCCAGAGTGCAGACCCTGATGCTGTGAGCAGTTCCAGAGGCCAGGCGCTGTGAGCGGAACTCGGGAAGACCTGACCAGACTGAAGTCCGTGACCAAGTCGCTTTCCGGTTCAAAATCTCTTGTGAGTACTCAGCAAAACTCAGAACACATCTCTTAGTTAAAATCATATAATTCAATCCATTTTTAATCTAAGTAGAACTGCAGCTTAGCAATTGTGTTATTCTGCCATCATTTTTAAAGCTGAAAAAGTGTTGCGTTTAAAATTTGCAAAACCAAAAACGACCTTCACTAAATCGCTCATATCTCCGCGACCGTTTGTCTTAGAGACTTGCAGTAACTTTCATCTGAAAGCGTAGAATCTTAGCTTTTAATCGCACCAAGAACCACATTCCTACCCCTTATAGTTTTACCGCAATCGCAGAACACGCATTCGCGAATTTTGCCGCGATTTGCAAATTTCTTCACGTGTAAAAATCTGCTGCTGCTTGCCTTCCATTTGCCAGAAATTCGTTTAACCTGCTAGTTACTCCTAGATACTTGCTAAAGTGAGCCTGGACTAATAATAACTTGATTTCACTCACCCTGAACCTCCTAGAGGGAATTAAAAGCATTTTAACATATTTTTTTCTACATTGCCAGCACATTTAAAAGCATTTGGGCCTGTGTTTTCAACGTCTGTAGTCGAAGTTGCTGGGTGAACTGAATCACATTTAATTGCATTTCTGAGAACTGTGTGCCTACCTTCCATTTCCTTGCATTGCATAAAAAGGGGGGGTGAATTGTACAAGAAAGTGATTACATTGTTTTTGCTGAAATCCTATCAAGTTATTTTCTGTACTGCATTTCATTCCACATTGCATCCATTGGAAACCATAAAAGTATTGTTGCTATCTTATCCATTTCATGTCAACTCCTTAGTGATTATCAAGAAGTGTGCTCGTGCCAGATTCTCCGTTGTTAATCTTTATCATACCAGATTAAGTGTGATATCCAATTATTAATTTATTATAAAGTGTGATAGATATATACTGCTTTACTTCTCAAATAAACCTTTTAACTTGCAAAACAGAACTACTTCTTGGCTCAGTGGGGTCAGGGGGATTCTGAGAGAGGGGTGTTATATAGGGGTAGTCATCCAGAACGCATGAACTGGACATAAAGACATATCAATAAGGGTTTTCATTCAGTATTCTAGACTAGGCGTTGACTTGGCTGTAGTGCTGAATTGAATCCTCTTACACCTAACACGTGATCTAGAAGTCGAAAACAAGGGCTATTCATTAAGCCTCAGATGAAGATAGTGGTGTGCTCACACTTCCTCAAATGTTCCAGGACAGTGAACAGGCTACAAGGTCAAATAAAGACGGAAGACTTTGGCTTATGGCGAACAGATGTGAGAGGATGGATTAATTGGGAATGCAGGGAGTAGTCTGATGTGATTCAAAGCACCTAGGTTTCATTTCATTTACATGCTGTAACGAGCCGAAAGTCCAAGGTTGGGTGGAAATGCCAAGCAATCAGTGGGTCTAGTGCGCAACCTAACATAAAATGTTGCATAGACTAATCCCCAACTATTTTGTCCAAAATAACCAGTACTGTATGCATTTACAGGTAGTTCAAGGCGTGCCCTACATATAAAGGGCAGCCAATGATGCACTAATCCTTATATGTTCTATTAGTAGATCTGTTCCCCTAACCAATCCCTTCCCTCGATAGGTTTTATTAATTGCCACGTAAGATGACGTCATAGATGACGCACATTGGGGTAAAAAACCTCTATATAAACAGGCTTGTGTGTGTGCATGCATCAGTACAATGCCTGCCAGGTCTCCCTGCTTTATTAAATGTGAATAAAGTAACGTGTTGCCATATTCCTAGAGTCTGTGCGGTTATTTGGTCTGTGATCTTTATTGGTAATTCCATCTAGCACAATAGAGGCTTCAAGATGCTGGAGCACACAGCCAATCAGGTCCCGTGGATCACTGGCTGAAACCTATAATCTCAGCCCGCGGTGCACAGAACCCGCAGGCTGTCACCCCAATGTGGGCCACCATCTTCCTTCCTTCCCCTCCCATATCTTTATTTTCATTTATTTTTTAAAGATCCCAACCCCCCACCTTGCCTGTTTGCAGCAGTGGTGCTTGGAACGGAGAAGGATTATTGCCACATTGCAGGCAAGTTTTAAAAAGATGTGAGAGACCAGTCCATGATAAGGAGTATGGATAGGGAGAGACTTTGGATGTAGGGAAATCATTGCATTGTTGAGTTGCTGGAACTCACAAAGCATATCAGCTTCTCTCCGAAATGTGTTGGTGAGATTCCAAAACCCGGCAGCAGTGGAGGCAGAAGCACAACAGCCGAGCTGCTTCCCCCACCCTTAAGACCCTGCCTGATTCTGGGAAATAGGTGACCTCTGAGGACAGCAGCAGGCCCCACCCACCCAAAGACTCTAAAGTTGAGAGTGAGCCAAGCACTGGCCCAGAAGACATGCTTCTGGCTATCATGGGCGCTGGACCCTCTTATCCGAGGAGCTCACAGGCTACAGGATGCAGATGAAGAGTTGCATCGCAGGGTTTCTGAGGCACACAGGCCTGCCTTCTTATGCACGTCATGGGCAGGCAATATGGCGTGCGTAGAGTGGAGGGTGGGTTGGGTTGAGGTGGGTTGAGTAGGGGAATGGCATGATGAGGTAGTGTGGACAGACAGACCCCTCATTTAGGCATTAAAAAAATCATAACAAAATGGCAGTAAAAAATTACTTTGCCAAAAAATCGGCGGTACAAACATAAGTACCTTCATGGTTAAGGGGAGTCTGGTGAGAAGCACTGGAGGTTGCTGGTGAATAAGTTAAACCAGTTCCATTATAGATGATGTGGTCATGAGCCTGCCATAATGAGCCTAGCCCCAGTCCACCTACTTACTGTCGCCTTGGCCCACTCTGACGCTGCCATGGGATTCCCTTGGCTGGGATAGAAACACGTTCATTGCAGACGGCCTTTCATATCTCCTTACCTGTCGCTGTGCACTCCATCCTGCCGTTGCCAAGGCAGCAGCAGCGCTCAGTCCCTTCACACTGGCTGTCGCTGCTGCATGTACCAGGATACGGGCGGTCAGTTTTGCAGATGGAGCTTTTGAAGGGTGGGCAGTGGCCAGATTTATCTGGAAAAGACGAATTCCGAAAATAGGTACATGTTTTAAGTGCTGTTGCTAGTGATGCATTGTAGAAATTGGGCATAGTTATACAAACCATTATTCTACCCAATTTCTCTATTTCGCCCATAGTGTAGTTTCATGCAGAATGACTGTCGCATTGGTCTGATGGTCACAATGCATTTTATGGTTTGTAAAAGAAACATCGCCTGGTGACTTGTTGCAGAATATTGAAACCTTTGATAGATTCACGTCAGAATTCATATACCATTATAGAGGCCTTTAATTGAGGCTATTGTCTTGTGTCTATTTAAACCACGTTGTCCTCTTTTGTGTGCACAGAATGTGGTTTTCAGATATTTGCATGCATAAGTGGATAAATTGGACAGGGTCTAGGGTGAAAAGACACCCTAGGCCGTGTTTCTGCACCCTTTGGCTCACCACATGTTTTGGACTTCGACTCCCACAACCCTCAGCGGTAGAGTGAACGGCGGAGCCCAAAGCATACCGACACACAAACAGTGGCATAACACAAAATGTGGGGACCCCGCTGCAAGCCCTGCTGTGCCCCCACCCCACTGGACTCCCCCTGCTAGGCCTGAGCAACATGGGACCCCTGCACCGCGGGTGGGGTGCGGGTGGCCCCTCTACGTCAGTGCACGCAGACTCTGTAACCCTGTAACTCATAGTACTGCACTACTGTTAAACGATGCCAGCCCAAACGCTGGCTGCCCACACTGCACAGCGCTCCGCTGCGCTCGAGATAAGTCTGCGCTTTAAACAATAAAATCAAAAGACATTCTTTGGGACAGTTCCTGATATTATCTTTATTGATAGTCTTTTCTCGTAGCAGTGATTATACTGATAGAACACATTGGGCCTCATTACAAACCAGGCGTTAAGGGGCTAACAGCGTCGTAAAAGGTGGCGGCGCCGTTAAACCCTTAACGCCTGATTACGAGGTCCCTTTGCAGGTTGCACTTTAACGCCTACTTTTAGCAGGTGTTAAAAAACCAACCCGCAAGGGGACCTAGGAGCTAATTACGGCACCGTAATTTACGGTGCCGTAATTAGCGCCTTCCCCATTCCCATTGAGCCCTATGGGGGCAAAAATGGGAATGGGGATGGGCCCATGGTGAATGGGGGATTACCACCCCCCCCCAACCTTGGAATGGGGCAGTAATTCTGCCATTCACCATGGCGGAGTTGAAAAAATACCGGCGTCAACCATGGCGCTAATAGCGCCATGGTTAACGCCAGGGTCGTAATGAGGCCCATTGTTGTCATATCGATATGTTCACTATTCCATCTAAAAGTCCTCCCCATGCCGATGGCGGCCATTTTGCATGGTCTGTTAACCCCTTAAATGCTGAGTTATCATGCAAGTCTATGGAAATAGGACGAGCACACTCGTCTATAGCACTAAAGGACTGCTGCCACGAGCAGGCCCACGTCTTCTCTGTGCAATGGTGATTGTAATCAGGGAGATTTCAGGCTACAAAGCCTGTTTAAGCCCCTGCCAATACAGTACCCTTAATCCGGCTCACCGTTTATGCGCTTTGCAGGAGGCATCACACGCATCCCTGTGGGGATTCAGCAAGCTCAAAAAAACAGGTGCATTCCACAGGGGTGCCAGCACCGCTGTGCACATGGAAACTGCACATAGATCACCGGAAACTGCACATAGATCACCACTGTGCACACGGAAACTGCACATAGACGGAGCTGTACGTGGATTTGAAGCACGGAGCGCCTGGGAGAGGTAGAAGCAGACTTCAGGCTCTGTCTCTCACCCTGTGTGTGCTGTCACGTGCTCTGTTGTGCATCTGTATTGGTGTATACCTCTGTAAAGCACTCAGTTGCTTCTCGAAGCTCAATAAATACCATAATAATAATAATAATAATAAAACGTATGAATACGGCACAGGTTGTCACTTGCTGCCAGTGAAGGGTGATCTGGCCTACTTCTGCCTCATAATGGCCCTCACTGTGTTTACTCATCGTATTCTGGCCTCAGGGATAATGTCCTCAGTTAGAGTTCAGGTCCTGGCTCCTAGTGAGCACTCCGGCTAATCCTCTCACTGCCTGTCCCCTTCTCCCGCCCAGGACCCCACGACATGTATGAATAGTGACCTAGGCTGCTTCTGTACCTTGCAGGGGCTTCCTGCACTGTGGACTGCAGCCGGCGTCGCAGCACTTCTGGTCATCCTGGCATTCCTGGTCTGTGGCGCATTGGTTCCATGGCGGGGCAGGGAAAATGCATACCGGAAACATGGGAGGCAACGGGCACGAGCCACTCTTTTCTGGAGCTGAGAAAATAACGATTAATCAAAACAAGACACATTCTGGCAAATGGAAGAGGAAGAAGTGTGTGGAGAACAGAAGAATTCAATGGACCACGACATGTCACCATCATATAAATGTGTGGGATAAAGTAGGTAATCAGTCTGTGGCAAGAAAACCGATGCGTTCCGTGACCATATAGGGTAAAGCGGTGCAGCGGGTCCATAGCATTCATAAGACTTTCAAAGGCCTTATTGAGTGGCATTAGAATGCTTATAATGCATGCTCCTTCAAACACTGTACACACAGATTATCCAAAGATTGGACACCACGCACCCACTGGGTGCAGAATGTTTGCAAACCCACTCAAATCCAACCATAGGGTGCAAACACCACCAAGTATGGTTTTGCCATCACATCCTTCAGTGCCAATATCCACCCATTGCCACCACAGAAGCATCTGGCAAGGGGGGCACAGGGGACACCTTGGGTGGGACATTTTGGGACCTTGGGACTTTGCTTTATGGGACTTTGAGCCATGAGGGTGGTAGGCTCTGCTGCGCTCATCGGAGCAGTCTCTGCAGCCACAGGACTGGAGTGGCTGTCTCAGCTACCACATCTGCCACGGCGGGAGTAGCCACCCAGCCAAATGTGGCTTGCACAGATTCCCTTATGTTACCAAGAACAGTAAGTTACTTACCTCTGGTGACGACGTTAAAACTACTTTAATTCTTGTATGGACTTTAAAAAGCACAGGCGAGCGTTGCACAAAAAATGTAGGAGCCGTTTTAAAAGTACAGGTGGCTTTCAACATACTAGTGATCGCGGAACCATATCGGCCTCCAATGGGCCTAAACATTTACAACTAAAGGTAATGCACACACCTCCGCTCAGCCACAGCCACTGTCCTTTCCTGTTATCATGATTGATTCATGAAATAAAAGGAGGGTTTGCCCCTCAGGTTTCTCAATTCATGAAACAGAGTAAGAGGCCAGGATTCCTTCCTGAAGTGCCCATCCTCCTGTGAATACCTGAACAAGCAACTTGTTTATTGGTCTCAGTCGCATCTCACAAGAACTCTGCACGCACCTACTCCTCCATGCTCACACACTAGGGTGGGGACCTCTCTACAAGCTCCACTGGAGGCACCACTGTAATGTTTAAGCTTTAAAATACGTATGTAAGGTCTCCAAATCCTTATTGGAATCATCGACCATGGGAGACGCATATTACTATTTAACATATCGCACACTAAGAGGCAACCATTCTGGCGTCGAGGATACCATACAAAACAAACGCCTTACACCGAGGACTCAGCATTTCAGATTATGGCCATTAACTGAGCTGAACTATTAACAAACTCTAGAAACATGATATACTGATGGAATGACAGAGCATGATGTTAGGCCTTATGCTAGTTTGATGGATTTTCCTGTATGTGCGGGCAAATAACTAGCCAGTGGAAGCAGTAAACAGGCAGCAAAATCGAGTTCAGGAGGAGAATGCTTAATGTAAAACTCTGGCTGATGCTGGCGTGGCTGTGGTGTGCGCTGTTTCATCTAGTCCTAAACTTGCCAGGAGAATGGCCCCTTTTAGTAGAGTTACATCTTGAAAAGATTTGAAAACATACAGCAAGCATTGTGTTGATGTTTGTCGTGATAGCCCAGGGTTGTTGGAGGGCGGCTCGCCGTCTGCTTAATGAGGGTTGAACAGAAAGCTTTTCAATGAAAGTTGTTTCTCGCTTACACAGAGCACTGTGTCGAGCCGACGCACAGTGTTAAAAGTACTGTCTGTCTGGATAATGACAGAGGAAGCAGCTCCTTCTCTGTTTCAACTTCCATGTGCAAATCGAGCATGTTAACTGTATAAATATGACATTCCCTCTAATAAATCCTCCCAACCCATGCCGGCCTGCTTACCTTTGCTTGTAATCCAGCAAAAGATGACCTGCCACGACCCACACCATGAAAACCATTGTAACATCCTGCTCTAAACATCCTAGATGCATGCTAAGAGACAGTAATAAGCGTGAAAAAAGCTTGCAGAGCAACGAACCACACACATGAATAAACAAGCATTGTCAAAGCCAACAGGATTGGCTTGCATACAAGTATTAGGCATTTGTAAGGCACTGCTTTTAGATGCCTAAGTACTCGCACTGGCTACCATCAATGGCCAGTTAATACCACTACGGCAGTGCCTGGCAAGTACATTTCCCATGCCTCTACAATAGCTCAAACTGTTGGCATTGCTGATACTTGTTTTTCCCAGTTCCTGAGAGGTACAGAGACAGCTGGTTATGCTGGTACAGGCGAAGAGTAGGCTCGAAGCTGAGCTCTGTGCAGTTTGAAGGTAGCATTTCAGTGATGCTTTACTTTTTGATGTTTTGGTTTTGGTGAATTTTTCAGGCGTAGCTACCCCCACCCACGCACACCTACCCCTTCTATCTCCCTAGCCCCACCCAACCTATACCCACTATTCCCCCATCCACGTACCTTACCTCCTCTCTCATCCTCCTCTCACACTCTCGCGTTATTTCTTACACTCTCACTTGCACCCTTTCTGGCTCATATTTCCTCTTGCTCATCATCAGTGCCACCCTTTGTCAATGGCTTCCTCCCTTGCTCTATTCCCCTTCTCATCCAGCACCACTTATCGCATCCTCCCATCAAACTTTGCACTCTCCTCCTTACACCCTGGTGCCTATAAATGCAACATGCAAAGAACATCTGAACGCCAAAAGGATTGGCATTGCCAATGCTTTTTAAGGAATGCTGCTCAAGTACCCGCACTTTCCAACAGGACAGATGTACATAATTATAGGAACAGTAACTGCACTTCTCAGAAGAGCTCCTATGCTGACACAGAACCAACATTTGCTGCCAAGAAAAGAACAAAAAAACCTAAACAGGAACAGTGTTTGAATATATTTGTCCCGCTGTGTTGGCATGTATGTTGTACAATGGTGGGCAGTGTGTGTAGCCTGCATTACTGTGTCAGACCTTAGGCCTAACAGTCCTTCAGAGGCATGGCCGGTTTATTGATCTCCTGATTCCTGTATGGGATATTCTTTTAAGTCACCAGTAACGCTGATGCACCGCCATTCGAAAGTCAGGGAATCCTTGCTTACTACTGGCATTGCTTCCACCGTAGGGGCCTTCCAGCCGTGCAAGCCGGTTTGTACATACAGCTCAGGGGGTAACTGCACCTGCTGCAGAGATCTACTTTTAACCTGCAAGTCTGGGGTATACACCCTTTGTGTGTCTCTGCAGAGATATATGTTTAATATGTAGGCTACAAGTTGAAACCCAGCCGAGCCGATGTGCCTTCCACTTATCCAGCAGTCCTTTAATGGAATTCAATAGCACATTAATGCCGATGCTCATATCCCTTTAAAAGGATTATATGCTAGTAATTATCAGAGCCTAAATACATGTACTGGGACAAAAGCAACACGTCACAGCAATGTTACCACATTTAAGGAGAGTAAGTGTACGTGGCACCACCTTCTGCTGGTAGAGGAGGGGAACCGGCAACCCAACCTGCTCCAACTACCAACATGGAATGCATCCCATTCTGCTCTACCTACCAACATGGAATGCATCACATTCTGCTCTACCTACCAACATGGAATGCATCACATTCTGCTCTACCTACCAACATGGAATGCAACACTTTCTGCTCCACCTACCAATATGGAATGCATCACATTCTGCTCCACCTACCAACATGGAATGCATCACTTCCTGCGCCACCTACCAACATGGAATGCACCAGTTCCTGCTCCACCTACCAACATGGAATGCATCACATTCTGCTCCACCTACCAACATGGAATGCATCACATTCTGCTCCACCTACCAATATGGAAAGCATCACATTCTGCTCCACCAACCAACATGGAATGCATCACATTCTGCTCCACCTACCAACATGGAATGCATCACATTCTGATCCACCTACCAACATGGAATGCATCCCATTCTGCTCTACCTACCAACATGGAATGCATCCCATTATGCACCACCTACCAACATGGAATGCAACACTTTCTGCTCCACCTACCAATATGGAATGAATCACATTCTGCTCTACCTACCAACATGGAATGCATCCCATTATGCGCCACCTACCAACATGGAATGCAACACTTTCTGCTCCACCTACCAATATGGATTGCATCACATTCTGCTCTACCTACCAACATGGAATGCATCCCATTATGCGCCACCTACCAACATGGAATGCAACACTTTCTGCTCCACCTACCAATATGGAATGCATCACATTCTGCTCCACCTACCAACATGGAATGCATCACTTCCTGCGCCACCTACCAACATGGAATGCAACACTTCCTGCTCCACCTACCAACATGGAATGCATCACATTCTGCTCCACCTATCAACATGGAATGCATCACATTCTGCTCCACCTACCAATATGGAAAGCATCACATTCTGCTCCACCTACCAACATGGAATGCATCACATTCTGATCCACCTACCAACATGGAATGCATCCCATTATGCGCCACCTACCAACATGAAATGCATCACATTCTGCTCTACCTACCAACATGGAATGCAACACTTTCTGCTCCACCTACCAACATGGATTGCATCACATTCTGCTCTACCTACCAACATGGAATGCAACACTTCCTGCTCCACCTACCAACATGGAATGCATCACATTCTGCTCCACCTACCGACATGGAATGCATCACATTCTGCTCCACCTACCAACATGGAATGCAACACGTCCTGCTCCACCTACCAACATGGAATGCATCACATTCTGCTCCACCTACCAACATGGAATGCATCACATTGTGCTCCACCTACCAACATGGACTGCAACACTTCCTGCTCCACCTACCAACATGAAATGCATCACATTCTGCTCTACCTACCAACATGGAATGCAACACTTCCTGCTCCACCTACCAACATGGAATGCAACACTTCCTGCGCCACCTACCAACATGGAATGCATCACATTCTGCTCCTTTTGATGTCCCCCAGCCCGGCCGTAGGTGATCAGGCTAATCAGATTTACAACCACTGTGTTTATTTTATAGCATATGTTGGCCATTTAGATTGGAGGAAACACCTGGGTTGTTTTGTGCATTCTGTTCAGTTTTGGTGGGTGGGCTGCACAAAGCGTCAAAATTGACACAAATGCGGTGGTACGCCCAGCATGCGCCTCTTCCAACCCTTGAGCTGAATGGGATGTCCAGAGCAGGGATATACTTTTAAAGGCCGAGTAGCAGCACTTGTGAGCAGAATCCCTCTACTCTTTCTGGGACAGTTCTGCATGTTTCAACAGGCCTTTTAGTCTTTTAATGGGGCAGCAGAACGGCTGCAACCATAATTGTAACGGGGCAGTGCTGGCCATTGTGAGATAGGCTGCTGCTGTACTTAAATGGGCCATGTCATGTTTTCCTAAGAAAGATGTGTAACCTTTAATAGTGTATTGTTGCTTTCAGTATCAGCATAGAGCCCCCCATACACCGAATGGCTATGGGATATGAAATCCACTGCGATGGCCCTAAGGCAAGAATGAGACACACTCTGCACCGTGACCTGGGAGAATACCACTAAGCCAGGCTAGTCTGGTCTGCCCTAACGCAGAACCTCTAGAGATCACATCTGATATCCCACCAACGCCCGGCCCTCCCACCTCTCACAACACACTCGTTTTAGAATCAGACATCTCTAACTCCCACTGCTCGCCTCGCAGGATGTAGCGATCAGTGCTGGTGGGCCACATTTTAGCTCCCCTGTACCCTGGCCACCGCCTTAAACCAGGCAGCGGCGCTAGACCTTTATTGTTATGTGTATTTTTGCGCGACAAGGTGCAGGAATGAGGCAGGGGGTGTTGGTAAACAGACCCAGAAGAATGAGGGCTACGTGTACGCAGTGCATTAACCCCATTGTAGTCAGCCTGCAATGTTTTTATACTTAACAGTGTGCAAATGGAGCAGAGGCTGTGCCCCTCTCATCCACCCCCTGCACTCACGGCCTTGAGGTGCTGCACCTGGGCAGAGAGGACTTAGGGGCCACTTTGACTTACCTTAAAAGTACGGTAGTAGCTAAACTGAGTCTGCTGAGGTCTCTCAGGAGGTCGAGTCGCAGCAGTCGGAGAGTCTCACTATGTCTCTCTCCCACCTTGATGCACATGCTGTCAGTCTCTCAGGAGCACGCGTTGCTGCCTGGCTTGCTTCTCCAATCTCCTCCGTTCTGGAAGCTGCGTGATGCTGCGCAGCAGTGCACTGCACACTCAGGACACGTGCAGTATGTTGTTCCCTGGCCTGGGCAGGGCACGCTCCAAAGGCGCAGGCCCAGGGGTGGAGTGGGCACGAATGACCAAGCAGAGTTCTTGTTTTACCCGCTGATGTAGCCTGCAGACAGTCTGAAGTTGGCCACATCACAGCACAGACAGGCTGCAGACCATATTTTACACGCTGCAGAGAGAGACACAAACTGGGGGGAATAAATGCCATTGTATCCCCCCACTTAAAATTGTGGGGGGATTTGCTCCACCTGCTCCCCCATGTCCTACGCCCATGTATCCACCCACTGCGACGACAGCAGCAGCTAAAGAGCAATATCGACCCATTGCGACCACAGCAGCAGCTAGAGGGCAGTATCCACCCATTGCAACCACAGCAGCCACAAGAGGGCAATATCCACCACAGCAACAGCTAGAGGGTAATATCCACCACAGCAACAGCTAGAGGGCAATGTCGACCCATTGCAACCACAGCAGTGGCTAGAAGGCAATATCCACCCATTGCGACCACAGCATCAGCTAAAGGGCAATATCCACCCGTTGTGACCACAGCAGCAGCTAGAGGCAATATCCACCCATTACAACCACAGGAGCAGCTAGAGGGCAGAATCCACACGTTGCGACCACAGCAGCAGATAGAGGCAAAATCAACCCGTTGCGACCACAGCAGCAGTTAGAGTGCAAAGGATGCTGCGCATAGTAATACCTATAGTTCTGCTTCCTTCCTTGGATGATTTTGCTAGCTTCTGATTTTAAAGCTAACTCAAGCCCTGCGGTAACAACCTGTGCTGGGGTTCCTGGCCTTCTTCATGCTGAGACTGTATCATGTTCAAGATGCAGCTGCATACCTCCTTACACAAGCGAGTAAATGGTGTGTGATGCCAGTCTAGTGTGGTGGTGTTGATGCATTCTGCATTCCACAAGGGTAAACTTTGTTGCTGATGTTGCTTCCTGGCATCGGGAGCCCTCTCAAGCTGGTGCTCCCCAGTATAAGAAAAACAATTGGGCCATCCTTTTCTGCAAATAATGTGCCTTTGTCTGACTTCAAAAAGATACCTTGGTTCTCGCTGGGGGACAGGACATCTTAGTTCTCGCTGTGGAACAGGAGATCTTGGTTCTCGCTGGGGAGAGGAGATCCTGGTTCTTGCTGGGGACAGGAGATCTTGGTTCTCGCTGTGGGACAGGAAATCTTAGTTCTCGCTGGGGAGAGGAGATCCTGGTTCTTGCTGGGGGACAGGCGATTCTGGTTCTTGCTGGGGGACAGGAGATCTTGGTTCTTGCTGGGGGACAGGAGATGTTGTTTCTCACTGGGGAATAGAAGATCTTGGCTCTCACTGGGGAACAGAAGATCTTCCTTCATTGTTTACAGCTCTTCTTCTAAAGATCACTTAAACCTTTTTCTATCCGAGTCGGATGGAACCATAAATAAAGACTCTGGCTAGGAAACAGCTGGAGGGCAATATCCACCCAATATGACCACAGCAGCAGTTGAAGGGCAATATCCACCGGTTGCTACCACAGCAGCCGCTAGAGGGCATTGTCCTCCCATTTCAACCACAGTAGCAGCTAAAGGGGAATGTCTACCCATTGCAACCATTTGTATTTTGTTTATTTATATAGCGCACCGGGCCCTCAGGCATCTGGCCGCGTATAGCAGTCGCTAGAGGGAAATAGCCACCCATTATGACCACAGCAGCAGCTAAAGGACAATATCCACCCATTCCAACGTCAGCAGCAGCTAGAGGGCATTATACAGCCATTGCAACCACAGCAGCCGCTAGAAGGCAATATCCACCCACTGCGACCACAGCAGGTGCTAGAGGGAAATGTCCACCCATTGTGACCATAGTAGCAGCTAAAGGGCAATGTCAACCCATAGCGACCACAGCAGCAGCTAAAGAGCAATATTCACCCATTGCGAACACAACAGCCTCTAGAGGTCAATGTCCACCCATTGCAACCACAGCGGCAGCTAGAAGGCAATATCCACCCATTGCGACCACAGCAGCAGCTAGAGGGCAATATCCACCCATTGCGACCACAGCAGCAGCTAGAGGGCAATTTCCACCCATTGCGACCAAAGCAGCCGCTAAAGGCAATATCCACCACAGCAGCAGCTAAAGGACAAAATCCGCTCATTGTGACCACAGCAGCAGTTGGTGTGCAAGGGATGCTCTGCAAAGAAATACCTAGAGTTCTGCTTCCATCCCCAGATGATTTTCCTTGCTTCCGAATTTAAAGCCAACTCAAGCCCTGCGGTAACAACCTGTGTCTGGGGTTCCTGGCCTTCTTCACGCTGAGACTGCATCATGTTCCAGATGCAGCCGCATACCTCCTTACACAAGCTAGTAAGTGGTGTGTGAAGCCGGTCTAGTGTGGTGGTGTTGATGCATTCTGCATTGCTTTGTCGCTGATGCTCCTTCCTTGCACTGGGGACCCTTTCAAGTTGGTGGTCTTCAGAATAAAAAACACAAATGGGTCATCCTTTTTTGCAGGTAAATATGCCTTTGTCTGACTTCAAAAAGTTACCTTGGTTCAAGCTTGGGGACGGGATATCTTGGTTCTCGCTGGGGGACAGGAGTTATTTGTTGTTGCTGGGGGCAGGCTATCTTGGTTCTCTTGTGGGATAGGAGATCTTGGTTATTGCTGGGGGGCAGGAGATCTTGGTTCTTGCTGGGTGGCAGGAGATCTTGATTCTTGATGGGGGCAGGATATCTAGGTTATCGCTGGGTGGCAGGAGACGTTGGTTCCCACTGGGGACAGGAGATCTCGGTTCTCATTGGGGGTCAGGAGATCTTGGTTCTCGCTGGGGACAGGAGATCTTGGTTGTCACTGGGGGCAGGAGATCTTGGTTCTCACTGGGGACAGGAGTTCTTGGTTTTTGTGGGGGTCAGGAGAACTTGGTTCTTGCGCAGGGGCAGGAGATCTTGATTCTCGCTGGGAGCAGGAGATCATGGTTCTCACTGGGTGCGCAGGATATCTTGGTTCTCACTGGGAGACAGGAGTTCTTGGTTCTTGTGGGGGTCAGGAGATCTTGGTTCTCGCTGGGGGGCAGGAGATCTTGGTTCTTGTGGGGGTCAGGAGATCTTGGTTCTCACTGGGGGACAGGAGATCTTGATTCTCGCTGTGAGCAGGAGATCCTGGTTCTCGCTGGGGGTGGGGGGCAGGACATCTTGGTTCTCACTGGGGAACAGGTGATCTTCCTGAATTGTTTACAGCTCTTCTTCCAAATACCATTGAAACCTTTTTCTGTCTGAGTCGGATGGAACCAAAACGATTCTGGCTAAGAAACAGGAGAACAGAGCTGGACAGGATGCCTCAGAGGGGACCATTTGTGATCAGTGTCAGAGTGGGATCTTTGGGGTCTCTTGTAGACAGACTTCAGAGAATAGGTGGGCACTCCCACGAGAGAGAATTGCAGCCCTACGAAATTGCAGCACAAACCATAATAATATAGGCGTATAACGGTCACAGTTAAAATTGACTTTCTGATCACAGTTATGCCTAATAATGACATGTGTTTACATTTATTAGCTCATTGACTGAAAATCTGTACAATTCTGTCAATACATGATCTCATTCTCACAATTCTGCAAATGAAAGAAGCAGAGGCATTGCTAGGGGGGGCTCAGGGGGCTAATGCCCCGGGTCTTTCCGTTATAGCCCCGGATAGAAGCTCAGGGGTTACAACCAAAAAAGCTAGCTAGCCCCCAGTCCTGACAGTCCCATAATTAGCGTAGCCCCGGAACTTTTCCAGACCTAGCAACACCCCTGGAAATAAGCTTTAAGGAAGTGTAGTGTACGGGAAGACCTGAGAAGGTTTGCTAAGGAACGTGGAATAACGCCAGAGGCTGGACATGCCTAGGACACAGAAAAGCAGAGTTTCTATCGAGTCAATGAAAGATGTACAGTTAGTGAATTCATTTTGGCTTTTCTTAGTGAATGTTTTGATTTTGTTTATATGATCCTAAATAGACAATCCTAGGAGTTTTGGTGGAAACCTGTAGAAACAAGTGTGCACCATGAGCCATCAAATGTTTTAGATGCAACTGTATTTTGGAATGTCTGACATCTGCCCACATTCAGTATGTGTGGAACTCATCACATTTGTCCTGTGGAATTATCCAGGGGCTTCTGCTAATGCCATGAGTTCGGGCTATTTTCACATGTTCACTCAAACCGCTTGCCTTGATATCGGACACCACCTTCACTTTGAATGCCATCTACTTAGATAAAACCCTGTACCCAGAATCAATCTGACTGCTATTCCATTGAATACAGAGGATCCAGTCCGGTGACATCTTATGTAGGGTTATATCCTGCACTCATAGTGATTTTACGGCTGTGAGCTGGATGGCGTATGATTTGACGTCTAATCCTAGATTCATGATAGCGTTCAGGTGCATGGTGGTGTGGCTAAGGATCGGGACCCATTTCTTTGCACACTCGGGATGCCTTAGGCAAGACAAAAGGGGTGATGGCTGGAAGTTTTAGACTTAATCTTAACCTCTGGCATTGCTGTAGGCAACCCTACAGTTCTTCAGCCTGCTACTTGTTAATGAATGGGTGTGGTGGTTTTCTGGGTCAGTGAGCCTAAGTCAGAGTGCTGGCTGGTTCTGGCTCCTTGCACTTTAACCCTCAGTGGAGGTTGCAGCACTTCTGATTCCCTGTGCAGCTGCCGTCGTTATTGCACTAATCGGGGTCCTTTTGCTTACATACTCAATTGTCTTTTGGACATTGACCAGCTTTGTCTGTAACAAAGGTATGCGGCAGGATTAAAAACTCTGTGACTGAAGGGGATACCACTATAGCAAGGCAATAATAGTGTCTTCCTGGTGCAGCCCCACATCAGAAGGCATACCTGCCAGTTACCTAAACATTACTCTTCCCCAGGGAGCACCACCTCACATGTCATGAGCATCACACTTTGACAGTCCTTAGAGAAGTCAGAGGAGAAGGTCTTGGGCATGAATGTGTTCGCAAATATCATCCTTTTAGAAGAACTAGCTGCTTCCAAGAGTATTACTGCAACACAAGGCTATGCAAGATTGAAAGATATCACAGGAAGTGACATCACACTGTACTGTACCATTTACAACCATGGATGGATGAACCGTATTATTTGATGGCATTCCAAGACAGTTCTGCAATGGTGCAGATGAGATACAAAAAATACAATCGTAAGGGATGTTGACCAGAGTATTGCCAGTGGTCAGGGTTGATATCCTTCCACCGATCACATGTGTTTGTTTATGCTTGACCATTTATAAACCTCACTGGACAGACAATCACGAAACAAAGAGGCATCACACTGCCCCTGAATCTGTAAAGCCCTCAAAGGAAGAGGTATCGCACTGCCCTGAATCTATAAATACATCAAAGGAAGAGGCATCACACTGCCATTGACTCTATAAATACATCAATGGGAGTGGCATCACACTGCCCCTGAATCTTTAAAGACATCAAAGGAAGGGGCATCACACTGCCCTTAATCTGTAAAGACATCAAAGGAAGAGGAATTACAACGCCATTGTCACTATACAGACATCAAAGCAGGAGGCATCACACTGCCCATGAATATGTACAGACACTTCCCATGAATCTGTAAAGACACTTCCCATGAATCTGTAAAGACACAAAGGGGGTGGCATCACACTGCCCATGAATCTGTAAAGACATCAAAGTAGGTGGCATCACAGTGCCCATGAATCTGCAAATACATCAAAGGAAAAAGGCATCACACTGTCATTGAGTTTATAAAGACATCAAAGCATGAGGCATTGCAGTCGCCATGAAGGCATCAAAGGAAAAGGCATTACACTGCCATTGACTTTATTAAGACATAAAAGCAGGGCACATTACACTGCCCATGAATCTGTAAAGACATCAAAAGGAAGTGGCTCACACTGTCCCTGAATCTGTAAAGACATCAAAGAAAGTGGCATCACACTGCCCATGAATCTGTAAAGACATCAAAGGAAAAGGCATCACACTGCCCTGAATCTATAAAGACATCAAAGGAAAAGGCATTACACTGCCCATGAATCTGTAAAGACATCAAAGGAAAAGGCATCACACTGCCCATGAATCTGCAAAGACAACAAAGAAAGAGGCATCACACTGCCCAGAAATCTTTACAGACACTTCCCACGAATCTGTATGGACATCAAAGAAAGTGGCATCACACTACCCATGAATCTGTAAAGACATTCAATGAAGAGACATCACACTTCCAATGAATCTGTATAGACATCAAAGGAAGATGCATCACACTTCCCATGAATCTGTAAAGATATCAAAGGAAATGGAATCACACTGCCCATGCATCTGTAAAGATATCAAAGGAAGCGGCATCTCACTGCCCATGAATCTAATAAAACATCAAAGGAAAAGGCATCACACTGTCCTTGACCGACCAAAGACTTCCCTAGGAGGGATATTACACCGTCTCTGACTCCACTGATGGACCAATGCATGTGTTTTAAACAATCTTTATTTAAAACATAAATGTACATATGATGATGGGAGTGAACACTAAAATAAACATAATTTCAAATGAGTACATGTAAAATATCAGCTTTAAGATTATTTACATGTCTAGAGATCACAAAGCCCAGTTCTGAAACTCACCCCTCCTGTTCATTCTGCTCAATCCAACCCACTGACTCGGGTTTTCATTTGGTTGCCTGTTCCTTTCTCCTTTCATATTCCAACTATAACTAAGGTCTGAAGCCCCTCTTGCTCCTCTGGAGGCCCTGCTTCATGCTGCAGCCTGGCTGTTTTGGGGAGTCGCTGTCTCTACCTAAGTACCAGGATCCCCTTCAAGGCTTCCTGCCTTGCTCATAATGTGGTCCATGTTGGCCATGCAAGCTTCTTGGGCTCCGGAATCTGGATTCTGTTGGCCTCACGAGGCTTGGGAAGTTGAGATCAACTTCGAATGCAAGTCCCCAAGGACATGTACTTCTCAGCCCTTCTCGTTCTTTCTTTGGGAGGGTTCTCTCTTGTTGGAACATGCTCCCTGTTTATCTTCATCTGATTTCCGATGGTTTGCAATTTAGCCATCTTTGACTACCTGCTTTGCAGGTTGGCATTGAAGTAGGCTCTGATATCCTGCCTTCTTTCGCTAGGCACTTGTTTGCACTGTATTTGTAGTTGTAGCTTTTGATGATCTGATATTAGATTTACTGTACAGCAATTCAATGTTTTGTTCTCACATTAGAACAATGGTAATGTATAATTGAAAGCAGCAATTTAGGTGGGAGTCATGGCTACTCCTACTCCTCGAAACTACCAAATCACGCTTTGGCACTTGCACCCTGGAATCTAAGCAGTCTACAGAGAATCAAGCATTGTCTCAACATGTTCACCTGTGATGGGCAAAGTAAAGGCAATGGTGTTTTTATTCACTGTAAATGAGGATGTGGCAGCAATGTATTGATGGTGTGTGCCGATCTACTGTGGACACATTAACCAACAAGTGTCGGCCATCTCCACAGAGTTGGCTAGCTCGAGGAACATGAACGCCATTTAAGCACTAGCAGCAGCTGAGTCCGCCTATGCATGAGGAATCACTAGAGCGAGACAGAAACTCATGTTTGACGAGTTGAACTCATGGAAGAGTGATGCAGAGACCCAGACGGAGCCCCAGATCAGAGCGTGCACACGAGTAATTGATCTGTGTAATTGCATAGAAGCATTATCACTGAGACATGATTCTCTCGCACTTCCTCCCACGTGCTAGACATCCTCGTTCCCCCTTCGGTGCACTGTCCAACATGCCAACTGCATGAGAAGGTAGGAGTAGGACTTGCAGTCATCCACAAATCTGGCTTGTCTCGTACAGAGCCATCTGGCGATGGAGGCCATGGAGCGCCTCACATGGCACTATAGCAAAGACAGACCCCCATATCGCCCACCTCCCAGGTGTAGGGCATTTCTCAATGAGATCAGTGTCATACTCATATAAATCTTCTTTGATGACTTCAACATACCAGAAAACCAAGTCATGTAAAGCACTGCAGATGCCCTCCTTGACCTCACTGAATCAAAGAACATGAAACAGCGTGCACTGAAACCTTCACATTTTAGGGACAACACATTCAATCACCAATTCCCCACTTTGCCTCTAGTCAAATGCCTACACCCTATTCCACTTGACTGGACAACCACACTGCCAGGGCCCACCATCTAACTCCTATCCTCCCTACTACCAAGGGGCAAGGTAAGCCCACCATGTCTCCACCAACCTCCTTCTAGAACGTTGATACAAGGGCCAGGGTTAGCCCACCATGTTCCCACCAAGCTCCTTCTAGAACTTGGAGGAAAGGGCCAGGGGAAGCCCACCATGTCTCCACCAAGCTCCTTCTAGAACTTGGATGCAAGGGGCAGGGTAAGCCCACCATGTCTCCACCAAGCTCCTTCTAGATCTTGGAGGCAAGGGGCAGGGTAAGCCCACCATGTCTCCACCAAGCTCCTTCTAGAACTTGGATGCAAGGGGCAGGGTAAGCCCACCATGTCTCCACCACGCTCCTTCTAGAACTCGGATGCAAGGGGCAGGGTAAGCCCACCATGTCTCCACCACGCTCCTTCTAGAACTTGGATGCAAGAGGCAGGGTAAGCCCACCATGTCTCCACCAAGCTCCTTCTAGAACTTGGATCCAAGGGGCAGGGTAAGCCCACCATGTCTCCACCAAGCTCCTTCTAGAACTTGGATGCTCTGCAATAAATCCTCATAACATTGGCCTCGGTTAGCCCAGTCAACTGGGATGTTGGCACCCTACTATCGTCCTTTGACCACATCATGCCTGACCATGCCCCCACGTAGCAACATTGTACAGGGAGCTAAACCCTCTGAACTTGCACCTTTAGCAGTTAGACTATAGCAAGGCTCAGGACGAGGCTGGCATGTAAAGAAAAAACAAGCATGTTCTTGGGATTCACCTGCCCGCTGAAACACTCTCCCGGTGGCACTGTTGGGGTGGCGCCAGTGCTCTTGATGTTCAGGATAAATCTCAAGGCCCGTCTCGAGGAAGAACTTGGGGAATATCACGGATCCTCAGCTGGGACCTCTATGGAGCAGGACCCCCCCCCCAGATCTACAGTAGAATAGGTCTTCCCTGGAGCCGGCTTACTTTGCTGCTGTAACTCTAAACCAACATCGCATAGTGATTGGTTGCTTCCTTAGTAAGTGCCCCTATATAGGGCCAAACACAATATAACATATAGAAGCTTTAAGAGTGGGGTAATGCATCTAAAAAGATGCACACTGGTATAGAAAGGCTCTGATTAGAGACATAAAAACATGTGTAGAGATTTGATAGATCAACATAAAATATATACCCCGTGGTATTGGAAACAGTTTATTGTAGGCTTTGTCACTAAATAAGTGAACTTTCCAGGGGAACTATTGCACAAAGGGGCCATAAGGGCAGGCAAGATAAGTGTCTCACCAGGGAACCACCTCCAGCTAGAGTAAGGGCATTTACCAAGGGCAGTGTGGTGCCATTACCCGTCGGCTTCACTTGCCCTGCCGGTGATTATCATCTGCACCACAGAAAAGCGGCACAGCATGGACGCTGATAAGATTTAAATAACTGGATAATTGGAATTCCATGTGTTGTTTTTTAAAATATTTATTTGAATTTGACGCACGCAGCAGGATGCACAGGCCCCCTACACTAGTAACTAGCCTGAGTGGCACTCATGAGAAGAGAGCCCAGAAAATCCCGGAGTGAGGCAGCTCCTCTCACACAGAATGCTTTGTGAGGATCAGAATTCCCCATTGATGTGACTTGCTTTCTGAGGTAGTGGCAACAGATTACAGTTCACACATTCTACAGAGAGGGGAACGTATGTGGCATTTCCCTCAGATGTGCCCTCCCTCTTCCCCTGAACAGGCAACTCCGCAATGACAGAAAATATGCTGTCTCTGGAGCTTTCAGTTTTTTTTATGGCGGCCATCTTGGAATAGTTTCTCTGCACGCTGCACTCTCCTTCCACTTTTCATTGAATTCGACGCTACTTTGAGTTTAACTAAAGACCAGGAGCCCAATTCGAATCCATCCCCTGTTCCTGTGCCTGCCACCGATCTCCTACCTCCCCAGTACCTTCTACCCACTGATGCCATTCCTCGGAAGCACACACTTAGTAGATAACCTGCTGGTTGAACCTCTAAAGAATTTTGAGAAGTTGTTTTCGGCAAATGTTTCAGAGTTTATAGGACTAGTGAGAGGGGAGAGATTATGGAAGCAAATCACCAGATTTCACATTGTTTTAATATATTTTACATCATTTTATATGATATGATTTCACATTATATGATTTACCAGCTTGCACTAAATACACTCCTTAGGATGTAACACCACCAGCTTGCACTACATACGCCCCTTAGGATGCAACACCACCAGCTTGCACTAAATACACCCCTTAGCATGTAACACCACCAGCTTGCACTAAATACGCCCCTTAGCATATAACACCACCAGCTTGCACTAAATACACCCCTTAGCATATAACACCACCAGCTTGCACTAAATACACCCATAGCTTGTAACACCACCAGCTTGCACTAAATACACCCATAGCTTGTAACACCACCAGCTTGCACTAAATACGTGGCTTAGTATGTAACACCACCAGTTTGCACTAAATATGTCCCTTAGCAGGTAACAGCAGGACCTTGCTCTAAATAAGTCCCTTAGCATGAACACCACCAGCTAGCACTAAATAACCCCTTAGCATGCAACACCATCAGCTAGCACTAAATACCCCCTTAGCATGTAACACCTCCAGCTTGCACTAAATACACCCCTTAGCATGAACACCACCAGCTTGCACTAAATACACCCATAGCTTGTAACACCACCAGCTTGCACTAAATACACCCATAGCTTGTAACGCCACCAGCATGCACTAAATACACCCCTTAGGATGTAACACCACCAGCTTGCACTAAATACACCAATTAGCATGTAACACCACAGGCTTGCACTAAATGCGCCCCTTTGCATATAACACGGCCAGCTTGCACTAACTACACCCCTTGGCATATAACACCACCAGCTTGCACTAAATACACCCATAGCTTGTAACACCACCAGCTTGCACTAAATACACCCCTTAGGATGTAACACCACCAGCTTACACTAAATACGCCCCTTAGGACGTAACACCACCAGCTTGCACTAAATATGCCCCTTAGCATATAACAGCACCAGCTTGAACTAAATACACCCCTTGGCATATAACACCACCAGCTTGCACTAAATACGTGGCTTAGTATGTAACACCACCAGTTTGCACTAAATATGTCCCTTAGCAGGTAACAGCAGCACCTTGCACTAAATAAGTCCCTTAGCATGAACACCACCAGCTAGCACTAAATACCCCCTTAGCATGTAACACCACCAGCTAGCACTAAGTATCCCATATCATGTAACATGATTATGCAGCCATTCGCTCTATACAACATGATCATACAGCTGCCAGCTGGGCACAGCTTTATTTTGTCAGCATGAGCTTTACCAAGCATGATTACACACCCATGAGCGGGACACAACACACATATAAAGCCTTGTTCTGGAGACTACTGGCTATTCAGCCATGAGCTGTATCCAGCATGATTATAGGGTCCTGAGCTGGACAAGATAGGAACATATATGTAATCGACTTTTGGCCATTGACCAGTTTTTGTTGTAACAAAGTGTGTGCCAGATTAGAAAACCCTGTGACTGAAGGGGATACAAATGCCATAAGGCAGCAATAGTGGGGTCCTAGTGCCACTGAACTGGAGGTTTACCTCCCACTGAACTGTTTATTATGTTCATGAAAAGACCTTCAGTGCACATCTTAGCTTAAAATGCACACTCTCGGGTCAAACCTGTCCTTTATGCAAGCATCACAGTGCACCCCAGAGATCCACCTTATAAGTTATCCCTATCACTATTTGCCAATCTCCAGGACCCCAGAGGTGGAGGAACTTGTCACTGTGTTGCATAGACATGTACCTATTAAGACCGTTCTCACCTGGCTCTGCTGTGGTGCCATTCGCCACAATACTAAGGGGTAGAGCAAGTGACAACCCTCCTAACCATGACCCTTAAATGACATCACAAGAAGTGACAGTACACTGTCATTGATCACTTAAAGACCACACTGTAGCTGGCCTCTACAAAACATCAGTGGAAGGTGCCTGTCTCAGTCAGAGGATGTTACATAACAGTGCCAGTGCCTGTGACCACTCAAAGGCATCACAAGAAGGGCATCAAAGGAAGTGATATCAGTCTGCTCTTGACCAATCAAAGGCATCACAAGAAGGGCATCAAAGGAAGTGACATCAGACTGGCCGTGACCACTCAAAGGCATCACAAGAAGGGCATCAAAGGAAGTGATATCAGTCTGCTCTTGACCAATCAAAGGCATCACAAGAAGGGCATCACATGAAGTGACATCAGACTGGCCGTGACCACTCAAAGGCATCACAAGAAGGGCATCACAGGAAGTGACATCAGACTGCCCTTCGCCACTCAAAGGGACCACAAAAAGGGCAACACAGGACGTTTATATCAGTCTGCTCTTGACCAATCAAAGGCATCACAAGACAGGCATCGCAGTAAGTGACATCAAACTACCCCTCACCACTCAAAGGCATCACAAGAAGGGCATCACAGGAAGTGACATCAGACTGCCCTTGACCACTCACAGGATGTGACATCAAACTGCCCTTTACCACTCAAAGGCAATGCAAGAAGGGCATCACAGGAAGTAGCACCAGACTGGCTTTGACCACACAAAGGCATCACAAGAAGGGCATCACAGGAAGTGATATCAAACTGCCCTTCACCACTCAAAGGCTTCACAAGAAGGGCATCACAGGAAGTGACATCAGACTGCCCTTCACCACCCAAGGGCATCACAAGAAGGTCATCACAGGAAGTGACATCAGACTGCCCTTCACCACCCAAGGGCATCACAAGAAGGGCATCAAAGGAAGTGACATCAGACTGCCCTTGACCACTCACAGGATGTGACATCAAACTGCCCTTCACTACTCAAAGGCAGCACACGAAGGGCATCACAGGAAGTGGCACCAGACTGCCTTTGACCACACAAAGGCATCACAAGAAGGGCATCACAGAAAGTGATATCAAACTGCCCTTCACCACTCAAAGGCATCACAAGAAGGGCATCACAGGAAGTGACATCAGACTTCCCTTCACCACACAAAGGAATCACAAGAAGGGCATCACAGGAAGTGACATCAAACTGCCCTTCACCACTCAAAGGCATCATAAGAAGGGCATCATAGGAAGTGGCATCAGACTGCCCTTCACCACTCACAGGAAGTGACATCAAACTGTCCTTCACCACTCAAAGGCATCACAAGAAGGGCATCACAGGAAGTGACATCAGACTGCCCTTGACTACACAAAGGAATCACAAGAAGGGCATCACAGGAAGTGGCATCAAACTGCCCTTCACCACTCAAAGGCATCACAAGAAGGGCATCACAGGAAGTGACATCAGACTGTTCTTCACCACATAAAGACTTCACAGGAGGCGTCAAACTAAACAGTTTGACTTCTCTAACGTACCATTGTATATTTTTTAAACTATCATTATTGAAAACATTGAAACTCGCAATTCTAATGATGGGGAAAACACCCAGCGACTAAAAGAAACATAATCACAAATCATTGCATTTACAGGCTCAGCTGTAAGAGCGGTAACAAAAGAGAGGTCCCCAAGCAGTCCACTGGTCTTTCAAGCATACGTTGCACCTCTAGTTTAATCTTTTCATTTGAACTATAATCTCTCAAAGCTATCGAAACTCTAGGCCAAGTTGCTGATTTTCATTTGTTGGCTGAGACCTTCTGATCTTTCATGTTTTGCCTACTCTAACCCATCTTTAGAGGTCTTCACAAATCCCCTTTGACTGTGCTTATGGTGTGTTTATTTCCAGAGCCAACAAATGTCATCAAAACCCAAATGTCTAAATACAGCTTGATTATCTCTCTGTGGATTCCATGGTCTACTCCAAGGATTCCTGTCCTGCTCATAACATAGCCATGACAGCAGTGCAGGCGTCTTGGCCTTTGCTCTTAGCATAGCCATGACAGCAGTGCAGGCGTCTTGGCCTTTGCTCTTAGCATAGCCATGACAGCAGTGCAGGCGTCTTGGCCTTAGCTCTTAGCATAGCCATGACAGCAGTGCAGGCGTTTTGGCCTTTGCTCTTAGCATAGCCATGCCTGCAGTGCAGGCTTCTTGGCCTTCGTGATTTTGACAGTCTGACAAGGGTGAGGAGCTTCGATCAACTTCAAATGGAGGTCCTCATTTTCTGGAGATCTTCGACCCTCTGTTGATCGTTTCTGGGAGTGTTTTCTTCCGTTCGAACAAATTCTCAATCTTCGTCTATTTTCAGATGTTTGGATATTTAAAAAGTCTCTAAAAATTGGCTTTGCAGTTTTGCATCTGGGTAGGCCCTGCTGCCCTGCTTTTTCATCCAGGCACTTGTTCATTTTGTTAATTCAAACTGTGTTGATTTCATTATATTTTATAGGTTTTTCTGTACAGTGTGCTGTTGTAATTCTATACTATGTTCATACTTTTGGAAGACGTTTATAACTAAATGAATTAAAGCAGGAAAAAAAGGGTTGTGGCTATTACTAAATGACGTTTGTGCGTCCGTGTGTATCGGTCAAATCTCTGCCTCTGCCTGGCTGAAGGGAATCTAGGATTAGCCGGCTTTTCTATTGCAATATGTTCACTGGTGTTTGATTCACTGTTGAGTTCTGTGGCTTATCCATGAAGGGGTGAGGGCCACGACCTGCCACCCATTAGAGAGGAGCTAAGCAAAGAGAGCCAGCCCATTATGAACAAAGCCACCAATATTTGAGTAATTCAGAATTCATGCAAATGACTTCATCTAGGACTAGTGACCAGGGAGAGCTCATATATGGAGTTCAGCCAGGGGATGACTGGCGACATTGGACCGGAGGAGGCAAGATTACTTTTCTGGTCCATAGTGCAATGCCCCAAGCCCACGGTGCAGCACCCCCAACTTCCAGAACAAGTCAACTCAATACCAACCTCTCCCCCTCCCACACATTCTCAAGTATACATAGTAGACATTATTGACTTTCCTTTCATTTTACGAAAAATAATTTTTCAGTTATGTTCGTGACTTCTTAGAAATCGAACCCCTGGAAATTCTCCCACTTACCAAACATAGTAAAGTTATTTCACAAGGATAACATCATTGGTGAAATGGGAAAGATGGGACTTGAGCCCAGTTTTCAATGTGTTGCAGTTTGTAATTTGACAGCAGGCTACATCTCCTCCCAGCCCATGCCCATCTTTAGTTTTAGAACAATGTAAAGAGACAGCAAAGCAAGAAAATGCTTTGGTAGAGCAGAGCCACTGCTGAACCTGTGGGTGACCATTTGCTCCCAGAGCCAAACAGGAGCTGGAATGGCAAAATGCACATAACCGGCTTCCTACCTCCCCAGCCCACAACTAAAAATCCATACCTGCACCCTGTGCACCCATCTCCCACATCGCGAGACCCTCACTTGTCATTGTGCCTCCTCACCAGTATGCTTAACATACATTGTTAAAATTATAATCATTTATAGAGGAACACTATAGAGAACAATTCGGATGAGTAAGGCTTTCTCTACAGATAGATAAGGAAAATAAGGCACAGCGATGACAAGTAATTTACTCAGGATCACATAATGTATGAAGTGTGTGATGTGGTGATTTGAGCACTGCCTTCTTGGTTCCATGGCTTTGAATTCAGAAAGGAGGGGAGACTTCATCTCCTTTTCCATCTTCAATATTAGAAACAAAAAAAATGCTTTCTGCAAAGTTGTTCTTCAAGGGTTAAATTAGTATACTGTTCAATAAATCTTGTTTTCAAAGCACCAATGTATCTAAAAGGGGGAAGCCTATTCATTATCTGTATCCTGAGGCAAATGCACCTCAGAAATGAACTAAGATTATACTTATAATGAACAATTATTATAATTATAATCTTAGTCTGTACAATTCTGTGTACTTTCAAAGCACCAAGTCACATGATAAAGCAACCTGAACAAATATTAGAGAAGTAGTAATTGTAACATATGCCCATAAAGCAAGCATGCATCACTTAGTCAGAAAAAAGAAATATGGTCAAGCCAGTGCCACAATCGGGTCAATGGCATGCAGGTTAGACATATATCCCAGCAACAGTCAACCTGCTGTTCCAGATGTGTACCTCCATCTCATTTCCCCTATTTTCTTTACCCATCATCCTCCAGAGTGCTTCCCTTGCACCATATTCTCTATGCCCCCATTTTTCCAAATAATTTACAGGCCTCCATTCCCCTTTTGCTCCATCTTTAACTATTAACTAAGTCCCCTTCCTGTACCTTGCATGCACCTCCTTCACTTGCCCACGTTGCTCAGTCACCAATTCCTTGCCCTTCACACACACCCTTTAATTGCCCTTCACACCAAGCCCATTCCTTGCCTCTATCCACCGTCCGTTGCCCAGGCTTAGAGTTAGACAGTAGACCCCCTTGATTTGCCATTCAGCCTCTGCCAGACACGACAAGAGTCCGTGGTCAGGATGTTGCTGGTAATTGAGGCAATGGGTTCTACAGTTGGACAATGCAGAGCAAAGGACGGCAAGGGGACAAGTCTTTTAGTGCTCCCAAGTGACACTTTCTTAGACAGTCGGCTGCATCTTTCAACTCACAGAAGCAGTGGGAACTGCATAGGGAATACACCTTGGGCCTGGCAATGGCGAGGGAGCAAGAGGAGCTTATTATATTCATGTGGGTTTTCAAAAAAGGTGGAGTGTGTGTGCATTTCAGTATCTGTAACTGCGGTAATGTGTTTGAGTGTATTTGTGACAGTGTAAAGTATAGGTGGAGGGATGCATCTTTGTTCATGTGACTTTGTATCTATATTTCGTAAAACTGGTGTTAATTTTCAAGTGTGTCTTTTGTTGGTTATGTAAGAGAAGTGTGTTGTGGACAAAACAATGGGTCTTATTACAAGTTTGGCAGTATTCTGGCAGCAAATCAGCTGTAATACTGCCAAGCTTAGTAACCGTTACCACCAGTTGGGCCCCAGGAGTTACCATTAGACTACAAGTGGTGGTAATTCCCCATGTTTGGAGTCCATAGGACTCCATGGGGATTATTTGCAGATTTACAGCCTGGGGAATTACCACATGGTAAATCTGAAGCCTTTTGGAGGTATAAAGTGGGGGATTTATCTCCAGGGTTTTGCTGGAGGTAAATCTGCAACTTTTCCTTTGCAAATTGGCAGATTTACCACACAGTAATTCAGCTGCCGCTAAATCCGACACACATTATAATTTGGCAGTGCGGGAAAAGTGGTGATAACAGAATTACCGCCACTTTTTTGCCGCATCGGTTAACTTGGAATGAAGCCCTATGAAAAACGATCACAGACTTAGGGGATCATTCAGAGTTGGGTGGCAACAGTAAAATTGCCAGTATTTGGCAAGTACTATTGATTTTACCATCCAGAGTTTGATCAAATACCATCAGTGGCATTTCATGGGAATGCTGGTGGTGGTATTTTAGGTGGAACTTTTGCATATAAACACCTATTTTGTCCTCTTCGTTAAAGGTGCAGGTAAAAAATCAAAAGAGGCCCCAATTTTATGTAATCTTTTTTTTTTTACGCTACAGAATGGTAACACAGGTGCTTCCCTTCAAGAGAGTGAAACACGTTTCTACAAAGGGCCATGTTGAGACGGTAAACAGGTGGGCATCTCTGATCACCTCCTCTCACCACCGTACCCATATAATGCATAATGGGGCAGTGTTTACCTTTTTGTGCATAAAGAAAATCAACAGTAGTGATGTGAGCCACTACTGGACATAGTCCATTTCCCCTTCACATTGATGCTGAAAATGGCTATAAAGAACATCTTTTACATTCCCGCCATCAGAGGTGATATTTCTGAAATACCACTGGAGGAGCTGGTTAACTTTGTTGAGTGGTATTAAAAAATCTGCACAACTCTGAATGAACCCCTTAGTTTGTAGTCTTCTAATAATTAATAACTGAATAGTATATATTTCTATGTGTGTTTTTTAACTGTGTCCAAAACTAAGTACCACCAACAGCCCAGCAGCCGTTTCTATAACCACCGTATAAGTAACATCCCTGGGTGCTATTCAGGGTGCTATTAAACTCTTTTTAAATGAACACACTGGTGATAAAGAAATTCACCAGAACATAGGAGAAGCATTTGGGCAGGATTGAACTGAGGACAAACTCTAATAAGATATGGACCCTTACTTCCTTGGCAAGTAGGAGTCGTGAAGGTTGCTGTAGATTGTAACAGGCAATCGTGTATGGGGAAAAACAAAGCATACAAGTGTCAATGACAAGTACCAACCCTCTTAGCATTTATAATGTGTGTCACACAACAATGAGCAATCCCTTCCACTAAAGAAACTTCGTGGAAAATGTAAATGTAGACAAAGACATTGTTTATTTATTTAATGTGTTTTCTTATTTTTATAATATAACCATCATCATCATAAAAATGTGTACAAAAGAGAAAATCGTTAGTTTGCAATCATTAAAATCTAATTGTAACAAAACACCACAACAACCAGTGATCTCGTATCTCATAATATTCATCTCATACCCTTTCATCCCCATTCAAACCAATATCATTCATACTTGTGCAAACGAACGCAATATCTATTGTCTGTCCTAAAATAAGAACACCTGGTCTATTCCACAGACCTTTAAATGCTTGACAATATTTTTCATCTAATAAAGTGCATCAACATATATTCTGAAAATGGCATATATTGTCAGATCTCTTTTAAATATATTCAATTGCCACGTAGTTTCTATATAAAACCCAAGTAAGATCCAACTCCTGGATGGAGTAGGAACTGTGGTTGTGTCGACTCGAGTTTCGGGCAACTAGTTAGTTGAAGGAATTCCAACCAGTGCGCCTCATCAGGACATGCAGATATAAAAAATACAGTTTTGTAAATAACTCGAAATGGTGTGTGTTGGATTAGTTTAGCGAGTAGTCAACTATTTTTATTCCTGTGCCTTTCATGTTCCAGTCCCACAAGAATGTAGTTGGCAAGCAATAGTTGGCCGGAATCTATCGCCGTTTTGTGCAAAAGCTTTGGCACCGTTCCCCAGGCTTAGGACCTCACATCAATAGTCTTGGTCAATCGAGCCAATTGTATCCCCTTCTGTTGTTCCCGTGAATTCCTTTGTCAGTGTCTCTGTTATATCTTAAGAGACCGCCTTGTCGACGTCAGGCGAAAGTCTCCATTAGCAATGAGGGCGTTTTCCCATTTGGCCCGGATGAGGGTACGGAGCCGGTGCTGACCCAGCTTCTGTGTTGCTCGCAAGATCGATCTCTCCAAAACAGCTATATCCAAGTCCAGCAGGAATTCAAGGTAGCCATTGTCCTCAATAACAAGAGAACGGCCATTTTCCTAATGGTGTATGGGGAGCAGTGGTGCCAACATTACCATGCAGGGTCACATAATTGGTTATGCAGACATTGCCACTGGGCGGTATAAACATGCCACTGCAGTCTAGACTCATTGTGGGGGCCTCCCGGGCCTATCTAGAGTATTGCTGAAATCAAGAAGAATGCCTGGCCCCATTTACACAGAGTCTGAGCAAGCTGTGCAGCTCTCGCTTCCATCGTAGCAGGCTAGATTCTGAAGGATTTCATCTTTGCAATTATATTATTTACATTTTGAAGCTCTGGCACATGGGGCAACAGCCCAGCCAGCCTGGGGGGCAGTTGCCCCTTTGCCCCCTTGCCAGTTCGCCCCTGAGTTCAGCATACGTCATGTTATTTTTGTGCAATGTTTTTCTTGGAGATGGAGAGATCCCTGTCTTTTGACAAGACCTGTCTCCGCTTGGAAGAAAGAATATGACTTAAGTGTTGCATCAAATGTAACCCCGAGACATTACAGGTAACTGCGGTGTCGTTCTTGCACTTAAAGCTGCAGCGGAAGTAGCAGCACTTCTGATCCCCAGAGCAGTCGCCGTCGCTCTGGCACTGGTCAGCTTCAGGCCTGAAGCAGCTGATGGTGGCCGCTGGGCACTGTCCTGGTTTCAGTTTCACTGAGAAAAGTTGTTAATGTGTAAAACTCTGCGCTCTCATGAGACAAAACCATACGTACAATCCTTACTGCGTACACTGGCCCTCATTGTAAGTTAGCGGAGGCAGCAATGCCCAGTAAAACATTCCACGCCTGGGCCTCACAGCACTTCGCATGCACACAATTGATAATGGGTGTCTCGGAGGTGCTGGGTGCCCCAGAGGGAAGGCATGAAATAATTCACTGGGCATCTATGCCCAGTAAGAAATTCCATGGTTGTCCCCTGGGGCTGCAGTGCCCGCTCACATAATCTGCCCCTTAGGCCCCCCAGTGCCTCGCAGACACACACACACACACAATCACATTCATAATGAATGTGATTATGTGTCAGGCGCTAGCACACTAGCAGGTAGGCATGGCGTTTTTTACTGGGCATCTATAATAAAGCAAGCATGGTCTATTGCGTGGGTAGTCTGGCATTTTGGTGCAGCTAGTCTAGCCCTTTCTTCCCATGGCATGACATTTTGTATTGGGCATCCTTTGATAAAGCAAGCCTGGCAAGTGTTGGATGGCTGGACTGACATTTTGGTGTAACCAGTGTAACCATTTCTTACTGTTGTATGACATTTTGTATTGAAAAACAGTAGGGGGGGCTCCATCCACATGTATATTTCTTTACAGCACATTCTTATTTTAGAGCCTGTAGATTCTAATGACTTAATTGTATATACGTGCTTCAAAGAGTAAGCCAAGTATCCCTGAAGAGAACAAGTTCTACTGTAGTATCAATCCACTCATAGAAACTAAAAGTATTAGTTTAAACTCAGGTTACTGCTTTTATTCTACTAGCAGTCTTGCTAATGAGTTATTCGTTTTTCAAGTATTTTGTAATATATATAAAGAGCATTGTTTTAAATACAAAGCATAATATCCAATTGCAAAGCTCATTGGTGGGTTAGTGCTGTATGTGCATCAAGCTAACATAAGAAAAAAATAAATAAAGATTACATAAATTCAAAACCCTTTTGTATTGGGCATCTTTGATAAAAGTAAAAATGATAAGTGTTATTGTGCAACTCAACTGGCATTTTGGTGCATTCAGTTAGGACATGTTTTCATACTGCGACATGGCATTCTTAATGGTAAAGCCAACTGGAGCATGTCCTTATGTGGGGAAACTGCCATATATTGCGAGAAGCATGGACATGGTTTCTTACAGTATCATTACTGGCATTATGCACAAAGCAAACATGAGTATGTTCTTATATGGGAATTATGAGGAATTTGACCATCGGCAGGATGGATGTGCGCTCGCCTGAGCTTTTTGAAATTTCTATTTAAATGGAAGGATGGTAGATCAACCTCAGGAAAATGTGTGGGGCAAATCCACACATATATTCCCATGCTCACACCACGAAAAAAGCATAGACCTGCGCACTCCGGGATGGACAATGCCTACAGGTACTATCTGACTTGTCATATTTAGTTTGAATGTGACACACGAGGGGTGCACAATGTCGTTCCAAGCAAAGGGATGGACCAACCTTCCGCCTGCAATGGTCAGCATGATTAACTGACAAAGGCTCCATGGAACCACCCTGCTTCTTTGTTAGGCCCTGCAGCGATTATCATACCAATAGAGGGTGCTTCAAACAGGCCCACACGGGGCCTGGCTGCAGAGGATAAGAAAGGATGCAGGAAAACTAACAACTGTTCATATGTAAGTGTGTGAACCTGAAGTCAGCTCCCGTCTCTCAGTATTGATGGCAGTGAACTGTCATGTCTGGGTCTGTTGTTTAAGGTATGCCACCCCGGTAGGGGGACCCCATTCATAACGTGCGAGAATGTGGTTTGCAGGAGCCAGAGAGTCTGGTCTCACCACAGCTTCATGGGAGACCTTCTGCTTTAACAGGGACTGCACAGGGAGGAGCATTAACCAAAGTGACTCTTTGAGCACAACAGACAAGAAGATGGGTGGGACTTAGTAGCACAAGGAAGTGAGCCCATAGCTCTTTCTGTTGAGTGAAGGGTTCAGCCAGTTTAGTTCTGCGGCACACCTTGTTCCCATTTTTCACCCCATTACCTTTCCTGTTGCAAATCACTCTGGTTCTTACCTCAGGCATGCAGAAGATTGTTGGGAGGGACCTTAGGATGGGGTTACTAAGGTAGGCCTAGCCTACACCAATCATTGTTGCCCACGTGGCTTTAAAAGAGGGCTGGGCCCCTCTTTTAGCAAATCGTTCTCTGTCACAAGTTTTGACACTCTCCTCTCTGACGGTTACAAGATACTCTCAGCACCCAGATCCAACCGGCCTGGAGGGGGTGTTGCTCTGATCTTCCCTGAGTGGATTGCTACTTGTATCATCCCCACTCAGACCTATTCCTCTTTCGAATGCCTCGTCTGTAGGCTCTCTCTCTCTCCCAGCCACTCCCTTACTATTGCTACGCTCTACCGGCCCCCTGGCCAAGTCACCTCTTTCCTCTCTAAGTGGGCTGACCTCTCCTCAGCCCTCTTGGCCTCTACCTCTCAACTCGTCCTCCTTGGGGACCTCAACATCCATCTTGATTCTCCCTTTTCTCCATCTACACTTTTCACGACCTCTGCGATTCACTCTCCCTCTCTATCCTTCCCTCCGGCCCTATTAAATCTGCTGGCCATACACTTGATGTCTTGATCTCATCAGGCCTCCCCCTTTCTACCCCCCTCATCACTCCTCACTCCTGGAGAGATCACTCCCTTCTATCCTCTTTCTTCCCATCTCCTCCCCTCCAGCCAAGCCTGCCCCAAGACTGCCACCCACCTTCTCGGACATCCGACCCATGAAGCGTGTGTCAGTCGAGCCTTTTGCTGCCTCCTTCTCACCCCGCCCTCCACATCAGGCTGACTCTCACCCTGACTCAGCCCTTTCCCTGCTCTACTCCTCTATTACTGCTACCCTTGATGCTCTTGCCCCTTTCATGAGGATCCGCCTTAAGCCCAAAGCTAAGTGCAACACTTGGTTTGACTCCGACCTATCTTCACTTAAACGTAAGTGTAGGGTGGCTGAGAGGAAATTGAGGGCCTCTTGCTCATCCCCTGACAAACTGGCCTGTCGCCTGCTCCAAAGGCAATATCGCCTCTCTGTACGAACCAAGACGCAAGCACATATTCAAGCCTTTGTTTCTGCAGCATCTAACAACTTGGCCGAACTCTTTAAAATCTGCAAGGAGCTGGCCAACCATGCCGCAGTATCCACCTCTCCTCTCGCCTCTCAGGCCCTTTGTAATGACCTTGCCTCACACTTTATCTGTAAAACTAAGGACATCCTGTCCACACTCTCCTCCTCTACTTCTCCCCTCCCCTGCCCTCCTCTCCCTGCTGATCCTCCCTCATATTCCCCTCCTCCCTCTTTCTCCACCTTTCCTCTTTTCTCCCCTGATGAGGTTGCCAGACAAGTGCGATCTATGAAAGCCTCATCAAAACAGGTTCATCCCTGTTCCTCCAAAACCATTAAGGACCACATTGACACCCTTGCACCTGCCCTTAGCAGACTTCTGCAACCTCTCCTTTGCCTCTGGTTCTTTCCCCTCCCCCCTGAAACACCCCATTGTGCATCCTCTACTCAAGAAACCTTCAGCTGATCCCTCCTGTCCAGCTAACTATCGCCCCATTTTCATCACCCCCTCTCTGGGTAAGCTCCTGGAAAAGCTTGCAATCTCTCATCTCAACCTTCATTCTGACTCTGTCGGCTCACTACACGACCACCAATCTGGCTTCAGAGCTTCCAGAAGTACGGAAAATGCTCTCCTGAACATCCATGAAGATCTGCTCTCCAACCTTGACGCTAGCATTCCCTCTGTCCTTACCCTACTTGATCTCTCCTACGCCTTTGATACGGTCAACCACACCATCCTGCTCAATCGTCTCTGTGACAACCTTGGCATCACTGATCAGGCTCTGGTTTGGCTTACCTCCTTTCTCTCTGATCGACCTTCCCAGGTACAACTTGGGTCCTTCCTCTTCTCTATCTCCCTCTCTACCGGTGGTGTTCCTCAGGGGTCTAATCTCTCGCCCTGGCTTTTCAATCAATACTTCCATTTTCTGCTCCAACTTCCAGTGCTATGCTGATGACACACAACTCATTTTCAGGCTTCCCTCTGCCACCTCCTCTCCCTCCCTCATCTCTGACTGTCTAATCTCCACTCAAAATTTGTGTGCCGCCAACAATCTCTGTTTAAATGCTAATAAAACTGAGATCCACCTCATTGGCACACCCTCTCCCTCCTTCCCCCTTACTCGCTGGCCTGCCGCCCTCAGGGTCATCTTTGATTGCACACTTTCCTTCTCCTCACACATCTCTGAAGTCTCAAAATAATCTGACTTCTTACTACACCTGCTCAGAGGTACCTTTCCCTTCCTCTCCTTCCCACAGAAGCTCACTGTCTTCCAAGCTCTGATTCTCTCTAAGCTGGACTACTGTAACAGCCTCTTTCTAAAGCTACCTGCCTCCACCCTCCGCCCTCTACAGCTAATCCAGAACAGAACTGCAAGACTTGTCCTTGGCCTCAAGCCCCGGGATCGTACTCTCCAGCACTGAAATTCCTCCATTGGCTCCCAATGGATGCAAGGATTACATTTAAAACCCTTTGCATTGTCCACAAGGCTTTCTGGGGCTTGGGTCCAAAATACGTTCAACTACCCCTACGTAAATACCTCCCTTCTCGAGCGCTTCGCTCCTCTACTTCAAACTCCCTCAGGGTCCGCCGCTTTTCTAAGAAATGTGCAGGGGGCAGATCTCTGTCCTCGGCTGGAGCCTCCCTTTGGAATGGCCTCCCTGCCGCCCTGAAACTGGAGGAAAACCATCTACGATTCCGGAAGCTCCTTAAGACCTTCCTCTTCGCATCTGCCTTTGCCACTCTCCTCCCCTGCTGATCTGCCTTCTCTTCTCAGCACTGCCTCACCTGCCAACGGGGCCCCCTTGGCTCAGTTACTTGCCTTCCCGGATATCCTCCGGCACTGCCTCCCGGCCACCCCTGCACAGGGGCCTGTTATCTGTACCCTCACAGGTCCCCCCACTCCTCTCCTGCACTTATCAGATACTACCCTATCTGACTTGCCCTGTACTGCACCCTTCACTGGCTGCACTAATCACTGCTCTTATCACCTTATTTATTCACTTATTTATCCACTAACGTATTATTTATCCTGTGCCTGCACTTCTTTGCCCCCCTCCGTTTTCTTTTGCACTTTCCCCCTTTCCTTTTCCCATGCACTAGCACGTTCTCAATGTCACTGGGCCTAGTAAGATCGTTTGTTTTTGTTTTCTCCCCTGCTCCCCCTCCCTTTGCCTGGTCGCGCTCTGAAACACCTGTGTATGGGCGCGATATAAATAAAATATCATATCATAACCTTCTGAAGACTTTACCAAATGTAACAAAGAATAACTCAATCTTGGACCCTGGCTGATGGTAGAGTCTGCCTGAAATCTTCCAACAGTGAACGAGGGCCAGGATATCCAAAGAGGGAAGCACGATCCCACCCCTAAACATCCACCAGGGAACAGGGAACATAGGGAGATACAGAACTCAGAGGACACTGTGAGAAACCTGAATGTGTCTCAGCCACTAGTACCCAGGGATCTGTCATCCAGGTGGCCAGGACACGACCATCGCTATTGGATCCAGTTCCTGGGGGTGGACCAATGCGGGAGGATCAACTGGATGGGGAGCCTTCGGGGAGTGGAAATGGGGCACGGAAGGGTGAGACACGGTATTCCCTTCCTTATGACACCTTTTCCCCATCCTGCCCAGTGGGATATTTAGAAACTCTACCCCCCCTTTTCCAACATGAACACTTTCTCACACTGTGAATGACAATGGGCTAATACCAGAGCCGTTTAACTGACATGTCCCAATAAAAGGGTCAAGTAAGCTCAGGCAATTGCAGACAACTACACACACCTGACTGCCCTTTCCCTTCCCCATAGGGATAAAAGGCAAAGCACGAGAGCACACTCTGAGTAAGGCTGAACGCACAAGGAAGCAGCTATTCCAGGACGGCAGTTCAAACGGAGGAGAAAGGCAGCAAGATCTGAAAGGACATCAAGGATGGAGTTGCCCTTGCCCTTCCGAACACAGAACTGCAAAGCCTCCAATAAAAGAAACATAAGAACGGGAATCGCAGCTGGTGAATGGTGTGACGGATGTCGACGGTACATGGAACCCACCTGCACTGAAAGCCAGGGCATGGAGACATTGTGGTAGCGTCCTTGACTCCAGCAGCAAAAGAAAAGCCACGAGTTCAGCAGAGCTAGTGATTCAGAAGAACCTGATAGTGGGCCGGACTGTGTTACGCTCAAGATTGCTGTGGCAACATTAGGAAGATTAAGATACAAACACTTTTCATGAACAAACTGGGTACCAGAGATAGAGTGGTCCGGCGCCACGTGAGCGTTCATTCGAAGGTCTCTGGCTGCAATCCCTCTCCTGAACAAATAGAATGTGTTGAGCTAAAAGAGTATTGAAACTACAAGTACCAAGAGGCCATAGGAAAGGCCGGCATGAGGTGTCAAGGTGGTAATACAAGGGTCAAGCCAAACCCTTGTACAATCGAAAGTCCTTGACACGTTGCTAAAGTTTTGAACATTGGGAAAGTGTGAACCCGACTGAGGGAATTGTGGAAAAGGCTTTTGCACCCAGCGGAGGGGAACACCGAGTGAACTGTGATCTTGCCATAGGCTAACACATTGACCCAGCAAGACAAAATCGCCTTTCGGAGGCCTCTGTTTAAATTGGCAAGTGCTCTGGTAGGTTGACACTGACAGAAGGATCAGAACCCGGATGAGCGATATCCAAAGGTGAAGGGTAATCACCCGACATGAAGATCAGCAGAAGGGACCTTTGTTTTGTTGTTTTTGCATATCAGGCTCTTTGAAGCAAGAGACTTTGCAAGAGAAGAGACTTGGCTACAGAAGGCCCTGATATAGAGAAAGGAACTGTAAGCTTGTGCTAGAGAAGCTTAGGAGTGTACTGTGCTCTAGAGTGCCACCTTGTCCTGTGCTAAAAACATGGGGAAGGAAGACACCGGCCATACCATCCTGACTTATGATTTTGTGAACACTTCTTTCTTTTCTTATGAACACTATGCACACTATTTGTAACATAGCGGTAAGGATTGACTTGCACTTAAAGCCGCAGCAGAAGTAGCAGCACTTCAGATCCCCGAAGCAGTTGCTGTTGCTCTGGCACTCGTCAGCTTCAGGCCTGAAGCAGCTGATGGTGTCTGCTGGGCACTGTCCTGGTTTCAGTTTCACTGAGAAAAGATGCTAATTTGGCAAACTCCGCCCTCTCATGAGACAAAACCATACATACAATCCTTACTGCATACACTGGCCCTCATTGTAAGTTAGTGGAGGCAGTGATGGCATATTTTAATGGGCATCTATGATAGATATCGAGTAAAACATTCCACACCTGGGTCCCACAGCACTTTGCATGCACACAATTGATAATGGGCCTCATTACGACCCTGGCGGAAAGGGGTTTGCGGCAGCGTTAGCTGCGCCAACCCCTTTCCGCCAATTACGAGTTCCCTTTCCGCCATGGCGGTTTTTACACCTGCTTTTAGCGGGTGTAAAAAACCATGGCGGTAAGGGAACTTGGTGTTAATTACGCCACCGTAATTTACGGTGGCGTAATTAACGCCTTCCCCACTCCCATTATGCCCTATGGGGCAAAAATGGGAATGGGGAAGGGTAAATGGGGATTGGGGATTTACCGCCCCGCCAAGGTCGGAATGGGGCGGTAAATCCCCTTACCGCCATTGCGTAAACGTAGTTTGCGCCATGGCGGTAAAGTCACGGCCCTGGCGGTAACTTACCGCCAGGGTCGTGATGAGGCCCAATGTGTGTCTGCTAGGTGCGAGGTGCCCCAGAGGGGAGGCATGAAATTATTCACTGGGCATCTATGTTGACAGGGATTCCAATTCAACCTTCTCTCTACATACAAAGATCCTACCCTCCTAATGTAATTGCCGTCCATTCCCTGTGCCTGCACGTGGTAAAATCCCCTGCCCCCTGCCTCTCTGAATACAATTTTACAGACTGACACCAAACCTCAAAAGTGTGAGCTTTATAGAACGCCACCAGGCCCGTTTCTACGCCCGGGCGAGGAGGGCAGCTGCCCAGGGAGCAATAGACCAGGGGGGCGCAATTGCCCCGGTCGCTGGAGCCTCTGGAGGGGAGGAAATTCCCCAGTTTGTGGGGCGTCGATTTGCTGTGGTGAAAGTTCTGCGGGTCAGGTGCTGACGCTGCCCCTTCCGAATGTAATGCTCCCTCTGACCTCGGGTGGGGGCATAAGCACAACAATGAAAGCACTTCAGGTCCCCCTGCAGCTAAGACCAACCCCTCCCATCACAATGCCGGCAGGAATCTGGTAATGGTGGGGCATAAGTCCCTGAACGGTTTCGTGCTTGCATTCTGATGGGAGGGGAAGTGCAGTGGGCTGTAGGGGGTTTGGGCATGCCTTGCAGGGACGCACCCTTGGCCCCGACACAATACAAACGGAGACCCGTTAGGGCCCATGCTGTGTCCCTGCAAGTGCAGAAAATGGCCAAAATAATAGTTTAAAGCGGCGCTATTTAATTCATGCTGCTTCTTTCCCAAACTATATATCAATTCCCCTTTAAACCACTTTCATGGCACTGGTGATGAGTTACTTCATTATGCTGATAATAGGCCAGTGTTGCTGGGTAAATATTCTTTAAGCCACGACCCGGTTTATTTATTTATTTATGCAATGTTTGTCGGGGACATGGACACAGATAATTTATTTATTTATGCAATGTTTGTCGGATACCTGTATCCGACAAACATTGCATAAATAAATAAATATACAGGTACCCAACAAACATTGCATGAATAAATAAATAATCCGGGTCCATGTGTTCTTATAACAAGTCAACAGTCAGACTTTACTGTATCAAAGCATACACTTGATTCCCATTAAAATAATTTTAAAGTGATTGTCTATTGGGTTCAGGTGTCTCCTTGTCATTGCCCTTTTGGCTTAGGTTGCCTCCAAACCTCCTTCAGCATCTTGTGTTCTTTGTTGGTTGTATATACTGCATCCCGTGCCATACTCATTGTCTCTTGGTGTGCCCAGTCCTCATTATCTGCAGCCTAAGTGGGACTGGAGCATACAATTGTCTTGGGCACCAATGAAAAACTGGCCATCGTTGCAAATGGCAATTCATTGCTTGTGTGACGGACTGTTTGACTTTGGGTAGGAGTCTCTTTATGGTGAAGTTTGGGAGTGGCGCATGGGGTGTGGTGCGAGTGGCGCGCGTGGTGCGGTGGGAGTGGCGTGTGAGGTGGGTTGTTGGGGGGGTACATTGCTACTGTTTCACCCTGGGCACCAAATGGACTACAAACTGCCCTGAACCCCACATTCCAGTTTCTAAAGCGATTGCTTAACCGAAACACAATTAAAAATTGAGAAGTTCGACTTGGACGAACCAGACAATTTTCGATTGATTCAGAGTTCAAGCATTCAACTATGACTAGTCAGAAGGGATAGTTTGAAAATGCAGCTCACCACGTGTCGTGTTATTTAATGAGGAAATGTTTTAAATATGAGACACTCCCCACTTGTGGCAAGACCTGTCTCATCCTGAAATAAAATCAAGAGTTAAGTGTTCCATCGGGGGTACCTGCTGCTGCTTTCATCACGTTCTTGCACTTTAAGCCGCAGTGGAAGACGCAGCACTTCTGATCCCCGGGGCAGTGGTTGTCTCCATAGCACTCGTCCTTTTCAAGCAGGTGGCATCCACGGGGGTCTTCTGGGCACATTCCTGGTTTCGGTTTCACTGGGAAAAGAAGTGACAAACATTTGTCAATGACTGCCCACTCTTGCGATAATACTCTGACTAGTGGGAATATTCCAAGCCTCTATTCAGCACGTGCAGCGAGGGGTGGCCTGGCACATTCTCCCTACGCATTCTACACACTGTGAGGTGCTTTCCTCTGATTTCTGGATAATACTATGACTAGCTGAACAAGCTGGCCCTCAAGAATTTGCCATATGCGTGGGATAACTCATTTCTGCATGTGTTATTCCAGAAAACGTGCCACATTTTGGCTGTCCATGCGATCAGAAGTGATGGATGTAGATTTCTACAAAGTCTGCTTGCAGTATTTATGAAAATCAGCCTACATTATTTGTTCCCCAATTCTGAGGATGGAAATGGATTATACGAGGCAGGCAAATAGCAGTTGAGGGCCATGTTAGACGAACCATGAAATGGGCTAAGATCGAAGAAGAGAATCGTAAGCCAGACATTTATGAAGCAATAATTCAGAATATAAAAGTAGTTTGTGATACTGCGACAAATGGGACCACAACACTGAGGGAGAATGATGCCATGGCTCCAAGCCTGCATCTATAGCTCTAAACTCACACGTTTTTGGCGAGTGTCACCCGCCTTGTAAAGAGCTGACTCACCCGTCAAAAACAAAAACGGGTGTTTTCACCCGCCTTTGTGTCACAAATGGTTGAGAGCTATGTAACATCCCTTTTCTACAAAGCCATCAAGGACAGTCAAACATCGATTATTGAAGCATCACGGATGGTTTGATGCCGGTTGCAGGACAGCCAAGGGGAGAACTGGCTCATGCTTAAACGAGGGTCCGCCAGTCGATAAAACTTGCCTCCGGGAGCTTTGTGCATCCTACCAGACACGATCAAAATGAAAAAGGAAGCCGTCCATAGGGGCAGATTGGACACCCTACTTAATGCTTGCAGGAACAGTGATTCATCTCTATCCTGGAAACTGGTGGCGGGCGAAGGTGAAAGCTAACTCTGTGACCTACAGTGCAGCATAGGCCCAGATTCATGGTGTGAGGAATCAAGGGTGTCGGATGAGGAAGACCCAGAAATAACTTGGGGATTGCTACAAGAGTGAGGTCTCACAGGTATCAGATGAGGAAGACCCAGAAATAACTTGGGGATTGCTACAAGAGTGAGGTCTCGCAGGTATCAGATGAGGAAGACCCAGGAATAACTTGGGGATTGCTACCAGAGTGAGGTCTCACAGGTATCAGATGAGGAAGACCCAGAAATAACTTGGGGATTGCTACAAGAGTGAGGTCTCGCAGGTATCAGATGAGGAAGACCCAGGAATAACTTGGGGATTGCTACCAGAGTGAGGTCTCACAGGTATCAGATGAGGAAGACCCAGAAATAAGTTGGGGATTGCTACCAGAGTGAGGTCTCACAGGTATCAGATGAGGAAGACCCAGAAATAAGTTGGGGATTGCTACAAGAGTGAGGTCTCGCAGGTATCAGATGAGGAAGACCCAGGAATAACTTGGGGATTGCTACCAGAGTGAGGTCTCACAGGTATCAGATGAGGAAGACCCAGAAATAAGTTGGGGATTGCTACCAGAGTGAGGTCTCACAGGTATCAGATGAGGAAGACCCAGAAATAAGTTGGGGATTGCTACCAGAGTGAGGTCTCACAGGTCTCAGACGAGGAAGACCCAGAAATAAGTTGGGGATTGCTACCAGAGTGAGGTCTCACAGGTATCAGACGAGGAAGACCCAGAATTAACTTGGATAACTTTGGATATTTAGAAAGTCTCTCAAAAAACGACTTTGCAGTTTTGCATCTGGGTAGGCCCTGCTGTCCTGCTTTTTCATCCAGGCACTTGTTTGTTTTGTTAATTCAAACTGTGTTGATTTCATTATTTTTTATAGGTTTTTCTGTACAGAGTGCTGTTGTAATTCTATACTGTGTTCATACTTTTGGAAGACGTTTATAACTAAATTAATTAAAGCAGGAAAAAAAGGGTTGTGGCTATTACTAAATGACGTTTGTGCGTCCGTGTGTATCGGTCAAATCTCTGCCTCTGCCTGGCTGTAGAGAATCTAGGATTAGCCGGCTTTTCTATTGCAATATGTTCACTGGTGTTTGATTCACTGTTGAGTTCTGTGGCTTATCCATGAAGGGGTAAGGGCCACGACCTGCCACCCATTGGAGAGGAGCTAAGCAAAGAGAGCCAGCCCGTTATGAACAAAGCCACCAATATTTGAGTAATTCAGAATTCATGCAAATGAGTACATCTAGGAGTAGTGACCAGGGAGAGCTTATATATGGAGTTCAGCCAGGGGATGACTGGCGACATTGGACCGGAGGAGGCAAGATTACTTTTCTGGTTCATAGTGCAATGCCCCAAGCCCACGGTGCAGCACCCCCAACTTCCAGAACAAGTCAACGCAATACCAACCTCTCACCCTCCCACACATTCTCAAGTATACATAGTAGACATTGTTGACATTACTTTCCTTTCATGAAACATAATTTTTCTGTTGTGTTCTTGGCTTCTTAGAAATCGAACCCCTGGAAATTCTCCCACTTACCAAACATAGTAAAGTTATTTCAAAGGGATAACATAATTGGTGAAATGGGAAAGATGGGATTTGAGCCCAGTTTTCAATGTGTTGCAGTTTTTAATTTGACAGCAGGCTACAATATCCTCCCAGCCCATGCCCATCTTTAGTTTTAGAAGGCACAAGTTACTTACCTGTAACTGTTGTTCTCCAGCATGGGTCTGGCATGGATTCACATGCTCATGAATATTCCCGTTGTCAGGCTGGGAATCCTCAGTAAAGTAAAATTCAGTATCAGTTTCGTTTCTGATCTGTCTTTCTTAGTAGTAACCAATCACTGGTCTCTGGGTCATACTGTCCCCAGCCAATGACTGCCCTCTCCCTAAGCCACGCCCCAGCAGCCATCTTCAGATTTGGTAGCACGTAAAGTGGCAGTATGACCAAGTAAAGAGCCGCAGAGGGGAAGGAGGGAGGGTTTGCATGTGAATCCATGCCAGACCCTTCCTGGAGAACAACAGTTACAGGTAAGTAACTTGTTCCTTCTCCAGCATGGGGTCTGGCATGGATTCACATGCTCATGAATATAGAATACATAGCAGTACACACATGCACAACCACGGGAGGTGGCAAGGCTCAACATTAAGCATTACATAAAACTCAACATCAAGCATCTTTTACCTCCTCACCAGGCTCACCTTAAGCGAACAGGTTGCGCAGCACTGCCTGGCCGACTCTGGACTCCTCACTGGAATCCCGGCCGACGCAGTAGAATCTCGTGAAGGTGTGCCTCGACCTCCGCGTAGCAGCCCTGCAGATGTCCAGCAGGGGCACACCAGACAAGAACGCTGTGGTAGCAGCGATCGCTCTGGTCGAATGCGCTCTCGGACGGCCGGGCAACGGTCGGTTTGCCAACCAATGACAGTGCATGATGCAGCCGGAGCGCCATCTAGAAATGGAAGCCTTCGAGAGAGCCTTCCCTTGGTTCACAGGTCCAAATTTCACAAACAGCTTTGATGTCTTCCGAAAACTCTTTGTTCGGTCCACGTAGAACTTCAGCCCTCTAGCTACCTCCAGCGAGTGCAAAGTCCTCTCGGCCGGCGACTAAGACAACGGGAAAAAGACTGGTAACACCAAGGGCTCGTTGAGATGGAAGTCCGACTGCAACTTGGGCATGAAGGAGGGGTGCATCCTCAGCACTACCCTTGTCTCGTGTAAAGTCAAGTATGGAGGCTTGCAGGATAGGGCCTGAATCTCTCCCACGCGTCGTGCAGAGGTGATGGCCACAAGGAGCGCTGTCTTCCACGACAGGAACTTCAACTGAGCCGAATGCAAGGGCTCAAATGGTGGGCCCATGAGCCCGCTCAGCACCACGTTGAGCTCCCATGCCGGGGCTGGAGTCTTCACCGGTGGGAACGATCGAAACAGTCCTTTCATAAACTCTTTCACTATGCGATGAGACCACAGGGACGACTGTCCTGCAGTTCTGGTGTATCCGGAAATCGCTGCCGGATATATCTTGATGGAATCATGAGCTAGTCCAGCTTTGGCCAGCGACAGTAAGTATGGCAGCACTTGAAGGGCTGTAATCCGTAGAGGGTTAATCTTCTGTGCACGGCACCAGACAGAGAACCTCTTCCACTTGTGTCCGTAGCACTTGAGAGTTGAGGACGCACAGGCCTTTGCAAGAACCTCTCTGCAGTCGGCCGGGATATCGTACCCTCCAAACTCTAGTGCTGCAGAAGCCAGGCCTGCAAGTTCAGCGACTCTGGGTTGTGGTGAAGAATGGTGCCTCCTTCTCTGGAGAGAAGATCTGCGTCCGTCGACAGTTTGACTGGTGGCAACGCTGACAAGTCCAGAAGGTCCGGTAACCATAAATGTCTCGGCCACCTCTGCGCGACGAGGATCATCCTGCACAGGGTTGGTTGATGAGCCTGAGCAGCAACGGCAACAGAGGGAACGCATACAGGAACAGGCCGTCCCAGGGGAACGAGAAAGCATCGCCCATGCTCCTCGGCTGGGGGAACCTGCGGACGAACCTCTGGCACTTGGAGTTCATCGCCGTCGCAAACAGGTCGATTTGGGGTTTGCCCCATCGCCGGAAGAGTTGATCCACTTGATCCTGGTGTAGTTCCCACTCGTGGCACGAGCGCAGCTCCCTGCTGAGTCAGTTGGCGATGGTGTTTTTTATCCCTGCTAGATGAAAAGGTACCAGAAACATCACCTCTACAACGGCCCAGTGGCACAGATCCTGGGCTTCCTTGGACAGGGCTGTGGATCTGGTTCCTCCCTGCTTTCGGATGTAGAACATTGTGGTGGTGTTGTCGGTGAAGATCCTCACCACCTTGCCCTTGAGGGACGGGAGGAATGACTTGAGGGCCCAGAACACCGCTCGGAGCTCCAGTATGTTGATGTGGGGTGGCATCTCCTCCGGGAGCCACAGTCCTCTCGCGTGAAGTTCTCCAGTGTGCGCTCCCCACCCCTCCAGGGAGGCATCCGTCGTCACCGTCATCTGGTATGCTGGGGTCTGAAAGTCTGTGCCCGCAGCGAGATGCACGCGGGTGCCCCACCATTGAATTGCTTGGCGGAATACTTCGTTGAGCGAGATCTTGTCCTCGAAGCTGCCCGTCGCTTGCATCCAATGGGCGATGAGGAAAACCTGCAGATGGTGCATCCGAAGCCTGCACAGGCGCACCAGATAGATGCAAGAGGACATCATCCCGAGCAGGGACTTGATGGACCTCACTCTGGCCACGTCCGTAGCCAGCAGACGCTGTACCTTGCCCAGGATGGTCTGCGTTCTTTCCTCCGATGGCGAGGCCAAATGCGCCACTGTATCGAGCTTGGCTCCCAGAAACAGCGCGACCTGCGACGGAACCAGGTGGGATTTGGGGAAGTCGATGGAGAATCCCAGGTCCGTGAGCAGCCGGACGGTCTTTGCTGTGTGTTCGACGGCGAGTTCCCTTGTCCCTGCTCGGATTAGCCAGTTGTCCAGGTAGGGGTAGACGTGGATCCCCTGCAGGCGCAGCTGCACCGCCACTGGTGCTAGGCACTTGGTGAAAACCCGGGGTGCCGACTTCAATCCGAACGGAAGGGCCTTGAACTGGTAGTGCCGCCCTTGGACTACGAACCTGAGAAACTTTCAGTGTCCTTTTAGGATGGGGATGTGAAAGTATGCATCCTTCAAATCCAACGACGATAGGAAGTCGCCTTCCTCCAGCTGGCCCAGCACATGCTGGAGGGTGACCATCCGGAACTTCTGTGCCTTGATGTATTTGTTTAGCTGAGGCAAGTCCAGGATGGGACGCCAACCTCCTGTCTTCTTCCTGATGAGGAAGTATCTTGAGTATACTCCGGAGCCCTGGAGCCTCTTTGGGACGAGCTTGATGGCTCCTTTCTTGAGCATCGCCCTTACCTCTAACAGCAGTTGAGGGACGTGGTTTTGCTTCCTGGCCACTGGAGGAATTCGGGGGCACTTCTTTAGGAATTACAGAGTGTGCCCATGGGCCAGGGCATCCAGCACCCAACAGTCGGTGCAGATGGACTCCCACACGCTGACGAACTTCTCCCACCGGGGTGCTTCGGTGGGGTCCGACGCAACGGCCGGTTCATTCTTGCTTGGAAGCAGACTTGCCTCCTTGGCCTGCCTGGCGACGACGGCGAGATCCACCTGACTTTCCTCATCCCCTGTAGGCTTCTTGCCACGAGGAACGGGCTGCCTGACGGGAGGTCGAAGAGCTGCCGCCGAATCCTTTGGAGGCACCTTGCTTGCCTCCGGAGTTCTGAAAGGGCGGCCGCCGTTGCTGCAGAACTCCCAAGGCCCAAGCCGTCTCTGTGTCGCTCTTGATGGTCTGCAGCGACTCATCCACTGTCTTTCCAGATTGTTGCCGTCGAAGGGCATGTACAAAACCTTGGTTTGCACATCCTGCGGAAATCCGTCGCCTTGAGCAACCCCTGCCGTCGAAAGGCAAAAGCCGTTGCCCAACTGGTGGAAACCGGTGTCAGCAATGTCCGTGGCCACAGTTATGGCATGGTCCGATGCCACCTCACCCTCCTGTAGGATCGCCAGGGCCTCTGCTCTCTTGTGGTCCAGAGGAAGTCCAACAGGGGGGCAATCTTGTACCACAATTCGCTGTTGTAGTGGGCCATAATCTCTAGGGCGTTGGCCGCCTTAATCGTCGTCGCCGCCGGCAAGATGACTCATTGTCCGATGGCGTCCAGCTTCTTTCCCTCGCCGTCCGGTGGAGAAGTTGAAGATGAAGCCGATGCCCCCCCCCCCCCGCTTTCTTCTTGGCCGCTGCTGAGATGACTGAATCCGGGGTCGGCTGTGCCCAAAGGCTCTTCTGGTACCGGTCCCTCTTGGCAGGTGTCGTGGACGGGTTCTTGAGGAGGGCAAGTCCCTCGTCCCAGATGTCATCCAGCAACGGCACCGCAAGGACCGTCTTCCTCTTGGCCTTGCGCCGTTGGTAGAGGAAGCCTTCTTCTCTTCGGGGCAGAGCTAAAAAAGCTCGGACGCCCTGGCAATCATGGCGTGGAAAGAGCCAATCTTGTTGGGCGGGGACACCCGAAGAATCGGAGATGGAAGGTCAGTCACGTCATCACCGCCGTCGTCATCCATCCCCATCGTGGCCGTGTCTGTTCCCGTGTCGTCCCTCGGGACCGGGGAAGGCGACAAAGGCTGAGAAGGCCGTGAGGGCTGAAGGGACACTGGATGAATTCTCCTGTTTGGAGGGCTTCCTGATGGACCCGGTTCAGCTGGGTCGTCCGTCGGGGGTAGGGGCAGTCTCGTCCTTATCTCCGTGCATAAGACTTGAATTGCCGTCAAAATGGCCGCCGAGCTGTCCTGCGGCTCGGGCTGCGATGGGCGTAACGGGCACGACGGTTGCTCCTCATCCACGGGAACCTCGTTGTCGTTGCTACCCTCGTTCAAGTCGTCCCCCTCGTCGGGATTCCTCCCGTGGGACCGGGCCTCTTCCAAAGTCTCGGTCAGTTCCTCCTCGGAGGTTGTGTCCGTGTTCGTAACGGCCACCGCCCCCACTTTTTCCACCGGGGTCTTCACGGGGGTCTTCTCGATGGGCTTAAAAGAGGATTCCCTCCGCGGAGGCAGGGAAACTCTGGGCCCGGAGGTCGCCTCCACTGGGATAGCCTCCACAGGCTTCACCAGAGCCGCAGCGACCCCCTCGATAGAGGCCTTAGCCGGGTGAATCAATGCCTTCACCACCTTGGGCGTGCTTGAGGCCTTCATCTTAGGGGGAGGGTCACCACCTCGCTCCCCTTCGGCGCTGGTTCCTTCGAGATCGACCGGGGCCTCTCCAGAAGCTTAGCCGGGTTCTCAGATTTTCTCTTCCCTGAGCCAGAGCATTGGCTCGAGGTTGATGGCGTCGGTGAAGGTGCGTCCTGCCTGGCAGCTGAGGAGCCCGACCGTTTGGCGCTCCCGGTGCCCACGGACTTGCGGTGCTTTGCCTTCTGTTGGGCCCCCATCGCCGGTGTGCCCTCACAGGACTTAGAAGACCGCTCGGACTTCTTCTTCTAACCTGCTGGGCTCTTGCCTTCCAGCAAGTTGGAGAGACGGGTCCGAAAATCCCTCATAGTCCGATTCGACATGTTCATGCAAAACGCACAGAGCTTCTCCATGTGAGCTTTGTCCTCGTGGAGGCAGTAAAGGCATTTCGAATGCTCGTCCTCCTTGAACACATTTTGTAGGTTTCATCCAGGGCAGATCCTGAACAGTTTGCCGTGAGTCGAGCTTCCCTTCTCCTGGGCCATAGTCTTCTCGTCCGCAAGATAGGCTCAGAAACTTCTGGAATCCTCCAAGAAGTGTAACTCGACGAAAACTTCACCCTTGAGGGGCATAGATAAATCTGAAACAGGTCCCCGTTGATCAGAAGTAGAAATGGTGGAGCTTGAGGCTCGATTAAACCGAAAAATGAGATAAATCTCTTTGAAAAAGCGCAATAACGCAGTAAAAGCTTGAGAGCTATAGCACGAGGACTCCCAACACTTGAATGTGCGGTAAAAATCTGAGGATGGCTGCCGGGGCGGGGCTTAGGGAGAGGGCAGTCATTGGCTGGGGACAGTATGACCCAGAGACTAGTGATTGGTTACTACTAAGAAAGACAGATCAGAAACGAAACTGATAATGAATTTTTCTTTACTGAGGATTCCCAGCCTGACGACAGGGAATATTCATGAGCATGTGAATCCATGCCAGACCCCATCCTTGAGAACACTGTAAAGATGCGGCAAAGCTAGAATATGCATTGGTAGAGCAGAGTCATTGCTGAACCTGTGGGTGATAATTTGCTCCCATAGCTGGCATAGCAAAATGCACATACCTACTACACATACTACCTCCCCAGCCCACAACTAAAAATCCATACCTGCACCCTGTGCACCCATCTCCCACATCACGAGACCCTCACTTGTCATTGTGCCTCCTCACCAGTATGCTTAACATACATTGTTAACATTATAATCATTTATAGAGGAACACTATAGAGAACAATTCGGATGAGTAAGGCTTTCTCTGCAGATAGATAAGGAAAATAAGGCACAGCAATGACAAGCAATTTGCTCAATATCACATAATGTATGAAGTGTGTGATGTGGGGATTTGAGCACTGCCTTCTTGGTTCCATGGCTTTGAATTCAGAAAGCAGGGGAGACTTCATCTCCTTTTCCATCTTCAATATTAGAAACAAAAAAATGCTTTCAGAAATGTTGTTTTTCAAGGGTTAAGTTAGTATACTGTTCAATAAATCTTGTTTTCAAAGCACCAATCTATCTAAAAGGAGGAAGCCTATTAATTATCTGTATCCTGAGGCAAATGCACCTGAGAAACAAACTATGATTATAATTATAATGAAAAATTACTATAATTATAATCTTAGTCTGTACAATTGCGTGTACTTGCAAAGCACCGAGTCACATGATAAAGCAACCTGAACAAATATTAGAGAAGTAGTAATTGTAACATATGCTCATAAAGCAAGCATGCATCACTTAGTCAGAAAAAAGAAATATGGTCAAGCCAGTGCCACAATCGGGTCAATGGCATGCAGGTTAGCCATATATCCCAGCAACAGTCAACCTACTGTTCCAGATGTGTACCTCCATCTTTTTCCCCTATTTTCTTTACCCATCATCCTCCAGTGTGCTTCCCTTGCATCATATTCTCAATGCCACCGTTTTTTACAAAGAACTTCCAATTCTCTTTTGCTCCATCCTTTAACTATTAACTAATTCCCCTTCTTGTACCTTGCACACACCTCCTTCACTTGCCCACATTGCTCAGTCACCAATTCCTGGCCATTTACGCCCTTTAATTGACCTTCACACCAAGTCCATTCCTTGCCTTTAGCCACCGTCCGTTGCCCAGGCTTAAAGTTAGACAGTAGACCCCCTTGATTTGCCATTCAGCCTCTGCCAGACACGACAAGAGGCCGTGGTCAGGGTGTTGCTGGTAATTGAGGCAATGGGTCTAGGTTTATAGTCATAACATCGAAAACCAAAAAGTCGAAAGCCAAAATCTTGAAAGAAAAACGTCGAAAAAAAAGTCACATTTCTTTTATGATGTTTTTTTATTCGAATTGGGGGTTCCCCCCCAAATCCCCTTTTTTTTCTTTTTTTGCTTTTACCTTTTTTTTGCATGCTAGAGCCAAAAAATAAATGTAAATAAAAAAATTAATTATTCGACTTTTTTTCAGTGTTTTTTTTCTCGAGATTATGACTTTCGACTTTTTTTCGATATTATGACTGCACACCATGGGTCTACACTTGGACAATGCAGAGCAAAGGACGGCAAGAGGGCGCATCTTTTTAGTGCTCCCAAGTGGCACTTTCTTGGGAGGCCGGCTGCATCTTTCAACTCACGGAAGCAGTGGGAACTGCATAGGGAATACACCTTGGGCCTGGCAATGGCGAGGGAGCCAGAGGAGTTTATTATATTCATGTGGTTCTTCAAATAAGGTGGAGTGTGTGTGCGTTTCAGTTTCTGTAACTGCAGTAATGTGTTTGAGTGTATTTGTGACAGTGTAAAGTATAGGTGGAGGGATGCATCTATGCTCATGTGGCTTTGTATCTATATTTCGGAAAACTGGTGTTGATTTTCAAGTGTGTCTTTTGTTGGTTATGGAAGAGAAGCGTGTTGTGGACAAAACAATGGCTCTTATTACGAGTTTGGTGGTATTCTGGCAGCAAATCAGCTGTAATACTGCCAAACGTAGTTACCGTTACCACCAGTTGGGCCCCTGGAGTTACCATTAGATTACAAGTGGTGGTAATTCCCCATGTTTGGAGTCCATAGGACTCCATGGGGATTTTTGGCAGATTTACAGCCTGGGGAAATACCACATGGTAAATCCGACGCCTTTTTGAGGTATAAAGTGGGGGATTTATCTCCAGTGTTTTGCTGGAGGTAAAGCCGCAACTTTCCTTTGAAAATTGGAAAATTTACCACACAGTAATTCCGCCGCCGATAAATCTGACACAAATTATAATTTGGCAGTGCGGGAAAAGTGGTGGTAACAGCGCCACTTTTTGCCACATCGGTAGACTTGGAATGAGGCCCAATGAAAAACGATCACAGACTTAGGGGGTCATTCAAAGTTGGGTGGCAACAGTAAAATTGCCAGTATTTGGCAAGTACTATTGATTTTACCATCCAGAGTTTGATCAAATACCATCAGTGGCATTTCATGGGAATGCTGGTGGTGGTATTTTAGGTGGAACTTTTGCATATAAACACCTATTTTGTCCTCAAGACAATCAAGAGGCCCCAATTTTTTGTAATCTTTTTTTTTACTCTACAGAATGGAAACACAGGTGCTTCCCTTCAGCAGAGTGAAACACGTTTCTACAAAGGGCCATGTTGAGACGGTAAACAGGTGGGCATCTCTGACCACCTCCTCTCACCACCGTACCCATATAATGCATAATGGGGCAGTGTTTACCCTTTTGTGCCTAAAGAAAATCAACAGTAGTGATGTGAGCCACTGCTGGACATAGTCCATTTCCCCTTCACATTGATGCTGAAAATGGCTGAAAAGAACATCTTTTATATTCCCGCCATCAGAGGTGATATTTCTGAAATACCACTGGCGGAGCTGCTTAACTTTGTTGAGTGGTATTAAAAAATCTGCACAACTCTGAATGAACCCCTTAGTTTGTAGTCTTCTAATAATTAATACCTGAATAGTATATATTTCTATGTGTGTTTTTTAACTGCGTCCAAAACTAAGTACCACAAACAGCCCAGCAGCCGTTTCTATAACCACCGTATAAGTAACATCCCTGGGTGCTATTCAGGGTGCTATTAAACTCTTTTTAAATGAACACCACGGTGATAAAGAAATTCACCAGAACATAGGAGAAGCATTCGGGCAGCATTGAACTGAGGACAAACTCTAATAAGATATGGACCCTTACTTCCTTGGCAAGTAGGAGTCGTGAAGGTTGCTGTAGATTGTAACAGGCCAATCGTGTATGGGGCAAAACAAAGCGTACAAGTGTCAATGACAAGTACCAACCCTCTTAGCATTTATAATGTGTGTCACACAACAATGAACAATCCCTTCCACTAAAGAAACTTCGTGGAAAATGAAAATGTAGACAAAGACATTGTTTATTTATTTAATGTGTTTTCTTATTTTTATAATATAACCATCATCATCATAAAAATGTGTACAAAAGAGAAAATCGTTAGTTTGCAATCATTAAAATCTAATTGTAACAAAACACCACAACAACCAGTGATCTCGTATCTCATAATATTAATCTCATACCCTTTCATCCCCATTCAAACCAATATCATTCATACTTGTGCAAACGAACGCAATATCTATTGTCTGTTCTAAAATAAGAACACCTGGTCTATTCCACAGACCTTTAGATGCTTGACAATATTTTTCATCTAATAAAGTGCATCAACATATATTCTGAAAATGGCATATATTGTCAGATCTCTTTTAAATATATTCAATTGCCACGTAGTTTCTATATAAAACCCAAGTAAGATCCAACTCCTGGATGGAGTAGGGACTGTGGTTGTGTCGACTCGAGTTTCGGGCAACTAGTTAGTTGAAGGAATTCCAACCAGTGCACCTCATCAGGACATGCAGATATAAAAAATACAGTTTTGTAAATAACTCGAAATGGTGTGTGTTGGATTAGTTTAGCGAGTAGTCAGCTATTTTTATTCTTGTGCCTTTCATGTTCCAGCCTCACAAGAATGTAGTTGGCAAGCAACAGTTGGCCGAAATCTATCGCCGTTTTGTGCAAAAGTTTTGGCACCGTTCCCCAGGCTTAGGACCTCACATCAATAGTCTTGGTCAATAGAGCCAATTGTATCCCCTTCTGTTGTTCCCGTGAATTCCTTTGTCAGTGTCTCTGTTATATCTCAAGAGACCGCCTTGTCGATGTCAGGCGAAAGTCTCCATTAGCAATGAGGGCGTTTTCCCATTTGGCCCGGATGAGGGTACTGAGCCGGTGCCGACCCCGCTTCAGTGTTGCTCGCAACATCGATCTCTCCAAAAAAGCTATATCCAAGTCCAGCACGAATTAAAGGTAACTCTGCCATTTTCCGCAATAACAACAGAATGGCCATTTTCCCAATCGTGTACGGGGAGCAGTGGTGCCAACATTGCTATGCAGGATCACATGATTGGTTATGCATACATTGCCACTGGGCGGTATGAACATGCCACTGCAGTCTAGACTCATTGTGGGGGCCTCCCGGGCCTATCTAGAGTATTGCTGAAATCAAGAAGAATGCCTGGCCCCATTTACACAGAGTCTGAGCAAGCTGTGCAGCTCTCGCTTCCATCATAGCAGGCTAGATTCTGAAGGATTTCATCTTTGCAATTATATTATTTACATTTTGAAGCTCTGGCCCATGGGGCAACAGCCCAGCCAGCCTGGGGGGCAGTTGCCCCTTTGCCCCCTTGCCAATTCGCCCCTGAGTTCAGCATACGTCATGTTATTTTTGTGCAATGTTGTCTCCGCTTGGAAGAAAGCATATGAGTTAAGTGTTGCATCAGACATTACAGGTAACTGCGGTCGCGTTCTTGCACTTAAAGCCGCAGCGGAAGTAGCAGCACTTCAGATCCCCGGAGCAGTCGCTGTTGCTCTGGCACTGATGGTGTCTGCTGGGCACTGTCCTGGTTTCAGTTTCACTGAGAAAAGTTGCTAATTTGGCAAACTCCGCCCTCTCATGAGACGAAACCATACATACAATCCTTACTGCATACACTGGCCCTCATTGTAAGTTAGCGGGGGCAGTGATGGCATATTTTAATGGGCATCTATGATAGATACCCAGTAAAACATTCCACACCTGGGTCCCACAGCACTTTGCATGCACACAATTTATGTGTGTCTGCTAGGTGCGAGGTGCCCCAGAGGGGAGGCATGAAATTATTCACTGGGCATCTATGTTGACAGGGATTCCAATTCAACCTTCTCTCTACATACAAAGATCCTACCCTCCTAATGTAATTGCAGTCCATTCCCTGTGCCTGCACGTGGTAAAATCCCCTGCCCCCTGCCTCTCTGAATACAATTTTACAGACTGACACCAAACCTCAAAAGTGTGAGCTTTATAGAACGCCACCAGGCCCGTTTCTTCGCCCGGGCGAGGAGGGCAGCTGCCCGGGGAGCAATAGACCAGGGGGGCGCAATTGCCCCAGTCCCTGGAGCCTCTGGAGAGGAAATTCCCCAGTTTGTGGGGCGCCGATTTGCTGTGGTGAAAGTTCTGCGGGTCAGGTGCTGACGCTGCCCCTTCCGAATGTAATGCTCCCTCTGACCTCGGGTGGGGGCATAAGCACAACAATGAAAGCACTTCAGGTCCCCCTGCAGCTAAGGCCAACCCCTCCCATCACAATGCCGGCAGGAATCTGGTAATGGTGGGGCATAAGTCCCTGAATGGTTTCGTGCTTGCATTCTGATGGGAGGGGAAGTGCAGTGGGCTGTAGGGGGTTTGGGCATGCCTTGCAGGGACGCACCCTTGGCCCCGATACAATACAAACGGAGACCCGTTAGGGCCCATGCTGTGTCCCTGCAAGTGCAGAAAATGGCCAAAATAATAGTTTAAAGCGGCGCTATTTAATTCATGCTGCTTCTTTCCCAAACTATATATCACTTCCCCTTTAAACCACTTTCATGGCACTGGTGATGAGTTACTTCATTATGCTGATAAAAGACCAGTGTTGCTGGGTAAATATTCTTTAAGCCAGGACCCGGTTTATTTATTTATTTATGCAATGTTTGTCGGGGACATGGACACAGATAATTTATTTATTTATGCAATGTTTGTCGGATACCTGTATCTGACAAACATTGCATAAATAAATGAATATACAGGTACCCGACAAACATTGCATGAATAAATAAATAATCCGGGTCCATGTGTTCTTATAACAAGTCAACAGTCAGACTTTACTGTATCAAAGCATACACTTGATTCCCATTCAAAGAATTTTAAAGTGATTGTCTATTGGGTTCAGGTGTCTCCTTGTCATTGTCCTTTTGGCTTAGGTTGCCTCCAAACCTCCTTCAGCATCTTGTGTTCTTTGTTGGTTGTATATACTGCATCCCGTGCCATACTCATTGTCTCTTGGTGTGCCCAGTCCTCATTATCTGCAGCCTAAGTGGGACTGGGGCATACAATTGTCTCGGGCACCAATGAAAAAGTGGCCACCGTTGCAAATGGCAATTCATTGCTTGTGTGACGGACTGTTTGACTTTGGGTAGGAGTCCCTTTATGGTGAAGTTTGGGAGTGGCGCATGGGGTGTGGTGCGAGTGGTGCGCGTGGTGCTGTCAGAGTGGCGCGCGCGGTGGTGTTGAGGGGGGGCACATTCCTAGTGTTTCGCCCTGGGCACCAAATGGAATAGAAACTGCCCTGAACCCCACATTCCAGTTTCTAAAGCGAGTGCTTAACCGAAACTCAATTAACAATTGAGAAGTTCGACTTGGACGAACCTGACAATTTTCGATAGATTCAGAGTTCAAGCATTCAACTATGACTAGTGAGAAGGGATAGTTTGAAAATGCAGCTCACCACCTGTCGTGTTATTTAATGAGGAAATGTTTTATATATGAGACACTCCCCACTTGTGGCAAGACCTGTCTCATCCTGAAATAAAATCAAGAGTTAAGTGTTCCATCGGCGGTACCTGCGGCTGCTGTCGTCGTGTTCTTGCACTTTAAGCCGCAGTGGAAGACGCAGCACTTCTGATCCCCGGGGCAGTGGTTGTCGCCATAGCACTCGTCGTCTTCAATCATGTGGCATCCACGGGGGTCTTCTGGGCACATTCCTGGTTTCAGTTTCACTGGGAAAAGAAGTGACAAAGATTTGTCATTGACTGCCCACTCTTGCGATAATACTCTGACTAGTGGTAATATTCCAAGCGTCTATTCAGCACGTGCAGCGAGGGGTGGCCTGGCACATTCTCCCTACGCATTCTACACGATACGAGGTGCTTTCCTCTGATTTCTGGATAATACTATGACTAGTGGTAATATTCCAAGCCTCTATTCAGCACGTGCAGCGAGGGGCGGCCTGGCACATTCTCCCTACCATTCTACACACTGTGAGGTGCTTTCCTCTGATTTCTGGATAATACTATGACTAGCTGAACAAGCTGGCCCTCAAGAATTTGCCAGATGCGTGGGATAACTCATTTCTGCATGTGTTATTCCGGAAAACGTGCCACATTTTGGCTGTCCATGCGATCAGAAGTGATGGATGTAGATTTCTACAAAGTCTGCTTGCAGTATTTATGAAAATCAGCCTACATTATTTGTTCCATAATTCTGAGGATGGAAATGGAGGCAGGCATATAGCAGTTGAGGGCCATGTTAGACGAACCATGAAATGGGCTAAGATCGAAGAAGAGAATCGTAAGCCAGACATTTATGAAGCAATAATTCAGAATATAAAAGAAGTTTGTGATACTGCGACAAATGAGTCCACAACACTGAGGGGGAATGATGCCATGGCTCCAAGCCTGCATCTATAGCTCTCAACTCACATGCTTTTGGCGAGTGTCACCCGCCTTGTAAAGAGCGGACTCACCCGCCAAAAACAAAAACGGGTGTTGTCACAAATGGTTGAGAGCTATGTAACATCCCTTTTCTACAAAGCCATCAAGGACAGTCAAACATCAATTATTTAAGCAACACGGATGGTTTGATGCCGGTTGCAGGACAGCCAAGGGGAGAATTGGCTCATGCTTAAACGAGGGTCCGCCAGTCGATAAAACTTGCCACCGGGAGCTTCGTGCATCCTACCAGACACGATCAAAATGAAAAAGGAAGCCGTCCATAGGGGCAGATTGGACACCCTACTTAATGCTTGCAGGAACAGTGATTCATCTCTATTCTGGAAACTGGTGGCGGGCGAAGGTGAAAGCGAACTCTGTGACCTACAGTGCAGCATAGGCCCAGATTCATGGTGTGAGGAATCACGGATATCAGATGAGGAAGACCCAGAAATAACTTGGGGATTGCTACCAGAGTGAGGTCTCACAGGTATCGGATGAGGAAGACCCAGAAATTACTTGGGGATTGCTACCAGAGTGAGGTCTCACAGGTATCGGATGACGAAGACCCAGAAATAACTTGGGGATTGCTACCAGAGTGAATTCTCACAGGTATCGCATGAGGAAGACCCAGAAATAACTTGGGGATTGCTTCCAGAGTGAGGTCTCACAGGTATCAGATGAGGAAGACCCAGAAATAACTTGGGGATTGCTACCAGAGTGAGGTCTCACAGGTATCAGATGAGGAAGACCCCAAAATAACTTGGGGATTGCTACCATAGTGAGGTCTCACAGGTATCAGATGAGGAAGACCCAGAAATAACTTGGGGATTGCTACCAGAGTGAGGTCTCACAGGTATCAGATGAGGAAGACCCCAAAATAACTTGGGGATTGCTACCATAGTGAGGTCTCACAGGTATCAGATGAGGAAGACCCCGAAATAACGGGGATTGCTACCAGAGTGAGGTCTCACAGGTATCAGATGAGGAAGACCCAGAAATAACTTGGGGATTGCTACCAGAGTGAGGTCTCACAGGTATCAGATGAGGAAGACCCAGAAATAACTTGGGGATTGCTACCAGATTGAGGTCTCACAGGTATCAGATGAGGAAGACCAAGAAATAACTTGGGGATTGCTACCAGAGTGAGGTCTCAAAAGTATCAGATGAAGAATACCCCGAAATAACTTGGGGATTGTTACCAGAGTGAGGTCTCACAGGTATCAGATGAGGAAGACCCAGAAATAACTTGGGGATTGCTACCAGAGTGAGGTCTCACAGGTATCAGATGAGGAAGACCCCAAAATAACTTGGGGATTGCTACCATAGTGAGGTCTCACAGGTATCAGATGAGGAAGACCCCAAAATAACGGGGATTGCTACCAGAGTGAGGTCTCACAGGTATCAGATGAGGAAGACCCAGAAATAACTTGGGGATTGCTACCAGAGTGAGGTCTCACAGGTATCAGATGAGGAAGACCCCAAAATAACTTGGGGATTGCTACCATAGTGAGGTCTCACAGGTATCAGATGAGGAAGACCCCAAAATAACGGGGATTGCTACCAGAGTGAGGTCTCACAGGTATCAGATGAGGAAGACCCAGAAATAACTTGGGGATTGCTACCAGAGTGAGGTCTCACAGGTATCAGATGAGGAAGACCAAGAAATAACTTGGGGATTGCTACCAGAGTGAGGTCTCAAAAGTATCAGATGAAGAATACCCCGAAATAACTTGGGGATTGTTACCAGAGTGAGGTCTCACAGGTATCAGATGAGGAAGACCCCGAAATAACTTGGGGATTGTTACCAGAGTGAGGTCTCACAGGTATCAGATGAGGAAGACCCCGAAATAACTTGGGGATTGCTACCAGAGTGAGGTCTCACAGGTATCAGATGAGGAAGACCCCGAAATAACTTGGGGATTGCTACCAGAGTGAGGTCTCACAGGCATCAGACGAGGAAGACCTAGAAATAACTTGGGGATTGCTACCAGAGTGAGGTCTCACAGGTATCAGATGAGGAAGACCCAGAAATAACATGGGGATTGCTACCAGAGTGAGGTCTCACAGGTATCAGACGAGGAAGACCCAGAAAGAGGTCTCACAGGTATCAGACGAGGAAGACCCAGAAATAACTTGAGGAAGACCCAGAAATAACTTGGGGATTGCTATCAGAGGCTCACCGGTATCAGATGAGGAAGACTCAAAAATAAGTTGGGGATTGCTACTAGAGTGAGGTCTCACAGGTATCAGATGAGGAAGACCCAGAAATAACTTGGGGATTGCTACCAGAGTCTCACCGGTATCAGATGAGGAAGACTCAGAAATAAGTTGGGGATTGCTACCAGAAGAAGAAAATCACTGCATCACTGTAACCGAGGTAGAGGAGGCCATAAGAGCAATGGACTAGTGGGAAAAACCGGGGCCCGGACAAAATCCAAATTTGACATCTACAAAGATGAGCCATTAGTCTGGGGCCGGTGCTATGGTGTGTTTTAATGCCATTATTTGCTTGGGGAACCGTTCCAAAATGTTGGTCAGTTGCAGAGATAGCGCCCATTTATAAAAAGGAAGGGAAGGGCATCCTGGGGAACTATTGCCCAGTATCCCTACTTGATGCGGCAGGCAAACTCTTCTCTAAATGTCATTCTTGAGCGCCTCCAGGCTTGGGTCGACCCAGCAGGTACAATGAGCCACTTCCAAGCTGGCTTCCAGCAAGCTACCAACACAGCTGACTAGAGCTTTCGGTCCCTTTGGATATTGATGATATATACGATCCTGAAAAGAGCTAAAAATGTATGCAATGTTTGTTGCTCTTAAGACTGCCTTTGACTGTGTCCCGAGGAAACAGCTTTGGCTTGTCCTGGCAAATCCTCCAAACCTGACCGGCCTGATTATACAGTCGTTATATTCAAGAAACATTGCGGCAGTACATTGGGGTCTTGGGGGAGAAGTTACCCAGCCCTTTGATGTTCAGAGAGGTCTGCACCAGGGGTGTGTCCTGGTGCCCCTCCTCTTTTGCCTCTATATCAGGTACTTGAGGAGTTGATAGTCAATTGCCAGGGCCCTCCCCCACCCCAAGGTGGGAAAAGATACATTTCCAGATGCTTTTCTTGGCCGACGATGCAGTGCTGCTGTCAACCACACTGATGGGCCTCAAACACACCATGGCCAGATTTAGCAGCAGACGTAAAGAACTTCGACTGGAGTTAAATAAGGCAAAAAACAAAGCAATGATCTGTAGATACAGACCAGCAAAACGCATCAATCTGAACATAGACATCGATGGTACACAATTGGAGCAGGTCACTGCCTATGACTACCTAGGCAACAGATTCCTAGAAACTGGTCTCTGGACACAGCAACTAATCAAAGCCAATATGACCTTGGACAAACCCAGTAACTCTCTGCAAACCATGGTGAGGGTGCAGCAAAGCCCTGCCATCAGCACTTTACGGCGCAGACACTTGGGTCCCTGGGGTCACGGAAAACAGATTCATTAAATCATTGCTCTTGCAGTCAAAGCTTGCGCCAAATGCTGCTCTTCACCTAGAGTATGACCTGTGCCCAATAGAAGACCAAGTAAGCCTCAAGCCTATACTATACTGCACTGGGATATGGACAATCCCAGGCTTGTCAAGATACAGAGATGGGATAAGATGCATCTTGACCTTGGAGGAGTGCCATTCACTGCTTAAGCATGTGAAGTACTGGCTAGGTGAACTTAACCTTGAGCATCTTTGGGAATTCCCACAAAACAGGACCAAAGACGCCAAGGAGAAGGTTAAAAGTGCTGCAAACTAGGCCTCAAGGCGGGCTAGGGAAGAAGCCTGTGTCAAGCTCAGTAGTCTATTGACTTACTTGAGATCTAAACCCGACTTTGGGTTTGAGTTATAGCTGGATGTCAATAATCCCTGCTTTGAATGTGCACTTTACATCGAGCTCAGGTCTGACACCTGGAGAGTTGCAAGCTTAACAAAGGACTGAAGTAGTCTGAACAGTCCAGTGTGCCTGGTCTGTTATACACAACTAGAGTCCCCCCGTTCATTTTATAATACTTTGTGCTGGCTACAAGGACTTAAGAGCTAGATACTTGCTCCCGCTTTTCAGGCAGGTGAGCATTTAACAGACGGACGGAAAAAGCAATGGCTGTCTAAAAATACTGACGACCTTAATGTTGTATACTTTGTTGCCAAATGTCTCTATTGAGCATGGCTGAGGAGGCCAGAGTATTCAAAAATACCCTCCTTGTGGCGGCCCTTCTTTGATAAATGACTACACAGCAATAATAGCCGCGATAGTAGAAACCACGGCAAACAATTGTTTTTTTAAGTTGGGATGAATCTGAAAATGTCATCACTTCTTCTCCACATGTGGCCAGGGGACGGCGGCCACTACCTGATCCTGACCATGGGGAAGGCTATAGGAGGGAGGATCACATGGGGGGAAGTGACCCTCGGGGCATGACATGACATCGTTAGATAAAGTCACAGAACCCCCATTCCCTTTTAGGGTTGTTCCTTCCCTTAGCCATGACTTGAAGGCCTAATGCAGCACTCTTCCCCAACCACTTCTCAGGTCTACTTCAGGTATTCCCCAATATTATACAAGAAGTAATATCCCACTAATGGAGACGAGGAAGAGACAGGGAGCAGTAATGATCACTCCCAATGGTGTGTCAGCAACCAAAATGAGTAAGAAGCCAGAGCAGCAAAGACGACTAAAAGCGGTAAACCAACACAATGCTCTAGCCATTGGAAATTGTTCAATCATGCCGGCAGATTTGAACCTGCCACAGCTGACAACCAAGAGAGGGAAGTGCAGAGGCTCTATGGTGACCCAGCCGGAGCTGACACCAATCCAAACACTGAAGAGAAGAGTCCTGGAAGCGAAGCCAGATGCGTAGAGAAACCAGGCTGCAAAAGGCCCACCACCTGAGACTCTGTGGCCGCAGAACCCAAATGCAGCCAAGATGGACATGGTGAAGGCCCACTGACTAACGGGACGCATGCCAAGTCAACAACTTGAAGTGAAGCGAAGCAGAGAGGCACGAGAAACGCTTAAAGTACCCACTAAGCCCTTTGAAGATGGATGGGTTACTGGGTTACCTAATAATGCATGCCGTGTTATGAAAGAAAAGCCGCAAAGTGAAGCCTGTAAAGAAATTAATGATTATGTGAGCTATACCACAAAAGGCTCATTGAACCCATATATAAAAGGGGAGAATCCCATAAATACAAGGGGTCTTGGAAAAGGGGCAGAGACCCAATACATGAAAGCAAATATTGAAACGCACATTGGCAAACAAGAATCGATAAGCCAACACTTGGCAAATATTGTTTTGTGGATAAAAAGAAAGGCAATTACCTACAAGTAAGAAAAGCCAAATGTTTGAAAGAAACACAAACCAAGTATTTGGAAACGGCATCGATTCCTGGCAGGGGAGTACAACAGGCAAAGCCAAGTGTTTGAAAGAGATTGTAAGTCAAGTGGAAGTCCTGAAAGAAAAGTATACCAGGCCAGGTCAAGCATTTGTAATACACTTCATTAAAGAAGAGAGCCTCAAGATCCATACCCTTGAGATTGTGAGTAGTGGGGAAAAAGAAGAAGAACCTGGCAGGGGAGTCTACCAGGTGACCTGCGAGTCTGGGACCCCGCACTTAAAGATACAGTGATAGAGAAACTCAAGGAGATGCATACCTTTGGGGATGCTTGAACTGTCTTGAATGTGATAAAGAGGAACCTGGGGAGGGAGCAATTCCCTGGAATTGTGAACACACCAAGAGGAGGCAGTTACCCTCTTGGGTTACAAGGAACTTGATTATTCTTTGTTGGAACTTTTTGTTGTGGTAAAGAGGAACCTGGGGAGGGAGCCATTCCCTGGAATTGTGAACATCATTCACTTTGAACTTGTGCTGGTAGTTATACCTTTCTGTTTGATTGGAACATGTGTACACCTTGAGACCCAGAGACAATATCCCTCTGCACCATAGAGTTACTTTAAGTGTGTGAGGGCCAAAATAGGATTCTGGACACAGGACGTATATTACTTTGAACTTCTTGACAAAGGACAGGCCCATTCATTTTGGTTGAGGTAAGGAAATACCTCCAAGATTAGGGATAGTGAGGCATTTTTCCAACCACTTATTATTGTAAATAAAGGTTCATAGCTCAAAATGTGAGCCCTCTGTATCCGCATCTCATTCCTGGCTCCTCACACTGTTCTTACATTTGATATATTTAATGTCTTGTGGGAATGTCTCTTTAAATTCTGCAATTTGTATTGATTTTTTAACAATGTATGCTTTGATGGTTTGTATGCCGAATAAAGCTGATGTGACTGACTGATGATTATAAACAGTAGTGGTTAATAAATGTACTGTACGGGGGCGTGGCCTGGAGCGCTGACTATGCAGTCGCCTCCTTGATGGCCTCCGTGGGACGCCCGCTGCATCTCAGCTTCCTAAGGCTCTCATGCAGCGTTTTTCGAACCTAATTAGGTGAGGGGGTGTGAGAAGGTCCGGAGCCCCGCCGGCGTGCTGCTGGGACCCAGAATCGCCAAGATGAAGATAATCGGGCTCTCCTTATTCCGCGGCCCCTCCGCCGCGTAATCCAAGATGGCGGACGGGACCCAGCGACAACAACCGAGACGTGGCCTCGCCATCGGAGCTCCTCCTGTGGACCCCTGAGTCGATCTGGACCCAAGAGCCTCCCGCCTCACATGACCGGAGGGACCCGAGCCACACGCCTGTGCTCCAGCTCCAGCTGATACTCCCGGTGGCGCTCTGGGGAACGCTCTGGGAGATGCGCGGATGGCGGAGGGCGAGGTGGGTGCCCCGGGCCCCCTCTGTTTTTGCCCATCTCCCCGGACATCCCCAAGGGGATAAAACCCTGCAGCCACCCCAACCGCGCCGGCGGCGCGCCACGACACGCAGCTGCGGTCTCCCTGCTCTCGCCCTCTGCTGTATCCCTCCGCCTCCACTCCAGAAGAGGGGGCTGGAGCCGGAGAGTCCTCGGGGGTGCACCGCAGAACAACCCTGCCTTCAATTGTGAGGAGGCTGCAACACCTTATTGCCCCCGGACTCTGCACCTCTGCGGGAGTGGACCCACTGGCTCGTGGTTCCGGTCAGCGGCGCCATGTTCTGCTGCCCTCTTTATTGAGCAATCCGCCCTGAAATAGACCCTCTACTGCCACCGCTACCACCAAGAGTCTTGCTAACACCCGTGGCAATCTGGGTCCTCACCCTCCACCCCAAAAGACTACACTGGACTGGTGTGCTCCAGTATCTAAGTTGCTCCCTCTCATCTCCCCGTTTGCTTCCTGGGGCGCCCCGGCCCACATTCACCCTCCCCTTGGACGACTTGGTACCAGGGAGACCGGGACAACACTGCAATCCTCTTCCTCTTCACTCGCACTGAAATCACCTACGCTAACCAGAGTCCAACCAAGACATCGGAACCCTCATCCCAACCCTCTGAGAGGCCTCAAGCTACCCTCAAACCATCGCCACCATTGCGACTTAGCTACCTGCAGCCGTTGACCCACTCCTGTCAGACCACACTATGTCTAGGCAACCGAAATCCACCAAGTCCTCAGACATAGCAACAATGCTAATGTCATCCGACAAAGCGAAGAAACTGGACACTCTCCCCTTCATCTCACGAGAATCCCTGGACAACAAGGGACCTCTAGCAACCAAGGAGGATATCCGTGAATTCATGGCTGACATTAAAACCGAATTTCGATCATGTATGTCTGAGCCTACCGCCAAGTTGGAGAATACTGATAAAAGGGTTTCGGAGATGGAACAGAGAGTGGGAGAGATTGAAGATCGCGCCCAGGACCACGCCTCCTCCCTGACTGAGGTCCAGCGTTCCGTTGGGCTTCTGCAGGACAAGTACGAAATCCTGGAATATAAGCAGGAGAACATGGAGAACAGAGCCCGGCGCAACAACCTCCGCATTCGGGGAGTTCCCATGTCAGTCCCAGACCAAGGGCTGGCCGAATATGTAGGCCTTTTCTTTCAATCTCTCCTCCCCGATCTAGAGGACTCACTACTGCTACTGGATCGCACTCACAGGCTAAACCCCCGTCGTGGGGTGGAGTCAGACGGCCCACCTGATGTCATCACTAGGGTGCAATTCTTTACGACAAAGGAAGCCATATCGGCAATAAGTCGCTCCGAGAACGAAATCACCTTCCATACGACTCCCCTTCAGATCTATCAAGACCTATCTCCGTTGACCCTTCAGAAAAGGCGAGCCCTTCGCCCACTAACCACCTTCCTCCAAGCCCAAAAAATTCGATACAGATGGCTCTTTCCCACAGCTTTGCAATTCTCCTATAAGGGTAGCATACGTAGGATCAATCACCTGGACGACGCTAAAAGTATATTGCATCCGGACTCCGCTAACACCTCGTCCCCACAGGCCACTGAAGCGGCGGCTGACTCGGACCCCATAGCCTCCCCTAGGTCCAAACAAAACACATGGTCGAAGGTTCCGAGATTTAGGAGGAGGAAATGACCCAGAGCGACCCCATGAGGGACTCTTCTGCGCCCTGAGACCCGGCTTAGCGAACCCGGCGCTGTGGAGCCGACCGCCACTTTTGGAAACATGGATGAACTCCATCCCCGATGCAGCGGGCCTCCCCCACGGCCCATGCCCAGCTCCAAGGTACATTCCACCTATGAGTCCTTGGAGCATTTCACTCAGACTATTCATACCTTTAGCCATGTTGGCTATTCTCTGTTATACGGCCCCGTTGGCCAGGGGAGGGCCTGTCCCCATAATAGGTCCCCCGCCCTCAGTTAAATCTTGGACTTCCCGTTGGCGGTCCGAGCAAAAACCCCAAAAGCAGGATAACAGATGGTCATATCTCCCACGACATAATGGCTGACTCTTCAGTAGCTCCCCCCCTTCCACAAGTCTCATCAGCGACCCCAGGTCCCACCCCGGAACAGCAAACCTGGAAGTTTGTCTCTCTGAATGTCAAGGGCCTGAACTCACCGGCTAAACGCAAATCAATTCTACAAAAACTCCAAAATGATACTACCGCTGTGGCCATGCTACAGGAAACTCACCTGCTCCCGGCAGACTTCAGCCGCCTACACTCTTGCGACTTTCCAAAGCAACTCTTCGCGTCTGGAAGCTCCAAGCGGGGTATTACAGCAATACTGTTCCGGAGGGGGCTGAATCCCCAGATACTGGACTCCATAAGCTGCCCGGAGGGACGCTACATAGCAGTGAAATGCCTGCTAGTGGGACAGCTGTTCTCCTTGGTCTCTGTGTACGCGCCGAACTCTGGCCAAGCACCCTTCTATGATTCGCTAACCACAACTCTCTCTCCCTTTCTGGAGGGCCAGATAGTGATCGGTGGGGACTTTAATGGGGTCCCAGACCCCGTAAAAGACAAATCGCATCCACCCTCCGCCGGGGACTTCACCACGGCCTTAGCCCTCTTGCGATTATTTAGAACTCTAGGGGTGGTGGACTCATGGAGGGTACTCCACCCGTCTGAAAAAGACTTCTCCTTCTATTCTTATGTTCACCGGACATTTTCCAGGATAGATCTTCTTCTGAAATCTCCGCAGATCTTCGCTTTCACTGAGGAGGTGACTATAGGTTCCAGAATCTTTTTCCGACCATGCCCCGGTAACCTTGGAAATCCGAGTCCAGGGATCTCCTGATCCCCAGCGGCGTAGATGGACTCTATATGATCCCATCCTTAATGAGATGCCACTCAGAGACGCAATCGCAACCACGATCAACAACTTCTTTAAGGAAAACCCTAGCGGAGATACCTCCTTAGCCAACAACTGGGATGAAATGAAGGCAGTGGTGCGGGGAGAACTGATTGCCAAAGGGGTAGCCTATCATAGGCATAAACAACAAATTTGTCAGGGCCTTGAAGAGGAACTTGAGAGGGCGGAGAGGATCCATAAGGAGAAGGGCTGGACCCCTAAAACGCAGCGAGCTCTCCGAATAGCAAAAAAGAAAATTGAAGACCACTACGCTGAATATACCGCCCATCAAATGACGAAGGCTAAACAGTTCTATTATGCCAAAAATAATAAAGCAAACAAACAACTGGTGGCTAAACTTGCCAAGACAAGAAGGAATAACACAATCGTGGGCCTTCGGGATCAGCAGGGCAAGACTCAGTACTCAGATCTCGACAAGCTTCAAATCGCATCGACCCACCTGACCCAGGTAATGACCGCCCCGGCCCGAGACGTCAAAGAACAGAGGGAATACCTGCAAAGGGCGGCGCTCCCCCGACTGGAAAACGCAGCTCGGGACTCGTTGGAAGCCCCAATCACCGACGAGGAAGTCGATGAGGCGATAAAATCCCTTAAATCTCGAGCCCCAGGCCCAGACGGCTATACGACAAAGTTTTATAAAGTTTTCAAACCCCAACTCCTGCCACCTCTGGCACAGCTGTTTAATTCATTCAGGACCACGGGCACTATAACCCAGTCGATGCAAGAATCAATCACAGTTTTGCTGCCCAAACCTGGCGGTGACCCGAAGAATCCTGCGTCAGACAGACCGATTGCTCTGCTCAATATAGATGCCAACATATACTCCAAAATTTTAGCAACCCGCCTGTCCCGGATTTTGCCAGAGATAATCGACGCCGACCAGAGTGGCTTCATCACACACCGCTCTACCGCTGATAACATTCGTAGAGCTCTGAACCTGGTGGAACTTGCCTCCGAGACTCCCGAGAGCTGGTGCTTCTGGCCCTGGATGCAGTTAAGGCCTTTGACAAGGTGAACTGGAACTTCATGAGGCTTACTCTCGAGGCCTTTGGCTTTGGTCCAGAGTTCTGCGCCATGACTTTGGCTAACTATACAGCGCCAAAGACCCTTCTCAGAGTCAATGGCATCCTCTCCCCCTCTATCGACTTGACCTGTGGAACCAGACAGGGCTGTCCGTTATCGCCACTGCTCTTCGCACTAATTATGGAACCATTCGCCCAACGGATCAGGCGAAACCCGGCGATTAAGGGCTTCCAATCGAATACAATACACCATAAACTGGCCCTCTACGCAGACGATGTCCTACTAACCATCACAGAACCTCGTACTTCCCTCCCTCAGGCCCTAGCTGAGATAGAGAGCTATGGAAAGGTCACAGGCTTAGCCGTCAACTTCCGGAAGTCAGCTGCCATGGGGGTGGGCCTGTCCCCGGAGGTCCGGGAGGCTCTGGCCCCATTATGTCCGATACAATGGACGACTAAGAGCATCAGTTATTTGGGTGTCCAGATCCCAGCTGACCCTGGGGAAGTCTATCGAGCAAACTTTCTCCCACTGTTCACGGACCTCGAGGCAGACTTAAAGCGGTGGGCGGCACAAGAGTTCTCACTGATGGGCCGCATCGCGGCCTGTAAAATGAACTTGCTACCAAGGCTCCTATATGCCTGCTCTTCGCTTCCAGTACCAATCCCGGCACCTGCCCTTCAGAATCTACAAAAGAAAATGCCACGGTTTATTTGGAAAGGGAGGAAGCCCAGAATCCCTAGGACCACGATGCTGGGCAATGCTAGACTGGGTGGCCTCGGAGTTCCAGATCTACAAAAATATCAGATGGCGGCCCAACTCGCCTGCATCCGATCATGGCAGATACTTACCAACTGCCCGAGATGGGTGGACCTCGAACAGGCGCAATTACCGCTCCCGCTACGTTTTCTCCCGCATATCAATCCCTCCGAGCGCCGACAGTGGCAGAACCTCCTGATGACCACCAAACACACTATTGCTGTCTGGGATAAAGCGCTGAAACAAAATAAAACCCCAGTGGGACTCAGCCCTTCCTCCCCGGTGTTCCTGAACCCAGCTTTCTCCCCTGGCTGGTCCACCCGGAACTTCAGATCCTGGATTGCGGGAGGCCTGGAGACCCTGGGGCAACTATTCGAAGGGGGACAAGCCTGCACCTTTGGGCGTTGTAAAGAACTCTTCCAACTTCAGGAACAGGATAGATTCACGTACATTCAGCTGCGCCACTGGTGCTCCCATCCACAGACCCGCCAAGCTGCCACCCGCCGTCCCACGGCTATTGAACTGACCCTAAATGACCTTCCAACCAGGGGGAGAATCTCCACTCTATACAAACGCCTCCAAAATGACTTCCTAACCTCTAAAACCCGGTACATGGCCCAATGGGAGGCGGACCTAGGCCACCCAATCGAGGACCAGCTATGGGTTGACATTTGGTCGCGGGCCCACACTTCTTCATCTTGCATTACGAACAGAGAAGGCGCCTACAAAATCCTTCTTCGCTGGTATTATCCTCCCCTAAGACTACACCATATGAACCCCACACTTAACCCGAACTGTTGGAGGCAATGCGGCCAAGTAGGGTCTTTCTTTCATAAGTGGTGGTCCTGCCCGAGGGCCCAGACCTTTTGGAAACAATGCCTAGCACAATCGCAGACATCACTCAGGTACGACTTCCCCTGGAGCCCGAACCCATCCTCCTGGGAGCCCCGGTCCCCGGGATCTACCCTAGATCTGGCCCTATGGCCAAACTACTATCCCAATGCCTACTGGCAGGCAGAAATGTAATAGCTCGCACTTGGAAAACCGCAGAAGGACCACTAATGCCTTTTTGGTGGACTAAGATTTGGGACATCTTAATCGCGGAGAAGGTGACGGCTGCCGGGGCAGGCCGCCTACATCGCTTCGAGAACACCTGGGGCCCGATCCTAGACTTTGATCAGAATTATCCAGCCCTGACATACAAGCCCCAATTAGCCAGGAGAACTTTACGGGACGATATTCGCAGCTGGGACAGGAAGAGGAACATTAAGACCCGGGGGAGGGGAGGGAAGAGCAACCAACTGTATTGCTTTTGTACCATATGTCGTGATTGATCAAGTTTTATATCATTTTATCCTGTCTGTTTAAAATAAATACTTACAAAAAAAAAATAAATGTACTGTACAATTTTGCTTGAATAAATAAAAGGGTTACTTCTGACTGTGCTATGAATGTCATGGCAGCCATTTTGTAGTTCATTGAAAAACGATGGCTATTTTGTGGTTTCTTCCTGAACATGCACAGACAAAGGTCATGGATGGCCATGCTTTGTCTACGGCATTTGCCACGGTGTTTCATGGAAAACTACAGATGTTACATTGCTCAGGGACAAACCAGGAATAACCATGGTGCAATTGTGGCTATTGTAACATGGACATATGTGGTTGGCCTCAGCCTGAAGAGTTTGAATAAATTAAATGACTAAAAAATTATAACCAAGGATAGTCCTCAACATAAAAATGTATAGCACAAAGAACTTTGTCAGTAGAGTGCACACATAAGAAATGCATAGAAATGTTCAAACAAAGCAAACTGTCCTTGAAGTGGAATTATGTATGCACTGCAGTATTTTGAAGATGTGTGCTGTGCTTCCACTTGGTATGAAATGTCTCTTTAGAATGTCTTCTCTTGCCCCTCTGTTTCAATCTACCTAGATTTAACCCCCGGAGAGCACTCTTCTGTGAGGAGAGAATACATTAGGGATAATTTTACAGTTGAACAACGTTTGTGCACGGCCTGCAGAAGAACAGTTATGAGGTGAAATACAAGAACCGAAACATGTGTAGCGTGGAGGAGAGGCTGGAGAGGAGGTAGTCTTATCTAAGAAGCACAAGTGCAAAGCAAAAGTGGAGGTGAATATTAATATATTCTAGCAGAGCTGTGTTGTTAAATGATGTCCCATGACTTCAGAATCGTTGAGGCAGAGGCTCAGTAGCATAGTAGCGTATTGCTTCTACAGAGAAAGGGCAGCACAGGGCCTCCACACCTTCTTCCTTGCACCTCCGTCTGTACGTATTCTTGATCTAAATGTACTGGGACTAGCAATGTTTGTCTGTCCTGTCCCCACCTCTCCCAACTGTAACACTCCATGCACTTGCACTTGGATAAATGCTGTAAGGCCTAGTATGTTAGTTCTCTGTTTAGATTCATTCGGAAAATTCAAGGCCTAAGAATGATTACTGTATTCCCTTGTTCCCCTCCCACCTCAAACCGCTTTGAAGCACTTCACCTGTGTATAAGCGCTGTATAAAAAAACAATTACAATTAAAAAAATTGTTTACAACAGATGCAGTGAAGCCATAATTAGTTCTGAAGATGCCACAGGGCAATCACAGCTGGCAAACACAGTTTAATTGCAAGACTAGAGTATATGGGATTACCGCCGGCAGATGAGGCCAACATATTATCTTGATATGCCATGCTATTCTATGTTTATGCAAGACCCACATTTCCCATCTTGCCTGAGTCCACCACCACCGGGATACATGGAGTAACCCATGCAAAGAAAGTCATAATGTGACAGAGACACTGCAGGTGGAGTCAATATCTATCCATTCCCCCTGGGATCTCATTTCTTGAGTGATCTTTTGATCTGGGCATCACTAACCCAGACTCTGATTGTAATCCCAGACATTACATCACGCTATTACCTGGAACGATGTTCCTGCATTCTTTTATGCAAACTTCGATGCAGCACTTCTGGGTTCCGCCGCAGTCATAGTCATTGTTGCACGTATGATTATACGGTGGTGGGCGATCGCACCATGAGATGCGCTGTGGACACTCGCCACGCTTCTCTGCGACAAAGAGATAAACAAGCATTAAAATCTCACAAAGAAATCCATGAATCATCTCTTAATCTCATCACTACAGAGGTTTAAATGTATTAAAATGATATATGCAAACAGATGGATAAGACCTGCATCACACATGGACAGCTCTTGACGCACCCTCTCACGCTCTCACTGTAACATTAGGAAACTTGATCCCTGGGCAGGTACTATATTTCTGAGATAATGTAGACCACATATTCGTGATGAATTTGCCTCACGTCTATAGATTTACCCTGTGGTGCCGCCATCCATTAGACATGAAAACATTGTTGTGCCCTGGGAGAGCCCTGAGGTGGTGTGCGGGCCTCCCTGGGTCGGGATACCAGCACGCGGTGGTGGCGCGCAAGAACACACGCCGGAGACGTCTGCTCGTTCCGGTGCTCCGGCGCGAACTGCCCGGGCACCGCCTTTATTAACTAGCGCGCATGCGCCGGCCCGCTGGGCCGCGCATGCGCGCTTCGTGTACCACGTACACAACATCCCTCCTTTTTCCCCTCAAACAACAAACACATCAAACAGGGGAGCCAACGTGGCTCAAATCAAACTGTACTTAACAGACTTCGTTACTCAGGCTGCCGAGTCCATGATGAAGTCTTGGAACCTTTGCGGTGGGCGGCGCCCTTCCCTGCGCGGGTACCTGGGCGAGCATCTCTCGAGGTTCTCTGGTCCCCCAGGGTCTTCGGGCGGTTCACTGCTTTCCTGCGGCGCCTCTGCTGCTTGTCCTTGGTCAGGAGTGGTTTCTCCCTCCGCTGCCACGGGTCCTATGCGCTTGAAGAAGGACACGTTTCTGGTTACCGTTCCTCGAGCGTTCGCAGCTGTGACCATTGAACCTTTGACATGAGTTACTCCCATTGGTTGGGTTTCGTAAGTCATCGAGAGTTTTCCTTCCGGTTTCCTATTCCGGACTAGGACGGTGTCTCCTACTGATATCTCCTTTTCCGGCAGCCTCCGCCTTGTTGTTTCACTCTCGTTTCTCGCTGCTCTGTCTGCTGTCACCTGTGCGCTATCGATCACTCCTGGGCGTCGATCTCCCGCTTCGGGTATCAGCCCTCTGGGTATTCGCCTGAACAGCGCCTCGGCGGGTGTGATTCCGGTGGACCGATGTGGGGTGGACCGGTACTCACGGAGAAAGTAGATTAGGTTGTGTCGCAGGTCCTCCCCTCCATTGACAGAAATGCGAAAAATTTTGTTAAGCGTCCGCATGAACCGCTCCACCTCTCCATTGGCCCTTGGCCACAGCGGGGTCACCTTCCGGTGCTTGATGTCTCGTTCCACGCAGTATCTAGCGAACCGCTGCCCTTGGAACGGCGCTCCATTATCTGAGCAGATCTCCAATGGGAACCCATGTGTGGCGAAGATTTTGTCCATGGCCATTATGGTGTGATCGCTGGCGGTGGATTCCACGAGTTCCACTTCCGGGTACCTCGACCACTGGTCCGTGACCACCAAGAAATATAGACCTCTTCCGGTCGAGCCGAAATCTGCGTGCACTGTTCCCCATGGCACGTTGCTCCGTTCCATGGCCTGAATGGGTGGACCCCTCTCCACAGGACTTGTGGCCTGGCAGGGGATGCAGGTCCTCACAAATTCGGCTACCCTGTGTTCCAGATCGGGGAACCAGACCTTCAGCCTGAGGCGCGCCTTCATCCTGGCCACGCCTTGGTGCCCTGTGTGGGCCAACTGGAGGACTCTCGTGATCAACGACCTGGGGATCACGATTTGGTTCCCTCGCAGCAACAGGCCGTCCGTGGACACCGAGAGCTCGTGTCGAACTTTCCACAGCAGTTGTAGGTCCCTTTGTACCTCTGGGTTCCTCCTGGCATTGTTTAGAAGGATGTCCCGCCACTCTCCGGTGGCCACCGCCCTTTTCACTCTTAGGAACGCCTCGTCGGAGTTCGAGTCGTCCGCAATGTCCTCTCTCGACAAGGCTACTGGCAGGGCTGATTCAATGACGAGATGCACGGCGTCCCCAGCGTCTGTCGTCTCTACGGGACTCTGGGCGTTCCCCGAGCCTGGGTGGCGAGAAAGGTAGTCGGCGGGGTTATGAGTGCCTGGGCGGTATACTAACTTGACGCCATATTCAATGAGGGACAGCATCCATCTTTCGATGCGGGGGGGCGGCTTGGATGACGTTCCGGACAGGATAGGAATCAGGGGTTTGTGGTCTGTAATCACGACGACGGGTTTGCCGAGGATGTAAATCCTAAAGTGTTTGCATCCCCACAAGATGGCAAGGGCTTCCCTTTCTATCTGGGAGTACCGTCTTTCCGTGTCGGTGAGGGCTTTGCTGGCATATGCTATGGGCCTCATGACCCCTAGTTCGTCTGCCTGCATGAGGACTGCCCCCAGTCCCACCGGGCTGGCATCGACCACAATCTCTGATTCTCGGCTGGGGTTGAAATAGGCCATTGTCTCCTGCTCCGACAGGGCTTCGTTGATGGCATTGAAGGATCGTTGTTCAATCTCAGTCCACTGCCAAGCCACGTCATTCCTCGTAAGTGCCCTCAGTGGTTCCGACAGAGAGGCTAGGTCTTTGATGAATCGGCCGCAGTAGTTGACCATCCCCAAGAAGCTCCGAACCTCCGCCGGTGATGTGGGTGGAGGCGCATCCCTTATGTCTTTCACTTTTCCAGGGTCCGGGGATATGCCCCCCGCATGGAAGGTGAACCCAAAGAATTCCAGTCGGTCTTTGAGGAATTCGCACTTTTCTTGGTGCAGGGTTAGGCCTACCGCCTGTAGTCTCTCAAAAGTGTTCTCTAGCCGTTTAAGATGTTCAATTTCCGACCTGGCGAAGACCAAGATGTCGTCGGACATGTTAATGACACCTTTCAGTCCGGACAGGGCTCCTCTGATGGCGTTCTGGAAGACCTCTGCCGCGGACGAGATTCCAAAGTTAAGTCTCTTGTACTGGTACAACCCCTCGTGAGTAGTGAATGTCGTAATGTACCTCGACTCGGGGTGTAGCTCCAACTGGTGGTACCCAGACCTGAGGTCCAGTTTGGAGAAGACTTTGGCGCCTTGGAGTTCTCTGACGATGTCGTCTAGAGTGGGTGTGAGGTGACGCTCCCTTTTGATGGCGGCGTTTGGGAGCCTCATGTCCACGCAGATGCGTACAGCCCCGGCTGTTTCGGCTTTGGGGCTACTACGATGGGCGAAACCCAAGGGGTGGGGCCTTCCACTCTTTCAATGATGTCCCGGTCGACTAGCTGTTGCAGCTCCTCTTCCACTTGGGCTCTTAAATGAAAAGGAATCCGGCGGTGTTTGAGGGCTGTCGGCCTAACGGACTTGTCGATGTGTAGGCGAATGGGCTCTGCGTTCAGTTTACCAATGCCCTTGAAGAGAGTTTCAAACCTGTGTAACATGCTTTTCAGATCGGCGTGGTATACCCCAAACGTGAAGTGGACAATGTCGAGTGCCTCTGACGCTGCACAGCTCAACAGGGAATGTGGGCTGACGCTGGTGACAAAGAATCTAGCTTTGATGGTGTTTTGTCCATGAGAAACCGGGGCAACGAACACACCTTGGATGGGTAGGGGTGTTTCCCCCCCGAATGCATATATTTGTGCCGTGGACGCTGATAGTTCCGGTGGGCCTGGCAGGGCCTCGTAATGTTTGGTGGCTAGCACGCAGACCGAAGCCCCAGTGTCAATGAGAATGGGGGTGGGAACGTCATCGATGTTGACAGTGCATGTGGGTTGGCGCCTCGTGCCAGGACCTTTTGCGATGCCGGAGATGTAGAAAACCTCTTCCTCCTCCTCTTCTTCTTCCGCGATGTCCAGGTCCTGCAGGCCCTGATCGATCGAAGAGATGCCTCTCACTCTGCGAGCGCCTCCTCGTCCAGCTCTCTCCGGTCCTAGGCCTTCTCGGCGCCCACCTTGACCTTCCAGCTGCTGACCGTCCCACAGCGAATGCATCTTCGTCATTCTTCGGTCGCGTGGCAGCGTCCATTTTCGCACCTCTGGCTTCCGCCAGCTCATGTGCTCTACCCAGGTCCAAAATTTGCTGGAGGGTCAGGCCAGGTTCTCTCAGTACCTGCCTTCGAAGTTTTCCAGAGCTGCACCCCTGCAGTAATTGGTTGCGGACCATTTCTTCCTCATTGACCCATCTGCAGGAGGTCGCCAGGTGTCTCAGACGGGCGCAAAATTTGTCTAGGGGCTCGTCGTCCAGTTGTCTTTCAGCGCCCATGTACTTCTGCGCCTGCCGAGTAGATCATAGTCGCAACTTTGGTGTCATCATCGTCCACCTCAGATGCCCTGAAGAACATATCTAGTCTCTTGACCCACAATAGCCACTTTGGGCCCAGCTTGGAAGGGGGGCCAGTAGTGTCGAATTCCGGCATGGGGGCTAGGGAGTTGCGAGATCTGCGGGGGATTGGGGCAGCGGCACCCTCATCGTCGGCCTCTTCACCCATTTCTGCGTCAAGTACTCACAGTTGTCTGTCTGGAGAGAATGGCGGCTTATCCTTTTCTCGTGGTAGTGTTGGGGTGTAAAAACACACTTCTTTCTTCTTAATTGCCACAGCCCTGCGCCTGCAGGACTGTGGGCTTTCCCAAAAATTGTCTGTGTCCTTCAAACACAGCTGGCGAGTGGCGCACAAGCACCCTTTCGGGCCGCAACCACTGCCGCCTCGTGTGAAGGGGGAGCGAGTGAAAACAAGATGGCCGCCGGCGCTCCGCGGGTCCGTAATACGGAAGGCTTTCCGCCTCTCCGAGGTTGTCAGGGCACGGAAGCAGTCCGTACCTCCTCGTCGCCAGTGTTGTGCCCTGGGAGAGCCCTGAGGTGGTGTGCGGGCCTCCCTGGGTCGGGACACCAGCGCGCGGTGGCGGCGCGCAAGAACACACGCCGGAGACGTCTGCTCGTTCCGGTGCTCCGGCGTGAACTGCACGGGCACCGCCTTTATTAACTAGCGCGCATGCGCCGGCCCGCTGGGCCGCGCATGCGCGCTTCGTGTACCACGTACACAACAAACATGACTGTGTGTAAAGGACCCCACACAACCTCCATGCCACTCCAGATCCCTACTGTACCTTGCATCGTCACTTTTCCAAGAAGCCCCCTAACAATTCAGCCAGACCACCTCCCCTGCCATTCCCTACACAAATTTTGCTGATGACCCCAAGATTCTCCAAAACTCACAGGCAACTACTCCCACTACTCCACCTTGGTTAAGCAAACTTACAGCATCATACAAAATTGGATGGCCAACCATCACCTTTGCCTCAACAAGGACAAAACTGAGACACTCATTGTGGGCTCCCCTCACAGCCTGAAATCCCTTCACCCTGCACACGCTTCCTTTACCACTGACGACAACCCCATCCCGTTTTCAAGCGAGGAAAAACCCTTCGGGTCTACTTAGATGCGGAACTCAACATGCACACGCACATCACTTCCCTTGCCTTCCACACTGCTTACACTACTAAGCTGATTAGCCTTAGCTGAACATTCTTGGCACCTGCCAATTGCTTAATAGTAGCCAGAGGCTCAGCAGCAGTACATTGGATGATTGTAATGTCCTATTCACAGGTACCTCAGCTAAGAACCTCTCTGAACTCCAACTCTTGCTAAACAATGCTTTCAGAGCTGCCTTATGAACTGAAGCCCTCTGGGTAAGGCCAACGCTTGAGACAAATTCAGATAACACAAAATAAAAATAAACATGGAACCTGGACAAAAAAACACTGTTCATGTAAACACGGCTGAATTTTTTTAGAATCAAGACTCACATGCGAATTTTGCGCTGTGACACAAGGATTACATTTGGATCATGAGTTCAAGGTCTTCTTGTAACGAAAGTTGATTTCAACAATTGGGGGATGACCTTCGGAGGGACTTGATTTATGGAATATACCTTGCCCCCGTAGGGAAGACTTACACAAGATTTAGAACAACTACCAGCTCGCTTTCCTGGGATACTTAATACATCATCCACTAATAACTTGTATTAATGATACACTTAGTTCCATAAAGGAGTTACTTACCGCATGCTGACTGCGTATGAAATTGGAGTCATACCCAGCTAAAGACTGGTCTTCACTGTGTTCAGTATGCGTGGCACGTGCACCCAGAATCATAACCGGGCTTCCTATTAGATACAAGATGGGAGCTCCTAGTTCTCAATGTTCTCCATACAAAGTTGCTGCTTCTGACCTTTTTTCCATTTTAACACCACTCATAACACTTCACCATCATACGTTTAAGTGTTATAGTAACAACTTGTTACATTGTGTAACCACCTTAACTGAGGCTACGGCATGAAGATGTCCAACCCAATTGGCAACATGGTCAATCTTGCTGTTCGCACCCTAACCTAGCCAGTGACGTCACCCAGCAAGTATTACACGTCCGCAAAATGGCGCTGAGTATCACTGCGATGAACGCTGAATGCCGGATCTTGTCTGACCACAGCCTGATGTATTGACCTTTCCCATGATCAAAAAGGTAAGATTACGATGGATCCGAGTTAAATTAGGGATCACAGGTTCACATACACTCAACATTTAGGATTAGGCATATGGATATTATGGAGGCATATTGAAGTGTACGATCAGGTAACAATTAATCTGCAACGATTTAACTATCCCGGGGGATAGCTCAGTGCAATGAGCTCGCCTTGGAAACAAGATGACGCGAAGCAACACAGGTTCGATCCCAGGTCTGTGCTTAAAAATCTCTGGGGTATAAGCGCATTGTAAATATTCAATTAAGAGACATATTCCTGTAACAGTGCCTCGATGCCCTCAGGCTGTGTGAGCGCTTTAAAAATGCTAATTAAATAAAAATTGTAGGTTCGGGCCCGTGTTCCTATTGACCCTTCATATTCAGCTTCCTTAGTTAAGAGACTATAATCAGACATGGGTACTTATGCACACGTGTTCGGGTTTTTCAGATTAAAGTTGAACACACATAATTGAATCAGGAAGGGGCCACTGGTATTCCTGTGGCCACTAATTCTGAGAAAGGTAACAGTGCTTAGCACAATATGCACTGGGAACTGTCTGGCAGCATCACAATAAGCACTTCTTACAATGTATTTTTCTTCCTACTCATTAACAGGCACCACAACTGCTCACTTCCAATTTGATCGAATCAAGAGACGTATAACATTACGGGTGAGGTGGAGTCCCTTTGGGCAAGCGAGTATGAAATGTACGCCTAATCGAAAGTCATTGTGGTCAAGAATTATGTAAACATTACGAATTGTGTCTTTTCTCTTTCTTTCCCCTTTCCCCCCTCTTTTCCCTCTCATATTTCCCCTCATGGGATGTTCGTTATGCAATACAATGTAATTTAATACAATGTTTTACATTGTACCAAATACGGACGTTATAATTATTGACGCTACTTTTCAATGTGTATAAATACTATGTACAATATGTTGGAAATTCCACAATGACGTACTTGGGGGTTGTCATAAATAAGCACTGTGATGACAGTGCCCACTATCCTGCGCTCAGATTAAAGACCAAGCGCTGTTATATATGATTATATGTGACGCAGCCCACGGACTTCCGTGATCACCATCGATCCCTTTGAAACATAACATTCTATGTGATTCCGTTGCTGTTGGCCCGACATCCGGGGGCCTTGCATTAAAACTCCTGAAATATATCTCGTGTGCTCTGCCTCAATTACTTCATCTGCTGACGAGGAAGGGAACCCCGGCCCCCGGAGTGTACCGGACTGTGCTGCCTGCCAACCCACGGCCCTGCAACGACCGCAGCACCGGCTGCGAGGTTCGGCCTCTCCCCAGCCCTGAGAGAGCAACGCAGATAATATCAAGCGCCCTCCCCAGCTGCGAAGCGAAGCAAAGTGGCCCCGGCGCAGCAGACCAGCCCCAGCATCCCACCGCTCACCAGAGGTACCTTTTTACACTTTATTGGGGGGTTTCATGGCTCTGCTCGCCACGGGAAAGTGTCTTACGAATCACCGACTAACAGCGATTCGAGGAAAGAACCTCAATGCGTAGGATTACGCGCAGCCATCCTTGTTTCCTGAGATCAGTAACCATGACAACAATGTTGCTGAGCTCACTCTCCATAGAATAAGAGCTCCCAACCTGCGGATTTAGCAAAAAAAATAAATAAATAAAAGGACAAAGAAAACTGTTGCATAAAACCAGAGGGCTATAACCCTAGATCCGAGGCCAACCCAATCCAAATGTACTCTACGAACAAGTGATTGCAATCCCCAAGAGATCACAATAACTGTGCCCCACCATCTCCAGCCCAATCCAATTGTGCTCCACAAACATCTCTACACCCCAGAGTGCCAAAAACCCCACAAATCACCCACAAGTGTTTGCACACTCTACCATCTCCACAGTGCACAGAGAACACCTCACGACTCCAGACCTTCCTCAACAGCCATGCAGAACATTTCTCATCCTACCAGGTTCCTTGCATGCCCTGGAACTCCAACATGCCCCTGGAAACAGTGGGTTGACGGGTTCCACGTCTACCTCAGAGCCATTGGGAGCAACAAGTTTAATGATGACCTTAAGGAAGCAACTCTCTTGAATTGCATAGGAGCTGAGGCTCTAAGACTATTTAGGGCACTGCCAGAAACAGATGATGCTGGGGGCGATGGCAACCACAAGTTTGACACAGCTCTGGCCAAACTTGCCAAGCATTTTGGCAACAAAACAAACATAGTACTGGAGAGGTACGGGTTCTTTGCCAGGAAACAATTGAAGGGTGAGTCAATCGACTCTTACATCGCTTCATTAAGAGTACTAATGTCAACTTGTGAATTTATTGGGGTCGGTTATGAGTATTTGAGAGACCAGCTCGTCCTCAATGTGGCTGACCCATGCATTCAGCAAAAATTATGGCAGATGAGAAACCCTTCCCTAGACCAAGCCACTGAAATAGCGAGAAGCATGGAATATGGTGACCACTGTATGAGGGAGAGGCTGTCCCAAAGAGAGAGCATCGAAGTCAAGTCTGTCGAAACCGAATCTGAAATCAACCCCACCGACAATCTGCTATACCTAGTAAGAAGAGCTCCCCCCTCTCAAGGCTCAAAATTTAACCCCAGAAGAGGGAGAATTTCGGCTAGCGACAACAGAGATTCTGCTCACTGCCAAAGATGTGGATGGTTTAAACACGAAGATGCTGACAAGACGTGTCCTGTCAACAATGCTGAGTGCTACAAATGTGGCCAGTTTGGACATTTTGCGAAGGTGTGCAGAAACATGCGCGGAAGGCTTGATAGGCCCAACTGGTACTCCAGAAGACCTTTTAACAGATCAGGGTCTGTGAGATTCATAGGAAATGATCCGAGTCACGATGATATGTTGCTCGTTGACCAAACCTGTCTACCAATACAGATACTCACCATCACCTCTTCACAAGAGCCCAAAGGTCCTTGGGTCGACATGCACATAGATGAGACACCGTTGCAAGTAATGGTGGATACAGGCTCCCCCTACACGATGGTGGCTGTCCAGACATTTTTGGGGATGCTATCCAAAAAGATGCAAGACCTACGACCCAACCGGTAAGGGCCACGGGGTATGGAAAAACTCCCATTGAAATAATTGGATACACATGGGTGAGACTCAGATTTCACTACAGAGAGACATATTGCAAGCTTTTCGTGGCCAAGAATGGCTCTTCAGTTGTAGGCTGGGAAGAACAGGCTGCTCTGCAAATAAAGATCCACCCTGGAGAAGAAATCCCTGTATTGAGTGTGCTCAGTGATGCCACTAACATGAAGTCCTCTGACATAAAGTCCACCTTGGCCAAGAAGTTCCCCAAAGTATTCAGTGATAAGGTGGGACTCCTCCAAGGTTTCCAACACAAGATAGTCTTGAAGAAGGGCACCATTCCTGTAGCCCATTGTGTCCAAGGAATTCCTTTTGGTACCAAAGACGCTCTAAAAAAGGAACTCACTCGCCTATGTGAAGTGGTCGACAAAATGCGTGTATACCGAAAATATCATCCAGCCCATAGAAAGCTCTGAGTGGCTTGCGCCGATCATCCTGGTGGGAAAGCCCGACAACTCCATAAGAATATGTGTCGATTTGAGAGATTTAAACAAGAACATATGGTTGGGTAGACACCCTCTTCCTAACATATTTGAACTTTTATCGACCATGAAACCAGCTAAGTATTTTAGTACCATTGACCTCTCGTCAGCATACCACCAGATTGCATTGGAAGAGACTTTGAAGAACCTCACATCATTTGTAACACCTTTGGGGGCGTTCATGTTCAACAGGATGCCCTTTGGTCTCGCCTCGGCTGCAGCAGTATTTCAGAGGCTAATGTCACATCTATTCGGAGGTCTTGAGGGCGTACATTGTTTTCAAGATGACATCCTCATATCAACCAGTACTGAAGATGAACACGATGCAAAACTCATGGGCGTCCTCCAAGTGATCCAGAAAAGCGGACTCACTCTCAAATTAGAAAAATGAAACATAAAGTGCAATCAAGTATCTTATCTTGGCCATTCTATCGACGCCAAAGGAATCTGTCCCAAGAAAAAGCTCATGGATGCCATACTAAATATAGCCGAACCTGAGAACAAGGACCAACTCAGGAGTTTTCTCTGCATGACCGAATACTATTCCAAATTTATAAGCAACTATGCCAACAAGACGAAACACATGTGGAACCTCATGGAAAAGGCCACCAAGTTTGTCTGGACCACTGAATGCAAGAACGAGTTTGAAGAAGTCAAGTCCAATGTCAATTAAGCTCCTGCCCTAGCAATGTTTGACTGCAAAGCTAAAACCATTATCTCTGTAGACGCCAGCAAGATCGGACTTGGAGGCGTCCTTGAACAACAACAGAAAGGGGCATTGTAACCATCGCCTTTGCCTCAAGAGTTCTGAGAGGTGCAGAACTAAATTATTCCACCATTGAGAGAGAAGCTGTGGGGGTGAAGTGGATTCTACAGCACTTCAGGAACTTAATATGGGGCATACCCATAACACTCAAAACGGATCATAAGCCTCTAGTGAACGTCCTTCAATCCAAGACACCCCACCTCATGTCACCGAGGATTAGGTGTTGGTTCCTCGACATCATGCAGTACAATCTTCAAGTGTGCTATACTCCCGGTCCCTCAAATCAAGTGACTGATTGCCTCTCCAGGTTGTCCACCAACCAAGAAGATGAGACCAAACATTCCGATGAGGACATTATAGCCATTGTCAACCCTGCCATTCCCAAAGATGACTGGCTAAACATCACCAGCACCGATGTAGAGCAACAAGAAATCAGGAAAGCGATAATCAATGGCTGGGTTGAACCTAGTCAAGCCCTGGCAGAATTTATACCTATCAGAATGAAATAACCATGGATGAGAAACATATCTTCAGAGGAGACAGGCTGATTCCACCCATACCGCTCAGGAAAAAATTGCTCGAACTAGCCCATGAAGGCCATTTAGGTAGAAGTCTGACAAAAAATAGGGTGAGAAGTAACTACTGGTGGCCCAATATGTGGAAAGAAGCTGAAGAGACGGTAAAAAACTGCCCCGCCTGCACCATGAATGACAAATCTAAAATCCTAAGGAAGACCCCCCTTCAACCTATAGAGCCACCCAAAAATGTATGGTCTAAAATCGCTATAGACATTATGGGTCCCTTTGAAAATATTGAACCTATGAAAATATATATAATAGTGCTTGTAGACTATACTTCCAAGTGGACTGAATGGGGAATTGCCGAAATGATTGTTACCACCAGAAAAGTCACAGAATTCCTGACAGAAATTTTCTACAGAGAAGGAGATCCCAAGGAAGTAGTCTCGGACAACGGATCTCAATTTATATCTTCTGAATTCCAAGAATTTCTTAATAACAGATCCATCAAACATGTGACCACGTCCTTGTACCACCCAATATCCAATGGATTAGTGGAGAGAATGAACAGACTAATAAAGAGCAAAGTCCAATTAGCCATCGCTAATACTCTCCCATGGAGAGAAACACTCAAAGAAGCCCCATGTGCGTACAGAACAACGCCACATACCACTACCAACATTGAGCCATTCACCATGATGCGAGGCAGAGCTGCAACCAACCGTCTAAGACCAGCGTGGATCTTAATGGACAGTAGAGAAGCTAAATTAGACATGGAACAAATTCAGGAAAGAGTACACGAGAAACAGGCAAAGTATAAAACATATTATGACTCAAAACATTCTGTAAAGGGAATGCAAATTTGTTTAGGCGACTGGGTCTGTGTCAAAGAGCCAAAAAAGACACTCAAGGGCGAAACTAACTTCAGATCTCCACAAAGAGTCATCCTTTGTCAAGGCAAATCTGTTGTATTAGAGGATGGGAAGAAGTGGTCGGGAGATGATCTGGTAAAAATAACAATGGACATTCACAGACCCAGTACATCCGAGCACATGACACACGGAACCCATCATGGAAAAACTCCACTCTTGGAGGAACACTCCACCACAGCCAACCAGAAGAAAATGAAATACATGGAGACACCGACGGAACCTCTATTAGAAGACTGTCGAGGAGAAATCGGAAAATCTTCCGAAACTTCAACAACGACTACATCTACTACTAATCTATCTACTGTTTGCAAACCACATATTTCTCTTCCCTTGTTCTTCCACCCTGTTCCCCGCCTCTCTTTCCCCCATCTTTAATCTTTTTGTTTTCTCCCAGTAAGGGAGATGTTACATATGATATACTTGATCCAGCTCACGGAACTCCGTGATCACAATCGATCCCTGTGAAACATAACATTCTATGTGATTCCGTTGCTGTTGGTCCGACCTCCGGGGGCCATGCATTAAAGCTCCTGAAATATATCTTGTGTGCCCTGCCTCAATTACTTCAAGCGCCTGGCAGCACAAGGCATGAGAATCCTCCAAACATATGGCAAATGTTCCCTCATACCGATCCTGTAATTCTACCAGCAGAAGGTGGTCCCCATTTTTTCATATGGTGCGGAGGGTATGTTGTGTATGGCTTGGAAAATCTGGGTTCTGTTAGAAGGTTTGTTTCTGCGGAAATGTCTGTGGCTGCCCAACGCCCTCTCAATGGTGGTCATATGCCAAGAACTTAGACTCCAATCCCTAGAGAGTATTGTGCTGCAGAAGTTCATAACATTCATCAGAAGCAATGTGTGATGGGACAGTATGGCTCTTCATCAGAAGCAATGTGTGAAGGGACAGTACTGCTCTAAATCAGAAGCAATGTGTAAAGGGGACAGTGCAGCTCTTAATCAGAATCAATGTGTGAAGGGGGAGTACTGCTCTTCATCAGAAGCAATGTGTGAAGGGGACAGTGCAGCTCTTAATCAGAATCAATGTGTGAAGGGGGAGTACTGCTCTTCATAAGAAGCAATGGGTAAAGGGGCAGTACTGCTCTTCATCAGAAGCAATGTGTGAAGGACCAGTACTGCTCCTCATCAGAAGCAATGTGTGAAGGGCCAGTACTGCTCTTCATCAGAAGCAATGTGTGAAGGGACAGTACTGCTCTTCAATAGAAGCAATGTGTGAAAGGGCAGTACTGCTCTAAATCAGAAGCAATATGTAAAGGGGACAGTACTGCTCTTCATCAGAAGCAATGTGTGAAGGGACAGTACTGCTCTAAATCAGAAGCAATGTGTAAAGGGGACAGTGCAGCTCTTAATCAGAATCAATGTGTGAAGGGACAGTACTGCTCTTCATCAGAAGCAATGTGTGAAGGGCCAGTACTGCTCTTCATCAGAAGCAATGAGTGAAGTGAGAGTACTGCTCTTCATAAGAAGCAATGGGTAAAGGGGCAGTACTGCTCTTCATCAGAAGCAATGTGTGAAGGACCAGTACTGCTCCTCATCAGAAGCAATGTGTGAAGGGCCAGTACTGCTCTTCATCAGAAGCAATGTGTGAAGGGACAGTACTGCTCTTCAATAGAAGCAATGTGTGAAAGGGCAGTACTGCTCTAAATCAGAAGCAATATGTAAAGGGGACAGTACTGCTCTTCATCAGAAGCAATGTGTGAAGGGACAGTACTGCTCTAAATCAGAAGCAATGTGTAAAGGGGACAGTACGGCTCTTCATCAGAATCAATACGTGAAGGGGGAGTACTGCTCTTCATCAGAAGCAATGTGTGAAAGGGCAGTACTGCTCTTCATCAGAAGCAATGCGTGAAGGGGCAGTACTGCTCTTCATCTGAAGAAATGTGTGAAGAGCAGTACTGCTCTTCATCAGAAGCAATGTGTGAAGGGACAGTACAGCTCTTCATCAGAAGCAATGTGTGAAGGGGCAGTACTGTTCTTCATCAGAAGCAATGCGTGAAGGGGACAGTACTGCTCCTCATCAGAAGCAATGTGTGTAAGGGCAGTACTGCTCTTCATCAGAAGCAATGTGTGAAGGGGACAGTGCAGCTCTTAATCAGAATCAATGTGTGAAGGGGGAGTACTGCTCTTCATAAGAAGCAATGGGTAAAGGGGCAGTACTGCTCTTCATCAGAAGCAATGTGTGAAGGACCAGTACTGCTCCTCATCAGAAGCAATGTGTGAAGGGCCAGTACTGCTCTTCATCAGAAGCAATGTGTGAAGGGACAGTACTGCTCTTCAATAGAAGCAATGTGTGAAAGGGCAGTACTGCTCTAAATCAGAAGCAATATGTAAAGGGGACAGTACTGCTCTTCATCAGAAGCAATGTGTGAAGGGACAGTACTGCTCTAAATCAGAAGCAATGTGTAAAGGGGACAGTGCAGCTCTTAATCAGAATCAATGTGTGAAGGGACAGTACTGCTCTTCATCAGAAGCAATGTGTGAAGGGCCAGTACTGCTCTTCATCAGAAGCAATGAGTGAAGTGAGAGTACTGCTCTTCATAAGAAGCAATGGGTAAAGGGGCAGTACTGCTCTTCATCAGAAGCAATGTGTGAAGGACCAGTACTGCTCCTCATCAGAAGCAATGTGTGAAGGGCCAGTACTGCTCTTCATCAGAAGCAATGTGTGAAGGGACAGTACTGCTCTTCAATAGAAGCAATGTGTGAAAGGGCAGTACTGCTCTAAATCAGAAGCAATATGTAAAGGGGACAGTACTGCTCTTCATCAGAAGCAATGTGTGAAGGGACAGTACTGCTCTAAATCAGAAGCAATGTGTAAAGGGGACAGTACGGCTCTTCATCAGAATCAATACGTGAAGGGGGAGTACTGCTCTTCATCAGAAGCAATGTGTGAAAGGGCAGTACTGCTCTTCATCAGAAGCAATGCGTGAAGGGGCAGTACTGCTCTTCATCAGAAGCAATGTGTGAAGGGGACAGTACTGCTCTTCATCAGGAGCAATGTGTGAAGGGACAGTACTGCTCTTCATCAGAAGCAATGCATGAAGGGGACAGTACTGCTCGTCATCAGGAACAATGTGTGAAGGGACAGTACTGCTCTTCATCAGAAGCAATGCATGAAGGGGACAGTACTGCTCCTCGTCAGAAGCAATGTGTGAAAGGGCAGTACTGCTCTTCATCTGAAGAAATGTGTGAAAGGGCAGTACTGCTCTTCATCAGAAGCAATGTGTGAAGGGACAGTACAGCTCTTCATCAGAAGCAATGTGTGAAGGGGCAGTACTGTTCTTCATCAGAAGCAATGCGTGAAGGGGACAGTACTGCTCCTCATCAGAAGCAATGTGTGTAAGGGCAGTACTGCTCTTCATTAGAAGCAATGTGTGAAGGGACAGTACTGCTCTTCATCAGAAGCAATGCGTGAAGGCCCAGTACTGCTCTTCATCCAAAGCAATGTCTGAAATGACAGTACTGCTCTCATCAGAACAATGTGTGACAGGGCAGTACTGCTGTTCATCAGAAGCAATGTGTGAAGGGACAGTATGGCTCTTCATCAGAAGCAATGTGTGAAGGGACAGTACTGCTCTAAATCAGAAGCAATGTGTAAAGGGGACAGTGCAGCTCTTAATCAGAATCAATGTGTGAAGGGGGAGTACTGCTCTTCATCAGAAGCAATGTGTGAAGGGCCAGTACTGCTCTTCATCAGAAGCAATGAGTGAAGTGAGAGTACTGCTCTTCATGAGAAGCAATGGGTAAAGGGGCAGTACTGCTCTTCATCAGAAGCAATGTGTGAAGGACCAGTACTGCTCCTCATCAGAAGCAATGTGTGAAGGGCCAGTACTGCTCTTCATCAGAAGCAATGTGTGAAGGGACAGTACTGCTCGTCATCAGAAGCAATGTGTGAAGGGGACAGTACTGCTCTTCAATAGAAGCAATGTGTGAAAGGGCAGTACTGCTCTAAATCAGAAGCAATGTGTAAAGGGGCCAGTACTGTTCTTCATCAGAAGCAATATGTGAAGGGGCAGTACTGCTCTTCATCAGAAGCAATGCGTGAACGGGCAGTACTGCTCTTCCCCAGAGGCAAAATGTGAAGGGACAGTACTGCTCTTCACCAGAAGCAATTTGTGAAGGGGCAGTACTGCTCTTCATCAGAAGCAATGTGTGAAGGGGACAGTACTGCTCTTCATCAGGAGCAATGTGTGAAGGGACAGTACTGCCCTTCATCAGAAGCAATGCATGAAGGGGACAGTACTGCTCGTCATCAGGAACAATGTGTGAAGGGACAGTACTGCTCTTCATCAGAAGCAATGCATGAAGGGGACAGTACTGCTCCTCGTCAGAAGCAATGTGTGAAAGGGCAGTTCTGCTCTTCATCTGAAGAAATGTGTGAAAGGGCAGTACTGCCCTTCCCAGAGGCAATGCGTGAAGGGACAGTACTGCTCTTCATCAGAAGCAATGTGTGAAGGGACAGTACAGCTCTTCATCAGAAGCAATGTGTAAAGGGACAGTACAGCTCTTCATCAGAAGCAATGTGTAAAGGGGACAGTACGGCTCTTCATCAGAAGCAATGCGTGAAGGGGACAGTACTGCTCCTCATCAGAAGCAATGTGCGTAAGGGCAGTACTGCTCTTCATAAGAAGCAATGCATGAAAGGACAGTACTGCCCTTCCCAGAGGCAATGCGTGAAGGGACAGTACTGCTCTTCATCAGAAGCAATGTGTGAAATGGACAGTACTGCTCTTCATTAGAAGCAATGTGTGAAGGGACAGTACTGCTCTTCATCAGAAGCAATGCGTGAAGGCCCAGTACTGCTCTTCATCAGAAGCAATGTGTGAAGGCACAGTACTGCTCTTGATCAGAAGCAATGTGTGAATAGCCAGTACAGCTCCTCATCATAAGCAATGCATGAAGTGACAGTGCTGCCCTTCCCAGAGGCAATGCGTGAAGGGACAGTACTGCTCTCCATCAGAAACAATGTGTGAAGGTGCAGAACTGATCTTCATCAGAAGCAATGTGTGAAGGGCCAGTACTGCTCTTCATTGTAAGCAATGTGTGAAGAGGTAGTACTGTTCCTCATCAGAAGCAATGTGTGAAGGGACAGTACTGCTCTTCATCAGAAGCAATGCGTGAAGGGCCAGTACTGCTCTTCATCAGAAGCAATGTGCGAAGGGACAGTACTGCTCTTGATCAGAAGCAATGTGTGAAGGGACAGTACTGCTCTTCATCAGAAGCAATGTGTGAAGGGCCAGTACTGCTCTTGATCAGAAGCAATGTGTGAAGGGACAGTACTGCTCTTCATCAGAAGCTATGTGTGAAGGGCCAGTACTGCTCTTGATCAGAAGCAATGCGTGAGGGACAGTACTGCTCTTCATCAGAAGCAATGTGTGAAGGGCCAGTACTGCTCTTCATCAGAAAGAATGTGTGAAAGGACAGTACTGCTCTTGATCAGAAGCAATGTGTGAAGGGACAGTACTGCTCTTCATCAGAAGCAATGTGTGAAGGGGAGGTAAAGCTCTTCATCAGAAGCCATGTGTGAAGGGGACAGTACTGCTCTTCATCAGAAGCAATGCGTGAAGGGCCAGTACTGCTCTTCATCAGAAGCAATGTGTGAAGGGACAGTACTGCTCTTGATCAGAAGCATTGTGTGAAGGGACAGTACTGCTTTTTATCAGAAGCAATGTGTGAAGGGCCAATACTGCTCTTGATCAGAAGCAATGTTTGAAGGGACAGTACTGCTCTTCATCAGAAGCTATATGTGAAGGGCCAGTACTGCTCTTCATCAGAAGCAATGTGTGAAGGGACAGTACTGCTCTTGATCAGAAGCAATGTGTGAAGGGACAGTACTGATCTTCATCAGAAGCAATGTGTGAAGGGGCAGTAAAGCTCTTCATCAGAAGCAATGTGTGAAGGCCCAGTACTGCTCCTCATCAGAAGCAATGCGTGACGGGGCAGTACTGCTCTTGATCAGAAGCAATGTGTGAAGGGCCAGTACTGCTCTTGATCAGAAGCAATGTGTGAAGGGCCAGTACTGCTCTTCATCAGAAGCAATGTGTGAAGGGGACAGTACTGCTGACCATCAGAAGCAATGTGTGAAGGGGACAGTACTGCTCCTCATCAGAAGCAATGTGTGAAGGGGGAGTACTGCTCCTCATCATAAGCAGTGTGTGAAAGGGCAGTACTGCTCTTCATCAGAAGCAATGCATGAAGAGACAGTACTGCCCTTCCCAGAGGCAATGTGTGAAGGGACAGTACTGCTCTTCATCAGAAGCAATGTGTGAAGGGACAGTACTGCTCTTCATCAGAAGCAATGTGTGAAGGACCAGTACTGCTCTTCATCAGAGGCAATGCGTAAGGGGACAGTACTGCTCTTTATCACCGCAATGTGTGAAGGGGGCAGTAGGGCTCTTCATCAGAAGCTATGCATCAAGGGACAGTACTGCTCTTCATCAGAAGCAATGCATGAAGGGGACAGTACTGCTCGTCATCAGGAACAATGTGTGAAGGGACAGTACTGCTCTTCATCAGAAGCAATGCATGAAGGGGACAGTACTGCTCCTCGTCAGAAGCAATGTGTGAAAGGGCAGTACTGCTCTTCATCTGAAGAAATGTGTGAAAGGGCAGTACTGCTCTTCATCAGAAGCAATGTGTGAAGGGCCAGTACTGCTCTTCATCAGAAGCAATGCATGAAGTGACAGTGCTGCCCTTCCCAGAGGCAATGCGTGAAGGGATAGTACTGCTCTTCATTGTAAGCAATGTGTGAAGAGGTAGTACTGTTCCTCATCAGAAGCAATGTGTGAAGGGACAGTACTGCTCTTCATCAGAAGCAATGCGTGAAGGGCCAGTACTGCTCTTCATCAGAAGCAATGTGTGAAGGGACAGTACTGCTCTTCATCAGAAGCAATGCATGAAGGGACAGTACTGCTCTTCATCAGAAGCAATGCGTGAAGGGATAGTACTGCTCTTCATTGTAAGCAATGTGTGAAGAGGTAGTACTGTTCCTCATCAGAAGCAATGTGTGAAGGGACAGTACTGCTCTTCATCAGAAGCAATGCGTGAAGGGCCAGTACTGCTCTTCATCAGAAGCAATGTGTGAAGGGACAGTACTGCTCTTCATCAGAAGCAATGCATGAAGGGACAGTACTGCTCTTCATCAGAAGCAATGCGTGAAGGGACAGTACTGCTCTTCATCAGAATCAATGCGTGAAGGGATAGTACTGCTCTTCATTGTAAGCAATGTGTGAAGAGGTAGTACTGTTCCTCATCAGAAGCAATGTGTGAAGGGACAGTACTGCTCTTCATCAGAAGCAATGTGTGAAGGGGGAGTACTGCCCTTCCCAGAAGCAATGCGTGAAGGAACAGTACTGCTCTTCATCAGAAGCAATGCGTGAAGGGACAGTACTGCTCTTGATCAGAAGCAATGTGTGAAGGGACAGTACTGCTCTTGATCAGAAGCAATGTGTGAAGGGCCAGTACTGCTCTTGATCAGAAGCAATGTGTGAAGGGACAGTACTGCTCTTCATCAGAAGCTATGTGTGAAGGGCCAGTACTGCTCTTGATCAGAAGCAATGCGTGAGGGACAGTACTGCTCTTCATCAGAAGCAATGTGTGAAGGGCCAGTACTGCTCTTCATCAGAAAGAATGTGTGAAAGGACAGTACTGCTCTTGATCAGAAGCAATGTGTGAAGGGACAGTACTGCTCTTCATCAGAAGCAATGTGTGAAGGGGCAGTAAAGCTCTTCATCAGAAGCCATGTGTGAAGGGGACAGTACTGCTCTTCATCAGAAGCAATGCGTGAAGGGCCAGTACTGCTCTTCATCAGAAGCAATGTGTGAAGGGACAGTACTGCTCTTGATCAGAAGCATTGTGTGAAGGGACAGTACTGCTTTTCATCAGAAGCAATGTGTGAAGGGCCAGTACTGCTCTTGATCAGAAGCAATGTGTGAAGGGACAGTACTGCTCTTCATCAGAAGCTATATGTGAAGGGCCAGTACTGCTCTTCATCAGAAGCAATGTGCGAAGGGGCAGTACTGCTCTTGATCAGAAGCAATGTGTGAAGGGGCAGTACTGTTCCTCATCAGAAGCAATGCGTGAAGAGGACAGTACTGCTCATCATCAGAAACAATGCGTAAGGGGACAGTACTGCTCCTCATCAGAAGCAAAGTGTGAAAGGGCTGTACTGCTCTTCATCAGAAGCAATGTGTGAAGAGGACAGTACTGCTGACCATCAGAAGCAATGTGTGAAGGGACAGTACTGCTCTTCATCAGAAGCAATGTGTGAAGGAGCAGTACTGCTCTTCATCGGAAGGAATGTGTGAAGGGACAGTAATGCTCCTCATCGTAAGCAATGTGTGAAGGGCCAGTACTGCTCATCATCAGAAACAATGCGTAAGGGGACAGTACTGCTCTTCATCAGAAGCAATGTGTGAAGGGCCTGTACTGCTCCTCATCAGAAGCAATGTGTGAAGGGCCAGTACTGCTCTTCATCGGAAGGAATGTGTGAAGGGACAGTAATGCTCCTCATCGTAAGCAATGTGTGAAGGGCCAGTACTGCTCTTCATCAGAAGCAATGTGTGAAGGGCTAGTACTACTCTTCATCAGGAGCAATGCGTGATGGGACAGTACTGCTCTTCATCAGAAGCAATGTGTGAAGGGCCAGTACTGCTCTTCATCAGAAGCAATGCATGAAGGGACAGTACTGCTCTTCATCAGAAGCAATGTGTGAAGGGCCTGTACTGCTCCTCATCAGAAGCAATGTGTGAAGGGCCAGTACTGCTCTTCATCGGAAGGAATGTGTGAAGGGACAGTAATGCTCCTCATCGTAAGCAATGTGTGAAGGGCCAGTACTGCTCATCATCAGAAACAATGCGTAAGGGGACAGTACTGCTCTTCATCAGAAGCAATGTGTGAAGGGCCTGTACTGCTCCTCATCAGAAGCAATGTGTGAAGGGCCAGTACTGCTCTTCATCGGAAGGAATGTGTGAAGGGACAGTAATGCTCCTCATCGTAAGCAATGTGTGAAGGGCCAGTACTGCTCTTCATCAGAAGCAATGTGTGAAGGGCCAGTACTGCTCTTCATCAGAAGCAATGTGTGAAGGGCTAGTACTACTCTTCATCAGGAGCAATGCGTGATGGGACAGTACTGCTCTTCATCAGAAGCAATGTGTGAAGGGCCAGTACTGCTCTTCATCAGAAGCAATGCATGAAGGGACAGTACTGCTCTTCATCAGAAGCAATGTGTGAAGGGGGAGTACTGCTCTTCCGCAGAGGCAATGTGTGAAATTACAGTACTGCTCTTCATCAGAAGCAATGTGTGAAGGGGCAGTACTGCTCTTCATCAGAAGCAATGTGTGAAGGGCCAGTACTGCTCCTCATCAGAAGCAATGTGTGAAGGGCCAGTACTGCTCCTCATCAGAAGCAATGTGTGAAGGGCCAGTACTGCTCCTCATCAGAAGCAATGTGTGAAGGGCCAGTACTGCTCTTCTTCAGAAGCAATGTGTGAAGGGGCAGTAATGCTCCTCATCGTAAGCAATGTGTGAAGGGCCAGTACTGCTCATCATCAGAAACAATGCGTAAGGGGACAGTACTGCTCTTGATCAGAAGCCATGTGTGAAGGGACAGTACTGCTCTTCTTCAGAAGCAATGTGTGAAGGGACAGTACTGCTCTTCTTCAGAAGCAATTGGTGAAGGGGGAGTACTGCTATTCATCAGAAGCAATGTGTGAAGGGGGAGTACTGCTCTTCATCAGAAGCAATGTGTGAAGGGGGAGTACTGATATTCATCAGAAGCAATGTGTGAAGGGGGAGTACTGCTCTTCATCAGAAGCAATGTGTGAAGGGGGAGTACTGCTCGTCATCAGAAGCAATGTGTGAAGGGGCTGTACTGCTCTTCATCAGAAGCAATGTGTGAAGGGACAGTACTGCTCTTCATCAGAAGCAATGTGTGAAGGGGCAGTACGGCTCTTCATCAGAAGCAATTGGGGAAGGGGGAGTACTGCTCTTCATCAGAAGCAATGTGTGAAGGGGGAGTACTGCTCTTCAGTGGTAGCAATGCATGAAGGGGCAGGAACACTCTTCGTTGGGAGCAATGTATGAAGATGAAGCATCTCTGTGACCAAACCGAGTTATGTGCAGAAGGGGGAGCCAATGCTGCTTTGCACTGTGCTCACACCTGCACCACAACGCCTGTCATGGGGTTTTAGCCAGAATGGTTGAACAGATGGAGTAGAAAGTGAGCCTCCTTCCACTCTACTATAGTGGGTAGATCTCAAGGATTCTTAAGTCCCTTATTGAATAATAGAGAAACATTCCATTGAAAGGTCTAATTGATGATGGCTGTCATTCAAACAATGGACCGGGTGCTAGCATTAACTTCATAATCTCAGCATGTGTTATTAAATTAATCCAAATTGAAGGATTTGATTATAAGGTTTAATTCCAGAAAATAGAGTGAATCCCGGGTTAAATCCCCTTACAAAAATCATTCATGAAGTTCCGTCCGTGCAATCTGCATCAACTTAATAACAACTCAATTATTCAATACGGAATTTAATAATCCTTGAGATTTAACAAGATTGCATCCGGTCTAGGCCTTGAGAACGACCTGGCTGCTCGAAACACATGTCGGCTGTTCGGAATAAATAAATTATTGGATACTTATTCTTATATTTCAACTGAATTCTGACAATTATCGAACCAAGCGCGACTACAGTCTGGTGACATCACTTGTGACATTTGTTAATTTTGAGAACCCTAGTGGGGGGTTCCCAGTTATCAAGACTTTCGCAGCTGGTATTCATTTCACACTTCAGTTTGGAAAATAGCGCCCAGTTAACAGCATCTCACACACGTTTGGTCTTTAAATCCTTCCACTCTAAGTTGGTAGCCAGGGCAAGGGCAGACTATACTCTCCAAAGATGTGGACCAGATGCTATGCAGCCAAAGTGTTGTAAGTACCAGGATACAAGTAATCGTGTCCTATAGAACACAGTCATTACTCAAAATACAAAGATCCTCCACTTCAGTATTCTCCACTATCTCGCCATCACCCAAGTACCCTGTGACACCTCTAGCTTCCACGCCTATTCTGTTCTTGCCTGCACCACTAGGAGTCCCTTTCCCCATGTTAAATACACAATCACTATACACTCCATCAAATCAGATCTAAACTCCACCACCCAATGAGAAAGGAGCTCTGACTACTGACTCCTGCTCGCTACCTACCCTGCACGTATCACCACACCTGCATGTAGGCACTCCCCCGCCACATGTCTGCCCTGTCCCTGGTTTTCCCATCATCCAGCGGTCAGTTCCCACTAATGCATGGCACTTGATCCAGGTTTTTCCTGTTGGCTCTTGTTTTCTTTTTTAATTATTTCTGGGTAAAACACCCCAGAACACTCAATAAATAAATACCACAAAATGAATAACGGCATACAATAACAAAGGGAAGCTCCCACTCCATTTATAGCTAAATCCAAGCCATGGTTTATTGGCTGTAAACTCTAACGCAAAAGGGGGCATCTGCCTGGAGGACTTGGCGCCCTCTTTTGCAGCAATTGCCAGATTACACTGCACCCAGTGGCGCTGAAGTAGGGCTGAACTACGAATGTGGGTGGTATCCAAAATGTTGGAAAAGACCTTTCCTACACCAGACCTCCCATGCCGCCTGAGCTCTGCTCATGTTCTGCCTCCTTGCAGCAAAGGGATCTGCCTACCATTATTTCCCCTTGCCACCACCACCCCTCCTGAACAGGCAGCAAAGGGATCTGCCTACCATTATTTCCCCTTGCCAACACCACCCCTCCTGAACCGGCAGCAACGGGTCCAGCCTGTGATTATATCCCGATGACAACACCACCCCTCCTAATCAGGCAACAAAGGGATCTGCCTGTGAATATTTACCCTTGCCAACACCACCCCTGCTGAACAGGCAGCAAATGGATCTGCTGCGATTATATCCCCTTGCGAACACGTCCCCTCCTGAACTGGCAGCAAATGGATCTGCCTGCGATTATATCCCCTTGCCAAAACCATCCCTCCAGAACAGGCAACAAAGGGATCTTCCTGAAAGTATATACCCCTGCCAACACCACCCGTGCTGAACAGGCAGCAAAGGGATCTGCCTGCGATTATATCCCCTTGCCAACACCATCACTCCATAACAGGCAGCAAAGGGACCTGCCTGCAATTACATCCCCTTGCCAACAATACCCCTGCTGAACAGGCAGCAAATGTATCTGCTTGCAATTATATCCCCTTGCCAACACCATCCCTCCAGAACAGACAGCAAAGGGATCTGCCTGCGATTACATCCCCTTGCCAACAATACCCCTGCTGAACAAGCAGCAAAGGGATCTACCTACGATTACATCCCCTGTGAACATCACCCCTCATGAACAGGCAGCAAACGGATCTGCCTGTGATCATATCCCCTTGCCAACACACTCCTCCTGAACAGGCAGCAAACAAATCTTCCAGCAACTATATCCCCTTGCCAACACTACTCCTCCTGAACAGGCAGCAAACAAATCTTCCAGCAACTATATCCCCTTGCCAACACTACTCCTCCTGAACAGGCAGCAAACAAATCTTCCTGCAACTTTATCCCCTTGCCAGCACTACTCCTCCTGAACAGGGGGCAAAGGGATTTGCCTGTGATTATATCCCCTTGCCAACAGCATCCCTCCAGAACAGACAGCAAAGAGATCTGCCTGCGATTACATCCCCTTGCCAACAATACCCCTGCTGAACAAGCAGCAAAGGGATCTACCTACGATTAGATCCCCTGCGAACATCACCCCTCATGAACAGGCAGCAAACTGATCTGCCTGTGATCATATCCCCTTGCCAACACACTCCTCCTGAACAGGCAGCAAACAAATCTTCCAGCAACTATATCCCCTTGCCAACACTACTCCTCCTGAACAGGCAGCAAACAAATCTTCCTGCAACTGTATCCCCTTGACAGCACTACTCCTCCTGAACAGGGAGCAAAGGGATTTGCCTGACATTATATCCCACTGCCAACACCACCCCGCCTCAATAGGCAGCAAAGGGATCTGCTTGCGATTATATTCCCTTGCCAATACCATCCCTCCGGAACAGGCAGCAAACTGATCTGCCTGTGATCATATCCCCTTGCCAACACACTCCTCCTGAACAGGCAGCAAACAAATCTTCCAGCAACTATATCCCCTTGCCAACACTACTCCTCCTGAACAGGCAGCAAACAAATCTTCCTGCAACTGTATCCCCTTGACAGCACTACTCCTCCTGAACAGGGAGCAAAGGGATTTGCCTGACATTATATCCCACTGCCAACACCACCCCGCCTCAACAGGCAGCAAAGGGATCTGCTTGCGATTATATCCCCTTGCCAATACCATCCCTCCGGAACAGGCGGCAACAGGATCTGCCTGCAAATACATCCCCTTGCCAACACTACCCCTGCTGAACAGGCAGAAGAGGGGTCTGCCTGCAATTATATGCCCCTGGCAACACCACCCCCCTGAACAGGCAGCAATGGGATCTGCCTGCAATTATATCCCCTTGCCAACACTATCCCTCCAGAACAGGCAGCAAAGGGATCTGCCTGCGATTACACCCCCTTGATCACATATCACCTTGCCAACACTACTGCTCCTGAACAGGCAGCAAAGGGATCTGCCTGCTTTCATATACCCTTGCCAACACTACTCCTCCTGAAAAGGCAGCAAAGGGATCTGCCTGTGATTATATCCCCTTGCCAACACTAGTCCTCCTGAACAGGAAGCAAAGGGATGTGCCTGCAATTATATCGTCTTTCGAACACTACCCCTCCTGATAAGGCAGCAAAGGGATCTATCTGATGTGATTATGTCCCCTTGGCAACACTACGTCTGCTGAACGGGCAGCAACTGGATCTGCCTGTGATTATATCCCCTTGGCAACACCACCCCTCCCGACCAGGCAGCAAAGGGATCTGCCTGCGATTATATCCGCCTGCCAACACGATCCCTTCAGAAAAGGCAGCAAAGGGATCTGCCTGTGATTATATCCCCCTGCCAACACCACCCGTCCTGAACAGGCAGCAAAGAGTTCTGACTGAAATTATTTCCCCCTGCCAACACCACCCCTCCTGAACAAGCAGTAAAGGGATCTGCCTGTGATTATATCCCCTTACCAACACTACTCCTCCTGAATAGGCAGCAAAGGGATCTGCCTGCAATTATATTGTTTTTTTCTAACACTACCCCTCCTGACCAGGCAGAAAAGGGATCTGCCTGCGATTATATCCCCTTGACAACATATCAGCTTGCCAACACTACTCCTCCTGAAAAGCAGCAAAGGGATCTGCCTGCGATTATATACCCTTGCCAACACTTCTCCTCCTGAACAGGCAGCAAAGGGATGTACCTTCGATTATATCCCCCTGCCAACATCACCCTGCCTGAACAGGCAGCAAAGGTATCTGTCTGCGATTACATCCCCTTGCCAACATATCCCCTTCTGAACAGGCAGCAAAGGGGTCTGCCTGCAATGATATCCCCCTGCCAACACCACCCCTGCTGAATAGGCAGCAAATGGATCAGCCAGTGACAATATCCTGATGCCAAAACCACCCCTGCTGAAAAGGCAGCAAATGGATCAGCCTGTGATTATATCCTGATGCCAACACCGCCCCTCATGAACAGGCAGCAAAGGGATCTGCCTGCGATTATAACCCCCTGCAAACACCACCCCTGCTGAACAGAGAGCAAAGGGATCTGCCTGTGATTACATCCCTTTGCCAACACTACCCCTGCTGAACAAGCAGCAAAGGGATCTACCTGCGATCATATCCCTTGCGAGCACGACCCCTCCTGAACAGGCAGCAAAGGGATCTGTCTGCGATTAAATCCGCTTGACAACATATCAGCTTGCCAACACTACTCCTCCTGAACAGGCAGAAAAGGGATCTGCCTGCGATTATATCCCCCTGCCAACACCATCCCTGCTGAACAAGCAGCAAAGGGATATGCCTGCGATTATATTCCCTGCGAACACGACTCCTCCTGAAAAGGCAGCAAAGGGATCTGCCTACAATTATATCCCCTTGCCACCACTAATACTCCTGAACAGGCAGCAAAGGGATCTGCCTGCGATTATATACCCTTGCCAACACTACTCCTCCCGAACAGGCAGCAAAGGGATCTGCCTGTGATTTTATGCCCTTGACAACATATCACCTTGCCAACACTACTCCTCCTGAAAAGGCTGCAAAGGGATCTGCCTGCGATTACATCCCCTTGCAACATATCCCCTCCTGAACAGGCAGCAAAGGGGTATTAGGCAGAATCCAGTGCAGTTCTCTTAGGGAGCACTACACCAGATTAGGACTACAGGTGAGAGCAATAAATCCCCTTTGGTATCAGTCTGTACCACAAAGATTTAGTTGGTAGCTGTGGCTGAGCAGTCAGACTTATCTCAAGAGGGAGATGAGCAGTATTCAGGGTTTACACAATAGGCCTACAGCACTATGGCACAAGGAAACACTGACCAAAGCTTTGTATTTAAAAATAAGATATATATTTATTTTAATACATGTCTAAGAAAAATGCATATATCACAGTATCAAGCAAGTTAAATTAAGTCAAAGGAAACATATACACAGTCCCAAGGGCCCAGGAGCAAACTGTTCTTGTAGCAGCAATCAAGTCTTTGGTTAACGATATTGAAAAGGTGGATCCGGAGGGCGAAAGACAATGTTAAGAGAGAGGGGCGCCCGACCCAACAGGTAGATAAAGGATTTAAAACAACTTTAGGGCTAAGGCGAAGAAAGGGCGGTCTGGCGGAACAATGTACCTTTACATGAAGAAGTGGCTCCTGCGGTGGCGGTTGTTCCTGGTAGTTCCTGCAATTCCGGTGATCCAGCAGCGGAAGAGGAGCTCTCGTTGTGAGGAATGTTCGAGTTACTGCACTACCCAGGGATGAAACCAGCCGCGGTGCTGACCGATTAATAAAATGTATGCTCCTTTAAATCGCGGTCCGGGTGGACTGGTGCCTGGCTATCTGGCCTCTGAGTACAGCGTACGGGAGATTCGACCAAGGCAGGTCCGAGAATGCGATTGGCAAACTGATTGACCCCACCAGCTCAAGGGAGGAAGGCTCTTGCAGATGAAGATCTTCTCTCGTCGTGTGGAGAAAAGTGGTGAGACGCTGCAGCAGGGCTTCACCGGTGGTTCAGTCGTTGCAGATGTCTTTGGCTTCTCTCCTCTTCGGCTTCTTAGTTATAGTGGCGACGTCTTTCTCTTCCATTCCTCAGGACCCTGCTTTTATGCAAAAAGATCCACATTCATACAGCCTAGCTGTCACTCGCACAGTGGAGTGATCATCTTGGCGGGAGACCCTCCAGCCTATCAGGATAGAGAGCGACATGGGTTGCTGAGGCAACCCTGTCCATGGGTCCTACGCCCCCTCCCACACAATGGACCCACCCCAGACTCAGTGGCGCTGAAAGGAGGGCTTCTCGGTAGAAGCCCGTCAAACGGACGAACAAAGGATCCCCGACCTGGGTTAGGAGTTTAGAGAAAGACACGAGAAAGAAGTTATATTAAAGTTCTGGCAATAAAAACCTACCGGAGTAAAGTTAATATTAAAATGCACCTTGGTATGTTAGAGGCTGTCAGAAAAGGTGGTAGCCTTGAACAATGGGAAAATCCCATAGGGAAATATTTGCGGTCGAATATTTACAGTAGTAACCACTGCCACCAGCCAGAAACTTTTGAGAGAGGGACTGTGTGGTACCCCCTCGAAAATGAACCTAAGGGAAAAACTATTAACCCTTCCCAGTACTTCCATAGTAAGATGGGTTGTACTGGTTTAGTCCATAGGATTTGACTAGTAAAGTCAATTGGGACTTTACATGCCCTGGGAGACAGTAGTCAGTCCCAGGGTATGGAGTCTATGTTTGGGGGTCGCTACGACACCCCTGTGTCACTGCACAGAGGGTGCTGTGTAACACATGTGAATAAAGATGGTTCCTATGGGGTTGAGAAAATCCCATAAGCATTAAACACAAAAATAGCCTAGAAAACACGTAGCAAAAATGCCTAAGAATGGAAAAAAGAGTCTCACTCTTAGCAGGTAACAAGAAACAAACCCTTCAAATCCAGCATAACTGCTGGGGGACTCTATAGGCAAGGGAAATAGAATGAGAATTCTCCCTAACAAAGGGTCTGGCTGCAATTATACCCCCTACCAACACCACCCCTGCTGAACAGGCAGCACATGTATCTTCCTGCGATTATATCTGCTTGCAACATAATCCCTTCTGAACAGGCAGCAAATCGATCAGCCTGTGATTATATCCTGATGCCAACACCACCCCTCCTGAACAGGCAGCACAGGGATCTGCCTGCGATTATATTCCCCTGCCAACACCACCCCTGCTGAACAAGCAGCAAAGGGATCTGCCTGCGATTATATTCCCTTGCCAATACTACTCCTCCTGAACAAGCAGCAATGGGATGTGCCTGCAATTATATCACCTTACCAACACTACTCCACCTGAACAGGCAGCAAAGGGATCTGCCTGTGGTTATATCTCCTATGAACACGACCCCACCTGAACAGGCAGCAAAGGGATCTGCCTGTGATTATATCCCCTTGCCAAGTCTACCCCTCCTGAACAAGCAGCAATGGGATGTGCCTGCAATTATATCACCTTACCAACACTACTCCTCCTGAACAGGCAGCAAAGGGATCCGCCTGCGATAATATCCCCCTGCCAACACCACCCTGCCTGAACAGGCAGCGAAGGCATCTGCTTGCGATTATATCCCCTTGCCAACACTACTCCTCCTGAACAGGCAGCAAAGGGATATGCCTGCGATTATATCCCCTTGCGAACACTACTCCTCCTGAACAGGCAGCAACGGGACCAGCCTGTGATTATATCACAATGCCAACAACACCCCCTCCCCCAACAGGCAGCACAGGGATCAGCCTGTGATTATATCCCCCTGCCAATACCACCCCTCCTGAACAAGCAGCAAAGGGATCTGCCTGCGATTATATCCTGATGCCAAGACAACCCCCCCTGAAGAGGCTGCAGGAATTTGTTATGGGTTCAGGCAAAACCCCCACCTCACGTGTTGTTGGAGTGGGGATCTCAAAGTCATCTTTTGGATGTTCTGTAAGGATCTCCATGCACCCTGAGGAGGGGATGCTTCCCAGCCAATTGTGTCTGCATTCTGAGAACCAATCAGTGCAACGAGAGTTTAGTTAGTTTATTTATTCCTCCACCTTTGGTAGAAGAGCGTTTCTTAATGTTTATTTTTACTTGACATACAATTTACAGGGTGCTGGGACTCTGCCATGCGGTGGGATTGAACCCTGAAAATAGCAATGCGAGTTAACCAGTGAAATTCAGAATAGATGTGACTTAGCCCTCATTGTTGTCGGCAGTTTTAGGCCTCAGCAGACCTTCCTGAGTAGTATTATGCTTTGCCTGGTCCTTTATAACGTCAGAGGCATCAGTTATCAGAGCCTGATTAGCAACATCTACTACAGACCGTCCTGTAACTTTCAGCATTTAAACTTGCGCCCCCGCCCCCTCCCATTCCCGCGACATACCTTCACACACTCTCCCACACATACATTTACTAAATCGATCCTTTTTTGGTTCTCTCTGAAGAAAGCAATTTTTTCTCTTCAGACCTTTGATACTCATGGACATCTCCCCAAAGGTCCCAGGGGACCCGTATACATGAGGGGCGACTGACCTCGTGCTGTAAGGGTCACTATTGCCAGTCCTGCTTTTTCGTCCACAGTACTTTGCCGACTGGGTCCTAACAGGACATCCCTGGAAGAAGCTGCCCAGTAGCTTTCCTTTGCACACAATCAAGGGGGGTCATGAACTGCTCACCTGGTGACAATGATTACAGAGACCATGGCGAGAGTGATGAAGGCCCATTATGGCCAAGAGCACTGAGATGGGATAAGCAGGTGCGATTGCCCCTTCCCCAGTTCCTCTGCTACCCCTGCTGCCTTCGTTCAACTCCCTGGGGGCGCTCCCCTTGTACAGCGCTCTGATGCTTACATGTTCCTGCTCATACATATACATACTCGGTGAAACCTATGGCATGCTAGCGGTCTACATATCCAAGAAAAAGAACATAGTGTTCCATCACATCATGTACTACAGCTTAATGCAGCAGGGCAGAGCAGAACACACTGTGCAGTAATCCGGGCTACCTGTGTGCAAAGCAAAGCCAATAAAAGTATTCTTATTGCAAATCAGTCTTGCTTCCTCCAGCACAGGCCCACACTCTTAAAACTGATTTACATCACTTCACCCCCAGACAACTCACCAGAATGTGACTTAATACATTGGGTCTTATAAGTTTGGCGGCGCAAGAAAAGTGGCGGGAAAAGTGGCAGTAGTTTGCCAGCAGGAGTTGGCTGATTTACCTCCAGCCAAGAGTTGGAGTAAATTGGGCCCCAACCACCAAAAAAGAGCCGGTATTACCTGCAACGGTAATACCAGCAATTGACTCCATGGAATTGGGAATTGTCTGCGGTTGCTGCTACCTCACGGGCTGGTAACGGAAGGTCCGTTTGCTGGTATCTCGCTGGAATTACTGGTGGGATACTGGAAACCTTATAATGAGGCCCATTGACTTTACCATTTCTCAGGAGATGACTCGTATGTATAGTTTGTTATATAGCAAACTTTTCTAAATGTTGCTATTTTCTTGTATATTTCCTCTCCTCATCGTTGATTTTCTTGACTCTTTTCCGTTCTTATTTTTCTATAATATTATTAGTGTTTTATTTCTCTGTCTATTTTTAGTTTTGGCTGGTAAACGCCAAAAACGATTGCATTGGATTACAGTTTGGTGGGAGATGACATTTTAGAGGGGACAGACATCTTTTATTATTTGTCTACCCATTGACTGGCAATGCACATGTTAAGTTCCATTGCCATTCCAACCCCCTACCTGCCCTAAACACATCCTCCTGGGATCTCTTGAGCTAGCGCCATCAAGTGGTAACATCAAACTTTGGCCTGCCTGTGTACTTCTAAGCAGTGTGCTGAGAGTTAATGGCTTAAATACCACTTAAATTGCAATACTGGTGCAACAAAATGTCTTGAACAAGTGCGACTTCAACCACCTGATTTATATCCGCCCCTTGCATTGAAGTCCTGTTAAAAACAAGCATTGCCAAAGCCAATAATTGTATCTATAGGTATTAGATTGACGTTTACCGGCACTTCTATTATGTGCCCGGGTAATCACAACATGTTCTAGCCCATGCCTACACAAAAGCTACAACTATGATCATTTTCAATGCCTGTTTAAGCTAGTGTCAGTTTTACTTTATTATTCATTTATTATTTTATTATTATTTTTGTTTTTCCTTCTCGCTCCACACTCTCCTTTTGTTCCCCCTTCCATGCACTTCTCCCCCTTCTCCCTCTACCCTGCACTTGCACGTTCTCAATGTCACTGGGCCTAGTAAGATCATTGTTTTTGCTCTCCCTTTGTTCCCCTGCCCTTGCCTTGTCGCGCTCTGAAACACTTGTGTATGAGCGCGATAGAAATCAAATATCAATGCCATGGTAAATGGTATTCAGTTTACTTGCATTAGGTTAATAATATATGAATCTTATAATACACCGCTGTCACTTTAAGTGTAATTGGAGCCGGTGGCAACGCCGGCTTGCAGCGTATGCAAGAAAGTGAAAGTAACTTTCTTTTCCAGACCTGAGCAGGCGCGGGTCGCCAAGCAACGGGAGCGAAACATCTGGGCAGGACGCGGATTTACGTAGCGAGGAGCGTCACGCGAAGCGTATGGATAACACAGGTAAGCGGAGATAAATGGACAATACAGACAATAGCTTTGGGAACACGTGGGACACATAAACATAATTATGGTGGTGTGATTCTTCGCAGGTTACCATTGAGATCATAGCGGAGTGAAACAGGACGGAATGCAAATAGTGCCACTTTATAAACAGGTATAAAACATATATTAAGAGTACCCAAACACCATAGATAAGTGTTCCACCATGAAGCTTACTTGCATTTTATCTTTTGTTTATTTGTGGTGATTCATATCCTGGGATCTGAATTAACTGGATATCTACGCAAATGGTATGTGTTCACAATTACTTGATGTTGATTCTTGAACTTTCATGACTTTAATGCTTTTGGTACTTTGAAATATGGGGGCACGTGTCTTTTTATGGACAACACCGTTAACAAAATGATATGATATGAATGACTTTGGACTGATTTTCCTTTGAACATAACACTGGAATGTGGTCAATATTGTTGTTTGACATGACAAATGTTTGCTGGTTATTTTTGTATGACAATGTAACATGATGACGATAGTGCCTAGAGCCCTGATGACGGCATAATACTCTAACAGGCGCTATATCAATAAACGTCGCCTAAGCCTCAGTAATAAAATAGAAGATAAGATTCTTCATAATTTAACCAATGAGTACTGAGTGATGATTATGAAATAAATATTACTACAACAATTCAAAATTGAGCAGCTCCATTTGGAGAGCGGGGGAGAGCACACCTAGTGCCAGATTGAGTTCTGATCCCTTTTCTATTGTTCATACTTCAACCTTGTGCCAGGGTCTCAAGGTGTGCCCCAAATATACAAACATATATATGTATCTAGATAAAAAAGTAACTTAAACAAACGTAGCAGTTCCCACCCTTCTCAAATCAGTTTTACCAGTTTTACCAGTTATCACTTTATTATCATTGTAGTATTTCTGTAAATATCCTTCTTTAACTACAATTCATTTTTGTATCTTCAATGTGTAATATAAACATGAATGAATCTCTTTCAGGCTCCCCTCAGCTGCCTCTTCCCCTTCTCTCATACCAGACTGTCTGGCCGCAAATTCAGGAGTGTGGCGCCGCCAATGAACTCTGCCTTAATGCCAGTAAGACTGAGATCCTCCTCATTGGGACACACGCTCCCTCCTTTCCTCTCTCTCTCTCTGGCCGGCCAGTCTGTGCCTTCTTGCTCCTCCTACTTTTGAGGATAAGAACCTTGGGGTCATCTTCGACTCCACCCTCTCCTTCTCCCCTCACATCTCTGACATCTCTAAGAAGTCAAACTATCAGCTGCACCTCCCCAGAGGTATTCATCCTTTCCTCACTTTCCCCCAGAAGCTCACTGTCTCCAGAGCCCTGGTTCTCTCTAGACTGGACTACTGCAACAGCCCCGTTCTAAACCTACCTGCCTCTACTCTCCGACCTCTACAACTTATCCAGAACAGGACTGTGAAACTTGTCCTTGGCCTCAAGCCCCGGGATTGCATCTCTCCAGCTCTGAAATCTCTTTACGGCTCCCTCTGGCGACAAGGATCAAGTTCAAGATGCTTTGCATCATCTACAAAGCTTTCTGGGGCCTTGGACCGCACTAACTCCAACTCTCTCTACCTAAACATCTCCCTTCTCAAGCTCTGCGCTCATCCACCTCCAACTCCTTGAGGGTCAGTCGCTTCTCCAATCAATGAGTTGGGGGGAGATCTTTATCTTCGGCTGGGGCCTCCCTCTGGAACAGCCTCCCTGCCTCTCTCAAACTGGAGCAGAACCACCTCCGGTTCCGGAAGCAACTCAAGACCTTGCTTTTTGCTCCCGCTTTCTCTCTTCCTCTCCCCTGCTGATGTCCCGATTGCTCCATGCACTGGTCCCCTGGCCACCCTCTGAACTTGGACCCAGGCTCCTGCATGTCCAGTTGCCCTTGCACTGCCTCTTGGCAGCCCCAGCACTTAAGGGTCTGTACCTGCAACCCTACGGTTCCTTCTATCTGCACTTATGAGCCACCCGTTGGGTGCACTTTCTGATTTACCTGCACTGATCCACCCGCTGGCCGCACTTTTGAGTTACCTGCACATCTCTGTCCCCTGCACTTCTCCCCTTCGACTTCCATGCACTTGTGCGATCTGAATGACACAAGCCCTAGTAAGATCGTTGTTTTGTCCTCCGTTTCCCCCTTCTTGTCTTGTCGCGCCTAGAAACACTTGTGTATAGGCACGTTATAATTGCCATATCATATCAATGAATGCTTTTTCAATGCGATGTCCTTGCACTGAGTTTGTTACTGCTACTTTTGAGGCGGTAACAAAATTAACGCCACTTTTACCGTAGCGCAGAATACATGTGGCCTTTATGTGGAGGATTTGCCTCCAGCAAGTTTGTAGAGGTAGATTTCTCACTTCAGGTCCAAAAATGATCCGATTTATTGCAGTGGAGTTACTGCCCCATGGAGTCCTATGTACTCAAAACATGGGGAATTACACTATCTTTACCCCAACTGTAATCATGCAGTAAATCTGCTGGACCATGTGGCTGTTAGGGTAAACAAGTTTGACGGTATTTAAGCAGAAATACCGCCAAACTTGTACTGAGGTCCATAGTCACGAAAGTTCTGCATGCACTGAACTGCAGCCCCTCCATCAGACCTGATTCCTGCCAATGGGAGATGAGGAGGGAAGGAGTACCTGCGGTAGTGCAGCGCTCTACTAGTCTCCCTGTTCTCCCTCTCGGCTCACCCTCTCGGCGCTCAACCAGTCTCCCTGCTCACCCTCTCAGCACTCTACCAGTCTCCCTGCTCACCCTCTCTGCACTCTCCCAGTCTCACTGCTCACCCTCTCAGCACTCTCCCAGTCTCCCTGCTCACCCTCTCTGCACTCATCTAGACTCCCTGCTCACCCTCTCACCACTCTACTAGTCTTCCTGCTGACCCTCTTGGCACTCAACTAGTCTCCCTGCTCACCCTCTCAGCACTCTACTAGTCTCCCTGCTCACCCTCTCGGCACTCTACCAGTCTCCCTGCTCACCCTCTCAAAATGGCCGACAGAGGCCTGATATTTCCACCTATAGACACTGGTGTTTGCTCCCTCACCAGCAATATCTTCCTTCGAGCACCCCAACAGAGAAGGGGTGTGATGCGTACGGCTTGAGATGCAAGCTGGCAGTAATATAAGTGCCTAAGCAGGGCCAGGGGTGGAGTGGGAGCCAAAAGAGACCCTGGAAATTATTTTCAAAGTGGCCCCATATTACACATTTTCAACAAGCCCAATGCTTTTCCTATGGGGAAATTTGGAAACACCTCACACAAGAGACCCAGGGTGCAGAGGCCTACCGGGAACTCTCCAGAGTTCCCTATAGGCCAGTCCACCCAAGGCACCCCCTCCTCTTCTTTGCTGTCTCTGAGGGTTGCCATGGGCAGGGAGTGGGGCTTGTGGGGGGGCATTATGTGGCTAATTCCCAACAGAGAAGCTCGCTTATAGAAGCCCTGTGGGGTTGAATCATTGCTGACTATCCGGTGTACTCTTTTTTCCTTTCTTCTGTGAAACCCCACAGGCAATATTTCGCTCCTACCTGATGAGATGATCAGCCTGGCCTGCACTGTGCAGAGGAGGCCCAAGGCCAGGGCAAGGGTGCTTACTGCAGACGCCTTCATGCTGCTGTCGGGGACAGTGTCTGACTCCCCAGCATGCTGCTCCCTGCCATTTAAAGGCGCACACAGGTGGGAAGGGAGGGGGCAGTGACAGGTGTCCGGAACACCGCCAAACCCATTTCACAACAGGTTGTTTCGCAACCGGAGAGTGCTGGGGAAATGTCCGGGGAACATCCATTCAAATGAAGCAGAAAAAGGATTTTTTGTTCCTTCTGTGTATTTGCCAATCGTTGTCACCTTGTATCAGTGTATTGCTTCACTGAGCCCCACACGGTCTGTGTGGAGGCGGAATATCCCCTCCCCTCCAGGGACACATTACCTTTCTATCACTGTCCATTGAACACGAGTAGCTGCATTTTATTTTTATTTTTTATTTTTTTATTTTACATTTGTATAGCGTACATGCAGCCCTTGGGCATCGCAGCGCTGTTACTTGTGAGTAGCTTAGTTACAGATAGAAAACATTTGCATGTGGGTTGTATATACATTACATACAGTTGCATAAAATACATTAGAGCATTCTAGTCTTGTGGGAATAGATCTTGAGTTAGCTGGCGTGTGGTCAGTGCTTGCGGAATGCCAGAGGGGAGTTTTCTCCACGAAGGGCAGGTGGTTGGGCGTTCCACTGCAGAACTGCTAGGTATGGGAAGCTGGCGCCTCCTGCTCGGGCTCTCTTAATTTTAGGTACTGTGAGCATGTTCCTGTAGAGTGTTCTAGTCGGTCCTGTAGAGGAGATGGGGTGAATTCTTTCTGAGAGGTAGGGGGGGCAGTTAGGCGGATACACTTATGTGTGAGGGCAAGGGCTTTAAAGATAACTCTCTCTTTAACAGGGAGCAAGTGCGCCTGTTTCCCTGCGGCCGTGATGTGTTCTTTTTTTCGGGATGGCTGTGCGCAAGGCATTGTTTTGGATGACTTGTAGCTTTGCCATGTTTTTTTGTAGACATGCCTGGGAAGAGGACATTAACCAGGTTACTGAACGTAGTGACCACCTTACTCCTAGTCCATAGTCCCCTTTCCTCCATACTTATGGGACATTCCTCTGTCCTGTGGGACGGGACCGGAGCACTTTGAAAATCTATCAAAAATGTTGCAATTTTTGTAGTCCTTCCTCTCTTTCTGCGTGGGGTACAGCATGCGGCCATAACCCCGCCCATCTCGGCTCCGTCCCGCGCATCGCCCATCAGTCCTTTTCTATCGCCAGGTCAGAGACCTTTAAGCAATAACAGAGGAACCTTATTAGAGGGGACAGCGGGCGGGCGTATGGAGGAAAGGGGACTATTGACTAGGAGTAAGGTGGTCACTACGGTGAGTAACCTGGTTATACTCCTACGTCCCGTCCCCTTTCCTCCATACTTGGGAGATTCCCAAGCACTCCTCACAGGAACTACGGGTGGATGGAAAAAAACCCTACTGAAAAAAGTTCTTCAGCACAACCTGGCCAAACTGAGCATCAGATCTGGAGCTCAGGTCTAGACAATAATGTTTACAAAAAGCCGATGGGGAGGCCCAAGTAGCAACCTTTGTGATGGTCTCCGAGGGGACATATTTCTGAAAGGCAACTGCGGCTGCCTTTCCCCGCACCAGGTGCACATGAATTCCTTTAGGAGGCTGCAGACCTCGGACAGTGTAAGACTCAGTAATATAGGTTGCGATCCACCTGGAGATAGTTGCGTTAGAGGCCTGCCTACCTTGTGGATTACCAATGGTCACCAATAGTTACGAAGAGCTCCTAAATTCAGATGTTCCATCCAGATAGAACATAAGAGTCCTTCTAACATCCAAGGGATGCAAAACCCTTTCCGCTTCTGAAGCTAGGTTTGGAAAGAAGACCGGCAGGGAGATTGACTGATTCAGATGGCAATCAGAGACCACCTTTGGCAGGAAAGAAGGATTTGCCCCTAGGACCACCTTATCCTTGTGGAAAACTAAGAAGGGATGCTCCACCGGCAGAGCTTGCAGCTCACTCACACGCCTTGCTGAAGTAACGGCAACCAAAAAAGACACCTTCCACGAAAGGTGCTTAAGGTCCACCGTAGGCATAGGTTTGAACAGTTTATGGGGCAACGCCATAAGGACCACATTCAGATCCCAGGTCAGGTGCGGCTTGCGAACCGGAGGATAAAGATGTGTCAAACCTGCAAAGTGCCTCATAATCACCAGATTTGACAGTGAATAAGAGCACTGGTCCATGGATAGACAGGCGCCTACCGCCAAAAGATAAGTTCTGCATGACAGAACATGAATGCCCGATTCTGCTAGGTGAGACACGAAGGACGGCACTGTGTCAATCGTAGCCACCCTGGGGTCCAGCTTTTTGGCTAAGCACCAGTGACAGAACGGAAGCCACTTGCTTGTATACTGAGACCTCGTTGAGGGCTTCCTGGCTGCCTGAATTATTTGCATGTTATCAGCAGGCAGGTTGAGATGCTCTAAAGACCTGAACTCAGGCACCGTGCTGTTAGGGAGAATTCTCCTTCTAGGGCTAATTTCCCTCACCTAGTGAGTCCCCCAGCAGCTTTGCTGGATTTCTGGAGTTTATTTTTTCCACCTGGTAAGAGTGTGCATCCTTTTTGTCACTCTTATATGTGTTTTGGCTTATGTGTTGTTACTCAAATCTTGGGCACTGGAGCACACCCCTCCACATGCCCATGTTCTTGTATGGGTTACACACCACCTTTTGTGTAGTAACCCAGGGTTGTCTTTTAGACTTCCTTCTGACTCCATTTCGCTGAGGCTGACTCCTGTCCCCCAGAGAAAGGTACAGTTGCCATTTACTTTACATAGTCACTTTTACCACAGACCCAGTACACCCCATTTTACATGGAGTACTGGAAAGGGCTAATCTGTACCCCTTTTTTGTCTGTACCTCCCTGAGCATTGTTTTGCTCTTTTAACATTTAGACTTGGCTGGTGGCAGTGGTATCTACCCTAACCTATCTACCGCGATTATATTAGATAAACGTGGTAATCCTTTTGGCTATTTTAACAGCCTTAAGCATAAACCCGCTTGACCAAATCGTCTTTCTTTTGGCTCCGGTTGGGTTCATTCGCCATTTCTTTTTGTTAAAGTCCTTCTTGTGTTTTACTTTGCGCGGCAAACTAGGTTCGCCTTCTTTGTTCACCGTCTTTTGGTGGGCTTCTGCAGAGAAGCCCTCTTCTTGGCGCCTGGGTGTCTAGGTAGACTGAATGTGGGGAAAGGGTGTAGTCACTCCCTGCACAGGGTATTCTAGGAAACCCAAGTCGCACTTTATGATTGGCTAAGGTGGTTGTCCCGGCCGGACAACCCCCCTGCTGCGTGATTGACAGCCAGGCTGTGTGAATGGGGTTTTTGCGCATAAAAGGCAGGTCTCTTGGGCTAGAAGTCAGAGTCGCCTCTTGAACTACAAGAGAAGCGGAGAGAACAACGGCTGCTACAACTTCCCCGTCCCGGTGAAGCCCTGCTGTTGTCCTGAGCTATCTACCTTCGACGACTAAGAGAAGATCCAGTCCAGAGTCTTCTTCCGTTGAGCCTGGTGGGGATAACCAGCTCATCTTCTTCAGCCAGAGATCTACGTCATGGTCGAAATTGCTGCACACTGCTGTAGTGGTCCGGATAGCCATCTGCTGATCATCTTCTGTTTTTAAGGAGCGCATCTTTTATTCGTTGTCACTGCTGCCGGCTTCATCCCTGTGTGGTGCAGACCCCCTTCAGACGTCCTCCTTCACAATGAAGCTCCCGGAATCGTGGGTCTGCGGGAAACCACTAGGAACAACTGCCAGGGCACCAGCTGCACTGTTGGAAGAAGGTACTGTGTTCTGTTGAGGAAACTGGGTGAATCCCTTTTCTTCATCCACAAGGCTCGCCCTCCTTCTTATAACTTTTGCTTCCGAACATTGACAATATTCAAGTACTCTTTGGCTCTACGGAATCATGAACTGTCTAACGGTGTGATCTTCGGCACAGGCCTTCGGCCTAAACCTGGCTCTGACCCTTTGACTTTTGAACTCCTGTCTCTGAGTGTTTCTCGATACTATTTGCCTAACCTAAATATTGCCTGTGATTTTTGCCTCCAACTCCCTCTGGGTATCTCAGGTGCTAAGTGTGTTTTTGCCCCGGTAGCATTTCATGTCACGGATACGCGTTTATTTAGTAGACCGAACTGTCAAAAAGTGATCGCAACCGTATCTGCGGTATCATGTTTTGTTCATAACACTGGTTCATTCAAACACAGGGTACTTACCTTGAGACTTACTGTACAAAGTGAATTGGTTAGTGTGGTATATTTAATGTGTGGTTTTGTTTAAAGTTTAATAGAGGTGTTGTGTTTATAACTGATGGTTTAAAAATAAATGTACTTATATTTTTTACCTGAAACCTTGAGTCAGTGTTTGCTTGAGTCAAAGTAATTGTGGTCCCTTTGTGTAATCTCTGCTACTGCTCATATACTCTTGAGATAAGCCTGGCTGCTCTGCTACTGCTACCACTATAACTTAGTAGTACAGGCTTGTACCAAAGGTAAAACTTGTATTACCACCTGTGGTCTTAATCAGGTGTAGTGGTCCCTAAGGGCACTGCACAGGATTCTGCCTAACACATGCCGCCAACCTGAATGATTGTGGGGAGGGGTGCCACAGCTGTTGATCCCTCTGGTGAAGCAGATCGGGACTCACCGGTAGCCTGATTGGTGCACACACCGACAGATACTGAAGTTCTGAGAACCAGCACCTGGACGGCCACCACGGGGCTTTGAGCAGACGAGAACAGTTCACTGTGTTCCTCAGCTTGCAAATCGTTTGATGAATCAGAGGAGGGAAAGCATAGGCCCTCATGTTGTGCCAAGGAATCTTGAGAGCATCCCCCAGAGTGGAGGCTCCCAGACCATTTCTGGAGGCATACAGAGGAAGTTTCTTATTTTTTCGATGTTGCCAAGAGGTCCACTTCCAGAGTGCCCCAACACAGGAATATCCATGAGAGGATCTCCGCTTTCAATTCCCACTCAAAGCTGACCATTGTCTGCCGACTGAGGGCATCCGCCGTGACGTTCAGCTGGCCCGTGATGTGTACTGCTACCAGCCAGACACCATGACGAACCGCCCACTCCCAAATCTGGATGTTCAGATCCACAAGAGGAGGAGACTTGGTGCCCCCCTGCTTGTTGATGTAATACATTGACACGATATTGTCCGTGCGGATATGGACCACCTTGTTGGCAATGACCGGCCTGAACGCCTCGAGGGTTAGGAAAATCGCCAGAAGCTCCAGATGATTTATGTGAAGGAGCTTGTCCTGGGGCGACCAAATGTCAGAGACCTGAAGAAGATCCAATGTCGCACCCCACCCTAGGAGGGAGGAGTCCACCGTGACCGTCACCATCAGGGCGGGGTCTTGAAACCCCGCACCCACTGACAGGTGGCTGAGAGCCAACCACCACACCAGGCCCGCCCTCATGGAAGCCGGAATCAAAAACATCTTGGAGTCCGGATCCACCGCCTGACGCTAATAGCTCCAAAGAGCCATTTGAGTCCACCTCATTGAGTCGAGCAAGAGGAAGAGCCAATACGCACAAGGCCATGAAGCCCAGAAGCCTCTGGAACCACCAAGCCGACTTGCTGTCCAACTGTGCAAACATCTGACACGTGGCCAACAGATCTGCCATTCTGTTCCTGGTCAGGTAAACTCTACAGTCTATCGTGTTCCAGCGAAAACCCAGGAAGATCAAGTCCTGGGAGACCGTCATGGAAGATTTCCGCCAGTTCATCGACAGCCCAGGGTGGAACAGGAGCTGGAGGAGAAACTGAAGGATGCACGCGGCTTTCAGTGGGCAAGGGATGCGCAACAGCCAATCTTCCAAATAAGGATACACATAGATACCCTGCAGACGAAGATATGCTGCAATCACCGACATCATCTTCGTAAATACACGCAGTGCTGAGCTGAGGCCAAAAGGAAGCACTCGGAACTGGAAATGCTCCTCTCCCACAGAGAAACGGAGGTATCTCCGGTGTGGATTCCAGATAAGGTGTGGATTCCAGATCAGAATATGCATGTACGCATCCTGAAGGTCCACCACGCTGAGCCAATCGCCCATTTGTAAAGAGGACTTTATCTGACCAGGCGTGATCATCTTGAGTTTCTCTTGGGGTAGGAAAAGATTGAACTGGGAAAGGTCTAGAATGGTGCGCAGGCCAGCCTGGTTGGATTTGGGCACCGTAAACAGTTGGGAGTAGAAGCCCTCCCCTCGTTCCCCTAGGGAAACGGGTTCCACCGCTCTGAGATTCAATAACTTCTGGATCTCGGCCCTGAGGGAGGGCGACCCCGACTGCTGGAAAGGAGGATTGACGGGTGGGGTAGTGGGAAGGGGGAAGCGGAAGCCTGCCCGAGCGACTGACAAGACCCACCGGTCCTCGGTAATAGTCTGCCACGCCTACCAATGAGACGGGATGCGTCCTCCCACCGGGGTCTCGTGCAAGTGCAGAGAACCCTCATTTGGCTGGTTTTTCGGTGGTGGCACCAACTGAACCTGAGGAGGAGGCTGAGGAGCGGGAGAAATATCGACTCTGTTGCTGCCTCTGGCAGGAATTTCCCAAAGGGGTATCGACTCTGTGGGATTTTCGGTCTAGAAAACTCCTAAAGCCAGAGGAGGGCCGGGGCTGTGACAATGGTCTCTGGGCCTCATTACGACCCTGGAGCTGACGGAATGAAGGGGGCCGATACAGGACCAGGCCCCTTCATTCCGTCAGGGCTGATTACAAGGTTCCCTTTGCGGGACCCGGATCAGACATCTGGTAAAACCAGACGTCTTTTCCGGATCCCGCAAGGGGAAGAGGGAGGTAACAACGGGACACTTGTAATGTGCCCGTTGTTGCCTCCCTCCCCATTCCCATTGAGCCCTATGGGGCCTCAAATGGGAATGGGGAATGGTTCCTGCAAGGAGGACTTACCGGGTCCTCTTTTGTCGGAATGACCTGGTAAGTCCCCATTGCAGGAAGCCAGTAATGGAGCCCGGTTTGGAGGCAGCCATGGTGCTAATTGCACCATGGCTGCCTCCAAACTCGTAATGAGGCCCTCTGTGTCCTAAAAGGTGGTTTCACCAGGACAGACAAGGACTTAGCGGTCTGGGTGCTATCCTTCGTTTTTGTCAGCTCCACATCCGTTGTGGAATGAAAAAGCTCCTTGCCGTCAAACGGCATATCCAAAACCTTATCCTGCACCTCCTCAGAGAACTTGGTGGCGTGCAGCCGAGCCTGATGAGAAGTATCCACTCCAAGCAAAAGGCCCTGGGCCGAAGTGTCGACATGATGAGCCGCCGCCTCAAACAGATCTTGAGCCAGGGCCCTGGCATCCGACAAACCTGCCTTGAAGTCCTCAAGCTTTTCAGTGGGGATGAATTCCTCAAACGTCGACAGACCTTTGCACATTTTCATATTTTCCCCGCTAACACCAGTCCTGTATTGGCCTGACGCAATTGCAGGGTCGAGTTAGCAAAAAGCTTCCTCCGAAGGGAGTCAAGAAGCTTATCCTCTTTGCCCAGGACCTGTGTAGCCGTCGTAGAGGAGGATGCCGCAGGTCTGGACTGCAAAGTGGCCGCAGCCACCACCGTGGAGGAGGGGGGTGGACGTGACGCTAAGGCCACCTCTTCCGAAGAATGAAGCCTGTTGTGCGTGTCAATTTTCTTATTGACGAAGAGTCCAGAGTGTGGTCTCTCCCAGACTCTACATACCTCGGCCAAAACGTCCTTCTGCAAGAACAAGCCAGTACGCTCCCGAAGGAGACAAGGTGAACTCCCCCGAAAGCACACCCTGCTGCGGAACGGGTGCCTCGGGTACTGGAACATCCAACAGACACATCATGTCCAGCACCCGGTCATGAAAGGCTCTGACAGAGCAGGGCTGGTCTTCGCTGTCCTGGTCACCCTGTACATCATCCGATAGATCAGGATCAGGTTGAGTCACATCCGGCACCACAATCGCCTTGTCCACTGGGGACAATGGAGGCGGGAGTGGAAGAGCTGGGGGAGGCCCAGCCGGTAAAGGCGGCGCCGGTGGAGGCACAGGCACCGTAGCCAGGACCGTTGGCGCAGGCAGGCATATCTCCCTAAATAGGCCCCTAAAGTACTCCTTCATGGGGTCGGAACGCATACGTTTCTGAAACTTGCCAAAAAAGGCATCCTCCGCGGATAACTCAGACGTGACAGGAGAGGCCTCTCATAAGGAGGGTAATTCCAAGGGCGCAGGGGAGAGGGTTGCCAAGAGGGCCCTTCCCTACTGTTGTCTACGGTAGAGGCAACCGAGCGTTCCAGTCATAAACTGGACGAAACGGATGTGCACAAGGAAACCGATGTTCACCTGAAAGAGCACCCCCTATACCTAAGGCTGATGGCGTAGTTGTAAGGGTTGCATCCAAATGGCCGCTGTGGTTTTGGCAGGAACGCCCGCCATTTTGTGGGCACATGAGGAGAACGGCGACACGTGTGGAAGTGAGGCAGGGGCCCCACAAGTGGGTCAGGGGTCTTCATTTTAGCCTTAACACAAGGAACCTCGGCCGAGCCAGTAATGTGTGGCCTAGGATGTTTTTGTGACATGCTAATAGCCAAACTAGCCTTAGTAGGAAGGCCCTCAGCACTGCCGGTAAAGGAGGAATTACAGTTCGAAACCTCACTCCTTGCCCCCTCAACAGTTCTGGGGTCACCTCAAGAGCGGGAACGATGAGGAACACCTTTCACCGATAAGGCCTTAACAGGCCTCTCAGTACTGTTGGTCGCCTTAGCCTCTAAACGAGGGACCTTGGACCAGAGTCCAGTAGAAGCCTCTTCACGCCGGGCCTCGAACTTTTGTTTGGTACCGACAAGCCCGCCAAGGCCTCGGGGCACACCCCGGTACAAATGAGGGAAGCTACAATCAAGGAGGCCTCGGAGCGAGCTCCGGTACCCCACGGCTCAGTAGAACTAGGTCTACAAACAGCTCCCACAGGATTGTAATCCGGTGTCAAGAGGCCCCTTACGGAGACCCTCAGAGAAAACTCTGGTACACTTTTTAGGCCCAGACGGCACCTCAGGGCAAGCCCGGGTAACAGAGCCCTTGACGCTCCTCCCAGACCGGGAAACCCCGGAAAGGAGTCCCCCAGCCGGGGTGCCCTAAAAAGTAAAGAACTTACTGGGTGTTTCTTCTTCTCGTCGGTGAAGGATTGGAAATGCGTAGGGGGTGTGCGCTGAAACATCTCCTCCCACCGCTCTAACCGACGTTGAAGTGCCCGGACCGAAAGGGAATCGCAATAAAACAATAAAAACACGAGTCCCACCGGTGGTCAGGACCAAAACACTCTAAACAAAGAGGATGAAGAGTTGCTGACAGGAAGAACAATTCAGGAAGTCTAGCTGAAAAGGCATAGCCAGACTATCACGCGATCGCAAGCGAGAGCCAGAGAGGAGGAAATTGGAAGAAAAAACCTTCCGCAGATGCAAGTGAGTCCAGTCTTGAACGAGCGGAGAAAAGGACTGATGGGCGATGCGCGGGGCGGGGTGGAGTTAAAATGGGCGCGGTTACGGCCACGTGCAGTACCCCGCGTAAAAGAGAGGAAGGACTAAAAATGTTGCAACATTTTTCATGCTTTTACAAAGTGCTCCGGTCCCGTCCCACAGGACGGAGGTATGTCCCATAAGTATGGAGGAAAGTGGACAGGACCTATGAGTATATAGATTACATATATACATTCACATACCATACAGCATAATATACATCACAAACTTGTGCAAAGGAAAGATAAAGTTATATTATGCACTTTAGGTCCATAGAGAGCGATCCCCAACTTAAATTGTCCAGACCTAAGTTGTCTGGGGCCTTTTGCCCAAAAGTTCAGATAAAGTTCCACAGAAACTTTGAGGCAGGAAAACATGCAGGTAGGGTCTCTGGGGTCCAGTGAAGGGTTCTAGTTGTCACAGTACAAGTAAAAGTAGCTAAAAGAAGTAGCCCCAACTTTCAGAAGTCTTGCGCAAGCAAGCACTGGCAAAGCCAATATGTTTATAATAAAGTTTTTTATAAGCCCACAGACTTATAATGGGAGTTTAGGGGTAGGTAAGAATCACTGTAACTTACCCCACATACTCAGATTATTCCTCAAACTTGGCAGGACAAAGGAAGTGGCTCTGAGGTTGTTTTTCCTGCCGATAGTCGCAGTCCTCGAATCGCAGGGGTTGCAGGTTCTAGCTGATCTCCAGTTGGGGTCTTTCACTGTTGCAAGGACTCTCAAATGAAATGAAGAATGCAGCAAAACTCGATGCAGGACCCCTCTCAGGACTGGACGCTGGTCAGGTAAGCAATTTCGGACGGTGGTCACTGCAGCACAGCGACTCAAAGGGACTCAACTCCCGCAGTCAGACTTTCCATCTTATCTCAGGTCCCCTTGATGCTAGGATGCTGATATCTCACAGAGGTAAGTCTTGTAGGGCCAGCTGAGGAGCCCCAAAGTTCCAGGTCGAAACTTGAAACTGTGACGTCGGCAGCATGGTAGCTCAAATTCAGAGCTGATCAGCCACAGGACGGTCCTATGACACTACCAAAGCCTCCTTTTGACAGGTCTCCGGTTTCTTCGCAGGTCTCACAGCTGGATAGGATTCTGGGCTCCTTGAGGTTTCTCCAGGATCTCTGAAGAGTTGGTGCAGGGGTCCCCTTCTTATCCTAAAAGCAAGGTAAGAGCAGCTGACATCACTTTCCAATGACAGAAGTAACCCACACACACACCCTTCCAGTGATCCAATTAGGGCCACTGGTGGGAAGATGCATGCATACCACTCAGACACACTGAAACCAGTTTGTGGATTGGGTGCAGACAGTCCCAGCCCACATCCTGCCAGCAAACACACACATCTGTAGAGGAGGTCCCAGATATGGCCTGCGCTCCAGCTACCCATTTTGAAGTACCAGGAACGTACACACCAAGATATGTGACGTATGATGAGCAATTAAATCACCAGAGAGCCGTACTAGGGCTCTGCCCAGTGCCCATCAGAAGAGCAACACCTTTTGTTTGAAGTGCCAATAACCAGACAACCATGGGCAGGAAGGTATCCATTGAGACAACCGTACCAGCAATTGACACGAAATAAAGACTACTTACAAACTAACCCAGAAGAGACCCAAAGGGCCTTACTTGAAGGCGAATGGTGACGACACAAGGGCCCGGACAGACTCACTGATGAAAGAAACGACAACCAAAACGGTGACCCACAAAGACAAAATATTTGAAAATAACGTAATGGACATAGAAGAAGAGACGATGTTGAAATACAAAGAAACATAACTATAATGCAGGATGAAAGTATGCAACTAGCTAACGGCTGTACATAGGCTTGGAACGCTAGAAGCTAAGAAAACAGTACAGCTTGCAATGCTTAGTAGAAGAAAAGAACGGCAAGCGCCAACTATATATCTACCTCAACGAAGCAAATTATATAAGTGTGAGTCCACTTTATACTAAAGCAGAATTAACCCAGGTTACTAAGGGTCAAAACAGACCAGGATTCTTATCCCAGCTGAAACAAGAAGAGAGATGGCGGAATCGAAACTCAGCAAGGAGCAGCTTGTGCCTGGGAAGTCAAGGTCAAACCAAGTGAGGGAGGCAGACAGTAAATTGGGAGAATTGAAATTTAAGAACAGAGCAGCCTGCCCTGCGAAGGTCGAGATCAGGAGGCCCATGCAGGTGGTGGCCTAAAGGAGAATTAAATGCACAAATAGAAGGAAAAAGAAGCAGATTCACGGTGTACTAACACATGACCAGCCGAGCGCGAAGAGGTACCAACGTCTGATGTCACCCAAAAGGCAGGAGATACCATAACTTTTCCTGACAAGAAGCTACAGTTTCGAGGCCAACCTCAGCCAACTAATTGAAAGTCATAGCCCTAAAGTACTGATTGATGGAAGGGAGGCAGGGTGAATCGTGGTGCATACCGCATCTGTGTGACCATTCTGCATGCTGCTAATTAAAGTGGAAATTTATACATAGGGTTATAGCCAGCCCAATCACAGTGGGCCAAATAATCTAAGGTCCTATATATAGTAGAACCAATGAGATGTCATACTTTTAATGACGTTTTGCATGAGTAGTATAGAATTGCATGACAAACTTTTGAGTGTTACACGTCAATGATGATGAATTTTTACTATAACTATTGCTGTTTGAATGATGATCGTTGGGAGTTGAAGCGAGACGGGCGATCGCATCACTGTTGATTGCCATGTTTCCCCGTTTTTTGTACTTTTCATTAAACAGACTTCCTTTTGCCAAACCATTGAGTTGTCCTTATTGATTGGTGTTGGAGTAAGAGAATCCTGCACCCCATCCACCTCAAGGTGCAGCTATCTCGTCTTAAAGTACTTAAGGGTGAGCTCTGATCCAATGGGCCCGTCAGAGGTCACTCCCCCTCCTGTAAACTTGGTAGCAGAGGATGGTCCCAAACCATTGATTATTGATTATTGATTAAAATAAGACACCTATTGACCGTTGACACAAAGTAACTCTAGGTCTTCGGCAATATCACGAGTCCTTCGCCATTCGGCTGAGTAGACTGTGAAGCTTCCCGTGGACAATGGTAGCATAATTGATCCCAAACCGCAATGGGGTCTGAAGGGACCTGTTTAAAAAAACCATAACCATTTCCATTCCTACGGGCAGCAGATCAGGTGAAAGTCTGAAAGAGGCGGTAATGGAGGCGGTGATCCTGAGGTTCCAGAGAAGAACGATGCGAACGGTGAGTGAAATAAAAAAGTGAGTGCTTGGGCAAAGTTCTTAGGCATTAAAACAAGCAAGGGAAAAGGTAACGGAGGTAGGTGGAAAAACAAAATAGAAGTAGAGAAGACTGTATATATATATATATATATATATATATATATATATATATATATATATATATATATATATATATATATGTATATATATATATATATATATTATCCCCATATATATATATATATATATATATATATATATATATATATATGCATATATATATATATATATATATATATATATATATATATATATATATATATATATATATATATATATATATATATCGGGATAATGACTCGAAAATAATTGAATAAGTGAAAGGTCACCGGGGTATACACTCGAGAAGAGATAGAATACCAGGGCGGACACCTGAGAAGAGAGAGGGTACCAGGGCGGAAACATGAGAAGAAAGAGGATACGCCTTATTCCTGCGCTTTAATATAGCAGTCAGAAGAAACCTGAACTCAGAGCCCCACATAATAGGGGATGATTAGGCTACCACCATGTTTAAAAACGTTGTGAACGAAGTTTGTTTAAACTCCATGTAGGGGTAATAATTAGAGGCAGAGATGGTTGTGTCCAGCTGGTGTCTGTCTAGTCTGTTAAGTGTCTGTCTTATATGTTCTGTTGTGCCATTACATGTGGAAGAATTCTTTTTGTGTGTTTTGTGTGAGACCCGATTAAGATTTATGCAATTCGATAGTTAAGATAGAATCACATACGAATTGATGTTTTTTTTTTAGTAAATTGGTAATATAACATTTTGGCGGAAAAAATTGGATTGGAGCTTGCGGTTTTTGGTGCTCGCTCATATTGTTGGAAGTGTTAAAGTTGCATGGAAGCATTGAAGAGCATTGTATAAGAGGAATAGAAACAGATTTAAGCAAGGAAGACATTACTCCATTAGCACACTTATGTAAACAGCTGCCGAAACACGCACCCAAGCTTAAGAAGTATAGCACCGAGTGGGTCAAGGGTACCGACCACAAGATGTTTATGCCGTGGCCACAAAATGGGTCTTTATCTAAAGCCGTTTTACAGCATGTGATGACTTACTTGCATGCTACATATACAGGCAAGAAGTTAGAGAAATGCCTTGCTGTTCTAGAACTCTGGAAAATGTTCGAACAATCCAAGGAGGAAGAGCCACCTGCAGATTGGATATTAAATTTATGCACAGAGGGGAGTGAGACGCCTACCGCGCCACCTGCCCGCCTAAAACAGAAACCGAGGGAAGTAAGCCTGAGGGACTCTACCGATTAAGAGAGCTTAAAGCAGCCACAGGGTACAGCAACCCCACTTATGAGTCACCTACGCAAAGTAGTGACGAAAATCAGGGGAAGGATCAGGACAATAATCTTACCTCCGCAGTCCCAAGGGACAAGGAGAGACGCGATGATGAAAGAAAGGATCAGGCACGGACAAGTGCATCTCTCGATAAGGAGAGAAAGGGAAAGAAGCGGAAAGGAAGCGAAGACAGAACTGAGGAGCGAGCATTCGCAAAAGATTAATGGATGGGAGGACAAATATTATTGAAACTCAATGGAAAAGGAAGTGATGAAGTGAGACCTAAAGAGAGGTTAGATGAGGCACAGAGAAAGGAGAAAGAGAAGGAGTTAAGGGACGAAAGGATAAGAAGGAAAGATAGGCTGAGGCAAGAACAGCTATATCGCGAAGAGCAAGAAAAGCAGCTTGATGGCAACTCGAGAATAGCCTATGGGCAAGATAGACAGAAACTGCAAAAGTTAGAAGAAGAACAAAGGGCATGTGAAAAAAGGATAAGAAGATGAAGGGATCAGGAAGTTCAAAGGGCAGATGAAGGTAGAGATGAAAAGAGAAGGGAAGAAGATAAAGTCAGAGAAGAGGCGAGGCAGCGCAAAGAATTCGATGACGATATCCAAGGCAAGCATAGACAAAGGGCACGCAATCTCGAATATTTGGAGAGGGAAGTTAAAAAACCTGATCCAGTGGTAGATTGGGAAGACACTGAGGAATTCTTTCCCGCGTACGATTCAGTACCAGGTGTGACTAGGGCAAATATTGATGAGGACTTCGACACCAGAAGCATCGGGGAAACGATTGATAAAATATATGATGAAATGGGGCTAGAACAAATATCCCAAGGAGAGGGGGAAGACGAGCGTTTGGAAAGCACTCAGCTGTACGACACTGAGGATGTCACCCGAAGTAGTGGGAGTAGGAAACTGTCCCTGGACAGGTTAGAAATCAGTAGAAACGATGATGACACAAGGAGTTGCGTGAATTGGGAACAACCAATGTCTGACTCCGAAGAGGAGGAGAGCGAGGCAAATGAAGGGAGAAGGCACGAAAGGCTGCTCCCAAGGGTCAAAGGGATACGATGGTCAGACGCTAGTGAGTCCAAATCCAGGACATCAGAGTCTGCTGCGCAGTCTGACCGGCATGAAGGAACAACCCATGGTCAGAGGGGTTGCCGTCACCAGCCTATGTAGACAGATTGAGGACATTGCCAAGCAGACGGCGATGCAGGAATATTACCCCTGCGATAGATAGGAGAGCTTGTGAGAAGAGAGAGAAGGCTGCGCATTCCAATTTCCGCTACTAGAAAAGGGGGAGCAAGACCACAATATATTCCATGGCCACACATGGATCGAGAAAACCTGAAGAACAAGCTTCCAATGTTGACATCGGGAGCCGGAAAGTGGATACATGAGTTAGAAAAAATGACAGGAGGAAACACGCCAGCTATAGGGGACATTAAAGGTCTCCTGATAGCCATACTTGGTGAGAGAGCAGACGATGTGTGAACACAGGCGGGCTACTCCGGTGTAACCACAATCAACAGGGTGTACGACGGAGAACCATTTAACAATTGCAGAGCAGTGGTATGGAAAGCGCTAAGAGTGCTTTACCCAGACACTTCCAATATGGGAGCTATAATCAGAAGATCCGTTACTTTATATCCACAATTTCCAAAACGCGTAAATACTCGAAAAACATGAAGCTTGGGCAAAATCTATACCTGTATTTTATCACATATTGTGCCAAGGGTTGCCAGAACCAGTGCAGAAACAGCTCAAGAAATTGGTAGGAGTTGAGGCTAAACCGTGGGCTGAAATACAGTTAACTATCACGCATTACTGTAGATTGTTGCAAGAAAAGAATCGAAAAAAGGAGGCAACTCGAAAGGGTGAGAAAGCGAAGCTGGTGCAAAAGAAATTATCAACGTATGCTCTTGAAGGAGCCATGCTAACTAACCCAGCTGAACAAAACATGCAACAGGTGGCTAATCCACAGCAGAATAACCAGGGTAACGTAAGACTGTACCCGATGGGAAGAGGATTTAGAGGAAGAGGATGGCAGAGTAATCAGGGAGGTTTCCAAGGTAATCAAGGAGGTTTTTAAAACGTGCAAATGGGTAATCCAGATATGTCAAATGGACAAATAATCCTAACACCGCCAGTATGTTGGCTGTGTGGAATGACGGGGCATTTGCCACGCATGTTCAAAAGTCAAGGCACGTGGCAAAAAAGCCAAGGAATGGGAGCAGGCACAGCGAATCACCCTGCAGTCTCACAACAGGGTGTTTCACAGAATCACACGGTGCAGCAGCAAGCGCCAGGCATACAGCAAGGTGCGCAACAAGGGGTACAACCACCGAACATGGGAAATTTACCACAAGGGCAATCCCAACAAGCACCACTGCAACCTTTTCAGGGCATAAACACTGGAAGGGGAGGCAACAGTGGGAATGGAGAAAATCTGCAAGTGTACAGTGGGCCAAACTTATATATGAAATAGGACAGCTCACTGGGAACCCTGATGTGCTCTATCCTATCAGTGACACCAGACCCTCCTAGGGAACCTAGCGTGAATGTCGTTATAGGGGGGAAAGAATATTCCTTCCTAGTTGACATGGGTGCAACACGCTCGTGCATAAGAGAAGGCAAGTTTTCCTTGTACGGCGAGGCCATAGATACTCAGAGTTTACAGGATCTTACAGTCGAGTTCCCTTTACAGACACACTCCCAGTCTCTGTAGGAGAGTGTGAAATGAATGTACCTTTGTTGTATTCATGTCAGACCCCAGTAAACATTTTGGGTTGAGACTTAATGACAAAATTGAACATGACGATTTCGTACACAGAGGAGGGTATAATATGCTCCACTCCGGGAATGCATTACTCAAATGTATGTGAAATTATCAGAGCATACTCAGGACACATAGCCTTGAGAGCTGTACCCTTAGAGCCAGAAATGTTTGCATATGGCATGCGTGGGTTTATGGCAGGATTGCCAGGCCTCGCAGATAGAATTATGAGAACCCCCGATGAGTTTTTATTCAGACCAAGAATACCCATGCATGAAGAGGAGGGACATGTATTTCCCTTGATCATACATGCTGCAGCAGTGGGACAGAAAGTAGCATTGGTTGAAGGTTACGATGATGAGGGCAGACAATGGTGCGGGATTTTCGCCATTGAAGAAGGGTATCGAGTGACTGACATCACTGATGGCGATCTGTTTGAAGAGCAATATCCCATGTCCAGAAAGGTGGAGGAAGGGATCGCGAAGACAATTTCCGCCATGATGGACCAGGGCATCCAAGTGACGTCAGAGTCACCATGTAAACGGTGGTTTATCCTCTCAAAAAATCAAATGGGGGTTCTTGGTGTTTAATCCAAGATTTAAGAGCATTAAACAATATTGTTGAAGCTGAGTTCCCTCTAGTACCTAATCCATCTACAATCCTATGTAATATACCCGTTGAGGCAAAATATTTCACAGAAATTGATTTGAAAAATGCCTTTTTCTCAATCCCGTTGCACCGTGACTCACAAGATCTGACGTCATTCACGTTCAGACAAATGCGCCTGAAAAGCACAAGGTTGCCACGAGTGCTACAGATGGACCTAAGCAATGTTGCATTAGAAAGGTATGTCTTACGGTATGTGGATGACATTCTAATCTGCAGCGCCACAGAAGAGCAACGCAGACACGATTCTGTTCAGCTACTAATTATATTGGCTCAGAAAGAATATAAGGTTGACAAGGAAAAGTTAGAATATTTTCAACAGGAAGTGCTGTAGATAGGCCAGCTGATCTCTCATGAAGGAAAAAAGGTGACCCCAGAAAGGGCTGAAGCAATATTGAACACAGCTAAGCCACACACGATAAAGCAAATGCAGAGCTTTCTATGTTAGAGCATGGGTTTTCGATTACAGCTCTTATACCAGGCCTTCACTTCAGGCCCTAAAGAAGGCCCATGTGACAAAGGAAAAGATTGAATGGTCTGAGGCGATGGAAAAAGGGTTTACTGAACTGAAGAGAGCGATTTGTACGGCTTCAGTTCTCGGAATTCCGAATTATGCAGAGGAATTCTACCAGTTCTCGCACACAGATGGCAGAATTATGACTGCAGTGCTCGCTCAAAGAACCTTGTTGCGGTACAAGCCCTGGCATATTACAGTGGAAACCTGGACCCAGTAATGAAAGGCCAATTTCCATGCGAACAAAGTTTAGCTGCTGCAGCGTTCGCCATAGAGAAGGCGACAACCATTGTAATGGGATGTTCCATGACATTATACGTCGAGCACTAATTATTTGTCATTTTAGAGAAACCAAAGGGCACATTGACATCTCAGAGAGCTTCTGCTTATGAAGTGATCATATCAAATCCATCGATCAAAATAGTTTGATGTAAAACTGTGAACCCAGCCACGTTCATAGCTGAGCAGGTCACTGAAGGAGAACTGATACATGACTGTACAAATTATGTAGAATTCTATGATGAAATCCCCAGGGTAAAAGAAAATGCCTTGGCAGGAGGAGAGATCATCTTTATTGACGGGTCTTCGAGAATCGAACAAAGTGATGGGCAAAGATATACAAGCGTTGCTGTGATGACACATAGCGAATGGAGAATTCTGAGTACTCGTCAGTGCATGAATACCATCTCATTATTCAGCACAAGCTGTAGAATTACTGGCATTGATACTCGCCATTGAGAATCACGCAGACCAGGAAGTGACGGTGTACAGTGACTCTGCCTATGTGACGTCAACAGTGCATGCAGGCCTAGCGCGCTGGAAAAGTAGGGGCTACCTCTGAGCAGACGGCACGCCAGTGAAGCATCCAGCGTTATTGGACAGGCTGATTAAGGCACTACAGCTCCCAGTGGGCATAGCTGTCATAAAATGCACCGCCCACACGAAGGGGACAGATTTTGTGTCACGCGGAAACCATGCAGCAGATACGGAAGCCAAGCGTATGGCATCCAAGAGTGAGATGGTTATGCAAGTAGAAGTGGCCTGCATCCATGAGAGGATGATGGTAGCACGAACCACACCAGAAGCCTATAGTGATCTTGGGCAAACGCAACTAATGGAGCTTCAAGGGGAGGCACCACAGGATGAGAAGAACCTGTGGAAATGTCGAGGGTGTTCCTTAAACCCCTCTGACGGACTGTGGTGGCAAGACAGCTCTGATAAACCAGTAATGCCTGTAGCCCTACTAAAAATTGCATTGGAACAATTGCATTACCAATGCACCTAACAAAAGAGAATCTAGCAGCAACGCTTGCGGAAGACTGGTTCATACCAAATTTAACTGAGCAGTTGCATTTTTTATGGTGAACTGCATAATCTGCCAGCAATTGACCGCTGGGCACACATTAAAAGTAATGAGAGGAATAATTCCCCGGCCAAATGGGCCTTTTCAGCATCTGCATGTCGATTACGTTGACATGATTCAAGTATGCAACGGGTACAGATACTTAATTGTTGTGGTGTGTCCATTCTCTAGATGGAGAGACGCAGGTCCATGTACACACCCAGACTCTACCTGTGCGGCCATATTCCAATTGAGGGAAGTGTTCCCTAGGTGGGCGGTGTGTGAAGTAATGAGATCAGATAATGGGGCTCATTTTGTAAATGCAGTCTTTGAACAGATTAGCTTGTTGCATGGTATAAAACACAACTTCTCATTGGCGTATCATCCAGAAGGTAATGGGATTTGTGAGAGGATCAACAGCGTTGTTAAAGGAAAGGATAGCCAAGTTGAAGCTTACTCTAAAGAGGGGATGGTCGCACTGCCTCCCATTGGCATTGTCTGCTCTTCGGAATCAACCAGGCTCCGACCATCATCTTACGCCACATGAGATAGTCACAGGGAGGAGGATGAAGACTCCCCTTACCCCTCGAGATAGAGCTAGATGTGATGCCCAGCCAACCCGAGAGGTCCTGGGATCCGAAATGCAAAAGTACCTGAACTGAATGACATCCAGCCTTACTGTAATTTCAGACCAGCTGCAGCAACGACGAAAAGGGCGCAGCACAAAACACAGAGGGGGACGTTGCAACAGACCCAGCTCAAGGTCTACATGTTCCACTCGTCTTCCCTGGAGATACTGTGTTGGTGAAGAACCATATGAGGAAAAGGTGGGACGAGCCAAGATTTAATGGTCCTTTCATCGTGGAGGACTGTACTCCGTCAGCTGTGAAGCTACAGGGCAGGAGAGCATGGGTTTTTCCCAATGACATTAAGCTCTATATCGGAGAAAGCACCCTGCCTGCACCCCACCGCAAAAAGACTACAGACAACGGAGAAGAACCACAGCACGTGCAGACTAGATCCATGACGAGGAAGAAGGACGCATGAGCAGTAATGCAAGACAAAGAACCATGTTGCAAATTATGGCTTACATTGGACATTGCCCCTAAGCAAAAAGGGTATAAGGACATAAAAGCGGAGACTCTGTGCATCCTAGTTGCAGGGTGAAGAAGAAAATTGTGCAAGTAAGCCACAGCACGTTGTTGACACAGACTTTTGAACCAAATCACACTTAAGCCATGTTGAGGAAAAGACTATAACAAAAGTTGACCAAGGACTTTTACATTTTGAAAGCAAAATACAGTATCTTGATTCATGCTATATCGAGACTTTGTTTGGCAACACTTATGGTGTCCCTCAGAAAAGACATCACAAAGGATGTGCTCACCTATTTCCACTTAGTATTGGTATCATATCCGTCACTGGTGGGAAGGGTCACCAGTGTCACAGAATTTCTACAAGATCCTGCCAACAAGAAAGTAATCTGGCACCTGCTTACTGTCATCGTGGAAGCCTTCATTGTACTACCAGAGTACAGTGATAAGGACACAAATGCTTCCACCACAGGTGATACTAGATGAAATCATCAATACACTTTTCTTTTGCATAATCGAGGAGCGCCCATCTGTTGTTGGAAGAACCACCGACACGTTGACCTTTCTTCGAGATCCAGCAAATACTGAACATTTGAGCAATTTGTTAAACAAAATCAGCATACTAGTCACACTCCACCTGACTGGACAGTGCAAACATTGTTCACGTCAAGGGAAGAACTTATAATCCTGAAGCAGCAAGACAGGACAAATGTCCCTGTCACCAGAAGACAGCTGACTGGCACATAATGTCCTTTTTTTTCTCGTTTAGTCACTGACTTTCCAGAGATGGTGGGGAGACCTATCGAGGTTGACATCCTCACCTTCATCAGAGATCCAGCTAATGTCGTACAGATGGGAATGCTCCTCCATGGCATAATGTTACAAGTGGAGCTTTCTAACTTTCAGAGAGAGTATCTGAGGAGATTCTGAAGAAACATTCCGCCGAAGGACAGATCGAGGAAGCAGAATCAAGACCTTTGTTTGTTGTATTTGTTGATATTTTCTCTGCATTGATCAGTGTACAGCATGTCCTCAGGACTGAAGCAGATGCGGGGGGGTGGACTGGGAACTCACCTACTTTGAACATGCACCGTAAAAGTGACTTATCGAGAGTAGTATTCTAATCTATTTTTCGCATAATAGCAAAGGAACTGTATCCTGCATCAAGAGACAATTACCTTCCACAAGAGGGGGGACACTTGTGAAGCACGTGACACTTTATGACACAAACTGGTCAAATATTGAATGAGAGAACAATAACACTTACATTCGGTAGATGATCGAGATGGGGGCCTAGAACAGTAACCTGGTCCTCCCACAAGCAGAGGGGCACTCTCGCTTCTCTGGAAGAAAATGCTGCTGCTTTACTTATCACACTATAATGTACCTATGCATTGTGTTTATCATAATTTTACTGTCATTTACGATCAGAACTGCATTTTTATTGGTGCACGAAGCGTTCCAATTTCAGTGCACCCACCTGATGATGTACGCATGAAACCCACAAAAGCACCCAGACTGTATATAGTTATTCCAGTCCCAAGGATATTTGATGGTTAAGTAAATGAAATGCAAATGAATGTAATTAGCAGGGGTACACACATACTTGAGGTAATGAATGAGCAGAACAGCTGGAGACATGGAGGCATGAAGACAAACCACTGACACCCACTCGCACACACACACACTGAATGCACACAAACCAGGCCTAGTGCCAATGACTACAGAACCTCAAACAAAAGCAACAGAGAAGACGAGACTGCCTACCGAAAAAACTTTCACAGGAGATGTTGAGAAAAAACAAAATTAAGTAAGAGGAGAGTCAACAGAAGCAGTCCTGTCAGACGCCCTACGGAAAACAGAAGCAGCTGCAGAAGATCTCTCCGCAAGGACACAAATGTTAGTAGATCTACTACCAAACATAGCCAGAGTAAGAAAACTACAAGAACTGAAGAGCAGAACAACAGAGACTGTATTGACAAGCACACAAGTCTGAACACGAGGGACAAGTACCAGGCCTACGATACAGCCATACACTGGGCCAGCAACAGGCTGGTGGTTGATAAAGGCACATAGAGGACAGAAGAAGGATGCAAGAAGAAAAGGAGAGAACTGCAAAACCTCCATCCACACCATCGATACAGATGAAGAAGCCTGCACTGTGGACCAGGATACCTGAGAGTCTACAAGCAACAAAAAGCCATACAGACACTTTTAGGGATGTAGTTATGGCAAACTACAGAAAGACACTAAGAATCAAGAGAAGCTTACATGAAGATAACAATGAACTGAACGATTACCTGGACAGCACAACACATCTAGGGAACAACATTCGGTACCAGCACATGAAAGAAGTTGGAAGACGAACTTCAGAAGGAGAATGCTTCGTTTGTGCACTTCTACCGTATAGCATGGGGAAATCCAAGATCTTCGTGGCTGTAGAAATTGATGTCCCAACAGCCCATTGTCTGTCACACGTAGCAATGTGCAACACCAGAGGCCCGTTCATGGGGAGGGATGCCTCATTGATATGGGCAACTGAAGCAGATTAATCCGACGAAGATGATTATGTTCAGGACATTAGGACGAGAAATAGAGCTCATACTAAGAATCACGTGATCAGGTATGAGAAGTCTGAAGTTAAAGGAGCAGGAATAAAATGGGAAATAGACCCGAAACTGAACGTCCAAGGAAAAACTCCAGAAGAGGCTCAAATTTGGAAGAACAGAGGCCAAATGCAGATCTGGGGAACAGTACTTTCACCAGACAGATGGGAAGGAGGAGTGGAGATCTGCCGAGCATGGATGGTCCTTGGAGCATGCAAGGAAGCAATTGAAAACTCACAGAGGTTGTGCAAACCTCTATGGCCAAACTCACAAGATTATTGACTTGGGTCGAAGACAGAGGAGGACCCCTGCAGATAGTTCCACTGGAAAGCCCAAAATTGTGCTTCAGGAACAATGGCACGAGGAATATGGGAAAGAATAAGAACTGCAGACACATTTTTGAAGCTCCAGGAATGACTCACGGAACTGCACTAATCATGGATCATTACTGGGCATGTGGATCCAAAGCATATATCAGGCTGCCAAAGAATTGGGGACGTATATGCACCATAGTGAATGTCCATGTTCGAGCGTTGGTGATTCCAAAGGGTGATCTGAATCTCGACAGTTTCCTGAAAGCTGATGCTCACCTGAGGAAAAGGAGATCTGTGGAACTGATATCCCGAATGAAGAGAGAGAATTACTTCTGTGCCAAGTCGGAAGAAGCATTTCATTCAATCCCATATGAACACAGGCTGTTCAGCCTCACCTCACCGATGTTCACATCAATCCTCATGCCAAGATTCCAGATTGGAGCAAATACTAAATGGTTGCAAATAACCAGATGGGGGTTATTACAGACCATCAACACGACCATGAAAGGATTCAATGCATTCAAGGAAGAGTTAAGAGCCATTCGACTGATGACTCTCCAGAACAGATATGAACTTGACATGATCACAGCGATGGATGGAGGTGTTTGTGCAAAAATCGGAGAATCATGTTGCACATTTATACTTCCTCATGACGAAGAAAATTGAACTGTAACAGAAGCCATAGGTATGCTAACAAACCTGCAGAACCAGGTGATAGACAAAACAGACGAGGTTGATGACGACAGCTGGTTTGGATCACTATTCTCATGGGTCCCACAATGGATGGCAGACATATTCAAGTTCCTGGGAGCCCTGCTATTGATGATACTAGTAGGATTTTGTGTTATCAAAACAATAATCTCGCAATGCCAGAAAACTGCAAAGAAAGCCATAGGGATGAAAATCATGATCGATGTCAAGCCAGGATGGAAGCCCAGAGACCTGACTGATGATGAAATAAGAGACTTTGTGAAGGCCAGCGAATATGCGCCAGAAGGAACAAAGTTTATGTATCCCAGAAAACAAAGAAAATATGAAGGAAAATGGATCTAATGCAGCCCAAATGGACAATGCCAGCTAATGACCTGGAACAAAGACGAACATGTAAAAACAGCAGGAAGGTTGAAAGGAGTGACAAAAATATGGACTCCAAAGACAAGCTTCTTCACACCATCATGTACAAACCTAGAAGACGAAGAAATTGATACAAAAGAACCAAGTAAGACAAATCCAAAGGAGGAAGCAGACAACCATGGGCAGGAAGGTATCCATTGAGACAACCGTGCCAGCAATTGACACGAAATAAAGACTACTTACAAAATAACTCAGAAGAGACCCAAAAGGCCTTAATTGGAGGCGAATGGTGATGACACAGGGCCCGGACAGACTCACCGATGAAAGAAAGGACAACCAAAAAGGTGACCCACAATGACGAAATGTATGAAAATAATGTAATGGACATAGAAGAAGAGACGATGTTGAAATACAAAGAAACGTAACTATAATGTAGGATGAAAGTGTGCAACTAGTTAACGCCTGTACATAGGCTTTGAACGCTAGAAGCTAAGAAAACAGTACGGCTTGCTATGCTAGTAGAAAAATAGAGCAGCAAGCGCCAAATATATATCTACCTCAACGAAGCACATTATATAAGTGTGAATCCACTTTATACAAAAGCAGGATTAACCCAGGTACCTAAGGGTCAAAACAGACCAGGATTCTTATCCCAGCTGAAACAAGAAGAGAAATGGCGGAATCGAAACTCGGCAAGGAGCAGCTCGTGCACCAAGTGAGGGAGGCAGACAGTAACTTGGGAGAATCAAAACTTAAGAACAGAGCAGCCTGCCCCACGAAGGTCGAGATAAGGAGGCCCATGCAGGTGGCGGGCCTTAAGGTGAATTAAATGCACAAATAGAAGGAAAAAGAAGCAGATTCACAGTGTACTAACACGAGACCAGCCGAGCGCGAAGAGGTACCAAATTCTTATGTCACCCAAAAGACAGGAGATACCATAACTTTTCCTGACAAGAAGCTACAGTTTCGAGGCCAACCTCAGCCAACTAATTGACACATAGCTCTAAAGTACTGATTGATGGAAGGGAGGCAGGGTGAATCAGGGCATACCACATCTGCGTGACCATTCTGCATGCTGCTAATTAAAGTGGAAATGTATACTTAGGGTTATAGCCAGCCCAACCAAAGTGGCCAAATAATCTAAGGTCCTATAGATAGTCGAACCAATGAGACGTCATACTTTTAATGACGTTTTGCATGAGTAGTGTAGAGGGAATGGAGTAGACGCCCACCCGGTAAGAGTTATCCAATCCTCACACTCTGTTACTATATACAGATATAGCACCTATACTTAAATTACCTTTTCCAACCAATAGAATTGCATGACAAACCTTTGAGTGTTAGATGTCAATGATGACAAATTTTTACTATAACTATTGCTGTTTGAATGAAGATTGTTGGGAGTTGAAGCGAGACGGGCGATCGCATCACTGTTGATTTCCATGTTTCCCCATTTTTTGTACTTGTCATTAAACAGACTTCCCTTTGCCAAACCATTGAGTTGTCCTCATTGATTGGTGTTGGAGTAAGAGAATCCCGCACCCCATCCACCTCAAGGTGCAGCTATCTTGTCTTAAAGTACACAAGAGTGAGCTCTGATCCTATGGGCCCGTCAGAGGTTACTCCGCCTCCTGTACGCATCCCTCCAGTAGCCCAAAGTACATGCAAAAAAACATGTGGAACGAGCATGTGTGGACACTGGCCACAGTAAGTAGCCGAAGGCGGTAAACGCGGTAAAGCTAAAATGAAAAGTCCCAAAAAGTGGGGGAAAAGTCACTGCTGACACCAGCTCATCCTTTTAGCACACCTAGAGTAACCAAAAATACTCTCAGTGTTAGTCTGGGGCTAAAATAATACTAAAAGTGAACACCATTGTACTGCAGTGTAAGCTGCATTGTACAATGATAAATAGTTACCACAAGTGATAAAAAGTAACCAAAAGTAGTAACACAGTAACACGACTAATGGAAACAATGTTTCCCAGTACTGATAGCCTGAAGGACATGCCGGTTTCCCCATAACATATGAGCAAAAGCCAGTGTAGTGAAGCTTAAGGCTTCACTGCATTGCAAAATGAGTTGGTCAGTATCAAAAATAAAAGCAAAAAGTTTGGGGGTTCCATAAAGATCGAAGGAAAGGTGCAGCAATGATAAATCTTTCCAAAACACCAATACTTTTCAATGCAAATGTACACTACAGTGTGTAGAAGGTTTTATCTTTGTGTTGCTCACTTTGTTAGGGTTATTGATTTTTTTATGTTCAAACGAATATGCATCAGACCTAGCATCGGGTGACATTATCTATATGGAATACTCTTAACTCTTATAATGTTTTGCCTTGATGTTTTCAGGCCTGAAGGGAGATATGATGGTGTCCTCTGGATTACCCTGCCTGACCCTGAATGTGCGGGGTCTAAATTCTCCAGTAGAAAGTAGGGCCTTGCTGCACAGGGTGTCCTGCCTAGACGCAACCCTAGTCTTCCTACAGGACACGCATCTACTGGCAGCAGATGAGGGGCTCCTCAGTAGAAGGTTATATCCCAGGGCATATTTCACCTCCAGTGGTCTTAAAAAAAGGTATCGCCACCATGATCCATAAGGGCTTACCTTTAAAGGTGACAAAGGTGTTGAGGGATGGGGAAGGGAGGTATCTAATTCTTATAGCCCGCTTAGATGAACGAAAAATTACTGTAGCTACAATGTATGGCCCCAACGAAAACCAAGCTATGTTCTTTACTAAGTTTTCAGAGATTTGAGCCGAATCTGCTGAAGGAGAAATCATCCTGGGGTGACATTAACTGTGTTAATGACTGACTGTGGGCAAGTCATTAGCCCCCACTAGCAATGATAGATGAAACCTCTATGCCATAACGACACCGTGGAGGGAGCATGGTGGTTCTTCCATCCAGGGGAAAGGGAGTATACCTTTTCAGCTGTACATAAGGGGTTCTGCAGGCTTGATATGTTTTGATCTCTGATACCCTTATACCATCAGTGAAGGAGGTAACCATTTTACCGAAAGCACTCACAGATCATGCCCCCCTTCAGTTTCTGCTTAGATTCTCCATGGCTACCCCACCACAGAAGTTTCCCTGGAGACATAACAACTCCATATTAACAGACGTGGCCTTGAAAGCTCAGATATCAGAAGCCATCACAAATTACCTTTGTATTAATGATAGCGGGGTGCTCAATTTTGGGATTGTATAGGATGCTGGGAAAGCTGTGATTTGGGGAGTCATCATTAAACAGTCGGTGACCTGGAGGAGGACTCAGAGGCTTCAGCAGGCTGCATTGGAGGCGGTGATCCAAGAGAAGGAAAAGCAACATGTGGACAGAGGGAGTCTGCGATCTCTTCGGGAGCTCAGGGTGGCTCAGCAGGCGCTGGAAGCGCATTTGATGGGGAGGCCGGCCCAGTCAATATTGCTAACGAAGCAGTATTTCTATTCCAGGGGCGAACAAGGTCAAAAGGCCACTGGCAGCTAAACTGAAGAAAGTGGCCACTCTGATCTATATTGGTGTCTTGAGTGGAGTAGATGTCAAACAAACTATTACAGAGTCAGGGAAACAAGTGATGGAGGACTTCTTCTGGAGGGTATCCACCCCACATCAGGGGGACCAAATAGCCATTCAGGGTGTCATTGATCAGGCAGGTCTACCGCAGATCAATGAGGAGCAAAGGGACGCCCTGGAAGCAAACATCTCTGCCCAGGAGATAGCCCAGGCAATTAGGTCTCTCCCATCAGACAAGGCTCCGGGCCCAGATGGCTTCACCAATAAATGTTATAAGACCTTTGCTGGTTCCCTAGTCCCACATCTCACAAAGCTATTTAATTCATTTTTAAATTCATGGAAAGTATCTGACTCCATGACCGAATCAGCCACCAATTGAAAGACCCAGAAGTTTGCACATCTTATCGCCCTATTGCCCTCCTAAACACTGACGCAAAGTGATACACAGTAAAATCATAGCAACTAGATTGGGTGAGATCCTCCCATGCATAATTAATAGTGATCAGATCGGCTTTATTAAAAATAAGGGGCCCATGATAATATCCGATGGGTGGTGGATTTGGTTGCCCTAATTCCCCAGGTCTTCAGTGGGTAATCGATTCTCTCACTAGATGCACACCGAGCTTTTGATAGTATGTCATGGGATTACATTGTGGCCCTCTTACCAGCCTATGGATTCGGCCCCTCCTTCAGTAGGCTGATTCTGGCAAACCTTCAAATTCCATCCACTAGAATCAGGGTTAACCCCCAACAGTCCTAATTGCTTACCCTTGGTAGGGGAACTAGACAAGGTTTCCCTCTTTCGCCTTTAGTATTCGCATTAGCAATGGAAACACTAGCGCAAAGGATATGCTCTCACCCTCGTGTTGTGGGCTTCACATATGGGGATTACACATAATGTGGTGGTGTACGCAGATGATGTCATCTGCTTTTTGCAGGACCCTTTATCACCCCTGCTGGTGCTGGTAGACCTCCTTAAACAGTTTTTCCTGGTATCAGGACTTCGTATTAATCATGACAAGTCTATAGGGCTGACCATAACGGAACACCCTGAAGTTCTTCGCACCTTGAGGCTGCCTTCCATTTTGGGTGGGTCAAGCAAATGATCCCATATCTAGGGGTCTATATAACAAGCACGTACTCCTCTCTCCTACGAGCCAACATTCCCCTGCTGTGGAAGGAAGCTAAGGACATGCTGCAGAGATGGGAGATGAAGGAAAACTCATGGCTGGGTCGGATCAGTGCACGTAAGATTACCCTGCTCATGAGGCTCTATGTTTTCCAGGCCTTACCAATTGTTATCCTAAGTGTGACTTACTCGAATTACAGAAATCAATGTGGAGCTTTATTTGGGAAGGTTGACTCCCCAGAATTCCCTGCAAGGTTCTCCTGCACTCTATGGGTCTGGGAGGGTTAGGTGTCCCATCTATTCAGCACTATTTTCGGGTGACTCCGATTGACCCGATGCTAGACTGAGCTTCAGAGGAAAGGATGCCAAAATGGATGGTGTTGTAACAAGCTGGTTCACTCGGGCCCTTGGTTCATCTCCCATTCCTTGCCAAAGCTATGAGGGGCTCCCATCAGGGCCTCCTGGAGACTCCTTGGGCCACCTTACACCACTAGTATAAGGCTTGTGTTCAGCGTGGGTTTAAATTAAGGCTGGATCCCCTTTCGCCAGTGTTGCCCAACTCAGATCTTTCCCTGGTTATGGGAGGTGGGAGGTTCGCACAATGGGAATTGCTGGGAGTTCTGCAGCTGAGGGACATATACAGAGACTGGATACCGCCTACCTTTGCAGAGTGTAAAGAGAAGTTTAACCTTGCTGAAATGGAATGCTTTTGTTATTCCCAACTTCAGCACTGGGTATCCAATAATCAAGTTAGGCGAGTTGCTTGCCAACCTCCTATGGGACTAGGGCTTAAAGGGCTGGAGGGCCAAGAATCAAGAAAGGTGTCCTCCGCAATTTGATATCTTACACAATCCTGCTGATGGGGAGTCAAATAGTGTGATCCTATCATGGGTAGAGCGTTGTGAGATAATACTTGGCTATCTAAGCACGGATAAAGATACACTTGTAAATAACCCTGATGCGCAAAAAAAAACTATGGGAGCAGGATTGGATCAATACAGTAGATTAAAAATCTAAACATACACTCATGAGAAATGTGCCAGTGGAGGGGAAAGCATATAACAAGCTTTGTAAATGCTTGGAATACTTCCCAGACAAACACAAAGGAAATCTACTTATGAAATTCAGAATTAATCAGTTCAAAACTAAAGAAGTGATCATTCGCTGGAAGAAATATGAAAATATGAATCCAAATTGTAGATTCTGTAACAACCATGAGGAGACCCTTAAGCATTTGCTACTATTCTGTGGGGCATTCAGAGTTGATAGATCGAAGATATTTGGGCCACTAATAATGAAAACGTGCTCTCTGCATGCAGAGGAATGGTGGCAAAAGTGTTTCAATGAATCTAACAAGCTGGCATTTGCCCTGAAATTCATGCTAGAGACCATCAACCAGGGCCTTGCGAACACAAAGGGCGGATAAAGACACATGAACAATGAAAGGAAATAAGTGAAATGCCTGCACTAGTGAATATGCCTGCACTTAAGCCAATACCCTACTGGGAGCAAATATGAAAATGCTCACATGGGCATATGAAATGTAATCTTATCTGTTGTTGTACTGAATTAAATATTTTAAAGGTTTATATAAACCAATAAAATAAAATAATAAATAGGAAAGGTGTCCACTTGCTATCGCCTACTGGAATGTGCCTCCCTGGAGGACAAACTACCATATATGGTGCACTGGGAGAAGGATCTGCGGGTGCAAATTACACAGAATTCATGGCAAAGATCCGGTCCAGAGCACACAAACTCTTGTTGCATGATAATCAGGAAAGGAGCCATTACATTGTGCTGGGGTAGTAAATGACACTTCAAAGGTGACAAGCCATTCACTCTGAATACTTGGAGCGCTGCTGGCATGGGTGTGGTCAACTAGAGGATCTCGCACATATATGGGACATATTGGCAGGAAATTTGATGGATAAAAGAGATGACACGCTGCTTGCTACCTATGGGTCCGCTGATCCTACTCTTGGGGGAGGCTCCAGAGGATGGTATAGATTCAGTGGCAGGCCCCTATATCTCACTTGTTGTCTGCAGCGAGGATGCATCGTGCCCGATTCTGGAAGATCCAGAAGGTCCCCATATCCCTCAGTGTTGGGTGAAAATGTGGGCGGTTCTATCCATGGAAAAGCTGTCTCCACACCTGTCTGATCAAACGGTAAAATTCTCCTGTACCTGGAACCCTTCCTGGAGTTTACTCGAGGGAATGAGCACATGTTCTATAGGGCAGAAGTTATGAAGCATTTACTGGAAATCTAGCTGTTATGTGAAGGCCGGGACACTGTGGGTTTGCAATCTGGGCGATGAAATGCAGATGCTTGGAATTCATTTGGATGGGTGGGGGGTTCAATAGAAAATGAAGTTCCTACGATTCCTCATTCATGCCATTAATGTATGGCAATGTTAGCATATTGTTCGTCGAGATTTCTATAAAAAAGATAACTTGGAAAAAAAGAAAACAGATTATTTTGTTTTGGGGATGTGGTAGGCCATTGAATTGAATGCAGTGGTGTCACTAGGGTTGGTGAGAGCCCATTGAAATAAATGGGCATGTAGGTAGCTTGGCGGGTGAGAGGACTGATTCTGTGGTGGGTGACACCCGCCCAAAGCGTGTTACTTGAGGGGTGTGAGTAAGACTACCTGGGGACACAATTCTGTGGCAGACTCATGGAAAGTTTTTTATTTTAAAGCACATTGCCATTGCATAAAACTCCCAAGGGCACTAAGTCATTCAAGTGCCCCATATTGACCGAGAAAACATGCCAAGTGCCATGTTAGCCGGCCCGTTGGGCATTGCCCTATTCAACTATGGGCCAGCCCGAGTTTGGCAGTTGAAGGCAAGTCCCTCTATGCACACACTCCAGAGTAAATACACCCCGCTAGGGAAAGAAGCCAAGACATAGTTATGCAAGGATCATTGATACCGCAGCTCCTGCAGCCAAAGCCTCCGCCTGGGCATTTATCTCTGATTTACCCTTCCCAGTACCTCATGCTACAGGAAACGTGTGTTGTTGCTAGAGAGAAGTACAGTTGTGTAGGCTTTAGATCTTTGGTGGACACTTTATGGAGGTTAGGACCTGGGGGTCTTCTGCTTATAAAGAATTCAAAGGTGTGCAGGTCGAGTCAGTGGTGTGAGGCCAGCTCTGGCCTAGCTGGGTGGGGGTTAGAGGCCGATGGCAGGTTAGTGGAGAAAAATGGACACAGCGCGGTGCCTGTTGCTGTCTCATGCTCTTTGCAGGGTGCATTCCTTGAGACGATACTAAATATTCGTGACACTGACGAGACGGGAGGGAAATGGACTTCTGTGGGAACAGGGCTGAAGTGGAGCCAGCTTGTTGTGCAGGACTTGGGCTTTGCGAACCATGAATGTGAGCAGTGTGAGCCTGCAGCCTGCCCCTTCCAGGCCTAACACAAAAGTGGTGTCACGGGTGGTGGGCCTTTCTAGTGCTAAGCTCCTACTTCTATACACTGCAGGGTCTTTATATGATACCTGTTGGTGCATACTGCTCTCCCCTTGTACGTTATTTTGCCTCATATGGGGTTCACCTTATTTGAAAGCGCCTGGGGGAGTGTGATAGGTTGATTACCATCCCAACATGCCCCCCTTTCATTACTTCTACAGTAACAAATTCACCCCCATACTTCTGCTCATTTGCATATCTTTTTGCTTCTTCCCATGCCGGTGCACCCTTTGTAGACATCCATGCTCTACAGATGCTTCTTAAACTTTCCCCATGCTGTGCATACTGTTCAGGCATGCAGGTCATGTACATGCAGCCCCCATCCCCTGCTAAATATACCCAAACTTCCCTGTAGTTTTCGGGGCCTGGAGGCGGTACAATGGTGGTGTGGTACAGAGCATCTACCTCATCGCCCATAGGGAGAGCTACCACACGTGTGTCACAAGGTACTTCCTGTGTGTCACAAGGTACTTTATTATTAATTTTCTCAATTGTAACCATCATTGCACTATTAGGTACTGCTTTGGCACAACACCGGAGACCCAACTGGCACGTGCAGAAAATTACCAAGATGACCATGATGATAGGAACCAGCATTTTCACCAACGTTCCGAGCCATGATGGGACCCAGTTGAAGGCCACAGTAAACCAATCTTCTTACTGGACCCCAGATTCCTTTTTCATTTTTACCCTGAGTTCATGTACTGCTGCAATGATGTGTCATAATGTCCCATATGCGGCGTCTTCAGAAGGTACGAAGGTGCAACATGAACTCCCGATCTTTTTGCAAACACCACTCTCCATTGCTGTCAAGAGGTCAAGGACATACCTGTTCGGCATTGTCATTCGTCTAAAGGCCCTTAATTCCACCTTAAAGACGTTTAGCCCCTCTTCAGTATCATTTGCCATCAATTCCCATCTAACAATCTGGAACCATTTGGCACTGGCCCTTGTCTGGATGCTGGGCACTAGGGATGCAAAAAATGCCTCTGCCATGTTGTAGAGTTTATATTCATCTGTTATTTGTGCAAGCAGATCATATGTGTCCTTGGATATGTAATTTGACGATCTTCTCTGTCAGCGCAGCTGACCATGGGGTTGTGTCAAAAGGGGCATGTAGAACATTGTTGGTTATTGTCCAGTGGGTGGAGGTATTTCGGTGGGGAGTGCAGTGGGATCTTTGAGCATGGCACCCCCCTTTAGATGCTCTTTGGGCACAACCAGTAGTGCTGAGTGTAACATTGCCAGAGAACAGTAGCCCCTCCAAGAAGGTGGGAGGTGCAAGTATGCTCTCTTCCCGCAAATCCAATATGAGTCCATTATAGCAGCTGTACCTTTCTTGAGGTCTGTGATCATGACAGTTCTGGTACATTTGGTTTAGAAGCATAGTTTTTGTGATTCTAGCTGGCGTATTTTTATAGGCCTCTTGAGGGCTGTGACTCACGTCAGTTTCTTGATGTGCTCTGAACACACGTGGTTACAGCTCTGCACGATGAGTTCTGGAATTTCTTCAAGTCCCCTTAACAGGCCTTCTGCCCATTGCGTCTTGCCATTCGTTGTTGATGTATCGCTTTTCTTCAATATGTAGGTGTGGTTCTTTAAGCACTTGGGGCTGCTCGAGCTCATTTTGCATTTTCGTGGGTTGGGATCAATGAATTCTAGGTGTACACTGCGTGCCTGAAAAGTGCCCTTGATCCTACATAGTGCAAGATGAATTAGACATTGGGGGTCATTACAAGGTTGGCGGTAAGGGGTTAACGGCGCTGGTAAAGGTGCCAGAGCTGTCAACCCCTTACCACCGCATTACCAGGCGCACTTAGCGGGACCCGCTAAAGGACCAGCATGCTAACAACGGGCCCGCTATTAACGGCCCGTTGTTAGCATGGTCCCCATTACCATTGAGCCCTATGGGGGCTTGAATGGGAATGGGGATGTGTTCCCTGAATGGGGAAATACCGGGTCATCCAAGGTTGGAATGGCCCAGTATTTCCCCATTCAGGGAACCCGGATCCGGTATGCGGTATGGGAGTAGCCATGCCGCAAATAGCAGCATGGCTACCTCCAACCTTGTAATGACCCCCATTGTCCCATTGTGTTTTTAATATGGGCACCTCTTGTGGTAGTATAGTATGGTACTAAGACCTTGGGTTCCCCAGAGGCATGCAGTATGAAGGAACAAATGTAGCAACTCCCATTAGTTGTTTGCCTTTCTATTGCACTCATATGGGAATACCAGCTGTTCGAGTACTCAGGATGGTGAAGGTATTCTACTGCATCAAACCCTAAGCCATGATAGGCATCATATTTATGTTGGCGTATTTGTCTTTTCCTTCTATTAATGCGCAAGGGGATCCTTCTCCCCCAACATTGTTTTTGGAGAGATACTGGTGTTAGATAGAGATTTTTGTATGCGTGGTTTTAGTAGTTGAAACATTAAGCTATTACATGGAGCGGATTGGGAGTTGCTACAGGTAACATTGGTGGCATTATACTTGGTTTGATTTGTTACCACATCAGGTTGTTCTACACCCACTACAAATGTGCTTTCCCCTTCATTCTTTCATTCGATGTTAAGTGAAGGAAAAAACATGTGGTCATGTTCGGGATGAGAGAGGGCGTTTGGGATTCGACCACTAGGGAGGGCATATGGGGGCATTTGGGGTTTCTGGTGACATTTCAGATACATGTCCTGCTGATCTAGTAACATTTAGGATCGTCCCTGTCTTGTTTACCTTGTGAAGTTTAAGGGTATGCTTCCATTCCAGATCCACTGGTATCCATCCCATGTCCATTTGCCCCCCCTTCATTTATATGGCCAGCCCAGAAAAAAGACATCCCCCAATAAATCTCAATGCAAACATTAAAATCATTAAATAAAATAGCCGTGAAGTGCAAAGCACAATCATAACTATATGCTCTTGTGAAACTAATTCTATTCCTACTATCTACATTTGAAGCTTCTCTCAGCAGTGTCATCTCCATAGGCATTACACCTGCGCAGATGGAAAAAATGGGGCGAGTAGAGGAAGATAGGGATGTAGGAAAAGAGGGAAAGAGGGAAAGAGAGAGAGAGAGAGAGAGTTTTCATTTTTTGTAGCTCATTCTGTAGCAGCAATGCATATCCTGTTTTCATTTCACATATATGGTTGGTGTAGAGCTACTCATGTTGAGGTAGTATTGTTGTTCTCAGTTGGTATGGCTTGTGTGGCGTTGCTTGGTGCTTTGCGAACATCTGATAGGTGTATCCACTACCTAAGCCCATTTACCTTTACTGCAAGAGGGGTGGAAAACTTCATATGATCCGTGGAACCTGGGTGTGTTCCATTTTCAGGCAAAACATCTGACGTATATCCACTCTCCGGGCTGTGTTGGGTTGGTGTCAGTCGGTGAGGTAGTTGTGGTTTCTCTGTCTTCTGTGTAGGGTGGTGCGATCTGTTTTTAAATGCATCGTATTTCTCATGTGAGTTGCATAAGGCATTGTTTGAATTCCTCCCCTAGGATAGTGGCAGCTCTGTGAGCATCTGATGCTCTTCTTACTGGCGACAGTGGCGTCTGCATGTGCCGGCCAGTCACTGTTTTGTGGAGGGACAGGTGGTGATCCTTGCTGGGCTGGGTGCACAGCTGAACTAGAGCCAGGGATAGGCAGTACACCCAATTCTTTTTCAGGGTGTTGCATAGCTTGGAGAGTCTGCTTTTAAGTAGGCCATTTATTTTTTCTACCTTCTGTTTGCTTGTGGGTGGTACATGGAGCACATTTTGGGTTTTATTCCCAGTAGTGTTGTCACTTCTTTGAAAAGTGCATAGAAAAAGTGGGTCCCATTGTTTGATCGTAGGACATCAAACACTCCTCATCGGAGAAGGCCTCTCTTACAAGGTATTTTGCTGCACACTTGCCATCAGGGTGGGCACATGGGTCCACTTCTACACATCGAGAAAATGGACACACCACCACAATCAGGTATCTTGCCCCACTGCACTTCTTTCCCATGTCTGCGTAGTCAATGTGCAGCTCATGGAAAGGGCCCACAGGGTGGGGTAATGTTCCTCGTAGGGTTCTCAGCATCGTTCGTGTGCTGAACACTTGACACGAGGTACATTGGACCACGATTTGTGTTAGGTGTTCCTATAAATTTGGAATGAACCAATCTTCCTGGAGATCGGCAGCAATGTGTTGCTTCAGACTATGGAATGGAAAATGTAATTGTTCAAATGCCGTGTACAGTAGCTCGACAGACATTACCACTTTTCCTGTCGCTTGCTGTCGCCACAGGAGGTCTGTGGGTGATTGGATGCATCCACGTGTAAGCCAGAGGTTTTGTTCTTCTGCTTAGGCTCTCCGCTGCAATTCGACAATTTGTGCTATAGGGAGTATTGTGCATGCATCTGCTGTCTGGGGCGTTACAGAGGCAGTTAAGACATATTCTGCACCCATGTGGATGGGAAGGTATGCTGCTTTTTTGGCTGCCACGTCAGCGGCTGCGTTTCCCAATGATATTACATCTGTGTTTTCAGTGTGAGCTAAACATTTAACAACCACTACTACTGAAGGCTCTGTGAGGGCCAAAATCAATGTATTTAATAGATCAGCATGCTGGATGGGGGAATCATCTGCCCTCCTGAACCCTCTCCTCCTCTGCCTTGATAGACCTGCACTATCGTAGTGACGTAAGCAGAGTCCCAATAAATGGTAACATAACACCCCTTTGAGGCCCTCAGGGCCTCTATTAGTGCTAAAAGCTCTGCTGCTTGTGCGGAATAATGTCTGGGTAATCTCTTCATAATGAGTGTTTCGTATTCTCCCTCCTTCAATTGCACCACTGCTACCCCAACATGTTTTTCACCTGTCTCTTGATCAATGAGACAGGTGAAAAACCTCTCTTCCCCTGACCCATCAAGGAAAAATACTTCCCCTTCTTCTAAAGTACTGTCTTTGGCAATATTGCCCACCCGCCCCTTCATATGTCACACAGTCATGCTGTTGCATGTCCTCAGCAGTGCAGGGTTCTGTGAGGAACGTTGCCAGATTTACTGTTCTGCATCTCACCACATGGAAGTGGGGGCTGGACAGAATCATTTCATATGCAGATGCCCTCTGGGTTGTCAGTGTAGATTTTGATCATTCTAGTATTCCAAACAGTGAGTGCTCGACGTACAACGTTACTGAGCATCCCATCACGATAGTGGAACTCTTTTCAATGGTGAAGGTTGCGGCAACGAGGGCTTGTTCGCAAGTGAACTGTCCCTGCGTGACAGAATCGACCAGGCTGCTGTAGTATGTCAAAGGCTTGTGCCCCATGGAACTTTTCTGTGTTAGCACTGTGGTCATGAGGGTACTGTTTGAATGTGAAAATAGGTAGAACACCTGTGTGTAGTCTGGGGTCGCTAGAACTGGAGCTGTTGAAATGACATCTTTTAGGGGCATTAAAACCCATTATCATTTCTGCTGTCCACTGAATTGTTGTTTCCTCCTTTCTTGCCTGGCCTTGTAGGAGTGACCTGGTGTATTCTGCATAATCTAGAATCCAGTCCCTGCAATAGTTGCAGAGCCCTAGGAACATTTGCATCTCTTTCACTGTTTTTGGTTTAGGGGTGACACGCACTGTGGCAGCTCTATCTGGTATTATTCTATTGACATCTTTGGAGATGAGCTGCCCCAAGTAGAGCACCTCTGGTACCCAATACTGGATTTTTTTCTGATCCACTGTGTACCCGTTCTGTGCCAGTAACTGGAGTAAAACAAGGGAGTCCCTCCAACAGTTCTGCCCACTGTTGCTGCAGACCAGCAGGTCATCTACATATTGAATGATCGTGAATGTTACCAAGATCTTCATGCAGTATTCTATTGAATGTACTGGGGCTTTTACAGTACCCCTGGGGCAAGCAATGGAGTTCCTATCGCTTTCCTCCTAGGGTAAATGCTGTTATCCTGGGTCAAGGGGCACTGAGAAAAATGTATCTTTCAGGTCCACTACAGTGAAATGAGTGGCCTGTTTCGGGATGCTGCATAGGATGGAGGTGGGTTAGGAACGAGAGGAAACTCCTTTTGTACAATATCATTAAGGGGGCACCAGTCCTGGATCATCCTCCAACTACCCCCTGTTGCCTTTTTGATCAGATAGATAACAGTGTTACATGGTGATGTGGAAGGCCTTATAATCCCCTGTTGCAATAGGTGCTGTAATGTTTCCTGAATCCCCTTCTCTGCTTCTCTGGACAGAGGGTACTGCTTGACCCTCGGCAGCACTGCAACTGGTTTGAGTGTTATTCCTACTGGGGTCACTTCCTTTATCATCCCTACATCATGTGGGTTTGTGGGCCATAAGTGTGATGGAAACTGCTGTGGATCGCTCTCACAGAACGGGGGTGGCCTGCTAACAATAGCTATGAGGGGGCTCTGCACCTTTCGGTACTGTACTACGATGTCACAAGGTATACATATCTCAAGTACTATTTCCCCATCATTATTGTCATCTTCAAACAAATCTCCATCTGTCAGTTCTCATAGGGGTATATTAAGGTCAATGCATAACTCTGTACGCCATTGGCACCCATGGGTGTCTGTTCCCAGTACTACAATTCTCTTGGCGGACACCTGCAACCCTTCTAAGTCTAGTGACAGGATAGTACCAGCAACCACTTTGGGGAGTGCTACAGGTCGGAAAATGAAATCAGCAGGCACCCTCCATTCTTTCCTGGTGATCTGGGTCACTGCTCTGGCAAGCACTCTAATGCCATACACGAACATGTCTGGGTTCACAGATATCCCTCTCACCACCATCTCATTAGCCACTGCATGTATCACCAGCATCACCCGGAGGGAGCACATGCCAGGGGTGGCACAGACAACCTCTCTGTCTGTAAATGATATTTGTATTTATTGTATTTATATAGTCATGGTCATGTTTAGTTTGCTTTGCAGGTCCCTTCCCAGTCAGTTGACGGGGGAGCTTTCATTGTAGAGGAGGGGCGCTTGCACGACTTTCCCCCCTATTTTAACATCTAAATCTTCTATGTATAGAACTGTAACTACAGCCCCAGAGAATCACTGCGTGTTGAGAGTTTTTCCTCATAGCGGGAAGTCACCTTTACTTATACATGACTTTTCCGCCCCTGAGTCCACCATAAAGATGAATTGCGTATTTACTATCTCTGCCCCCACCAGTGGTTCCTCTTCTGAATGCAAGGTCATTCATAGTACGGGACATGCTCTCTGTGGGCTGTCCTAGTCAGCATAAGTGTCCGTTTCTGGAAACGAGAAGGGGTTCGCTCCTACCACGGTTGCTCTCTGATAGGGGGTTGCTGCCCCATTTGGTGCACTGGCGAAAGGGTGTCTGCTTCCCTCGACCTGAGGGTTGGGGCATGTCTGGTGTTGCTGCATTGCTTGTTGCTGTGGCGGTGGGCGATAGGGGCCGGGGATTTGGGGAGGTAACTGAGTATATGCTTGGTGAATTTCGTATGGGATCATAGTCAACCCATGAGTGGGCCCTTGTGAGTTCCCAGGGTGAGGGTTTCCATAAATTTGTTGATTATAGTTATAGTTCCCTCCCTGTGTGCTGCGACATTCTCTGGAGAAGTGAACCCACCGGTGCATGACCAACTTGCCCCTGTCCGCCACCCCTTGGCCCTTGCCCACCAAATCCCTATGCTCTATGTCCTCGGGACCACCTCACCCTCTTTGCTACTGGGGTCCTGTATAGTCTTGGTTTCCTCCCCACTGTCCTTGCCCGTTGTCTGCACATGTTAGGGAGAATTCTCATTTCATGACTAATTTCCCTTACCTAGTGAGTCCCTCAGCAGCTTTGCTGGATCTCTGGAGTTATGTCTTTCCACTTGCTAAGAGTGTGAGCTTTTCCCCCACTCTTACTCGTGTTTTGCTATGTGTTTTTACCTGTTTTTGTAGTTGTGGACTCTGGATTACACCACTTCAGTAGCCCCCATCTTTTGTGTGTTCCAAAGTACCTTCCGTGCAGTGACACAGTGTTGTCTTTGAGACTTCCCACCAACTCCATTTCTGAGGCTGACTACTGTCCCCCAGAAAAAGGTAAAGTTACCATTAACTTTACTTAGTCAAATTAACCACAGATCCAGTACATCCCATCTTACATGGAGTACTGGAAGGGTTAACTCTTAGCCCTTTTTATCTGTACCTCGTATAGCATTGTTTTTGCTATTTTAACATGTAGACATGGCTGGTGGCAGGGGTATCTACCCTAATGTTCTACCGCGGTTATCTTATATAACCGTGGTGATATTGTAGGCTATTATGTTAGCCTCAAACTTAAACCCACTTGACCAAATGCTTTTTCTTTGACCCCGGTGCAGTTTATTCACCATTTCTTTTTGGTAAAAACCCTCTTGTGTTTTACTTTGCGCGCCAAACCAGGTTTGCCCTCTTTGTTCACTGTCTTTTGGCAGGCTTCTGCCAAGAAGCCCTCCTCAAGGCGCATGGGTGTCTAGGTGGGCTGAATGTGAGGGAGGGGTGTAGTCACCCCCTGCACAGGGTATCCTAGGAAAACCAAGTCGCACTTTTCATGATTGGCTGAGGTGGTTGTCCGGGCTGGACAACCCCCCGGCAGGGTGATTGACAGCCAGGCTGTGTGAATGGGGGATTTTCGCTTAAAAGGCAGGTCTCTTGGGCTGGAAAGCAGAGAGTCGCCACTGGAACTACAAGGATCTGAAGAGAAGCGGAGGAGAGGTCAACTGCTGCAACTATCCAGTCCCGGTGAAGCCCTGCTGCAGTCCTGAGCTATCTACCCTTCAACGACTAAGAGAAGATCCAGTCCGGAGTCTTCTTCCCTTGAGCCTGGTAGGGATAACCAGATCACCTTCTTCAGCCAGAGGTCCTCTTCATGGTCGAAATCGCTGCATAGCCACCGGAAGAGTCTCTCCTGTTTTTAAGGAACGCACCTTTTATTCATCGTCACTGCTGCCGGCCTCATCCCTGTGTGGTGTAGACCCCCTTCATCATCCTTCTTCGTGCCGAAGCCAGGAATCGTGGGTCTACAGGAAACTACCAGGAGCAACTGCCGTGGCACCAGCTTCTTCTTTGAAAAGGTACTGTGTCCTGCTTGAGGAATTTTGGGTGAAATCCCTATTTCACGCTTATAAGGCTTGCCCTTATTTTTCCCTCCTTCTTATAACTTTTGCTTCCGAACATTTGACACTCTTCGCAACTTTGAATCACAAACTATCCGACGTGTGATCCTCGACACAGGAACACGGTTCCAATTGACACTGGCTCCGGCCTCTTGACTCTTGCATTTCTGTCCATCAGTGTTCTTCGATCCTGTTTGCCTAACTAACATATTGGCTACGATTTTTGCCCCCAACTCTCTCTGGGTATCTCAGGTGCTAAGTGTGTTTTTGCCCCGGTAGCATTTCTTGCTGCGGATACGCATTTATTTAGTAGACCGAACTGTCAAAAAGTGATAACAATCGTTTTCACGGTAACGTGTATTGTTTCATTATACTGGTTCTCTCAAACACAGGTTACTTACCTTGATTCATAAAGTACAAAGTGAATTGGTCAGTTGTAGTGTATTTAATGTGTGCTTTTAAATTTAATAGAAGTGTTGCTAACTAATGGTTTAAATATAAATGCACTTATATTTATCTACCTGAAATCTTGAGTCAGTGTTTGCTTGAGTCACAGTAATTGTGGTCCCTTTGTGTAATCTCTTCCACTGCTAATATACTCTTGAGATAAGCCTGACTGCTCCGCTACTGATACCACTTTAACATAGTAGTACAGGCTTGTACCAAAGGTAAAACTTAAATTGCCACCTGTAGTCTTAATTGTGTGTAGTGGTCCCTACGGGCACTGCACAGGATTCTGCCTAACAGCCCAAATTGCTGCCATCTGTGCCTGTGTGGCCACAGAAGTACACCCTTCTTCTCACATCTGTTCTGGGGTGGTGGAACAGACACTGCAGCTACTTTCATTAGTTTATTTGGAACTAGTTTTGCTTCCTCCGCCTGCCTTCTTTGAATAGTTTCCTTTGCACGCTCTTTGATTCTTCTACAATGGTTCACTTTAATACTTTGAATTTCAGGCCAACCTTTTGCTTCTACCCACGCTATCTTATCGAGCTCCTTCTGCACTTCCTTAGGGAGCACCCGCTTCACAATTAAATAAAACAAAGATGTTGATTGATCCCAGGTACTGCCTGTTTCTGCTCTCCACATCTCCTGAACCCAAAGAATGTACTGCAAAGCATTTTCCTCATCTCTCATTGTGCATTGCATGATTGATTGTAAATCGGGAGTTCTGGAAGGTCCTTCGCAGTGCATCCCAGACACGTGCCCTAATATTGTTGAACGACCCCCCATCGTGGGAGTCAATGCTTAGTGTTACTCCGGGGTACCCTGCTTTCACCCATACCGATTCTGCCTGATCGCCCACTGCTGATACCAACAAGCTTGTAATGTCTCCTATAGCGATGGGCACCCCTGCGGTGTGTTTTTCAAAAGCGTAAATCAATTTCCCCGCCCCTGGCCTAAGTTGGGGAGGGACTTGAGGAGGTTGTTTTTATCCATCTGCGCCCACAGAACATAATAAGTGTGTCCTGCGCCTTTGTGGATTAGGGGCATCTGCAATTTAGTTTTAACTTTCCTGGTTTTCAAGCCACTAACCTTTTTCTTTGCCAACGGCATTCTCCCAAACTGTTGCCTTAACCGTCTGTCTTACAAGCTTTCCACCCTCAGTGCTAACTCAGCCCCTCCTGTTGCCCCTTCCGCTGTGTCATCGAAATCACTCCGGTATTCCTCGTCTCCTCTCACGGACCGCACATTTTTATACCCCAAACTATCCATTTCCCCCTCCCGTTCTAGATGTATGGTTCTTATGGGTGCACTGTCAATCCTGAACAAAAAGTCCCCAGATTTCCTCTCTTCCCCAGGTGGTATGGGAGGGGTACTGGGGCAGCATCGGGACCTCGGTTGCTCTCGCTGTTTCACAGGCCACCTGTAGTCTTGCTAACTGGGTGCATCTAGTGGCCAATGCCACCTCTAAGCCTCTGGCGTTCACCCCTGTATGTGGGGACACCAGTGGGGGTGCAATGGTTGGAGGGGGCGGGGCTGTGCAAGGGTCTGCTAAAATCATCCTCCAGACACAGGTCGGTTTCGTATACCCTTCCGCTGGTCGAGTTATAAAGGGTAAAACATTTTCATTTTCTCCCCCTCCTTCTCACCCTCCACTGTGCTTGTCACTGTCCCATTGCCTGGTGTCACCCCTTCCTTCTGTGGGGTTTAAGTTTCTTCAAACATTCTCCATAAGTCCAATGTTTCTCATCTGTTCTGTAGTGGCCTTCCCTTATATTTGGCAGTTAGGTAAGTAGACATATGGTCTAAGGCACACTTAGCGAAGTCTCCCCTCTGGCCAGGACTGGGGCATTCCTTCACCTTTAGTTTCGGCTACCCATTGACCGTCGTACTTTCTGATCTTGTCACACTATAGGGGTAAGGTCTTACGTATGTGGTCCAGTGGTGTGTCTGTCCCCATGCTGGTGCTTAGTCCGTGTCATGTCAGGAATGTCTTTACGCAAGTGCTACCCACTTAAGGTGAAACGGCGTGACTCGCTCTTTCCCGTCACCTTTCATCTTAGCACACATCTACTCTGGTCATCCCTATGTAGTCAGTCAGTGCAGGCAAAGATATTCATGACCAAAAAATCAAATAGTTACTTTAAGTTCCCCCAGAACACTTTATTTTACTCTCTGAACACTCCTCTTACTCACACATGCACACACGCACACACACACACACCATACACGCCCCTCCTGGGCCTCCTCAGCACATAGAAAGAATATACAATAATAAAATAACCTAAAATAATAAGCTAAAAACCATATACTTTTTTCTCTTATCTTTGTTTTCCGGACTGGTCGGGACAGTGCATTGTGGGTCCACCTTTTCCCCTCTCTCGGAGAGGCTCCGTGTCTTTACTTCTTTTATCTCACATATAATTATATATATAAAAAGAAATAAAATGAAAATAAATGGCCACAAAACAAAAATCCTTTCCAATCACAAGACAAACAATACTTTCGCTTCCATTCACTGCGTGTTCCTCCTTTCATACTACTCCACACCTTTCCCCCAAACATTGTTATTCCTTGCAATCCACACTGACGTGTCCATGTTTTTCCAAAAGCCTCCATTTGCGGGGAGTCCACAACAGGTCTGGGCATCTCCCTGGGGCCGCACTCCACTCCAACGAGCAGGTGGAATTTCTGCAAAGACGGCACCCACAAATGCCACTTCCACTGTGTATGCGTTTTGGGGGACTGGTCACTGTAGGTGGGCACGTCCCTTCCGGAGAGGCCACCTGGATATGGCAGCAAGTACTGGAGTTATGGAATCATGTCATAGGGGTCACCAAATGAAGGCAAGTCACTCTATGTGCGCACTCCAGAGTAAATACTCCCCGCTAGGGAAATAAGCCAAGAGATAGTTCTGCAAGGATATCAAGGTCTAATAATACGAAATACAAATGCCAGTAAAGAACTGTGCGTTCGAGAACGCTCAGTTCTTACTTTCGCAAACATGAGTTTATAAACACTAAAAGCTCCCGTAATGAAGGGTGCCGGTACGGGACCGGCACCCTTCATTACGGGATGCCTTATTACGAGGTCCCCTTGCGGGACCCGGTAAGGACGCCTGGTTAGACCAGACAACCTTTGCGGGTCCCGCGAGGGGACCAGTGAGCTAATAATGGGCCTGTTATTAATGGCCCATTAATAGCTCCCTCCCCATCCCCATTGAGCCCTATGGGGGCTCAAATGGGAATGGGGATGGGTTCCTTCAAGAAGGAATTACCGGGTCCTCCAAACTCGGAATGACCCAGTTATTCCTCATTGAAGGAACCCGGTACTGGGACCCGGTATGGAGGCAGCCATGCCCTTACTAAGGGCATGGCTGCCTCCATTCTGGTAATGAGGCCCAATGTGTCTGGCTAAACTAAACAGCTATGGCAGGTTATTCACTCATTATGTCAGGCACCTGGGCGGCACAGGAAATGGTGCCAGGGAGAAGAGAGGATAAAATACAGTCATGCTGATCCATACATTCAGGGCTTCATTGATACTGCAGTTCCAGCACCCAACGTCTCCCACCTGGGCATTGATCTCTTACTTACCCTTCCCAGTACCTCATGCTACAGGAAACATGTGTTGTTGCTAGAGAGAAATACAGTTGTGTAGGCTTTAGATCTTTGGTGGACACTTTATGGAGGTTAGGACCTGGGGATCTTGTGCTTATAAAGGAATTCAAATGTGTGGGGGCTGTATTGGGGGTGTGATGCCAGCTCCGGCCTGGCGGGGTGGGGGTTAGAGGGCTAATAGCAGGTTAGTGGAGATGAATGGACACAGCACAGTGCCTGGTGCTGTCTCACTCTTTGCAGGGTGCATTCCTTGAGGCGGTACTAAATGTTCGGAACACTGAAAGGACGAGAGGAAATGGACTTCCGTGGGAACAGGGATCAAGCAGAGCCAGCATGTTGTGCAGGACTTGGGCTATGTGAACCAGGAACGTGAGCAGTGTGAGCCTGCAGCCTGCCCCTTCCAGGCCTAACACAAAATGGCGTCACGGGTGGTGGGCATTTCCAGTGCTAAGCACCTACTTCTATGCAGTGCAAGGTCTTTATATGATACCTGGTGGTGCGTTCTGCTCCCCCTTTGTAGGTTACATTGCCTCATATGGGGTTTGACTTATTTGGAAGTGCCTACGAGGGTGGGATAGGCTCATTTCTATCCCAACACAGTCCGTCCAATGGTTACATGATATCTGGGAAAAGTTGATGTTTCTGGAAACAGGAGATATATCTTTTTTTTCTTTTTGTCTCAGGGTTCCTTGCTTTATCAAAAGTGTATTTTTCCGCAATTCTTTTGTCACAACCAGAGTATTCCTATAATGCATCAAATTCTTCTTTACTTCAACGAGCAGCAAAGAGATTAAAATAATTTAAATATAAAGTAGTGACCAAATCAGAATCACTCAGAAAAAACTTGAAACATAAACCAACTATCCTTGGCCTGCCTCACTAGTCACCTGCTCCCTCTAGACTGAAGGAGCGAGAGCTTTCTGTTATCATGCACCATCGTGTACACACATCAGCCCATGTCTGTCAGCTCCCGAGACAGCGCCAGTGATTGTGTCATCGTGTCCCTGGCCTCCCGCCACTGCACACCGTGAGGCAGGTGCCGAGGACAGAGGGATGAGACACGCAAGGCACAGCAGGGCCTGCATCCCTTTCACAACTCCTTCACACAACACAGCATTGTTTCACATCAATATTCATAGAAGGAAGTGCCATTTGTGGGCCAAAATGCGGGAGACTCCCTTGATGGTCAAAATTTTGCGAGAGCCAATTAATGCTTTATGGTTACCAGCTACATTCTGGGACACATTTACTAGGTTTGTATGTCTCCTGTATGTATGTTATGTCCCTTGTGTGTATGTTGCGGTGCTCATTTATTTATTTGTTATTGCATTGTTTACTTTTTTACTGTGTTTTAAAGAGTGTAAACATGTCGCCTTTCCCAGGATGGCTCTAAGATTGATAGGGAAGCACGAGGACTGCGTGCCAGTAATTTGGATTAGTAGCGTGTTCAACTAATGTCTGGTCCTGAGTGTGAAATTAAATCTTCGCAATTAATTGCAGAAACTTCCAGCTAATTCCATATGTCCACTGCCTACACCAATGCCATACATGCAAATCCTCCCAATTTAGGTGGGAGACTAAATTTTTCAGGACAGGGCCACGGTGTTCAGCGATGCAGGTGCGCAGGAGATGCTGCCTGATTTTACTTAGGACGCATCGCTACGTCTACGATTCCGAGCCTTTAAGAACCGAGGTTCAGACTCTATGCGACAAAGTCCTCGCAAAACAAGGCTGCAGTGTTGAGCGACACATGTGCGCAGGAGATACTGCCCGATTATACATAACACGCATCGCTATGTCCACACTTCTGAGCCTTTGTGAACCAAGGTTCGGACCCTATGCAACAAAGCCCTCGCAAAACAAGGCTGCAGTGTTGAGCGACGCAGGTGCAAAGGAAACGTGGCCCGTTTATACATAGCACGCATTGATAAGCTTCCAAGCCTTTAAGAACCGAGGTTCAGACTCTCTGCAGCAAAGCCGCCGCAGGTCAAGGCTGCAGCGTTGCGCGACTCAGGTGTGCAGGATGCGCTGCCCCATTATACGTAGCATGCATCGCTACATCAACGCTTCTGAGTATTTAAGAACTGAGTTTCAGACCTTATGCAACAAAGCCCCCACAAAACAAGGCACAGCAGTGTTGAGCCATGCAGGTTCACAGGAGACACTGCCCGATTATACACAGCACGCATCGCTACATCCACGTTTCCGAGCCTTTATGAACCAACGTTCGGACCCTGTGCAACAAAGCCCTCGCAAAACAACGCTGCAGTGTTGAGCGACGCGGGTGCAGAGGAGATGCTGCCTGATTATACATAGCACGCATTGCTACGTCCATGCTTCCGAGCCTTTTAGAACCGGGGTTGGGACCCTGTGCGGCAAATCCCTCGCAGGACGATTGCACGTTGTTGAGCGACTCAGGTGCACAGGAGGTGCTGCCGATTATACGTAGCACGCATCGCTACGTCCATGCTTCTGCGCCTTTAAGAACCAAGGTTCGAACCCTCTGCGGCAAAGCCCTCGCAGGGCAAGGCCATAGTGTTGAGCAGTGATGGTGCGCAGGAGCTGCTGCCAGATTATACATAGTATGCATTGCTACGCTTCCAAGCCTTTAAGAACCGAGGATCGGACCGTCTGCGGCAAAGCCCCTGCAGGACAATTCCACGTTGTTGAGCGACTCAGGTGCGCAGGAGGTGCTGCGGATTATACGTAGCATGCATTGCTAGGTCCACGCTTCAGAGCCTTTAAGAACCAAGGTTCGGACCCTCTGCTGCAAAGCCCTTGCAGGACAGTATTGAGCGACGCAGGTGTGCATGAGACGCAGCCCGATTATTCGTAGCACGCATCGCTACATCCATGCTTTAGAGCCTTTGAGAAGGTATGGACCCTCTGTGGCAAAGCCCTCAAAGGACAAGGCCGCAGTGTTGACATTGCTGTTGTCCTCCATGGTTTTTGGCATTACATTGCATTGCTTACATTCTTTACTTTTAGGTTCCTGTTGTGTATTGTGCCTTGTTTATGGCATTGACTTTGTGTTGTTCTCTACAGTTTTGATGTTGTGTTCTCTACAGTTTTTGGCATTACATTGCATTGCCTGTATTCTTTACTTTTAGGTTCCCTGTTGTGTTTTGTGCTTTGTTGTGGGTTTGTATTGCATCTTATTTCGCAGGTCTGTTGTTCTCGTTCTTTGCTGTGCCTCCGTCTCTTTCGTGTGTCCCCCTTGTGCCTCCCTCCTGTCTGCCCCCCAGCACTACCTCCACTCCCCTTACTGGCCCTCCCTCTTTTCTCCCCGCACCCTCTATGGTGCTCTCTGTCTCATCCCTCTCACCAGGTCTGGCAGGAAGAAGCTTAAAAGGGACACCCTGGTCTCTAACCCGGCCACCCTATCATTGATACCGACACCAGAGCGCTTTGAAACACTTTCCTGTTACCAGCGCTTCCTCCAGACAGACCTTTACCAACATCCTCTTTGTCGTTCCCTTTCCAGGTCTATGAAACCCCATATGGTTTTTGTTCTCTCTCCTTTTTCCTCTTTTCCCATTAATGATGGCACCCGGTGGGAGGCCCTCCTGGCCCCCTTCCACTCCTCCAAGACCATAATTAATGTCTACTTAAATGACACCGTATTGGTCCAGGGCCCTTAGGTAAATCTTTTTGTTGATAGATGCTCACACGCGCCTTATCAACTTCCTTTCTTCTCCTGCTATCCCTACTTACCCCTCTCTGGCTCCTCTGCTGCCTCCTTCATCAGCCCACTCTTCTGCACCGCCTGCTGCTTCTCTGGCCACCCTGGTGTCTCCTCCCTCATTGGCCCATCCTCAGGCACCTCTAACACTTCTGCAGGGCGTACCTCTGGCCTGTACCCCTCCACGGAAGTCCTTCAAATGTGACAAACTGTTCCACATCGCTACTCTTGCTCAGCTGTCAAACATTCCTCTGACATCTGCCGTCTCCTGCAAGAGCTTGATTTGGATGTACTACGTCATCAGGAACTTGGTTCACGGCCAGCTCTGTCATGAGTTTTGACACTCGCCTTCCTAATGGCTACAAGATCCTCTCCAGAGGGGGTGTAGCCATGATTTTGCCATACTGGATCCCTGCCTCTGTCTTTCCAATGCAGGACTACTCCTCTTTTGAAGGCCTGCTCTGCAGTCTATCTCTCCTGGCCTCTCCCTCACTGAGGCCCCCACCTGGCCAGGTCACCCTCTTCCTCTCAGAGTGGGCTGAGCTCTCCTCCTCCCTCCTTGATTCCTCCTCTCATCTCCACCTCCTCAGAGACCTGAACATCCACCCGGATGCTAGTAGCCCTTCTTTGGGACTCTTACGCAACCTCTGATTCTCTTTCTCAATTCTTCCCCCTGGCCCGACTCACTCTGCAGGGCACACCCTGGATGTTCTGATCTCATCAGACCTCCCCTTCTCTAACCCTTTCACCACTCCACTCTCTTGGAGTGACCATTTTCTCCTTTCCTCCCACCCTCTCTACCCCACAATTCAAGCCGACTCCAGCACTGCCATCTAACTTCTCGGTCATACGACCCATGAAGGGTGTGTCAGTTGAGTCTTTTTCCACTACTTTCTCTCCTCCTCCTGCACCTTTGGCTGACTCACACACGACACAACCCTCTCTAACCTTCATCTCTCTATCTCTAACACTCTGGATGTACATGCCCCTGTCATGAGGATCTGTTTGGAGCTCAAATCCAAGTGCAACTCTTTGTACGATACCGACCTCGCCAACCTCAAATGCAAGCGTAGGGTGGCTGAGAGGAAGTGGAGGGCATCAGGCTCACCCCCTGACAAACTGGCCTTCCCCCTGCTCCAAAGGCAGTACAGACCTTCTGTCCTCTCTAAGAAGAGAAGAGAGCCTACATCCAAGCCTGCATCTCTGCGACATCTAACAACTCAGCCGAACTCTTCAAAATCTGCAATTAGCTGGCCAATCATGTTGCAGTCTCCACCTCCCATGTTCCCTACCAGGCCCTCTGCACAGCTTGGCTTCTCATTTCACTACTAAAACACAGCACATTCTGTCCACCCTCTCTTCCTACACCACCTCTTCCTCCTCCTCTACCACTCCTGGCCCATCTGTGGCTGTTATCCTCCTCCTTTCTCCTCCTTTCCCTTGTTCACCCCTGACGATGTTTCTAGACAAGTCTGATCTATTAGAGTCTCGTCAAAGTAGGTTCTTCCCTGCTCATCCAGAGCCATCAAAAACCACATCGACACCCTTGTTCCAGCCTTGACTGATTTCTGCAATCACTCCTTTGCCACTGGAACCTTCCCCTTGCCCCTTAAGCACTCCCTTGTGCACCACCTTCTGAAAAAAGCCCTGTGCAATCCTTCCTCTCCGGCTAACTATCGCCCGATCTCCATCACTCCTTTCCTGGGCAAACTCCTGAAAAGCTGGCCACCTCCCGGCTTAATCTTCATACTGAATCTGTTGGTTGTCTCCACGACCACAAGTCTGGCTTCAGAGCTGTCAGAAGCATAGAAACTGCTCTCCTGAACACTTGTGATGACCTGCTCCCTGATCTTGACTCTAATCTTCCTTCTGTCCTCATTCTCCTCGATTTATCCTTTGCTTTTGATACAGTCAACCATGCCATCCTCCTCAATTGCCTACGTGACAACCTGGGTATCACTGATCCTGATCAGGCCTGGCCTGGCTGACCTCCTTTCTCACTGAATGACCCTCTCAGGTCCAACTGGGGTCTTTCCTCTCTCTACCTGTGGGTTTCTCCAGGGGTCTAACCTTTCTCCCTGGCTTTTCAACCACTACTTGCCTCCTCTTACACACTGCATCGCTACTTTCTACTCCTATTTTCAGTGTCATGCAGATGACACCCAGCTCTCTTTCAGGCTCCCCTCAGCCACCTCTGCTCCTTCTCTCATACCAGACTGTCTGGCCGCAATTCAGGAATGGTGTGCCGCAAATGATCTCTGCCTTAAAGCCAGTAAGAATGAGATCCTCCTCATCAGAACACCTGCTCCCTCTTTTCCTCTCTCTCTCTGGCTGCCCACTCTGAGCCCTCTTCCTGCTCCTTCTTGTGAGCCCAAGAACTGTGGTGTCATCTTCGACTCCGCCCTCTCCTTCTCTCCTCACATCGTGATGTCTCTGAGAAGTCAAACTATCACCTCCTCAGAGGTATTCTTCCTTTTACCACTTTCCCCCAGAAGCTCACTGTCTCCAGAGCACTGGTCCTCTCTAGGTTGGAGTACTGCAACAGCCTCTTTCTAAATCTGCCTGCCTCTACTCTTCGACCTTTACAACTTATCCAGAACAGGACTGCAAGACTTCTCCTTGGCCTCAAGCACAGGGATCGTATCTCTCCAGCTCTGAAATCTCTTCACTGGCCCCCTGTGGCTGCAAGGATCAAGTTCAAGACCCTCTGCATCGTCCACAAGGCCTTCTGGGGCCTGGGACCTGTAAGTAACTCATGGTGGCAACAGTAAAGACAAACACAAGTGATCACAGTTCGAGAGTGTTTATTGAACTTTATAATGGGTGAGATAAATGCCTAATCTAAACCTAAATCTTAGCTTAAAGCTACGACCATCAAATAATAAGACAGTCCTAGTGGCGTCTTGTCAAATAAAAAGGGCCTAAACTAAAATAAACTTATTGCCAATCCTTACTACTAAATTACAAAAAGAGTGTTGGATAATGTTCACCAGAAAAGAAAGAAGTGCTCACAAAATGATGAGTGAGGATGGTAAGGCTGGGTCTCCCTTCCCCAGTTTGAAGCACGGGACAAGGGCGGGACTCTCAAGCATGGCACACTCCTTGGCCTCGTCAGCACGAGGTTCACAGTTCAGTTCAACGATATCAAAAACGTTCAGAGGCTAAGTCTCCTTCTTGCGTTAGAAGGCCGGGGGTGTTTCACAAAGACAAACAAATAAAAAGTTCTCTTGGTTATCTTGCACCTTGGGCGATTGTCTCTCGCCCTAGGATCTCTGTCTGTTGGGCTCGGATCCTTCTTGTAGTTTGGGCCTCCCTCCGTCGGGTTCACTACAGCTTTCTTTAAAATAGTTCATGTATTTTAACACAGTTTGTGCATTGCTCATTCTCATCGGAAAGCGTGTTTTTTTTCTCTTTAGCTTTCTTTCGGCATCCCCTTTTTAGGTTCACACTTGCTAATTATCACAGTTCACAATCATAGTGGAAAGCTGGGTTCCCTTCCCCTAGCTTTCTTCTGGCAACCGGTCAGAGATTTTCGATTCTATAAGGGATTTGGTGTAACGCTCATAGGACCACTGTGACACCTCACGCCACCCTTTCCTAGGGCATTCTGGTTGCTGTAGTTTTCAAACAAAACAGGTCCTGGTCAGAGCCTTTTGAATGAGCGCTCACATGGTGCCGGACCCTTCTGCACCTGGACCTCAACTGCGCTTTCTTTAAAGTTCAAACATATATATAAGTTCTTTCCTGTTGCTGAAATTTTGCAACTCGCAAACCTTGGGTTTAACACAGTTCGGTTTGACATGAACTTCTCCCGAATCGCTGTCTGTGCTGAACCCGTTGGCTTCTTTGTTCTCTGGGGACAAGGATATTACCACAGTAGCCTGCTTACCTTTTCCGCCTGCGTTATCAAAGTGGGAGGGCCCCCCGTGTATCATTGACCTCTGTTGCTCCGCACGCCAGCTGTAACTCCCGGTCTTACTATTTCCCTTCGGGAGGCTTTGCGATTCTGAGCTGAAAAAGGCAAGGGCAATTCCCCCTTTGTCGTCTGTCCAGGTCTTACTGCTTTTCCTCTCCCTTTCTACTGCCAATATGGTGTAGATGTTTCCTTGTGCGTTCGGCCTTGCTCAAAGTGTGCTTTCGTGCTCTGCCTTTTATCCCTGTGGGGAAGGTAAAGGGCCGTTGGGTGTGCATAATTACTGTCAACTGCCTGATTCTGTCTGACGGAAGTGTTGGAACATGTCAGGTAAAGGGCTCTGGTGTTAGTCTGTTGTCTGTTACAGTGTAAGAAATTGTTCGTGCGGGAAAAGGGGGTAGTGGTAGAGCTTCTAAATATCCTATAGGTTATGATGGGGAAAAGGTGTTACAGGGACGGGGATACCGTGTCTCAACACTCAGTGTCCCACTTCCACTTACTGAAGACCCCTCGCCTGGGTGATCCTCCCACACTGGTCTGCTCGCAGGAACTGGATCCAATAGCGATGACTGTCTCCTGGCCACCTGGACAACAGATCTCCGGGGACTAGCGGGTGAGAGACCTTCAGGTTTCTCACTTACTGCACTACCTCCAACTTTCTCTTCCTAAACATCTTACTTCCCAAGATCTGCGCTCATCCACCTCCAACTTTCTGAGGGTCAGACGCTTCACCAAGCAGAGAGTGGGGGGTGGATCTCTCTCCTTGGCGGGGGCCTCCCTCTGGAACAGCCTCCCAGCCTCTCTCAAACTCGAGTAGAACCACCTGCGGTTCTGGAAGCAACTCAAGACCTTTCTTTTTGCATCCGCTTTCTCTCTTCCTCACCCCTGCTGATGTCCATGACTGCTCTGTGCACTGGTCACCTGGCTACCCTCTGAACTCGGGCCCAGGCTCCTGCATGTCCAGTTGCCCTTGCACTGCTTCCGGGTTCCCCCAGCGCTTAAGGGTCTGTATTTGTAACCCTACAGTCTCTTCTCTCTGAATTTATGAGCCACCCGCTGCCAGCACTTATTGAGTTACCTGCACTTCCCCCTTCCCCTCCCCCCGGGCACTTCTCCCCTCCCTCTTCTTGTGTGATCTGAAGGACACGAAGCCTAGTAAGATCATTGTTGTGTACTCCCTTTGTTTCACCCTCCTTATCTTGTCGCACCTAGAAACACTTGTGTACAGGCACGTTATAAATGTCATATCATATCATTGAAAAATATTCTATTTTTCACGTTCTCCCGCCTAAAGTAATTGTTATGGGAAAATGTACGTCTCCTGATTTCCATGACGAAATCTCCCTCCCAGGTGCGTCGGAATGTTGGCATGTATGCAACGCCAACAAGGACGCTTTCAGTTCTTTGCAGTGTTGAGAGACAGTAGAATGCATCATCTGTAGCGTCAGCCCCTCACCCCCCTCCATATTGAAGGAACGACAGTAGGGCTTCATTCATGGAGCTTTCCCCTTCTGCCGCTATATCATGGAAGTAAAAGGCGGTATTCGCTCAGACAACCGTACCAGACTTATTCTGAAGTTAACAGAGAAGAAGAGAATGTGCAGAATCAAGAAGAACTGGACCTGGTGTTACCCAGGGGTCAAAGCAAATGGCGTCACTGTTGGAGTTTACACACATAGATGCATTAGATACAAAACACATACACATCCATCATAAAGCTATGCAAACAATAGGTCAAACTGCACTTAGACATAAAGAACACACTCACACCCAACAGGTTAGAAAACATCTACACTCTATATGCTGAAATGCAATACGCTAAAAAGAATGCACATAAAAGCCTGCTTAGAGTGCAACAGGAGCAACAAGAATGAGTGGCCTTTTAAAACAAGATGGATGGAGAGGCTAAAGTCAAGTGAATGGAAGGCACTAGGGGAGAAGCGGAGTGCACAAGTCACACAGACCTGCTGAATTAACTAAAATCCATGCGACAAGCAACACAGAAGCAAACTGTTCAAACCCCACCAGAGTTACATTAGAAAGGGGAGTCAGTACCGCTGAAGAGAATGAAAGATAACGCCCATGGGTGAAAACATTTCTCTTAGATTAAATCCAGGAAAGACAACTCATTGCAGACCAGATGCTCATTAATTAGAAGACAATATTGAAGAAAAGTAGCTCGACCAAGTCTCCAGTGGATGGGAGGGGTAAAGACACCCAGAACCAAATAATCAGAAATACCAGTAAAAGGCGAGCAGAATGATTCAAAACGTGGTCTCACCCACACATGATCTAAGCGGAGGAAGACAGTGCCTATTCATTACAGAGGGATGCAGGGGCGCACCTGCCAGCGACTCCTTAAAAGGTCTCGGAATCACGGTATGGGACATGGTTAAGTTCAAAGCTGGAAGCTCTGTCACATGGCCTAGGGAATTAGAGACTGGAATAATCATGCGTGAATATGCCCCATATTGGCCCAGAAAACAGGCCCAGTGCCATGTTAGCCGGTAAGTTTTAATTGGGGAAGTAGCCTCCTGATGTCTCTCCCCAGGCCTGTACAGTTACTCATGTGTTGATGACCCACCAAGTAATCAAGGATGGTAATGTCCACGCCAACCAATCCTTAGCCGCTATTCATGATAATTTATAAGGAAATACAGTGGCCAATCCAGAGGTAAAGAAATTACATGTATTCTCTATTATCAGTTTAGAGGTGGTCTCAGGTGGAGCCAGCAGATAAAGCATAATCAATGAAAAAACGAACCCTATAGCTTCTATATGTATACGATTCACTTAACCAATCCCCTAATCTTGTAGGTTGTTGTAACCAAGTTTGTGATGTGGCGTTAATAACAACCTATTTTCTGTTTTTAAACCATTGTCATGCTCGATAAAGTTGAGAGCACTGAGGGTTTTTACTTACAGCTGACCCTGTTTTACATAACTGATGAATAAAACAGGCCTTTGTACTTTATTTTGACTTGTCCATTTATTGGGTCTGGGATTTACCAGAATACATGGTCTACTTAAGGGTTTGGATTTCCCGCCCTTCCATTACATATGGTAGTAGGCTGATGGTTGGCGAGGACCTTCAGAATTGTATCTTGCAGTCGCAAGCCCAAAGACTGCAGAGGTGACCCGTAGAGACCAGAACAATCACGCATGAATAAAATACAGTCGTCAGAAACCCCTTTGAAGAAATTCCTGTGCAATCCCACAGGGCAGAAGGCGAGTGGCCGATTGGGGTAAGAACGATATCGGGGACCTCGGACGATCCACAGAATGTAAGTATACAGCATTGACCTGACAAAGAAAGGTTTCTTTTTGCTGTTATATATGAGAGAGATTGAAGAAGTGAATAGCATAGGACAAGGGTCTTGGAAGATCTCGTAGTAAACTCCGGCACAGGGTATTATCCATTATTGGTTATCCTCTGGTAAGGTGTCATGATGCCTACCTCCAAGGAGCCAGGCCGGGCCCAGCAACCCCAGAGGCAGACATCATTTTCCCAGGGAAGTCTCAGCGGGCCCAAGTCGGGGCCCTTTGGACTCAGTCCTGGCGCCTTAGGCGCCAGGCTCATAGCGGACCCCAGTCCTGGCGCCTTAGGCGCCAGGCTCATAGAAGAGGATATGTGTTTAAGTGCTTGGGTGCACACTTACCTGATGCAGACCTTGCTGCTTCATCCAGGCCCTCTTGAGGCCTGAATGGGACTACTTCACCACCCGGGTGTGGTCGGGGAAGGATACAAACCTGATTGGTGGAAGGATACATACCAGGAACTTCTTCCAAGGCTATTTAAACCCCACCCGAACAGCCACACGCGTTTGCGTTGTTCTGCACCTAGCGGCTGGACGCTCACCGTGTCAGCTCCTGCATCCTGACTTCAGCCACGCCTGCCAGCACCCTGGAACACCTGCAAGGGGAGAAAGGAAGAGAATAGGAGAAGAAAAGCCCTTACCTGCTTAATCTGCATCCCGGAGTCATTTCTCCAATGGCCCTGAAAAGGAAGACATCATTTTAAAGGCATTTTGTTTCGATCGCTGCAGCGCTGCATTTTACTCACCTTTGCAAGGCGCTTCCATCTTCAGCAGCGATCTTCCGGATTTAGCTACGCCCCGGCGCCTAGAGGAAAAAAGACAAGAACAAAGGTGAGAGGGAAAAAAGGAATAAGGAAAGCTCAGTTTCCTTTTAAGTCTTACCTGTTGGATTATTCCCACTGCATTTCGGGTCCTGCCGCTTCCTGGCATCTCCGGACCCCGGCCCCTATGGGGAAAAAAGACAAAGACATTGAATGAGCGAATGCAAAGACATTACCTGAGCGCTCATCCAGAACTGTTTCATTTCGGGTCGGCGCCATATCTCCGGCACTCTGAACCCCGGCCCCTAATGGGAAAAAGACATAAGCATTAGCGCTTGCTGCAATTAGACAACGAACATTATTATTAAGCTTGAACTTTTGAACAGAACTTTTACAGCGCCTTACCTGGCAAGTCAAGCTTACCTGAACTCCCATCAATCCTCAATTCAGTGAAGTAACTGGGTTTTAACGCGCCCCTGCATCAGAAGCAGGATGGAGAGCTCATCCTTCCAAACCCTAAGGTGAGGCTTCACGGGGAATCGTGGAGGAGGTATCGTGGAGGGTTGGAAGGGAGTGGGAGGCTTGAGCATTGTTCCACAGTTGGTAATACTCCCTTTTCACGCACAGGAGGGTATCCAACGAGCCAGGGAAGCCAGAATAGAGGGGCCCTTCCTGTCCTTCGACGCTGCGCCTCCGTGGGAACCAGGTGAGCGTTACATAAGGGCTCGGGAAGACTACTTGATAAACTCTGGCAGTGGGGTTGGAAAAAATAGAGGAGGTTACCTTCCTTGAGAGAGTGTTAGTGCGAGGGGAGAAGGTGAACACGTGGGTTCAGTGGGAATAGCGAGACTTTGTGGACAGTTGCTTTATATTGTAGAGCGTGGAGTTGTGGTTTTGGCCCAAGGAGAGGAGTCTTGAGCAGGTGCAGCGTTTAGCGGATGCACCTCGATTGGTGTTGCTGAAGCCAAAAGGTGTGAGGAAAGATGCAGAACGTGGTTACAACGGAGGATAATAATGGGGATAAAAGAGGAGGAAGAAAACGTGAGGAGAGGTAGTGACGTGCCATTATGGGAATAGACAATAATTTTGTGCAAATGTTGCCAAGGTAGAAGAACTAAATCCAAAAGAACCACGCTCAGTTGTCAGGGCGACAGCAGATAAAATGTTATTGCCCTGGCCCCAAGACAGCAGTCTTTCGAAAGTAGTGCTGCAACACATGACCACATAGTTACATGATGTACATAAGGGGAAGAAATTGCAGAAGAGATTGGCCATTTTAGAGTTATGGAAAATGTTTGGGCACAAGGTAGAGGAGCCGCCATGAAAGGAGTGGCTGCTTAAACAACATGAAGGAGAGGGCACAGCACCCTTGGCTCCTCCTCCCTCTCCCCAGAGCATCGGTCCGCCAAATGAAGGACAGGGATTCTACCCACCCAAAAAGTTAAAATCAGCGTCAGGGTATACTAACACCACATATGCACCACCCGCTTATAGTTATGAATATGTCTCAATGGGGCTAAATTAAGAACCAAAAAATCCCAAAAATGTGTGCATGCGCGATGAATACAGTGAGCCGCGGCGAGTTGCAGGCGAGGTTTACCCAGGCAGAGCAGGAAATTCAGAGACAAAAAAGCTAGCTAAAGGAGAAGAGGGAAGCAGCAATTATACAGAATGAGTGGTTGGGAGGACAAATATTACTCAAACTGGGCGGAAGAAATGTGGATGGCCCGAAGGATGAAGATGGGGAAGAAAAGAGTCAAAGGGAAAAGGAGGAATCAGAGTGACAGCAGAGAAGGGAGTTGGAAGAGGAAGAAAGGGATTGGGGAAGGATAATAAAGGAAGTAAAAGAGAGAGACAGCGTGAGATGAACCTACAAAGAGAGAAGAAACAACAGAAAGGAATAAAGAGGGAACTAGAAGAAAGGTAAAAGCAGAGGGAAAACAGAGAGAGAGAAAGCAACAGGAAGTAGGAGAAAAGAAAGTGAAGGAGACAAAAGAAAAAGAGAAAGGCAGATAGAGCGAAGTAGAGAAAGCAAGCAGAAAGAAGTGTGAAGGCTTGTTAAGGATTGCATACTTCAAGGTAATGTGAAAAGTATGGATCAGGAATGCGCAGACGAGAGAAGTTTAGAGAGACGTACTCAAGAGATGGAGGACATAATGAGGAATCATACTCTTCCAGAGGAAGATGAAGTAGTGTAAATGTGCAGGAGGATTGGCAACCTATATAGGAGCAGAAGGGATCGTGGGGACACCCATAGGTTGAAAAGGAGTGTAGTAGGATCCCACCAAGCAACCCGAGTCTACACGAACAGGCGCTGAAAGGAATATATGGGGCAAACACTGCGAAAAAACTAGACTTTGAGAATAGAGAGGGGGAAGAAAGGGATGACAAATGTGGGACAATATGTTCAGACAAAGAGAGGTAGGGAAGTTTGTTTGTTTATTACCCAATGGTATACGCCCGTATTGCATATGATCACTCAAAGCTTAGTTACGCATAAAAATATACATACAATATAGTTACACATAGTAAAATAACCAGGTTTCTCACCATAGTGACCACCTTACTCCTAGTCCATATTCCCCTTTCCTCCATACTTATGGGACATTCCTCCGTCCTGTGGGACGGGACCGAAGCACTTTGTAAAAGCATCAAAAACATTTTGCAATTGTTTTAGTCCTTCCTCTCTTTCTACACGGGGTACGGCACGAGGCTGTAACCCCGCCCATCTTAGCTCCGGCCCGCGCATCACCCATCAGTCCTTTTCTATCGCCAGGTCACAGACCTTGAAGCAATAATAGAGAAACCTTATTAGAGGGGACGGCGGGCGGGCGTATGAAGGAAAGGGGACTATGGACTAGGAGTAAGGTGGTCACTACGGTGAGTAACCTGGTTATACTCCTACGTCCCGTCCCCTTTCCTCCATACTTATGAGAGATTCCCAAGCACTCCTAACAGGAACTCGTGTGGATGGAAATACCACTTACTGAAAAAGGTTCTTCAGCACAGCCTGACCAAACTGAGCATCAGCTCTTGAGCTCATGTCAAGACAATAATGCTTACAAAAAGCAGATGGGGAGGCCCAAGTAGCTGCCCTAGCAATGGACTCCCAGGGGACATATTTCTGAAAAGCAACTGCGGCTGCCTTGCCCCGCACCAGGTGTGCATGAATACCCTTAGGAGGTTTCAGCCCTTGGACGGTGAAAGACTCTGTAATGCAGGCGGCGATCCGCCTAGCTGAACGATTGTGGGGAGGGATGCCAAAGCTGTTGATCCTGGTGAAGCAGGTTGGGATTTACCGGTAGCCTGATCGGTGGATACACCGACAGGTGTAGAAGTTCTGAGAACCAAAACCTGGCCGGCCACCACGGGGCTATGAGCAGAAGAGAACAGTTCACTGTGTTCTTCAGCTTGCAAATCGTCCGATGAATCAGAGGCAGAGGCGGGAAAGCATAGGCCCTCATGTTGTGCCATGGAATCTCGAGAGCATCCCCCAGAGAGGAGGCTCCCAGCCCGTTTCTGGAAGCATACAGAGGAAGTTTCTTGTTTGCCCCTGTAGCGTAGAGGTCCACTTTCGGAGTGCCTCAACGCAGGAAAATCCATGAGAGGATCTCTGCCTTCAATTCCCAATCATAGCTGACCATCGTCCGCCGACTGAGGGCATCTGCCGTGACATTCAGATGGCCCGGAATGTGTACTGCAACTAGCCAGACAACATGAAGAACCGCCCACTCCCAAATCTGGATGGACAGGTCCAGAGAGGGGGAGACTTGGTGCCCCCTTGCTTGTTGATGTAATACATTGGGACCACTTTGTTGGCAATGATCGGTCTGAACGCCTTGAGCGCTAGGAAAATCGCCAGGTGCTCCAGATGATTTATGTGGAGGAACTGGTCCTGAGGCGACCAAAGATCCGAGACCTGAAGAAGATCCAACGTCGCACCCCACCCCAGAAGGGAGGAGTCCGTCGTGACCGTTACCATAGGGGCTAGGTCCTGAAAACCAGCACCCACCGACAGGTTGCTGAGAGAGGACCACCACTCCAGGTCCGCTCTCATGGAAGCTGGGATCAATACCAACTTGGAGTCCGGAACCACAGCCTGACGCCAAGAACTCCGAAGAGCCATCTGAGTCCGCCTCATCTTGAGACGAGCAAGAGGCAGAGCCAATACGCACAAGGCCATGTGGCCCATAATCCTCTGAACCACCAGGCCGACATGCTTCCCGACTGCGCAAACATCTGACACGTGGACAAAAGATCCGGCATACTGTCCCCGGTCAGGTACACTCTGTAGTCGATCGTGTTGCAGCGAAAACCCTGGAAAATGTAGTCCTGCGAGACCGTTATGGAAGATTTCCACCAGTTCACCGACAGCCCAAGATGGAACAGGAGCTGAAGGAGAGACTGAAGATTGCACGCAGCTTTCAACGGGCAAGGGCTGTGTAAGAGCCAGTCGTCCAAATACGGATACACATGGATACCCTGCAGATGAAGATAGGACGCAATCACCGACATCATCTTCATGAAGGCACGCGGCGCCGAGCTGAGGCCAAAAGGAAGCACTCAAAACTGGATGTGCTCCTCTCCCAAAGAGAAACGGAGATATCTCCTGTGTGGATTCCAGATCAGAATATGCATGTACGCATCCTCAAGGTTCATCACGCTGAGCCAATCACCCTGGCAAAGAGGACCGTATCTGGCCGGGCGTGATCATCTTGAATTTCTCTTGGGGTAGGAAAAGATTGAAGTGGGAAAGGTCTAGAAAGGTGTGTAGGCCAGCCTGGTTGGGTTTGGGCACCGTAAACAGCCGGGTGTAGAAGCCCTCCCCTCGTTCCCCAAGGGGAACGGGTTCCACAGCTCTGAGGGCCCGCCGTTTCTGACCTTCGGCTTTTAGGGAGGATGACCCCGACTGCTGGAAAGGAGGGTTGAAGGGTGGGGTAGGGGGTAAGCGAAGCAGAAGCCCGCCCGAGCGGCTTACAAGACCCACCGGTCCTCGTTGATGGTCTGCCACGCCTCCCTTTTGAGACGCAATGCGTCCTCCCACCGGGGTCTCATGCGATCGCGGAGAACCCTCATTTGACAGGCTTTTCAGTGGTATTACCACCTGAACCTGAGGAGGAGGCTGAGGAGCGGGAGAAAAACCGGGTCTGTTGCTGCCTCTGGCGGTTATTACCCGAAGGGGTATCCACTCTGCGGGATGTCCGATCTAGAAACCCTCTGAAGCCAGAGGTGGGCCGGCTTTGCGACAACGGTCTCTGGGTTCTAAAAGGACTTTTAACCAGGATGGATAAGGATTTAGCTGTCTGGGTGCTGTCCTTCGTATTGGTCAAGCTCCTTACCATCAAACGGCAGGTCCAACACCTTGTCCTGCACCTCCTTTGAGAACTTGGTGGCATACAACCAGGCCTGTCGAGAGGTATCAACTCAAAGCATAAGGCCCTGAGCCGAAGTGTCGACCTGATGAACAGCAGCCACCAACAGATCCTAGGCCAGGACCCTGACATCGGACAATCCTGCCTTAAAGTCCTCCAGCTTCTCGACCGGAATGAATTCCTCGAACTCCGACAGACCTTCCCACATTTTCATATTCACCCCCGCTAACACCAGTTCTGCGTTGGCCTGCCGGAGCTGCAGGGCCAAGTTAGCAAAATGTTCCTCCCAAGGGAGTCGAGGAGCTTGTCCTCTTTCCCCAGGACCTGAGTAGCCGTCGTAGAAGAGGATGCTGCAGGCCTGGACTGTAAAATGGCTGCAGCCACCACCGTGGAGGAGGGGGGCGGACAGGATGCTAGGGCCACCTCTTTCGCAGAATGCAGCCTGTATCGCGCGTCAATTTTCTTATTGACGAAAAGTCCACAGTGTGGCTTCTCCCAGACTCTACGCACCTCGCCCAAAACGTCCTTCTGCAAGAACAGGCCGGTACGCTCCGAAGGAGATTAACCAAGTTACTCACCGTAGTGACCACCTTACTCCTAGTCCATAGTCCCCTTTCCTCCATACTTATGGGACATCTCTCCGTCCTGTGGAACAGGACCGGAGCACTTTGTAAAAAGCATCCAAAATTTATTTTAAAAAATGTGTCCTTCCTCTCTTTCTTGCGTGGGGCCCAGCACGCGGCCGTAACCCCGCCCACCTTTCGCTCCGACCCGCGCATCGCCCATCAGTCCTTTTCTATCGCCAGGTCAGAGACCTATTAGCAATAACAGAGGAACCTTATTAGAGGGGACGGCGGGCAGGCGTATGGAGGAAAGGGGACTATGGACTAGGAGTAAGGTGGTCACTACAGTCAGTAACCTGGTTATACTCCTACGTCCTGTCCCCTTTCCTCCATACTTATGGGAGATTCCCAAGCACTCCTAACAGGAACTCGGGTGGATGGAAATACCCCTTACTGAAAAAGGTTCTTCAGCACAGCCTGACCAAACTGAGCATCAGCTCTTGAGCTCATATCAAGACAATAATGCTTACAAAAAGCAGATGGGGAGGCCCAAGTAGCTGCCCTAGCGATGGACTCCCAGGGGACATATTTCTGAAAAGCAACTGCGGCTGCCTTGCCCCGCACCAGGTGTGCATGAATACCCTTAGGAGGTTTCAGCCCTTGGACGGTGAAAGACTCTGTAATGCAGGCGGCGATCCACCGAGAAATAGTCGCCTTAGACGCCTGCTTACCCTGAGGGTTACCAAAAGTCACAAACAGTTGAGAAGAACTCCTAAGTTCGGAAGTTCTGTCCAGATAGAACTTAAGAGCCCTTCTGACATCGAGACAATGCAGAACCCTTTCTGCCTCTGAGGTAGGGTTCGGAAAAAAGACCGGCAGGGAGATCGACTGATTCAGATGGAATTCAGTTACCACCTTCGGCAGGAAAGCAGGATTCGTCCGTAGGACTACCTTATCCTTGTGAAAGACCAAAAAGGGATGCACCACCGACAAGGCCTAGAGCTCACTCACCCGCCTTGCTTGCATAACGGCGACCAAAAAGGACACTTTGCAGGACAGGTACTTGAGGCCCACTGTGGTCATTGGCTCGAAAGGCTTACGACACAACGCCGTCAGGACTACATTTAGATCCCACGATGGGTGCAGACTACGAATTGGAGGATAGAGGCATGTCAAACCTGCAAAATGCCTCTTAACCACTGGGTTACTCAGAGAGTAAGAGCATTGGTCCGTAGAAAGGTAAGCGGAAACATGGACACCCGACTCTGCTAAGAAGGATACAAAGGACAAAATCATGTCAACTGTAGCCCCCCTTGGGTCCAACTGCCTGTTTAAACACCAATGACAGAACCTGAGCCATTTGCTTCTGTACTGGGACCTGGTTGAGGATTTTCTGGCTGCCTGGATAATACGCATGTTATCCGCAGACAAGTTAAGATGTTCGAAAGACTTGAACTCAGGCAGCATGCCGCCAAGCTGAGCGATTGTGTGGAGGGGTGCCACACCTGCTGTTCCCCATGATGAAGATCGGGGGTCACTGGTAACCTGATCGGTGGATACACCGACAGGTGTTGAAGTTCTGAGAAACAAAACCTGGCCGGCCACCACGGGGCTATGAGTAGAAGGGAGCAATTCACTGAGTTCTTCAGCTTCCAAATTGCTCGGTGGACTAGAAGCAGAGGCGGGAAGGCGTAAGCTCTCATGTTGTGCCATGGAATCTCGAGAGCATCCCCCAGAGAGGAGACTCTCAGCCCCCCTCTGGAGGCATACTGAGGAAGCTTCTTGTTTACCGCCGTAGCAAAGAGGTCCACCTCTGGTGTGACCCAACGCAAGAAAATCCATGAGAGGACCTCCGCCTTCAACTCCCACTCGTAGTTGACCACTGTCCGGCGGGTGAGGGTATCCGCTGTAACATTCAGCTGGCCCGGGATGTGGACTGCAAGCAGCCAAAAACCATGAAGCACAGCCCACTCCCAAATTTGGATGGACAGGTCCACGAGAGGGAGAGACTTGCTTCCCCCTTGCTTGTCCGTGTGTATGCGGACCACCTTGTTGGCTATGATCGGTCTGAACGCCCTGAGCGCCAGGAAGATCGCCAGAAGCTCTAAATGATTTATGTGGAGGAGCTTGTCCTGAGGCGACCAGAGATCCGAGACCTGAAGAAGATCTCACGTCGCAGCCCACCCCAGGAGGGAGGAGTCCGTCGTGATCGTCACCGTAGGGGCTGGGTCCTGAAAGGTTGCTGAGAGATAACCACCATTCCAGGTCCACTCTCATGGAAGCCGGAATCATTATCAGCTTGAAATCCGGGTCCACAGCCTGACGCCAAGAACTCCGAAGAGCCATCTGAGTCCGCCTCATCTTGAGATGAGCAAGAGGAAGAGCCAACATGCACGAGGCCATGCGGCCCAGAAGCCTCTGAACTACAAGGCCGTCAAGCTCTCTGACTGCGCAAACATCTGACACGTGGCTAACAGATCCGCCATTCTGTCCCCAGTCAGGTACACATTGCAGTCGATCGTGTTCCAGCGAAAACCCAGGAAAATCAAGTCCTGCGAGACCGTCATGGATGATTTCCGCCAGTTCACCGACAGCCCAAGATGGAACAGGAGCTGAAAGAGAGACTGAAGATTGCCTGCTCCTTTCCGCGGGCTAAGACCATGTAAGAGCCAGTCGTCCGAATACGGATACACATATGGATACCATGCAGACGAAGATAGGCCGCAATCGCCAACATCATCTTCGTGAAGACACGCAGCGCAGAGCTGAGGCTGAAAGGAAGCACTGAAAACTGGAAGTGCTCCTCTCCCAAAGAGAAACGGAGGCATCTCCTGTGTGGATTCCAAATCAGAATATGCATGTACGCATCCTGAAGATCCACCACTCTGAGCCAATCGCCCATCTGCAAGGGGGACCGTATCTGGCCGGGCGTGATCATCTTGAATTTCTCTCAGGGTAGGAAAAGATTGAACTGGGAAAGGTCTAGGATGGTGTGCAGGCCAGCCTGGTTGGGTTTGGGCACCGTAAACAGCCGGGAATAGAAGCCCTCCCGTCGCTCCCCAAGGGGAACGGGTTCTACAGCTCTGAGGTCCAGAAGTTTCTGAACCTCTGCTTTGAGGGAGGGTGAGCCTGACAGCTGAAAACGGGGGTTGAAGGGTGGGGTAGGGCGTAGGGGTAAGCGGAAGCCCACCCGAGCAACTGACAAGACCCATCTGTCTTCGGTGATGGTCTGCCACGCCTCCCAATGAGACGCGAGGCATCCTCCCACCAGGGTCTCGTGCGAGCGCGGAGAACCCTCATTTTGTAGGTTTCTCGGTGGTGTTGCCACCTGAACCTGAGGAGGAGGCTGAGAAGCAGGAGAAAAACCGAGTCCGTTGTTGCCTCCGGCGGTTATTCCCCAAAGGGGTATCCACTCTCCAAGATTTCCGGTCTAGGAAGCTCCTAAAGCCAGACAAGGGTCAGCTTTGCGACAACGGTCTCTGGGTTTTGAAAGGGGCTTTAACAAGGACCGACAAGGACTTAGCTGTCTGAGTGCTATCCTTCGTCTTGGTCAGCTCTACATCTGTTGTAGAATGAAAGAGCTCCTTACCATCAAACGGAAGGTCTAACACCTTGTCCTGCACTTCTTTTGAGAATTTGGTAGCATGCAGCCACGCCTGCCGTGAGGTATCAACCCCCAGCATAAGGCCCGAGCCGAGGTGTCTACGTGATGAGCCGCAGCCTCCAGGAGATCCTGGGCTAAGACCCTGGCGTCGGATAATCCCGCTTTGAAGTCTTCCAGCTTCTCGACCGGTATGAACTCCTCAAACTCCGACAGACCTTTCTACATCCGCATATTAGCCCCCGCTAACACCAGTTCGGGATTGGCCTGCCTGAGCTGCAAGGCCGAGTTGGCGAAAATCTTTCTCCCAAGGGAGTCAATGAGCTTATCCTCCTTTCCCAGAACCTGAGTAGCCGCCGTGGAAGTGGATGCTGCAGGCCTGGACTGCAAAGTGGCCGCAGCCACCACTGTGGAGGAGGGGGGCGGACAAGATGACAGGGCCACCTCTTCCGAAGAATGCAGCCTGTATCGTGCATCAATTTTCTTATTGACGCAAAGTCCAGAGTGTGGCTTTCCCAAGACCCTGCGGACCTCGGCCAGAACGTCCTTCTGCAAGAACAGGCTGGTACGCTCCAAAGGAGACAGGGTGAACGCCCCAGAAAGCACGCCCTCCTGCGGAGCGGGTGCCTAGGGCACCGGAACATCCAAGAAGCACATCATGTCCAGTACCCAGTCATGAAAAGCTCTGATAGAGCGGGGCAGGTCCTCGTTGTCCTGATCGCCTTGCGCGTCATCCGACAGGGCAGGATCCTGCTGAACCGTGTCAGGCACTGCCTTGTCCATGGGGGACAAAGGGGGCAAAGGCGGAAGAGTCGGGGAAGGCACCGTAGGCAAGGTAGGCACCGGCGGAACCACCGGAGATACGGGTGGAGCCGGAGGCGCAGGCAGACAGCTCTCCCTGAAATATTCCCTCATGGGGTCGGTACGCATGAGCGTTTGAAATTTGCCGAAAAAGGCGTCCTCCGGGGACTGTTTTGGAACCAGAGGAGGCCTCTCATGAGGGGATTAATTCCAGGGATGTAACGGGGAAGGGTGCCACCCTGGCCCCTCCACTGACGTATCCACATAAATCAAGGGTGCCGACCCAGCAGGCAACAAAACATTGTGCGGAAGGGGCATCCGGGCATTCCAATCATAAACTGGCCGATAAGGATGCGCACAAGGAACTCTATGTTCACCCACGGAACCAAGCCCTACACCTGAGGCTGATGGTGTAGTTGTAGGGGTAGCACCCAAAATGGCCACTGCCGTTGTGGCGGGAACGGGCGCCATTTTGTCATCGCCTGAGTGGAACTGCGGCACGTGAGGAAGTGAGGCAGGGGTCCCCGTAGATTGATCAGGGGTCTTAACTTTATCCTTGGCACAAGGAACCTCGGCAGAGCCGGTACTCTGAAGCCTGGAATGTTTCTGCGACATACCAACTGCCAAAATAGCCTTCCCAGGAAGGACCTCGGCACTGCCGGTAAAAGAAGAATTTTCCTTCTTTGCCCCCTCAACAGATCTGTTGTCGCCGCAAAAGCGGGAACAGTGAGAAAAAAATCTTCACTGATAAGGCCTTGTCAGGCCTCTCAGAAATGTTGGTAGCTTTAGCCTCTGTACGAGGGACCTCGGAACCAGGTCTGGTAACAGCCTTATTCGTGCGGGCCTCAAACATCCGTTCAGTGACACCAAGCCCCACCAAGGCCTCGGGGCGCACCCCGGTCTGATTTTTGAGGGAAGCTGATAGAGAGGCCTCAGAGCTAGCTCCAGTACCCCACGACTCAGTAGAACTGGGCCTACAAGCAGCCCCCACAGGAGGGGCCTCGGAGCGTGCTCCTGTATCCACAGGCCCCTTACGGAGACCCTCGGAGAAAACTCTGGTACAATTATTAGGCCCAACGGGCACCTCAGGGCAATCCCCGGTGACAGAGCGATCAACGCCCCTGCCAGCCCGGGAGAAACCCGGAAAGGTATCCCCTGGCTGGGGTGCTCTGAAAAGTAAAGAATTTACCGGGCGTTTCTTCTTTTCGTTGATGAACGCCTGAAAATGCAAAGGAGGAGTTTGTCGAAACACCTCCTCCCACTGCTCCAACCGACGTTGAAGTGCCCGGACCGAAAGGGAATCGCAGTAAATACAGGAGTCCCAACGGTGATCCGGACCGAAACACTCTAAACAGAGCATGGGGATCCGCCCTCGCGAAGCGTCGATGACACGATGAACAATCTGGAAAGTCTAGTTTGAACGACATAGACAGACTAGTACACGATCGCCAGAGAGGAAAAACAGAAGAAAATCTTCTGTGGATGCAAGTGCTTCTAGTCCTGAACGAGCGGAGAAAAGGACAGGTGGGCGGGGTTACGGCCGCGTGCCGGGCCCTGGCAAGAAAGAGAGGAAGGACACATTTTTGAAAAAAAAATGTGGATGCTTTTTACAAAGTGCTGTGGTCCCATCCCACAGGACGGAGAGATGTCCCATAAGTATGGAGGAAAGGGGACGGGACGTAGGAGTAAAGGTGAACGCCCCCGAAAGCACACCCTCCTGCAGAGCGGGTGCCTCGGGCACTGGAAGATCCAATAGACACATCATGTCCAGCACCCGGTCGTTGAAAGCTCGAATAGAGCAGGGCAGTTCTTTGCTGTCCTGATCACCCTGCGCATCATCCGAGAAGTCAGGGTCTTGCTGAACTATGTCAGGCACCGGGGACAACGGGGGCAAGGGCGGAAGGGCAGGGGGAGGCACCGCAGGCAAAGGCGACGCCGGCAGAACCACCGGAGGAGCGGGTGGAGCCGGAGGAGCAGGCGGGCATATCTCCCTAAAAAGACCCTTGAAATACTCCCTCATGGGGTCGGTACGCATGAGCATCTGAAACTTGCCGAAAAAGGCTTCCTCCGGAGACGGCTTTGGAGCTGCCGGAGGAGGCCTCTCATGAGGAGGATAATTCCAGGGACGCAGAGGGGAGGGTTGCCAAATAGGCCCATCCCCGAGGTGTCCACATAAATTAAAGGTGCCGAACCCACAGGCAGCAAGATGTTGTGCGGAAGAGGCATCCGAGCGTTCCAGTCGTAAACTGGATGAAAGGGATGCGCACAAGGAAACTCATGTTCACCCACAGAACCAATCCCTACACCTGAGGCTGATGGCACCAGGAAGCACCTAAAATAGCCGCGGTGGTTGTGACGGGAACGGCTGCCATTTTGCCATCACCTGAGGGGAACTGCGGCACGTGTGGAAGTGAAGCAGGGGTCCCTGCCGATGGATCAGGGGTCTTCATTTTAGCCTTTACACAAGGAACCTCGGCCGAGCTGGTTCTATGCGGCCTGGAATGTTTCTGCGACATACCAATAGCCAAACTAGCCTTCACAGGAAGGACCTCGGCACTGCCGGTAAAGAAAGAACTTCGATTCAAAAGCTCACCCATTGACCCCTCAACGGTTCTGGTGTCGCCACAAGAGTGGGACCGGTGAGAAAAACCTTTCACTGATAAGGCCTTCTCAGGCCTCTCAGAACTGTTGGTTACTTTAGCCTCTGTACGAGGGACCTCGTACCTTAGTCTGGTAGAAGCCTCTTCACAGCGGGCCTCGAGCATACGTTCGGTCTTACCAAGCCCAGCCGAGGCCTCGGGGCGCACTCAGGTACTTTTGAGGGAAGCCGATAAGTAGGCCTCGGAGCGAGCTTCGGTACCCCATGATTCAGTAGAACTAGGTCTACATGCAGCCCCCACAGGAGGGGCCTCGGATTGTACTCTGGTGTCCACAGGCCCCTTATGGAGTCCCTCAGAGAAAACTCTGGTACGCTTTTTAGGCCCAGAAGGCACCTCAGGGCAAGCCCTGGTGACAGAGCGGTCGACGCTCCTCCCAGCCCGGGAAGACCCCGAGAAGGAGTCCCCTGGCCGCGGTGCTCTAAAAAGTAAATTACTCACCGGGCATTTCTTCTTTTAGTCGATGAAGGATTGAAAATGCGTAGGAGGAGTTTGTCGAAACACCTCCTCCCACTGCTCCAACCGACGTTGAAGTGCCCGGACCGAAAGGGAATCGCAGTAAATACAGGAGTCCCAACGGTGATCCGGACCGAAACACTCTAAACAGAGCATGGGGATCCGCCCTCGCGAAGCGTCGATGACACGATGAACAATCTGGAAAGTCTAGTTTGAACGACATAGACAGACTAGTACACGATCGCCAGAGAGGAAAAACAGAAGAAAATCTTCTGTGGATGCAAGTGCTTCTAGTCCTGAACGAGCGGAGAAAAGGACAGGTGGGCGGGGTTACGGCCGCGTGCCGGGCCCTGGCAAGAAAGAGAGGAAGGACACATTTTTGAAAAAAAAATGTGGATGCTTTTTACAAAGTGCTGTGGTCCCATCCCACAGGACGGAGAGATGTCCCATAAGTATGGAGGAAAGGGGACGGGACGTAGGAGTAAAGGTGAACGCCCCCGAAAGCACACCCTCCTGCAGAGCGGGTGCCTCGGGCACTGGAAGATCCAATAGACACATCATGTCCAGCACCCGGTCGTTGAAAGCTCGAATAGAGCAGGGCAGTTCTTTGCTGTCCTGATCACCCTGCGCATCATCCGAGAAGTCAGGGTCTTGCTGAACTATGTCAGGCACCGCCTTGTCCACCGGGGACAACGGGGGCAAGGGCGGAAGGGCAGGGGGAGGCACCGCAGGCAAAGGCGACGCCGGCAGAACCACCGGAGGAGCGGGTGGAGCCGGAGGAGCAGGCGGGCATATCTCCCTAAAAAGACCCTTGAAATACTCCCTCATGGGGTCGGTACGCATGAGCATCTGAAACTTGCCGAAAAAGGCTTCCTCCGGAGACGGCTTTGGAGCTGCCGGAGGAGGCCTCTCATGAGGAGGATAATTCCAGGGACGCAGAGGGGAGGGTTGCCAAATAGGCCCATCCCCGAGGTGTCCACATAAATTAAAGGTGCCGAACCCACAGGCAGCAAGATGTTGTGCGGAAGAGGCATCCGAGCGTTCCAGTCGTAAACTGGATGAAAGGGATGCGCACAAGGAAACTCATGTTCACCCACAGAACCAATCCCTACACCTGAGGCTGATGGCACCAGGAAGCACCTAAAATAGCCGCGGTGGTTGTGACGGGAACGGCTGCCATTTTGCCATCACCTGAGGGGAACTGCGGCACGTGTGGAAGTGAAGCAGGGGTCCCTGCCGATGGATCAGGGGTCTTCATTTTAGCCTTTACACAAGGAACCTCGGCCGAGCTGGTTCTATGCGGCCTGGAATGTTTCTGCGACATACCAATAGCCAAACTAGCCTTCACAGGAAGGACCTCGGCACTGCCGGTAAAGAAAGAACTTCGATTCAAAAGCTCACCCATTGACCCCTCAACGGTTCTGGTGTCGCCACAAGAGTGGGACCGGTGAGAAAAACCTTTCACTGATAAGGCCTTCTCAGGCCTCTCAGAACTGTTGGTTACTTTAGCCTCTGTACGAGGGACCTCGTACCTTAGTCTGGTAGAAGCCTCTTCACAGCGGGCCTCGAGCATACGTTCGGTCTTACCAAGCCCAGCCGAGGCCTCGGGGCGCACTCAGGTACTTTTGAGGGAAGCCGATAAGTAGGCCTCGGAGCGAGCTTCGGTACCCCATGATTCAGTAGAACTAGGTCTACATGCAGCCCCCACAGGAGGGGCCTCGGATTGTACTCTGGTGTCCACAGGCCCCTTATGGAGTCCCTCAGAGAAAACTCTGGTACGCTTTTTAGGCCCAGAAGGCACCTCAGGGCAAGCCCTGGTGACAGAGCGGTCGACGCTCCTCCCAGCCCGGGAAGACCCCGAGAAGGAGTCCCCTGGCCGCGGTGCTCTAAAAAGTAAATTACTCACCGGGCATTTCTTCTTTTAGTCGATGAAGGATTGAAAATGCGTAGGAGGAGTTTGTCGAAACACCTCCTCCCACTGCTCCAACCGACGTTGAAGTGCCCGGACCGAAAGGGAATCGCAGTAAATACAGGAGTCCCAACGGTGATCCGGACCGAAACACTCTAAACAGAGCATGGGGATCCGCCCTCGCGAAGCGTCGATGACACGATGAACAATCTGGAAAGTCTAGTTTGAACGACATAGACAGACTAGTACACGATCGCCAGAGAGGAAAAACAGAAGAAAATCTTCTGTGGATGCAAGTGCTTCTAGTCCTGAACGAGCGGAGAAAAGGACAGGTGGGCGGGGTTACGGCCGCGTGCCGGGCCCTGGCAAGAAAGAGAGGAAGGACACATTTTTGAAAAAAAAATGTGGATGCTTTTTACAAAGTGCTGTGGTCCCATCCCACAGGACGGAGAGATGTCCCATAAGTATGGAGGAAAGGGGACGGGACGTAGGAGTAAAGGTGAACGCCCCCGAAAGCACACCCTCCTGCAGAGCGGGTGCCTCGGGCACTGGAAGATCCAATAGACACATCATGTCCAGCACCCGGTCGTTGAAAGCTCGAATAGAGCAGGGCAGTTCTTTGCTGTCCTGATCACCCTGCGCATCATCCGAGAAGTCAGGGTCTTGCTGAACTATGTCAGGCACCGCCTTGTCCACCGGGGACAACGGGGGCAAGGGCGGAAGGGCAGGGGGAGGCACCGCAGGCAAAGGCGACGCCGGCAGAACCACCGGAGGAGCGGGTGGAGCCGGAGGAGCAGGCGGGTATATCTCCCTAAAAAGACCCTTGAAATACTCCCTCATGGGGTCGGTACGCATGAGCATCTGAAACTTGCCGAAAAAGGCTTCCTCCGGAGACGGCTTTGGAGCTGCCGGAGGAGGCCTCTCATGAGGAGGATAATTCCAGGGACGCAGAGGGGAGGGTTGCCAAATAGGCCCATCCCCGAGGTGTCCACATAAATTAAAGGTGCCGAACCCACAGGCAGCAAGATGTTGTGCGGAAGAGGCATCCGAGCGTTCCAGTCGTAAACTGGATGAAAGGGATGCGCACAAGGAAACTCATGTTCACCCACAGAACCAATCCCTACACCTGAGGCTGATGGCACCAGGAAGCACCTAAAATAGCCGCGGTGGTTGTGACGGGAACGGCTGCCATTTTGCCATCACCTGAGGGGAACTGCGGCACGTGTGGAAGTGAAGCAGGGGTCCCTGCCGATGGATCAGGGGTCTTCATTTTAGCCTTTACACAAGGAACCTCGGCCGAGCTGGTTCTATGCGGCCTGGAATGTTTCTGCGACATACCAATAGCCAAACTAGCCTTCACAGGAAGGACCTCGGCACTGCCGGTAAAGAAAGAACTTCGATTCAAAAGCTCACCCATTGACCCCTCAACGGTTCTGGTGTCGCCACAAGAGTGGGACCGGTGAGAAAAACCTTTCACTGATAAGGCCTTCTCAGGCCTCTCAGAACTGTTGGTTACTTTAGCCTCTGTACGAGGGACCTCGTACCTTAGTCTGGTAGAAGCCTCTTCACAGCGGGCCTCGAGCATACGTTCGGTCTTACCAAGCCCAGCCGAGGCCTCGGGGCGCACTCAGGTACTTTTGAGGGAAGCCGATAAGTAGGCCTCGGAGCGAGCTTCGGTACCCCATGATTCAGTAGAACTAGGTCTACATGCAGCCCCCACAGGAGGGGCCTCGGATTGTACTCTGGTGTCCACAGGCCCCTTATGGAGTCCCTCAGAGAAAACTCTGGTACGCTTTTTAGGCCCAGAAGGCACCTCAGGGCAAGCCCTGGTGACAGAGCGGTCGACGCTCCTCCCAGCCCGGGAAGACCCCGAGAAGGAGTCCCCTGGCCGCGGTGCTCTAAAAAGTAAATTACTCACCGGGCATTTCTTCTTTTAGTCGATGAAGGATTGAAAATGCGTAGGAGGAGTGCGCTGAAACACCTCCTCACACCGCTCTAACCGACGTTGAAGGGCCCGGACCGAAAGGGAATCACAATAGAAACAGGAGTCCTCACAAAGCGCTGCTGACACGAGTTACAATTTGGAAAGTCTAGTTTAAACGACATAGACAGACTACTACGCGATCGCTAGCGAGAGCCAGAGAGGAGGAAAAAAGGAAGAAATTCTTCCGCAGATGCAAGTGCGTCCAGTCCCGAAAGAGCGGAGAAAAGGACTGATGAGTGATGCGCGTGGCAGAGCTCAGATGGGCGGGGTTACGGCCTTGTGCCGTACCCCGTGTAGAAAGAGAGGAAGGACTAAACATTTTGCAAATCTTTTTGGGTGCTTTTACAAAGTGCACCGGTCCCGTCCCACAGGATGGAGGAATGTCCCATAAGTATGGAGGAAAGGGCATGGGACGTAGGAGTATAAGTAAGTTTTCATATCTACAGAATATTTACATATAGACTATTTACAGGTATGATATTCAAGCTTTGGGCTGATCGTGGAAAGTGTAGTCTATGGAAAAGCAGGTTAACTGGAATGCATGCAGTGATCAGTGGCTGGAGTGGGCCAATTTGACAAGATGTCATAGGGCCACTTAGAGGTCAGAGTCTTTAAGCCCCCTAATTATACTCTGTCGGAATTTCTGGTAAGAATACTCCATTCTAAGGTGGGGGGAGCGAATTCCAAAGCTGGGCTGCCTTAACCTGGAAGCTGCTGCCTCCCACTCTGGTTAATTTGAATCTGGGAATCAGAAGGCATTTCGTATTGGATAGTCTGGTTGTTCTTGTCGCAGGTTTCATGACAATTCTGTCCGACAGATAAAGTGGGGCTGCCTTATTTAAACGTTTGTGAGTGAGCGAGGCAACTTTTAGTTTGATTTTGTCAGATGTAGACAACCAGTTGTTGGCTCTTCTCGTCTCAGAGATATGTTCTCTTCTTGCAATTCCCAATGCAGCTCTAAGAGCATTGTTTTGCAGGAATTTGATTTTCTTGGTTATTTGTTTGTTCGCCCCTATGTACATGGCGTTGCAATAGTCGAGCTTTGAGAGTATGAGTGCTCTGGCCAGGGTAATGCAACTGTCATTCGAAAGGAATGCTTTGCCTGATCTTATCAGTGTGCAGGTGTGGGCTGTGGTCGAGGCCATGGCGTTTACCTGTTTGTTGAGGGATAGAGTGGAATCCAAGTAGAACCCCAAGGTTTTTACTTCCTTGGCGACTGAGATGATGTTATTGTCAATATTAAAGGCTGAATATTGGGGCTCAATTTTTTGAGGGAGTTTGGGGTGCCCAGGATGATGATCCTAGTCTTGTCATCATTCAGGCATAGTCCATGCGTGGCCATCTATGCCTGGATGATGAGATAAACCTTGTTCACCAAGGCCAAATCCTTTTCATAATCACCAGTAAGAGGTAGGAGGATCTGCGTATCATCAGCATAGTTGGTGTAGGTGATACCCAGATGATCCAGATCATCGAAAAGGCGCTTGGTGAAGATGTTATATAGTGTGGGTGAGACACAATATCCCTGAGGCACACCACATGTGATAGGAATGGGGTTGGCTGCAGCCATAGGTGAGAAAACTCTCATGGTACGATCACTAAGAAAGGATTGTATCCACGCTGTGGCTTCAGTGGAGAAGTAAGCCACCGTGTCCAGATGGCTACATAGGACCTGGTGATCAACCAAATCAAAGACGGCCGATAAGTCCAAAAGTAGAAGAAGGGCTGAGTCTCCCTTATCTCTCAGTTCATTGATTTGGGACTTTAAGTCTATTAATGCAGTTTCTGTCCTGTGCTGAGGTCTGAAACCTGATTGCCTTGACCCTAGTAAGGAATTCGATTCCAGGTGTTTTTGGATTTGTGAATAAGACATTTTATCTAAGATTTTCAAGAGAAATGGCACCGTAGTAATGGGTCGGTAGTTGGTGGGAATCAACGGGTATAAGGTCTGTTTTTTTAGTAATGGGAGCACCCATGATTCCTTGAGGTTAGTTGGGATGGTATTGGACATAAATGATACGTTGATAAGTTTTGTGATAAAGGGTGACAGATCTCTGGCTGCGTCCTATAAATTGAGCGGGGCATGGGTCGCCCTGACAGTTGGATGGTTTGAGTGATAGTGTGGTTTTTTCTGTTTAAATTATGGTGACTTTAGAGAACTTGAATCTAGGAGGCTTGACAGTGTTATTAGGGGAGTCTGCTGAAGTTCTGCTCTGCGTGTTACTAGTTAATGAGGCTTTTTTATTAGCAATTTTTACTTGTAGAGTCGTAACTTTGTTCGCTAGTGCTTGCTGTATATTCGAGCACCAGAGTTTATGCTTGGTACAGTTGTCTGGCACAGGGATAGGGGCTTCAAGCTCTTTACGGATAACGAAAAGTTATTTCGTACATGATTTAGCTTGGGATATTCTAGCACTATAAGTTGTCTTTAATTTGGTAGCTGACATACTGGCCCCACTTAAATTACGTAAAGCGGTAGGTCGTCCTTCCCAGTCGTGGTTTGCTGACAAGCTGGGCGGAAGTGGCGACTTTCATACTCTACCCATGATAACGTTGTTTTTTCTAAGCGTCGAAGTCCCAACATTTAGCTATTCATCTTGTTAAATGCACCTTTTGGAAAAGGCCCATAGTCGCCCAAGGGGGCTATTCTCTCTGCCACAAACGCTATCTTCTGGTCCTACCATAACCTCCAATGTGACTCATTCTGTGATGAGCTATCCAGCTTCCTTACAATCAAAGTCAGTAACATACGGGACCAGATACGTTTGTCTGCCCAGCCGGACACAGCGTCTCAGTTTAGGAGTTGCCTGGCAGCAGTGTGTAGGTGGATGGGCGACAACAGGCTGAAACTCAAAGGGCACATGATGGGGGTCCTGGTGGTGTACCCCCTTATGGTGCCCACTCTACTCTATCACCCTCTGCCTCGGCCTAGTCTTCGGTCTTTTGGCCATATGAACTCTGCCCTACACTGGTGGTCGAGGTAAGGAATCTGGGATTCAAATTCTCCTCTTCTCTATCCATCTGCGAGCAGGTAGATGCTGTTTGTAAAGCCGTATTCTTTCAACTTAGAGTCCTGCGTAAGGTTTTACCATTCCTCCCGACTCACATTCACCCTGTGGCTACATCCTATCTGGTCCTCAGCTGTCTAGAATATTGAAATTCTCTATTTCTTGCTCAGCCTCTCCATCTATTTCACCAATTACAGCTACTTCAGAATCTTGCCGCCCGGATCTGCGCAGGCATTATGTATGGCTCTCATATTTCACCGGTTTTCCACTCACTTCACTGGCTACTGGTACTGCAACAGGTACAGTTTAAGTCACTGTCCTTGGTCCACCGAGCCTTCTATGGTCTAGGAGCAGAATACTTGCAGGAAAGATTCGGCCCCTACCAACCGTTTCGAGTATTCCACTTCAAGTATGCTTATCTCCTTCCGGTGCCTCAGTATTGTTTTGTGCAGGTTGGTGGCCGATCCTTTTTGGAGGCAGCTGCTAAATTATGGAACTCCATCCTGTTCAGTCTTCGTTCCACAAGCAATCATCTGGCCTTCCAGCGTGCCCTAAAAACCTGTTTGTTTTAAACATCTCAATATTGGCCTACACAATTCCTGTTATACTGCTTCTAGCGCCAAGATGCTTCGGCGTACGTGTGCTTTAGAAATAAAGATAACATAACATCACAAGGAAGGAGAGTTAGCATGGCCCAGCTCATCAATGGGAGTGGATCTAGAAAGAAGCCTAGAGTGGTTAGATTTATAAAAACAAGACTAAAAGACAGCCGAACACACAGCGCACCCCAGGGGGCCGAAGGGCAGATCACATAATGTAGAAGAAATAACCGCTTACGCAAATAGATTAAGGACACTGCCAGGACGCAGGAAAATTAGCATGACAGGTGTATTTACCTAGACCAAGAGCTTTCCTGAACCCTGAGACAACATAGCAGTGACATAGTTCCCATTATTAGAGAAGGGAGAAGGGCAGCCACAATACATACCGTGGCCACAGATTGACAAATATAACTTAAGATGTAAGTTGCTGACGTTAACATTGTGGGAGGGAAAGTGGATTTACGAACTAGAAAGAATGACAGCAGAGATGACACTGGCAGTGGGTGACATTAAAAGTCTTCTTTCAGCCACCATTGGGGAAAGGGTTGACAATATATAGAGAAGAGCCAGGTACCCCGGAGGGACCACTCAAAACACGGCACATGCTGGAGCCCTGTTTAACAATTGCAGGATGGCTGTATGGAAAGCACTCAGAGTACAATACGTCGAGACATCAAGCATAAATGTGATCATTACACGCAAGATGCATGAAGACGAGGACCCCGTTGTGTATATTCAAGAGATCCAAGACCGTTGGCGTCTCGAAACTCAAGAGCTGTGGGACAAAACCATAGCTATTTTCTATCACTATGTAAAGGGCTACCCAAGCAAGTGCAGAGACAATTGAAGAAACTAATGGGATGTAGGTAAAAACGTGGCCAGAGATTCACCTGACAATAGTTCACCATTGTAGATTATTGCAAGAGAAGGTGAGAAAGTAGCTTGAGGAGGGGAGAATAGAAGAACAAAAGCTAGTTCAGAAAAAGCTATCAAACCTTTTCATAGAAGGCGAAGTGTTCACAAGTGGAGAGGGAGGGGTTACTTAAGACACACAGCAGGGTCAGATAATGTCTGCAGGGAATTTTACAGGAAGGAGAGAATATAATTATTGGCCACGAGGCAGAGGGGTTGCACCGCAAGACAGAGAGGTTGGGGTTCCGGCACCGCAAGCAGGAGAATTCAATGGGGGACCCCCTGGATTCCGAGGAACACCCCAGCAGTGTTTTATGTGGGAAACATTGGGATACATTGCCTGAGTGTGGAGGAGCAGAGGAATGGTGAACAGAATTGGCAGGCCCCAAGAGGGCGGATGGTATACCCGCAACCATACAGTTTGGGCCACCTGAGTACTACACCCAAGATCACACACAATATCAGACACACGAACCATAAATCCAAAACATAGAATAGCCGTCAATGCAAGCACAGGCCCAGCAAGCACCAATACAAACACAGTTATGACTTGAAAGTTTGCTTCTCCTGCCTCTCTGACCTCAACTTCTTTGTCCCCCCGCCCAGCTTGGTTGTGACTGTAATACTTAATGCGTACTAGGAGAAACGCTGCCAGGCCTAGTATGCTAGTTTTATTGGTTAGATCATTCGGAAACTTCAAGGCCTAAGAATTATTACTATATTCCCTTGCTCCCTCCCGCCTTGAAGCACTTTGAAGCACTCCGCCTGTGTATAAGTGCTGTATAAATAAACAGTTAATATTACAAGACCTGACCTAATTTTTGTACCAAAATAACAAGTGGAAACACACTTGTTTGCACAAGGGTACTGTGAGTCCCCCTCGATATTTATCGGGTCCTCCAGATGGACTTAGGGAATGTACACCTTGAATTCTGGTATGCAGTGAAACCGAAGAGCAGTGTAGAGATGACTACAGTTGATGAGTCTTGGCAGACTAGGGGTACAAGGTGGGCAAGAAAAAGTTACGAAATTATGAGGAGGATGTCTTGTATATTGGACAATTGATATCACAAGATGGTTGCAAAGTGACCCATGAGAGAGGAGAGGCGATCATGAAAACACCCCAGCCAAAGACGATAAGGGAGATTCAACAGTTTTTGGGTCTATGCAACTACTGCAGGGCATGGGTCTTTGTCTACAGCACACAGGTCATGCCCTTGTTGAAGGGACTCAAGGAGGCCCAGAAGGACAACAGACACATAGCATGGACAGAAGAGATGACAGGAGCCTTTGAAGAATTAAAGTGGGCAATATGCTCTGTACCAGTCCTGGGCATCCCAGATTACAGTGCAGAATCTTTCCTGTTCTCTCACTCAAATGAGGTGGTAATGACAGCAGTACTCACACAGAAGAGTCTACACTGGGACACAAACCACTGGCCTATTACAGCAGACTTTTAGCCCCAGTAATGAGAGGTCATTACTCCTACGATTAGTTGCTGGCTGCTGCAGCCTTTTGCAAATTGAGAAATCGAGAGCTATGAAAATGGTCTGTTGAGTACTATTATACTATTGTATGTGTAACATGCCTTGTTCGCCATTCTTAAAAAACCAAAAAGCACACTAAAGACGCAAAGAGCGTTGGTGTATGAAGTTATTATATCAAACCCAGCAATCATAATGATCAGGTGTAGGGTGGTAAACCCAGCAACGTTCATAGCAGAACCAATGGAAGAAGGAGATTATGTATATGACTGCACCAAATACACAGAACATTATGATGACATACCCCATGTTGGAGAAAATGCTCTTGGGGGCTAGGGGCTGATTCTTTATTGAGGGGTCTTCAACTATTGATCAAAGCTCTGGGGAAAGACATACTGGGACTGCTATAATAAAAAGGCAACAAAACAGCATCCTTGAAGTACCGGCAGGTGCGAGACTGTCTTTACATTTTTCAGTGCAAGCAGCAGAATTGGTAGCGCTCAATGCAGCCCTCGAAATACATGAGGATGAGGAAATAACAGTGTATTCCGACTCTGCCTAAGTGATGTAAACAGTACATGCAGGTCTATCACGCTGGAAGAAGTGGGGAATCCTATGGGAAGATGGTACACCAGTGCTGCATGCTCCTTTGCTAGCCAGGCACATAGATTCACTACAGCTACCATTGGCCATCGCTGTAATGAACTGTGTGGCCCATACAATAGGAAGAGACATAATCTTTCACAGCCATAGACACAGTGCTAAAAAAGCAGTGTATCTCGAAGAGATCTCTGAATTCAATGCACCACCTAACAAGTACACAAGAACATGTAGCATGAAGATGAAGGAAGGCTTTAATTCACTGCCCATAGCACACATTGCAGAACTACAGGGTTGCGCACCACAAAAGGAACAAGAGTTATGGAAACGACGTGGATGCTCAGTTGGTATTAAGTGAACATCATGCTTTAAAAAAAAAAAACGACATTAAAACAGACCAAGTTAAAAAGACTGTTCTGTGACTGCAGCAGTCTTTCTAAATCTAACATTCATGCCCCTGTTGCACACAAGGGCACACAGGGGCTGACATGTACAACAGAGACAAGCACAGGAAGACAGAAGATGGAGGTGAGGTAAGTGTGTGTTTGCTTGTATTTGTGTGTGTTGTGGGGTGGTGTTTGGTGTGTGTGGGGAGGGCCTGGCAGAAAGGGTGTGTGTATATGTGTTTGTGTTAGTGGGGGTGCTTGCGAACCTTATGGGGGAGAGGGTGAAGGCTTAATGCAGGTGTTGAGGGGGGTTCAAAATTATTTTTGGCAAATATTAATTGGCAAATTGGCCAAAAAATATCTGACTTTTTTGTGTGGCCTTTAATACTTGACAATATCAAATAGAACCGCTCCGTCTCTCCTACCAATGCAATGTGGCGACCGGACAGTACCAACAAGCCAGTGATGTCCCTCACATTACTTAAAGTAGCGTTAGAACAGCTCCATTACCCTACACCCACAACATGGGAGAGTCTTACAGTGTTGATTTCGGAAGACTGGTTTACACCCAATTTGACTTAGCTTGTTTCTGTGTTTATTGTTAACTGCATGATATGCCAACAGTTCATGGCAGGACACACTCTGTTTCCAGGTGGATCGAGGCCAGCCCATGTACACACCCTGATGCCACATGTGCTGCCATATTCCTCATATGTGAGGTTTTCCCTAGATGGGGGGTGTGCAAGTTTCTTCAGCCTTACAACAGGCCACATTTCGTAAATGGACTCTTCAAACGCATTACAGTTCTACTGGGGATTAAGCATACATTCTCATCTGCTTAGCACCCACAGGCAAATGGAATTTGTGAGAGGCTCAATAATCTTCTCAAAAAGAGAACAGCAAAAATATAATTGACCCTAAACAGAGGGATCGCTCTATTGCCTACCCTTGGTTCCATTTGAATTACGCAATCAGCCCGGCTCTGACCATTAACATTCCTCACAAGCTGGTGATGGGTTGTTGCATGTACACACCCCTTGCTCCTCCCACCAGAGCGCTAACGGTTGCCCAGAGTACATCTACTGTTCTTGGTTTAGAAATGCAGGATGATGAAGTGGCTGGTCCTCAGAGGGCCTCCGTGCCGGGCCTGCCAAAAAAGAAGAAATTCATGGAGTTGGGCATAAAATCAATGATCCCCCCGCCGCATCACATGATGGGAGGATCTGGGGTACCCGGAGGGCAAGATTGAAGGCTCGCAGTGCCCAGGGGACAGTGAATCCCCTCCAACAGCCTCACACACTGGGAACGGCGAAAAGCAAGATGGCAACCAGGGACTTGCGCTGATGTGGTCCCCGGACACAAAAGACCTCAGCCCCGCTGGGTGCCTGATTTGAGGCAGACTAGAGGAGGGCCCCCTCTCCGCCCATAGCCTAGACTGCGGACCACCTCCTATCATTGCCTGTTCCGGAGCCGCGTGCCCCGACCTTTCCCGTGGTACCAGTGCGGCCGCGGCATCGGAGGCCTGCGGGGATCCCACGCTGAGGCAGACGCGTTCCTGGTCCTCCACTTTACGCCTCCCCTTTCCTGCTACCTTCCCGGCCGCGGCCCAGATCCTCACTGAATGCAGGTGCCAGGGGGCAGAGCGGACCCTTATACCCACAGGGTGCAGAGACAAGGGGTCACCTTGGAGGGGGGCTGTCCTCCAAGCTACCCTCCCTCCTTCCAGGCAACTAGGCCAGCACATCACGGCCTCGGAACATCACTAGGGCCCGGAGGGCCCTCTGCCAGCATCTGGGGCACCCTGGCCCACTCTGCTGTACTGCTGGTGGAATAAGCTCCTGCACTGATCTCCTCTCGCCCCCCTCCCAGAGTGCAGCCCGCCCCCATCCAGGGCCACCCTCCAAAGACTGCTGCCACAATCTTGGGGCGCCCCTGCCCATCCAGCGGAGCTTGGCGGACATCTCTCCACCCCGGAAAAGGCACTACAGACAACTACAAACGACAAGGCCTACAGGAGCTGCGCCAGCGGCGTGGGGGCTTCCCACTCGGAGGTAAGCCTGCTCCACCTAACCATCATTGTCCCACTTTTAAGGCCCCTTCTGGTACATAGCCAGCAACATCACCCTAAACAGGGATTTCCCCTCTTCTCCTTTCGTGGGGTGCCCCGGCCCATTCATCTGCCTCCCACCCCCTGGCTACCGGACGCCTGGTAAATTCTGGCTGCCTCCACAGCGCATAACCACCCGCTGCTGTAGCAGAGACCTCCCCTGCACCTGCACTCCACCAAACAAAGGCCCTGAACACCCACCAAACCGAAGAGCCGCTAAGGATAGGTCCAGTGATCTCCACTCGGCGGCCCCAGCTGATTAAAATCAAACACCTCGGCAACCCCTTCCCCTACCCAGAACCACTATGGCTAAGCAATCAAAGGCCAACAAGAATGCGGACATCTCCACAATGCTACTGGCAACCGACAAGACCAAGAAAACTGACACCCCCCTCAAAATGGCCCCACAAAAGACAGCGGATGATACAGAATCCCAAGCAACCAAAGAAGATATCCAGGCCTTCATGGCAGACATCAAAACCGAGTTCAGATCATGCATGACGGAACCCACTACAAAGCTTGAAGATACCAACCAAAGGGTCACAGAAGTGGAAAAGCGCATAGGGGAAATTAAAGATCGTTCTCAGGACCAGTCAACATCAATGGGGGAGATCCAACGCTCAATACAGTCCCTGCAAGATTGGTGTGAGATTCTTGAGTTTAAACAGGAGGACTTGGAAAACAGGGCTCGCCGCAACAATCTCCGAACCCAGGGTGTTCCAACCTGTTGCGGACAAAGACCTCCCCGAATACGTGGGGAACATTTTTCAAGCCCTACTCCCGCACCTAGATAAATCGTTGCTCCTACTGGACCAAACTCACATGCTGCGCCCTCGAAGAGGGGTGACAACAGACTCCCCTCCTGATGTGATAACCAGAGTGCACTTATTCACAACTAAGGAAGCCATCTCGGAATATAAGCCGCACCCGAGATGGACTATCCGTCCAGGGGTCCCCTCTTCAGATCTACCAGGACCTCTCAATACTCACTTTACAGAGAGAGAAGAGCCCTCCGCCCTCTCACCCTTCTCCTCCAAAACCACCAGATCTGATAGAGGTGGCTCTTTCCTACTGCTCTTCAGTTCATCCTCAACGGAACCCTCCGGAGAATTACCCATCTGGAGGACGCTGAGAAAATCTTACACTCAGGCTCCCCTGAGGGCGCCTCAGCGCGCACAGTAGCCAATAACATTGACAAAGCCCCAGCCTTCCCAGCAAAAGCCAAGGGGACCTCGTGGTCCCGAGCCCCGAGATACGGAAGACGGAAATGATTACCTGCGCGCACTCCGCGTACCTCCAGCGAGCCTTCGCCCTTCTCAGGTCCTCTGAGGCCCCCGGATTACCCTCCCGAAAACACCAACTCCTCAGCCTCTAAATCGATGCCTACCAAGGGGCCCTCCACGGCTCATGCCCATTTCCGAGGTACAGACCATCAATGAGTCCTTGGAATTACTTTTTTAGGCAGTTGCCAGACCCCGCCACGTTGGCGGAGTGCATGGATATGGCCAAACTGGCCAAGGGGGGGTCTGTTTCTGAATCTCCAGACCCCCCCATGTTGTACAAGTTGGGGCCCTCCTGTTGGAGGCTCCGTTTAAAAGTTCAGAAGCAGAGCGATCAGCAGTTGCAACCCCGCTGTAATGACAGCTAGTCCTCCTCCCTCCGCCGTGATGGATCCCCCGGACTCCCGGACTCTCCGATTCATCTCCCTCAACGTCAAGGGCCTGAACTCCCCAGCTAAACGCAAGTCAACCATCCAACGACTCCTAGACTAAGACACAGGTGGAGCCTTACTGCAGGAGACCCACCTGCTCCCGGGGGATTTTGGCCACCTTAGATCCAAAGACTTCCCACTGCAGTTCTGGGCCTCGGATAGCACCAAAAAAGGAGGAACGGCGATCCTCTTCAAGAGGGGCCTAGACCCACAAATTCTTAAGACCACAATAGACCTGGAGGGCCGCTACGTGGCAATTAAATGCCTCCTATTGTCATGATCTCTGCTTCCAAAAGGTCAGGGTTTTCCCAACTCCCTTGGAAGCAGATCCATAACCCAGGTTCCGAGTGCCAACCAGTCCCAATTGGGACCTTTTGGACCCAGTCCTGGCGCCAGTGGCACCAGGCTCATAAATATGCCCAGTCCCAGCGCTGGAAGCGCCGGCCTCATAATGCTTGGGTGGACTTACCTGCAGCAGACCATGCTGCTTACTTGCCTGCCAGTTGAGCCTCTGATCCTCTTCTGTTTGGAACTACTTTTCCTGTTGGGTGGGGCAGGAGCCACTCCCTAGATTCAGAACACTGGAACTCTTCTGGAAGGCAGGAACTCTTTTCTTACCTAGGCGTGGCTGTGGAAGGAGACACCTAAGCACTACAGGAGGCTATTTAAACCACACCCGGTGGATGAATCTTGCTTTGCGTTATTCTGCATCCTCTGCAGCAGAACGCTCATCGTGTCTTCTGCATCGGATCCTGGGCCTAAGGAAAAAAGGCTTACCATCCTGAATCCAGTCTTCAGCAACACCTATAAAGACAAGAAAGAACAGGTTAGCATTCCGGCATCTGAAAGACAAAGGCTTACCTACTCTTCGTGCCCTCCGGAGGTCTTCACACTGCATTCCGGCATCTGAAAGACAAAAGCTTACCAACTCTTCGCACGCTCCGGAGGCCTTCGGCGCTGCATCCCGCATCTGAAAGACAAAACAAGGTGCGTTTAAAGACATTGGGGAACTTTAATACTCACGTGCCATTACTCCTTTCCACATCTAACCCAGTGGGTATTCCGGCACCCTGCAGCCGCTCCGAACTCGTACCTGCAAAATAAAAGACAGTTAGAGCGCATCGTGAAGCAGGCAACAAGCGCTTACTTACGTGCTTCCAGGCGCTTCTATTCATCACACGGACTCCATCTTCAACTCACTTCAGCCCATCATCCGCCATCGCCGGAACCCTGCAAAACAAGAGACATCATTACTAAAGACTTTAAAGACAATAGAATTACTCGAAACTTACCGTTCATGCAGTAAACGACGGACAGCAGTCCTCTGAAGTCAAGAGGCCTGCGCTACCTACCCAGTGAAGAAACTGGTTACAGCACCCTGCCCCGAGGCAGATGGAGAGCTCGGCATTCACTTACCTAAGGTGAGAGCGTTAACCTTTGGGGGGTCTACAGGAGAGCAAAAAAGGAAGAGATAGGGACACCCCAATAACCCCAGTTCATTAACCCCATATTTTCTATCTGCAGACATCTCACTCTTGAAGTCAGGCATACAGTGCACAGAGGTCCAGCCCAAAGAGCCAACCGGGTGCTACACATCACCTTTGAAGATACGGTAGTTGCCCAGTCAAGACCGGCGCCTCTGCGAGAATCAGGTGAGCATTACAGAACGCAAAGCCTACCGCAAAACTCTCGCCCAGGCGCTATGGAAACCTCGGATACTGACCACCTAGCCCGGGTACTTGGGGAACTAAGGGCAGAAGTGCATGCAGCTCATCAGGAAACGAATGCTCTAAGAAGGGAACTAATTATTTCCAAGGAGAGAACAGACGGTCTTGCTAGACAATTGCTACAGTCACAAGCCGGACAGACCCCGTTACCCGCATCAGGGGCAAATCTTCCTTCAACATCCTCTATGAATCCAGTGCAGATCAACCTACCTGGGAATGTACCTCTGGCTCCGCCCGAACGATTTTCTGGTGACCCAAAGAGGTTTGCAGTATTTATCAATCAGTGCCGGTTGCACTTCTTATGCCGGCCAGCAGCCTTTCCAACTGATCAAGCTAAAGTAGCTTTTGTACTTTCGTACCTTAGTGGCAATGCGGCAGACTGGTCGATCCCTCTAGTTAATCAAGATGATCCGGTTCTCCATGATTTTCAAGCCTTTCAGCTTAGTATGGAAAAACTGTTCGCAAGACATTCACAGGGGCAGGCCTTGGACAATGAGCTTCTTTCGTTGCGACAGGGTAATCAAGACCTTTTGGCTTATATTGCATCTTTCAATAGACTAATAGTGGAAACTCAATGGCCTGAGGACAAAAGGATTACGCTGTTTTATAGAGGTCTACGTGGAGAGCTCAAAGACGTTTTAGCCCAAGTAGTGAATCCCCCACAAGACTGTTCGGATTATATAGACTTGGTCGTTCAAATAGATCATAGACTGCAGAACAGGAAGGCCGACCGTTCCAAGTTTGATACTCGAGTATTTTCCAAGTCGCCAACTCCTTCCAAAGGAGTAGACTCTGGGGAACCCATGCAAATAGGGGGTCTGAAAGGTCCTCTAACACAAAAGGAGCGGGAAAGGAGAAAACAGTTGCAATTATGCCTATATTGCGGAAACTCAGGCACTTTCTTCGAGACTGTCCGGTGAAACCTGCCAAGAAGGCAGTAGGAGCTGCAGTTACCAAAGTTACAAACTCTGAGCAGGCAAACAACCTCGCCCGACAAGAATAGAGGTCCTCTTGCCGAGCGTGAAAACCAGTTCCATGACCTCGCATTTCGTGATACCTATGGTCCTCATTAGCCCTGATAATCCGGATCGATTACATGCAATTGAAGCTTACGTCGACAGCGGTGCCATCGGCAATTATGTGGATCATGAAATGGTTTTGAGGATGAATCTAACTCTTTGTCCCAAGGCTGTAAAGGACGTCATTACTACAGTGGATGGTACGGAGATAGCCTCCGGGCCAGTAACGCATACCACTCAAGAGGTGACGCTAGTAAGTCAAGATGGACACCATGAGCAGATCGTGTTCGATGTGATCAAGGCCCCTCAGTTTCAGATTATTCTAGGAATACCTTGGTTAGAGAAACACAATCCTCTGATCGATTGGCGAGCAAGAACGGTCCAGTTTCCAGAATGTGTCTCTACTTGTCACCCTCCACCTGGTGTTGCTCTGGCAGCAATTTCTTCAGAGACTCCCCAGTTACCTCCCGAATACCTAGAATACCAAGATGTTTTCCGGAAGGATCAGGCTAAATCTCTACCTCCTCATAGGTCTTATGACTGCCAGGTAGACCTGATACCTGGATCTACTCCTCCTTGTAGTAGAATTTATGCCCTCACCGAGCCTGAGAACCTTCACCTTCGACAATACCTGGATCAATACCTGGCGAATGGGTTTATTCGTCCTTCCAAGTCCCCTGCTTCTTCAGCTTTGTTCTTCGTTCCAAAAAAGGAAGGAGACCTTAGAACTTGTATCGATTATCGCTCCCTGAACCAGATCACCGTTAAGAATAGATATCCGTTACCTTTGATCCCTGAACTCCTGGACCAAGTCAGAAAAGCATGCATATATACAAAGCTGGATCTTAGAGGAGCTTACCACTTGGTACGAGTAAAAGAGGGCGATGAATGGAAGACGGCCTTCCGCACCAAGTATGGGCTATTTGAATATCAGGTCATGCCCTTTGGACTTTGCAATGCCCCGGCCGCCTTTCAATATTTTATGAATGATGTCCTCAGAGAGCTCATAGATGTGTGTGTTGTTGTTTACATTGACGACATCCTCGTTTATTCTTCATCGGAATCTGAACATCGGAAACACGTGAAAATGGTCCTCGAAAGATTGCGTCAACACAAACTTTTCGCTAAGTTGGAAAAATGTGTTTTCAACGTGACTGAAGTTGAATTCTTGGGATTCATATTATCACCTGGCGGAGTACGTATGGATTCAAAGAAGGTCGATGCAGTTTTCAAATGGCCATCACCATCCTCCGTAAAAGGTGTGCAAAGCATGTTAGGCTTCGCTAACTTTTTACCGCAGGTTTATCCCCGAATTCTCTCGAATAGTCCAGCCCATCACTGCCTTGTTAAAGAAAAACAAACGTTTTGAATGGTCTACCGAGGCGGAACAAGCTTTCCAGGATTTGAAGACTAAATTTATCTCTGCACCAATCTTAAAACACCCTCGCCCCGAACTCCCCTACATCGTGGAAACTGATGCTTCAAGCCTTGCCATGGGGGCAGTTCTATCACAAAAGGACCCGGTACCCAATCAGTTGCATCCCGTGGCATTTTGGTCCCGCAAATTCTCGCCTCCTGAAATCAATTACACGATTACTGACAAGGAACTTCTGGCTATCAAGTCTGCCTTTAAGGCTTGGCGGCATTATCTGCTGGGGGCCCGACACACCTTACTGTGATTACGGATCACCGAAACCTGCAATATTTGAAAACCGCAAAAGCCCAATCCTCTAGACAACTCGGTTGGGCATTATTCTTTGCCGAGTTTGACTTCATAATTACCTATCGACCTGGTACAAAGAACGGTAAAGCTGATCCCCTTTCTCGGATGGGAGTGGAAGAACACTTGATCAACCCTAAACCTGTACCAATCATTCCCGAACAAAGAATTCTGGGTGTAATCGCCACAGAATCCATAGAAGAAGTTAAGGATAAAGCCAGGCAACTTGTAACTCCAGCAGACATACAGAATTGGCATCTGCAGGGAAAGGACTTTGCAGTAAAGGACAACCTATTGTATTTCCAAGAACGATTATACCTACCCAGCACAGATTTACAGTAATCTCTTGTTATCACGATTCTTTAATGGAAGGTCATCCCGGTATGGCCAAGACCTCAGAAAAGATCAAGCGCTACTTCTGGTGGCCGTCTTGGAAAAAAGATATCAGAGACTTTATACTGTCCTGTGGAGTATGCACCCAAAACAAGAGTCAAAAGGAAAGACCAGCAGGCCTCTTACGCCCTATTGACATCCCACCTCGCCCTTGGCATACGCTTTCTATGGACTTCATCACTGATCTACCTCCATGCTCCGGATACAATACGATTCTAGTAATCGTGGACTTATTCTCCAAGATGGCGCATTTCATTCCGCTCAAAGGCTTGCCAACAGCAGCAACTCTGGCCCGAGAATTTCTCGAAAACATCGTCCGACTACACGGTTTTCCTTCGGTTCTAATTTCGGATTGAGGTAGTCAATTTATTTCTCATTTTTGGCGAAGTTGCTGTCGGTCGGCTCAAATTGATGTGAGACTATCGACCAGTCACCACCCTCAGACCGACGGACAAACCGAGAGGACCAATCAAACTCTGGAACAGTATTTACGCTGCATGCTGCAACAAACTGAAAAAACTTGGAAAGACATCCTTTGGATAGCCGAATATGCCTACAATAACTCTGTCCATTCGGGAACTGGGAAAACACCGTTTTTTCTTTTGTACGGCAGTCACCCTCGAACCTCGGAGTTGGATCCCCTCCAAGATCTTGAAACACCAGCAGTAGACTACCTGCATTCTACAATCACCCAAGCCTTTAAGGAAACTGTTTCTCACCTTCAAAGGGCTAAAGAACAATACAAGAAAGGAGCAGATCAACATCGGAAGGAAGCCCCTCAATATCAAGTAGGGGACCAAGTCTGGTTATCCACCAAATATCTACCTCTAAAAGGGCCACGCACATTCAACCCAAGATACCTTGGTCCCTATTCCATCACTACCATAGCAAACCCAGTAGCGGTCAAGTTGGACTTGCCCCCGCACATGAAGATGCATCCGGTCTTCCACGTCTCTCTATTAAAACCCGTGCAACCTCAAACCCGACTAACTAAATCTCCAAAACCCATCCTAGTTGATGGAGAACTCGAGTTTGAAGTCAAAAGCATTCTGGACTCCAAGATCTCCAAATCTAAACTATTTTACCTAATTGACTGGAAAGGCTACGGCCCCCAAGAGAGATCCTGGGAACCTGCTGAATATGTCCACGCTCCTCGCCTAATCACAAGATTTCACTGAACATTTCCTGACAAGCCAAAACCCCCGGAGAAGCCCGGTTTGGGAGGGGCCTTGAGGGGGGGGTACTGTCATGATCTTTGCTTCCAAAAGGTCAGGGTTTTCCCAACTCCCTTGGAAGCAGATCCATAACCCAGGTTCCGAGTGCCAACCAGTCCCAATTGGGACCTTTTGGACCCAGCCCTGGCGCCAGTGGCACCAGGCTCATAAATATGCCCAGTCCCAGCGCTGGAAGCGCCGGGCTCATAATGCTTGGGTGGACTTACCTGCAGCAGACCATGCTGCTTACTTGCCTGCCAGTTGAGCCTCTGATCCTCTTCTGTTTGGAACTACTTTTCCTGTTGGGTGGGGCAGGAGCCACTCCCTAGATTCAGAACACTGGAACTCTTCTGGAAGGCAGGAACTCTTTTCTTACCTAGGCGTGGCTGTGGAAGGAGACACCTAAGCACTACAGGAGGCTATTTAAACCACACCCGGTGGATGAATCTTGCTTTGCGTTATTCTGCATCCTCTGCAGCAGAACGCTCATCGTGTCTTCTGCATCGGATCCTGGGCCTAAGGAAAAAAGGCTTACCATCCTGAATCCAGTCTTCAGCAACACCTATAAAGACAAGAAAGAACAGGTTAGCATTCCGGCATCTGAAAGACAAAGGCTTACCTACTCTTCGTGCGCTCCGGAGGTCTTCACACTGCATTCCGGCATCTGAAAGACAAAAGCTTACCAACTCTTCGCACGCTCTGGAGGCCTTCGGCGCTGCATCCCGCATCTGAAAGACAAAACAAGGTGCGTTTAAAGACATTGGGGAACTTTAATACTCACGTGCCATTACTCCTTTCCACATCTAACCCAGTGGGTATTCCGGCACCCTGCAGCCGCTCCGAACTCGTACCTGCAAAATAAAAGACAGTTAGAGCGCATCGTGAAGCAGGCAACAAGCGCTTTCTTACGTGCTTCCAGGCGCTTCTATTCATCACACGGACTCCATCTTCAACTCACTTCAGCCCATCATCCGCCATCGCCGGAACCCTGCAAAACAAGAGACATCATTACTAAAGACTTTAAAGACAATAGAATTACTCGAAACTTACCGTTCATGCAGTAAACGACGGACAGCAGTCCTCTGAAGTCAAGAGGCCTGCGCTACCTACCCAGTGAAGAAACTGGTTACAGCACCCTGCCCCGAGGCAGATGGAGAGCTCGGCATTCACTTACCTAAGGTGAGAGCGTTAACCTTTGGGGGGTCTACAGGAGAGCAAAAAAGGAAGAGATAGGGACACCCCAATAACCCCAGTTCATTAACCCCATATTTTCTATCTGCAGACGTCTCACTCTTGAAGTCAGGCATACAGTGCACAGAGGTCCAGCCCAAAGAGCCAACCGGGTGCTACACATCACCTTTGAAGATACGGTAGTTGCCCAGTCAAGACCGGCGCCTCTGCGAGAATCAGGTGAGCGTTACACCTATTGGGACAACTCTACACGCTGGTCTCCGCATACGCTCCTAACGTGGGCCAGACGGCTTTCTATGACTCCTTGGGCAGGGCCCTCTCATCCGTCTCAGAAGGGCTGAAGGTGATTGGAGGCGACTTCAACGGAGTCCCGGGCCCTACGAAAGACAAGTCAACCCCTCCCCCCTCCTCTAAAGACCTTAACATTAGCGCTGGGAATCCTGCGCCTCTTCAGGACCCTGGGGTGGTGGACGCCTGGAGGGTGCTCCATCCCACGGAAAGGGACTTTTAATTTTACTCATACATTCACAGGATCTTCTCCAGGATTGACCTCCTCCTAATCTCACTGCAAACTCTGGCCTACGTCAACGACATTTCGATTGGAACATGCACTCTTTCGGACCATGCACCAATAATCCTGGAACTTCGAGCCCACCAGGCTGCACCCCCTCCATCGTGCCGCTGGGCCCTATTTGATCCAATCCTCAATGACATGCCCCTGAGAGATGTAGTCGCCTCCACGATCCGTAACTTCTTCAAGGAAAACCCCAATGAAGACACCTCCCCGGCGACTACATGGGATGCTATGAAAGCGGTGGTCCGTGGGTAACTCATCGCCCAGGGAGCTGCATGTCATAAAGCTAGGCTCCAAATCCACCTCACCCTGGAGGAGGAGCTCCAAGAAGCAGAAAAAATTCACAAGTTGAAGGGATGGTCCCCGAAGACACAACGGGCGATCCGTACTGCCCGAAATAAAATCGAGGCACACTACGCCGAACACACAGCTCATCTCCCATCCAAGGCGAAACAATTTTATTACGCCAAAAACAACAAAGCGGATAAACTGTTAGAGAGCAAACTAGCTAAGGCAAGACGGACCAACACCATCACCGGGCTACGGGACTCCCAAGGTAGGGTCCACTATGCAGAGCGGGAGAAACAACAACTAGCGGCGGACCACCTGGCTCAAGTGATGTCCCCCACTCCCAGAGACCGAAACAAACAACGGGAGTACCTACAAAAGGCGACGCTGCCCCACCTGAAGGAGGCAGCCCAAACAACACTCGACACACCTATCACAAGCGAAGAAGTTGAGGAGCTCATTAATACCCTTAGAGTGTTAGGAAAGATTTCATATTTGAATGTAATTTTCCCTCCATGTGTCAACCCCCAAACTTTTTTACTGCTGTTTTACACCCTGATCGAACCTTTGCAAGAGAAGCGCAGCCCTCGGCCGCACTCCTCTGGGCTTTCGATCAATTCTTATGGGGAAACTGACATGCCCTTAAGACAGTCAGTACTGGGAGACTTTGTTTCCCTTAGTCCTTGCCTCATGTTGCAGTTTTTGTGCAACATCTAACAGGTGTACAATGTAACTTACCTTACCGTACACCCAGGGGTGGACTGCCCTATAGGGAACTCTGGAGATTTCCCGGTGGGCCTCTGCACCCTGGGCCTCTTTTCTGTGGTATTTTCAGAATGTCTCATAGGAAAGGCATTGGGCTTGCTGAAAATGCGTCATATGGGGCCACTTTGAGCTTTATTTCCAGGGCCTCTTTTGGTCCCCAGTAATTATTTCCAGGGCCTCTTTTAGTTCCCAGTCCAGCCCTGCGTACACCTGGGTCTCTAGTCTTTCCAAAGGCCCTAGAAACTCTCGCTGGACTTATTATGAACTGTGCAGATGTGTCATGGACAGGACTGGTGGCAGCTATCGTTTATCTTATGTTTTGAACCCTTTTTTGCCATGTTATCCGTGCTTACCGCGTTTGGCAAGAATAGGTGGCCTGGCTCCAAAATGGCCATGCCACGAGGTTCTTTGTCCTGTCCTTTGGCCATCTTGCCCCGTCACCTTCCCCAGGTTGAGCCGACCTGGGTCAGTCCTTATTTGGTCATGCACTTTCCCGCGAAACCCAATGCTTTCGCGGGTTTCTGCATGCCTGGTGTGTACGCCTCCAGGATGTGGGCTGGGATGTCTGTTCCCAATACACATCCTGGGTGACAGAGAGGCTGGAGTGTCTTGAATGCCTGGGACCACCGTGGTCCATGATTGGTCCACGTATGGAGTGAGTGTTTGTGAGCAGATCTCCCATTGGGTCCTCTCCGTTTTGGCGCAATGGGAACTTTGGATAAGAGGAGGCCGAAAAAACCACTACCATGTCGATCTCCTGAGTTCACACGAACAAAGGATAAGGCGCCAAGTATCCTGCAACCAGAAGCCGAGTCGAGGAACCGTTGGTGACCTGCTGGAAGGTTTGGCACCCTGAGCCCGCTGTCGTCCTGCGAGACTCCTCTGCATCTGATCGTCCTAGAAGGACTGCGAAGGCGCTTCAACCCATTGGAATAGTGGAACCAACTATTCTCGGAACCTTCATCAAACCCTGCAAGTAAGCCTCTTCGGAAGTGTCCCTGTGCCAACCAGTGGGCTGACCAGCTTACACGGGACATTTGCTCTGTCACCGCCACCGTTTCGCGGAATCCCTCGAAACTTGGCATACTGCTAACTCTGTGTCCACGGCACTCTCACACCGAATTTCATACACTTGGTATTCCCAGGTCTGAAGTGAGACGAGTGCGCCCAGACCAGAGTAAACGCAGTTGCCGTGTTGCCCTGCTGTGGTAACGACCTGTGCACGATTGCTGCATTTGGGACCCCCGTGACCCTGAAGCCTGCTACCGCAGAAACTACATCCTGAGGATCGCATTCAAACCTGCCAGCAAAGTGAGCTGAACTGGCGAAGTCTGGGTCTGCCTGCGTCGGGGACCAGTGAGTAGTCCATACCCCAACCAGTGGCCCCTCGCGCAGGAGCCCATTTCTTTTGAACCGCTGTTGCGAAATAGCGGCCCCATCCCTCACTCTCACCCTGCCTCTGCCCGCAAGTGGAGGTCTTGTTTGAGTAGTGGGGACTTGTTCTTCATCGCCTCATCCACCTTCCTGAACTGTCAGAGACCCTTGAAGAGACCCTATTTTGTCCATTGGAAGAAGCGTGTGCATGTACTATTGAGTATAAAGCTCCTCTCTTCGTAGGGCTTGGACTGCCTCTTAGTTAGGTGTATTTCTGATGTCAAACTGGGTCTAATGATTACTTGCACTTCCATGTTTTCCTCCCCATCTAGGTGGTCTACATATTTTGTGCTTTTAACTCCTTAGACCCTTCGGTCTTGTATATATATTGTATTGATTGTGATGTGTTGGTTTACTTCAGTATTATTGTGATTCTTTGCTATGGTCGATGTTACAAAGGCCTTGTAATAAACGGGTCTATATTTTTAATATAACACCTGTCTGGAGTAATTTGTAAGTGTCCTTGCTTTGTGTGCTCATTGAGGTCTTTCAGTCACCCTCACCCCTCTTGAGACTTAGTCTTGACCGCCGCCATAGCTACCCTGATTGGTCTGGCTTGTCCAGAGGTTACCCTGTTCCAAGAAACTAGGCTGGCCTTCTGAACCTCTGCCCCTCCAGGTCAGATTTCAGAAATCCATTTTAACAAATCACGGGCCCCGGGGCCCGATGGGTTTTCAGCAAGATTCTATAAACGCTTCCGACTACAACTGGTGGCCCCTATGGTCGCCCTCTTTAACTCTTTGAGGGTCACCGCCACAGTCACCCCCTCGATGGCCGAATCCATCATGATCCTGCTGCCCAAGCAGGGAAAAGACCCAAAAGACCCAGCCTCATACAGACCCATCGCCTTGATGAACATTGACGCTAACATTTACTCAAAAATCCTCACCAACCGCCTTTCAGCCATACTACCCAAAATAATCCACCCGGACCAATCTGGCTTTTTCGTCAATAGATCTACGGGAGACAATGTCTGCAGATCCCTGAACCTGATTGATCTTACAACCCGGAAATCACAGAAACTAATTCTGGTGGCTCTGGATGCTGTCAAAGCGTTTGACAGGGTGGACTGGACCTTTATGAGCCAAACAATGGAAGCCTTCCACATTGGACCCATGTTCCAGAAGATGGTCTTAGCAAACTATCAAGCTCCAAAAACCCTCCTTAGAGTCAACGGTGCCCTTTCCGCCCCGATAGCGCTTGGCTGCAGGACCAGGCAGGGATGCCTTCTATCCCTATTACTGTTCGCCTTGGTGATGGAGCCATTCGCCCAGAGGATCAGAGCCAACCCCAACATCAAAGGCCCTCAGACTGGGCTCACACAACATAAAATAGCCCTCTACGCAGACAACGTCCTGCTCACCCTCACAGAACCCGCTTGCTCCCTGCACCACGCCTTGACAGAAATTGACAACTACGGGAAGTCACAGGCTTCTCCATTAATTACCACAAGTCAGTTGCCTTGGGGTCTGGCCTGTCGCTGGGCGACCATGAGGCACTTGCCTCACTATGCCCCATACAATGGAGAGAAAACGCGATCCCCTATCTGGGAGTCCAGATCCTGGAGGACCCTAAAACGGTTTATCAAGCAAACTTCCCGCCACTCTTTCATAAATTGGAAAAAGACCTGAAGAGGTGGGCGACGCCGGAAATCTCCCTCATGGGGCGCATCACAGCGAGCAAGATGAATCTCCTCCCTAGATTTTTGTATGCATGCTCCGCTCTCCCCGTAACGATTCCGCCGTCCGCCCTTCAGGGACTCCAGAGGAAACTACTTCAATTCATCTGGAAGGGCAAAAAGGCCCGAATTCCTCTAAGAACAATGCTGGGTGACGCTTGCCTAGGAGGATTAGGAGTACCCGATCATCAGAACTACCAAATAGCGGCCCAACTAGCCCACATTCATGCCTGGCTAATATCTTCAGGGCGCCCCCAATGGGTGGAGAACAATCCCGACTGCCCCTCCCTCTACGTTTCCTCCCACACACTCCACCCCACCTCTGACAAAACAGAGAAGAATTACTACTCTCCACCAAACACACGCTAAAAGCATGGGACTGGGCACGGCAGCAACAAAAGATCCCGAGGGGCCTCGGTCCCTTCTCCCCGGTCTTTATGAACCCCTCTTTTGACCCCAGAACCAATCCCCACAATTTCAAGAGCTGGATAAGAGGAGGCCTAGAGTCACTGGGCCAACTTTTCACGGAAGGCCACCCGCGAACATTTGAACAATGTAAAGAGACCTTCCAGCTAAAAGAAACAGACAGGTTTACCTATATTCAACTTCGGCACTGGTGTTCTCACCCGCAAACCCGGCAAGCAGCAACGCATGCACCAACACCACTCGAACTAACAGTGAAAGATCTCCCGACCCGGGGAAGGATCTTGGCCCTATACAAACGCTTTTCGGAAGACTTTCTCAGTTCCAAAACCCGAGCAATGGCCCAATGAGAGGCAGAGCTAGGGCACCCGCTAACTGACCAGAATTGGGTGGATATTTGGTCACAAACTCATTGAGCGTCCTCCTGCATCGCAAACCGTGAATGTGCATACAAACTCCTACTACGTTGGTACTACCCCCCCTAAGGTGCCATTACATAAACCAGGCCTTGAGCCCCGCCTGTTGGAGACTATGTGGACAGCCGGGGTCCTTCTACCACATGTGGTGGTCATGCCCAAAGGTACAACTCTTCTGGTCCCAATGCCTGACCACATTCGCAGGCATCACCCAGAGGACACCCCCACTGGAACCTGAAACCATCCTTTTGGGGGACCCAATCCCGGGATGCTACCCAAGATCAGGAAGAAAGACCACACTCCTGACTCAATGCCTCCTGGCAGCGCGGATTGTGGTGGCCCGTACATGGAAAACCGCCAAGGGACCACTGATGGTGCTGTGGTGGGGGAAGATGTGGGACATTTTGATTGCAGAAAAGATAACAGCGGCTAGAGCCGGGAATCTGCATTGCTTCCAGGACACTTGGGCCCCATTCCTAGACTATAACCAGAGGTTCCCGGCCATAACCCACCTACCCCGGAACACCGCGAGAATTCTGGAAGGGACAGAAATGAACCGAGCGGAAGAAGAAACATAGGAGGGATGGGCTGGGGGGCGGGAGGGGTTGTGGGATGAGTATTATATGTTGATTTTGCCTGTAATGTATCGCTCTGCAAAATAAACAGTTTTAAAAAAAAAAGAAATGCAGGATTATCTGACTGATATGATAGCACGTGTCATTTTTATGTCTCAACAGATACAAGTCGGGAAGGAGGGGTCAAAGAAGAGCAAGGAAGACGACCAACAGCATGACTCACAAACTATTCCCAAGCCTCCCGGATTATATGAGGGAGATCTAGGTCTTGTAAAAAGCTTTTTTAGAACATGGAACAAATATAGCTTTGATTACCCATTTCTAGTTGGAAACGCCACCGCTACAGCTGTCAAGGTTCAAGGAAGACGGGCTTGGCTTCACCTCAGTGACATTAAACTCTACAAAGGTGAGACCCCCCCTGCCGGCAACCCCTGAAGTGGAAGAAAAGGTGGAAGCAATGAGAGTGCGGACGAGGCCGGCTATAATGAACAGACTGCAGCTCACAGGAGAACAAACATAAAACATTGGCTTTTTCTTATCCAAGGAACTCTATCTGCACAAGCAACCAACTTGCACATGATTGGTCAAAAACCCAATGCCATCCCTGCAAGGATTATTCCAGGCAATCTTTTACTATATGGTAATTTCTTACCCAGCGCTCCAATCCCGAAACATCACACTGGTAATACTCTGAAAACCCCAAGACCTACACTTATAGCAATTGTTATACAATTGTTAAACAATTCATTTTGCACTGAGATTGTCCAGTACAATACGTGTGTCAATTCTCTTTGCAGGTACAGACACTCACAGTTGGAGTACTGTCATTGAAAAAAAAGGGAATATTTACCTTTGTGAGATATATGCTGTTAGCACGCACAACAGCCAAACACACGTGCTCCTTTCCCGAAGGTGGACACAGTAGCAATTTTGCTTATAGCTACATTCTTTACATTACGTTTCTTTTATTTCTTTGCCCTTTTGCCTTACGAGAATTGGTTCTTTATAAAGAACCCCAACCATAGCATACTAATTTGACCCCCGTTCCTATAGTGAACAAAGTAAAATTCCAACCTGTCCCCATTATCACTAGTCAGAGTAAAAGACTAAAAAGAAGCGCAATAGAGGATTATCAGCACGTAAGTGACCGACTGTACAATAGAAACATATAATATGTGGTATCAACACATGACTCAAGTGGGGAGCGATAATTCTTTTGAGAGCTGTCATGTGTGTTCTCTCATTCCCTATTCCATGAGCTAACGTCCAAATCTTATGTATAAGGAACTGGGACCACAGCCCCAGAGAATCCCTGCGTCTCGAGAATTTTTGCAGATAGCCAGAAATCACCTTCACATAGACATGATTTCTCTGCCCCTGAGTCCACCATAAAGATGAACTGTTTGTTTGCTATCTCTGCCCCCACCAGTGGTTCCTCGTCTGGCCGTAAGGTAGTCGATAGGACTGGACATGCAAGTGCTCTCTGTGGGCTGTCCTAGTCTGTGTGGGTATTCGTTCCGGGGAAAGAGAAAATGTTTTCACTCAACACACACATTCTCTTATAGGGTGCAGGTGCACCATTAGCGGTAGTGACAAATGTGCGTGCATGTGTATTTGTCACTTGGTTCGGACGGGTTGGGTGTGTCCGTAAGCAATGTGGGGGGGGGTGTCTGAGGGAGTTGTATCCTGGTATGGGTCAGCTGTCTGGCTGCCCATCTGGGTTGTAGGGTCCTATGTGCAGCCCATAAGGACTACCTGGGTGGGGGTGGCCATACTGTTGTTCATTGCTATACCTGTGGTTGTTTTGGTAATTTGCCACCGCCCGAATGCAGCCCTCCCTTGCAAAGTGATCTCAGATGAGCTCACTGCAATGAAAGGATAATGAACATTTGCAACAATTCATTGCTGGACGTCCATGAGAGCAGGATTTGTGCAGAGCTGGCAGGGAGGTGGCGTGGGCCAGGGCTGTCTGTGCAAGGCGCTGGACGTGGGATAGGCAGCTTTTGGAGATTATTTTAAGGCCGAGCAAAATGATGGCGTCCTTCGTAACACAAAATGGAGTCTCCATATAGCACCAAAGGCCTACATTAAGGCTGTGCTGGGAGTTCCATCTGGTCACTACAAAATGGCCAGATGTGTATCTCTATGAAAGGGTGGAGGGGCATGGACTCAGTGAACTGTGACCTGACGCGGGTGGGGGTCGAGGGAGCGCAGGCATATTAGTGGAAATGGATGGGCACATAAACTGGGGCCTGCTCTGGTCACACATAGGGCAGTGAGCTCATCTGCAACGAAAGGATACTGAACATTTGTAACAATTCATAGCTGGACTTCCGTGAGAACAGGGCATGTGTGGAGCTGGCAGGTAGGTGGAGGGGCTCAGGGCTGTCTGTGCAAGGTGCTGGGCATGGGAGAGGCAGCTTTTACAGGTCATTTTTAGGCCTATCAAAAAGATGGCATCCTGCGTAACACAAAATGGAGTCTCCATATAGCACCAAAGGCCTGGTTATCTGTTTGCCGATTTGCTATTATTTAGCATGATGCACGCAAAGAAACAGTGGTGACGTCTCCCCCCTTTAGTACATATGGAATCAATTTCATGCGGGATGGTGACAGGGCAGGATAGACCACCTCACCCCCAATATTCCCCCCTTTTGTTACTCCTAAAGTAACAAATACCCGCCTCTAGTACGTCTACGTTCCTCTGCCCTCTTTACTGCTTCATCCCAAGCAGAGGTATCCTTTATATGCATCCAGGCTGTACACACATTTAGTCTTCCTACTGCTATTTTTCTGTGTGTGCCAATTAGGGTTGAGGTGTTGCACAAAAGCAGTACCTAACAGTGCAATGATGATGGTGACAATCGGCAGTCAGAATGTGGCCAAAATAAAAAATGTAAACACAAAGAACGTCCAGGTACAAACTGGTAAACACAATGAGCACAAATACTGCATGGTCATAATATATAACCCAGGAGATGAAGTAGGTAATTTGTACCACACGACGATTAAAAAATCCTTAGACCTTGAAAATTGAAAATTATAAGGAGGTATGGGTGGATCTAGATGGGGATAGAGATTGCATTTACATGACCTGCACCCCTGAAGAATATGCTAGGGGTGTGGAGATGTTGCAAAATGTTTGTAGAGCCTGGATGCCTATAAAGGGTACCCCTGCCTGGGATGAAGCAGTAAAGAGGGCAGAGGACCATAGACACACCGGATGAGGGTATTTGTTACTTTAGGAGTAATGAAAGGGGAGAATGTTGAGGGAGAGGTGGTCTATCCCTCCCCCCTTGCCATTTCCGCGCAGAATGGATTCCGTATGTACCAAAGGGGAAGAATATTTAAAAGAATGTATGTTTTATGTTTTATGTTGTAAGTACATTTGTCAGTTGGTCATGTAAATTGTTCAATGGTTTATGTTTTATGTGATTATTCTGAAATTAAGTAAAAAAATATTGCTAGAGTGTCTTGTTACATATATACACATATGTATACATATCAATAGAGAAACCCAATAGCTAAAAGTGACAGTGAAAAAGGGATTGAATAAAAAAGTAGTTGTAAATTGCGGGAATGGATACCCCACTCTCGCACATTTGTAAACACCTCCCCTTGTACAGTTACCGGATAAAGAAGTATCATAGCCAATGGGTAATGGAAACAAAGGGGGAGGGATCGTCCCATGCATGGCTGGAAGAAGGGTCCTTTAATAAGGAGATCCTAGAACATTTAGCCACTTATCTGGCGGCCAAGTATAAGGGTAAGCGGCTCCAAAATAGGCGAGAAGTGCTAGATTAGCGGAGGATGTTCGAAGAGACACCTGCTACAAATAATAGGGAAAAGGGGACTCGACCCCAAGTATTACCAATCGAGGGTGAGGAGAAGAGAGCGAAGGGGACGGAGGAACCTAAGAAAACGTGTGTAAAGCTTCTCGATTCAAAGGGCTTTATAGGGTTTTGACTTGCTGTTGTTCCCCCATATCTCCCACTTGTCTTGTTCTTTATATCTTGTTTGTTTAGATCTCTCTTGTCTGGATCGACTGACCATGGCCTCCATCAGAGTGTGCTGTTGTTTTTTTAGATATTTTAGCTTCCATGTTGGCTCTTCTTGCTTCCAAAGTTTCAAAATGGTAACTTTGATCAGCAAGCCTTTCTACACATTCTTCGTATTCTGTATCGACTATGGTAATGTTACAGGATATGTCACTATCGGTGTCAGGGGCGTCGTCATCCGCATTGGTGGATAATTTTAGGAGTGGATCAATATCCCGTTCTAAGTGCTCACTTCTTGTTTCTATTTGGGGCACAGTCATCTCAGTTTCTTTTATCCTTTTATCCTGTCATTTTGTTTCTTTGTTGAGTTGATAAAAGCACTTTACTCTGTGGGTGTTCCGATATGGATCTTGGGTTTCTGATAAAGTTTCATGTACTGCCACTCGCTATTTGTTTGTGTCTAGGCAGGTTCTTTGTTTTTTTGGTTGTGCGTCCATAATAAGGTTGTAGTTCTCTTTGTTGGAGGTTGCATCTGTTTTGCTTTCACATGTTTTTTTCCGGGTCCCTTGTTGCTCAATGTGGGACAAGTGATGGAACAGACGACAGTGCAATCGTTTCTGTGTCTGATGTATGACCTACCGTGCAACTGCTTACATTCGGTATTATAGGACATATCTCAAATTGCGGCATGCACTGGCCTTGCAGGAAGTCTGTATTGACTTGAACCTGGGCATGTGACTTACTTTTTTTTCCATGTTTTGTGTTCTCAGTAGTTTGACAGTGTGCCTGAAGCAAGCCAAGAATGCTCGTTTGTCTTCTCTTGCCTCTTCTATTAAATTGATTAAGGTTTTGAGAATGACACTTTCGGATTCCTTCTCTCTTGCTCTCTTCCCTCTCGCTGCTTCAATATGTGATTCAACGAATATTAATTTTGATTGCAACAGAGCAATAAGACTTGTTTGATCTTTATAGTTTTCATGAAGAGATTCGTATAGTTTGAGAAATGGTGACAGTGTTATGGTTACCATTGAGACTAGTGCTGCTTGTAGGTTGGCGCACTGATATTCCTGTGTCAAAAAAGTGTCGTGCTTCCCACTTTTTGAACCGGGGCACAGCTCTTCAAGGGCCTGCCCCTTTATCCCAATGTTTTTTGTTTTAAACTTTATTTTTTAGTATGCTTGACACTGCAACAAGAAAACAAGCAACCTACGGGATAATTGTAGGTAAACATTCAGTAAGCGCAGGCTGGCAAGAGATTGTACAAAGCTATAAAGATCCGGTTGATGGCACAGCAGTCAGAAATAGACATAACATAGTGACAATTAACGCAATTGAGCTAAACAACTGTAGTGGCTGTGGAAGCCCGGTCACTGGCATCATCATCTGCGTCAACAGTTAGGGAAGAGATATAAGAACAAAATGGGGACCAGACATTCCTGGGTCTAGACACCATTGGTTGCAGGCCTACCCAGCACTCCTCCGTATCAGAGGCCCACGTGACGGCCCGAAGCCACCGAGTGTGTGTGGGGACCCTGGGACGGAGCCAGAGCAATAGAATGCAATGAGTTGACAACATCATGCATAACCCAGCCAATTTCCTGGAGTCCTGCCCAAGCCGGGAAGTTTGTGAAAAAGACAGGTTAATGGAGATGGGGTAATAGTGCAGTCCAATATTGCAGACATGGTAGTACATACTTCCTCCCAGAACAGGGAGAGATGTGGGCAGGACCACATCAAGTGCATGTAGTTTGCGTCATCTGAACCACATCTTGGGCATATGAGCGGGTGGTCCTTTGACATCCAATGTAATCTGATCAGGGCGTAGTGAAATCAGTGGAGTACCTTGAATTGGATTAATTTAAATCGGGAGTTAAATGAGATGTCATGGATACGGGCACACATGCGGTCCCAGCGTTGGTCTGTCATTTCAATACCTAGATCCACGCCCCAGGTGTCTCTAAATTTAACAAAAAGGGACAGCAGCCTTAGTTTGAAGGCGGGTGTATAATCTGGAGACCTTTCCTCTAAAGGTCGTGGTGTTCAGGACCTCGGATAATATCAGGTCATCGGAAGGGATTGCATTGAAATCCGGGCACCTGTTTTTAAGTGAGCGGCGGAGACTGGCATATTGCAACCAATGGGAAGGTTTACCTCGTAAGGACACCAGCAAGTCTGGCCATTTGTGGAAGGTGACCTGGTCAAAGACATCTCGGACGACACCGAAGCCTGCGTTGGCCCAGGTACGTATTATTGTGGAGTCTATACGGGAGATTCCGGAAGGAAATTCCAAAAGGGAAAGTCACCATGAAAGGGATGTGAGACAGTGGACTGTTTCCACAACATGTTCAGAGCCATGTTCACCCTCCAGACTGAACACATCCAACTGATTTCCTCAGCACCACACCTACCGCTAAGAAGCAGCTATCATGCAATAACCACACCAGCTGCATACATATCTGGTGCGCCCACGTACCATACGACACTCTCTCTCTACTGACCTGAACTGCGGTTCCCGAGGGCGTTCAACCTACCAGCGCTTTGAGGTCATACCAATGATACATAAGGCGCTATATAAATGCCAAGTAACATAGCATAACATAACATAACGTGTCATGTGAGGCTCCGCCTGTGGCCACGCTCAGATAAGGGTGTGAAGGCCCAAAGAACGGGGAGGAGAAGCACCTCGGCCTGTGAGCCCCTCCCGGTGGACACACATCTCAAGAAGTGGAAAGAAGGCCCAAAGGACACCCCTCCCTCCTGGAACAATTGGGTGAAGCCCACCCACATGTGGCACCAGCATGGATCAGCACTCCAGACAGCAAGGGGAAGGACAGTGTGACTAACAATGTCAGAGGAAGACATCGCGGCCGGTTTATAGTAATTTCATCGAATTCTTACCATCGACAGACCATTCCATCGAATAAAATGCATTCAAAAAAATTGAATCGAATGCATTTTATTTTTATATTTATTTTTAATGGCTCCCTTTTTTATCTTTTAAAACCCATTAAAATTAAACGAAACCCTTTACCTTCAAAAAACATGCATTCAATGCTTTTTTTCAATGCAATTTTTTAGATGGAAAGTCATTCGATGGTATTGCATTCAATGCAATGACCAGGTACCATCCCAGCCACCATGCCTGCATGACTTTTGGAGACTTTTCCCCATGGCCAGGGTGATGTTACCCTGTGGCAGCTACCCCAGGCATTCGGCTTCATAGACACGGGTATCCTGGTGCCCCGGTGGGTCCAATGGATGAAGGACTTTCGGGTGTACGTGGGGGAGATGGGCCCCATGAATGAAAAAAGATAAAAAACATGATCACCTTAGCAGTGGGGGCCACTGTGAGAGACATCCTCTAAGAATTGGGTTATGAGGAAAAGATAATGTACCAGGAAATACAAGAAGCACTTAACACCTATTTTGCACCACACACCAATGTGGACTATGAGAGACATATCCTTCATACAACCATGCAGAAGAGAGGTGAAAACCATGGACAATTATGTCATGCAGCTCCGCATCCGAATGAAGCACTGTTCCTTCCACCGGTACTCCAGTGATGAAGCACTATGCTCCCAAGTCATCGTGGGGTGAGAATCTGCAGAATTCAAATGGAAATTGCTTCAGAAACAGAGGAGCCTCAATTAAATCCTAGTGATGGCCTGCACTGACTCAGCAGTCACGCAGTAGATGGTCGGCCTGGGACGAGTGAAGATCTCAACGGACACAAGAGATCAGGAGGTCGTCAAGAAACTAACACCAGCTCTACCGGACAAACCCATCCACTCATTGAAATCGTGCTACAGGTGCTGCTGTAAGTTTCCCCATGAAGGCACGTGCCCAGCACTTGCCCAGAAGTGTGCAGCATCCAGGGGTGACAACAACTACAGATCAGTCTGCAGAAATGCCCTGGCAGCAACCGCCCAGGCTGCCTCCCTGAGGAGCAGCAGACGCCATCCCAATCACTGACCAGACGACAGGAGATTGAGCCACAAACATAGAAGGTACCATCCCACGGAAAGCGAGAGCAGCTGCCAACCGCCCAGAAGATCGCCCCGGTCTCCTGACAGGTGAATCACTCACAGACCCCGACGGAGAGTCTGCTATGTGGAGATATGCATCAGGAAGTGATTCCTCATCCTCGCACGAAATTCAACAGAGGAAAGGATATGTGTGGGCACTTGGAAATGAGACAGAGTGGCAACAGAGCCCCATCTTAACCCTCCAAGTGCGCAACATACCGACTGAGTTTCTCATCGACACAGGTGCAACAGTGAATGTTCTGAGCAAAGAGGCCTATAATCGCCTCCCCCACCCACCAAAAACTGCGGCCCTCGAAGGTCGACATTTTCCTTTACGACTCAAACACACTCTTGCCGTGCTTGGACACTTTTACCATGGCCTGCAGAAACAAATCGCACACGGCCGTTATACGACTACATGTCCTCTCCACAGAAGCGAACAGTGGATGCATTTTGAGTTTCAAAACGGCCGTTGACATGGGATCATTCACATCTTATACCACATGATGGCCCACAATTATATGGCCACTGAAGGAGATGTCACTAAAACATATCTGAACCTTTTCAAAGGTCTAGGCAAACTGCGCAACTACAAACTGAGACTTTCACATTGATCCAGAAGTCAAGCCAGTTGCCCATCACTACAGGGGTATCCCAATAAACATTCTAAAACAGGTGGAGGAGGAACTGAGATGCTTACTAGACCTCCACATCATCGTGCCCATAGTGGGGCCCACCTCATAGGTGTCCCCGATTGTACCAGTTCCCAGGAAATCATCTGAGGGCTCCATTCGCCTGTGCGTAGATATGCGCCAGCCCAAGATGGCCATCTAGCGAGAATGACACCAAGCCCCAAGAATGACGGACATGATCCACCTCCTCAGTGGTGCAACAGTGTTCTTGAAGATCGACCTCAACAAAGGCTACCATCAGCTGGAGCTAGCCCGGGAGTCTAGATACATCACCACGTTTGTGACTGGATTGCAAGGATTGCAGCACCGTAGAAGCAGTCAATATCACTCTTAACAAGGACAAGAGTGAGTTCGGAAAACAAACCCTCAAATTCGTTGGCCACATATTTTCGGACCAAGGCATGCAGCCGGACCCAAAGAAGGTCAAGACACTACAAGAAGCCCCTCACCCAATGGATGTGTCGAACCTCAGGTCATTCCTGGGCCTCGCCAGCTACTGTTCGTGCTACCTGGAAATCTTTACGACAGTGAGCGCCCCACTCAGAGAACTGACCAAGAATGGTCAATAATTCATCTGGAACACAGAATGTGGGGCTGCTTTGCAGAAATACGCACTCGCATTGCCTCAGCCTCTGACCTGGCATACTTCAGCTCTGTTAAAAACACAGAAGTGACTGTGGGACTGGGAGCGATACTGGTGCAATATGACCCCAGAACCTTGCACATCAATAAAGTTGTGTCATATGCTAGCCACAGCCTCACCACCACCGAACAGAAATATTTGCAGGCAGAAAAGGAAAGCCTGGTGGTCATTTGGGCCTGCAAGCTCTTACAACAATTTCTATTTGGAAAAACATTTACAGTGTTCACTGACCACCAAGCCCTTCTCACCATGTATGGCAACCCCCAAGCTCAGATTCCACCACAGATAGAAAGATGGGGACTTTGTCTCCAGGATTACAAATTTTCCATTTGCCACAGACCGGGCAAGGACAAGAATCCAGCCGACTATCTCTCACGCCACTCCAAAGGAACATCTCTCCCGGAACACTCAATCGCTGATGCATATCTGCAATACATCATCCACCAGCTAATACCTTTCCCGATAATGTGGAAGAGGTATCAGGTAATATTAACCCCATATATATGGTCACCGTATATAATATAGCCGGGAAAAGGTTGTGGCGATATTATATGGGTGACCATATATATGGGGACAGGGGCAGCAAAGGTGTCCCCTGCATGTTACGTGCAATAATGTCCCCACAAAAAACTGCCATATTTCGGCAACATTTTTGCATGCCAATATTTCTGAGGGGACATTATTACATGGAACCGTGGAAGACGCTTCAGCAAGAGTCAGCAAGCGACCAAGTGCTGGCTAACCTCCCCCAATGCATCAGCCAAGGCAAACTTAGACAAAACGCTTAGCGGAGACCTTGCAGAGTGACATCAAAGTGATATCAAAGCAATGTTGTTGGTCCAAGAAGAACTCTGCACCACCGAAGACCAAATAGTCGGAAGTGGTGCGTAAGTGGTGTTGACGGTGGGAGACCCCTGCCAGCAGCACAATGACCACGCCATTATTTGCAACATTTGGACCTTTGCTGTTTTTTTCCTATTGGATTTGCTGTGCTGTGCCGTGAGCCTGTCCACTTAAGGCTCCAGAGCAGGAGTTTGAAGCAGCCTAATTCCGGGGGCGCCGGCGAAGGGTAGCCTGAACTCTCCATCCCGCTGCATTGTATTGGCATCTAGAGGAGCTGCACTACGGGACCAAGAAAGTGCACGATGAGTGACTCAACAGCATCATCAATGTTGCCGAAATATGGCAGTTTTTTGTGGGGACATTATTGCACGTAACATGCAGGGGACACCTTTGCTGCCCCTGTCCCCATATATATGGTCACCCATATAATATTGCCACAACCTTTTCCCGGCTATATTATATACGGTGACCATATATATGGGGTTAATATTACCTGATACCTCTTCCACATTATCGGGAAAGGTATTAGCTGGTGGATGATGTATTGCAGATATGCATCAGCGATTGAGTGTTCCGGGAGAGATGTTCCTTTGGAGTGGCGTGAGAGATAGTCGGCTGGATTCTTGTCCTTGCCCGGTCTGTGGCAAATGGAAAATTTGTAATCCTGTCTACCTGTATAGTAGTGGTGAAGGATCAGACCGTCTATACCAACCCCACCTAATACTGCCACAAAATAAAAAGCACCATGGACTCAGAGGATGCAGCTCAGGACACAGAGAATGAAGTGGAAGGGGAAAGCCGGCATATGACACCCGCGCAGGTGTGTACGTCCCCGCAGTGCTACCTCGATCCAAATGCCTTTTGAAGAAGTGCAATCTAAAGAAAGCCACCTGATCCAAGAATTCAACTGATTTGAGGGAGCTTTTCCAATGCACCCCCATAGAGGGAGACCGTGACAAGTCTTCTGGATCCAGCAAGGCTCTAGATTGGGAGGAGGATATTTGGGAGAATTTGCATGATCCACCTGTGACTCCCCCTCACATTGACCTGATAAAGGAACCGCTTAAGCGGGTATCGGATTCACAGGTTTAGTACGGTAATCCTGAGTATGACAGCTTGAAGGGCCCTCAATATACATCTAATGAAGAGATCCCTGCATCGATCTTGGCAGACCCCTCACCCGCTGCCTCTCTTAAGGGGCCTCCGGGGGTTATGGACGCCTTTACAGGCAAATACAAGCCTGGCTAATAGACTGATTCAAGACATCTCGAACCTTACGGGGAGAATCATGACGGAAAAAAAGAGAGGTCTATCCTTCATCATGGAGAAAATAGCAGCACTTGATGGAGATGTGCCAATGAATCTCCACTCCCCGACTTTAAAGACCCAAGAGGCAACTTGTCCACGTATGGAGGGGATAAAGATGGTGGACCTACTTAGTGAGTCTGCCCCCAGGCTTGAAAAAGAAACGCACTGTATGACGATTGATGAACACTCCTTAGGGAAAATCAGTGAACTCTGTAGTAAAGGAAGAATGGATGACGTCATCCACACCCAGATGTAGTCATGGCAGCCCTGAACATTGCTATTGCCCCCTTCCTAAAACTATATATGACCATCAACGACTCATTAAATTCGGTCCATGCATCGAGCATGGAAGTGAAGGAGCAGGTAAAGGATCTTGTTGGTTTCGTGAATAGACTGGACGCAAGACTCAAGAAGGAATCGGACATCTCTTGTCAATGGCAAAATCACCGATGTGATCTGGCCCGTCAGGACTCAAATGACAAACAGCTACTTATGGAGGCTATTTTGGAAGACCATAAGTGGATCAGGAAATCCACGGAGATAAAAGCTTCCTTGAGTATGAGGCCACTAGACAACCAGCTAGGGAAGCCTCTAATCAAATCTCCAGTTGCAAAAAATGCTCCGAAACAAGCCAGGGAACCCTGGTTGTGGGAAAAGGCCAATCGGGCACTGGGAAAGCAAAAAACGCCTCTAACGCTAAACTGGGCGACAACGAGGCAAACCAAATTATTCAATGATTCAATACCCAAATCAAACGAATAAGCCTATAATAACGAATATAGATTGCACTACTTCTCAAGCCCTCCCAAAGGCCTCTCAAAAGAAAACAAAAAAACAAGCATCCAAATGAAAAGCAAACGGCTCTCGGTCTTTCTTAAGGAATATTCAAACCCCACCCCGGGAAGAAATGATACCTCCAGCTAAGAAGCCGAGAAGAGAAATGAAACTAAGTCAAAAGACCCATGACCAGCCCCTACTGGAACCAGATCCATGAAGGGGATCTGACTGTGACCATGTCCCTGTAGTGGACTTGGACTCTTTGGATTGCTTGAGTGACCTGATTGAAATAATTAAGAACAATCAGGAGGAGGAATCATAGGAGAACATCTGCTTGACAGACTGGCAAGTCATAGACAAATATTCAAAGCCGGTTGATAAAAAGGAAAGAAAGTCCACAGACAGAAATACACCAGAAAAGAATGAGAAAAGAAGGAAAGACCGAAAGAAGTATGCGCAGGGTAAAAGTCAGTCGAGGAAGGCCGGTAAACTGTCTGACCTCCTACGACAAATGGAGGATAAAAGAACATCAAGAATTGAACATGAAGTTGAGACAGCAAGATCGTCTAATCGGAACGACACCGAGCACCACTCGCATACAAGATCTCAGGATCTTTTAAGAGGTTTGGAAAATCGAAGACAACAAAGACAGCGAGAGAGAACACCATCTCCCAGGCCGTCCAGTAAGTATGAGAAGGGGAAAGAGAGGTTACTAAAAAGGCTCGGAGATCAGCCGGCCCAACTAGATTTTTCAAGATTAAAGACCCTAAGTTTCTACCAAGTAAAATTAGAAAGGACTACAACAGATCATAAGAAGATCCTCTTGAATAGAAAAAATACTCTAACACTGCTGAATCAGCTGATATCCTCAGGGAACTTACTACCTGATGATATAGCAATCATTGAATTTACAGACGAACGCAGATCGGATGTAATCACCATGCACGTAAGATTGCAGAGAGTAAAGGACTTGGTGATGTCAACAAAGGACAAGCTGCGGGACATAGGCTTCAGGCTTAGTACCTTGGAGGTTGAGGGCAGGAAGACAACGGCCGAAGGAATCCTCTCGAACCGGGCAAGAACGGTCCAACCATAAAATCAAACCAATGGACATAAATCCATCGATGCACCGGCAAAGGCATCCTTCAAATCCCCCAACCAAAGAAATCCACCGCACCGAAGAATCCCGCAGGGATAGGTCCGTAAATATTTCCGGAGGGACGACCATCTGACATCCCTCCACCCATTGAAGAACAGTATTCTGACCAAGTTTAGATACATGGTCGATAGCTCAAGATCAAAAGGGAAATATTTAGGAACCAATGACACCAAACAGGCGCAGAGCGATAAGAGAGCAACAAAGCCAGACATCAGGTTGGAAAAAAAGAAGCAATAGACCCTGCAGGATGGAATCGACCGTAGACCTCTCCTGGCCTCATGGAACACCAGGGGTTTTGGACATCTATTCTCAGAGGAAAGTGACTTTTTCAGCAGGTTTGAAATTATATATTTGCAGGAAGCTTGGTTAAGAACAACCCCACTATGCGAGGGATATCAAGCCTTCATTAACCCTGCATTGAAAGGCCCGATGGGGAGGCCCCGTGCTGGGCTCTTGAGTCTAATTAAAGAGGATTGTGATTTACAAGTATTGGACCATCAAACACCCAACTCATACATCCAGGTGTTAATATTGGTAAAAAAATAGAGGGTGCCAGGAGATCAGACTCCTTTTAATCAATACATATCGGAGTAGCTCCGAATGTGATTTGATGTGGTGACCTGAATTTGAAGTTCTTGGACAAAAAAGGTCAATTGAAGCAAAGATCAAACCTGGAAATCTGGGAAAATAGATGGATCACAGAAATGAATATTACAGAAATGGCAATGCTAAATGGGCAGACACAAGGTGACCTTCCAGGTGCAGACACTTGGTTTGGTAATCTAAGTAGTGCTTACTTGGATTACTGCTTTGTGACAGGAAATACACTTAAGTGGATTGAATCACTCACCGTAAAGAAACAGTCTACCAGCGATCACGTGCTGTTGGGAGTGGAACTTTTGTGGAAATCCAAAGAGGTGACCCAATAAAACATTTGCCCAATAGAACTATCATGGGGCATCTGCCATTCCTAAATTAGTGACTCATGTAGACAAACACATTAAAAGGAAAGGAACCAGAATGCAGTGGACTACCGTGGATGCTGAAGGAATTTGAATTTAAGAGAGATACAAACAAAATCACAGCAATTGTAAGAGAACATGCATATAACATAGATCTGGTCAAAAGGAGAAGGGAATATCGAGCCGAGCTTAGAAGAATCTGACAAAGAAACTCACCTGATAGAGAGGAAAGATCTAAGCAATATAAACAACGGTATAACAACTGGCTAAAATCCTCTAAGATCTGGAGAGCACAGGCAGACGCAGAACAAATGTTAGCTGCGATCAGCACCGCTAATACAAGGTCCCTCTGGGAAATCATAAATAAAGGCAAAGAATTCCAGCCTGCCTTAGTTACCAACCAAGTCTCAAAGGAAGATTGGACGAAGTACTACATGGCCCTCTTTAAAGTTGAAGAAGCCCCAAAGCTCACCCAAAGGAAGTGTAAACCTTCCCTCTGGATCATAGAGATCGACAGGGAAGACATATCATCAAGACTGAAACAATTGAGTTCCTCAAGAGCTGCTGGTCCCGATGGCATTTCTAATTACATGCTAAAAGAAAATGGGGAAGCATGGAATGATTTTATCCTGACTCTATTCGAACAGGTCACGAGAACCAGATCCATACTGCAATCCTGGAAGGAAGCCTTGATTGTCCCAATTTTCAAGAAAGGAGACTGCATTAAACCCAGGAACTACAGGCCTATCGCCCTTTCCGATTCCATTGTGAAGATCTTCTCCTCAATCTTGCTGAGAGACTTGAAAAACTGGGCTGTTAAGGCAGGTATTTTGGACAAACGCCAGACGGCCTTCATGACTGGGGTGGGCACCTCTTTGAACTTGTTTCTACTAAACTTGCTAAAGCTACGTGCTCTAGAAACGAAAGGCAACATTTATTTAGGATTCATAGACCTTGAACAGGCCTTTGACACAGTCAGAGAGATCTTTTGTGGGCCAAACTGGAAAAATGGCACTGCCCAGAAGACCTCCTGGAAGCAATAAAAGCGCTTTATACCAACACATCAATCCAAATAATCGTCTCAAAGCGAGGGGACACAACAGAGAAGATTCTGACGTTTAAGGGGATCAAACAGGGTTGTGCGCTAGCCCCTTTTCTATTCGTCCTATACTTGGAGGACATAAAAGCATCCCAGGAAAAAGTGCGAGCATTTCAACCGAAGCTTGAAGGGACTGAACTTCCTTGGATTCTTTATGCAGATGATGTCGTTTTTATAGATCAAACGGCAATAGGGTTCCAGTGGCGTATAGTGGAATTCAAGAACTATCTCGACCAAAACAAAATGAAAATCAATGCAGATAAATCAATGATCCTGGTAATGCAATCTGCATTAGGCGCCAGGAAGAAAAAGACCCCCTTCATTTGGAAAATCGAAAGCCAGATCTTGAAAATCGTTGATAGTACAACATACCTTGGGATCCGAATTAATAAAAATATCAATGAACAGGCGCAATATAATTTCATCAGGGAAAGGCTAGCTAAACTAACAAACCAGGGGAGGGCCCTGCATCAAAGAACCATAACTTACTCCATGATTCTGATCATCTCCTTTTACAAACAAAAGGTCATACCTATCCTGACCCACGGAGCAGAGACATTTCTAAATCTGTCCTGGGCAGTATGGGGGAAAATTAAGGCCTATTTTTGGCAGAAAATTCTCAGACTTCCAAACTGCCTTAAAGTGATAACAATTAGACATGAGTTAAGACTTCAATCTATGGTCTCGATAGTCTTATGGAAAACACTCTCCCTCTATCGCAAATGTCTATTGGACAATCCTCCAATCCCTTTTGAGATTTTGGTAAACTCAAGAAACAACAAGGGTGAGAAACTTTTTTGTATCTGGAAACAGAAATGTAGTCATCTGCTACTACAGAACAATATTTCAATAGAGACACTCAAAGATAATCCGGATAAGGCCAAGAAACTTCTGCGAGAGAAGGACTGGGCTGAAAATGACTCCCAGAAGGCTCAAAATATCTAATGTCATATCAACTGGGAAAGGAAAAATGTAACCTCCCCCCACCCCCGTACCTTACAAGATTCCCCTCATCTCACTACAGGGACCTACTGATGCGCTGCAGACTTAATTTACTGCTGTCAAGAGAAGTACAGTGCTTAAGAAGAATGATTAAAACGCAATACGCATGGTGTCGCTTCTGTAGGATCCCTGAAGTACTGGAAACCATGAGGCATCAGACACTCTCTTGCCCAGAATTCCAAAGAATAAGGAGTCTATATTGGAAGGACATTCCTGCCCTGCTTGATACCACCACCGAGGAGGAGTGGTGGGAACGCCTGATGACCGCTGATAAAGTCAGCCAGACATTAGACACCCTTAAACTGGTGGAACAGATTTTTCAATCCCTAAGGGAGGGTGACGAACAGTTTAATGATAAACAAGGTAATGAGGAGGTCACCTAAAGAGACTCAAATGTAACGATGGAATAGTACATTTCTGTATGTTAAAGGTTGACATTTTGTGTCTGACCAATAAAACAAAACAAAAAAAATAAAATAGTCACGAAGGGCTGTCAAATCGTTCTGCACAAGTCACTGCGCCAACAAGTGGCCGAGCTGGCCCACGAGGGACACTAAGGTGTGGTCTCGACAAAGAAATTACTGCGGCAGAAGATTTGATTTCCAGGTCTATACAAACAAGTTGACAACACCCTAAAAAACTGTGTAATATGCTGCGCTAAAGCGCCAGCTCCACGCCCAAACCCACTGCTAATGTCCACACTACCCAGGGGTGTATGGGAAGAGCTAGAGGTTGATTTCTTTGGACCCCACCGAGACGGCATGTGTGCCCTGGTCGTGATGAGTACTCAAGGTACCCGGATGTACAAATAGTACTGTCTACAGCACCGACAGCGGTCATTCCAGTCCTGGACCACATACTCATGGCCTATATCTTCCGTCAGGTGATCAAATCTGACAACCGCCCACCGTTTACCAGTTTGGATTTCACAAAATTTGCCCAATACATGTGTTTCAAACACTGGAAAGTTACACTACAGCTTGGAGTTAAGTGACATAGTGCTAGTACGCCAGACCCAGAGAAGGACGGGAGACTCCCGTTTCGCACGCACCTAGCCCTCTCACAGTCACGAAAGTGAAAGGTGCCATTGTCATGGCTATGGATGAGGAAGGACAGGCAATCACAAGAAATGTGTCACAGTTCAAGGAATGCCATGGTGCAGTGACACCCTGGGAAGCATCGGAGGATGAACAGGAAGACTGTGTGGACACATGGGTTCGGGACGATTCCAATGACCCATACTGGGGAGATGAGGAAGTCTTGGGCGGAGTGGTCGCAGATGACAATGGTGAGTGGTTTGCAGACAGACCCCCCTCATACAGCCCAGAACTGCCAACAGCAAGCTGCACCTTGCAGCAAAAACGAAACCCATAAGACTCATTGAAGAGATTGGCTAATATCAGTCTAAGTGTTTAAAAAGGGGGAAGTTTGTCATATTCAGACATGGTTCCCATCCGCATCGTTATGTGGAAGGTGGGTTTTGGCTGCGGGCGGGACCCAAGGAAGGGGAAGTGATGGGGAACTGGGAATAAGGGAGTTAGTTATCATGAAAGTTGAGTTGAGACCAGTTCAGCCGTGTAAGCCTCATTATTGAAACGTGTGAATGCTGGTACAGCGCTGCTCACATTGACAAGGAGATGCTTTCATTTTTCTGCTTTTGCCAACATGGCAGATCTGATTTTTATCTCCTGAGATTGCCTTTCTACACCCACCTACCTGCCCATGCCCACTTTCTGCCCCACCCACTCTCCTCTACCCCACCAGTCCGCACTATCTCCACTCCCTACCACCACTCTCCACACCACCAACCCTACCCCCAGTCTCTTCCCATCCAGACCATAGCCCTACTCTCTCTATCAACACCCACCCTACCTCTACTTTGTCTACCACCACCCACCCTACTCCAAATCTATCACCATCCACCCTACGCCACCCACACTCTCCCTACCTCCACACACCCGACATCCCACTCTCTCTAGCCCTACCAACCTCACTCTCTAGCCCCACCTACCTACCCAAACCCCACTCTCTAGCCCCAGCTACCCTACCCTTGCTCTCTCTACACCCATCCAACCCTAACTCTCTCTACCTCCATCCACCCTACCCTCACCGTCTCTACCCCTCCAAGCCACTCCCCTCTCCATACCCCATCTACCCACCCAACCTCCTCTTTCTCTACTGAACCCTACCACCTCTATTTACCCCCACAACCCACCTTACCCCATCCTACCTTCTCTTACTCCTTCTCCCTATCCCCTCTCATCCTTCTTCTCTCACTCTCGCTTTATTTACTACCCTTTCTCGCTCATCTTTCCTCCTGCTCATCATCGATGTCACCCTCTATCAATGGCTTCCTCCCTTACTCTATTCCCCTTCTTGTTCTATTGGACACCTGCACCCCTTATCACACCCTCCTTTCAAACTTTGCACTCTCCTTGCAGCCGGGTGCCTATAAATGCAAAATGCAAAGAACAACGGAAAATGCCAAAACTATTGGCATTGCCAATGCTTCTTTTATATCATGACGGTCGTCATGTATCGGCATGACAAGCCATTGAGAATACTAGCAGAGTAGAGTATAAACTGCCTCAGATACATCTATTGAGAGAGAATAAAATATTAAGAAAACATTGCTGATTTTCTCTGCTTTTAGGATCATTCAACGCCATCACCCTAGAGTTGTTGGTCCACTGGAAATTACGAAATGATGCAGTCAATAATATCCATTTTTGGAATCAGTCACCGCTGCCGGACAGTTTGCCAGATTTCGCAAGTGGATGACAGCCTGTCCTGGAGCATTGTGTCTGGATTCTGATGATGCAATGGCTACAGGACGTCTCTGCACAGTCGTGCAACGCATTGCGCTGGGTGGATCGGCTGGGATCTCGGGGAACATATCACAAACCCACGCTCAAACCCTGTATCCTATCTCTTCCTGCAACTCTTATTTTCATACCAGTGGACTTTGGACCTGTGGTCCCTGAATTCACTGTATCCAACCTGTGCCTGTTGGTTTATGATAGCAGAGTCACCTTTGGAAGCAATGCATTCGTTGACCAAAAGAGGGGGGTGGCCAACACAGGTGGGAGCTATTTCTGCAGCGAGCACTAATAATTAGGCAATTTAGGAGAAGGTCTGGGTGCAATAGCAGAAAGAAAAAACTAAATTGCAGAAGCGGATAGAGAAACTGTCCAAACATCTCCGTTCCACCTTCCTATTTTAGGCTTGTTTTGAGATGGATTTTGGGCTTTTTGTGCAGTAGAAATGGGAATGCGGTACCTAAACCCAAACTAATTCAGTAAAATTGTAATCCCTGCAAAGTCCCCCATGGATTCCAATGTGGAACGGTGACCTACACCGGCTACCAGCACTCGGTCTCCAGCGGTAATACAGCCAGACCGAGTTCTGGTATAAATAATTCTGTGTGGCGGTATCCTGATGGATTTACAGCCAGGATTCCGGCAAACTTATAAGGAGCCCCAGAGTCTGTTAGTGATTTTATAGAGGCTAGTGTGCGCCACTCAGATCATCCGAGGGGTTCCATAATTGTACACCTTGAAATGGGAATTCTTTCCTACTGAACGTGAAAGCATCCGATTTTCAGCCAGTTGTGTATTCAACTATTTTTGGGGACATTTGCCATTTTGGAGGATTTTTTTGCATTCAATAAATGGTCAGAGGTCAGGTTTTACCAGGTTTGAGATGAGTAAGGTTCAGTTTGGCTGAAAGGCAGTATTCTATATTGGGGCAGTCAGGCATGAGGCAGGCGTGGCTATAATTTACACAGGCAGGCCCTCAGGCAGGCTGTGCTGCAGGCACGGCAATTGCTGAAGTGGAAAGTCATTACCGTAGATTTCTTCAAATACCATTTCACCGAAAATGGTAGGGGAAATGGTATATGTGTAATGCATAGTAGGTGGGGTGTGGGATAAGGGTATAAGTTAGGGTAGGGAGGGGTGAGGTGGGACTGCGAGGCTTGCCCCCACCCGCATTATATTTTATAAGTAGAAAAAATAAAATGTAAATTTCGTTTTTCAGTGAAATGGATTCGGTGAAATCTCCATTAAGTGAAATATATTCCAAGAAATCACATACATCTGTGGAAAGTGGCTTCCGCTACAAGAAAACAAGTTTTGGGCTTTTACTTTTTTACTTTTACTTTAATCAATTTATAATGTGCATCAGTGAACCGGATGCTTGAGGACACAGACAAATAACGCATAACAAGTACAGCACATAATAAAACACAGAAAAAGATACTCTAGTCCCAACAAGGGAACAAGAAGAATAAGGTCCACAGAGCAGTGGAAGCAGGCGTTACCTGAACTCTGACACTGAGTGTCCTTACAGCTATAGCAGGCTTCCCATTCTAGAGAGTATGGCCTGACATCCTTAGCAGTATTCGGGCCATTGCTAGCAAAGGTTTGATCCTAGGGGACATCAGCCTCTGGTTGTATCAACCCGACAGTCCCAATACTGGCCTTTTCAAACAAGCCATGGGTAATCGACAATCAGAATCAAAGACTCCTCTTGCCTAGATGTCAATGGCACGCTAGAAAATAAAAAGCAATGGCAATGCCAACAGTTTGGGCTTTTATGTAGGCATGAGAAAAGCACTTGCAAGGCACTGCTGAAGTGGTATTAACTGGCTATAGATGGTAGCAGTTGCAAAATGGTGCAAGTACCCGGGCATCCAATAGCAGTGCCTGACAAATGCCTAATACTTACCCAAGCCAAAACTATTGGCTTTGCCAATTCTTGTTTTTACAGGACTTCAGTGAAGGACACACATAGTGCTCATAAACCAAGTGGCTAATGGCAGAACAGGTTGAGAGATTTTGATTACACTAGTAGAGCCTTTACAGTTCCAGTTAAGTCATTAACTCTCAGAAGACTGCTTTGAAAAAACTCTGGTAGACAGTTCAAGTGCAAGGATTGATGGTAAGGATTGATCAAAGCCAGCTCAAAGTGTACCCAGGATGTTGTGTTTTGGGCGGGAAGGGGCAGGAAATGTGTGGTAGTGGTCATAGGGATTAGCATGGCCAAGGGCAGTCGATGGGTGGGTAAATAAACCAAACAACACCTACAAGCGTTGTGTCTCTCCTCTTACGCCATTTCTCCCTGGCTGTACTCTAATGCAATAGTTACAGCTTATAGGGGGCACTTTAGCGACACTTAATAGCCAAAACTAACCATGTGGGCCTATGATGATCACACAACCATTTACTACTCAATGTATGGGAACTACCTATTCACCACCTCCCAGATTGGAAGAAGTACCCAGAAAGAATGAATACACCCTTCAAAGACAAATACAGAATGTGAGCAACAAAACCTATCCCAACATTTTAGCCCTCCCAAAGTCGGATACCACCCTACGTAACAACGGTACCTTCCTACTTGATAATCCGAGGAAAGAAATTCTAAAAACACTCAATAACATTGCCTCAAAGAAATCCAGAAAGATAAAATCACTAATTCAGAGGCTCAATGAGGAATTGGCCATATAAAAAGAACAGCATGGAACCTGAACATAAGTTGAGGAAAAGCAAGCCACCCCCCGAAATACTAGCATGTATGATACATAATAAATACTACTGCAAGAGTATTGTATGGAAAAAGCAGGTCTTTCAAAGCTGCATTGCAGGGAATTAATCATTCCGCACCAAATCAGAAGCTTCCAGAAACCTTCAGTGGAGTTACAGAACACCCTTGGAACCAGCTATCAAGATATGTTGATGTGCTCGGTACAATCGGTTGTAACACTTTGAACAGGTAAATGGCTAGGGGGTGAAATACACTGTCTGTTCCCGCTATTATTGGTCTTAATGGCAGATTTCTCAAATCTTTATGAATTTTAGGGAAACCGTAGAACATCAGTGTGATCCGTAACTGTTTAGTTAGGAAAGCTTTTGTCTTTTGGTTAATCCATTAATTGTGGAGAGCTTTATCAAGTATCTCTTTGATGTCTTATATTGTTATGGAATCGATATTTTACCCATGAATGGATCGAACATTAGATCTTTAATTCATTTATGAGACCCTTTGAATCACATTTATAATGATGTTAACATTAAAAGTGGGATTGTGTGTTCAGACACCTAATTATTTGGGAACTGCCATCCTCCGTGTATGAATGTTATGCAGTATCCTGCTTACTCGAATGTTATCTATCATATATTTTGATATTATAGATTACAGATGATGAGACTGATGTTTAGGATGCTCTTACCGTAGAACAGTGGGTACAATGGGCACGGCTTACTTATATAATGGCTAGAAGGTGAACATGATCAATGAGTATTTATACAAATGGATTGCCAACCACTAGTCTATATAGAGCCATTCATTTTTCCCTTACATATTTTAAGACTTCTATTCTCAATGTATACTCTACCTACTACTGGCATCATTTGTTTTAATTTACAGTATTTCTATTTGTATTAATAATCTTCAAATCTCTTAGAATTGGACCCCTGATAGAATCGCGCAACTGGAGGGACATTTGGCTCTATACTTTATTGACATTGGCTGGGTAGTAAACCCTTTGTTAGTATCACACATGGGATGAAACACCTAGTACAGCTCCTCACAGTACTCCAGTTTCCATCACTTAAGGAGGAAGCTCACAGAACAGATGCATATTGCTTTGCCTCTGTTATCCATGGGCGTAGACTGTTGTTTACATTGTGACATCATCATGCCATGACTTGATGACGTCAAGGACCACGTTGTAAATAAACGCAGCCATTTTCATATGTTCACGCATATGCTGATATCCAGGAGAGGGACAGGAATTCTGCGGTTCAGAAGTAACCTAGATATGGATTCTCTGGCACCTTTATATCCAAATCTCTCCATTAGTCCACCTTAATCTAATCCTAGTAAAGACACTAGATAGATCTTACACCTATGTAGTCCTCTTATTTCTCTAATATATCTGCAGCCTCTAGCTTGTACTCTGAACGGGTGATGATACTGGAAAGTGATTCAACACAACCTTCAGCATTCCCTGAAAGAGTGGACGTTTTGATCAGAGACTTTTAGAACTGAAGATCCATTTGTGATCCACAGCATGATGAATTCTTGTTAGATTTCAGCACATTTACTCACACCTATTTTAGAGGTAAGATTTCCTATTACGTTATAGCCTGTGGGAAATGATTAGTTATATGTGCCAATACAGCCTTTGCTGCAGGGCACAGATCATAATCGAGTTGTACCTTACACACTTGTTTTTTCCTAGATTGATAGATAACACATTGGACATCCATCCTTGAAGAGGGTTTTCTCTTTGGAGGAATTCTACACACAATGAGTTTTGACTCACTCTATAATCCAGGTGAATAATGTCTCTTGAACATGGGAGTTGGTATATTTTAAATACTTTGAAATTTGAATGATTTTGTATTTGAGAGATTGATATAATGAAATGTTGTTGATCTTAATTTGTAGAACTTACCTTGTAGAACATAGAGATTGAAATGAGCTGGAATCATGAAATAATGTTGCTCCTGACGAAGGGGTAATCCGTAAACGAGTAGAGCTCTGTTCTATATATTGTTTCATTAAAATAGTTTTGAAAAAAATTGTTTCTGAAAGAAAAATGCTGCTTTGGTTTCTATTACAATCAGAAAAATCATAGAGTTAATTGAATTTGGACTGCATTGCAATGAAGTGGTGTGCAGGGGATGCGAGGGTCCTTATTACTCTGGGAATCTTCTTCTGCTCTTTTGTAGCTTGCCGCCTTGTGCCAGTGTGGTATTACTCTCTTCTGCACCCCAAGATTATCAAATTATCAATTTAACTTAGTTTACACATAACTAACCAAGGTGTGCAACATCAGTGTGACTCTTTCTCTCCATAGCTTTACCACAGCCATTATAACGCTGTTTTATTAATCTTTCAGCCGGAGCGGTCTGAAGTGCAACGGCAGCCAGACTTTTCTGTATTTAAGTGATACAAACTGCCCTTGGTCTTCTCTTATCTGTATGTTTATGGTGTCAAAATGGTTTTTACATGCAGGAACATAATCATATGTGTTGTATTGATTGTTCACAATATTGTTGTTGTTCCCTTTAATCTCCATGGTTCTAAGTAGCAGGGCGTAGATATCCCCCACCCGTTGATACTCCACAACATCACTATAGAACAATAAGCTATAAAAAACCCTGTTAATGTCAGCACAGGTATTATCCCACGGTTCTTTATTTCCAATGTGTTGCAGTGTTCAATATGTTGCGCAGTCTCCCCGGTGTTGAAACAGATGGGTCTGGACCCTGTAGAAAAAGATTATGCTGCTGTAGGTCTAGTTTTAGTGTTGTGTCCTCATATTCCGGTATGTTTAATACAGCCTTGTTGATGACTCTCACAGGTTCCTGTACACCTGAATACTGCCCTTTGCGAAATCCGACGGGCCACAGCCTCAGAGGGTTTGTTCATTTTCTCATAGAGGTAGCTTCCCCCAGGGCTAAAGTGACCCACGATCGGACTTACTGAACTTCATTGTGCGCCACCATACATTGCCCCTCCAGATTTACGGGTTTGGCCAGCTTCATGGTAAAGTTGGATATTTTGCTCCCTGTAAATATCTCGACTGAAGCTGTAAGCGATATTCAATCAACACTACAGCCAAGTAAATGCCTAGTCTGGGATGCTGAGGAAAACCCTTATTCATGTATTTTTATGTCTAGTTCAGTACTCTGGATGACCACCCTTGTATAACACCCCCTCTTAGAATCCCCCTGACCCCACTGAGCCAAGAAGTAGGTTTGTTTTGCAAATTAAAAGGTTTATTTGAGAATTTAAACAATATATATATATATATATATCACACTTTATAATAAATTAATATCTGATAGTACACTTAGACATATGATGTTGATCAACAATGGGTAATCTGGCACTAGCACACTTCTTTACAATCAATGAGGAGTTAGTATAGGATGGATAAAGTAGCAAAAATACTTTTATGGTTTCAAGGGAAAAGCAATGAGGAATAAAATGCAGTACAGAAATACTTGATATGATTTTAGCAAAAGATAAGATAATCACTTTTTCTCTGGCAATTCCCCCCCCCTATGCAATGTAAGAAATGGAAGGAGATGGAAAGAGGAGCACACAGTTCTCAGGAATGCAATCAAATACAATACGAAATTCAGTTCCCCCCCCAGCAAGCTTAGAGGAAACAGGTAGGAGTTTGAAACACAGGCCCAAATGCTTTGAATGTGGTGGCAGTGAAGTGAGAAATATGCTGAAAATGCTTTTAATTCCCTTTAGGAGGTTCAGGGTGAGTGAGAGATACTTGGGATGAGCTCAGGCTCACTTTAGCAATGATTCAGGGATGGTTATTAAGAGATAAACGATTTTTTAGCAAAGGAAAGCAAAAAGCTGCTATTTTGACAAGTGGAGAAATTGAGCCAAAATCGCAAATCGCGGTAAATTTCGCGAGTGCATGAATCGCGATTGCGGTAAAAGTATAAGGAGTAGGAAGTCGGTTCTAGGCTTGTTGGAAAGCTTAGATTTCTAAGCTTTCAGGGGAAAGTTCCTAGCCCAAACGGCTCCAGAGATACGGACAATTTAATAAAGGTAGTTTTTCGGATTTAAAGTAAAACTCAAAATGACAGGTGACAGCTTGCAGCTGCAGAATTGACAGGTGACAGTTGTGCAGCTTTAAAAATGACAGATGACACGATTTCTAGGAGGCAGTTCTACTTAGGATAAAATAGTTTGGATTAGACTATTTTAACTAAGAGATTTGTTCTGCACAGTTCTGCTAGGCAGGGGACTCAAGAAGAACTTCAACAATTCTTCGATTACCTAAACAAATGTCACAAAGGAATTACTTTTACCTTGGAAATCGGCCAACCGAATATACATTTTTTGGATGTTAACATTACGAAAATGGGCACTGATCTGGTTACCAACATCTACAGAAAGCCTACAGATACAAACAACACACTCCACTTTGGGAGTTTTCATCCGACACACTTAAAGGATAACCTTCCTTATAGCCAGTTACTCAGATTAAAAAGGATCACGTCTGACACAAGCAATCTCCAGAATGAATATGAAGATATGAAACAAAGATTCAAAAACAGAGGATTCCCAGATGAAAAACTAGACAAAGCAATCCAAAGAACAGCACCGATATCTCGAACTAAACTTCTAGAGGAACAACCCAAAAAAACAACGACAAGATTAATTCATACTCTGAAATTCTCTAGTCAGAGCTTCCAGATAAAAAGGATTATTACCAAAAATTGGGACTTCATTAAATCAGACGCGAATTTGAACCGATTGTTCCCCGAACCACCAATGCTGGCTTATAAGAGAGGAAAGAACCTCAGGGACTCTCTCATCAGAGCAGAAAGACCCAAAAAATCTGGCCAAACGACACTGAGGAAACAAAAAAAAGCGGTACATTTCCATGCTTGCATTGTCAGCATTGTGCTAAAATCATAAAAGGTGACCACATAAGACACCCCAGCCGTGGTAAAAAAAATAATTCTGAATGATTTCGCGACCTGTGACAGCAAAAACTTGATTTACACACTCCGATGCCCCTGTAGGAAATATTACGTGGGCAAAACAACCCGAAAGGCAAAGGAACGCTTTACGGAACATAAATCCAACATCAGGACATGTAATACCACATCACCGGTATACAGACACTTCAAAGAGAGTGAACATAACATTACCCAACTTAGATGGGCAATCCTTGAATTAATCCACCCCCTTCCAAGAGGTGGAGACCTAACCAAAAGACTATCCCAAAGGGAATTATTCTGGATACATAAACTTGATGCTTTATCACCCCACGGGCTTAATGAGGAATACTATTTAGGACCCTATCTATAAAACCTCCTTTTGCATAATCTTCCTCCTAACATCATGTTGAATTTCCTACTACAAGACGCTGCCTAGACACGTATAAAAGCATCAAAAGAAATGTATAAGAATTGTACCAGTTTCAGTTACAACTAAGATGAAACCTGACGTTCTTTTATGCCAAAACCAAGAGAATGTGAACTCTGAATGAGGCAGCTGAATAATTACAAGACGCTACCTAGAAATGTATAAAAGCATCAAAAGAAATGTATAAGAATTGCACCGGTTCTACTTACAACAAAGATTTAACCAGACGCTTTTTCATGTCAAAACAAAGAGATTGTTAACTCTGAATGAGGCAGCAGTATAATTACAAATATGTGTCAATTTTGCACTTTGTTTTTTACCTGACCTGTCTACCATTACTCGCTAAGAGGACCATATCACTTCTTCTCTTCAAAAATATCACAGTATAGTCCTTGGGGTAGTGTTGGTACTTTTACCGTTCATACTCCAAGTGGACCACATCTTTAAATATCGTATTTTAAAATATCTGATGAAAGCTTTAATATCTGTTCAATTTACATATGTACTCTACATGTTGCTCCCACATTTCCCAATAAATTCTGTTCGAGTTATTTGCATCGCTATGTAGCTCTCCTCTCCTCAAGACAAGGTTACTATAACTAACTACTTCACATCTAAGAGTTGGTCCTCTTCATCTAAGAGTTGTATCTCAGCAGACCATGTCTGCCATTTTTTACCTTCATTTTTGTATCTTTATTTTTTACCTTTGTTTTTAATGTTCATCTACTATAGACCCCTTATTTTGATATACACCATAGGGTCGTATCCGATCGCATCTACAAGTTGCACCACGGCACTAAGATATTAATCTAGTATGTTGTTTCGATTGAATCCTTTCTCAACGTCACGCACCCGTCTCCTTGTTTACATTCGTGACGTCATGCACGCACGCCGCGTGATGACGTCATGTTTACATTACCCACAAATACGGACAACCTAGTCTCACACTCTGTATTTCCCAGCATACGGAGCCGGACGGTACTTGTTTCCAGTCGAGTCATACAGTCAGAAACCTGTCTTTTGCACAGAGTTATGCTCCATAAACGGTTTCTCATGCATGCAATACCCAGGCTGAGGTTCAGCACTCAGTTTGTTTTTCAGCTCAGCAGTCTGTGGGCCGTGGGAATCAGGTTGATGTGGGTGACGGAATGCTCCTGACAAGAAAGGAGACAATCAGCTTTGATCTCGTGCGCATTCGGATTACTCACAAGCACCCGCAACTGGTGAGTGTAATGTTACAAGCACCCGCAACTGGCAAGCGTAATTCGGCATGCAGTTTTGTTAGTATAGTATCCGTTAGTTCACGTAGTCTCCCCTAGAACTTGGTCGACTCTCTCGATTGTCAAACAGGCAACCGGGGCCTCTCATGGGCGTTAGTTTCTTCAGGTAAGTAACAGTACCATGCTTCGTAACATTAGGCTAGAACAATGTACTTATCTTTAGTGCCGCAGGGCCAGAGGATTGTATTCCAGCAGCGAGGGTGGCCCTGCGAGTGGCTTAGCTGGAGCTCTGTAGAATGCGTCCTCTCGGCAGCAGCGTAGAGCGCGAACGGGCGTTTAAGGATCGCGCATGCGCACCCGACGTCTCGTGCATGCGCGTTGCTTTGGGCGTTGGCCTAGGTGTTCCCTGGGTCGTTTGCAGGCTCTGTGTGACTGATTTCTTCCAACACGGAATCCGGGCTACCAGGGCTGTAGTTCTATGGCATGAGGCTGCTGGGAATTGTAGTCTTTCCTGGGCCTTGCTCCTGGAAAGCCCCTTCCTACTACATCAGGTGCACCTATAAAAGGGGCAGAGATGACACCTGCTCAGAGAGCTTCCCCCCACAGTACCTGCAACCACCTTACGCTTGTTCCGTCCCCCGGGGGCTTAGCCTTGGCTTTATGACATGGGCAAAGGAATGTATGTGCTGATTGTCAATGCCCTGGTGACATTGACGTCTGAGGGCAAGATAGTTGAATAAGGTAATGCATCTGAAGCACATTATACATAAAAAGAAGCTGCATACCGGTGCTAGGTAATAACTACAATGAGTTGTCTTTAATACAAAGACTCTTCTTGGGTTCGCCTAAGTTGTTCATTATGTATATTACACGATGAGTGTGGCTTTTTCGAAAAGCATACACTGTAAACTGAATCACTACTACGGGCTCAAATTTTGAAGATATGGCAGAGCAAGAGAAAATAATTTGCCCAAGGTCACAAACTTTAGTTAAGTAGCGATGCTGGCATTTGAGCCTAATCTGCAATTTGGGCACTTGACCATATATCTTGTCAGCATCGGTCGAATTAAAAAATATATATAATACAACAACCCGACAAATATATAAATCCTTATAGAAATATGTTAAAAATAAGATTCTGCAGATTCTGAAGAAAAATGTGAAGTTCCTAAAGAGCAATCAGACATCACATAAATGCCCTTGACAGTTTAGAAAGGGAGCGAGAGATGTATTTGCCTTGAGATAAGATACGGATTTCACTCGCCATTTGGTGTATCTAAGAGTTTTTTCCGATGCAAAGGCCAGGGATGACGCCGCCACATCAGTTATTATCACTCAAACCTTATTGCAGATATGAGGGGCACTAGCTGCATGTTACTTCTTGGCTAAAGACCTACTTACTCCATTAAACAAGGAGGATGAACATCTTAAAATGTGTATTTGGAAGCTATAATCCAAATGCCGAAGGCAGTGGCAGTCACACTACTACCCACTTTTCCCATCAAGTATCGCTACTTCATGCACTCTTGTTTCCTACAAATATGCTGAAATAGAGTTTCAAAATATGTTAATCAGCATTTTTAGCACATCATTTGGAATTTATGTTCACCTTAAAGATACAGGATTACAAGTACCAGAATGCAATGTGCTGTGCATCTGAAAGCCAGGTCTGGTTAATGCCTCGACTGACATGAGATCATTTGCGATCTCTACAAACTGTCATATGCATTGTAAAACTTTCAAGACTGATTTCAAGACCTGGTTCTAGGTACTTGTGTAAAGTAACATCACTTTATTCCAGGTCCTTGCAGAATGCAGCCACCATATTATTTCCAGGTGAACTTAGAATGTAAAAAGGTAGGAGGTAGAGCACTAGAAAAGTCAGTTCCCTGCACTGATCATGGTAGTTAGGGAGTGGACACGTGTTTTGACCCAACAGGGGTCATTATCAAGGCGTGTTCTTGGGGTATGCATCTATTGCCTTTCTCCCTGGACCATTATTAGTTTCAGTAAATTAAACCTAGTTTTAGGAAAGAGTTGGCTGTGTTACTTCTGTTGAATTTTACTTGAGATATGATATATGATATGATATGGCATTTGTAACGCGCCTATACACAAGTGTTTCAAGGCGCGACGAGGCAGGGAGGGGGAACAAGGGGAAGACAAACAACGATCTTACCAGGCCAGGTGTCATTTAGATCGCGCTAATCCATTCAGATCGTTGGTTGGGGCAGGTGTTAAATGGGTTATGGGAGGGGGCCCCAAGTCTATCTCTGCCGGGGGCCCCAAAAACTGTTAAGATGGCCCTGACAGAGACGTCTTTATGGGAGGGAAAACGGGGCACGTGCCCCGGGCCCCCACTCTGGGAGGGGGCCCCCACCTGTCACCAAATCTGGGGGAAGGCAGTATGGGAGCCAAATACTTGACATACTTAATTGCAAAATGTAGTTGTTATTTGCTTGCCCAGTATCTGTAACAGAACAGCAGACGTCCTCTTTGATAATATGGCTGCAAGCAGCACATGTTAACCTTCAAGTCACATTCAATGGAGGGGCCTGGATTATGGGCCTAACTTCTGGAAGCAGCTTGTGAGAAAGCACAGGCCATAGAGCTCCATGATAAGCTTCTTTTCTTTTGTGGGACCTGAGTTCAGAATGGCTGCTTGTCTTGGAAAGAGCAGGACACGGTAAACCCATACTTTGCAGAATCATTTTTTGAGATGACATTTTGCAGCAGGTAAAAAAAAAAAAATTATAAAAACAAATAGTATTATGTGTAATTAGATAACTAAGTATACCTACATGTTGGAAGCTGATTCCCCAAACCATGGCAATACATGCTTGTACAATTTATTAATTCAGAAACCTATTTATTGATAAGATAGCTCAGCGGTTTGAGTGCTTGCTGCTGCGATCTGTTTTTGATCTGAAAGCCGCAGGTTCAAATCCTGGCAAGGCCAACTCAGCATTCATCCTCCCGGGGTCGATAAATGAGTACCAACTTCATTTTGGTGATAGTGTATGTAAATATGTTCTATGTAAAGTGCTTTGGTGAAAGCGCTACATGAATAATACTTCATTATCCTTTGTTTTTGTGCAAAGATTTATATTCTCTGTGATAACCCATAACGATAAAAGTTCTCAAGAGAGATATGTGTGTGCTGAGTAAGGACAGTTTGATTGGTAGTCAGAATCTTACTTTCATCTGTTTTAGGCTGTTACACTGAGCTGAGCTAATTTGTTGAAGTCTACATTCGTAGATAACTATGTTAGTGCTTTTTGTGTACTGCATGCCGCTGTATTACATGCTCCTTCTGCGTGCACCTCCCACCCCTGCAGCACATTACTTGACTTTTTCTTTTCCTTGCCCATCTCTTCAACATCTCTTTCATCTCCTTTCACTTCTAGGGTCCGGATCAAGACCAGTTCGTCCCCAGTTATTATGATAAGAACGTCTTCAGGCAGCTCAGGTAAGGCAGTACATGTTACACTTTATTTAGTTCCATCAATTAGGCATATGATGAAAGACACAAAGACAGGAGGTGGGAGGAAGCCAGCTGGCTCCCACCACCCAGGCGACATGGTTTCCAACTGCCTAGACAACATTCCAACTCATCTAACATTCCAACTCATCTAACATTCCAACTCATCTAACATTCCAACTCATCTAACATTCCAACTCATCTAACATTACACACACGACATCACTCAGTCACTGACATCATTCAAAGTCTGCACACACTCAGGTCCAGGCCTCATATACTCAAGTCCAGTCATAACAAAGACAAATACCTAATCTTATTAAAAAAACAAGACTGGATGCAAATACTTTCTCGACAATGTTGGCCCTACCATTCTACTTTCCCGTCCAAAGAACTTAACGGGTCTGACAGGATCCATCTTAGCTTGTTTTAAGAGTTTTAATACAGAGAACGATCTCAACTAGTAAAGAACTTAACGGGTCTGACAGAATCCATCTTAGCTTGGTTTAGGAGTTTTCATACAGAGAACGATATCAACTGGTAAAGAACTTAAGGGGGTCTGACGGAATCCACCCTAGCTTGGTTTAGGAGTTTTTATACAGAGAACGATATTAACAAGTATAGAACTTAAGGGGTCTGACAGAATCCACCTTAGCTTGGTTTAGGAGTTTTCATACAGAGAACAATATCAACTAAAAGAATTTAGCAGGTCTGACAGAACCCATCTTAGCTTGGTTTAGGAGTTTTCATACAGAGAAGGATATTAACAAGTAAATAACTTAACGGGTCTGACAGAGTACATTTTAGCTTGGCTTAGGAGTTTTCATACAGAGAACGACATCAACTAGTAAAGATGGAGCCGTATGTATCCACGCCAGCACAAATGAATAGCGGGTTTCCGCAGGGCTGCCTCCGTCTCCATTACTATTTAACATTTATTAACAACTGCGTATTTCTATTCTCCACACTTATCTGCTTAAATGTCACTCATATGCAGATGCCAGCCCAATATATGTTAAAGCTGCCTTCCCCTTAGAAAATTGCCCACATTGTGTAAATGTCTGGGAAGAGTTTGCCAATGAATGACAGTTCCTGGCCTCCAATTGAACGCAGCTGAAACAGAAGTTATGCTGTTAGGCCGGCCGTCTTATCTGCTAAACGACCCGACTCTTGCCTGGCCCCCTCCTATCCTCTTTGGTGTACCATCATCTTATGCCAGAAAGGTACGGAACTTGGGGTTTAGTTGGGACTCAGGCCTGACTCTCACATCTCAAGGGAATGAGCTTGCTGGAGCTTCTTTTCTTTAACTTCATCTGCTTAGAGGTGTCCTCAGTTTATCCTTAGAGAATTCTACTCTATGGTGGCTGGTGCCCTTGTGTGTTGCCCTTCTGGACTGTGCCCATGCTCTTTATGCAGGCACCTATCTACTGCCGATCTCCCCAAAATGTCCTCTGTGTCTTATGACCGGAGCGACCTCCATTGGTTGCAAGTTCATCAAAGGAATGCTTTCCAGAGTATCCGAGAACTAGCTCGCGTCTAGAAGCACGTGTTTACAGGCGCCTTATAAATGCCAGCTCACATCATACCTTATTCATGTTGGAAGGTCGCTCTGCATCCCTCGACGCCCTTACTGCGCTCTCTGGATAAGCACTCACAGACGTTATCCTGACTGCATTTTCTATTGCCTGGTGACAGACGTTTCTCTGTGTCGGGCCCTAAACTGGGCAACCAAATCCCACCGGCCATTCATAATTCCAACTACCACTGGTTGTTCTGCAAAAGGCTAACAACTTTTCTTTACCAATAATATTCTTTCTTTGTGTCCTCTTTAATTTACTGCCAGGCTATTATGCAAGTTAAGTGTCATCTGCGCCCAGGCGTGCCCAGGTGTAGAATGAATGTGAGGTTCCTTCTTGGGTTGGAAATGCACATTACAAATAAGAACAATACAATATAATTATCTGATGAAAGAGTTGACCCTCCCTCACCAGCAGGAAGTTAAGCTCTCGCCTTAGATAAAAGAGCAAGTGGAAGTCACAGGGTGGGATCTCAACCCTTATATCATTACTTGCAAAGACCACACATTTCATAAAACTAAAATGGCCATTAATAACATCTACAATGATAGTTTCTATGAGCAACGTGACTGGCATGAAGAGCTAAACAAAAGGTTGCATTATTTTGAGTAAGACAAGATATAAGGGGGTCGGGAGGGGAAAGTGAAGCCGCACCTGGGAAAGTGCAGCTGCACTCATCGTAGTGTGGCAGCACCTCGGAAAGTGCAGTTGCACTCATCATAGTATGGTGGCACCTGGGAAAGTGCAGCTGCACTTATATTATGGTAGTACCTGGAAAGGTGCAGTTGCTTTCATCATATCATGGCAGCACCTGGGAAAGTGCAGCTGCTTTCATCATATTATGGCAGTACCTGTGAAGGTGCAGTTGCTTTCATCATATCATGGCAGTACCTGGGAAAGTGCAGCTGATTTCATCATAGTATAGCAGAACCTGGGAAAGTGCAGCTGCACTCATATCATGGCAGCACCTGGGAAAGTGCAGCTGCTTTCATCATATTATGGCAGTATATGGCAGTACCTGAGAAGGTGCAGTTGCTTTCATCATATTATGGCAGCACCTGGGAAAGTGCAGCTGCTTTCATCATAGTATAGCAGAACCTGGGAAGGTGCAGGTTCACTCATATCATGGCAGCACCTGGGAAAGTGCAGCTGCTTTCATCATATTATGGCAGCGCCTGGGAAAGTGCAGCTGCTTTCATCATATCATGGCAGTACCTGGGAAAGTGCAGCTGCTTTCATCATAGTATAGCAGAACCTGGGAAAGTGCAGCTTCACTCATATCATGGCAGTACCTGGGAAAGTGCAGCTGCTTTCATCATAGTATAGCAGAACCTGGGAAAGTGCAGCTTCACTCATATCATGGCAGTACCTGGGAAAGTGCAGCTGCTTTCATCATATTACGGCAGCACCTGGGAAAGTGCAGCTACACTCATATTATGGCAGTACCTGGGAAAGTGCAGCTGCTTTCATCATATTACGGCAGCACCTGGGAAAGTGCAGCTGCACTCATATCATGGCAGTACCTGGGAAAGTGCAGCTGCTTTCATCATATTACGGCAGCACCTGGGAAAGTGCAGCTACACTCATATCATGGCAGTACCTGGGAAAGTGCAGCTGCTTTCATCATATTACGGCAGCACCTGGGAAAGTGCAGCTACACTCATATTATGGCAGTACCTGGGAAAGTGCAGCTGCTTTCATCATATTACGGCAGCACCTGGGAAAGTGCAGCTGCACTCATATCATGGCAGTACCTGGGAAGGTGCAGTTGCTTTCATCATATTATGGCAGCATTTGGGAAAGTGCAGCTGCGCTCATATCATGGCAGTACCTGGGAAGGTGCAGTTGCTTTCATCATATTATGGCAGCACCTGGGAAAGTGCAGCTGCACTCATATCATGGCAACACCTGGGCATGGGAGCCTGTACTGTGCAAATGGTTACACCTTTCATGATGCCTACCCCGGGGACCCAGACCAAGTCCAGCAACCCCGGAAGCAGGCATCAAGTTACCCCAAGCAAGCCCAACAACCCCTGCTAAGGGCTATTTGGGTGCAGTACTGGCGCCTATGGCGCCAGGCTCATAGATTAAAACTTACCTGATGCAGACCATGCTGCAAACTTACCTGATGCAGACCATGCTGCAAGAGCTCCAAGCCAAAAGAGGCTTGGAAGGGACTATTTTACCTAGGGACTATTTTTTTACTCGAGTGGGGCTGGGGAGGAATACTTACAAGGGACTACTTTGGAGGCTATTTAAACCACGCCCGAAGAGCAGCACACGCTTCGCATTATTCTGCATCCAGCAGCGTAACGCTCACCGTGCCTGCAAGTCTGCATCCAGTCTTCTGCCACGCCCGCCTCGAGTTTGGAGCTCCTAGAAAAAGGGAGAAAGAAGGAGAAAAGGTTAGAATAAGAGCAATACCTTTGATCCTTACCTGAATTCCCGATTCATCGCGCCTTCGAGCTGGAAGAAAGAAGTTATTTTATACGCGTCGCCTCGCCTGCTGCAGCGCTGCGCTGAACTCACCGGCCTTCGCAGCATCTTCACATTCCACTGCATCCTCCTGCATGTTCCCGCCGCATTCCGGCACCTAAGGAGTAGACAAGAACAGCAAGGTGAGCCAAAGGAATACACAGAGGAATATTAGTAACCCCCCCATAGACTTACCTGATTTTACCACCGGGGGTACTATTCCTCTTCACGGGTCGGCGCAGCTTCCACTGCATCCTAGCCGAACCCCGGCCCCTAAGGGGAAACAAAAGGACAGCAAGGTGAAACAAGGGACTAACAAGGGGAACCCTCCTCACCACTAAAGACTTACCTGATTTTACCGCCGTAGGCATTATTCCTCGAGACTTCATACACTCTCTCAGCGCCTGAATAAGGGAGAAAGCAACAGGTTACATATGGACATTATTTTATCGAACTGTGTTGGATAATACAAATCCTGACCAGAACATTACCGGTTGCCACAAGGAACTATTCAGTAAGGACAAGCTGCAACCTGCAAGGAATCGGACAAGAGTGAAAGTCAGGCATTTGAACTCTTACGAACTACATACTTAAGGCGTCTTGCCGGGAATATCGGAGTCAATATTGTCCTGGAACTCACCAATTCCTTCGAGCCAGTGAAGCAACTGGTTATCTACGCGCCCCTGCGCTCAATGCAGGATGGAGAGGTCATCTTTTCAAATCATCAGGTGAGACTATAAGAGGGGACATCCAAGGTGATCAGTGGGGAGAACAACGGGGTGGGGGGATTTACACTCAACTCAACAGGTGGTTAATTCCCTTTCTCCACTTGCAGAAGAATATTCCTACGGGCCAAGCAAACGAAGCTAGGTGGGCCAGTCCAGTCCGTCATCTCGGCCCTACGCGTCACATTGGTGGAGATCGCAGCAGTCCAGTCCAGATCGACGCCTCTGTGGGAGCCAGGTGAGCGTAACAATACCTGGCATGTGAGGAAGCTACTGGCATAGGAAGGTGGTCGCTGCTCATTTGACTAATGCAATGGCATATGATGGCTCTGTTGGATGTACCTCTCTCATATGAGGACTGCACATATTCATTTCAACACAGCAGCCTGGTTAGGACATGGCTGATAGCCAAAAGTGCCTTTTGTTGCTGCTTTAGTAACTGCATCTTATTTTTGTAGCTTTTTACATCAGTAATGCTGCTCACAGTAACGTGAATGTGTTCTCCTACACCTGTGATGCCGCTACTAGCATGCGGTATGCTTGCCTCTGTTAGCGGCAGCCCCCCTTACCCCCACTGAATCTGATCATAGAGGAAGCATTGCCACGGGACCAGGCCACTGAGTATGCCAGTATGCCAGTGATCCCAATGACAGAGCTAAGGCACAAGAATTGGAAGAAACAATCTTCTGTGTGCCCAGAAAAGTGCCCATCAGCTACAAACCAGAGGATTTGCAATGACCTGAGCAGCTAGAGCTGGAATCTGCATCTTCCAAATAACAATGTGCCCCCCCCCCCCCCTTGTGCAGGTCAAATGTCAGGGAGAAACACAGGGAGTCCTTATGTAGATATACAAAGTATTATCAAGGAAGAACCCAGGACTTCAACCCCAGACTTACATGCCCTCCATCACCACACCCTGGAATATCACCACAAGCACCCGCCACGCTGTCTTCTTGACACCTTTATTCATCACCTGAGTAGCCTCTCCATCCCTCAACACTTTGCACCCCTCCCCCAGACATGATTGTTAAAACCCTGACACCTCTCTCTTTGACACTGTCATACATGATAGTGTCCCCCACACCACCACTCCCCTGTGTAATTGAAATGGACACGCCAATAACTCCTATCCGAATGCACCCCCATGTTCCAGATGTTCCCTCACCCCCCCACCCGTTGATGGCTCAATGACTCCAAAGAAGGAACTCAGAGGTGCCATATTGCTCTGTTTCCCACAGAGAGACATTACAATAGAGGCTGAAGAGGTCATGGTTTTCAGCTCCAATCACTCTGAGTGGGATCAACCACATTCTGTTCAAACATGTGCTCACTTCTGAACAGCCACTGCTGTGGTATAAACACACTGCAGTGGTTTAGCAACTTTAACTTCGATGGGCAGGACTACAGGGATTGCCTGCTTCTTAATCTGAAGAGGGTATCCTTCATGCTTGTCTGATATTATACCTGTCCTTACCAATGCCTCCCCCCGCTAGACATGCATTGAAACCTCAATGACTCTCCTGGAAATGACAGGCACACGACAAAACAGCACCACGACTCAACACTCCCTTATCGATGCACACTCATTTATTTATTTATTTATTTATTTATTTATTTATTTATGTACTGTGATGAATTCGGGGATTCATCCCTTCTCCCCAAGGCGGAGCCACCCCCTTTGGTACTAGGGAGGTGATCCAGCTGAGATTAACACCCCACAAGGGACAGGGCAAGGGGGATACCACTGGGGGAGCCACCCCCTTTGGTACTAGGGAGGTGATCCAGCTGAGATTAAAACACCACAAGGGACAGGCAAGGGGGATCCCACTGGGGGAGCCACACCCTTTGGTACTAGGGAGGTGAGCCAGCTGAGCAGAGCAACCCCTAAGGGACAGGGAAAGCGGGATATCCCAAGAAAGGAATGTTGTTGGTCCTCCACCCTGTGAAAGGTCACGTGTGTTTGGTGGCTATATGAGGATTGGGCAGTACAATTGTAGTTCAGACCCTTTTGAAGTGACCAGTGTGGTTTCTGAATCTTATGGTTGGCCCCCTTTTACAGGAAACTATTTAACAATGAGTCATCCAACCTCATTACAACTTGTCTTATAAAAGTGATGAAGGAACAATATCAAAGGGAAAGGAACTGGCAGAGGAAGTGCCGCAGAATGAGCTGCGAGTGGGAACATACTCCTGGTGGGAGGAGCTAAGCAGCAGACCAACATGAAAGGTGTCTGCTGCAGATCAGGAAAGGATGCTGCTGAATGCTGCTGATTGTTGACTGGTGTGGAGCCGGTCGGGCTCCACAGAGTGGCGGAAAAGCATCTGCCAGCGAACCCGAGAATTTAAGGCCGAAGAGGAGGCTGAAGCGGAGAACAGATGCAGGGAATGACCAAGAGGCCGACCTGCAGTGCTGTGACAGCTGAAGCAAGCGCCTCCTCAGGGGAATGCCGCCACGACACAACAGATACTCAGATGTTACTGTCAGCAGTAAGGAGGGTGGGAAGACCTGGCAATACTCTGAGAAACCATAGAGACCTTCTCAAGGGGAAAAAAAGATGATCAGAAGAAGGGGTGCGAGACACAATACCCCAAGGTGCGGTGAGAAACCTGTGAGCCGTGGCAGGGTAAGAGCCAGCCGACAATAAGCAGGGGTGAGAAATACAAATTGTCACAGCGGGGTGAGACACTAGAAGACCACAGATGGACAATCGGGTGGTGGTCAGAAGCCTACTACCATTTCAGCCATTGAGGAAACAAAACTATAGAAGACCTGTTCTGTTCAACCTATGTTCGTCTTTTTTATTTATTAGGGGTATTATCAGAACTTTGATTAGAAAAGGCTAGGCTTCTTTACACATTTACACATTTTGAAAGACTAGCCACAAAAAAATTCACCTGGACGACTCCCTTAAGACATATTATCTGGCACCTTCCAAAACGGAATCTTTCTTTCAAAGGAAACTGTGACAAACTACTCCTCAATGATACCCCAATACAGTTAGCTGACAGAATCCAAAATCTGCTCATGTGTTCTCCCCCAATTCTCTCACTACCTACTCCACATGTCTGCACCTGTGTGTGCACTCTCCATGCAGGACTGGACCTTGTAAGGTGGACTCAGTTGGCATCATGGGTATCTTGTTCTGTGCAGGAGTCAGGGAGCATTTAAGGACAGAAGACTCAATTTAGTGTTTCATTCATTATCTGTTAACTTTTCTCACCTGTCTCAATCAATTGTTTTTCTTTGCAACGCCTGCGTCTCCATATTCATGCCATTGCATTCTCGAGTGACAATCGGAAATGCAACAACAACAGATCATTACTGCTGTGTACATACACAATGCATATACACACTCTATAGATGAGGGTGATACTTCATCATCTCAGGGTGCAGCCCTATCACAGCCCCATCTCCCAGCAGAACCATGTGAATTTTCAGAAATACACAACTCACACTGCACTAAAAGATAAGGCCACAGTAAAGCTCCACCCCTGGCAGTGCATAAGGATTATTTGACTTTCCAAAAACACTCTCAGTGCACCACGGCCATACAACCTCGAAATAACACACCTCAAGATGCATTGTAACAGGGGCTGGAACACTGCACCACAAGAGATAATAGTGACTCACCAACAGTGTTCAATAACCAGCCAAGGTACCTCCCCTTGCAACGACAGGGCCATACAACCTCCCAATAACACACCTCGGGGTGCAGTGTAACAGGGGCTGGAAAGCTGCACCACAAGAGATAATAGTGACTCACCAACAGGGTAAAATAACCAGCCAAGGAACCTCACCTTGCAACGACAGGGCCATACAACCTCCCAATAACACACCTCAAGGTGCAGTGTATCAGGGGCTGGAAAGCTGCACCACAAGAGATAATAGTGACTCACCAAGAGTGTTCAATAACCAGCCAAGGTACCTCACCTTGCAACGACAGGGCCATACAACCTCCCAACAAAACACCTCAAGGTCCAATGTAACAGGGGCTGAAAAGATGCACCACAAGAGATAATATTGACTCACCAAGAGTGTTCAATAACCAGCCAAGGTACCTCACCTTGCAGCGACAGGGCCACAACATCCCAATAACACACCTCAAGGTGCAGTGTGACAGGGGCTGGAAAGCTGCACCACAACAGATAATAGTGACTCACCAAGAGTGTTCAATAACCAGCCAAGGTACCTCACCTTGCAGCGACAGGGCCACAACATCCCAATAACACACCTCAAGGTGCAGTGTGACAGGGGCTGGAAAGCTGCACCACAACAGATAATAGTGACTCACCAAGAGTGTTCAATAACCAGCCAAGGAACCTCACCTTACAATGACAAGGCCACACAACCTCCCAACAACACACCTCAAGGTGCAGTGTTACAGGGGCTGGAAAGCTGCACCACAAGAGATAATAGTGACTCACCAACAGTGTTCAATAACCAGCAAAGTTACCTAACCTTGCAACGACAGAGCCATACACCCTCCCAATAACACGCGTCAAGGTGCAGTGTAACAGGGGCTGGAAAGCTGCACCACAAGAGATAATAGTGACTCACCAACAGTGTTCGATAACCAGCCAAGGTACCTCAACTTGCAACGACAGGGCCATAAACCCTCCCAATAACACACCTCAAGGTGCAGTGTAACAGGGGCTGGAAAGCTGCACCACAGGAGATAATAGTGACTCACCAAGAGTGTTCAATAACCAGCCAAGGTACCGCACCTTGCAACGACAGGGCCAGACAACCTCCCAATAACACACCTCAAGGTGCAGTGTAACAGAGGCTAGAAAGCTGCACCACAAGAGATAATAGTGACTCACCAAGAGTGTTCAATAACCAGCCAAGGTACCTCACCTTGCAACGATAGGCCCATACAACCTTCCAATAACACACCTTAACATGCAGTGTAACAGGGGCTGGAAAGCTACACCACAAGAGATAATAGTGACTTACCAAGAGTGTTCAATAACCAGCCAAGGTACCTCACCTTGCAACGACAGGGCCATACAACCTCCCAACAAAACACCTCAAGGTCCAATGTAACAGGGGCTGAAAAGATGCACCACAAGAGATAATAGTGACTCACCAACAGTGTTCAATAACCAGCTAAGGTACCTCACCTTGCAACGGAAGCTACTTATGAAGGTACAGGCCAGCAAGGATCCTCAACTGGCATCGGGCATAGATTGGCACACGCATCCCAACCTGATAACTTATGGTATATTACCAACCAAAGGTCAGAGAATACGATCTGGGGAAGATCGCCTTCACACCAAGGTTTAACACTGAGGGACCCATTACAGTGTGGACTAATATCAGGTCCAGAAGGGGCCCCGCTGAGACCCTGAGGAAATGCAAAGAACAGGCAAGCACCTGGCATAGAACCAGTGAGTGCCAGCTATGGGAGCCTTTTCCAACCTCGGTAGAAGGAAGCCAAGGTGGAAGCAGAGAGGCCTTCGAGTGGAGATCAAGCTGTGAGTACCAGCTATGGGAGCCTTTCCCAACCTCTGGAAAGGGAAACCAAGGTCGAACAGAGCAGCCTCGAGTGGAGACCAGACTGTGACTAAGAGCTTTGGAAGCCTTTCCCAACCTCAGGAAAGGGAAACCAAGGTCCAACAAGAGAGGCCTCGAGTGGAGCCCAGATATGAGTACCAGCTATGGGAGCCTTTCCCAGCATCAGGGAAAGGGAAGCCAAGGACAAAGGAGAGAGGTCTAAGTGGAGCACAGACTGTGAGTACCAGCAATGGGAGCCTTTCCCAACCTTGGTAGAGGGAAGCCAAGGTAGAAGCAGAGAGGCCTGAGTGGAGCCCAGGCTGTGATTACCAGCTATGGGAGCGTTTCCCAACCTCAGTAAAGGGAGAACAAGGTCGAATCCGAGCGGCCTCCAGAGGAGACCAGGAGTACCAGCTATGTGAGCCTTTCCCAAACTCGGGAAAGGGAGACCAAGGTTGAAGCAGAGCAGCCTCGGGTGGAGACCAGACTGTGAGTACAGCTATGGGAGCCGTTCCCAACCTCGGGAAAGAGAGACCAAGGTCGAAGCAGAGAGGCCTAGAGTGGAGCCCAGACTGTGAGTACCAGCTACGGAACCCTCTCCCAACCTTGGTAAATGGAGACCAAGGTCGAAGCAGAGCAGCCTGAAGGGAGACCAGACTGTGAGTACCAGCTAAGGGAGCCTTTCTCAACCTCGGGAAAGGGAAGCCAAGGTCAAAGCAGAGAGGCCTCTAGTGGAGCCCAGACTGTGAATAACAGCTATGGAGGCCTTTCCCAACACTGGGAAAGGGAAGCCAAGGTCAAAGCAGAGAGGCCTGAGTGGAGACCAAACTGTGAGTACCAGCTATGGGAGCCTTTCCCAACCTCGGGAAAGGAAAGCCAAGGTCGAAGCACAGAGTCCTGAGTGGAGCCCAGGCTGTGAGTACCAACTATGGGAGCCTTTCCCAACCTCGGAAAAGGGAAGCCAAGGTCGAAGCAGAGAGGCCTTGAGTGGAGACCAAACTGTGAGTACCAGCTATGGGAGTCTTTCCCAACCTCTGGAAAGGGAAACCAAGGTCAAACAGAGAGGCTTGAGTGGAGCCCAGTCTGTGAGTAACAGCCATGGGAGCTTTTCCCAACCTCGGGAAAGGGAAGCCAAGGTCGAAGCAGAGAGGCCTCGAGTGGAGCCCAGACTGTGAATAACAGCTATGGGAGCCTTTCCCAACTTCGGGAAAGGGAGACCAATGGTTGATGTGTGGAGACCTCGAGTGGAGCCCAGACTGTGAGTACCAGCTATGGGAGCCTTTCCCAACCTCGGTAAAGGGAAGCCAGAGTCAAAGCAGAGAGGCCTCGGCTGGAGCCCAGACAGTGAGTGCCAGCTATGGGAGCCTTTTCTAACCTCAGTAGATGGAAGTCAAGTTCAAAGCAGAGAGGCCTTTGAGTGGAGCCCAGGCTGTGAGTACCAGCTATGGGAGCCTTTCCCAACCTCGGGATAGGGAAGCCAAGATCAAAGCAGAGAGGCCTCGAGTGGAGACCAAACTGTGAATAACAGCTAGCGGAGCCTTTCCCAACCTCAGGAAAGGGAGACCATGGTCGGAGCAGATGTTAGGGAGAATTTTCATCTATGGCTAATTTCCCTCACCTAGTGAGTCCCCCAGCAGCTTTGCTGGACTTCTGGAGTTTATTTTTTTCCACTTGGTAAGAGTGAGAGCTTTTTCCCCACTGTTACCTGTGTTTTGCTATGTGGTTCTACCTGTTTTTGTGATTGTGGACTCTGAAGTACACCACTTCAGTAGCCCTCTTCTTTTTGTGTGTCACACAGCACCTTCAGTGCCGTGGCACAGGGTTGTCTTTGAGACTTCCCTTGACTCCATTTCTGAGGCGACTACCATCCCCCGGAAAAGGGTAAAGTTACCATTAACTTTACTTAGTCAATCTACCACAGATCCAGTACACCCCATCTTCTATGGAGTACTGGAAAGGGTTCATTCGGATCCCTTTTAATCTGTACCTCCTAGAGCATTGTTTCGCTCTTTTAACATTTAGATTTGGCTGGTGGCAGTGGTATTTACCCTAAGTTTTCTACCGCGATTATATTAGATAAACATGGTACTGTTCTTGGCTATTATATTAGCCTCGAACATAAACCTGCTTGACCAAATCGTCTTTCTTTTGGCTCCGGTTGGGTTTATTCTCCATTTCTTTTTGTTAAAGTCCTTCTTGTGTTTTACTTTGCGTGGCAAACTAGGTTCGCCTTCTTTGTTCACTGTCTTTTGGCGGGCTTCTGCTCAGAAGCCCTCCTCAAGGCGCCTGGGTGTCTAAGTGGGCTGAATGTGAAGGAGGGGTGTAGTCACCCCCTGCACACGGTATCCTAGGAAACCCAAGTTGCACTTTGTCATGATTGGCCAGGGTAGTTGTCCGGGCTGGACAACCCCCCTGCTGGGTGATTGACAGCCAGGCTGTGCGAATGGGAGTTTTTCGCATAAAAGGCAGGTCTCTTGGGCTAGAAGTCAGAGAGTCACCACTGGAACTACAAGGAACTGAAGAGAAGCGGAGAGAATGACGGCTGCTGCAACTACCCCGTCCTGAGCTATCTTCCCTTCAACGACTCAGAGAAGATCCAGTCCGGAGTCTTCTTCCCTTGAGCTTTGTGGGATAACCAGCTCATCTTCTACAGCCATCCTCTTCCTTGGTCGAAATCAATGCACGCTGCTGAAGTGGTCCGGATAGCCACCTCAAGAGCCTCTCCTGTTTTTAAGGAGCGCACTTTTTATTCCTTGTCGCTGCTGCCGGCTTCATCCCTGTGTGGTGCAGACTCCCTTCATACATCCTCCTTCACAATGAAGCTCCAGGAATCGTGGGTCTGCGGGAAACCAATAGGAACAACTGCCAGGGCACCAGCTGCACCATTGGAACAAGGTACTGTATTCTGTTGAGGAAACTGGGTGAATCCCTTTCTTCTTAATTTCCAAGGCTTGCCCTTGTCTTCCCTCCTTCTTATAACTTTTGCTTCCGAACATTGACAATATCGAAGTACTTTTGGCTACGTTGAATCATGAACTGTCTGACTGTGTGATCTTCGGCAACAGGCCCCGGTGTCTTTCGACCCTGGCTCCGGCCCTTTGACTTTTGAACTCCTGTCTCTGAGTGTTTCTTGATTCTGCCTGCCTAACCAAAATATTTCCTGTGATTTTTGCCTCCAACTCCCTCTGGGTACCTCAGGTGCTAAGTGTGTTTTGCCCCGGTAGCATTTCATGTCATGGATACGCGTTTATTTAGTAGACCGAACTGTCAAAAAGTGATCGCAATTGTATTTGCGGTAACGTGTTTTGTTCGTAACACCGGTTCATTCAAACACAGGGTAGGTACCCTGAGACTTACTGTACAAAGTGAATTGGTTAGTTGTAGTATTTTGAGTTTTTATTTGAGTTTAATGGAAGTGTTGTGTTTATAACGAATGGTTTAAAAATAAATGTACTTATATTTTTCACCTGAAACCTTGAGTCAGTGTTTGCTTGAGTCACAGTAATTGTGGTCCCTTTGTGTAATCTCTGCTACTGCTCATATACTCTTGAGATAAGCCTGGCTGCTCCGCCACTGCTACCACTCTGACATAGTAGTACAGGCTTGTACCAAAGGTGAAACTTGTATTGCCACCTGTAGTCTTAATTGTGTGTAGTGGTCCCTAAAGGCACTGCACAGGATTCTGCCTAACAGCAGAGCAGCCTTGAATGGCGACCAGACTGTGAGCACCAGCTATGGGAGCCTTTCCCAACCTCAGGAAAGGGAAACCAAGGTTGAAGCAGAGAGGTCTCGAGTGGAGCCCAGACTGTGAATAACAGCTAGGGGAATCTTTCCCAACCTCAGGAAAGGGAAACCAAGGTCGAAGCAGAGAGGTTTTGAGTGGAGCCCAGACTGTGAGTACCACCTATGGGAGCCTTTCCCAACCTCGGTAAGGGAGAGCCAAGGTCAAAGCAGAGAAGCCTGAGTGGAGCCCAGACTGTGAGTATCAGCTACGGGACCCTCTCCCAACCTCAGTAAATAGAGACCAAAGTGGATGCAGTATGGCCTCAAGTGGAGCCCGCCTGTGAGTACCAGCAATGGGAGCCTTCACCAACCTTGGGAAAGGGAGACCATGGTTGAAGCAGAGCAGCACGAAGGGAGACCAGACTGTGAGTAACAGCTATGGGACCCTTTTCCAAACTCGGTAGATGGAAGCCAAGGTCAAAGCAAAGAGGCCTTCGAGTGGAGCCCAGGCTGTGAGTACCAGCTATGCAAGCCTTTCCCAACCTCGGGAAAGAGAAGCCAAGGTCAAAGCAGAGAGGTCTCGAGTGGAGACCAAACTGAATAACAGCTATGGGAGCCTTTCCCAACCTTAGAAAAGAGAAACCAAGGCCAAAACAGAGAGGTCTGAGTGGAGCCCAGACTGAGAGTACAAGCTATGTGAGCCTTTCCCAACCTCAGGAAAGGGAAGCGAAGGTCGAAGCAGAGAGGCCTTGAGTGGAGCCCAGACTGTGAATAACAGCTATGGGAGCCTTTCCCAACCTCGGGAAAGAGAGAGCAAGGTCGATGCAGAGAGGCCTGGAGTGGAGCCCAGACTCTGGATAACAGCTATGGGAGCCTTTCCCAACCTCGGGAAAGGGAAACCAAGGTTGAAGCAGAGCGTCCTCGAGTGGAGACCAGACTGTGAGTACCAGCTATGGGAGTCTTTCCCAATCTCGGGAAAGGGACACCAAAGTCGAAGCAGAGTGGCCTCGAGTGGAGACCAAATTGTGAGTAACAGCTATGGGACCCTTTCCCAACCTCGGGAAAGGGAGACCGAGGTCGAAGCAGAGTGGATTCTTGTGGAGACCAAATTGTGAGCACCATCTATGGGAGCCTTGTCCAACCTTAGGAAAGGGAGACCAAGGTTGAAGCAGAGCGGCCTTGAGTGGAGACCAGACTGTGAGTACCAGCTATGGGAACCTTTCCCAACCCAGAGAAGGGGAGTCCAAGGTCGAAGCATGGCGGCATTGAGTGGAGACCAGAATGTGGGTACCAGCTATGGGAGCCTTTCCCAGCCTCGGGACAGGGAAGCCAATGTCAATCGAGAGAGGCCTCGAGTGGAGCCCAGACGTGAACAACAGCTATGGGAGCCTTGCCCAACTTCGTGAAAGGGAGAACACGGTCGAAGCAGAGCAGCCTCGAGTGGAGACCAGACTGTGAGTACCAGCTATGGGAGCCTTTCCGAACCTCAGGAAAGGGAGACCAAGGTCGAAGCAGACCAGCCTCTAGTGGAGATGTGAGTACCAGCTATGGGATCCTTTCCCAACCTCGGGAAATGGAAACCAAGGTCGAAGCAGAGCGGCCTCGAGTGGAGGCCAGACTGTGAGTACCAGCTTTGGGAAACTTTCCCAAGGAAGGGTTTTCTTTGATTGCATTAGCATAAGGATGGACTTTTAAGAGTAGGTTTGCGCTACTGTCTGGCCAAACATTGGACATTTTGTTATTAGACTATGGTAGCCAAAAGGCTATGGAGTGTTTGAGATTGTTGACTAATATTACTGTTTGGGCCAATTTGATTTCTAGAATAGGGAGTTTTTATCTGAGACAAAGACTTCCAAGGTTACGGATAGTTATCAAAGGGTTTACAGCCATTATGACAAGCTACGTTAGCCTTTGTTCATTCCAGTAAAGGATTTGTCACATTAGCACCCTGGGCAGGGGTGCTAGCAAATCAGGAGGCTTGAAAGGCAGGCTGTTTTCACTGATATAAGCTTACGTTCTAAGCTTCCCAAGTGCTTCGGGCACCTCGTCCTGTGCCTCACTTGGTAATTCCACCCCACCCTGATGTCTTTAGCACCCGTAAAAAAGTGCATGCAGTTGCTAAGAGCTAGACCAAATGTCAAAAAAAGCAAAACCACAATATTAAGATAAGACATGCTGGTTTTACGAGATTACATTATCGTAATCAATACTGAAAAGGACTCCCTCTCACGATAACAGCATGACAGGATTGAATGTAATTTAGTTTTTCCTTTTTTATAAATTGTTTCAATCCTCAGCACCCACAATTATATTTTGCAGGTGCTCATGGTGATATAACCCAAGTAACAGGCCAACCCAGCCAGTAATGGCATTGACTTCCTGGTTAAAGTACTCTCACTACGTTCGGGCCCTTAACTTGGATGGTGGGCCGTTGACGGCAGGGTCAGCCCTCTGTTATATCCGCCTCACGTCCCGCATGAGATGTGACGAGAGGCGTAATAAAGAAGCCATTTGCCAGAAGACGGCAGATCGGGAGTTAGCAGCCCATGAGCGTGACGTGCTTTCTTATAGCTGCGCAGCGCGACCAAAGGCCTCCAATGCCGGGCTTGCATATACCCCAATCCCTGCTTGCAGTACCAGCAGGGAACTTTACACTGGCGAGAAGGATAGCAAAGTTAACTCATGCGGACTACAAACAATGCATATTTCGCTCTGCCGAGAGGATTTCATCATCAAAAAGAAATTCTGGACTCGCGTGCAATCGTGCGATGTCACGTGTGACAGGAACTGCCAGCCTTCACAACTACACCCTACTCAGGACACAGTGGGACCAGTGAAACCACAGAAGCACAGTCCATCACAGGCACACAGCACTGCACAACTGCAAGATGCCAGGTGAGGAGTGGCCCCAACCGCTCTAATGCACAATGCAATGGTAATGACCAAAAAGAACACAAAACAACATGCTCGTGGGGCTGTCAACACCGAGGCCTGGCACACCAGTGAGACTAGCAACGTCTTTGGCAGTGGGAAATGGTGCAGATGTATACCAGTTAGCAAAAGATGAACTAACAGCGCGCTTCATGCCACAATTGAACCCTGACTACGAGACATTGAACTTCTGCTTCACAGTACAGACGGAAGATGAAACACTTGATGGCTACCACACAAGGCTCTGAATGCTAGCTTTGTTTTATGAATTCGATGACATTGAAAAGAAGATAAGGCACCAGATTATCAATGGCATGATATCAGAAAAGCTGTGAAGAATAGTGCTAAGTGAGAAAAGAATCACACTGTCCATGGATACTGGAATACAGATGCCAGAGAGAGCTATCACATGCATGAGAAGCGAAAATGGGCACAACCCTGAAGAAGTTGCAACTGGCTCCATTAACAATAATAGTAGCACAAGTCACAAACCGCCAAGCACCCAGGGATGCGAACAGTGACACACACACCACATCGCGGAGGCAATCAAGAATCCCGGGCCGACTGAATTTGGACGGTGTGGAGGAGTGCGACATGGTAAAAGGAATTGCCCAGCACAAGGGACCACGTGCAGAGCATGCAACATAAGTGATCATTATGCATGTGTGTGTCGATCATCATGCCACCCCAACGCATACAGCCACAACTGCCAAAACCTCTTTCCAAGAAAAAGAAGCAAGCTGATACACCCTTGGTGGTGACTGGCGACAATTCCTCAACAGATGATTATGGAGACGAGCACGAAGAAGTGGCAATGGCAGTTAAAGCTGGACGGACAAGGAGAAAAGGCAAGATTCACCTCATCTCAGCACTGGAACAAGGTGAAAACATATTGAAGAAGAAGAAGAGAAGACCCAAGTGTCTCGTCAACAGCGTCGGTGAACGTGATGCCGGCTGAAACATTCCTATGGCTATATACCCAGCCTGAAATCTAACACACAGTGACCCCGCTATTCGCAAATGGCAGCAAAATGCCACTTCCGGTGGTGGGACGTTTCCGCACTACACTAAGCGAGGAGAAAAGGAAATCCCACCAAAAACGCATGTAAGTAGATGCAGGCCTTTAGTGCCTGCTCAGCTGGGAGTCAGCAGAGGAATTAGGACTCATAAAGATTATCCACGGACATCGCCAACCTGTTTGCAAAACACCCTGGCATTCTCCAAGACATAGGATGTCTGAAAGGAAAGCTGATCAAACTACATATTGGCCCTACAGTTCAGCCCTTAGCGGTACGACACAGAAGAACTCTGTTCCACATGCGGGACTTGGTGGCAAAAGAACTGCAGGAACTAGAGAAGGCTGACACCATCTAACCAGTGTCCGGCCCAACACCATGGGTGTCCCCTATGGTTGTCATGAAGAAACCCAAACAACAGGGAAAAGTGTGAATCTGCATACACATGCACCTACCCAACGCGGCCATAAAAACAGAACGGCACATCACCCCAACTATAGATTAAATAATAACAGACCTCACAGGCTCTCGAGTTTTCTCAAAACTGGACCTCAATTCTGGCTACAACACCAGCTTAAACTACACTATGATTCACGATGCATCCCAACCTTCTCAACACATTTGGGCCTGAGATGATATAAGAGGCTACGTTTCGAAATATCGTCCGCTGCAGAGGTGTTCCAACAAGCCATCCAAGAAGTAATCCAAGGAATTCCTAGAGTATTGAACATCAGCAATGACATCCTCGTCCATGCCAGTGACAGAGAAGAACAGATACGCAGTTTTCTAGGCATTGCCACATAATATGGCAGGTTTATGCCCAACTTTGCAACCATGTTGGAACCTTTGAGAGAACTGACCAAAACAATCACTAATTGGGACTGGAGCCCCGAATACCAGGAGACATTCGAGCGAATCAAATCATCATTGTTATCGGACACAACCATAGCAAACTACGACACAACCCTACCAACCGAGTTACATGTAGACGCAAGTGCTATCGGACTGGCAGCGATTCTGGTCCATAGCAAAAACAAAGCAGGCGAAGAACGATGGTCTGGAGGGTTGCCCCGAGCAATGCCAGTGGTTAAGATTCAGTCTAAACCTTCCAGCCATCACCTCTTTGTTTTTGCTTTGTCACCCCGAGTGGGACGGGTATGCCCAGACGTGGGTCCCGTGCCTGCTGGGCCTAGAGACCCAAGCTACTCCTCACTGATGAGCCCCAACAAGGGTGAAACATGTTTGGGGATGCTTGTGGTCTCGTGCAGAAGGGATGTGACCTAGCAGTTCGGGCTGGACTTCCCCTTTTGGGGTGGGGCCAAGCCTGATTTGCATATGATCTTTCCCCTTCTGTAATGGCTTGGCAGGCGAAGAACGATGGTCTGGAGGGTTGCCCCGAGCAATGCCAGTGGTTAAGATTCAGTCTAAACCTTCCAGCCATCACCTCTTTGTTTTTGCTTTGTCACCCCGAGTGGGACAGGTATGCCCAGACGTGGGTCCCGTGCCTGCTGGGCCTAGAGACCCAAGCTACTCCTCACTGATGAGCCCCAACAAGGGTGAAACATGTTTGGGGATGCTTGTGGTCTCGTGCAGAAGGGATGTGACCTAGCAGTTCGGGCTGGACTTCCCCTTTTGGGGTGGGGCCAAGCCTGATTTGCATATGATCTTTCCCCTTCTGTAATGGCTTGGCAGGCGAAGAACGATGGTCTGGAGGGTTGCCCCGAGCAATGCCAGTGGTTAAGATTCAGTCTAAACCTTCCAGCCATCACCTCTTTGTTTTTGCTTTGTCACCCCGAGTGGGACGGGTATGCCCAGACGTGGGTCCCGTGCCTGCTGGGCCTAGAGACCCAAGCTACTCCTCACTGATGAGCCCCAACAAGGGTGAAACATGTTTGGGGATGCTTGTGGTCTCGTGCAGAAGGGATGTGACCTAGCAGTTCGGGCTGGACTTCCCCTTTTGGGGTGGGGCCAAGCCTGATTTGCATATGATCTTTCCCCTTCTGTAATGGCTTGGCAGGCGAAGAACGATGGTCTGGAGGGTTGCCCCGAGCAATGCCAGTGGTTAAGATTCAGTCTAAACCTTCCAGCCATCACCTCTTTGTTTTTGCTTTGTCACCCCGAGTGGGACGGGTATGCCCAGACGTGGGTCCCGTGCCTGCTGGGCCTAGAGACCCAAGCTACTCCTCACTGATGAGCCCCAACAAGGGTGAAACATGTTTGGGGATGCTTGTGGTCTCGTGCAGAAGGGATGTGACCTAGCAGTTCGGGCTGGACTTCCCCTTTTGGGGTGGGGCCAAGCCTGATTTGCATATGATCTTTCCCCTTCTGTAATGGCTTGGCAGGCGAAGAACGATGGTCTGGAGGGTTGCCCCGAGCAATGCCAGTGGTTAAGATTCAGTCTAAACCTTCCAGCCATCACCTCTTTGTTTTTGCTTTGTCACCCCGAGTGGGACGGGTATGCCCAGACGTGGGTCCCGTGCCTGCTGGGCCTAGAGACCCAAGCTACTCCTCACTGATGAGCCCCAACAAGGGTGAAACATGTTTGGGGATGCTTGTGGTCTCGTGCAGAAGGGATGTGACCTAGCAGTTCGGGCTGGACTTCCCCTTTTGGGGTGGGGCCAAGCCTGATTTGCATATGATCTTTCCCCTTCTGTAATGGCTTGGCAGGCGAAGAACGATGGTCTGGAGGGTTGCCCCGAGCAATGCCAGTGGTTAAGATTCAGTCTAAACCTTCCAGCCATCACCTCTTTGTTTTTGCTTTGTCACCCCGAGTGGGACGGGTATGCCCAGACGTGGGTCCCGTGCCTGCTGGGCCTAGAGACCCAAGCTACTCCTCACTGATGAGCCCCAACAAGGGTGAAACATGTTTGGGGATGCTTGTGGTCTCGTGCAGAAGGGATGTGACCTAGCAGTTCGGGCTGGACTTCCCCTTTTGGGGTGGGGCCAAGCCTGATTTGCATATGATCTTTCCCCTTCTGTAATGGCTTGGCAGGCGAAGAACGATGGTCTGGAGGGTTGCCCTGAGCAATGCCAGTGGTTAAGATTCAGTCTAAACCTTCCAGCCATCACCTCTTTGTTTTTGCTTTGTCACCCCGAGCGATTCTGGTCCAACAATCACGCACAGGCGAGACAAAACCAATTCTATGGCAAGACTGGAGGCGAGCATTATGCTTCAACTTCATTTATTACTACTCTTCAGCAGTTTCAACAAACTATAACAAAAACAACAACATTGAAATGTCCCAAGGGACTTTCCCACTTTTGAACTACGAATCCCGTAGTCGCTGTAGTCCTTCATACTCCAACTCAACTATGACCACTTCCTGTCCCTGAGCTCCTCCTCTTCTTTTACTGCTCTTCAAGCAGATAAGTAACGTTTTCTTTACCTCCCTGTTTACCTATAGGAGGGATAGTTTTACATCATATGTCTTCTTATTTGAAGGGAAATGTATATAAATCATAGATTATGAAGATAGGTTTACATCATGTGTCTTCTTATTTGAAGGAAAAATGTATATAAATCATAGATTAGGCAGAGCGTAGCATGTACAGCACGTAGTATTGTGCAGATAGGAAGTATTTCTCACACAGCCGACCAGCGCTCATTGCAGTGCGTAGGACCGTAAGAGGCAGCGTTTCTGCCCGTCGGATAAAATTCAAGTCAGACATAGTATAGAATATAATCGGAGCTCCAGCTGCGCTTCAACCCCGTGCCATATGACCGGCACCTCAGGGGTTTTCGCTGAGTAGCCGCAGAGCTGTCAGGCCATATGAAGCGCATGAGCTCGAGCCCCCTCCCTTGTGGAGGCGGAGCCGAATGCAGTAGCGTGTTGGCAGCAGGCCCTCGGTAGAGGGTTACAGAGACGCCAAGCCCTCCGGCCCCCACTTTCACATAGGCGGAGTCGGATTCCCTGTGTTCGGATCTGCATCGCAATCGATCTGCGACGCGGAGCCTTACATGACGGAGAGGAACACCTGCGCGCAATCTTAACCTATTGAGGTTATAGAGATCGAGCAGCTCGCAGAGCATTACTGAGAGATCCTCTGCATAAAAAGACTGGGAGCCTCAGCCCACAAAGAAAGAGGCAGTGAGAGCCAATCAATACCCATCATCAGGACCAGGTCTTTTCCTGGGTATAAGATACAATAAGCCTCACACTAGAAGGAAGAAGGAAGTGAGAGCCACCACAGGCATAAAGAATTACAAAAGTCTGGTGCAGCCACAAAAAAAAAAAAAGACACAAGGGTTTTATCCCAAGTAAGATCATCTACTAGTGAAGCGGTGTCATGATCTCTGCTTCCAAAAGGTCAGGGTTTTCCCAACTCCCTTGGAAGCAGATCCATAACCCAGGTTCCGAGTGCCAACCAGTCCCAATTGGGACCTTTTGGACCCAGTCCTGGCGCCAGTGGCACCAGGCTCATAAATATGCCCAGTCCCAGCGCTGGAAGCGCCGGGCTCATAATGCTTGGGTGGACTTACCTGCAGCAGACCATGCTGCTTACTTGCCTGCCAGTTGAGCCTCTGATCCCCTTCTGTTTGGAACTACTTTTCCTGTTGGGTGGGGCTGGAGCCACTCCCTAGATTCAGAACACTGGAACTCTTCTGGAAAGCAGGAACTCTTTTCTTACCTAGGCGTGGCTGTGGAAGGAGAGACCGAAGCACTACAGGAGGCTATTTAAACCACACCCGGTGGATGAATCTTGCTTTGCGTTATTCTGCAACCTCTGCAGCAGAACGCTCATCGTGTCTTCTGCATCCGGTCCTGGGCCTAAGGAAAAAGGCTTACCATCCTGAATCCAGTCTTCAGCAACACCTATAAAGACAAGAAAGAACAGGTTAGCATTCCGGGATCTGAAAGGCAAAGGCTTACCTACTCTTCGTGCGCTCCGGAGGTCTTCACACTGCATTCCGGCATCTGAAAAACAAAAGCTTACCAACTCTTTGCACGCTCCGGAGGCCTTCGGCGCTGCATCCCGCATCTGAAAGACAAAACAAGGTGCGTTTAAAGACATTGGGGAACTTTAATACTCACGTGCCATTACTCCTTTCCACATCTAATCCAGTGGGTATTCCGGCACCCTGCAGCCGCTCCGAACTCGTACCTGCAAAATAAAAAGACAGTTAGAGCGCATCGTGAAGCAGGCAACAAGCGCTTACTTACGTGCTTCCAGGCGCTTCTATTCATCACACGGGCTCCATCTTCAACTCACTTCAGCCCGTCATCCGCCATCGCCGGAACCCTGCAAAACAAGAGACATCATTACTAAAGACTTTAAAGACATTTGAATGACTCGAAACTTACCGTTCGTGCAGTAAACGACGGACAGCAGTCCTCTGAAGTCAAGAGGCCTGCGCTACCTATCCAGTGAAGAAACTGGTTACAGCACCCTGCCCCGAGGCAGATGGAGAGCTCGGCATTCACTTACCTAAGGTGAGAGCGTTAACCTTTGGGGGTCTACAGGAGAGGAGAAGAGGAAAGAGATAGGGACACCCCAATAACCCCAGTTCATTAACCCCATATTTTCTATCTGCAGACATCTTACTCTACACGTCAGGCATACAGTGCACAGAGGTCCAGCCCAAGAGCCAACCGGGTGCTACACATCACCTTTGGAGATACGGTAGTCGCCCAGTCAAGACCGGCGCCTCTGCGAGAATCAGGTGAGCGTTACAAGCGGGCAGCAAAGAGACACCTTCACCAGGTTTCCAGGCACACAGCACACTCCTAAGCATGTCAGAGTTCGAATGGAGCGAGGAGGAGCAGTCATTAGACTTAGCTACCAGCTTCAAGGAGGTGCTGGGGAATTCCCTAGTAGATGCTGTGGCTCACAGGGTCAGACCCCTACAAGAAAGACTGGAGATCTTAGAAGCGATGCTTCACCAGCCTAAAGATAGCACCACAAGGACAGACCGCAAGCCCACGGAACCCTCTGGAGCAGGGTCTAAGGGGAGTACTCAGGCCCGCAAGAGGAAAGACTCTGCCGACACCCAGGGCCCTATGGATGGGGCAAAAGAGAAGGCCCCGGAGGTCGCCGATGCCTTTGCAAAGCTTAAGGAGGCCTATTTGCAGCATCAGGCAGCGCCAGACCTCACGACCCCCACTCCTGGGGAAGACAATGAAGGAGAAGAAGACCTGGGCTTGGAAGAGGAGCCAGTAGAAGGGGACCTCTCCACTCAAGAGTCAGAAGAGCCAGTCGAGGAGGAATGGGCAAAGCCCAGAGGGGGAAAGAGAGCCCGCAAGGAAAAACACCTCGAGGAGGAGCAGGATGACATGTTTGATCCGGCGAGCATCCGCAACCCGAGGTCATCCGAATGGCAGCCGTCCCCAAGGGTGGCACAATACATGACAGCGAGGCTGAGAAAGGCCTTAGACAAGGAGGCTAAACAGCGCCTCTGGGCAGAATCCCCGCGTCCAGACCTGCCTGGAAAAGTGGCGGAGACCCCCGAATTAGACCCCAAAATGCTTACCTTTGTTTCCAAGACCAGCAAGGACCCATGGAAGGGTATATACAGATCATGGAAGAGTTGTCAGGAGAAAGTGCTAGACCTAACTGGGCCCCTCGCTAAGATCATGGACCTAGTGGAAAAAGCGAGAGACACGGGGAAGAAGTAGATCCAGAAGCCCTGGCAACTTGGGCGCAAAGAGCCGTTTGCCTTCTGGGGATCGCTAACTGCGCCATAGCTTCGGAGAGAAGGAGAAGTCTATTGCTTAAGATCGACCCGAAGTTCAGCGACCTAGCATCCTATGAAGCTGGAGAAGCAGCTCAGGGTCTCCTCTTCGGAGAAACTTTTGGGAAGGAGATGGGCCGCTTCGTGGACACTTACACATCGCTGGAGAAAGCTCAGGCATCCATTCAAAAGATCTACCCAGGGGGAGCCGCCAGGGGGCGCCGAGATGGGCTAACGTCTCTCGGCCGGTCTCCATCCTGGGGCGCTGAAACTGTGGGCATTGAGCCCCCCAGCCCCGTCGGAACCTGTTTTGAACCCCCTGGCAAGGTAGCTGAAGGGGGAGAGAGTCGTTGGTGAGCGGTCCGGAGTTCTGTGGCCCTGGGAGTCCGGAGTTGAGTGGCCCGCTGTCACCCTTGGCTGGAAGATCCGGCCCTGCGGTGGGGGAGGTGCAGCCTGGGGAGTACGCTCTTGTTCCGGACTGCGGGACCAGAGTGGTGCCGTTGAGGGTGGTGGGTGCCCTCCCCCGGGACATTCTGCGGTGATCAAGGGAGCCGCATTCCAAGCGCGGGGGAGAGGCAAGCGTTTTCACGCGGCTGCAGCCGGGGCTGCTGTGATACATGGGCAGCGGCCTTCTCTCCCGCCCTCTCGGGGAGTAGGAGTGGTGGACTTTCGAGTGGGCCGCCGGGCTTGGGTGAGAGCCCTGGTCCGGTGCGCCCCCTTGGAGTGTGCCCCCGGCGGGGTGGGGAGCCCCCCTCAGCTACGACTGAGAGAGGCCCCAGGGTGCCGTGGTGGTGACTTGGTGGGGCGGAGGGGGCTGCCTGGAGACTCAGCGCAGCCCGGCATGTGGCGGTGAGTGGGGCCGGTGTAAGTGGCCCATGGAGGCTTTGTGGTGGGCGAGTTGTCCTCCCCCCGATCTGGGCTGGACGGCTGCTGGACCCGGGACCACGTCTGGAGAGCCCGTTTCCTAGGGCTGTGTGGCCTGCCCTCTGTTTAGCTGGCTTTGTGTTGCAAACCCTCGGCCTGCAGGTAGGTAGGCTGCTAATAGACTTGAAAGACAGAGACTTGAAAGATATTTACATAGCCTGTCATAGCGCCGGCAGTAGTCCTCATAAAGGACACTCCTCCCTATTTGAAAGCAGATAGCGCCTGATTTCTTTATGTGCTGCGGCGCCCACAGAGACACTCTCCTTTGTGCATGGTGCTGTTTGTGCTGTAACTCTAGGTCGGAGCATATACATTTCTGTATCCAGTCAGCCAAGAAGGATGAAGATGGTATGACAAGCTTTTCTCCCCTCTTCTGCAGTTGTTGTAGGTTGGTTGTCTGCTTGGCCAGGGCGCCAGTCTGCTTGCGGGTTGTAAGTTGAGCTGTATCCTGGTGGAGGAGAGAGGCCCTCCGGACCAAGTTGAGGGCCTGAGCGTCATTTTCCCAGGAGGTCTCTTGCTAGTTTGTCTGGGGTGTACTCGTGGTCCCATATGAATGGACTGGGCGCAGGCCCTACAATAATATCGAAGAGTGGAAGCTGAGGAGCCCACCATGCAGGCTGGGGTTCAATTGGAAGCTTCTGAGGCTCTGTCTGTGAGCCGCAACATGGCAGCCCTGCTTGAGGAGATACGAGGCTTTAGAGCAGATGTCAATAAACACCTGCATTCACTGGACAAGAAGGTGGACGCCGTAGAGGACCGTGTCCAGGCCCTTGAGGCCAACCAAACCTTGGCAGACCTCTTCGAGACGCAATTTGACATGAGGCTGGTTGACCTTGAGAAGTGGAAGGAGAAAGTCATCCTCAAGTTGGATGACTTGGAAAATAGGGAGCGGCGCTCTAATCTAAGGTTTTTTGGTATGCCAGAATTGGAAGGGGAGTCTCAAGTGGACATTGTGAAAGGGGTCAAGGCGATTGTAAGTAGCCTCCTGGGTGGTGAAAATACTAGTGAACCCACAATTGATAGGGCCCACAGGGCAGGAGGGCGGGCGGGTGAGCCCCATACAGTTCTTGTGAAGTTTCACTACTTTGCTGAAAAAGCCAAGATCCTGGATTTAGCTCGTAAGAAGGGTCCTATTGACTGGAAAGGTGCACGAATTAAGATTTTTCAGGATCTTTCGGCGCTCACCCTTGCTCGACGGCGCCTTTGCGGACCCTAAACGAGGTGGTTTCAGTCCAAGGGAGTGCGTTATAGATGGGGCCACCCATTCTCCCTTGCCTTTGAACTAGATGGCTACAAATACTCAGAAACTGATATTCACAGAGTCTCTCGTGAACTTTTGGGAACCCCCCTTTTAAAGACGATGCGCAGGGGGAGAAGGGGCCAGATATAGACAGCCCTGGCCCATTGGAATTTGTGGGCAGGCGACGTGTAAGGGGGCACAGGAAATTCAGGAGAGTGGCGCCCCCAACCCCGAAGCAGCCGGCGCCTTGATGCTGTTGGTGGAGATTGGTGTGCTGGTTGCTGTTGGGTTTTATAGGGTCATTTGTCCTGCCCTGTTTGATCTTGGCTGATCGCCTGTGTGACGGGTTCTTTGTTTTGTCTCAAGCTTATGATAGGGTCTTGGGATCGGGGGAGTGGCATATACAGGTGGTGGTGTTGGGAGCTTATTTTTGACTGGGAATGGGGGCTCAAAATGTTCTTTGTTTGTATGATGTGGGAGGCGCCCAGGGGGAGGCGATCTCTGGTGGCCTGGTAGTGCGGCGAGGGGATGTCGCAGTCTATCCAGGCACTCGGAGGGGGTTGGATGTTGGTGGGAGGGAGTTGGGGTTGTTGGGACGGTTTCACGAGGGTAGTGGGGGGTCTGGTTGTCGTTTTCCTAGTTCTGGGGGTGGGTTTTGGGTTGCTGGGGTCTCTGAGAAGTAGGGGGTATATAGGCCCTTATTTGGTCTCCTTTGGTGTATGTGAGCTGGAGGTGCGGGCACTCTGGTGTGGTCTGGAAGGGGGTGGGGCAGTTTCTTTGGACCTATTTAATGGCTGATTCCATGCAGCAGTTGATGGTGGGGTCCCTGAATGTGAGGGGATTGAATTCTCCTACGAAAAGGTCCCTGGTGACAAGGGAACATACTAGGCTTCATTTGCACTTCCTTTTTGTGCAGGAATCTCACTGGGTTAGGGGGAAAGTGCCACCCTATCGAGCTAAAGCTATCCAATATGTGTTTCATTCCTCGTATGTGTCGAAGAAGTGGGCAGTGGTCTTGTTGGTTTCCCCCAAGGCTCTTTTTATTCCAAAAGCTCATAGGTCTGATCTGGAAGGGCGCTACATTATGGTTAAGGGGACAGTGAAAGGTAGGATGATTACCCTGGTAGGGGTCTATGCCCCAAATGAGGCGCAGGATCGTTTTTGGGAAAAGGTGGGGGAGTCCATTCTGGGTTTTGCGGAGGGTGCTCTGATAGTGGGTGGGGACTTTAACATGGTCCTTTGGCCGGACAAGGACAGGAAGTCGCTTCCCCCTGCCCCGACCAGTGGGTTCAGAGGAAAATGGCGGATTCATTTCGACGAATTAATGAGGGGTTGGGCTTGGTGGACGTGCATTCCGTTGAAGTGAACCACAACCCTCTTTTCACTTTTTACTCTGCGGTGCATGGGGCATTCTCTAGGATAGATCTCGTCCTAGTGGTTTCAACGCTTCAGGATGGTGTCTCGAACTTTGGTGTGGAGGTTGTCCCGTGGTCCGACCATGATCTCGTTTGGGTCTCGTTAGGGGTTCCCCCGCAGACTCCGACTAGGGCTCGGTGGATATGTAACGATCTGTTGCTTTTAGACAAGGAGCTTAAGGAGTCTCTTTTGGGTTTAATTAATGAATACTTCCTTCTTAACGACACAGGGGAGGTGGATGTCCTAAGTGTGTGGAATGCATTTAAAGCCACGGTTAGTGGCAAACTCATAGAGATGGGTGCAAGGAGAAAGAAGGAGCGGGGCAGGGAGGAGCTTAAATTGAGGGAGCAAATAGCTGCCATTCAGCTGGGAGGAAAGCTGAAGTCCCAGATGGCCCCGGGAAAATGGGAAGAACTCCAAAAGCTTAAGGGTAAATTGTCTGCTCTGCTCGTGGGACAAACCGAACGAAAGCTGGCATTTTTGAAACAGCAGTATATGGAGCGGGGGGAAAAGGCGGATAAGATCCTGGCGTGGCGCTTAAGGGAGCTTCGAAACAGCAGGAGGTTGAATCGTATTGTGGATCGGGAAGGGAAGGGAGTTCTGCAGGACGATATGATAACAGTGGAATTTGGGCGGTATTATGAGGGTCTTTACTCGTCGGAATATTCAGGGGACGGGCTGATGTGGACCGTTTTTTAGATTTACTGCATATTCCTCGTCTCTCGGATGAGGGTGTCGGTGTGTTGGAGCTCCCGATCTCCCCCCAGGAGGTGGCAGATACTATCTCCTCCTTGAAGAGTGGCACAGCCCCGGGAGACGATGGTTTCACTGTCCGGTTTTATAAGACATTTCGTGCCGTGGCAGCCCCATTTCTGGCTAAGGTATTTAACTCGGCTTTTGATTCTGGTTCCCTGCCTCTCTCTATGATGTCAGCGCTCATTGTAGTGCTACCAAAAGATGGGAAAGATTCTGCGCGATGTCAGTCGTATAGACCCATTTCCCTCCTTAACATAGCTGTTAAGATTTTAGCTAAGCTCTTGGCGAATAGGCTATCTAAATTCCTTCCTTCCCTGGTGCATGGTGACCAAGTCGGATTCGTCTCCGGGCGCCAAGGAACGGATAATGTGAGGAAGATCCTGGGGCTAATGCATGAGGCGTCAAAGCGGGGTTTGGAGGCCTATCTTTTGTCGTTAGACTCTGAGAAGGCCTTCGACCGTGTAGAATGGCTTTACATGGGGAGGCCGTTACGGAAAATGGGATTTGGGGACAATTTTTGTAAGTGGGTTGCTGCGCTCTATAATCGTCCTTCTGCTAGGGTGTTGGTAAATGACTGCCTGTCGTTGGGGTTCTCGCTCTCTCTGGGTACGCGCCAGGGATGTCCCCTCTCACCTCTGTTATATGCACTGGCGATTGCACCTTTTGCTGTTGCGGTCAGGGCCGACGATGATATTTTAGTGTACCTGCCGGGTCTTCGGGTGGCTCTCCTGCGATTGTTGCGTCTGATTTGTCGGTTCGGGTCTTTCTCGGGGTTAAAAGTGAATCGGTCTAAGTCCTGCATTATGCCCATGGGGGGTAGATTTCGAAATTGAGGGAAGAGAAGAAATATATGGGGTGCGTGTGAAACGTGTGTTTACTAGGTATCTGGGCATCGATATTCCCAGGGATCTAGGTGTTAGAGCTAAACTTCCCTCCGCTCCAGGCAAAAATCCAGAGCGATCTCTCAAGGTGGGCCCCCTTGACCCTTTCGTGGTTTGGGCGTATGGTGGTGCTTAAAATGAATATTCTTCTGAGGCTTCTCTACCTTTTCATGTCCCTTCCGTGTTTGGTGCCGGATTTCTTCTTTGCTGCCTTGCAATCGCGTATCCTCCATTTTATTTGGAATGTGAAGAGACCCAGAATTGGCTTAGCTACTTTGACCGTTCCCAAGTCTTTTGGGGGATTCGGGTTCCCGGACTTTGGAGGGTATTTTAAGGCAGCTTAGCTGCAAGTTATGCTGGAGCATTTGAGGGACGACCTGCGGACATATTGGACGTACGTGGAGGATGTTCAGGTTCATCCAAGAAAGGTTAGGGACTTTTTGTGGGCTCCTCCGAACTCTATTCCAGAGCCCATTAGAACACACCCTGTTCTTGCCATTTTGTGGTCGGTTTGGAAGCCCTCTAGAGACAATAGGCTTCTTTCCTCTTGGCCTTCCTCCTGTCATCTTTGTGGGGTCCTCCGATTAATTTGGGCACAAAGGGGTTCCGGGAATTTCAGGCCTGGTCTGATCAGGGGTTGGAAAGGGCTATTCAACTGTTCGATGGAGGGTCATTCATGGAATATCCACAGGTGGCGGAGGGATTTGAGGGGAAGCCACCCTCGGTCTTTGAGTATTTGAGACTTAATGGAATTCTCACCCAAGCGCGGTGGGTGGCTGATTTATCACGTCCATTGACTCCTCTTGAGAGGATTTTTGCGGAGGCCAAGTCCAGGAAGGGTTCCCTCTCCAAGATTTATGAAGTACTTATTTCCTCTAACCTGGTGGGTAGGCAGTCGTTTAAGCGTTTCTGGGAGGAACGGTTGGGCATGTCCTTGGACGACCGAGCTTGGCAATTAGTGTTTAGGTCAGTGTTTTCTGGGGGCTGTATACAGCGGCAATGGAGCATAATTTTAAGGTTTTGCACTCCTGGAATCGTTCTCCGGTTGCCCTTTCTAAGATATTTTCTAGAAGTGTCCCTGTGGTGTCCCAGATTGTGTTCCAATAAAGGTACGTGGTTTCATATGTGATGGGAGTGCCCGGTTATCCAGGTCTACTGGACGGAAGTGCTCAGTTGGATCAAGGGCATCCTGGGAATATGTCCATCCCTGCATCCGCTCGAGGTTCTTCTGGGCACTCCCCTACCTGATAAAGAGGTGGGTTCCTTTTCGAGGGTAATGGGGGCCATGTTAAGGGCCGGGAGATTGGCTCTGGCTCAGAAGTGGAAGAGTTCCCTAGCGCCCTCCAAAACAGAACGGCTTACCAAGTTAATTGCTATCTTTGAGTATGAGAAACTTTCTGCTATTGTCAATGATTCTATGTCATCCTTTTTGCAGGAATGGACTGTGGTTATACTCAGTGTGGACTGTGAAGCCTTGAAACTATGATCTGTTTTGTGGTTTTTCTGTATCTGGTCGCCGGGGTGGGACTGCTGAAGCCTTTACCGGCGAAAGCAGGTTAGGGTGGTTAAGGGGACTCCACCATTTATATTGTTGCGTATATGTCTTGTCCCTACTCTCAGTCACTGGCACCATGGACTCTCGGAGGCCTAGTTTACCTGGGGTTAAGGGAGGGAGGTGATGGGAGGTTTCAGGAGGGGGGATAGTGGGGGGGTTTAGTTGGGGGTTGGATTCTTTTGATGTTTTTCTTATATGCTCTTTGAAGTCATTGTCTTTTCTATGCTGAAAAATGCAATAAAAATAAAGTGGAAAAAAAAAGATCTACCCACGTAGAGTTTTTGCCGGGACCGGTCGTTACAGGGCTTGCACGACCGGTCGCCAACAAGGAGGGAGAAGATCCCCAATCATAGAGCTCAATACTGGGAGGGCAGGCAGCAGGATGTGTTCTTCCCAGCTAGAGGCCGCAACACCAGAGGGTGCAGAAGCTGAGGTTTCGGCCGAGGAAAAGGATTTACACCAGGTAAGAGCGATTGCCTACCCCCCAGTAGGAGGGAGGACCATAATGTGCTGGAAAAACTTGCGCACTTTCCAGCGATGCCTGGATTTTGCAAACCGTCAGAGGGCTACAGATGGAATTTATGCAGACGCCATTGCAGATCCGAGTACCCCAGTGCCAGCGCCTAGCAGTAGCAGAGCAGGAATCTCTAAATATGGAGTTATCACTCCTAGCGAAGAAAAGAGCCATAGAGAGATGCCCAATAGCGCCGAGTTTCATAAGCAACATGTTTCTCGTGCACAGGAAGGAGAAAGTACAACCGGTAATAAATCTGAAAGAGTTGAACGGATGGATCGTCTACCATATTTTCAAGATGGAAGGGATACACCACCTCAGAGATTCCCTGAGAGAGGAAGACTGGCTGACAGGGGTGGACTGGGAACTAAAAGAGGCCCTGGAAATAATTACTGGGGACCAAAAGAGGCCCTGGAAATAAAGTTCAAAGTGGCCCCATGAGACACATTTTCAGCAAGCCCAATGCTTTTCCTATGAGAACATTTGGAAATACCACACAAAAGAGGCCCAGGATGCAGAGGCCCACCGGGAAATCTCCAGAGTTCCCTATAGGCCAGTCCACCCCTGCTGGCTGAGGAGACTAGACTTAAAGGATGCTTACCTGACGATCCCAGTACAGAAGGAGGAAAGGAGATTCTTAGCTTTTCACTGGAATAAACAGCTCTGGCAATTCAAGACGATGCCCTTCGGGCTTGCGTCAGCACCTTGGGCTTTCACCAAATTGATGAAACCCGTAGCAGCAGCTATCCGAGAGAAAGGCATAAGATTAATAATATATCTAGACGACCTTTTACTCCTAGCAGAGGATCGGGGAACGCTAGAATATCAGACGAAGTGGGTCCTACACCTATTACAGTCAATAGGTTTTCTAGTGCACATAGAGAAGTCAGATACCAAACCAGCACAGAGACTAGATTTCCTCGGCTTCGTATTAGACACGAGGAAAGCTACGCTACAACTCCCAGCAAGGAAGATTCGGGATATCAAGAGAGAGATCAGGACGTGTCTGAGGAAGAAAGTGATTTCACTGAGGGTCCTAGCGAGAATAGTGGGCCTCCTAACAGCCTCCATACAAGCTATATTTCCAGGTCCCTTACACTATCGAGCCTTACAGAGATTAAAGATAAAGCACCTCCAACAGGGATTGAAATACCATCAATTGATACCATTGGATCAGGAGTCCGTCACAGAACTGGAATGGTGGTTGCAGAATATGGACGCCTGGAATGGGCGTGCCATTTTCGGAGACCGTCCAGACCTGATCATAGAGTCAGACGCCAGTCGTTTAGGCTGGGGAGCACGGTGTGGGTAGTTGCAGACAGTAGGCAAGTGGAGCGAAGAGGAGTTAAACTTACACATAAACTGCCTAGAGCTTCTGGCAGGCTCCTTCACGATAAAGACCTTCACGAGAGACAAAGTGAAGTCACGCGTACTGCTGAAGATGGACAACATATCAGCAGTGCGTTACATAAACCACTTAGGCGGAACGAGATCCAGGATGCTAGCGGAGCTACCGAAGGAATTTTGGCACTATTGCCTGCTGACAGGAACATCAGTGACAGTGGAATACTTGCCCGGGGCATTGAACATGGTAGCGGACTGGAATTCCCGATACCTCACAGACTCCATCGACTGGAGGCTGGATCCAGCAGTATTTCAGATACTGGATCGAAGGTGGCGTCCGATACACACGGATCTGTTTGCGTCTCACGTCAACGCGCATACAACCAGCTACTTCAGCTGGAGGCTAGACCCAGACGCAAGCGGGACAGATGCATTCCTGCAAGATTGGGAAGGCGGACCCCATTACGCATTCCCTCCTTTCATGATGCTGAGCAGAGTGCTAGCGAAATGTCGGAGGGACAAAGTGGAGCTGGTACTAGTAGCACCGTTGTGGTTCCCGACGCTGATGGAACACTCAATATACCTGCCGAGAGTCCTCCCCGAAGGAGAGCGACTGCTCACGGACCCAACTGGACAGTGTCATCCTCTGAGAGTGAGGGGGACACTCCCGCTCATCGCGTGTAGGATATCAGGAAACAATGGGAACTGCCAGGCATTTCCGTGCAGGCTTCAGAGCTCATCGCAGAATCCTGAGCTCCTTCTACTAGGAGGAGCTACGACACGGCTTGGGCCAAGTGGACTAGCTGGTGCAGAAGGAGAGATATTCATCCCATTTCAGCACCTGTAGTGGCTATACTGAATTTTCAGCACAACTCCTGCAAGACGGGAAAGCATTCCGCACCATAGGAGTGTACAGATCAGCGATCTCAGCAGGGCACCTACCGATCAAGGGAGTGCCAGCAGGAGAACACCCGGCATTGAGCAGGCTCATCAGAGGAGCTAAGTTTAAGGTACCGCCGGAACCTAAATACAAGGTCCTATGGGACGTGACAGTAGTGCTGCGGCTATTAGAGAGCTGGCCAGCTAACAGATATCTATCTCTCAAGCAGCTGTCGGGCAAGTTAGCGATGCTGCTGTGTCTCATATCTTGTAAACGTGTGTCGGATATCAAAGCATTAGAGATCAGTAGGAGGACATTTGGGCCGGAAGGAGTGACCTTTGTGGTAGTGCAAAGGACTAAGACAGGCACTTCAACAGTGCACTATCCATATTTTACCGAATAACATCAAATGATGTGCAGCAAGCTGCATCAAAGAGTACGAAGCTAGGACAGCAGAGAATAGAGCAGCAAGTATGACTCAATTGCTAATAGCGCGTAGGAAGCCTTTCCATGCTATAAAGACAGCTACCATCGCGAGATGGGTCAGGGAGATAATACAAGCAGCAAGAACTGATTTACAGAAGTATGGGGCCCACTCCGTAAGAGGAGCGATGGCATCCAAAGCATATACGACAGTAGTACCCTTACAAGACATTATGTCAGCAGCAGACTGGGCTAATGATCGTACCTTTAGAGAATTTTACTTTAAGCTGGCTGAGAGTATAGCGGTTACAGTATTGGGGCAGCTTTAAACAAGCATAATGCTTGCCTCAAGTCTTGCCATAGAATAAAGATTACCCCTGCTAGCTGAGCAGGGAGTATTCATTCTATTAAAGACTAGGAGGCGAGCATTAGTTCCCACCCACTGTTATTTATTAATCATATGTTCTGTATGCATATTTCGTGATGATATGATAACAAAGCTAGACACCACCCTGATACCCTATTTTGTATTTTCCTTAGGGGAAGAGCAGAAGAATAGTTGAGTGAGGTGACTAGTAAGGAGAAGGCGAGAGAACAGCCGGAGGAATCGGCACCCAGTTGGAGTGGAAAAAGTCTTCGCTCTGTTGGCGGGACAAAAAGTTAATGGTTAAATGACATTCAGAGCATGTAACAGAGAGGAGGAGCTTAGGGACAGGAAGTGGTCATAGCTGAGCCTGAGTATGAAGGACTACAGAGACTATGGGATTCATAGTTCAAAAGTGGGAAAGTCACTTGGGACATTTCAATGTTGCTGTTTTTGTTATAGTTTGTTGAAACTGCTGAAGAGTAGTAATAAATGAAGTTGAAGCATAATGCTCGCCTCCTAGTCTTTAATAGAATTAATACTCCCTGTGCAGTTAGCAGGGGTAATCTTTATTGCATATGCCTCCAGTGCTCTCACACCCACCGAACAACAGTACTCGCATATAGAAAAGGAGGCCATTGGGGTTCTATGGGGCTGTAGACATTTTCACATCTATCTATATGGGCGGAGGTTCAAAGTCTACACCGACCATAAACCTTTGATTCCCATATTCACAGGATCGTCATCATACCTGTTGTGTATGCCTTGGCTTTGCAGAAGGAATGTTGTGATGTCATGTGGAGTGTTTATGCCTGAGTGTTGGAATGCATGGGTGAATGTTCTAACCTGGTCAGTTGGTGAGCCCTCTGCCTGGGTGATGGGCTGCCAGTGTTTTTATTGTCCTATATGTAACTTATATGTAACCTAATTGACTGCTATGAAGATGTCTATGAAGCTGGTAATAAACTTAGCATGTCAACGTAAGAAGGCTGGGAGCTGCTTCGTAACATTGGAGATGACCTGGTCTTTTAAACAAGAACCTACGCAAGAATCAGAAGGAAAGCTGGTGACCCTGCTGCGGGGGGTGCAGGAAGGACGAGAAGGACAACACTGCCCCCAAATGAAGTAAGGCCAATCACCCAGGGTGGGAAAAGGGGGAGGAGGAGCGCTCAGCATTGGAAGGATTATGGGTACATCACCTGGTAGTGGTGTCCAAGCGCTCTGTTAGGAAATCCCCTATAAGCTTGGAGGAGGGAAGGAGGAAAAGAAAGGAAAGGATCTGCCCATATTGTCCAATGGTCGGTGGATATGTACAAACTATGGTCTCAGTGCGGGGGACGCCTGTGGATAATGGTGTTGGGCAGGAGTAACAAAATGTGTTACCTTAAACGGGTGCAGTGAATGTGACAGGGTAACTTGGAGGATTTCCACATCCAGGGGTTCTGGCTCTTATCGGTTGCCCTCCATATCAACTCTAGGTGGGCCCCCTCGCAGTACACAATGCTCTAGTAGGAAGCACCGAAATGGTGTCCGTTGGGTTCGGAGCGATCCACATTGCCCTGTGGCTCACCTGTGAATGGTGATGTCATGATGAGCTGGAGGGTGTTGGCGGAGGCGTTGGAACTTCCCCAGTGTTCCAGCAAGATGGATTCAATCACCCGCTACATTGGACATGGCGGGCGCAGCGCTTCAAACGTTCCGAGAAGGGGACTGGCTTAGGGTCAGGAATATAGTGCAAGGTGTTTGAGAAATGGATCCTAATGCGTGGCATTACGTGCCCCGCAAGTTCGGGTGATCACGCCGAAGTGTTGATGTATAATGCACCCGAAGTATGATAGAGCGACGGATTAGGAAAGCATTAATGCATCCCAAGGAGTGGCAATAAACGTTGGGTGCTGTGCATGGTCAAGTGGATGCAGCAAGCAAACAACAGAGAGTGTCCACCAATGGAGGAAAATAACGGAGTACTGTATGTTATGGAGTGGGCGTGGCAAGGAACTACAAAGAGTATCCACCGATGGAAGAAACGGCATCAGCGGTGATGCCCTTTGGTCGGCTACAGTGCGACCAAGTGCAGGCAGAGAGAAGAAAATGGATATGTGTATCCTTTTTGAGTAATGTGTACATCTAGGGAAATGGATGGTGTTCAGTTAAGAGATGCTGCAGTAGCAACTGTGAAGTGTCGTATGATTAGCAGCAGCGATGTTAGATAGGAGGAATGAGTATGCAAATATTTTAGATAAACAGTAGATTTAACATTTGAGGAATTTGCAGCATTTAGGTCGCTGCAAGCGACATGGACTTTAAGTATGGAGAAAATGTATGGCTATGGACAGTTGGACATTTAGCTGCATTGTGTTTGTCACTGCGTAAGAGTGGTTTGGTTATGGGTGAAGGTTTAGTTTTGGTTGAAGGTTGATCTAAACATTTTGAGGATTTGAGGCATTTAGGTCGCTGCAAGCAACATGGACTTTTAGTATGGAGAAAATGTATGATATGGTACAATACTAGTATGATGAATGGCGTTTCTCAAATTGTTTAGTTTTAGTTTAGTTTAGTTTAGTTTAGTTTAATTTATTCATTTGTATTGCGCACCAGACCCGAGGGTATGAGGGCGCATGAGCAGCATGGTTATTCAAAGCTTGGTTACAGGTTGCTTGTACATTATATTACAGTATTGCAGTGTGACAATAAAGGACAATGTGTACAGTTTTACAGAAGGATATAATACAATACAAATATTTTATAAATGTACAGATAAACATACATTACAGGATTGCGGCAGTGTGGTGTTAGAGGTTAGAAGTATTAGTGGTCCTTGTTCTTTATCCAGTGGATATAGTTGCGTCTAAAGTGTGTATAGGTTTGGGGTGTCCTGAGGGATGGTGGTAGGGCGTTCCAGTGTTGGGGTGCTTTCACCTGGAAGCTGTTGCCGCCCATTTTGGTGCGTTTGAACCTGGGAACTATGAGCAGGTTTGCGTTGGAGGTTCTGGTGGGTCTGTTGGGGGTTTATTTGCATACTCTGTCTACCAGGTAGCGTGGGGCAGCGTTGTTCAGGCATTTGTGAGTCAGCGATGCTACTTTAAGCAGGATTTTGTCTGAGGTGCTGAGCCAGTTATGGGATTTCCTGATGTTGGAAATGTGTTCTCTCCTGGGAATGCTAAGCGCAGCTCTGAGAGCGTTGTTTTGTAGTGCCTGAATTTTGTTGGTAATTTGCTTACTGGCTCCTACGTAGAGGGCATTACAGTAGTCCAGTTTGGATAATACCAGGGCTCTGGCTAGTGTAATGCAGCTCTGGGTGGATAAGAAGGGTTTGGCTACTCTTATAAGATTACATGTGTAGGCCGTGGAGGATGCCATAGAGCTAACCTGTTTGTGGAAGGTAAGGGAGGAGTTGAGATATATTCCTAGAGTTTTCACTTCTTTGGCTACCTTGATCGGGTTCCCGTTTATGATGAAGTTGGTGTAGTTGTGGTCTAGTTTGGTTAGGTTTGAGGTGGAACCAAGGATGATGAGTTCAGTCTTGTCATCATTCAGGCATAGACTGTGCGAAGCCATCCATGCCTGAATGATGAGGTACACCTTGTTCATCAAGGCCAAATCCTGGTTGTAATCTCCCGTCAGCGGGATGAGGATCTGTGTATCATCAGCGTAATTGGTGTAGGTGATACCCAGGCCATCTAGATCATCAAACAGGGGCTTCGTGAACAAGTTGTACAGAGTAGGGGAGACGCAGGAGCCCTGTGGCACTCCGCAAGTGATGGGGATGGTGTCGGCAGCGGTAGAGGTGGAGAAGACACGCATGGATCTGTTGCTGAGGAAAGACTCGATCCAGCCAATGGCTTTTTGGGAGAAGTGGGCAGCTGAGTCTAAATGATTGCATAGGATTTTGTGGTCAACTAGATCAAACGCCGCAGAGAGGTCTAGTAAGAGTAGAAGTGCAGTTTTCCCGTTGTCTCTAAGGGTGTCTATTTGGGCTTTCAGATCAATTAGGGCCGTTTCAGTCCCATGTTGGGGTCTGAAGCCTGATTGTCGCATACCTACGAGGTGGTTTATTTCAATGTGTTTTTGGATTTGTTGGTAAGCTGTCTTGTCTAGTATCTTGAGCAAGAAAGGGACGGTGGTGATGGCTCTGTAATTGGTCGGGATGAAAGGGTCAAGGGAAGGTTTTTTGAGGAGGGGGAGGACCCAAGACTCTTTGTGATTACTGGGGACTGTTCCTGAGGAGAATGAAGCGTTGATGAGTCTGGTGATGAATGGCGAGAGGTCTCTTGCCGCATCTTTAATGATTTGTGGGGGGCAGAGGTCGCCCTTACAGTTGGATGGTTTAAGGCTGAGAACGATTTTTTCCACATCTAGAGTAGAGACTGTGGAGAAGCTGAAGCGAGCGGTGTTGGGTGTAGGGTATGTGGGTGAAGGGTTTGGGGGTGTAGTGGGGTTGGTTGGTTTGGTGAGGGAATCTTTCTTGTTTTTAATTTTGGTTTGAAGACCTGTGACTTTGTTGTTTAGTGCATTTTGGACACTCAGAGGAGAAAATGGGATCTTCTTTTACCATGCTTACTGTTTGCCTACCGAGAGGTACCACAGGAGGGTGTTGGCTTCAGCCCCTTCGAACTTCTGTTCGGTCATCCTGTACGGGGACCCTTAGCCATAGTCAAAGAGGGATGGGAGATGCCCACTCCCCCTGTTACTACCAACGTAGTAGATTATGTGCTGGGGCTCAGAAAACGGATGGTACTTCTGATGGGCTTGGCTAGTGATAAATTGAAGGCAGGACACGCGCTGGTGAAACATTGGTACGACCAGAAAGCTTCCCTCATCAACTTTACACCTGGTCAGCAAGTCCTGATCATGAATCCCATATGGCCTCGAGCTTTACAGGACAAATGGTCAGGCCCTTACACAGTGGTGGAGCCCCTGGGTGAGGTTAACTATTTAGTGGACCTTGGAAGGCCTGGACAGGCTCCAAAAGTGTTTCACGTGAATAGGCTGAAGGCTTTCGTCCCAAGAGTCGAAATCGCAGCACTGCTACTGCCTTCAGACGTTGAGGAAGAGGAGTCTGAACCTCTCCCCGACCTTTTCCAAAGCGGTCCTTCAGATAGCTCCTTTGAGGGTGTCCGAGTGGCCCCTCACCTGACTTCTGATCAGCAGGCTGAGGTGAAAAGTTTGCTTAGGCAGTTTTCCCCCCTGTTTTCACAATCGCCTGGTTTGACACCTTGGTGCAAACATAACATTGACACAGGAGACAGTGTACCTACCAAAAGTAGGGGATACAGGATGTCAGACAAAGTACGGTCTTATATTAAGACCGAGGTCAACAAGATGTTAGACCTTGGGGTGATTGAACCCTCTAGTAGTCCTTGGTCCAGCCCTGTGGTTTTGGTTCCAAAGGCAGGCACTTCTGAATTGAGGTTCTGCATGGATTACAGGGCTCTGAATGCTGTCACCAAGACAGATGCACACCCCTTGCCTCGAACAGATGAGCTGGTGGATACTTTGGGTGCCTCCAAGTACCTCAGCACGTTTGACCTCACTGCTGGCTATTGGCAAATAGCTTTAGCAGAACATGCCAAGGAGAAGACAGCATTTTCTACTCCAGACGGCCTTTACCAATTCCGGGTAATGCCGTTCGGGTTGAAGAATGCACCTGCCACTTTCCAGAGGCTTGTGAATCATGTGTTGAATGGGTTGGACGAATTCTGTCTTGCATATCTGGACGATATAGCAGTTTTCAGTGCCACCTGGAAGACCATGTGAAACACCTCGGGATTGTGCTCCAGGCTCTTCAGAAAGCACACCTGACCATAAAGGCTAGTAAATGCCAGATTGGACAAGGCTCAGTGGTTTACCTTGGACATGAAGTAGGTGGAGGCAGGATACAGCCTCTTCCCAGTAAAGTACAAGCAGTACAAGACTGGCCTACCCCCAGTATGCAAACCCAAGTGAGAGCCTTCTTAGGACTCACAGGGTATTACCGCAATTTTGTGGCAGACTATGGCACCATAGCTGCCCCTCTGACTGCCCTCACAACTCCGAAGAAACCCAAGAAGGTAACTTGGACCGACGAGTGTGAGAAGGCCTTCAATGGCTTAAAAGACTCCTTGTGCCAGGCCCCTGTCCTCAGGGCCCCTGATTATCAAAGACCTTTTATCGTGCAGACAGAAGCCTCTGACACTGGGATAGGAGCTGTACTATCACAAGTAGATGAGAAGGGTAAGGAACACCCTATTGGTTTTATTAGCCGCCAGCTTAAGGACAGAGAGCTCAGATGGTCCACGATAGAGAAAGATTGTTTCTCTGTTGTGTGGGCCCTAAGGAAGCTGAGGCCCTACCTCTATGGGACCCACTTCACTGTGCAAACTGACCATAAGCCGTTAAAGTGGCTAATGAACATGAAGGGGGAGAATCCAAAGTTGCTTAGGTGGTCCATAAGTCTACAAGGCTTCGACTTCACTATTGAGCATAGGCCAGGTGTCCAACATAGCAATGCTGATGGGTTGTCCAGAATGTTTAACCGACCTGAACAAGAGACTCATCCAGGGGTGGATTAGTTCCCCCTGTCCATAGTCTGGGAGGGGCGAGTGTTAGGAAAGATTTCGTAATCGTAGGTAATTTTCCTTCCATGTGGCAACCCCTAAACTTTTTGCTGTTGTTTTTCACCTTGTTCTTGACTTTGCCAGAGAAGTGCAGCCTTCTGCCGCACTCCTCTGGGCTTTCGCTCCTTTCTTATGGGGAAACTGACATGCCCTTAAGACAGTCAGTACCGGGGAACGCTGTTTCCCGTAGTTTCTTTTATCATGTTGCGGCTTTCGTGCAACATGACACAAGAGGGCACTGTAAGCTAAGTTACAGCTCTCTTGGGTCTCTAGCCTTCTACAGGCCCTAGATACACGTTTAGGCTTGTATCTGATCGGTGCAGGTGATTCAGGGACGGGAATGGTGGCAGCGATCGTTTCTTGTGTTTTGAGCTCCTTTTGGCGTTCCAAGCGCGTTTCTCGTGCTTAACCCAAAATGGTGGCCTGGCTCCCAAAATGGCCAGACCACAAGGCTCCTTTGTCCTGTCCACTGACCGTCTTGCTCCCTTCACCTTCCCCAGGTCGAGCCGACCCGGGGCCTTCCTTATTTGGGCATGTACTTTCCCGCGAAACACGGATGCTTTCGCGGGCTTCTACATGTCTTTTGTGTGCCTCCAGGATGTGGGCTGGGATGTCTGGTCCCAATACACATGTCATGATCACTGCTTCCAAGGAGCCAGGACCAGCCCAACGTCCTTGGAAGCAGGCCCCTAACCCTAATCCTAGGCACCAGCCGGTCCCTACTGGGACCTTTTGGACCTTGTCCTGGCGCCGGTGGCACCAGGCTCATCAAAACCATCGGTCCCGACACAGGAAGCGCCGGGCTCATAATTGGTGTGAAAGTGCTTGGGTGGACTTACCTGCAGCAGACCATGCTGCTTACTTACCAGCCACTTAGAAGCCCTCTGTGAACAGGAACTACTTTCTTACCTCGGTGGGGCAGCTCCACTCCCTGGATACAGCACTGGAACTCTTCTGGAAACTGGAACTCTTTTCTTACCTAGGCGGGGCCGTGGAAGAAGACGCCTCATCACTCCAAGGCTATTTAGACCACACCCGATAGATGAAACGTGCTTCGCGTTATTCTGCATCTGCAGCAGAACGCTCACCGAGTCTGTTCCAGCCTTTCTTCTTTCGATCCTGAACCTGCAAGAATTATACTTACCATTCCTCTATCCAGTCATCATCAGCACCTGCAAAAGACAAGAAACAACAGGTTAGCAAGGCAACCTTTACACGCAGTGCTTACTCACCTGATCCATCGGCAGCGGCCGTGTCTTCACGCTGCACCTCCGCCTGCAAAGATAAAAGCATTGTTATACTTACCGGCACGCCGTGAATTCCGGATTTCTTCATTCTGCATCACAGCCTGTGAAGACAAAGTATTGTTACAACTTACTGGCATTCCGCGGACTCCGGTGCTGCAAACCAACATCTGAAAGACAAAAGTAAAGACATTAAGCAGGTATTTACTTACGCCCATCACGCTCGTCGCCATAAAACGCCTGCGAATACTCCGGCGTCTCTTTAACATGAACTAAGCTGCAAGGAAAGAGACAGTTAGAGCGCTTGCCATACTTACGAATTTCCAGGCGCTTCACTCCATCTTCCATCTCAAGAGCCCTGCAATACATAAGGGAAAAGCATTATACAGAGTCTTCAATATTAATGTGCCACGCATTTAAAGACTATAAAGACAAAAGGTGTCCAGAAACTCACCGCTCGTGCAGATAACGACGGTAACCATCCTCTGAAGTCAAGAGGCGTATGTTTCACCAGTGAAGGAACTGGCAACGGCACCCTGCATCAGACGCAGATGGAGAGCCCAGCATTCACCTATCTAAGGTGAGCATGTTGACCTGGGGGCTCTACGAAAAAGCTGGGAAGAGAGAGAGAGAGAGAGAGAGGGACATTCAACAACCCAGACCATTAACCCCCATATTCTTTCACCTGCAGAAACCTCACTCTTCGAGTTCGACACACAGTGCGAAGAGGTTCGACCCCAGAAGCCAATCGAGTCCTGCACATCACTTTTCGAGTCACAGACACCTTCCTGCCAAGACCCGCGCCTCCGTGGGAATCAGATGAGCGTTACAACACATCCTGGGTGCCAGAGAGTCTAGGGTGGTGTGAATGCCTGGGACCACCGTGGTCCGTGATTGGTCCACGAATGGTGTGAGTGTTGATGAGCGGATCTCCCATTGGGTCCCCTCCGTTTTGGCGCGAAGGGAACCGTGGATAAGAGGGGGCTGGAAACACCACTACCAGGTCGATCTCCTGAGTTCTCACGAACGAAGGAATACAGGAGCCAAGTATCCTGCAACCAAGAGGCTGGACCGAGGAATCGCTGGTGACCCGCTGAAGGACTTCTCCTCTGCACTGCTGTCGCCTTGTGAAACTCTTTTCACCTTTGATCGAACCAGAAGGCCTGTACTGGTACTTCAACCCTTTGGAATAGCGGGAACAGCTATTCTCGGCATCTTCACCATCTCCTGCCAGTAAGCCTTCGGAAGCGTCTCTGGGCCATCCAGCTGACTGACCAGATTACACAGGAGTCTTGCTCTGTAACCGCCGCCAGGTTGTGTAGTATTTCGAGTCCTTGTCACTCTCACACGCTTCGTACACTTGGCGTTCCCAAGTCTGAAGTGAGTAGTGTACATTTGGCTCAGATACACACGGCCGCTCCGTTGCCCTGCTGTGGTAACAAACTGTGCGGGTTTCTTCGATTGGGACGTCTTTTTTCTCAACACGACGACGAGGCGTTCCCTGCTCTTCTGAACCTGCCAGCTGCTGAAACTGACGCGGAGAAGCCTGGGTCTGCTTGCATCGGGGACCGGTGAGTAGCATAGCTAGGATCTGGTCGCCCTCCTGCAGGAGCCCATTGCTTTTCCCCGCTGTGTAAAACAGCACCCTTTTCCGTACTCGCGCTCTGCTTCTGCCCACTGTGGAGGCTGCGCTTGAGTCGCGGAACTTGTTCTTCTTCTTTTGTGCACTAAACTGAACTGCCTGATTTCCCTCGAAGAGCTTCTCCTTTTGCCCGTTGGCACCAGCGCGTGCAGGTACTTTTGAGCACAAGGCTCCACTCTTCGCAGGGCTCGGACTTCCATCTAGTTAGGTGCCTCTGAAGGTGAACTGGGTCTAAGCATTATTTCGCACTGCCTGTTTTCCCTCCCTTTTAGGTGGACTACACATTTCGTGCATATAACGCTTGCGACTGTCGTATTTGTATATATATTGTGTTGATATGGTATGTGTTGGTTTAATATTGTGATATTGTGATTTTCTCGCTACGATCATTGTTTTAAAGGCCTTGAAATAAATGTGTATATATTTTTAATATAACAACTGTTTGGAGTAGTTTGTAAGTGATCTTGCTTTGTGTGCTCATTGCGGGCTTTCAGTCACCCTCACCCCTCTTGAGACCTAGTCGTGACCGCCGCAATCGCTACCTTGATTGGTCTGGCTCGTCCAGAGGTTACCCTGTTCCAAGTAATTAGGTTGGCCTTCTGAACTTCTGCGCCACCAGGACAGAGTTCAGAAATCCGTCTTAACAGCGAGTTGTAGGCTTTGTTCGCTGATGATGTTCACGGTAGCGCCCGTGTCAATTAGGAATTCTAATGGTGTGTCTTTCACCTGCAGTGTGAGGATCGGGCTGTGTTGGGTGGCCATCGCGTTGTTGAGATTCCAGACACATCCTTTCTTTCGTTGATCGTCCTCTGACAACGGGGTTTCAGTATTTGAGGGCGAGTGCATTTCTATGTATCGGACAAACCACCTTCTCTGACTGCGTGTCCCTCCTTCCTGGGGTCGCCTGTCCTCCTGGGCATATGCGCTCCTGTGCTCCTTGTCGTCCCTTCGTGAGGATTTGTGGTCCCACTCAGTCCTGCTACTTGTCGGCTGTGGCGGGCGGTCCTTCGACGTTCTTGTGTCCTCTGCCTGTTGGGAACGGCTGAGGGGGCATTTTTACACACCACCCTAAAGTGGTCCATGCCGCCGCAAGCAGCGCGTTGTTGACCCACGGCGTGGCACTCCCCCGTGTGCGGGTACTCGTAGCCGCACCTATAGCATGCAGCGTCGGACCGTCCACTGCCTTGGCTCGTGGATGATTCTAATTTGTTGCTGTGTCTGCTGGCGTCATGGGCTGTTGTAGATTTATTTTGCCCAGATTGTCTAATTGAGACTCAACAGCTGCTTCCATTCTGGTTAGGGCTAGTATTTCTTCCAGTGATCTCTGTTTTTGCAGCAGCTGTTTTCTGAAAGGTTGGGACATACAACCCGCTATTATTTGTGACCTTAGGGCTTCCTCATTAGAGTAGCGATGAAATTCGCAGTATTTTTGTTTGATGCGCAAGCGCATTACGAAGTTGTCTAACGACTTGCCTTTTTCTTGTTAGGTGGAGTGGAACATGTGGTGTACGTAGTCGATGTTGGTGCGCGGTGCAAAGTATTCTGACAGTTTACGGTGTACTTCTTCATATGTTGCAGTGTCCCAATTAACCAGTTCTCCTGCTATGTCTCTCACGGCTGGCGCTATGGCCACTGATAATGTGTATTTCAGCCCGGCATCATCTGTGAGGCCCACTGCCCCTGCATGGAATTTGAAATCTCTTAGCCATGTAGCCCAATCGGCCCAAGGTTTGTTGTGTCCCGCACATCGAAGGGGTTGGGCATGTGCATCACCTGTGTAGTCCCTCCTGCCGCCGGTGTATGACTGGCATTACCTCCTGCGGCTCTATCAGTGCCTGATGAGGACTCTGTGGGTGCTGATGAGGATGCCTGATCAGTCATGATGAGGCTCTAGTGGTGTGGCTTGTGGTTTTCTTGGGCACGGGTTAGTTGTTTTGCTTATGTGTCTTTCTTTCTTGTAATGGGGCAGGGTGAGGTTTGCCATGCAAGGGTGTGCTGGCCGTCCGTGTTGGTGTGCCTTTGTCTTAATGTTTCTCAGGCAGGCAGGATCTGTCTACTGCCTCGATTATTGCGTTCAGTTTTTTTTTTCTTCCACGTGGACAGGGCGCTTCCTGTGCGCCGAGGGCTGCCCCTGCTGGTCTTGGCGTGCGATTCCTAGAGGCAGTCACGCGGCCTCTCCATCATTGCTTGGCTCCTCCCCGTGTGTCCTGGAGGTTGCTGAGCCTTGGTCTTCCCAGCAACTGTTCGTTGGCTGGATGAGGGGCTGCATGCCACGCAAACTCAGAGAGCTCCCCGCTCTCTTGTGGTGGCTGTGGGCGGGGCTGCAGGCTAAACGTAACGGAGGAGTCCCAGCCGCTCATGTGCGGCCCAACTGGGGACTGTGTAGGGCCTCTTTGCGGTCTGTGCTGGTGAGGGGCACCGACGCCAGTGTAAACAATGTGGCTGGGCCTTTTCACTCGCCACATGCACTCGTACTCAAATAAAGAAGAGAGGACGAAGCTCACTTCAAACGTCCTGTTTATTTTCCGTCTTCCCGCAACTGCCCGCCCCCAGCATGTCCCTCCCTAACCCCAACATTACTTCCCTGGGGAAGAGTCCGCAACGGCGGCCTTCCCACAGAACGATGTGGACGGGCCTCATTCAGGTCCATTGCCCCAATGCCTGACAGAGACAAAGAGTTCATGTTGAGCCATCCAGGCTTGGATGACTTGGTAGATAGTATTCATGGCTTGTGTGTCAGCTGTGTGGTCGCCGGTGATAGGGATGAGTATATGGGTGTCATCCGCGTAATTTGTATAGGTTACACCCAGATAATCTAAGATATCGAACAGTGGTTTCGTAAACACATTGTAGAGAGAGGAGGAAATGCATGATCCTTGTGGTACACTGCAAGGAACTGGTGAGGGTTCGGCAGCAGCAGTAGGGGAGAAGATCCTCATAGATCTGTTGTTCAGGAATAAACTGATCCAAGCAGTAGCTTTGTCTGAGAAGTGGGCAGCTTTTGTGAGGTGTCGACAGAGAATTTGGTGTTTCACCAAATCGAAGGCTGCTGATAAATCCAGGAGGAGTATAAGGTCCAGTTTTCCCTTGTCTTTTAGCTCTTCAATCTGGGTTTTTAGGTCAATAAGGGCAGTTTCGGTGCCGTGGATGGAAGCCAGATTGTCTGAGGCCCAAAAGTTTGTTAGTTTCCAGGTAGTCTTGGATCAGTAGGTATGCTGCCAGATCCAAGATTTGTAGCAGGAAAGGCACAGTAGTGATAGGCCTGTAGTTTGTGGGTATACTTGCATTTGATGTAGGTTTTTTGAGAAGCGGGATAACCCACGCATCCTTCAAGTTATCTGGGTCAGGGCCTGTGCTAAAGGAAGAGTTTATAAAGGCAGTGATGAAAGGGGCTAAGTTATGTGAGGCTTCCTTGAAAATGGTGGCTGGACATAGATCACCCTGGCAATTGGAAGGTTTGAGATTGTTGATGATGTTTTCCACTTCAGTAGTAAAAAGGGGTGAGAAGCTGAATGGTTTATCAGTGTGAATGCTAGGTTTAGATTTATCATGCTGGGACTGTAATGCTGGTCAATCTGGAGACAAGTTTTTTTTGTCCTTCATGTTGGCTTGGATTGTGGCTATCTTGCCGAGGAGCGCCTTCTGAATATTGGCACACCAGGCACTATCTTTGGTATACGTATCGAGTGGGGTGGCCGGGGTTTCCAGTTCTTTTAAGACCTTAAACAACTCTTTAGTGTTTAATTTGGCTTGTAGGATTTGCTTGTTGTAGGTGTCTTTTTTGGCCTGGAGGATGACATCTTTGTAGTTCAAGGTGACTAAAGCAAGGCTAGCTTTGTTCATTTCAGAACAATTGCTTTTCGAGCGAGCTTCAAGGTTACTTATTTCATTACGTAGAGCTCTCAACTGTGGTGCAATGAGGTTGAAGGCTTTTAGCATAGTCTGACTGAACGTGTCTACCAGGACAGTGGGATCAGTGCACGAAGAGGAGTATTCGTTGAGTAGGGAGCAGTTTTTCGCATGTTATGTCCCTCTTATTTGTAGTGCAAATTGTGGGCGCAATGTCTTGCATAAAGCATACGTTTTTACTGGGATGCTGAAGGTAATTAAGTGGTGGTCAGTCCAAGCACAAGGTTGGTTAGACTCAATATTGATTTCACAGTTAAAGTCAGCTAGCCAGTCCAGGGTTCTGCCCTTAATGTGTGTAGGTTAACTAATATGTTGAGTAAAGCCTAAGTTCCATAGTACGCTAGTAATATCATGTGCTGTGGCATCATTGGGATTTTGGAGACCAAGGTTAAAGTCACCTAATAAGATAATTTGCGATTTAGTTTTGGTGTTGTCAGCAAGGATGTAGGATATCTCTTCTGCAAAAGTAGATATAGGGCCAGGAGGCCTATAAATAAGGCGGAGTGTAATAGTTTGGTTAGGTGATATGGATAGTTTTGCTGAGAGCCTCTACGCTGATGGAGTCTGTTGTGTGGGGGAGATTCAAAGGCTAATCGAGTTTTTGTGTATGAAGGCAATACCACCACCTTTAGTTTGGCTGGTGTTGCGATCGCTTCTAATGATGGTATATCCAGTGGGGATGGCCAGTGATAGAAGAGGTCCTGAGGCTGCATGGAACCAGGTTTCTATAATGGCGATGAAGTCGAGGTCATGTGTTGTGATCAGGTCGGCCATGTCAAGCGCCTGAGCAGTGAGGGACCTGGCATTGATCAATGCCCCCTTGATCATGGTTTTAAGCGGGGAGGAGGCACTGGTATTGAGTTTGGTGTTCTTGGTTGTGGTGGGAAATGGAGTGGCGAGGGATCTTGCAGCATGTACTGTTGGGTTAGAGTGTGTAGTAGTGTGAGTAAGCCGGCGGTGGGAGACATGCCGGAATCTGGAACCAAGTCTAAAGGTTCCTGATGTGTACCGTACATGGTTTGTTGAGAGTAGGTTTAGTTGCAAAGTGTTCTAGCCAGAGGGCTTGTGAGTTGAGGTAGGGGTTGGTAGTAGGTGGTGAAGAGGCCAACGTTGACTTGGTGTGGGACTGAGTGATATTAGGCATGGCAGAGATGTGCACTTGTTCAATCAGGATAGCGGGCATGATGTAGCCAGGATGGGTAGTGTAAGGAAGCAGTGGGTGGGTGTGGGTCTTGGCAAATGTTAATTCTGAAGGTAAGGAACTGAGGTATAAGGTAAGTGACCAAGTCAAGGATGCTAATTTGAAAGTAAGCAGGGTGTGAGGAAGTTTGCAATGTAAGGTGTGTATTGCCAATACATAGTGGCGCACGCTAATGATATAGGGCTGGGGCAGGAGTGTATTGGCAGGCAAGATGCCTAGGTATGCAACCAGTCACTGAGGACTCAATTTCCCTTTGACTCTGTGTGCTAATAGTATGGGCACGGTGATGATGTGTGAGTGTTAGGTTGGGATAAAGTGGACTGTTATCAAAATGTCTCCTGGGGCGAGAATGCAATATATAAGCACACAGCGACAAGCATGTGTAATAAGTGCAGGTTAGGACACAGTGGGCATGTTCAGGATAGTACCTTGTGCATAAGTAAGATATATGTCTGCCTTGGTCAACTAGACCGAGCAAGATCTGGTAAGTATGCTGGGCACAAGGTTGAGGCAGAATAAGAAAGTTCAAAATAGCGCAAGGGACATTGTACGTAAATATGTGTTCTGGTCATATCAAACAGTATGATGCAAATATCATTTGGATGATGCAAAATAAGGCATATACAAAGTACACGAGTAAAACACTGTGGGCTAGTTCAAAATGATACATAGGTCTGACCACAACGAGCAATAGGCGCAGATTGAAGCAAGGTAGGCTAGTTAAAAATGGCACGAGGAAGACAATGTATATATCATTAGATGAGACACAACAGGGTATATGCAGAGTACGCAGGTAAATCACGGAAGGCTAGTCCAACGCAGTACATTGGTTTGACCGCAACGTGCAATAGGCGCAGGAAAAAAAAACAGGGTAGGCTAGTCCAAGATGGCGTGAATGTCTGCACACAGGATGCAACAGGCAGAGATTAAGACTAGGTAAATTGGGCCAAAAGAGGCACTCAAGTCTGGACACAGGGTATATGCACTGGTCAGTTAGGCAAAGGCAATACAGACGTATGCACTAACGCGGAATAACAGCTAGGTCGACCAGAATAGCGAGTGGATCAGAGCACAGAGTACAATCCCTAGTCAGTTATGCAAGACAATGCGAATGTGTGAATTAGTTGTAAGATAAAGACAAGTAAGCAGGTCCCAAGTGTAGCAAATGTCCGAGCACAATGTAGAGGCACTACTCATTCGGTCAATGCAATGCAATCAGTTACGGAGGAGGTGGGTTAGAGCCAGGGTGGGCTAGTTCTGGATACTGTTCGGGGGTAGAGTATAATAATGGCTTACAATGTTAAATTAGGAGGGTGATAGGTACTCACTGGTGGATGGAAAGATGAGAAGAACTCTGAAGGGATCACTGCAATGGCGGCCCGGCAGATACAGACAGGCACAGACAGGCTATGTGCCATATAACGGGTGTCTTGCAGCAGGGTGCCGGCTCACACCTTCCAGCGGGGCTGTGCACAAAATAAAGCGCGCTGCCCAATACGGCGCAGGTAGTGTTGCCAGTCAACCAGCAACACCTAAGAAGCGGTGGCCATTTTGAGTAGGGCACGCGGTTTCCACGTCGGGGAATCACAGCGAGATGGCCAATATGCAGATTCAGATGAAATAATAATGTTGGTGTAGCAGAAGGGCGGTCATCGAAGTAGCAGAGATCTTAATCCTGCTAGATGCAGCTCGAATGTTCACGCGATTCCATACAGTCTCATTAGTTTCCCCAAACCGCCCACCCCTGCCCCAATCTACTTTTTTGGTAACATTAATGGCAGATGGCATTTTAACACAAAGAAAAACAAACTGCAGGATCTTTACAGATGTAGGAAACTCATTTATTAGAGTTCTGTCCAGGCGCTCTGGGCAAAATACATGCAAACTTCATAATGTGCATATAGATTGCATCAACAGAAGTGACTTCAAAGAAAAGGCGATTGCAAGGAGCATCATCCGTCTTTGATACTTGGAGGCACCATGGAAGTGACTTTAGAATAAGTTGCCATAAGTAAGCCAAGTGGCAAATAACTTTGTGGTGCAAAATATTTAAATTGCACTAATGTTATATATGGAACAACCCTATCATTATCAGGCTTTTTGTATAATAGCATGATATATTAACATAAGATATGAAGTGAATCATAATCCACTTATAGAGCTGCAGATAAGAGACAGTGGGCCTCATTAGGACTGTTGCGGTAAGGCAACAACAGCGGTGGTAGTGCTACCAGCGCCGTTTTTGCCATGCTGCAACATTCCGAGTTTGCTTGCGGGTGCCGCTCTGGACGCCTGGTCAGACCAGGCGTGCAGAGCAGCACCCGAGAGCGGACCTGGATGGTAGCAACGGTACCGTTCATAATGGTACCGCTGCTACCATCCTACCCATTCCCATTGAGCCCTATCGGGGCTCAAATGGGAATGGGGACGTACCGGCTCTGGGTCCCGCGAAAGGGAATTACCAGGCCCTCCAAGGTCGGAATGGCCCGGTAAGTCCCCTTTTGCGGGACCCGGCAGAGGCGGCCCCGAGTTTGGGGGTAGCCATGCCCTTATTTAGGGCATGGCTACCTCCAAACTCGTAATGAGGCCCAGTGTGATTAAATGAGTTGACCAGGATCACATACTTTGGTTAAATTGTGAAACCTGGATGTGGACAATTTAAGTAACAGCACATCTTCCCAGGTTTAGTTGATATAGATATTTATTAAGGTTTTGCTATGCATTTCAGGTGCTTAAATAACACTTAATTTATAGCAATGCCTTGGGAGCAAACCACATTACATAAAAAACTAGCCTTTCATGGTAAACTATACACTATATACATTGTCATAGAAATATGTTTAGCATTAAGACTATGGGCCTCATTACAAGTTTGCCGGTCCTGGAACTACGGTACCGGTAAGCTTGCCTATACCGTAGTTCACGGACATCATTTGGGGGTTGCAGTTGCGACCCCTGAGCTCTCCCTAGCTACCCCTGAGGTCTCCCTAGCTACCCCTGTGGACTCCCTTGCTACCCGTAGAAAATAAATTCTTTTTTTTTACATTTTCTTTTTTTAATGTAAGCTCCTGGGCTGCGGTCAGTATCATGTGGCTCTTTATTTTTGGAGTGGCTGACTTTCTTGTTCAGGCTTATTAAAAAAAAAAAAAACAGGGTTCTACAAGTGTATCACTTTGAGCAGTGACGCTAAATAAGAACGAATAGAAATAACACATTATTTGTCTTTCTGGAATTCTATCCAATAATTGCTAGACTCATAAAGGTTTATTTCCGGGCACACTTCAGGTGTTGAGTCACTGATTTAGCCTGTTCTTAAACACCTCAACTCAGCCTTTCACCCTTCTGAGGTCGATAAATGAATACCAACACAGGCTGGGTGATATTGTATGTATATTTCATCTATATAAAGTGCTTAAGCGTAAGTGCTTTATAATAACATATCATTATCATTTGGCCTTTGACGTCTGCTTGCATTCACAGTAATTTGGTAATATGGTCCTATACACACTGATATTTCAACGATACATATGGCGATCCATTCTTGTATGAAATGTATATAACATTATAGTGATATCGCGACCATATTTTTCATAGTGTACTTAGAAACAATATGTGATGTCCCTTCCTGTTTTGTCAAGGGGTGAAAGGTCATGTTCCATCGCTTTCCGTGACGTCACTTTGAGGTGGGGGTTCAAATGACATTACGTCCTGTGATGTCATCAGAGGTCAACGGTCATGTGATGTCACTTCTGCTACTCCTGGCATTTTGGTGAAATGAAGTCCCTGCCGTAGTTCCCGGACCGGTAAACTACGAGTTGTGCTTGCGGTGCCTTTCTGTCCACCAGGTTTGACCTGGCGGTCAGAGCAGCACCCGCCAATACAGCATGTCGGATGCACCAGCACCATTCTGAATGGTGCCGGTGCATCCGACCTCCCCATTCCCATTGAGGCCTATGGGGCTCAAATGGCAATGGGGAGCATTTTTTTCTGGCCCCGCGAATGGGCAAATAACAGGTCTGATGGGGCCCATTCGCGGGCACTGAAAATGTTCGGAAGTTTGGCGGCAGCCTGACCGTTTTACCGGCAAGGCTACCGCCAAACTTATAATGAGGTCCTATGGCATTAGTTTTATTCTCACCATCCTGCTTGCAAAGTTACAATAGCATCATGCAGAGCCAATCCTGATGCTGCTGTGTGTGACCCACCAGCAGTTGCACCTCGCCAAGCCCCGCTCAAAGCAGCCCGCTCCCTAAGATGGCCGCCGCCCGATTCTCTGCATCTTTGTTTATTTTGGCTTGCTAGCAACCATCAAGGACTGTATTTGCCCAACCACAGGAGACCGGAGGCAGAAGCCGGCCTACCAGTCGAAGGCCTACTGTACAAGGCCATCCCCTGTCCATGCCTGTGGGTGCCGGAAGGAACAAAGGAAGCAATCCTCTCCACTAGGGTAAGAAGCGCTCTAACTCTTGCCAGCTACTCGTGCAGCTCAGTCCCTGCCCGCTAACGCTTTCATATCACATCCCCACGCCTGTCTCATATCAGAGGAGACAAAGCTAGTTCACACCCTGTTTGTATTGCCTCCTAGTAAATGTGAACTGGACCATCCCAATTCCAGTATTACTCTGGGATAGCGTCAACCCACACTAGTCCTGATTGTGCTGCCCCATTGCAAACTGGATTAGCCTAACCTAGCAACTGCATCATTTGTACCTACGTTACCTTAATGCTAACTGAATTAGCCTAACCTAGCAACTGCATTATTTGTACCTAGGCTACCCCAATGCTAACTGAATTAGCCTAACCGAGCAACTGCATTATTTGTACCTACGCTACCCCAATGCTAACTGAATTAGCCTAACCTAGCAACTGCATTATTGTACCTACGCTACCCCAGTGCTAACTGAATTAGCCTAACCTAGCAACTGCATTATTTGTACCTACGCTACCCCAATGCTAACTGAATTAGCCTAACCTAGCAACTGCGTTATTTGTACCTACGCTACCCCACTGCAATTGGAATTAGCCCAGCAAAACAACTGTATTAATTGTACTTATGCTGCCCTACTGCACACCAAACCAGCCAGACCCAGCATCTGTACTGCTGCCCCTCAGCAACATTGAATTAACCCTACCTAGTAATTATATCACTTCCAATCGCCGCAAGTTAGACTACAAGACCGGATTGTACCGACCCACAGCTAAAATTGAACTAGCCCAGCTTAATAACTATATCTCCTGCAGACCTGCCTGCCCTGGTAACTACAACACCACCCTAGTTGCACGCGAACGCTTGTGTACCTGCTGCCTGGAAGCACTTAACTACCCACCTATGGCCGTGCTCACTAACGCCGTCAGACTGCTACCCTGCCTATTGACGTATTATCTATTACCTTACCTATGGGCCTGCAGGTACTCCCTATACACTAACTATGGACGACCACATACACAGTAGCCCTCTAGACCGCAACAAACCTTAACCATGGCTACTACACTGCCACACTCAGCCAACATCAACCCTACTGTCTTCCTACCAGACTTCAAACAAACCATCACAAAACCCATAACCAACATTCTCCTCCAAGGACAAACCTTCACACCCGAACAATGGATAAACATATTTGCACGGAAACCTACACCGTATATACCATGCCCCACTACTACCAGAAATGGTAGACTAGGCTATAGACTTATCAAAAGACATCTCAAATCTACGCCTAATCCCACACTAACAAATCACTACAAAACTGACCAGAACAAGGATATCACCAAAGCAGACCAGAATAAGGCCAACACCGCAAGCAACCTACAGCCTAGCCTTAGTTCTCAAGCCAAAAACATCAACCGCCAATCACCCCAGACAAATCCTACTACCACACTGAAAGGATGTCTCATCAATGCCAGGTCACTAACAGCCAATGCGCTTGATATTAATGACCTCATAATATCCAACGACCTTGACCTCCGAGCTATCATGGAGACGTGGCTCCACTCCGCCTCTGTTCCCCTCCTATTACTGGCCATCCCAGACCAATATACTATTATTAGGCAAGACAGAACTTCCTCCAAAGACAACGGCGTCACTATCATCGCCAAATCCGCTCTTGGCATCAGACAGGTTCCAAGCCAAACACTCCTATCTGCTGAACACCTTAAATTCATATTGCCTTTATCACCCTCACAAACCATCACAGCCCACCTGATTTACAGACCCCCCCAGGCCCACTATCTTCCTTTGAAGAAGATGTACCACTCATAATAACCAACAAGGCTAAATCAAGCTCACAAACCCTCCTACTCAGAGACTTTAACCTTGGGTTACATGACATCAACGACAAGAACGCAACAGAGATCAGTAATAGCTTAACCGACCTAGGCCTCACCCAACGACTTGCACAATCTACGCATTCCAAAGGGCGACAATTAGACTGGATTGCTGATTGCAACTGTAACACCTCTATCACTTCCAACCACCCTCTTGCCTGGACTGACCACCATTCCAACCTCTTCTCCATCCCTAGAAACTCCCCTAACCATGAGAAAACATTAGCCTCTGCAAGACTAGCAAGAAATACACGAAACTTAACAGCCCTCAACCTACTCCCACTTCTACAACCCCTCCTACAGGCGAACATTGCGCTCAAGCCTAACGAGGACCCCACTCTTCTGGTCAACCTATACAATACTACCTTGCTAAATGCCATTGACAAAATAGCACCTCAAAGGCTTTGCAAAGCCAAACCGCTCACCCACCTCAATACCTGGTTCACCCCACAACTAAGAACACTGCGAAAAAACAAAAGAGCTGCTGAATCAAGTTGGAAAAATGTCCCATCAGTGCTGAACAAAGAAAACTTCCTATCAGCCTCTGCCACATACAAATCTGCCATTTTCGTAGCCAAATCTGACTCCTACAATGACCGTATTCAAAATGCCAAATCTAATACCAAGGAACTGTTTAACATTCTCAGAGAATTAGAATCACCAACACCTCCTCCAACTACTTGGTCTAAGGATACCACTTGGTGTCAGAACATCGAGAAGGCGCTGTCAGACAAAACCAAGCTCCTACAAAGGATAATTGAAACTAAATTTGCCTCACTTAGCGTAAAAAAAGTTGAAGAAATAATACTAAGCCTAAAGCCATCCAGATGCATCGGCGACATCTGCCCTGCACCTATCATAAAAGAAACAGCGAAGGAGATTGCCCCATTTATTGCCTCACTAATCAACACCTCCTTCAAGTCCAATACCATCCCTACGAACCTCAAGGACGCATTGGTCATGCCACTCCTCAAGAAACCTTCCCTCAACCCCAATAATCCCTTTAACTACAGACCCACCACCGCTGTACCCTTCCTCCTGAAGATCATTGACAGAGCAGCCTATCTGCAGATCCAGCACCGCATGGAAAGTAATAACCTGCAAGGGCTGTGCCATTCCGGATTCTGTCCTAGGCACGGCACCGAAACAGCCGTTAGATCTAGTAACCCAAATTGAGAATATTAAAGACTCAGGAAACCTTGCCATCTTTCTCTTACTCGATTTATCAGCGGCTTTCGACCTGGTCGACCATAAAACCTTATGCAATAATCTTTGCAAAGCAGCCCACTTTTCCAACAATGCCATTACCTGGATCCAGCCATTTCTGAACAATAGAAAAACCAGAGTGTTTGCACCCTCTGTCTCTGCACCCCCATCGACTGTCACATGTGGGGTCCCACAAGGCTCCTGTGTCTCTCCCACACTCGACAACAAATTCACAAAACCCCTGTTTGACAAACTTGACTGTCTGGGCATCTCTTACACCAACTACGCTGACGACACACAAATTCTCATACAAATCACAGGCAACAATGACACAGACTCACAGCGACTCAATGACACTTACCTTATCAACCAAGTGTGGGCTGCGCAACACGGTCTCTGCCTAAACGACAACAAGACTGAGCTTCTCCTACTGGGAACCCAAGCCAGACTCAATAAACTTGACAACAAATTCAACACCTTCAATATTGACGGCAACAGCATCAAAGTCTCAAAAGACGTCAAAACACTAGCATGTAGCTCTACTCCACCCTCTCACTAGGAAAACAAATGAATGCTACAGCGTCTACCACTGCTTACACCTGTAAGCTCATCAACGCTTGCAGACCCTTCCTGATGACTGAAAATTGCATCACCCTGGCCAGGGCGCTTGTATTAACCAAGCTAGACTACTGCAATACATTCTACCAAGGCACTAGCCAGCATGATCTCAATAAACTACAGATCTATCAAAACAATGTGCTAAGAGCAGCAACCAATTTCCCCAGAAAACTGCACATCACTGAATTGAGACGTAGTGTTCACTGGCTTTCAATCAACCAAATAATTAAATTCAAGACTCTCTCCCTCATACACAAATGTATATACAACCAAGCACCTAAATACCTCTGCGACAAATTCAATCTCCACACCTCATCTAGACAAACTAGATCTTCCCACTCTAATTACCTAATCATACCAAGGTTCAAACTGCTAAAAGCAATGGGCAAAAGTTTCCCGCTCCTCGCAGCCAAACCCTGGAATGTACTACCACCCAACATCAGGCTAGAACCCTCCATCCACAAATTCCAATACAAGGTCAAATCCTGGCTTACCCTGAATGAAAATTAACCCACAACGTTTGCCAGTCTCTGTGAACACACCAACTGTCCATACTGTATACATTCCGGGTTTTATGTTAAGTTGATTATCCCCCATGATTTTAATGTGTGTGAACTACTATGCCTGTTACTGTAAATATGCTACTGAAATTTAATTTGTAACTGATATTTTTACCCAAAGAAATGTGCCCAGTTGCCTCAGGGCTCGGTGCGCTATATAAATAAAATACAATACAATTAGAAAATGCCCAGGGTTTGTGAACAGAATATACAAGCAGTGGCGAACCCGAGAGGGGGTGAGAAGAGGGGGAAGACTGCCCCCCTGCCCCTCCCAGGGGATCTTCTGAGACAGACCAGGACCATACTTGCCAACCCTACAGATTTAGGCAGTTGGCTACTGCTTTTTAAGCAGTCCTACCGCCTACAGAATTGGGTGACAGATCCTACTGCTTTTTACAGTGGCAGGTAATTTATGTGACTCTAAGGCAGGCTCAAGACAAAACATGCAACACATGAATTAGTCTGTCTGTACAGTGGGCTGGTAAGTGATTACTTAGATTGGGCTCAAACCAATCAACTGACTCTGTCCTGCACTCTTGCCGGTACAACCCTTAGGTGAACAACCAGTGAAGGCAAGTGGCAGAGCGTAACACCATCACACAGCATCTGCCTATCAGACTGAGGGGTGTACCAGTCTCCATGACACTCAGTGTTCAATTTGCACTGCAGGAATACATATGTACTACCTAGGCTGCTGGTACAAAGCAGTGGCAAACGTTGCCTACCAGCTCTGTGTGATTACCTTCTGTGTAATTGAATTTGGTGTTAACTTACCATTCAGAATTCAGATTTTCAACACATTTGTTACAGGAAGTCACAATTCTATTAAAGAAAATCTGAATTCTATGTCGCACTTTCCATAGGTTTAAAATAGAAAGTTTTAAAAGTCGATTCATTCAACCAATCTGCAGATCTCATAATGTCCTCTACTCTGGCTCCTATGTTATACGCTTTAGTAGCCATCGCTCCTCTAGTTCAATGAGCGCCATATCTCTCGATATCGATACCCGCTTGTACCATCACCCATCTAAGCCATCTGGCTATGGTGGCTGGTCTAACCACTTTAAATGGTTTACACATTGCTATTAATAATTGTGACACCCCTGGGGGCCTAACTTCCCTCGTCATATTTTCATATGCTGTTAAGCATCTGACTGGACATACTTTTGGTTGGTTTGGAAAAGCCTCATAGGAAATAGATCTCAACCCCGTTTTGGTCCTTCTTGTTATGAGAAAAGTCACTCCGTTCGGAGATATACTTTTCCTGTTAATCTCCAGTGCTCTAACATCAGAAGATCTCTTATATGCTAAAAGACAGAAGAGCATGGCTAACTTGCCTGAAATTGCTTTATGTGTCAAATCCTGATTATCTGGCCATGATAAAAATAGTCTCAAAACCTTGTCTACATCCCATAACTGATTATATTTCTCGCTACGGGGTCTGAGCATCTTTACCCCTCTCAGAAGTCTACAGATTAATGAATGTTCCCCAATCGCTAAGCCTTCAACTCTAGGGTGCCCTGCAGATATCGCAGACCTGGCTGTGTTGATAGTTCTGTACGCCTTTCCTTGAGCTGCCATCTGGGCTAAAAAATTAGCTACATGTACTACATCCGTTCCATCGGGATGGATATTCCTTTCCAAACACCAGCTACTCCATCTGACCCATGCTGATCTATAAGCTTTGTGTGTCCCTGGGGCCCATGATTCGCTAATGATGTATTCAGGTTCATCCGATAGTCCTGGCCTAACCCAAGATCTCCTGAAATCGCCCACGCTAAGAGATTGAGTCCTCCTGACCTTACCAGTGGATGACTGAGGCCTCTGGGATCTCGAATGATGAATTCTGTGTTGGGTAAAGCTACTGGGTTCTGATGAGTTAATTCCAGCAAGCTGGGAAACCACACCTGCCCTTTCCAGTCCGGCGTAGGATTAGGGATGCTCCCTGTCGTCTCACCTGAGCTAGCGTCCTCGTTATCATGGAGAACGGAGGAAATGCATAGTTCTTCTGTTGACCCCAGGATTGCAGGAATGCATCTGTCGCCTCTGCTTCTGGGTCCGGTCTCCAGCTGAAAAACCAGGGCAATTGCCTGTTTAGTCTCGATGCAAATAGGTCGATATGGCATGGACCCCATTGAGACATCAGTTTCTGAAACACCACCTCGTCCAGCTTCCAATCGCTGGCGTCTCTGAGGTATCTGGAGTTCCAATCGGCCACTTCGTTCTGCTAGCCCGGCAGATATTCCGCCATCACTGAGACTCTTCTCTCCAGACAGAGTTCCCAGAAATCCTTTGCCAGTTCTGCTAGTAACCTGGATCTTGTCCCTCCCAGTCTGTTAATGTACCTGACGGCCGAGACATTGTCAATTTTTAGCAGAACGCAACATTGAACCCGCTCCTGGGTCCAGCATTTCACTGCAAAGGACCCTGCCAGTAATTCCAGGCAGTTGATGTGGAGACTCGTCTCTTGATCCGACCACCTGCCCCCTGTCGACAGGTTTCTGCATCAGGCTCTCCAGCCCCATCTGCTGACGTCGGATTCGATGATCAGGTCCGGGGATGAACCAAATATCGCTCTTTTGCTTTCCAGCCCTCTCAATTCTCTTTCCAGTAAGACCTTGTCTTCCCTGTTCATTACTATCCCTCTTGGTGGTTTCTCCTGATGTGGTGTATCTAGAAAATCTATATAAAAGCCTTGAGCGGTTTGTATCACCCAGGAATCCCCCGATATGTTCAACCAATTTCTTAAAAATTGAGCCGTCCACCCACCTACTACTGGGGTATTTAGACATGGGGATGTTATTCTCACCCGGGTTATTCTGCTGATGTTCCCCTCGCCAGTTTCTCCCTCTTCCTCTACCTCTCGAGGGAAAGAAAGGTGTCTGTCTGCGCTCTTCCTGTTCTCTCCAATGAGCTCTGTCCTGATAGGATCGATTGTATTGGAACCGGCCAGCCGAACGACCGCTGCCTCTGCTGGCCGTCCAAAAATGTGCCTCTCGAACACTCTCTTGAGCAAGGGTTGAGCCTTGTCCAAGGCTGCGTAGGAGTTGACAAATTTGGTTAGCTCCTTGATAAAGGAGTCCCCAAACAGTTTTCCTTTTGCCGATGAGGCAGATTCCGAGGAGGCCAGCTCACTTAATTTGGGGTCGATCTTCACCAACAAAGATCTCCTCCTTTCCGTGGTAATAGCATGATTGGCGTTCCCCAACATGCATATCGCCCTCTGGGTCCACCCGATTAGAATTGACGGGTCTATTGGCTCTCCTCTGCCTTTGGCTTCCTCTCCCACCTGGAGAATCTTTGTGGGGGGTCCCGTCATATCTAGAATCTTATCCTGGCATGATCGCCAGATCTATCCAGACCCTTCCTCACATCTTTTGTGTATGAAGGTTTTCATCTTCTCGTCTATGGTGGGTGTATCTGCAGCACCCTCTGGGAGGTGAGGTCTGGGGCATTCTGCCCTCATCTTGCTCCTAGCTTCTTTGGCTACTGGTGCTCTCAGGCGTTTCTTTAAATATGCCGCTATTCTTTTGGGCGGTTCCCATTCAGATGATCTGGGATGAATCAGTGCTTCTGGATCGAAATCATCGTCCTCTGCACCATCCTCTTCTGTTTCCTCCTTCTTCCTTTTCTTTGGCGCTTTGTGGCCTTCACGCTCTGAAGAGGATATAGATAGAACTTCCTCCTCTTCAGAGTATTCCTCCTCCAAGTCGTCCTCCCCCTCATCTGAGGTGTTTGAGGACCCTTTTCGTCCCCTGCTAGGCCCCGCTTTTCCTTTTCTCTTCCTTGTACCACCCTTCTTCTTCGGTGGTGTGCCCGGGGGGTGTGGGCTTCTTCCGCCCTGCCGGCTGCTTTACTGCCCCCTTTTGACTTTTTCTGTGCCTTAAGTCCCTTGATTTCCTCCAGGCCCTGTGAGAATCTGAGCCAGTCCTCCATCAGCGCTATTTGCTGAGGTCCATGTCCCAGTGAAGCCCCCAGGGCTTTATGGAGGACATCAGTCATTTCCGAGTGGCTCCTCTTTTGGCTAATACTAGCCTTCCCCTCATCACTGGAGGAGCTCATGGTTCGCGGCCTCTGGGGAATACAAGTGTCTGTATATAATATATATATACCAGGGTTTTTGTACTTTATAACCTCTCTGTAAAGAGATTTAATACATATATATGAAATCTGTATCTATGTAGTATAGAAAACCTGGTTTGTAATTATATATATATATATAATTCCAATTGACAGATTTTACTTGGGACTGTGCCCGTATTATCGTGCGGTACCTGAGATGGCCTGCAGGGGCGCTGTCCAGTTCCTGACAGGACGCTACGCTCTAAAAGAATGATGCGTGCTGAGGCGGAATGTAAAGTTCTGGTAATAATGGATTTTTTGATCGTAAGAATCAGTCTGCACAACGTTTGTATCACTCGCTCCGTACTCGAGAAACCTGAATGCCGAAATGGGAGAGAGAGCGCCGGCACTACGCGGTCCCGTTGCGCTCTCTCTTCCGTGTCGCAGTGCCCTCTGCGTCGGGTCTGAGGAGCTGCGGCCGCCGGTGCACCAGCCCCGTTGCGGCCGCGACTCCCGAGAGCTGACTAACGCGGATATGCTCCGCCTGATCAAGCGCACACGTGTCGTGTTCCCAAAATAATATCTTAGGCCCGTATAAACACTCTCACTCACACATATAATAGAATGAAAACGTACTTAACTCGCTGCCGAGCAGCAAAGAAAGAGGAGGAATGGAAAGAGGACAGGACGTTTTATACATTGAGGACTTTGTTTATTGGTTACAGACTTATCACATGGTCAGTTCGAAGACCAATTGAAATGGACTACAAAAACTCATAAAAACATGGTTATTGTAGTTTTTATTAGTTTTGTATTCATGTTCATTGGTATTTGTTTTCCTTGCTGCTGAACAGTAAAGTTGAAGAGAAAGCATAATCCGAGCCTCCTGTCTTGACATAGAATTATACATTTTTAACATTTGAACATCTTTCCATTTTGTGCTGTTTGATGGGTTGGGCATTTTAGAATGCTCCAGTGTTGCCAACAATGTATATTTTGTATTTTCCTGTGATGTCATTGTTATGCAAATTATCATTTTTGAAACTTGTAAAAATCCTACATCTTTTTGGTCACAGAATGTTGGCAAGTCTCAAGTAGCTATGTGTAAACAGAGCATTACAATGTAAGCCATTAGGCACTGATGGAAAGGGGGCTATTAGCAGGGACTTTTGTCCCTTTAGAAAAGTGAGAAGGATGCAGTGCTGGACTGGCCCACCGGGACTTTCCCCGCTAGGCCTCGGGGTATAGGGCCTCTTTTATTGCTTCGGGTGAACATCCAATTAAAATCGTAATTATTTTTCACAACACTTTTTTTTTGTTGGGAGGATTGGCTCGAACCCCCAACCTTTCAGGTACAAGTCACAACACTTACTGACTGTGCCACAGAGACTGGCTTGGAAACGATTGCACAGTAAGCCTTGTAATATCAATTAGAGCAAATGCTTGTTTTGAATGAACAGGCCAAGATTCACAGACAAAAGTGCACAAATGAGATCATATGCAGTTTATAGAAAGGAAAAGTGCTGGAAATATATGATTGGGTGGTGGTTGTGAGGGCGTGTTGGGGGAGGGGTGGTAATTGGTGGGCTGAGATGCCTTTTATGTTGCTGGTCGTCTCGGTTTTTCGTTTTGCAAATCTGGTCACCCTATCACTGCTAGACGAGACGATGAAGGAGGACACCGCCAAGTAAGTGTCTAATATTCTGACAGTGGCAAAAGGGCTTGTGTTGAATTGACTTTTTCAGAAGGATTATGTGCACTACACGAATTAATTGACATGATCTCAAATGACGGTACCGACACTCTGCAGAAACGTGCTGTGTGTGTGCGCACGCATGTTTGGGGTTTATAGAGCACGAAATTAGCAGAGCACAGTCGTGCAAATGATGAGAACCCAGGGAGAGCAGTGGCAGGGCAGTGCACATGGAGGGAAGCACAGTTAATGCACGTGCGGAAACATGAACACAGGTTCATTTTATACACAGTATTAATTGCATGCAGGGGGTCACCAGCGCTAGAACATAGATGCTACTGGGTGCCCTGCACGCAATTTTAAACCTTTACAAAACTTAGTCTAAAAGTGAAGAGCAAAAACAGGTGAGATCGCCTCTACTCCTGGTTTTGTTGCTCCTTTTTGTGAATGATGATAGCATGCGCAAGGCAGTTACAATGGCGCTAGATGGAGGCGGAGTGCGAGGTATCCAATCATTTTACGCCCACGTAATGCAACCTGCACTTTGTAGTCAGAGGAGCAAAGCGCGGAAGAAACGGAACTCCCGTTCCGGGTCACTTCTTCACTTCCGAGTGAATGAGCATGCGCAGAGCGATGAGGGAAGCCCTGCTTTTGCACTCCACTGCACTGAATAATGACCCCTAAAGTTTTCTATAATCATTTCAATTGCCAGTGCCAGTAGTAGATGCTCTTCCAAATACCTGTTGGTTTTCTCTAAAGCAATTCCTAGATTCGTGGGGCTATATGTAGAGCACACACATTTCCGAAAAAATCCTAACTTTGCACACTTGGGGAGGGGGTTATTGAAAAAAGGCAATTGCACCGAAGGCCGCGACTGCAGCATAACCACCACACACTATTCAATGTGGGTGGCGAATTGGGGGTATTTACAGCACAGCGCTGCGTGGAGAGAGCGGGCAGGCTCTACACCCCATCCCGGCCCTGCGCTGTGAATGCGTCAACATGGCACAGGCATTTACTGATGTGCGTTTGCGCCCGCCAGTAAATCAGGACCTGCTAGTTGTCCTGGTTATAAATGACCTGCTGTGGCCGAGTGAGAGTGGGGAGACCTAATAAAGAAAGGTGCAACGTTACTACGGAGACGTGTAAGGAGTTTCCACAGTTCACTTTCACACCCCTAGAAAAGTGATGCGGGATATTGCACCGACAACATGGATACTGTGCATTTTCCAGTGGGCAAGTATTCCACTTCCATGCGAATACTCGCTCACATAATTCACATCTCTTGCATCGGTGTTTAATCCTTCATGGCAAGTAGTCTCTAGCACTCAGTTCTTAATAAAAGATGTTTGTTCTCAGAAGAGTTCATGTCTCAGCCGCTGGCATCTCTGCGTGTGACCTGCAAGCTCTGAGGTCCATTACTATTAAGATATCTCATTGTATGGAGGTGCCTGACTTAGATGTGTACATAACATTCAATCACTGTGAAATAGCTTTATGTATAACCACTATTGCTGCAGAGGTGTGTGTATATCCAGGTTCGAAGTGCTAATCCCTGTCGGATACCTCAGTGGGTTCATGTAAATGCTGCACAGTTATGTGCATGTAAGAAGCTAACCCTGCAGGTTCCTTCCAATTCTAGTAAGGGAGCTTCAATGGTTGGCACACCTGAGGTCTGCTTGTGGAATAATCCAAATGATATATACCAACCACTATTGCCCTCTGCCTCCTCAACGCCTCCGGGTTTAATGTGCACTTTATAAATGAAATGAAATAAATAAATACATTGTCTGCAATGGCCTGCCTGCATTCCAATGTCCTATAAGATTATGTACAAGACATTGTATCAGTGCATTCTGTGCATTTAACAAATTAGTTTGTGGTCCAGTACCGCTAATGCCACCCCTATCTATGCATCTCATCAGCTAATTAGGGGTCAGAGCAGGAGGCCGATCTGCCCAGCAGCAGCAGCCGATCTGATACTGCTTCTTTGGAAAGTCAGGGCTACAATAGAAGTTTGGTGGTATTTCGATGGTAAATGTTCCAAAAACAGAATTCATGTTACCGCCACTTTGTGTAAATACCCATTGTTTTCAGTCTATAAAAATGGGGATTATCCGTGTAATGACCACTGATGGTAATTCCACCAGCAGTAATTCCGGTGGTTTTTAGCAGTATGAAGAAAGGCATATCTGACTGATCACACAGACCCCTGAGTGCAGCAAGTTGCTGGAGGGTGTCACACAGACCCCGGAATGCAGACAGGCCCGGAGTGCAGCAAGGTGCTGATCACAGCTCCTGCTGTGCATTGATCATGGAGGGTGGGGCGTATCTGACTGATCACACAGGTACCTGAGTGCAGCAAGGTGCTGATCACAGCTCCTGCTGTGCATTGATCATGCATGGTGGGGCGTATCTGACTGATCTCTGCTGTGCATTGATCATGGAGGGACCGTATGGCAGAGGCAAAAAGGCAAGCATGGGGTTGATTAGTGCAAGTAAGAAAGGGGAGGAGAGAAAGAGAAGGATGTGGAAGAAAAAGGAGAGCAGAGGCAACACACCCACAGGTAGAGGCGGACCAGGGGCAGGGGACTGCTGGGAGATAGAGTAGTGCATGCTGCGACAAAGGAGCCGGTAGGAAAAGAGAACAATCTACTGTAGTGACATACGCGGGCCTGTCCTGTCCAGCAATGCTCACAAACAAGACTACCAGGTCAATATGGCGCAGGGCCTTCCAAAATTTAAACATCAGCTGATCCGTCCAGCCTTGCCAAAACTCACACCAATCCACCCAAGCCAGCCAGGCATTCCTGAGGCAGAGTGTGTCAGGGGGCAGCCACATGGGCCAACAGAGCTCTAGGAAGTCAGCCACATACCATGCATGGATTTTTGGAGGAGCACAGGCAGAGTCTGGGGACTCATTGGGTGTGTGATGACAGCAGTAGAACCTGAGTACCAGGCTCAGTCCCCAGTCCTTCACTTGAAGAGCCACCTGTGTCCCCACACAACAACAACATGGGAGCAGCCAACACTAAATCAATTACAATCAACCTATTATCCCACAACCGCATACCGAAGCCTCTCCGGGTAAATGCTAATATGCTCATTTATTTGCTATTAGTGGGCTTTTAGTGTGTATGAGCGTTTCACCAGTGGATTATAGTTATTGACATCTAACCAGCACTATCTATTTTAAAACCTGCAACACATTTTCCTAGCAGCATGAGTGCCAGCATGTCTCCATTCGATTTGGGAGATGCTAGTCTAGACCTGTTTTTTTCATTGCATTCTATGAGTAATTGTCTTAGAATTCCAATCATGAATCCAGAACTATACATCTGAGAATGCCAAAATAAAACCAGGACTGGATTAACATCTTCAGAATGGATTAGGGTATGTTAGCATCTATGTAGTTTTCATATTACATCACTACCCATCTGCAATAAGAACATGTCATAAGTACCCTACTGTAATATTATTTTACAGTTCAGCTGTGTTGGCCAAATGCATGTTGGCCTGCCAAAGCCAGTCAAAAGTGTTGAAAGCAGGTCCCTGAGCAGAATACCAGCTGCCACTGTTCAGATTCCTTCATTCTGAACTGCCTACCCCTCACAATTCAATATCGTTAGCTAAGAATAAGATATATTTATACATGGAAGGATGTTTATTTAATATGTAGCGTGCTGTGAGCACAGAAGACAATATTCAGTTGCAATGTTACTAGACATCTTAAAATAAAGCTACTTGCAAAACTAACATAGTTAAACACTTTAAGAATTGGTTTCCAACACAGAACAAGCTAAACATTGGTGTGCTTATTTCTACAGGACGCTCTCTGCGTGTATTCTGCATATTTGCCATTCGTGTGGCAAAGAGCATATGTTTTTACAGGAGTTGGGTGATGTTGTGTCATGCTTAAGGAATACATACTCTATCATCTGCTGCAGATTCTGCTGTGCCTGTTCATTGTGAGGGAAAGATGTGAGATTGCAGCCTATGATGGCCTGTTCTTTGCTTGAGCGAAACGTGCAGTGTCTGCTATGGCCCATACTGTGCCTCCTTTATGTGAGGCAAGCTTGCCCTGAGGAGGGCCAATGTTGATTTGCCCAATATGAGGAAATTGTGAAATGTTGTAGCCCATGCTGTATCTATAAAAGAGAACCTTCTGCTGCTGTGTATGCTGATATGTTCTGTGTTTGATGGAAGCATGCTTGGCTGTTGACCATGCTGTACCAGTTCAATGTGAGTGAATCTTGCACTGCTGCTGCTTATGCTGACCTGTTCTGTCTATGTGTTTTCGTGGGGGGATACGTCCAATCCCCTCATAGAAGGGTTGGGCTCACGCGCTGTGCTCGCTCCTTCGGCGAAAAATATGGGGCCACTTTGAAAACTTTTTCCAGGGCCACTTTTGTTTCCCAGTCCAGCCCTGGAAGGATGCATAATGTTGCATGATTTATGTAATAACGACTATGGCTTTAAACCCAAATGGGGATTTCTTAGACTCACATTAATTGTGTGCTATGTGTTGTATTTATTTTATTGATTCGACCCTACACACTGTTCTCAGGTATTTTATTCTAATCTTTTGAACAACAGTTCAAACACTGGGCGTGTTTAACTTGTGTGACTCACACTTGGGTATTTAATTACGTTGTTCTACTTATTTTCTTCAGGCTCTCAACTTTAGAACCAAACCCGAAGTTTGCACTGTTGCTCTCGCCAATGAGTTACTTTCTACCATATATTTGCACGTTTTGGCACCAGACACACATAAGTCATTATTATTCTTTAACAACTGTTCTCACATGGTGGCCTTTATGCGACGCAATGGACTCCCTGTTCTTACGGATACAAGATGGCCCAGGACGTCACCCATGTACGTTTGACGTCACGCACAGTGCCTGCCCGTGTCAAAATGGCGACGGGGAGCACGCGCAGCGCTAGTTCCGTCCCGCTGAGGAAACGCTCTCCTCATACATGTAAGTTCTGCTGGATCCTGAGTGTGTAGTGATAATTTCGCTTTGTCTCTGAGTGCCGACATGTGGCTGGCCCTGTCCTTCCCTTTATCAGGCATTGCACATATCTGAACGTCGGGTGACTTGAAGAACTTGACAGAATACACGGCCAGTTCTGCGGCATTGTGTGGCGCCTGAGGCGGTTCGCGCGCTTTCTTTGACGGTTGGATTCCCGCCCTGAGGCTGAGGGAACGAGGCCCCCCAGCGGCTGCTTTTATGTTTGCTGCTGCGCTTTTCACCAGTTATAACGTGTGGGGGGGAGTATAATATATGGGCTGTGGCCACACGTATAGTTTCCATGCGTTCTCTCTTAGTATCACGCTAGTATTTTCAGCTGTGGAATTTTATGGGGTTTTTGGAAATTGCAATCTATCGGGATCCGAGATCAGTTGGGCCTTTTGGGTCTGCTTCATTTGTGACAGGGGCCAACTTTAATTCAGGTATTTTGCATCACAGTTATTTGCCACTTGGCTTACTTATGGCAACTTATTCTAAAGTCACTTCCACAGTGCCTCCAAGTATAAAAGACTGATGATGGTCATAGCTCTCAACCATTTGCCTCGCAAAGGCGGGTGAAATCACCCGATTTTGTTTTTGGCGGGTGAGACGCCCATTTGAATGAATGGGAGTGCAGGAGGCTTGGCGAGTGAGTCAGCCCTTTGCAAGGCGGGTGACACCCGCCAAAAGCGGGTGAGTTGAGAGCTATGGGTTCTTGTAAGCTCCTTTTCTGTGAAGTCACTTCTCTTGGTACAATCCATATTTAAATTAGGAGGTTTGCATGTGGTTTGCCCCACAGAGCCTGGCCGGAGCCCTAATAGATGAGTTTCCTGCATCTGTCATGGTCCTGCAGTTTTATTTTTGTTATTGTGTATGTGTTAAAATGCCACTTGCCACTAATATTACCAAAAAAAAAATCATTGGGGGTGCGACTGATACCATATATAACCCTGTGCACTGCAGGCCGCTCTGATGCGCTACCACATATAAAGTGTCCTGCAAAACCATTTTGTAAAGTTTGCCACCCTATCATTGAGGGTTCTGCCATTCGAGCAGGAGCACTCAGCAAACAGGTGTCTATGTCCCACCCCGCTCTGGGCCACTACTGCCGCTGCAGTCAGGAGCGGTGCAGTGCAGGGACACCAGACAGTGCTGTGTGCTCTACCTTCAGCTCCAGTCCTTGCGCATTCATTAGTTAATACGACTCGAGAAAGAAATGATCTGACTTTTTTTCTGAAGTCACACTAGTAAATGCGCTCTAGGACTTAAGAAAGTAACATTCTAGCTGCTGTGCATGTGCCGCCCTACATCATATGGGGGAGGAATGATTGTATGTCAGTTTAGTCTCAATTTTCCATGGTGTATTGGGGGCGGGAAAAGTAGCAGAACTTTTTTCGTGGCTTGCCCCCCACTCTTGCAATGCTGGATACTCCCTGTTTGCAATGTCCCGGAATGGACAGATTTTCACGATTGCAATTTATTAGTATGCGTCATTAACTGGGTCTTTTGGTTCTGTTCACTTGTGGCCAGCACTAGCCACCCTTTAAGGTTCAAGAACGGACATCAGTGCATGCAATTACGTGTATGTTCTGGGAGATGCTGATGTTTCATTTATAGGGCCCATGTAAATTCTAATACTAATGCAAAATGTGTATTTCTCTTGTCTTGCCTCTTCCGTTGGTCTTCCTCTCCTGGTTACATTCTGTAACCTTGTGTTTACTTGATTATGTTGACTTTCTGAACATCTTTTTATGATTTTTATTTATTTACTACATTTGTTATACACCCAGACCCGGGGGTATCACGGCGTAGTTACAGACAATGGGGGAATGCAATCTTAGAAAGTACACAGAGGAAAACACAGGAATAACAGTCAGTAATATACAATAATATGCGAGGCAGTCAAGAATATACAGCAAAATGCAAAGCAGTCAGATATGTACAGTTAATTGGAGCAGATTAGTGCTCTAGTTCAGTTAGAACTTATTGAAGAGCCAAGTCTTCAGGAAGCTTTTGAATTTAGGGAAGGAGGTTTTGTTCATAATGTGGGTAGGTAGCGCATTCCAGTGTCTAGGTGCCAGTGTTTTGAAGCTACTACCCCCTGCTTTCTCTCTTTTGTATCTGGGCGTTTCGAGGTATGCGTTTTTGTTGGACCTGAGAAGTCTAGTCTGGGGCTTCATCGTGACTGTATTGTTGAGGTATTTGGGTGCTTTGTTAGCCCTGCATTTGTGGGTGATGCTCAGGGTTTTAAATAGAATTCTGGCTTGGATGGGGAGCCAGTGGTGGTCTCTTCTGGTGTTGGAGATATGTTCAGATTTTTTGATGCCTAAGGCTGCTCTCAGGGCTTTGTTCTGCATGAGTTGGAGTTTGGCTAAGTTGGCTTTGGACGTGCCCAGGAAAAGGATATTACAATAGTCTAGCTTAGACAGTATGAGTGCTCTGGCTAGAGTAACACAATTTTTGGCTGAGAGGAATTTACGGCTGAGGGAGATGAGTTTGGAGGTGTAGGAGGTGGATGAGGCTAATGTGTTTACTTGTTTGGACATGGGATAGTGTTGCGTCTAAGTAGACGCCAAGGGTCTTGACTTGTTTAAGAACAGGGATTGTGGTTCCATCGATGGTGAATGATTTGAAGGCGGGCTCAAGGGTGTTGATTTTGCTGGAGGAGCCTAGTATGAGTATGAGGAGCTCCGTTTTATCGTCATTGAGACAAAGGCTGTTATTGGCCATCCAGTTTTGAATGAGTGAGTAGATTTGGTTAACCAGGAGGGAGTCTTGTTCATGATTGCCTGAGAGAGGAATGAGTATTTGGGTGTCATCGGCGAAGTTAGTATAGATGACACCCATGGCATCCAAAGCTGCAAATAATAGCTTAGTGTAGGCATTATACAGTGTGGGGGATAGGCAAGAGCCTTGCGGCACACCTGCTGGGACAGGCACTGGGTCTGCTGATTCTTTGCTGATGGACACTCTGGAGGTCCTATCAGCCAAGAATGATTTGATCCAGTTGGTAGCGCTCTGAGCCAGGTTGAAGTTGTTTGCTAGAGTGTTGCAGAGTTTGTCGTGGTCGACCAGATCGAAGGCCGCTGAGAGGTCCAGGAGCATCAGCAGACAGAGTTTGCCAGCTTCTTTAGTGGCATCCATTTGGATCTTCAGGTCAAGGAGGGCTGTCTCTGTACTATGGTTGGGGCGGAATCCTGACTGGCGGTCTCCTAATAGTTGATGTTGTTCCAAATGGTTCTGAATTTGGCAATGGGCTATTTTGTCAATTATTTTTAGGAGAAATGGGACCGTTGTAATAGGTCGGTAATTAGTGGGTATTGAGGGGTCCAGGGATGGCTTTTTTAGGAGTGGTGTCACCCAAGCTTTTTTGATACTGGTGGGGACTGTGTTTGTGAGGAAAGAGGCATTGATTAATTCGGTAACTATGGGTGTGAGGGTGGGGGCACAGAGTTTTACTAGATGGGAGGGGAATTGGTCTTCTTTACAGTTGGAAGCTTTGAGTTTCATTATGGTGTCAAATACTTCTTTGTTAGACACTGGTGTAAATTGAAATGGGGGGCCAATAGTGGCATTTGATGTAGTCGTTGATATAGTGGGTGGAGTTTTGTCAGCTAGGAGCGTTTTTTTATTATCAATTTTGTTTTGTAGTAGGAGAATTTTAGATGAGAGTGCGTTTTGTATAGTGGTGCACCAGTCTTTGCTAGCGTTAGAAGGTGCTGAAGTTTGACAGGGGTTTTCGAACTCTCTAAGGATGGTAAACAATTCTTTGCTGTCGGAGGACGCATTAGTAATTCGGAGGTTGAAGGCATTGGCTTTTTGAGAGATTATAGCTGATTTATATATTTTGTTAGCTTCAGCGAAGGCTAGTGCCGATTCTGGGGTATTGTTTTTCTTATGGAGGTGTTCAAGAGATCTTTTTGTGCGTCTTAAGGCTACAAGTTCCTCATTAAACCAAAAACAGGAACGTTTGTCAGGTCTACGGGTTTTGGTGGGGATGGGAGCAAGTAGGTCAATAGTTTGGGTAAGGCATTGTTGGTATTGTCCAGCTAGATAGGAAGGGTTGTTAGTGCCTGGAACCGTAAGGGCAAGGGCAGCACTCAGGACTGGAGTGAGTTTGTCCGAGGAGAGTTTTTTGATATTTCTAGTTTCGAATGCTTCTGGTTTTTTAGGGGTGATGTGCTCTGTACTGGCATTATCTATGGTGAAGTTAATTACATAGTGGTCTGACCAATTGACTGGGAGGATGGAGTCAATGGTGATTATAGAGTTGAGCGTGAGAAGCCAGTCTAGGGTTCTTCCTTTTGAGTGGGTTTGTTTATCTATCAGTTGTACAAAGTGCATTTCTGACATGGCTGTATAGAATGTAGAAGCTTCTGAGTCCAGGGGGTCATCGTATCCTAGGTTAAAGTCACCGAGGACTATGCATTTAGTTTTAGGCTTGATGAGGGGCGTTAGGAGTAGCGGTATGTCCAAGTCAGGGTGTGTATTTTTGTTGGGTGATCTGTATATCACTAGTAAATTGGTAGTAGTTTTGGGGTTGGAGGTGTACTTCACTAGAAGGAGTTCATAGCCTTGTATCTGTTCTATTGGGCTAGCTCTGATTTCCAGAGTGGTTTTGGCTATTATGGCAACTCCACCTCCTTGGGTGTTTGACCTGTCTGTTCTAAGGATACTGAATCCTGGGGGAATAGCAAGGGCTAGAGATGGTCCTGCTGCTGGATGGAGCCATGTTTCAGTGACCACCAGCATATCAAGATGTTGGTCCTCAATAAGGTCATGGATGTCTATGGCATGGGCACCTAATGAGCGGGCATTGATGAGTGCGCTTTTGAGGGTGGAGGAGGGGGCAGGGGGTGGTGTGTTATCTAAAATGGTGGAAGAATCAGTGGTTTTATTATTGGATAGGTGTTTGAGTGGTGCGTTGTGGAGGCTTTTGTGTTGGAGATTAATGGGCGTGGTGTTTAGTTTGGTTGGTGTATTGGGTGTGGTGGTGAGTGGGGTGGGTAGCAGGGGCATTTTAGTTATAGACATGAGTCTATTGAGTCTTTCATTACCCAGGATGGGTGTGGTCGTTTCATGAATGCTGATAGGTATGGTGTGATTGTATATGGACGGGTTGGGACTAAGACACGGGTGGTCTTAGGTTGCTCCATTTTTAATGGTGGTGGGTGTAATGTGGGTCTGAGGAGATGGTATGGGGAAAGGGGGTTGTGTGGGGAGGAAAGGGGTGAGGCACGGGATGGGGAAGTGGCGTGGACAGCCTGGTCTAACTAGTCCTTTGCCAACCTTGATGAGATGACCTCTTGTGCGTGGTGTAGCATTGGGGACTAAACAATAGGGGAACATGATAATGGTAAGGAGCGCCAGCATTATATTGGTAGGGGCTGAGTAGTCGGTGATATAGTTCGATGAACTATTTAGGCACATGGGCTGGGTACAATAGTCCAGCGCAGGCAGACAACGCCTGTGTTGCTAGCAGGGTGCACAGGCAATGGGTCACTTAAATCAGATTTAAGCAATCGGGCACAAAAGCCATAGGTCACAAGCAGGGTGCATAGGCAGTGGGGCACCTAAATTCGATTTTAGCTATCAGGCACAAAAACAAGCAGGGTGCATAGGCAGTGGGGCACCTAAATTCGATTTTAGCAATCAGGCACAAAAACCATAGGTCACAAGCAGGGTGCATAGGCAGTGGGGCACCTAAATTCGATTTTAGCAATCGGGCCTACAGGTGATAGGTAAGCAGTAGAGAGGCACATGCTACTTAGGTGGTTTTAGATCCAGTAGCTGATTGATTTCTTTGTTACCAAACGCATGTCTGACTTCATTTAACAGGCTTGAAAATAGACCCGAGTATAGGTTGAAACATGTCTTGGCTGTCGCACACAAATACCAATATACATATCTAAACGCCCCCTTAATATATTTCCAGTTACTCAACCTGAAATAATCAGCCCAGACAACTCTGCACTTTGGATGACCACATGACTTTCAAGAAGTACCTAAAAACCTGGCTGTTGACTAGAACACAGAGGACAAGGCAGATGCAGAAAAGGGCAATTCCTGTTTGGACCAGGAGGATCCTGGGCCCGGCCCCCTGCTCAGACAGCAAGTAAGCATGCACCAACATTTCTCCCCGTGTCCCCACAGGCCTCCCCCTGTGCTGTTCCCTTGTGCCCCCACACCCTTCTCGCACACAGCTGTTGCCTGTTTTGCTTGATTCTTCTACCCTGCTCTCCCTCCCTCCAGCCTGCTTCTGCAGGAGTCTGTCCTGATACATTCTGGTTTCACCATCACGTCTTGTGGCCAATGATGGATTTGACTTTTATGGACTTCATTGATTCGTGGTGTGTCACCCTTTCTTAACTCTCATGCTGGACTTCCTTTGCATCTTGTACTCATGGTGGCCCTGAATGATGCTGTTCCCATCCTCATCTTGTATCCTGGCTTGCAACACTATGTGTAACTACTGACTTCTGCAATTGTATTCGCTCTCCCCTCTTGCTTCTCCCCTCTGCTTACTCTCTGTTCTCCCCTCCTCCCATTACTTTCTTCTATGCACTTACTCTATCAGAATTGTCCCTGGACCTAGTGATAGCAACCACGTCAGTCTTGTCCTCCTGCCCCCCACCCCCAGCACTATCTGAAATGTCGTCAGGCCTAGTACGATAGTCGCCTGTCTGTTTCCATTTCCTTCCCATCCTTACTGTTCATGGCCTGTAAGAATGTCATTGGGCCTCATTACGCGGCAGGAGGTAGCCATGGTGCTATTATCACCATGGCTACCCCCTTACCACATTCCGGGTCTGGGTTCCCGAAATAGGGACTTACCGCGTCATTCCAACCTTGGAGGACCCGGTAAGTCCCCATTCCGGGAACCATTCCCCATTCCCATTCGAGCCCACATAGGGCTCGATGGGAATGGGGATGGAGCTAATAACGGTACTGCAATTTGCGGTACCGTTATTAGCTGTGAAGTCCCTTAACAGGTCCCCTCCTTAACACCTGGTAAAACCAAGTGTTAAGGAAGGGACCCGCTAAGGGACCTCGGAATAGGGTGGTAAGGGATTACCGGCCCGGTGCCCTTACCGGTGCCAGTAATCTCTTACCACCTACCGCTTAATGAGGCCCATTGTATTTTCCCTTGTTCACTCCCTTGCCTTGAAGTTCTTTGAAACACTTTGTGTATAGGCGCTATATAAATAAACTATCATATTATAACAATACCTCTTCTCGAGCACATGCCCAGGGTGGGACGAGTACAGTTAAAACACACTCAAATTATCAGCTTCCATTAAAACCACAGGAAAGTGCAACACAGTCCACCTGGCTGGATACAAATCCTCAGCCAGCGACCATTGCTGTCTCACTTCCCCCCCAATAAGCTGCTCAGCATTTCCTCCTGCCACATTACAATACACACAGTCTCGCTGCACCAGCTGCCGCTGAATTCCGGTTTGTACAGCTCACCAGCTCAAATCCAGCAGAGCATATTCTACTCATCTCTGCACCACTTCTACCATTCCACCATACAAGCCCCTCACACACTCCAGGCCCAGCTCTCTTCTGGCATACTTTACTGGTAAGGAGTCAAGCAAGAAATAAACAGATGGTGGTCCACTCTGGAAATACACACCCCAAGTGTCCTCACCAGAAACTACTTAGAAACATCCCAGCACACAGAAAAATGGGTTCTTCCAATTTACACTAATCAACACAACAGGAGTCACACTTGCATCACCCCGCCATATCACATTAACGTTTACTGCCTAGCCTCCCTTCCTGCAAATCCATGTGACCAGAGACTGCTAACATGGCAGAAGTCCCACTATATAAGACCACTTTCTTTACCTTACAATACATCAATTGGTAAAGAGTATGACCATCTATGGAAGATGACCCTGCATCAGCTTCCCACTGAGACATCACTTGGCCTAACGCTGCCAACTCTGAAATGCCCTTGACCATGCCACTGAGATGCCTAACAATACTTCCTTTTTCAAGAATGGCCTGAAAACTGATCTGTCCTAAGAAGAGTCTGACCCCCACACTTCCATTGTCCCTCTCTTCCCCCTCCAAGAATGGCGAGGCTCCTATATCTGCTCACAGGACCCATTAAATTACCCCACCTTCAGAGAACTAACACCCCAGGCCTGCCACCGTGGACACTGCAACTTTATCACCTCCTTGGAAAGCAGCAGATAGGATACTGGGAAAGAAGTATTACCAAAAGGCCACCTTCTTACGACTAGAACTCCTCGCCATTGGAATTGGTGACTCTTAATGTTCTGCCCTCTCAATCCCAGCCTACCTGGAGAGGAACGTCTACGCGGTCTAGTTTCTTACCAGATATTCATTGTAGCGAAGTGACCTTAAGGCGCGCTACACATGTGCCCAAAAGAACACAATTCCAAAAGCCTAACATGTTGACTTTGCCAGTGCTTGTTGTATACGATGCAGCACTCCTGATGATTATGTGCACTCACTGACCAAATTACATGTCCAATGTATGCATTGTATAACTCTTACACTGCTGCTGTACCTTACTTCACAGTGTTTGTACATAAAATGCCACACGTTGCCTGTCAGCACTTCTGTTCTTCGGGGCACTCTCCAGCACAGCCTCACCAGAATGGCGGCGGATAGTCTCTACAAATGTTGTCAGGAGGGGGCAGTTACCCAATTTCTCTGTGAATAAGCAAGGCTACAGGTTGAGAAATGCATGTACACCAGCCATCTCCATCAATGCTAAAGAGTTGCCATCTTCATCCGGAGAATCATCGGCTGTGATTTGAGTTCAATACCAGCTTTGTTTCATTCTGGGCAGATAGCTCTAGTGGAGGGTTCTCCCCGGATCCTTCTATTTGGCCTTTCGTTTCATTCTGGGCACATAGCTCTCGTGGTGCCCCCCCCCAGGATTTTACTCTTTGGACTTCTGTTTCATTCTGGGCAGATAGCTCTGGTGGTGGGCTCTGCCCCGGATCCTACTCTTTGGCCTTTTGTTTAATTCTAGGCAGATAGCTATGGTGGTGGGCTCTCCCCCGGATCCTACTCTTTGGCATTTTGTTTCATTCTGGGCAGATAGCTCTGGTGGTGCGTTCTCCCCTAGATCCTACTCTTTGGCCTTTTGTTTCATTCTGGACAGATGGCTCTGGTGGTGGGCTCTCCCCCAGTGCCTCCTCTTTGGACTTCTGCTTTGGGTGATCTACCCATTCCAGTGATGGTGGTTAAGAAGCTGGGAGTTAATCTTATTGCCTCACTTTCGATGAATCCCAAGGCAGTTTGTAAAATGGGCCAATTCCTCCCGTAAGTATTCTGTAAGGTGCTATTATTTCTACCGATCCATTTGCATCCTCTGGTAGTTGACTTACTAGTTACCAGCCGTATTAATTATTGCAATGCCCTGTTTTTGGTTTAACCTACTGGCGATGCTTGTTTAGTTGTCATTCCTAAATGTCATCCTTCTAGGGTAGGTGCCGTGCGTTTTCAATCTCTGCAGGTAAATTGTGGAACAATCTATCTGTTGCCCTTACATGTATTGAGAACCACCTCCAATTTCAACGTTCCTTAAAAACTCTGTTATTTAGGCTGCAGTTTGCAAATGCCTACTGTGTGTGTCATGCCAAAATGCCCTTTTGGCTGAACGTACATGGTATACATTCGGCTACCATAAGATAACACAGCTGAAGCATAATGCGCTCGCCATGGGAACGACAAGTCAATAAACTGAATACCTAAAGTGGATAGTAATAGTGACACAGATCATTAAAGTGCTTAGAAAGCATGAAGCGCTATATAAGTTACCAAATTATTATTTGTTAAACATTTTCAGTAGCCCAAGACGCTAAAAACAGGGTCTTTCAAATTGCGATCCGCTGAGGCCATCAATCCAGTCAATGTTTGTGAATCCTCTTCCTCAGTTTCGAGACTGCTCGACACTGCGGAAAAGTAATCTTTCCATTATCAGCATCAACCCAATATGCCTGAGACCCCATACCCTAAACCCAAGTGTGTCCCAGCCCCTACACATAGGTGTCATGCCTGTCGCACTCTAGGGCTACTTGCAGTCAAGACCTGTTAAGGATTCTAATCGGGCGACGCACACCAGACCAGAACTCTTGACCCTGGCCTATGCTGCAACGCACAATTAAATACTTTTACTTTATTTTACTAAGGATTCAGATTGAGATGGCACCCGACCCATCTCATGCCTCCTGTTACAAATACCTCGGGCCACAATTGACCATGAACCAGGCCGGTGGGTGGTAATAAAATATTTATTTTGAAAATCCAAATGAAATCCCACAAATGTAATATTGGGCAGCAATCACCAGTGGGGTGATAATTACACTGTAAAATGATAGAATACACTTAGTTTGACCTTCTAATATAACATACACAAAGCACAAGTGACTGGGAGCAAGATTGCCTTTCTGGTAAATAGCACCCCAGTTAAGATTTCCCCCTGCAATACTCCCTCAAACCCCTATTAACTGAATTTTGAGTGGATAGAAAGGAGCAGCAAGGTGTCAGGTACACTAGGCAGCAAACGGAATTAAAATCCGACCAGATTTAAAAATCTTTGCAATTGCACAAAATAGCACTCGGAATTGGTAAATATTTGTTTTACATGTGTGGTTGAATAAATGAGGTAAATATGAGTATAGCACTATCACAGATGTAAGAACACTAGCAGACTACAAGCAATGTCCTAACAGGCATACAATTCAGAAAATTAACGTGAAAGGGAAAAACACAGTGCAGCCAAATCACACACATAGAAATTGCATTTGCTAATTTACATGGGTTTAAATGTCAAAACGGTTTGAAAAACAGGTGAAATAGACAAAATCGGAATGCAGTTTTTATGCTGGGTGACAGATGCAAATCACAGGGATAATATGAAAGTGAAAAGGGAACTCTAAATTAATGACTGGATGAGATTCTCAATGGGAAAGGAAATTCGGTTTTAAAAATGAAAGCAGTGGACAAAGAAATTCGGTTTGGAAAGGAAAGGACACAGATTTTAGTGGCTAGAAAAGAGAAGCGCCACATGTGAAAAGAAAGGTTTTAAGCTGCAGTTGTAACCCCTTGACGCTGTGGGCCTCTTTTAGGGAGAATATATTTAATCAAAACAGTACTAATGACTTGCACAAGGACAGAAATAAGTGGAAGAATGGCACTAACACTTGGAAATCAAGGACAGGATGCACAAAGGATTCTGACAGTTTTAAGGATTTCTGCTAAGGCAGTTAAGGGATTTCTATGGGATTTGACCTAATATAATGTAACAGAGCAAGGGATGCAGTTTGTGGTTGTTGGGGGAAGGGAAATACTCGCAACAAGCACTTGACTGGGGTATTTTGGACAGCGGACCGAGTTTCTGGACAGCAAGGCAATATCTGGTCACTGGTCACATCGGTGTGCTCTCCTAGAAGAAACAGCTGGGCAAAGGTCTGGTCACAGCACAGCAGCACCTCAGCTGGACAGAGCAGGTAGCAGGGCAAGCAGGCAGCACTGGATAATCCCAATGAGGATTCTGCCACCTTTCCCCTTGAGTTATTGGGATTTTTAGTGGGGTTTTTCCTGGATCAATGTTCCTGCCTGGATAGGGTCAGCTATGCTCTGGCCTAGCAATGGAATCTGGATTCTTGCAGGATGACTATGGAATATATGGATACGCAGGAGCTGGAAAATTCAGAAGAGCGTGTGTGACTCTACCTTTATATAAGACGGATGACATCACAGGATTATACTTTGGGCCAGGTTTTGGGTGGACATGGCTCTAACAACTGGATAGGTCCGCCTATGTATGTCGCCTCCTCCCTAGAAGCAGATTGGACTAATTACGCGACTCCTACGACAGCCATCCCACAGTCACTTTTGCCAAAATCAATTATCACACAAAAATTCACCTTTTTACAGTTGTGGCACTTTTGAAAATCACATAGGCAGATTACATATTGCACACAGCATTCCAACTCATATGTTGAAACGGTATCATTTAGCCCTTCTAATAATCTTTTGCAATATTTGGTGGGAAATATTTCACTATAAATTCTACAATTCTATATATGTGTACCTATTATCACAGAGCATGTTTGCATTCAATTTCAAAGTTATACCATGTACACTTTTTCCATGAATTACAGTTGTCTGCCGTTTGCGTCCCATACATGCTACGGAAAGCCACAATATCTTGTTTTAATGTCACACAAATTATATTTAAACTGTTAAACTTTTGCATTTCTGTGTTTTCCGGTTGCAGAAATAAGTCTTGAAGTTTATTTATTCAGACAGTCTTTTACCCCAAATGGGCCAGCATTGTCTTACAAATAAGGGAATTTTTTTTCAACCCACAGCCAACTGTCGGGCACTAGCCCTGTGTTGCCATGGATTCGTCTTTGACGTTCCTTAGTTTGAGAGGAGGGGATTTGCTGCTAAGAAGTCGCACCTATGTGTCCCAGAAATCCATTGTACCCGGCTGGAGCACTGCCACAGAGTCTGATGATGGTGTGAGATGCTTCACCCTTGCCTATTCATATTCCCCAGATGCTGGTACACTTGGGGGAAGGTAGATCCTGTAGAAAGTCCTTTGAAGCCAGGGCCTAAACACCTGTCCTGCTGGTTTCACAGTACATTTTATATTTATCTATTTTTTCTTTCTTGAACCAGAAAGCAAAATTTTTGGAACTAAACATCCTATATATGTTTTAAAACAAACTCCCATCACATGTCTATGGAAGGACGGTGCCTTAATTCAACATTTCACTTTTAAACAGATATTTTCTTGTTTGTAAAAAAACACCAATTTACACGTGGTTCATTTTCCTTGGCTGTCACTTTACAATTCAGCTTTTCTTGGTATCTTTATTCTGAGCTTTTCCATGGCTTTAGTCAATTTCTACTACACAGGAATCTGTTCAAAGCAAGGGTCCAATGAAACTGACATGAGCCAAGAGAGAGCTTCTTATGAAGGGTTTATCTGTGTCATTTTGTTGCAAAAAAGGAAAGCGTTTTGCGTGTGGCTTGAAGTGATGTTATTTGTTATTTCACAGATCTTGCCTGACACAGCATGTCATTCAATGAGAAATGCCCCCTTTTTGCTGGAGCACAACCTGAAGATGGAGTGACCTAGCTGGGTCTCACTGGATCAGAACTGTGTACTGTTGAACAGATGAAAATGAGCATCAGGGCTCAGTCATTTTAAAAGGCAGAATATTTTCTTTCTCAGTGAGAAGAGTTTTGAGCTGGCAGCATAACAGTGCTGCCTTTGAATTCTTTTCTTTAGTGCAATTGAAGAAAATACTGGCAGCAAATCTCTGGGTGTTCTGTGTTTCATCTTGCCCCATGTGTGGCTGGTAAGATGGCACAGCCATCGTTTTGGAGACTGCAAAGCACAGTTTTAATGCAAGGCGATGGTGCTCAACAGAGCCAGCGCAGCCATTCTGCTGGTGACTGCTGAGATGTAGTTTGGTTAGGTAGGGGAGTTCTGCTGGGCTGGTCAATGTACCCCACAGATTCCCCCCCCCTTTCTTCCCCGAGACTTCTTGTTAAGGAAAAGTAGGGCAAAGTGTGGTTCATTGAGCAGAGTTTTTTCCATCAGGGAGCGGTACACCACAATCCTCCCTTTGTCTTTTGTTGAAGTGTGGAACGACACCCCCTTTTCGGGTCCCCGGTAAAGTTCTCCTTTGTCTACGAAGGACGGAATTGGTACTAACTAGTTGATAGATAAAGACAGATTACAAAACTTTCCCACTGACTGTCTTCCCGGAAGGTTGACATCAGTGGGACAAGCAGACATTACATTCATTAAGGTACTTGCACCATATCAGCAATAATTCATTAAGGCAGAGATAACTATCAACATTTACACCATGTTTAGTGATTCCTTTTTGCAATGGTAGTGAAAAAAGTACTCCCTGTTAGAAATACCTATGAACTGACAGCAGTCCCCACCACCCACCCGAGGAGCATGAGCTCCGGACCATGTCCCTGCAGGAGCAGCGGACCAACGAATGCATCAGCTGTCTTCAGGCATAAGCGTACCCATTTATGGTAAGCGATTTTGCTCTGGCGAAATTTATTTAAAAATGCGCATTTCGCCCACGCACAGCTGCCTGTGAGCCACTCTGCCTATTTGAATGTGGAGGCTCTGTCCACATTGCCCTGTAACATAAAGCCCACATCCAAGCCACTCGCCGCCATTCTGGCCCACGAGGCTCTCTGCCACTCCAAGATGGCCGCCCCCTGAATCCAGCATCTGCATCTGCCGAATCCAGGCCTCCAGCAGCCAGCTGATTGGCTGCCGGGCCTACCTCTTGCCCCATTGGCCGCCGGCTGGCGAAGCCGGCCCTCTCCCTCCAGGGCTCACGAGAGGCAAGGCCAGCACCTGTTTTGTGCCGTGACTGCCGTCTGCCAGACCCCCTGGCCCACTTCATGCAAGGTACTCTTGCACCCTCGACAACCACCAACTACCACAGTAGTCCAAATTTGCCTCAATGTACTTATGTGTGACCACGTTTTTGTCTACATGAACTGTTGATCCTGCCTATGCAGCCTGACCGCTATGGGCATGTCCCTACACTGAACCACCTGCATTGCCAGACTTGCATTTAGCCCATCTATGATTGCATTGCCAGAATTGCATTTAGCCTATCTATGATTGCATTATTATATTTATAATACGCTATTTGACCTATGCTGAGCCCTGTGTTGTACCCTGTGGTCGCCACTAGACCACACCTGACCTTTGCTGAGCACTGTGTTGCACCCTATGGTCACCATTAGACCACACCTGACCTATGCTGAGCCTTGTGTTGTACCCTATGGTCGCTAGTAGACCAAATCTGACCTATGCTGAGCCCTGCGCTGTGCCCTATGCTCGCCATTAGACTGCATTCTCCTGCCTCTGGAACTGGAAGAATGCCATACCTAGCATTAGTCCTCTGTATCATGGCTACAGTTACACAGGTTGTCCCTAGCAGTCAAGATCACATCGATCAGTCGCCAACACCTACCTCAAACCTTAGCCAACTCACTATTAACGCTATGCAACCTAATCTTTCCACATTCTGCAAGGCCCAAGAAACAACCCTTTATGCCTCCCTACCTTGTACCACTTCCAATAGAAACAACAGACTCCGCGCAAGACCAGCCAAACTACATGAACCACTGAGAAGAGCCCTTCCGGCCTCCAACCTCAAAACCAACTACAAACCCAGCCCACGATTACCTAGCCACTCTAAATGGCCTACTCAAACATCTTCCTTGAATGTGAACACCCTCCAGCTTAATAACTTCCAACCCACAGCTTGCCCCACTGTAGACAAACCAATCCGAGCTAACAAAACTCCCAAGGACCCCCCTCTCAAGGGAGCGCTCCTTAATGCTAGATCACTAGTCGCTCACGCTACGGATATTGCCGATTTAATCACGGAAGGGAACCTGGATTATCTTGCAATTACGGAAACTTGGCTCCATAATGCAGCAGGACCTGCCCTCATGCTAGATGTCTCTGACGGCCACACCATAATCAGACAAGACCATGATAATGCACAAGGTGGCGGCATTGCTATTATTTCTAAAATGGCTCTTGGTCTCGGACTAGCCCCTACCCAGCCTCTACAATCACGTGAAACCCTCACTGCCAAAATGCAGATAAACAAGTCGCAATCCATTACCATACACCTTATATACAGACCACCTGGCCCTCTTGGTATCTTTGAAGAAGACTTGCATAATATAATTATGAACAACCTGAAACCTACCACGCAACTACTTATATTAGGTGACTTCAACTTAGGATTCAACGACCAAACGGACAAAAATGCCACAGAAATAGCTAATACGATCAAAGCACTAGGCCTTACCCAAAAAGTCACTACACCCACCCACCTTAAAGGGAGAATATTGGACTGGGTAGCAGACCTTAACTGTTCTGCCACTATCACTTCCATCCTGCCTTTAGCATGGACAGACCATTCTCTGATCTCCTTTCACTTATCCACTATCCGACCCATTCCACTGGCTCGACCACGAGCGCCACCATGCCCAACCAGAAGCAATAAAAGTATCACGGTAGAAAAAATCATCCCCGCCATACTGCCTACTCTCAACGCACTGCCTGATAATCTCGACCCCAGCAGCCTAGTTCAGGAATTTAACAACATTATGCTCACCACATTGGATAGAATTGCTCCTATCAAACTCAGACCGAGCAAACCCATAGCCCACCTAAACAAGTGGTTCACCCCACAACTCAAAGACCTTCGTATCTTAAAGAATAAAAGCGAAACAAATTGGAGACTATGCCCCCCTAGTGAGAATAAAGCCAAATTAACTGCACTTTCCTCACATTACAAAAAGGAAATCTGCCAAGCAAAACGCGACTCCTATGACAAACGTATTGCTAATTCAAACTCAAGCATGAAAGAACTCTTCTGCATACTCAAAGAGCTAGAGTCCCCTATAGCTATCCCGGACGTCTGCACCAAGGACAAATCCTGGTGTACAGATATACAACAAGCCTTAGCGCATAAAATTGATAGACTTCAGAATAAAATTCAACTAAAAAAGAAGGCTCTAAACCTACAGCATTCGCCTAACACTCTCCTGCCCAACGAGCCACCACCGGTACATAATGCCACATTCCACTTCTCTAAAATGTCCATCCTAGAGGTAGAAAAAATTATCCTATCTTTGAAGCCTTCAAACTGTAAAGGTGATATCTGCCCTGCACAGCTAATAAAAGACGCTGCTAGAGAACTCTCCCCATTTATAACCAAACTGATTATTGCCTCATTTGCTACAGGTACTATACCTGCCAACCTCAAGCAATCTTGGGTGCTACGACTCCTCAAGAAACAGACACTTGATCCCCTCATTCCTACAAACTACCGGCCTATTACCACGGTCCCATTTTTACTAAAAATACTAGATAAGGCCGCCTACAATCAAATTCAGAAGCATTTAGAATTGCACAAACTCCTGGGTAACAGACAATCTGGTTTCCGTCCACTGCACGGAACTGAGACTGCCTTAATTGACCTTAAGTCCCAGATAGACGAGTTGAGAGACAAAGGTAGGACAGTACTCCTGCTTCTACTCGACCTCTCCGCTGCATTCGACCTGGTCAACCACAAGGTCTTATGTCGGCACCTTGACTCTGCAGCTCACTTCTCCACAGACGCTATCAAGTGGATCGAGTCCTTCTTGAGTGAGAGGACCATGAGTCTTCTCCCCCTCAGCATCAGCCGATCCTACACCCATCCCATGTGGTGTTCCCCAAGGATCCTGCGTCTCGCCTACCCTCTACAACATCTTCACTAAGCCGCTGTTCGACGATCTGGACCAGCTGGGTATCACCTACACTAACTATGCAGATGATACTCAGATTCTCCTACCACTTTCTGGGGATTACGGTATGGACATGGGCCTAGTGAACAAAGTTTACCTTATCATCCAAGCATGGATGGCCACACACGTTCTATGCTTGAACGATGATAAGACTGAACTAATAATATTGGGTTCGCAGGCCAATATTAAAAAACTAGGTCAAGAATACTCATCTTTCAATATTGACGGCAATACTATTAAAGTCTCCAATGAAGTAAAAACCTTGGGATTCAACTTGGACTCCACACTATCCTTTGACAAGCGGGTCAAATCCCTTGCTACGGCTTACACATGCAAACTTCTCTTAGAGCTGGTAAACCGTTCCTCTCTGACAATAGTTGTCTAATCCTGGCTAGAGCTCTTATACTCTCTAGAATCGACTATTGCAATGCCCTCAACATTGGGGCTAACAAATCCACCATTCACAAGCTCCAAACGCTACAAAATAAAGCCTTAAGAGCAGCCCTTGGCATAAATAAGAAAACCCACATTTCTGCCTTGAGACGTCAACACAAATGGCTCTCCACATCCAATAAAATTCTTCTAAAAACACTCTCTTTGACACACAAAACCTTGAACAATGCGGCCCCTAGTTACCTTATAAACAAACGTCAGAGAAGAACGTCTCTCAGACCCACTAGAAGTGGGAACAACAACTGCCTAAATATCCCCAAATACAAACTTACTACCATCGGGGGTAATGGCTTCACTGTTAAGGCAGCCAAAAGCTGGAATTCACTGCCCCAGGAGTTGAGAGCTGACCAACCATATCCACTCTTCAGGAAAAACTTAATAAAACACATCACTGCCACCAATCCATAGCTTCCCTTCACCCTCTCCCCTGAGGACACTTTCCTGCAATTAAGAAACAGTATATCTTGCTATATTCTTTCTTTATATGTAACCACACAAGCTCTACATCCTCAGTGCATGTACCTTTGCTTCAGGCCTATTGTTCATATTGTATATATCCTGTAATCATGCATAAAGTGCTCATCTTGCTATATGTAAATTCTGTAACCTGTGGATACGTAACCATGTAAGCCTTGCATTTCCTTGTCGTTGCGCCCTTTTACTTAGGAGTCTGGTGCGCTTAACAAATGAATAAACAAACAAACAAACAAACTTATCTATTCCCTGCTGGTTCTTCTTTTTCTTGTTCTCATTCTCCAGATGTCTCCTCTATTTGACCTTCCTTGGGTTCCTCAATCAACTGCAAAGGGGTTCTGGGGTGACGACACTTTAACTGATTAATGTGGACACATTTCTCTTCTGTCGGCTCTCCTTTGGGGATGCAGATTCTGTAGGCAACAGGTGAAATCTTATCTACAATTTCAAACGGACCGCGCCAGGAGGGGAGACATTTTCCCTCCTTAGTCTGGTTCCTTTGAAAATTGTACAAGTAGATCCTGTCTCCTACTTGGTATTCCTTTTTGGCCATCTGATCAGCTCGGTCATTTGCAGTTTTGTCTGGCCCCTCTATTCTGGAATGACCCTTAATCTTTTTCCAATAGATGGTCATCCCATTAGAGTTGACCAGATCATCAATATTTTGTATTTGCTTGCCATGTTTAAGTGGTTTGTTATTAGCACACAGCATGCCTCTGGTTTTCCAATTTACCAGGTGCTCCAAGAACCCGTTCGGACATAATCTGAATCCGTGATTATGACCAGTTTGTGGATTTGGTGTTGGACGGCAGTGAGGATGGCCTGATGAACTGCCATCAACTCTGCCACCTGACTACTGCGGGGACCGATTTTGTACCCAGCGGAGGGTTCCGGGGCATCATTCACTCAGGCATTCCCAACGCCGGCCACCAGTTCCTTTTTCCCTTGTTATCAACATGGTAGGAGCACCCGTCCACATAGACTGTGGGCATCCCCTCGCACTCGTCTTCTTAATAGATTTTGTGTGGGGAATTCAGGTACACCTCCATGTTGTCCTGGAGTTTGAGACTTTCGTCCTCGAGACAGTTTTCTCTAGCACAATCATGCAAGTCATCCAGACCTTGCGAGAGGGGACTCTTCTTGTTTTGGCGATATCTGGCCTCCACAGAAAAGCCTTGAATAGACAGAATCCAGGAAGTAATTCTGGAATTACTCACATTTCCTACCCGGATTCTGTCGCTTTGGAGATATTGCAAAGGCTGGTGTGGAGTCTCCACTATGATGTGATTCCCCCTGGATGAACAGGCGGTAATTTCTCAATGCCCTTGAGAACCCTGTCTACAAGAACTCCTCCTTGTTTTTGACAGCGTAGGCTAGACAAGGCGCTTGTGAGAGACTTCTTTTGCATGTTTTTCTGCCCCGGGTTGTTCTGGATCTCACTCGCCCCCCCTTCAACAGAAGGATCAGGGGTCTTGTGACCTGCGTAATCCTCAATGAACTTCCTATTGTAATTAGTCAGTCCAAGGAGGCTTCTTGGCTCACGCAGAGTTGTCAGGTCTTTTAGTTTTCATTTTAATTTTTCTAAATAAATTAAAATGATAACGTTTATTTCTAAACTTTTCATTTACAGGCATTATCTCAATGAGGCATATACAAAAAGGACATTCAGGTTTGTTTCCTATTACATACATTTTTGATTAAACAGTAGGTTTCCCAACCTTTCAAATGTTCCAAAACTTGATAATGGTATAGAGCAGTTTCTTGTTATTCCCCAGCAGAATCTGTGCCCATCGTTCTGTTGGGTCCATCTCTATACCAGGTGATAAAAACAATTCCCTATACACATTACGCTTCAGTGTCAACGCTTTACATTCCATAATTATATGAAAAAGTGACTCTAATGTCTCGGGTGGATTGCAAAATCTACAAAATGCTAGAGTATTCAGAATTTGCTTTGTTTTCATAAGTAATTCCTGTGTTGGGAGTAGATTGAGATGCAATTTCAAAAAATCATCTCGGATCAGTTGATCTGGAAAGATGATCAAATAATTTGGTTATTTATTGGTCTACTCTCAAAATCGCATTGTAAGTTCATTTGTTATTGTGCTTTAAGATATAGAGTAGATATCCAATCATTAGTGAGTAAGCGCTTTTTAGCATGCTGTGGGTGTTGAATCAGCATTTCAATTGTTATTTCTACTACTCGTAGTTTTTTGTCCATGTCACATTTCCTTTCATTCAGAGCAGAGTCGTTGCTAGAAGGATCTTTACGTCTGAATATGTCAATAGCTGGTATTAAATCCTCACAGAGGATGTTCGTAAATAAGTAAAATTGCTTCCAAGTTATTATTGATAAGCCCACTGCGTAAGAAGGGAGTCTGTGGTACGCTGTTTTTGCTGTTGCTGGTCTGGTCTGTGTGGGCTCTGCGAGTTCAGAGAGTACCGTGAGGATACCAAGGGATTGCCCTCGCCTCACTGTCACACTGTGCACCTTGAACCCTGGGATTTCCTCTGTGCCTGTACCTTGAACCCTGTGCCTTTAAGGGCAAGGTGCCGCCTACTCCAGGAAGTGGAGTTAAAAGAAGTACTGGCCTGCCCTTGCTGCGATGAGCCTGTTGCGTGAGAAGGGCGTCTGCAGTATGCTGTTTTTGCTGTTTTGCTGGTTTTCCTGGGTTATCCAAAAGCGAACGCGGCAGTGCACTCTGACATCTTGACACTGCATACCAATAAAGAGGAAAAACACACAGAGGTCCAAAATGGAAGAAGGCCGCCTCCTGAGGAGCTCGAAGAGGCGTCATGAGGAGCCAGTTCTGGAAAGGGATTTGGATCAACAAAACTCATCTTCCACACTTGAAGGTAAGGGCACAACACAATCACTCCCCAGTGTAAATATTCCTACTGCCCCCCGCTCCGTGAGTACTAACCTTGACGGCCCTACGCAGGGGTACAGGAACGGTGATGGCACTTTGTCGGGGGTAGGTACTGAACGCCCCATACAGGATCCATACTTGACAGGTGATGTGGAGGCCCCCGTTCCTACTGATCACCAGTCAGAAACATTAGAACCACTAACTACGCCAAACGAGGAGGTAGGGGGAGAACAGCTAGACAAAGCCCCCCTACTCTAAACCAAAAACAAAGGAGGACAATAAATCACCTAACTATAACCACAAATAATAAAGATTTGATCTTACCTGTCAAAGAGAACTCAAAAGATCAATCTGCACTGGGTACACACGGAGAGACGCCACTGACACCTTATTTTGATTGTGAAACTCAACTCCTTAAAAACGTTGTAGTGGATATACATCCTGTACCACGCAACCTGCCCACTGCGACTCTTCCAGTTACTACATGCCAGTATCAAACCAAAGGTGTGGATCTGCATCACTGTTGTTCCACTAATTTGAACGGACCTGTACAGGACACCGGTTCTTATGGTGTGAACCACGAAGTTCATTTAATGACCCCAATTGTTCATTCAGATATCGTGCCCCGTAGGGCAAGAAATTGACCTAGAGGCGCCTGAGAATCAGCTTAATTCCCCACCTCTTGAAGGTACAATAAAGCCAAGTACGGGAAACAACCTTAACCCAAATCCAAGTGAGAAAAAGAACACTAAAATCCCATGCATGAAATTTAAAAAAATTAGCACCAGAACGAGGAAAGCTGTTGCTAACAGGAAAAAACAAAAAGAGGAGCTGATCAGAAAAAGAAGAGCAAGACAACAGAAAAGACACTTCACAAATGGGAAAAGTATCTTCAGCTACTGGGTCTGACGTGAATATTATAACGCCAGACAACTCAAGTGTTAGTCAGAATCCAGTGCAGTTCCCTTAGGGAGCACTACACCAGATTAAGACTACAGGTGAGAGCAGTAAATCCCCTTTGGTATCAGTCTGTACCACAAAGAATTAGTTGGTAGCTGTGGCTAAGCAGTCAGACTTATCTCAAGAGGGAATGAGCAGTATTCAGGGTTTACACAATAGGCAGTACAGTACTATGGAGCAAGGAAACACTGACCGAAGTTTGTATCAAAAAGAGAATATATATTTATTTTATACACATCTAGTTCAAACACATGGATCAGAGTTGATAAAGTAAGTTAAGTTCAATCAAGAAAAAGTATATACAACTCCCTATTCAATTGTAGACAAGTTTGCGGTAGAGTGAAAACTGAGCAATACGGCACAGTGAAACCCAACTACAAATGGCACTCTAGTAATTCAATGAAAGGGAGGGAAAGCACAAGTTAAACCGAAATACCATCAGACACCCCCTAGCAACACTTCCCTGAAGTTTTGTGAACAAGTAATGCACAGTAACACTTTAGCAGAAAGATAAGTGAATGAAAACTGAGCAAAATGGCACTCCAGAAGTTAAAACAGTAGGAAGGAAGAGGGGTTCAGAAGATTTAGGTGCATCAACACATTTCTCATTGAAAACCTATCTAGTGAGAGCAGATCTAACAAATCAGCCAGAGTCAATAGGCCTGAGCCAGAGTCAGTGGTACAGGACCAAGAGCTTAGGAGCCAAAATATTCTGGTAGCTGCAGTCAAGTCTTTAGTAGAAAAATATTGAAGAGGTAGATGCGAGGTGAAAGACAATGTTCAGAGATAGGGCGGCCGACCCAACAAGTAGTCAAAGGATTTAAAACACCTTTGGGGCTACCACGGAGAAAGGGCAGCCTGGCGGAACAATGTACCTTAAACGTGAAGAAGTGGCTCCTGCGGTGGCGGTTGTTCCTGGTAGTTCCTGCAGGTCGAGGGGTCCAGCAGAGGAAGAGAGGCTCTCGTCGTGGAAGAAGGTTCGAGTCGCTGCACTACCCAGGGAAGAAACCAGCCGCGGTGCTGCCAAACAATGTTTAAGAGGTGCACTCCTTTTTAATCGCGGTCCGGGTCGATAGGTGTCTGGCTATCCGATCTCCAAGTGCTGTGCACTGTCGATTCGACCAAGGCAGGTCCGAGGAAGCGATAGGTGAACTGGTTGACCCCACCAGCTCAAGGGAAGGAGGCTCTTTCGCTGAAGATCTCCTCTCGTCGTGTGGAAGAAAAGTGGTGAGACGATCCGGCAGTTCTTCACTGGTGGTGTAGATGCTGAAGATGTCTGTAGCTTCTCTCCCCTTCGGTTCTGTAGTTCCAGTGGTGACGTCTTGCTCTTCCAGTCCTCAGGACCCTGCTTTTATGCAGAAATAGACCCATTCATACAGCCAAGCTGTCACTCACACAGTGGAGTGGTCTTCTTGGCAGGAAACCCTCCAGCCTATCAGTTTAGAGTGCGGCCTGAGTTGCTGTGGCAACTCTGTCCAGGGGTTCTACTCCCCCTCCCAAACAGACCCACCCCAGACTCGGAGGCGCCAAAAAGAGGGCTTCTTGGCAGAAGCCCGCCAAACTAGCGAACAAAGGATCCCCGACCTGGGTTAGGAGTTTAGAGTAAGACTCGAGAGAGAATTTATATCAAAGTTCTGGTGAATAAAACCTACCGGAGTAAAGTTAATAATAAAATAAACCGGCGGTATGTTAGAGGCTGTCAGTAAAAGTGGTAGCCTCGAACAATGGGAAAATCCCATAGGAAAATATTTGCGGTCGAATATAAAAGGTAGTAACCACTGCCTCCAGCCAGAAACTTTGCAGAGAGGGACTTTAAGGTACCCCCTCGAAAATGAACATAGGGGAAAAACCATTAACCGCTTCCAGTACTTCCATTTTAAGATGGGGTGTACTGGTTAAGTTCTTAAAAATTAACTAGTAAAGTCAATGGGGACTTTACATGCCCTGGGAGACAGTAGTCGGTCCCAGGGTATGGAATCTATGTTTGGGGGTCGCTTACGACACCCCTGTGTCACTGCACGGAGGGTGCTGTGTAACACATGTGCATAAAGATGGTTCCTATGGGTGAAAGAAAATCCCATAGGTATTAAACACAAAAATAGCCTAGAACACACATAGCAAAAATGCCTAAGAGTGGAAAAAAAGAGTCTCACTCTTAGCAGGTAAAAAGAAACAAACCCTTCAAATCCAGCAAAGCTGCTGGGGGACTCTATAGGTAAGGGAAATTCGCCATAGAATGAGAATTCTCCCTAACACCACGTACCATCAGGAAAATCATACGCAAACAAACTCTGCGATCAGGTAACCTGGTGAACCTTTTCGTTTTGTTAAGCACACGCTAACAACCCAAGATTTAGCAGAAAGTGAATCTCTGGCACCCCACGAACTTTCAGATGTGGAGCTATTGGAAATGGCGATTGACAGCACAGTAAAAGAAATAACTTACTTGCCAATCAGCTCCCACTGGACAAAATGTAAACATCGAGATACAAAAGGCAACACAACATGCTACTACCTTGCCTGATAACAATCAACCCACTAAAGCCAAAGTCCAACCCTCACAGATCCAGAGCTCACAAACGATGGGGCATGGTGAGTCCACTCCAGGTCCTGACAATAATCCACCTGCTCAATCAAAATATGAAACTACACCAAGGAATAGGACGCAAGATGCCTTTAAAGTCGGCATACATTATGCCAACGCTGGGATTCGGGATAACCCAAGAAAGACCCCACCTTTTACAAACATCATTTCAGATAAATTAATGATGACGAATGGCAGACTAGGCCAAAACAAATACAACCCAGGAGAAGCTCATGTAAAGACCAACGAAATCACGCCTGGGATCGCAAGCGAAAGATTCTCTGGACCTTCACTATATACCAAAGACCTACCTTCAGAAATACAGAAAAGTTACAGTTTTCAAATATCTCCAATAAGAGAAATACCTATGACAAATGTAACTAATAACATTATGGATACGGACTCCAAAACAAATACCTCCTTTCTTGGACCACCCTCCACTGAAACCATGGGAGATCCAACCCCATTAAAAAATCGTACCTCGAGGAGGTTAAGCGAGCAAGCATCTGGTGAGAATACAAGGAAAACTGTTTTGATGTAAATTATGTCGGCAATGACCATAGCCTTAGCACCTTTCACTAAGTTATGAATCAATACACAAGAGTTTAAAAGATCAAACCTCAATTATTGCAACAATGAATAGCAAAATCCAACTCTTGAAAGGATTAGCTCTCAAATTACCACAGAAGAGGAAACACCTAAAAACAACATAGAGGCGGTATCGCTCCCCAAGGACTCTAGGGGAAAACCCATTGACGAGAGTGCCCCCCAGACAGATTTGACAAATGTAAGTGACCAGCAATTGAATCTATCAACCCCGAAAAATAGAGGTAACACCAAACAGAGAAACAAAAGAAACGTTCCCTCAGTGTCACAAACGGGACTCCAACAGAGACCTTTGGGATTATCCCAGGATAAAAGCATAAAAGAATATTTTATCTTGGAAAACGTGAAAAACATCAGAGGAGAACGAACCACAGTCTTAAACTGTGATGATGCGATCATGCCCACACCGGACTCCGCTAAGCCATTAAGAAGACACAAGACCGGAGAAGGCCCAGACCCGATAGGTACGGACATGCTTAAAGGCACAGAAGTTGGAGAGGAGGTACCAAAACAAACGGTTCACAGAGGAGCAACTGCACTAGCAAATTGTAACCTGGAAGGTTCAGTCGACCTGTTAGACCTTTGAGTTTATTCAACTGAAAACTCTGAACTTGAAGAACTCGATCCTGTAACACCAATAAAACAAAACCTGAGGGCAGCAAATAACGTTACTATCAAACATCGAACTCAGAGTTGCGATACTCACACTCCGAGCTCCAAACCAACTTGTACAAACAAGGCACCTAGTGTGTCCTCGCCCCCATTCAGGACCTTGTCAGAAAAAAGAGAAAGACTCCATCAGAAGCAGATCACAAAAGAGAAAAAGGCCAAGACATAGAGGTACTCTGGGTTAAAAACGTGACTAACAGTGCGGAAAAACAACCACACGGGGGACTGGTGGTCAAAAGGGCATGACAATCTGGCCCCCCTCTAGGTAACATCATGACTCGGGTATAAAATTGGATAAGTTTACCAGCAAAGAAAGAAGATCTGATCGTACACCAGAACCGAGTGAAAACAGATATACGAAAAGAGGGTATACTCCGCAACCGTCACGAAAAACGAGATCTGTGAAGCTGACTAGAATCCTGGGGGAAAAAAAACAATATGATTTTGAACGGCAAAGCCATTCTGCAGTTATTTTACTGCGTACCAAATCTGAGACTGATATCGACGAATGACATCCAAATCGTGGAATTTGGAGAACAACATGTTACCGATTCAGTTTATTTGCACATCAAATTTCCTGCAGTGATAGATTCACTCTTAGAAGCAACGGATCATCTCCGAAAGTTTGGATTCGGTTTAAGAGTTTACAGACACCATGATAATGTGACTAAACCACAACATAAAGACAAACCATCTGTAACAATGGAAAAAGACAATAATCGCACAGTCGAAACCAGTTCGGACCTCCAAGTATCGGACCCTAAAACATGTAATGCAAAGAAACTGATCACTGAAGAAGAAAATAACAAAGATTATACCAGAGACCCATGCTTTAGAAAAAACCCAGACACGGCAACTAGACTTACAGAAGCTTTAATTGAAGACCTGGAAAACCAAGACTCAGAAGCTGCCCATACGGTAAACAACCAGATCGAGACAAGTAGGTTACCCATAAAAATCACGTTTTAAACCTACCAAACCAGTTGAAGGTAAACTGGTCACAGTGGACAAGGCAAATATGAGTAAAGACAAAACTCATGAGAAGTCATCAAAATGGATCTCAAAAGTCCACCAAAAGACCAAATAGCAATCCAAGAGTATTGGCCCCCAGGATAATAAGCTTACAGCTACAACCCAGATGTTCTCTAAAGTATTGAATACAGGTTCTTGACAAGAGGTTTCAAACACCTGACTGTACCCAGTGATCTAAATCTTGGAGAGTTTGATATCCTTTGTTTCCAAGAAACATGGCTGAGCACCCCTCCATTTATGGATGGTTATGATATCAGGTTGGCGCCAGCCAAGAGAGGACCAAAGGGTCGGCCCAGCTCGGGGCTCTTAACAGCGATAAGGTCTGGCTCAGGGCTATTTGTCTAAGAAGTACTGATCTGTGACCTTTTGCTTCTTGTAATTAGAGCTGCTTGGACAACGACGGAACCACCAAAGAATGAACAAATCATCAAGAACCTGATCATTTTTAACTGCTATTGGAATCCGGAGCTGATCTCCAATAGCAATTTTATGGAACTTATAACATCAACAATCGATATGGCTTTATTGAAATGATATTCCGTTATTCTTCCTATCCGGAGACCTAAATGCCACATGTGGTCCTCCTAATCCTGTTGCCCCAGAATACAAAGCAAACCCATTGCGAGAACAGAGAGGAAAACTATGGTGTGCAGCTATGAAGCTGAGGAACCTGCTCTCTACAGAGCAGAATTACCCAGTGACTAAACCCGCTATTCCAACTTGGTGACGAGGAGACCAAGCTGCAGACATCGACCACCTGTTCGTCTCAGTCGAATTGGCAAATTATATGACCATGCACGAGATCATCCAAACTAAAAATAGCGATCATAACCTAAGATTAGTGGTCTTTACAAGGGGTCTAGAAACCCGAAGACAAATGATGGGATTTGATAACGAGGTGAACAACCAAGGTAATCGACTACGGATGAAATCAGATGACATAAAATCAATAACAACCAAATACGCCTTGTCACCCTGTAGTCTGAAGGCGACAAAAGACACACACAAGGCTGACTTTGTGGCCCTGTTAGACCACTTCAAAACTAAAAATCCAAATGGGAAAACGCCAGATCAAGCACCACAACACTGGTATGACGAGACCCTGGTAGAAAAACGCAAAATCATCAGATGTTTAAAAAAAGCTGCATACAGAGCCAATTCAAAGAAACTTAAATTGGACGCCAAGAACACTGCTCGAGAATACAGAAACTGGGTAACGGGACGTAGGAGGTTAGTTCTCCAGAACGATGCAGAGAAAATGCTTCAAGCCCTGGCAAAGAGAAATTCAAGAGTTTTCTGGCATGACATACAGCAGAACTATGTCAGTGAGTCAGAATGGGAACAACGCTTTCTAAGATTATTCAAAGATGTAGGATCACTTTCAAATCCAGTGACGTCTAGTGCTGAACAATGGGACCTGGGTATTACCTTAGAAAAGATGCAACTAAAAATTCAAAAGGTCTCTACATCGAGAACCCCGGGCCCCGATGGCCTAAGTAACGTAATGTTAAAAGAAAACTTGGAAGATTGGGCAATTTTCATAAAAACTGTCTTTGATAAAATCTGTAGAACAAAACGGATACTTTGTTCATGGAATACAGCCACGATCGTGCCTATCTTAAAAGCACGAAGCCACCAATCGAGATGCAGATTATACATCATTTCCGTACATTTAACACAAGCCTTTGATAAAGTAAATAGACAAAGACTCTGGCAAAAACTCCAGAATCGAAACTTCCCTCAGGAAATTCTGGACCCTCTAATGCAACTACACTCCGAAACCTCGATTTAGAGTTTGACTAAACAGAGGAGGCCTCCTAAGCAAACCAATTCCAACTTGGAGAGGAGTCAAGCAAGGATGCCCTCTTGCCCCTGCCATCTACAATTTTGACATCTCTGACCTCCCAGACTTTGAACCATCAATAAGATCATTTTTGCCTAAACTGGGGAAAACGAAACTAGCAAGACTTCTCTATGCGGATGATCTGATCATGATTGATCAAACTGCAGTAGGCCTCCAAAAGCAATTAGATAGTCTCCATCGTTATTTGCTTGAAAACAACTTGGAGATAAATGTAAGTAAAACTACAATTATTTGCCTACAAAACTCCAAACAGAGAAAGAACAAACCAAGCTGGTTTCTAGGTGATAAAAAGATCGACGAGTTGGACTCCATCAGACACCTTGGTATTATCTTTAACAGCAGCTCAATAGTCACCGGGACAAGAATTCTTAAAGAGCAAGATCACAATCCTGATAACACAGGGTCGGTTAATAGATAAACGATTCGGAAGATTTTCTCTCATCGCCCTGGTCAACTTCTATAGAAACAAGGTGGTTCCGACTATAACATACGGAGCGGAAGGCCTAATTCACATGCCACCTGAAATATGGCCTACACTAGAAGGTAAATTTTGGCGATCCATCTTAAACCTACCCAATTCAGCTGGAACGGTGAGAATTGGAAGCAAACTGCCCTAACATCATTGGAAGCAATCGTTGAATGGAAGGCGTTAAACCTGTACCGGAAAACCTTCATCCGTTCTGTGCACAAATATTTGAAGTGATCCATGACGAAAAAATACAAACAAGATATTAACAGCCCGATTCATGGAATTAATGTGCACTGAAAATTCCCGCGCAAGCGTGCAAAATCGTGCAAATCGCAGTGCAAGTGCGAAAATCGCAGCAAAACCTGCGCACATCGATTCATGGAAGTCCGTGCGCGAGTAAAATCTGACATGTGCGCTGAAAATCTGCGTGGCGCACAGGTCATCTAACGGCGTGCGCTACGGCCACAGCGAAAGCGCACATAGCGTGGCGCACATAACAAAAGTAGGCGTAACACGGGGCGTGACACGCGGAATGGGGAACAACGCGTGAAAATGTGGGTGTCACGGGGGAAGAACAGGAGGCAAGTGCGCGGAACGCCCACACGCTCGCCTACAACACGTATTCATGGAATCGAATAGGGCAAACCAGCGCATGGGCTAAGACGCGCACAGGCCTAAACACGTCCACCACACGAAGGCAGGCGGTAGCGTCCCTGCGCATGAAAAAAATGTGCGCTAACAAAAAGCACGTATATACAGCTCTGATGAATGTCCCATACTGTGGCCCTCTAGGACAAATGACGTGCAAAGGGGTATGCGACAAACGCGGACACCCGCTGTGTCAAAAATAGCGCGTGCGTGTATTTCAGGGGTGCGCGGGAAGTTTCACACGCGATAGGCCCTGTGCGAGTGGGGTGCGTGTATTCCTGGGGTTTGCATGAAGTTTCACACGCGATTGGCCTGGGTACATGTAAATCTGGGGTTTGCGGGAAGTCTCGCACGCGATTTCAGCAGGGTACGTGTATTTCGGGGGTGCTGTTGAGTCCTACACGTCAATTGGCAGTGTGGCTCCTCCCAGGTGTTCGCTCTACACCCTCCACAGCCCCTGCAGGGGGACAGGGGACTACCCTGCACCCCTGGTCATGTCCCGCAGGCAGCCTATCCACCATGGGCATGCCCCCCAGGCAAGCCACATGTCAGCTTGCACTACTGATCACCTACGAACGACCCCCTCCACCACCACCCCCCAGCACTGAGGGGGCCCCCACTCATGTCCCCCAGCACCCCTACCCCCCAGCACTGGGGGGCACCTGCAGCAGGCCCCCACTCATGTCCCCCAGCACCCCTACCCCCCAGCAGTGCAGGGCACCTGCCAGCAGACCCCCACTCATGTCCCCCAGCACCCCCACCCCCCAGCAGTGCAGGGCACCTGCCAGCAGGCCCCCACTCATGTCCCCCAGTACCCCCACCCCCCAGCAGTGCAGGGCACCTGCCAGCAGGCCCCCCACTCATGTCCCACACATGTCTCCCAGGACTCCCACCCCCCAGCAGTGCAGGGCACCTGCCAGCAGGCCCCCACTCATGTCCCCCAGCACCCCCACCCCCCAGCAGTGCAGGGCACCTGCCAGCAGGCCCGACACATGTTCCACACATGTCCCCCAGCACCCCCACCCCCAGCAGTGCAGGGCACCTGCCAGCAGGCCCCCACTCATGTCCCACACATGTCCCCCACCCCCCCCCACCCTCCAGCAGTGCAGGGCACCTGCCAGCAGGCCCCCACTCATGTCCCCCAGCACTCCCAGCAGTGCAGGGCACCTGCCTGCAGGCCCCCACTCATGTCCCCCAGCACCCCCACCCCCCAGTAGTGCAGGGCACCTGCCAGCAGGCCCCCACACATGTCCCCCAGCACCCCCACCCCCCAGCAGTCAGGGGCACCTGTCAGCAGGCCCCAATGTCCCACACATGTCCCCCAGCACCCCCAACCCCCCAGCAGTCAGGGCACCTGTCAGCAGGCCCCAACTCATGTCCCACACATGTCCCCCAGCACCCGCACCCCCCAGCAGTGCAGAGCACCTGCCAGCAGGCCCCGACACATGTCCCACACATGTCCCCCAGCACCCCCACCCCCCAGCAGTCAGGGGCACCTGCCAGCAGGCCCCCACTCATGTCCCCCAGCACCCCCACCCCCAGCAGTGCAGGGCACCTGCCAGCAGGCCCCCACTCATGTCCCCAGCACCCCCACCCCCCAGCAGTCAGGGGCACCTGCCAGCAGGCCCCCACTCATGTCCCCCAGCACCCCCACCCCCCCAGCAGTGCAGGGCACCTGCCAGCAGGCCCCCACTCATGTCCTACTCATGTCCCCCAGCACCCCCACCCCCCAGTAGTGCAGGACACCTGCCAGCAGGCCCCCACACATGTCCCCCAGCACCCCCACCCCCCAGCAGTGCAGGGCACCTGCCAGCAGGCCCCCACTCATGTCCCCCAGCACCCCCACCCCCCAGCAGTGCAGGGCACCTGCCAGCAGGCCCCCACTCATGTCCCCCAGCACCCCCACCCCCAGCAGTGCAGGGCACCTGCCAGCAGGCCCCCACACATGTCCCCCAGCACCCCCAACACCCAGCAGTGCAGGGCACCTGCCAGCAGGCCCCCACTCATGTCCCACACATGTCCCCCAGCACCCCCACCCCCCAGCAGTGCAGGGCACCTGCCAGCAGGCCCCCACTCATGTCCTACTCATGTCCCCTTGCACCCGCACCCCCCAGCAGTGCAGAGCACCTGCCAGCAGGCCCCGACACATGTCCCGTGTGTCTAGATGTATCGGGTCTGTCCCTTGTCGCTGGATGTGGGGACCCTTGTATCTGCATGTGCATGCGACATGTTGTTCGGCCATGTGTCATTGGCATTCCCTTTGGGTGGTGTTGCGTTTGCTGATTGTCACTATTATGTACACTTATCCAGGCATGTGATTGGCCAATCAGGACTCATTGTTTCAGGGATGTACATTGTCGTGGATTGAGCAACTTGTATGTTGTGTTGTTGTGGATGTGCCTACTTTCGGGCATCATTGCCATGACTGCAGGTGGCCAGGGTGGGATGTCTATGGTGTGTCAGGGTGGTGAGCAACACTGCGACACACACAGGATGCAATTGTGGTAGTTGGTCTTCCATATCTGACTGTGCTCCCACATGTCTTTGCCATACAGACTGGCTGTGTTCTGATGTGTTCCACATGTCCAAGGGTTCTCGTGCAAGGGACATGCATGGGAAAGTTGCAATGATAGTGCTGCCTATGTCTTCTGCTGGCATTCATGGATTTCACTGTGTGTCTCCATCGCCCATCAGATGTCATTTGACATGCATTTCGGACTTCATTTGTACTCACCCAGCATCCATGTGTTGAGGCCTCAGTGCCTTTAGATGTACGCTGGCAGGGTACTATTGCGCAGGTTCATGGAGTCGTGGGTGTATCCTGGATAGCGGGCACAGCAGTGGCTGAGGGTTAAGTCAAGTCTACATGTCATCTGCACATTCATGGAATGGTAATTCTGGCGGTTTCTGTACGCTGCATCGTGTACCCTGGGTGCTACTAGTGGTACATGTGTGCAGTCCACGGCTGCTATGACGTTCATGACTTGTCCAATGGCATGGCACTGGCCCTTCAGCTGGTTCACCTGTGCATGTGTGGCTGCAAATGCAATGTCCTCATTGACATGGAGCAGCAGTGCATCCAGCACCTGTCCCAGCATGGCACTGATGGTGGACTGGGCCATGGCATGCATCATGGCAACGGTGTGTTGGTAGCTGCCAGTCCCAAGGTATTGTGGCACAGACGGGCAGGGGCACTGCAGTGCTGATAGCCATACGGCTGCCTATGTCTTCCTGGATTGTGTCCAGCAACTGTGTGATGGTTGCCATGTCCAGCATATTCTCGGTCACCAACTGCCCATCAGTCAGGGCCCAGGGTGTTGGCCTGACCCTGGGGATGGCTGTCCGCCTTGCTGGTGATACTATCCTCCTCCTCCTCCTTCTCCTCATCCCCACCACCCCCTGTGCTCTCAGGGCCCTGGCCTGATTGGCTGGCCTCTGTAGCTCCAGGCGCAGCAAGTAGATGCCCACATCAAGGCTCCCGGCTCCAAATGTCAGCATGGTGTTTGGAAGTGTGTGTCGTGCCTGGGTGGGTCCTTTGTAGGCCTCTGATTTGCAATGGTTTCACCTGGGCACTTTTTGCTGTCTCCTGTGTTCATTTGCCTCCAGCATTTGGCTAGGGGTATTTCTGGCGGATTTTGTGCCGGTTTCTGGCGCTAATGGCACCTACGCCGGACTCGTGATGGCTCTGCAATAGCGCAAATGGGTGCCGGCGCTATTACAGCCGGCGCTATTACAGCCGGCTGTAATAGCGCCGGCAGTATTTGTACTCGTGAACCGGCGGAGCAGTATTGGCGCTAATACCGTTACTGCCGGATTTAAGGGTTACCGCCCAACTCATGATGAGGCCCTAAATCCAGAATTTGATCATCCAAAAACTGTAATAGCTTCAAATCTTCAGATTTTATTGATTTAAACTGTGGAACTGCATGTAGCAGACGTAGAATATTGGATCTGTTGAGAATCAGCCCATCGTTGATATTTTTTGTTCTTTCCAGCTGAATTCTGTTTATGGAGATCTGTCTTTGTGGGTCAATAAAGATAGGAGGTTTCAGGTCATTCATAACATTAGGCTGTCTTAAGTGACTCATCTCTCGCTGTGTTCGTGAACTATTTACAGTGATGTTGACATAAGCCACTTCTTCATCCTCCGCTCTTGAATCAATAATCTCAATTATGTCGTCACTCGATGTATGTAGATTGGAATCTGATACATCTTCACATGTTAGCTCAACATGTTGCAACTCTCTCGAGCTTCCCTCCTTGTATTGATCAATGATGATCACCGAACTATCGCTCTCATTCATATAGATGCTACTCTCGACATCTTGTTCTATTTCTGTGTGAGTGGATAAATTGAGGAGTGCTTCATGTTGGATTTGATCATGAAAATGGCTTGCGTTAATTTGATGGTCACTTGATAGATCGCTCATACACGGAGCAGTTTCAGTAGCCAATCTCTTATTTTGTTGATGTCCTTTGTAGGTTGTTGTTTGGCTATCATCTTGTGTGAAATATTTCTCAAAAATGCTCTTGAGACTGCTTTTTTTAATCACATTTCTGATTTGTCTTAACAAGCTTTTTTCTTAGAGGCAAAAATATCAAAGGTCTCTTGCAGTTTCTTATCTGTCGCAAGAGTTTGTGATTTCTCAGGAATTGTTAGTCATGCGCCTTCGAGTCTGGGCAGATTGATGGGCATTCTTTCATGTGGTTGTTCATTCATCTTTTCCACCAGATCTTCTAGAATTGGCTGAAGACTAGCCGTTGATTTAATTTTCATCATATTTGATGTTACTTGGTGAGGAGGCAGAGGAGTTGAAAGTTGCTCGGTCACAAGATTACTCAGGAGGGAGTCCAAATGATTCTCCATCTTCGCAGGTATCATTTCTTTTTTCTTATTATTGGCATGAAGGATCTCCAGTATCACGTTGGTCATTTTGGCTTTCTCCACCCGGTCATTTCTCGCAATCTTAAATAGTCTAGTCTGCCATATTGCACTAGCCTCTGCTTCCAAGTTGATCCGTTCCTGGATTCTATTCATGAATGCTTCTGCATAGATTTGTTTTGAATGCACTAGGACCAATAGGATGGCCTCTATATTGGATTCTTAGAGTTTTAGGAAGGGGATCCTTGATTGTGATGTTGTAGCTATCAACATATTCTGCAAGCCCATCATTGAAGTTGGTATCAGTTCCCTTATGCATCCTTGAGTTGGATCGCAGTGACATTTACTATTCACCTTATTTTCTTCACATGCTGAAATCTTGAGTGAGTAGTAGATATCTCTCTTTTAATACTGCCTGGTGTCGGATGAGTGTCATTTCGAAGGGCCGTTAACGAGAATCAGAACTTTTGTGGTTGTAACATAGGGCTTCCTGGAAATTGTGTAGATGTAGCCTGATTTCGCATATTCATTGATCCTGGTACGTCACCAAATACTGCTTTCCTCCTCTCTGTTCGGTAGACGGCTGCACTTCTTTCAAGTTTGTTCTTTGTAATTGTGTTTTTTGCCATCTCTGTTTAGCTAACACAGCTTTCTTTTTGAGTTGTCAGCGCCATATGAGATGGTGCTATGTAGTCTGATCATTTCGTTTTTCTCTCTGAGCAGCCGGGCAGGAAGGCTGCATTGTATTCTTATCAGGGGGCGAGAGGATGTTTGACTCGTGAAGGGCATTCAGATGCTTGTGCCAGAATTTCCTTAATTGATATCACTTGTTGCGTCTGATAGGGGGCTCTTCTAACGCCCTTTTTAATATTCTGTCGGTCATTGTAGCAGTGGGTGCTTGGATGGTATCTAATTTCGCCCCAGAGCGAGGCAGAATCCCAGAGGGAATTTCCATCAAGGGTTCCTGGGTCCCATGTGGAAGCAACACAACAGCTGTGAGGGTCTGCCGAAACTTCTTCACCAGAGATGGATTGAATAGGTAATTTGCCGGCGGCTCTCCGGCGCTCGAGGCATTCATGGACGGTATACCGTCTTGTATACCGTCACCCAGGCATGTTCAAGTGGATTAAGCCGGCGTCGCACAGCAGGGGCACCGGCTTCCATGGATGGAGTTGCCCAGCAGGGGCTCCATGCTTATGGCAGTCAGCCATGAGGGACATTGTTGCCCAGCAGGGGCACTGTCATGGTGGAGGGCCCTGCAGGGCAAGCCCTCTGCTAGCTACACAGCACCAGCCTGGTGCTTCGTAATATAGACACAACACAACGTGGTTGCATACTCGAAGACTGAAAAGCGGGAAGCCACTCATTACTTTTTTATTGAGACTGGTCACATGGCTACTGCCACGAGCTCCTGGGAGATACCATGCTCCCAGGAGGGGTGACCCATTACAAGATTGACACACGGATCCCAACCGGATAACAGATGGTATATTACAAACAAAAGGTCACAGACCACGATCTGGGGAAGATCGCCTTCACCCCAAGGTCTAACACTGAGAGACCCATTACAGTGTGGACTAATATCCGGTCCAGAAGGGGCCCCGCTGAGACCCTGAGGAAATCCAAAGAAGCAGGCAAACACCTGGCATAGGAACAGTTCCCACAGAGGCCTAAGAAATGTCAAGCACATACCTGACGAATCAAGACCCGAGAGTAACTCAGAGTGCACTCTTATGCAATCCACAAACTCCCAAAGCACTAACCGGGAAAGGGAAGCTAAGGTCCAAGCAGAGAGGTCTTGAGTGGAGATCAGACTGTGAGTACCAGCTACGGGAGCTTTTCCCAATCACGGGGAAAGGGAAGCCAAGATCCAAGCAGAGAGGTCTCGAATGGAGATCAGACTGTGAGTACCAGCTACAGGAGCCTTTCCCAACCTCGGTAGAGGGAAGACAGGGTCAAAGCAGAGAGGCCTTGAGTGGAGCCCAGGCTGTGAGTACCAGCTATGGGGGCCTTACACAACCTTGTGAAAGGGAAGCCAAGATCCAAGTAGAGAGGTCTTGAGTGGAGCCCAGACTGTGAGTGCCAACTATGGGAGCCTTTACGCAGCTCGGTAAAGGGAAGCCAAGATCGAAGCAGAGTGGCCTCGAGTGTAGTCCAGACTGTGAATAACCGCTATGGGAGCCTTTCCCAACCTCTGGAAAGGGAGACCAGGTTTGCAGCAGTGAGGTCTTCAAGTGGAGCCCAGACTGTGAATAACAGCTATGGGAACCTTTCCCAACCTTGGGAAAGGGAGACCAAGGTTAAAGCTGAGCGGCCTCGAGTGGAGACCAGACTGTGAGTACCAGCTATGGGAGCCTTTCCCAGCCTTGGAAAAGGGAAGCCAAGGACCATCCAGAGAGGCCTTGAGTGGAGAACAGACTCGGTAAAGGGAAGCCAAAGTCAAAGCAGAGAGGTCTCGAGTGGAGCCCAGACTGTGAGTACCAGCTATGGGAACCTTTCCCAAGGAAGGTTTTTCTTTGATTGCATTAGCATAAGGATGGACTTTTAAGAGTAGGTTTGTGCTACTGTTTGGCCAAGCTGTTAGGCAGAAACCTGTGCAGTTCCCTCTGGGACCCCTGCAAAAGATTTAAGACTACAGGTGTTTGGAAGTAAACCCACTTGGTAGCAGTCTGTACCACACATTCACTTGGTAGCTGTGGCTGAGCAGTCAGACTTCCCTCAAGAAGAGTTAGGCAGTATACAGAGTATTCACAATATGTCAGAAGAACACAGTAGAACAAGTAAACACGGACCAGAGCTTGGTGTAAAAGAGATATAATTATTTATTTAAAACCACATCTAGAAAAACACACAGGCACTAATAGTAAGCAGTTAAAAAAAACGGTCACTAAAAGATATACACTCCCTTAGAAGAATATTAGACAAGTCTTAAGTAAAGCCCCACTTATTTTCAGACAGCGGTGAGCGCTTCACGCAGATGGCACTCTAATAATTCGTTTTAAAAAGGGAGAGAAAAGCAGATATAAATTGAAATAGATCCCAACACTTTTACAAGAACACAACAAGAGAGGAAGGCAAGTAAAACCGTGAAGTTAGAGTTCAGAAGGCCGGATCCACTTTGTTATATGTTATGTTATGTGCATGCTTATTGCGCGCCGGTAGCCCGCAGGCATCAGCGCGCGGGAAACCAAGAAAATCAGAAACACGAAACACCTCATTAAGACAGGTAGAAAACCTAAGGAAACTAAGCTCTAATGCTCATTGAAACAATGAGGTTTTTAGCGATTTCCTAAAACTCTGGTAATTAGCTTCAAGCCGTAATGCCATCGGCAACTTGTTCCAGAGGTCTACTGCTTTCGCCGGGAAAGATTTGCCTTGCCAAAATGCGGACTTAGCCCCAGGTCTGTTCAGCGTGCCCCTGTCGGCTGATTTTAGACATCTTCCAGGAGCATAGAAAGAGAAATGTTTTTTAAGTAGGTAGGGGCCTCTCCATATAGGCATCTGTGAATTATAGTCATAGCCTTGAACCTGACTCTCTCCTCCACTCTTAGCCAGTGTAGTGCTCTTCTCCCTGTTGACACATGTTCTCTATTATTTATGTTTTTAACTATGCGAACTGCGTCGTTTTGTATGACTTGGCACTTTTGAATCTCCCTTTTTGTGGCTCCTAGCAGGAGAGCGTTGCCACAGTCAAGTCGCGACAGGATGATGGCCCTAGCGATTGTCGCAGCATTGACTTCATTAATGAAGGGTCTTATTGCTCTCATAAGTCGTAGATAGGTGTTGTTTTTCTGCAGGTATCTTACCTGTACCTCTGCGCCCACTGAGGCCTCTACCATCATCCCGAGAGTTTTAACATGTTGCAACACCGGGATGTTAGCGTCCTTGATGGTAAAGGACTTGTATTCATTCCCTAGTTTGCATCTGGCCTGTCGCGTGCCGAAAATCAGCAGCTCTGTTTTGGTATTATTTAAACACATCCAATAATGTTGCATCCAGTGATCTATGATGTTATAAACCTCTGAGATTTTAGCACTATCAGTGGTGTAATCACCAGTGAGTTCAAAGATGAGCTGCGTATCATCAGCGTAATTAGTAAAGAAAACGTCGATGTGTTCCAGGAGTTCGCAGAGGCTTCTCAGATATAGATTAAACAAGAGAGGTGACAGGCTAGCTCCCTGCGGTACTCCGTAATGGATGGGAGCGGCCTTGGAGAAATTATCACCCCAATGTATTCTAGCACTCCGATCTTTGAGAAAGGATGACAACCAATCCAAATCCGTAGGGGAACAACCAACAATGTTGGCCAGTGCCTCCTGAAGGAGCTGGTGATCCACCAAATCAAAGGCCGCGCTTAGATCGAAAAGCATGAGAACCCCTGTTTTGCCTTTATCTCTCAGGCCCAACATATGTGACTGGAGGTCCAGCATAGCAGATTCAGTGCTATGGGCGGCCCTAAAACCTGATTGTTGATTGTGCAACAGCTTCAGGTCTTCCACATGTTTTTGCAGTTGGTTTGTGGCAACTTTATCTAGCACCTTCAAAATAAAGTTTGAGTTAGTGATGGGCCGTAGGTTCCCAGGATCTTTGGGGTCCAATCCTGCTTTTTTAACTAGTGGGGTAATAGTTACCTCCTGGATGTCCTTAGGCACCACCCCTTCACTGAGAGATGCATTTACTATCTTCGTTAAAACCGGTAGGAAGAGTTCTTTGTGCTCCAAAATAATTTTGGTAGGCAGAGTATTCTCTGCACACGATGTCGGTTTCATCTTGGCTAGGACCTTACATAAATCGTCCTCTGATATGGGTAGGAACTTAAAACTCCCATTTGCTTCCGCATTAGTAGCTGCGGCTTGGGTGACAGGTCTGTCACTATCGGTTCTGGCTGTAATAATATTGTTTCTAGCCTTTTGGATCTTATTAGCAAAAGCTTCTTGCACTTTATCACAATCTTCTCTGGTAGGTGTATGTGGTGGTGTTAACACCCTGGGTTTTTCCATCCCCTTAAGTATGTCAAAAATGTTACTATTGGTGTTGGATGCTGCTTCAATTTCTTTATTGTAATAGCTTTTTGTTGCCTCCTTAATCCCCTTCCTATAACAGTGATCAGCCCTTTTCCAATTTTCGTTATTAGTTTGGTTGGGATTTTGCCTCCATATCCTTTCTTTAGTTCGTTTCTCCTGTTTAAGATTATTAAGCTCTCCGCTGCACCATGTACGGTGGTTGTTGTTTTCCCTCACCAATTTCTGTTTCAGAGGGGCATATTCCTCCACCAGAGCTTGCATATGGGTATTATACTTCTTAAGCATGCTCTCACAGTCCTCCTTTTCCAGAAAGGACTCAGCAACCTTCTGTAGGCGTGGTTTTAATATTTCAGGGCCTATATTTTTAAAATTTACGCTCCAAACTTTAATGTGGGGATTTTTGATTCATGCGGAAGGTGTGTTTAGTTCTATTTCCAGAGTGACCAAATGATGATCCGACCATATACATGGTTTGGTAACAACGTTATGGCACTTCAAGTTATTGGTAAAAATCCAATCTAACTGATTCCCTTGGGGGGTGGTTGGTTCTTTATTTACTACCGGGAAGCCCAGATTCTTCATGGACTTCTCCAGCTGTATTGCTTCCTTAACTTTAAGAGGATCAGAACGAAATGTGTCCAAGGTCACACGGTTGCAGTGCACGAAAGTCTTGAAAAGGTTCAAAAAGAGTTGGACCAAAGAAAGGGACCGGTTAGATGGTCAAGGCGGCCAGCCCAGTCCAGAAGGTTAAGGGATTATTATTACCTTGTAGCAATCTTTAGAAAGGGAGGCCTGGCGGACACGGTACCTTAAAGTGGTGAGAATACTCCAGCGGGGGCCGTTGTTCCTGGCAGCGGATGTCGGTGCTTCGTCCGGGGGAAGAGAGGAACTCGTCGGGGAGGAAGACAGGAGTCCGTTGCACTGCCAGGGAAGAAACCAGCCGCGGAGTTCTCAGGTAAAAGGAGCAGTCTTTTGATTCGCGGTCCAGTGGTAAGTGGCTATCCGGTTGCCGGGGTGCTTGGCACGGGCAATTCGACCACAAGACGTCCTGGGATGCGAGGAAAAGAAGGTAAACTGGTTGTGCCCACCAGTCAGGGGAAGACGCCTCTCCAGCCGGGAGATCTTCTCTGTCGTCGGGAAGTGGTGAGTGGGTTCCACAGGGCTCCACCGGTGGTGTCGTCGTGGTAGGTCGGCACAGCTTCTCCCTCGTCGGATTCTCAGGTCCTGTGGCGACTTCTGAAGTTCCAGTCCCCAAAGCCCTGCTTTTATGCAGCACACCCCCATTCACTCAGCCTGTCAATCAAACATGATAAGTGGTGAGCCGGCCTGCTCACCACTTGGGCCAATCACACAAGAGTGCGACTTGAGTTACCAAGGTAACTCAGTCCAGGGTGCCTAAACCCCCTCCCGCACCCCCTGCGGTACCCAGACAGAGTGGCACCACTTTTGGAGGCTTCTGTGGAGAAGCCCGCCAAAAAGTGGAACAAAGGGCTCGACTTGGGTTGGAGTCACAGAAGAGAACACAAACGCCATTTTACAATCGAGTCCTGGCAAAAAATACCAACCGCCGAATTAATATTAAGTAAATAAACCGGCGGTACGTTCGAGGCTATGAAAATTAAATAATTAAAGTTGGTAGCCTCGAACAATGGGAAAATCCCATAGGGATATATTTGCGGTCGAATATAAAAAGTAGTATCCACTGCCACCAGCCAAAACTCGATCAGGGGGGACAGAGACGTGCCCCCTCGACTAACAGACCCCGGGGCAATCGAATTACCCCGACCAGTACGTCCACAATATGATGGTTTGTACCGGTTTCTGTTAATAATATGGGACTAGTAAAGCCAATGGTGACTTTACATGCCCTGGGAGACAGTAGTCAGTCCCAGGGTATGGAGTCTATGGTGGGGTGTCATTATGACACCCCTGTGTCACTGAACGGAGGGTGCTGTGTAACACACATAGTAAAAACACATGAGACCCTATGGAGTAAAGGACCCCATAGCCCATAAAACACATAAACAGTCAAAGGAACACCATACACTATGGTAGCCAAAAGGGTAAGGAGATCTTGAGTGTGGGGTCTTATATTACTGTTATTCACATTTGGGCCAATTTGATTTCTAGAATAGGGAGTTTATATCCGAGACAAAGACTTCCAAGGTTAGCGATAGTTATCGAAAGGGCTTAGTCATTATGACAAGCTATGTTAGCCTTTGTTCATTCCAGTAAAGGATTTGTCACATTAGCACCCTGGGCAGAGTTGCTAGCATTTTCTCAGCTGTTGAGAACCGCCCGACCCTACCTCAATCCGCTTTGCGGTGGAGATCTGACTCCCCATTGGGGGAGTATGTAGACGGTACCTTATACAGGCCATGCCTTGTTTGCCCCAGTTTGTTAGTGAATACCCATATCTTATATATTTTCAGAGCATGGTTTGGACTAGATTTTTGTCATATATACTAGTTACTCGTAATCTTGGGCTATCATTAAGTGTGTGTTTAGTTTGAACCACTAGCTGGTATTGATATGAGTTTTTTTCTCTCTATGAATAGGGCTTCTCCTGTTACTTGAATTCTTTGTAAGAAGCTTGCAGGTTAGTGTACTCCGACTTTGGAATTACGCTGTAGTTGCCTTTAGAATGAGACACTCTGTTTACTGATATGATTTACATTTTTCTAGGTAGACGTACAAATTGTTACGCCAATCTGAACAAATAAGCTTTCCTTGCCCTGAGGATGGATTATGTTTAAATCCGATACGCGTTGGCTATACACTATCATTGAAGGAGCTTTTTTTGGACAATTGTGAAAGGAAAAAAATCAGTGTTGAGTACCCTTTTAAAGGGCACCACAAACCCATTGGGAGTTTGGTTTTATGAATACTGTGGAGACTGAAAACAGGGATAACTTGCATCTTATTTTTGGGATTTGGTTTGCTTAGGAAAATGAATCTACGTTATGTATACAAGTTGTTTCAATCATGACTGTTTGTACAGGAGATGAATGTACTTACTGATGTTTGAACTCATATGCTGATATAAAATAATTGCTTTGCTTTATGAAAACAGTCTTTTTTTGAGTCTTGACCTGAGATGTTCTTGTTGTGTTCATTGTACATGCATATGGTCCACATTTAATTGATTGATTTGTTACGAGAGTCGTTTTCTGAATTCATGTTCTAGTCTGTCTCTGGGAAACCAGTAATTGTTTTGCTGTGCTCCCATTCACAGATCACTTCACTAGGGTTCGGATGAGCCCTTAAGAGTGCATCCAGGTGTTACCTACGGCCACGTATGGTTTTTGTTTTGCAGAGTTGCTAGCAAATCAGGAGGCTTGAAAGGCGCAGGCTGTTGGTATAAGCTTACGTTCTAAGCTTCCCAAGTGCTGCGGGCACCTCATCCTGTGCCTCACTTGCTAATTCCACCCCCCCATGATGTCTTTAGCATCCGCAAAAAAGTGCATGCAGTTGCATCGACCAAATGTCAAAAAAAGCAAAACCACAATTATTTTGATAAAAACATGCTGGTTTTACGCGATTACGTTATCATAATCAACATTGAAAAGGACTCCCTCTCATGATAACCGCATGACAGGTTTGAATGTAAGTTAGTTTTTCCTTTTTTTATAAATTGTTTCAACCCTCAGCACCCACAATTAATTTTTGCGGGTGCTCATGGCGATATAACCCAAGTAACAGGCCAACCCTGCCAGTAATGGCATTGACTTCCCGGTTAAAGTACTCTCAAAACTTTCAGGCCCTTAACTTGGCTGGTGGGCTGTTGCCGGTGTAACGTCGAAATCTGCTCAGCCGTCGAAAAATGCTTAGGCTGCTACTGCGCATGCGTGAATTTCGATGGCAAAGCAAAATCCGACGGTACTGTAACGTCGGATTTTGCTTACCCGTCAGAAAATGCTTCCTGGTCTACGGGGCAGCGGGGCGGGGGCAGGTGCAGCGTGGCAGGGGCAGATGCAGCGGGGCAAGGGGCAGAGGCAGCTGTACATTAACCCTATGTTTATGTTTCCACATGGCATATTATTTATTTTAACCCTATGTTGTGCAGGGCAGTGCATTAACCCGTCAGAAAATGCTTTCTGCTGTCAGAAAATGCTTTCTGGTCTACGGGGCAGCGGCAGGGGCATCGGGGACAGGGGCAAGGGGCAGCTGTACATTAACCCTATTAACCCTATGTTTCCACAGGGCATATTATTTATTTTAACCCTATGTTGTGCAGGGCAGTGCATTAACCCGTCAGAAAAGGCTTTCTGCTGTCAGAAAATGCTTTCTGGTCTACGGGGCAGCGGCAGGGGCATCGGGGACAGGGGCAAGGGCCAGCTGTACATTAACCCTATTAACCCTATGTTTCCACAGGGCATATTATTTATTTTAACCCTATGTTGTGCAGGGCAGTGCATTAACCCGTCAGAAAATGCTTTCTGCTGTCAGAAAATGCTTTCTGGTCTACGGGGCAGCGGCAGGGGCATCGGGGACAGGGGCAAGGGGCAGCTGTACATTAACCCTATTAACCCTATGTTTCCACAGGGCATATTATTTATTTTAACCCTATGTTGTGCAGGGCAGTGCATTAACCCGTCAGAAAAGGCTTTCTGCTGTCAGAAAATGCTTTCTGGTCTACGGGGCAGCGGCAGGGGCATCGGGGACAGGGGCAAGGGCCAGCTGTACATTAACCCTATTAACCCTATGTTTCCACAGGGCATATTATTTATTTTAACCCTATGTTGTGCAGGGCAGTGCATTAACCCGTCAGAAAATGCTTTCTGCTGTCAGAAAATGCTTTCTGGTCTACGGGGCAGCGGCAGGGGCATCGGGGACAGGGGCAAGGGGCAGCTGTACATTAACCCTATTAACCCTATGTTTCCACAGGGCATATTATTTATTTTAACCCTATGTTGTGCAGGGCAGTGCATTAACCCGTCAGAAAATGCTTTCTGCTGTCAGAAAATGCTTTCTGGTCTACGGGGCAGCGGCAGGGGCATCGGGGACAGGGGCAAGGGGCAGCTGTACATTAACCCTATTAACCCTATGTTTCCACAGGGCATATTATTTATTTTAACCCTATGTTTTGCAGGGCAGTGCATTAACCCGTCAGAAAATGCTTTCTGCTGTCAGAAAATGCTTTCTGGTCTACGGGGCAGCGGCAGGGGCATCGGGGACAGGGGCAAGGGGCAGCTGTACATTAACCCTATTAACCCTATGTTTCCACAGGGCATATTATTTATTTTAACCCTATGTTGTGCAGGGCAGTGCATTAACCCGTCAGAAAATGCTTTCTGCTGTCAGAAAATGCTTTCTGGTCTACGGGGCAGCGGCAGGGGCATCGGGGACAGGGGAAGGGGCAGCTGTACATTAACCCTATGTTTCCACAGGGCATATTATTTATTTTAACCCTATGTTGTGCAGGGCAGTGCATTAACCCGTCAGAAAATGCTTTCTGCTGTCAGAAAATGCTTTCTGGTCTACGGGGCAGGGGCAGGGGCATCGGGGACAGGGGCAAGGGGCAGCTGTACATTAACCCTATTAACCCTATGTTTCCACAGGGCATATTATTTATTTTAACCCTATGTTGTGCAGGGCAGTGCATTAACCCGTCAGAAAATGCTTTCTGCTGTCAGAAAATGCTTTCTGGTCTACGGGGCAGCGGCAGGGGCATCGGGGACAGGGGCAAGGGCCAGCTGTACATTAACCCTATTAACCCTATGTTTCCACAGGGCATATTATTTATTTTAACCCTATGTTGTGCAGGGCAGTGCATTAACCCGTCAGAAAATGCTTTCTGCTGTCAGAAAATGCTTTCTGGTCTACGGGGCAGCGGCAGGGGCATCGGGGACAGGGGCAAGGGGCAGCTGTACATTAACCCTATTAACCCTATGTTTCCACAGGGCATATTATTTATTTTAACCCTATGTTGTGCAGGGCAGTGCATTAACCCGTCAGAAAATGCTTTCTGCTGTCAGAAAATGCTTTCTGGTCTACGGGGCAGCGGCAGGGGCATCGGGGACAGGGGCAAGGGGCAGCTGTACATTAACCCTATTAACCCTATGTTTCCACAGGGCATATTATTTATTTTAACCCTATGTTGTGCAGGGCAGTGCATTAACCCGTCAGAAAATGCTTTCTGCTGTCAGAAAATGCTTTCTGGTCTACGGGGCAGCGGCAGGGGCATCGGGGACAGGGGCAAGGGGCAGCTGTACATTAACCCTATTAACCCTATGTTTCCACAGGGCATATTATTTATTTTAACCCTATGTTGTGCAGGGCAGTGCATTAACCCGTCAGAAAAGGCTTTCTGCTGTCAGAAAATGCTTTCTGGTCTACGGGGCAGCGGCAGGGGCATCGGGGACAGGGGCAAGGGGCAGCTGTACATTAACCCTATTAACCCTATGATTCCACAGGGCATATTATTTATTTTAACCCTATGTTGTGCAGGGCAGTGCATTAACCCGTCAGAAAATGCTTTCTGCTGTCAGAAAATGCTTTCTGGTCTACGGGGCAGCGGCAGGGGCATCGGGGACAGGGGCAAGGGGCAGCTGTACATTAACCCTATTAACCCTATGTTTCCACAGGGCATATTATTTATTTTAACCCTATGTTGTGCAGGGCAGTGCATTAACCCGTCAGAAAATGCTTTCTGCTGTCAGAAAATGCTTTCTGGTCTACGGGGCAGCGGCAGGGGCATCGGGGACAGGGGCAAGGGGCAGCTGTACATTAACCCTATTAACCCTATGTTTCCACAGGGCATATTATTTATTTTAACCCTATGTTGTGCAGGGCAGTGCATTAACCCGTCAGAAAATGCTTTCTGCTGTCAGAAAATGCTTTCTGGTCTACGGGGCAGCGGCAGGGGCATCGGGGACAGGGGCAAGGGGCAGCTGTACATTAACCCTATTAACCCTATGTTTCCACAGGGCATATTATTTATTTTAACCCTATGTTGTGCAGGGCAGTGCATTAACCCGTCAGAAAATGCTTTCTGCTGTCAGAAAATGCTTTCTGGTCTACGGGGCAGGGGCAGGGGCATCGGGGACAGGGGCAAGGGCCAGCTGTACATTAACCCTATTAACCCTATGTTTCCACAGGGCATATTATTTATTTTAACCCTATGTTGTGCAGGGCAGTGCATTAACCCGTCAGAAAATGCTTTCTGCTGTCAGAAAATGCTTTCTGGTCTACGGGGCAGCGGCAGGGGCATCGGGGACAGGGGCAAGGGGCAGCTGTACATTAACCCTATGTTTCCACAGGGCATATTATTTATTTTAACCCTATGTTGTGCAGGGCAGTGCATTAACCCGTCAGAAAATGCTTTCTGCTGTCAGAAAATGCTTTCTGGTCTACGGGGCAGCGGCAGGGGCATCGGGGACAGGGGCAAGGGGCAGCTGTACATTAACCCTATTAACCCTATGTTTCCACAGGGCATATTATTTATTTTAACCCTATGTTGTGCAGGGCAGTGCATTAACCCGTCAGAAAATGCTTTCTGCTGTCAGAAAATGCTTTCTGGTCTACGGGGCAGCGGCAGGGGCATCGGGGACAGGGGCAAGGGGCAGCTGTACATTAACCCTATTAACCCTATGTTTCCACAGGGCATATTATTTATTTTAACCCTATGTTGTGCAGGGCAGTGCATTAACCCGTCAGAAAAGGCTTTCTGCTGTCAGAAAATGCTTTCTGGTCTACGGGGCAGCGGCAGGGGCATCGGGGACAGGGGCAAGGGGCAGCTGTACATTAACCCTATTAACCCTATGTTTCCACAGGGCATATTATTTATTTTAACCCTATGTTGTGCAGGGCAGTGCATTAACCCGTCAGAAAATGCTTTCTGCTGTCAGAAAATGCTTTCTGGTCTACGGGGCAGCGGCAGGGGCATCGGGGACAGGGGCAAGGGGCAGCTGTACATTAACCCTATTAACCCTATGTTTCCACAGGGCATATTATTTATTTTAACCCTATGTTGTGCAGGGCAGTGCATTAACCCGTCAGAAAATGCTTTCTGCTGTCAGAAAATGCTTTCTGGTCTACGGGGCAGCGGCAGGGGCATCGGGGACAGGGGCAAGGGGCAGCTGTACATTAACCCTATTAACCCTATGTTTCCACAGGGCATATTATTTATTTTAACCCTATGTTGTGCAGGGCAGTGCATTAACCCGTCAGAAAATGCTTTCTGCTGTCAGAAAATGCTTTCTGGTCTACGGGGCAGCGGCAGGGGCATCGGGGACAGGGGCAAGGGGCAGCTGTACATTAACCCTATTAACCCTATGTTTCCACAGGGCATATTATTTATTTTAACCCTATGTTGTGCAGGGCAGTGCAGCCTAGCATTATCCAGTCAGAAAATGCTTGTAAGTGTTTTTTGTAGCCAACCATATGTTGTACGGAGCAGTCAGCATTAACCCTATGTTAGCAATTTGTTATCAATTTTAAACCTGTGTTGTACAGGGCAGTGCAGCATTAACCCTATGGGGGCAATTTTGTACCCTATGTTACATCATTTATGGTGAGATTGCAAAATCAGACGGCAGCCTAAGCAAATTCTGACGGCACATAAAATGCAATTTTCTGCTGCCCTGCAAAGCCGCCTGTGAGGAATTGTGCCAATATAACCCTATGGTGGCTTGGCGCCGTCCTTCCCGGGCAACTGGAGCTGTGCCTCAGCATTTTTAACCCCATGTTGCATCATTTCGCCAGCCTAAGCAAATTCTGGTGGCGAATCCGCTGTGGAATCGCGGGTATTGAGTCCTTTCATTTTTTCTTTTGTTCTTTTAGAGTATTAAGGCTGTTTTTGGTTAGAAGTTTAGACATTTTACTGTTAATGTGATGATTGTTTTGCAAAGGTAAATTTTAACCAAACACAATAAAAAATGTTTTTTTTTAAAAATGGAGTCTTTTCCTTTCCCCAGCTGTACAACCTGCAGGCTTGTCTGGGCCCATTTTTAATTCCATGGCCCCCCCCACCCCTTTTGGTGTTATCTATTGTGGCGGTTGCCCTCCCCGGGCTTTCATTTTGCCTTAAAGTTTAGCCTCCCTGCTGATTTTATTCTGGTTCTGGGCCTCTCGGACCCCTCTAGCCTCATGGTGGGGAGGGGGGGAAACCTCTTTATGTAATGTCTTTGAGGCCCGGTCTTGTGGTGATGAGGTGCTGGTGGGTCCCCCTCCTTCTCAACCGGGCCTCCTTTTGTGGGACCTATTTTCTGCAGCTACTTGGGGATTCTCTCCTCGTGGAGGTCATGGGGCTATACCTGGTGGGTTGTCTCTCCTGGACCAGGTCTGCAGGGCCCCTAGTCCTTTACATCCCCCGCTTTTAGGGGGAAATGTCTCCCAGCTACCCCCCTGCCTGAGGTGTCCGCTTTGCCCCTCTTGATATTAGAGGCTTCATCTCCTGTGGTTGCCACAGTTTGTCTGGTTAGGCATGCCTGCCCCCACCCCCCTCCCCCCGGAAGCTCCACCTTAGCTCCTTTATCCTGCTCTGGGGAACCCTGGTGTCTGGCGTCACTCTTGTGGGCCCTTGATCGGATTTCGCCAGGGCCTCCACGGTGCGGTGCCTTGGCCCTTCCTGGCCTCAATCTTCTCCTGGATGGTTGGTGTGGTGGAGGTTGTGAGGTAGTCCTCATTGTATAGCTGACTGCTCTGTGGTCCAGAGCCTCCTCCCTCCCTTGCTATGTCCTACGGTATCTTCCTCTGTGTGTTTGCATTAATAGAGGTGCCTCACCTGTTGCACTCGTCCGGGTTGCACTTGTCGGGATCCTTATGAGGCTCCATGGGTGCTCCTGCTATCCCCCTGTTGCTCTCCTCTATGCTTGCCCCTTCAAGGCTCCTGCTGCTTTCCTCTACGCTGGCCCCTTTAAGGCTCCTGCTGTCCCCGTGTTGCTCTCCTCTACGCTTGCCCATTAAAGGCTCCTGCTGTCCCCCTGTTCTCCTCTACGCTTGCCCCTTCAAGGCTCCTGCTGTCCCCCTGTTGCTCTTATCTACGCTTGCCCCTTCCAGGCTCCTGCTGTCCCCCTGTTGCTCTCCTCTATGCTTGCCCCTTCCAGGCTCCTGCTGTCCCCCTGTTGCTCTCCTCTACGCTTGCCCTTTCAAGGATCCTGCTATCCCCCTGTTGCTTTCCTCTATGCTTGTCCCTTCAAGGCTCAGGGCTGGCTCCGGCTGCTTTCCCACTCATAAGGCACTGGATGGACAGAGAGGCTATTTGCAACAAAACTAGCTGCTTGGGTGCTGTAGGCAGATGAAAGTGTCTGAATTGCCTGGGCCTCCCTTTCACGGCCCGACAGAGGAGATGAGTAGTGCCTTTGAAGGGTTAGTCTTGCCCAAACTATGTAATGGGATGCTAATGAACCTGCTAATAAAACAACTACCCTTTTGTGAGGGTCCAATAATTAATGATATTGAGCATTGATTTCTAATACTTTAAGGAATGAAGCAAGCACACTGTGTTGTGATATGCACTTAGTTAGCAGGCCACACCATTTTTAAAATGTTCGTAGGTAGGCCACCCCCATCAGGTATTAGACCATGGCCATCATGCAAGACACCCCCCCCAAATGAGCCCCCACCACCTTACTTTCTTACCCCACTTAACGCCCTGGGAGTACTTGAAGCATATATGGGTAACATATAAAACATTCTTGCAGAGGGCTGGTTGTGGGTTCTTCGGATTCGAAGCACCAAACTCAACGCGGGTCTTGGATAGTCTTTCACTGAAGGAAAATCGTAAAGTACATGTACCCATAGTAAGTCTGCATAGCACCATGGATGACACGGTGACTGTGTAGACCTCTAATGATCTACCATTGCCAAAGCCTGAGATACCCATAACCTTACCTGCCATTGCCCCTCAAGGTAGGGGTATATTCAATCTTGCCCCACAAGGGAGGAGTACACCCAATTTTGATCAATCCAAGCATTCGGCTCTCCTCCAAATGGCCCGACCTTATGGCCAACATTGCTAAAGAGCTACTACTTTCTAAGGACCCATTTGACCGTGGCTTTTTGTCGGGTGCATGAAACGATTGGGTAGCAGACCTATGGGTGCCAAAATTGAACTCTGCATCCCAGACAAATGGGCATGCTAGCGCTGATGCTACAGGCAGCAAGGGTAAACACTGCCAGCCAAACTCTTTCACAAAGGGAAAGGACAGATCAAGCCACTCAAACTGACCTCTGTATTGAGGAATCCCTGAGTTCTATCGGGCCAATATTGGCATGCGATGAAAAGGCAAAAATCCCTAGCGTAGACTTATTACAGGAAACTGTTCCTTCCTTATCTGATTGGTCAGATCACTAGTCTTAACGGATATGAGTTTCTTGACCTACTATCTGCCAGTTGTCGCTGGTACCCCCGCCCTTATTTCCCTCGTCATCACTGTGTGCCCACAACCCCTTAGGTCCCAACGTTTCACTGTGTGCCCAGACTCCCTGGTTCACATCTCGTCACTGCCCCTCCAACAACCTCCGGTTCAGTGTGATGCTGCCAGCTTCTCGCCTGGTCCCCTAAAATATCGCCATCTACCCCATGCCCCTCTCATGTCCCATGTTGTCGCAGTGTTCCCCCAGCCCCCTCTGGTCACCCTTGATGTCGCTGTATACCCCTAGCCCCTCTGGTACTGTGATTCCTCTCTGTACCCTCTGGTCCCCTGCATGCTGTTGCGGTTTACCCCCACCCCCGGTCCCCTGTGATGCCCCTGTGTACCCAACACCTCCGGTCCTCGTTTACAGTTCCCAGGCATGCCCTCCTGTCTGTGCCCTAGCACCTGCACTGTCTAGGTGTCTCTAGACCGAGTGCAGTAGCTAGTCTTCACATTTGTGCTGTTCATGCCCTGTGGGAGTGCTTTCTCCCTCTTTCCCTCCCTTGTCATCGAATGCCTTTGAAGCGCATTGTGCTTAATCGCCGTGTGGATGGAACATCATATCATATCACTATGCTTACTCTCTACTCTACACATTACACAATTAGAGTGCACCTATACCCCTCAATCAATTCGGCCAAGCTGCTCACATATGACCACTACCCCACAAACACGTCATCACTCTAATAAAAAGCAGCTATATTCCATTACAAACCGGCCTAGCTGCACATATAAGCATCCTACAGGCCTAACGCAGCCAGAACCCAGTCTGGGTGTACATCCACCAGACTGCACACATATCATCAACACCTCATACACCCCAGTCAAAAATGTCATAAAACGGATGCAAATTATATATACTGTATAGCTTATGAATTATATGTTCTTTAGCACTACCAAGGAGTTCTCCAGGATGAAGTTTCAAGGCACAGCCAAATAGTTCCTACTGGATAGTATGTGAAGTTCCATCCCACTCTGTTGCTCCTGTCAGCAAGCATAGATGTATAAGCCCCCATTTGGTTTATTGGCCCACATTCTGTATAGTTGAAGGCCTATTGAAGTTACGCTGATTTGAACAATGTTAACACAAAGAAGCAAAGTAGTAGAGAAGCAATCAAGTTTTACGCTGATCTTTTTATTCTTTACACTGAAATATATATTAACAGAAAATAAAATGCAAAAACCAGCAAGAACATTTATTTTTGGACAGCTTCGAAACAATGGCACTCAGGAGGTTGGTGCGAAATTCAGGTCACCCACACAAGCCAACGCTGAATGCTCCAATGAGGATGACTTCTCTCTAAGTGTAAAGAGATGAAAAAGTAAGGCTCAAAGATTGGGATGCATACAATAGCCACCAAAATGTAACGTATGACAGCATGAACATATTAATCAATAATGTATTGGGTATTTATAATGCCCATATACAGCAAATGGTGCATCAAGGTACATATATTTATAATAGTAATGTGAAATTCAAAATTACAATGTACATGTCATCAGAGTGAACTGGACCTTCCAGCCCTCTAAGATGAGATAGCAATACCCTTGAGATAGATGGGGATGCAGAATTGTATTCAAACATCAATAATCAAAACAACTCAGGTAGTTGGCAAAAGTATAAGTGTTTTAATATCAATTATCTAAAACAGGAATGATAACGGACATCAGCAGATGTCTCTCATCACTATCTCAAAGCGTTTCATTAAAAAAATGACACCTTTATAGTAAATATTCGTCATTGATGACGTTAACCTGTGTATCACCCATGTCATCCTACGTGGGAAAACTTAAATACCTACGGGTGAATGCGATAGGGTCTAAACGAATCATCTAGGTATACTATCCATGCTCGTTTGGGCAGTGAAAAAGTGATAGGCTTCTTAACATCAGGTGGGGCAACTAAGCCCTTCCCTAAAATGTCACTATAAATGTCACTAAATATACGACGTCTAATTGGCTACACAACTATAGGACCCTTGATCATGCGGTCCTTTATCATCGGTAACTTTCCAACCTCTGTCAGTACCCTCCCAACCTATGTTAGCAGCTCTCAGGCTGAGCGTCCAGGTGCAGATAAGCTAGTCTTAACCACAGCTTCCCAACAATTAACATGATCATCCATCATCACCTCAGTGGTCTGCTGTCAATTAGGGCGTTGACCTCGTCCTTGGAAATGTTCCTTGCTACTGAAGAATTCAGGGGAGTGAAGGCACACTCTGCCTTTGTGCGTAGGTGTGACCATCATGCTCTTCCGACTTCTTCTCCCCACGTGTCACGATCTTGGCCTTGCGCGGAGGTAGCACGTACACCTACCTCCCCGTTGGGTCTTGGGGACTGGGGGTGTTTACAACACAGGCTTCCGCGACCCTCCGGGGAAAGAGGGTTAGGGTCCGCTGGTTGGTTAGGTTGGGGTGGTTAGGAAAACCGGATAATAAGGTAGGAAAAGGGAAGAGGAGGGATAAGGGAAGGCTGAGTGGTTTAGATGTGTTGCCCCTCCTGGGGTTTTGTTAAGCTATTGACACTTCGCCCAGCACTCCTTCACTTGAGCACGTATTCTACTTTAGAAGCTAGATGTTGCTTTCTCTAGATTGCACACATTAATAAATACACTATTTAGCAGTATGAATATTACAGCATACCCACTGATCTGCAGAACATAAGATCACCACACATAAAAATCACGTTGCAATAAGGTAACAAGGGAAAGCACTTAGCTTCGGTTGTCAGCAGGAGACTCGGGGTTAATTCACCAGTGTTCTTTCTTGCTGAGCAAACAACGGAACTCCGCTACAAGAACCAAAAAACAGGAGTGAGCGTACTTACGCTTAAGAAATGGATCACACATGACATACCGCCGGAACCCGGCATAAACGTTAGCTACATTAAAGTTTAGACCAAGCATGAATAACTTTTGTCTGAGCTCCGGCTCGCAAAGTAGCGAATGAACAGTGCCGGTGCTCCGTTCTTGAATTAACTCGGCCGGAATTCCGGCTGTAAGGTTTGCAAGGGTTAAAGTCGGAAAGCCCGACTCTGTGCTTCGCTACTTGGCGTGGAGCTGCGCGGCTTCAAATAATCACAATGCCGCCGGACTCTGAAACGCCACTGACTGTGAAGCGTAATGAACTCTGAACGAGTGTTCGAACTAGGACAGCAACAAGGATTAAATGCACTTATCTGTAGGATTCAGCGGGGCCTGCAGAGTTCGCAGGCGGGGTGTGGCCCCGCTGATAGCTGCCTGCAGGAGCCCGCTGGAAACACGTCTTGCCTCTTCAAGATCCCGTAGCGCAAGCGGCGCTCCACGTGTTCCTGGCGCGCATGCGCGTTCTGCAGGGCGGGGTCCAGAAGCTTCCCGGTGTCTCTCCTGCACGCGAGGCTGCTGGGAAATGTAGTCCGGTTCCTCCTTTCCTTGTTTTGAAGGGCTAGGGGGCTGGTTTGCCCACACCTATCCCTTTGCCTGCAAAGGACACAAAGCAAGGTCCTAAAATAAAGGGGTTTTAACCTCTGTGTCACTCTTTTCCCGTGATTGCCACCACTCACATTACTTGGGTGCTGCATGCTCCCTCCAGCCACCTGGGGTATCCTGACACCACGTGACTAAAGACCACGAAATTGAGCTTTCAGAATTCTGATTTTCCGGACTAATGTCCAGGAAAGTCATAATTGTATAAAAAATGTATATTTTATGCGGCTAGTAGTTTTGACCATTGTTCCTGAATACATATTCCTAAATTTCACAATTTGCATCACATTGTATCAAAAAACTCCCACTTGTGTACAATTCAACCAGTCTGTTACAAAAGGAATGAATTGCCATTTGCAACTGTGGGTCACTTTTTCATTGGTGCCTGAGACAATTTTATGCCCCAGGCCAACCTGGTGGCCAACCATGCTTGGATAGTGCCATACATTCTGTTGATGTAGCTGTAGTCTTGGTCATAAATCCCTGAGAGGGGAATGAGGATTTGGGTATCATCGGCATAGTTGGTATAAAATATGTCCAGAGCGTGGTTTTGTATAAATGTTGTAAAATGTTGGGGAGACGCATGAGCCTTGAGGGACCCCGCAGGGAACTTGAGTTGGATGGGCAGCAGTGCTTCCAGCTTAGACACTGTGTGCCTGCAAGAAATTAGGCAATCCATTTGGTGGACTTGGGTGAAATGTTGGCAGCTAAAGTGAGGTGGTGGCAGAGTGTTTGGTGGTTGACCAGGTCAAACGCTGCTGATGGATCGAGAAGGAGGAGGGCTAGGTTGCCAGTGTCGTGGATATCGTCGAGTTGGTTTTTCAGGTCAAGGAGGAAGTATTCTGTGCCATGGACAGGTCTGAAGCCTGACTGGTGAGGGCTGAGGATGTTGTGTTGTTTCAGGTAGGCTTGTATTTTAATGTATATGATATGATATGGAATTTATAACGCGCCTATACACAAGTGTTTCTAGGCCAGACAAGACAAGGATGGGGAAACAGAGGGAGGACGAAACAACGATCTTACTAGGCCTTGTCATTTAGATCACGCAAGTGCAGGGAAGGGTATGTAATCAAAGGTGCAGCCAGCGTGTGGCTCAGTGCAGGTAATCAAAAGTGCAGCCAACGGGTGGCTCATAAGTGCAGAGCGAAGGGGATGTAGGGTTACAGATACAGACCCCAACTGCTGGGGCAGCCAAAAGGCAGTGCAAGGTGCAACTGGACAGGCAGGGACCTGAGCCCAACTTCAGAGGGTGACCAGTGCATGGACCAGACGGGTCATCAGCAGGGGAGAGGAAGAGAGAAAGCAGAAGCAAAGAGGAAGGTCTTGAGTTGCTTCTGGGACCAGAGGTAGTTCTGCTCAAGTTTGAGAGAGGCAGGGAGGCTGTTCCAGAGGGAGGCCCCAGCTGAAGAAAGAGATCTGCCCCCAACTTTCTGCTTTGAAAAGCTACTGACCCTCAGAGAGTTGGAGGTGGATGAGCGGAGAGCTCGAGAAGGGACATGTTTAGGAAGAGAGAGTTGTAAGTAGTGCGGTCCCAGTCCCCAGAAAGACTTGTGGACAATGCAGAGGGTCTTGAACTTGATCCTTGCCACCATTGTGGGCAATGTAGGTAGCAATGGTAGATGAGTGTTCAAAATGGCTGCGCATCGACGCCATGTTATCCTGGCTCACATTTTACACACTAGCATTACAAAGCCGTGTCTACAGGTGTCACAGGTCCTCTGTCTGTTACGCAGGGGCAGCACAAACTTGTGCATCCCCATAGGATATTGGCACCTGCACTATAGTAGTACACAGGACACAGTAACGCCTCAGGGATAGAGGGTTAGGGTCAATGACAATGGGAGATGGAAGCCTTGGACAAGACCTTCCCATGGTTCACAGGACCAAAGTTAACAAAAAGCCGAGAAGCCTTCCGGAAACTCTTTGTGCAGGCCACATAAAACGTCAGCCCTCGAGCCACATCCAGTGAGTGCAAAGTCTTTTAAGCCGGCAACGAAGGCGTCAGAAAAAACACAGGCAACACCAAGGGTTTGTTCACATGAAATTCGGATGGAAACTTGACCATGAAGTAGGGGTGCGTCCGCAGCACCACCCTCGTCTCGTGGAAAGTGAAATAAGGCTGTTTGCAGGACAGGGCATGGATCTCACCTACTCTCCTGGCCACGAGTAAACCTGTCTTCCAAGAAGGAACTTGAGCAGAGCTTTATGCATAGGCTAGAAAGGGGCCCCGTGAGCCTAGTCTGCACCACGTTGTGTTCCCACACCGGGGCAGCGTCTTCACCGGCGGGAGCGATCGGAACAGTTCCCTAATGATCTCCATGACTAGGAGGTGCGACCAAAGCAAAGACTGTCCTGGAGCCCTGTTGTAGCGGGAGATAGCCGCCAGATGCACCAGGATGGCGACGTGCGCCAGCCCTGACGTAGCCAACGACAAGTTGGAAGGACTTGTGGGCCGTGACCCTCAGAGGGTTAATCTTCTGTGATCGGCACCAGGTCGCGAAACGCTTCCATTTGTGTCTGTAACACTTCAGAGTCCACGACTCCCTGGCCTTGGCGAGGACCTCCCTGCAGTCCGCAGGCAGCTCCTAACCACCGAACTCGAATGCTGCAGAAGCCAGGGCTTCAGGTTCAGCGATCTTGGGTCGTGGTGCAGTATTGCGCCTCCTACCCTGGCGAGAAGATCCACGACCACTGGTAGCTTGACTGGAGGGGACGCGGTCATGCTGAGAAGGTCCGGGTACCAGATTTGCTTCGGCCACACTGGTGCGACGAGGATCATCCTGAACCAGCACTGTCTGAGTTGACCGATGACTTGTAGTAGCAGCAGCAGCAACGGAGGGAACGCATACAGGAGCAGGCCTTCCCAAAGGGAAGGCGAATGCCTTCCCCATGCTCCCCGGCTGGGGGAAGCTGATGGTGAACCTCCGGCACTCGGTGTTCATCGCCGTCGATAACAGATTGATGTGAGGACTGCCCCACCTGAGGAAGAAGTTGTCCACTTCAACCTGCAGAAGCTCCCACTCGTGGCAAGAGCGCAGCTCCCTGCTGAGGGTGTCGTCAATGTTTTTGACTCCCGCCAGGTGAGAAGGAAGGAATAAGTTACTTACCTGTAACTGTTGTTCTCCAGCATGGGCCTGGCATGGATTCACATGCTCATGAATATTCCCTGTCGTCAGGCTGGGAATCCTCGGTAAAGAAAAAACCAGTATCAGTTTCGTTTCTGATCTGTCTTTCGTAGTAATAACCAATCACTGATCTCTGTGTCATACTGACCACAGCCAATGACTGCCCTCTCCCTAAGCCCCGCCTCTGGCAGCCATACTCAGATTTGGTAGCACGTAAAGTGGCAGTATGACCAAGTGAAGAGCCGCAGAGGGGAAGGCGGGAGGGTTCGCATGTGAATCCATGCCAGACCCATGCTGGAGAACAACAGTTACAGGTAAGTAACTTGTTCCTTCTCCAGCATGGGGTCTGGCATGGATTCACATGCTCATGAATAAAGAATACATAGCAGTACACATGCACAACCACGGGAGGTGGCAAAAAGGCTCAACATTAAGCAATACAACAACTCAACATTAAGCATCTCTTACCTCCTCACAAGGCTCACCTCAGGCGAACAGGTTGTGCAGCACTGCCTGGCCGACCCTGGACTCCTCCCTGGAATCCCGATCGACGCAGTAGAATCTTGTGAAGGTGTGCGTCGACCTCCACGTAGCAGCCCTGCAGATGTCCAGCAGGGGCACACCAGACAGGAACGCCGTGGTAGCAGCGATCGCTCTGGTCGAATGGGCTCTCGGACGGCCTGGCAGCGGTCGGTTTGCCAACCGGTGGCAGTGCATGATGCAGCCGGAGAGCTATCTGGAAATGGAAGACTTCGAGAGCCTTCCCCTGGTTCACAGTCCCAAAATTCACAAACAGCTGTGACGTCTTCCGAAAACTCTTCGTGCGGTCCACGTAGAACTTCAGCGCTCTAGCCACATCTAGCGAGTGCAAAGTCCTCTCAGCCGGCGACGAAGGCGACGGGAAGAACACTGGCAACACCAAGGGCTCGTTGAGGTGGAAGTCCGATGGCACATTGGGCATGAAGGAGGGGTGCGTCCGCAGCACCACCCACGTGTCGTGAAAAGTTAAGTATGGAGGCTTGCAGGATAGGGCCTGGATCTCTCCCACTCATCGTGCAGAGGTGATGGCCACGAGAAAAGCAGTTTTCCACGACAGGAACTTCAGCGGTGCCGAATGCATAGGTTCAAATGGGGCACCCATGAGCCTAGCCAGCACTACATTAAGCTCCCAAGCCGGGGCAGGCGCCTTCACCGGGGGGAACGATCTGAAAAGTCCTTTCATAAATTCCTTTACAAGACGATGCGACCATAGGGACGCCCGTCCCGTCGTCCTGGTATATCTTGAGATGGCAGCCAGGTGTATTTTGATGGAGGCGTGGGCCAATCCCGCTTTGGCCAACGACAGCAGGTACGGCAGCACTTGAGGGGCCGTAATCCATAGAGGGTTGATCTTCTGTGCCCGGCACCAGACAGAGAACATCTTCCACTTATGTCCGTAACACTTGAGAGTTGAGGACGCCCTGGCTTTTGCGAGAACCTCTCTGCAGTCAGCCAGGATATCGTACCCCCCAAACTCTAGTGCCGCAGGAGCCAGGCCTGCAAGTTCAGAGACGCCGGGTCGTGGTGTAGGATGGCGCCTCCTTCTCTGGAGAGAAGATCCGTGTCCGCCGGTAGCTTGATGGACGGGGACGTTGACAAGTCCAGAAGTTCCCGGAACCAGATCTGCCTCGGCCACGCCGGTGCGACGAGGATCATCCTGCACCGGGACCTCTTGAGCTGGTTGATTAGTCGAAGCAGCAACGGAAACGGAGGGAACGCGTACAGGTATAATCCGTCCCAGGGGAACGAGAACGCATCGCCCATGCTTCTCGGCTGGGGGAACCTGCTGGCGAACCTCTGACACTTTGAGTTTGTCGCTGTTGCGAACAGGTCGATCTGGGGTTTGCCCCATCGTCGGAAGAGTCGGTCCACCTGATCCTGGCGCAGTTCCCACTCGTGACACGTGCGCAGCTCCCCGCTGAGCGAGTCGGCGATGGTGTTTCTTTCTCCCGCCAGGTGGAAGGGAACCAGGAACATCCCGTGGGCGACCGCCCAGTGCCACAGATCCTGTGCTTCCTTGGAAAGGGCTGGGGATCTGGTGCCTCCCTGCTTCCGTATGTAAAACATCGTCGTGGTGTTGTTTGTCCGTGAAGATCCTCACCACCTTGCCTTTGAGGGATGGGAGGAACGATCTGAGAGCCCAGAACACGCTCGAAGCTCCAGGATGTTGATGTGCAGAGACTTCTCGTCCGGAAGCCAGAGGCCTCTTGCGTGGAGATCTCCTGTGTGGGCGCCCCAGCCTTCCAGTGAGGCATCCGTAGTCACCATCACCTGGTACGACGGCGTCTGGAAGTCCATGCCCGCCGTGAGGTGAGCTCGAGAGCCCCACCATTGAATCGCCCACCGGAACGCTTCGTTGAGAGGGATCCTGTCTTCGAAGGAGCCCGTCGCCTGCATCCAACGGGCGTCGAGGAATTCTTGAAGCGGGCGCATCCGTAGTCTGCAAAAGCGCACGAGATAGATGCAAGAGGACATCATCCCCAGGAGAGACTTGATGGACCTCACCCTGGCCACGTCCGTGGCTAACAGGCGTTGCACCTTGCCCAGAATGGTCTTCGTCCGTTCCTCCGACGGTGCCACCAGGCGCCTCACTGTATCGAGCTTCGCTCCCAGAAACAGGGCACCTCCTTGCAGTCCGCCGGGATATCGTACCCTCAGAACTCTAGTGCTGCAGGAGCCAGGCCTGCAGGTTCAGCGATCCTGGGTCGTGATGTCGAATGGCACATCCTTCCCTGGCGAGAAGATCCGCATTCGTCGGCAGTTTGACTGGGGGGGACGCTGACATGTCCAGAAGGTCCAGGAACCAAATCTGCCTCGGCCACGCCGGTGCGATGAGGGTCATCCTGCACCAGGACCGTCTGAGTTGACTGATGAATCGCAGCAGCAACGACAATGGTGGGAACGCATACAGGAACAGGCCGTCCCTGGGGAATGAGAAGGCATCGCCCATGCTCCCCGGCCGGGGAAACCTGCTGGCGAACTTCTAGCACTTGGTGTTCGTCGCCTTCGCAAATAGATCGATCTGGGGACCATCGTCGGAAAAGTAGATCCACTTGATCCTGCCAAAGCTCCCACTCGTGGCACGAGCGCAGCTCCCTGCTGAGTGAGTCGGCAATGGTGTTCTTTATTCCTGCCAGATGGAAGGGTACCAGGAACATCCCTTGGGCAACGGTCCAGTGCCACAGATCCTGCGCTTCCTTGAATAGGGTCGGGGATCTGGTGCCCCCCTGCTTCCTGATGTAGAACATCGTGGTGGTGTTGTCGGTGAAGACCCTTACCACTTTGCCCTTGGGGGACGGAAGGAACGACCTGAGGGCCCAGAACACGGCTCGGAGCTCCAGGATGTTGATGTATAGTGACCTCTCCTCCGGGAGCCAAAGGCATCTCTGGTGTGCGCTCCCCATCCTTATAGGGAGGCGTCCGTCGTCACAGTTTCCTGATGTGCCGGGGTCTAGAAGTTCATGCCCGCTGCTAGAGGCGCGCGGTTGCCCCACCACCGGATCGCTTGGCGGAAAATCTCATTGAGGGAGATCCTGTCTTCGAAGCTGCCCGCCGCTTGCATCTTGCACAGACGCACGAGGTAGATGCACAACGACATCATGCCGAGCAGGGACTTGATGGACCTCACCCTGGCCACTTCCATGGTTAACAGTCGTTCTACCTTGCCCATGATAGCTTTCGTCCTCTCCTCCGACGGTGAAGCCAACCGTGCCACTGTGTCGAGTCTGGCTCCCAGGAACAGGGCGTCTTGCGACGGTACCAAGTGGGACTTTGCAAAGTTGATCGAGAATCCCAGTTCTGTGAGCAGGCGGACGGTCTTCGCTGTGTGATCGAGTTCTCTTGACTTTGCTCGGATGAGCCAATCGTCCAGATAGGGATATACGTGGATCCCTGCAGCCACGCCGCCACCGGTGACAGGCACTTAGTGAAGACCCTTGGCGCCGACTTCAACCCGAAGGGCAGGGCCTTGAACTGGTAGTGCCGCACTTGTAAAAACTTTCGATGTCCTTTTCGTATGGGGATGTGGAAGTAAGCATCCTCCAAGTCCAGAGATGACAGGAAGTCGCCTTCCTCCAATTGTCCCAGCACGTGCTGAAGGGTGACCATCCGGAACTTCTGGGACTTGATGTATTTGTTGAGGCGGCGCAGGTCTAGGATGGGCCGCCAGCCGCCGGTCTTCTTTCGGACAAGGAAGTACCGCGAGTATACTCCGGAGCCCCGGAGCCTCTTTGGGAAGAGTTCTATTGCGCCCTTTCTCAGCATTACTCGTACCTCCAGAAGCAGCTGTGGCGAATGGTGTTCCTTCCTGGCCACAGGTGGGAAACGGGGACACTTTCTTTGGAACTCCAGGGAGTGCCTGTTGGCCAGCACCCAACGGTCAGTGGAGATGGACTCCCACACGCTGATGAATTTCGCCAGCCGGCCTCCCACCGGGGTGCTCGGGTAGGGGCCCGGCGTCACGGCCGGTTCAGTCTTGTTTCGCCGAGGCCTTGCCACCTTTGCCTCCTTGGCGACGATGACGGTCCTCCTGTCTTGTTGCGGCATCTGTAGGCTTCCTGCGACGAGGAGAGGGCTGCCTGGCGGTACGACGAGGCATTGCTGCCGAATCCTTTGGAGGCACCTCAAGACTTGCCACCGGAGGTCCGAAAGGACTGCCGTCGCTGATGGAGAGAACCCAGGGCCCATGCCGTCTCGGAGTCCACCTTGATGGCCTGCAGCGACTCGTCCACTGCCTTGGCGAACAGGTTGTTCCCGTCGAAGGGCATGTCCAGTACCCTGGTCTGCACGTCCTGACGGAAATCAGTGGCCCTGAGCCAACCGCGCCAGTGATGGCAAACGCTGTTGCCCATCTGGCGAAAGCCGGTGTCGGCGATGTCCGTGGCCACCGTGATGGCGTGGTCCGATGCCACCTCACCTTCCTGCAGGATTTCAAGGGCTTCTGCCCTCTTGTCATCTGGGAGGAAGTCCAGGATGGGAGCGATCTTGAACCACAGCTCCCTGTAGTAGCGCGCCACGATCGCGAGGGCGTTGGCTGCCTTGATGGTCGTCGCTGCCGACGAGATGACCCCTCGTCTCATGGCATCCAGCTTCTTCCCCTTGGCGTCCGGCAGGGAAGTGGAAGTTGATGCCGTCGCCCCTGCCGATTTCTTCTTGGCCGCCGCAGAGAACACCGAATCCGGGGACGGCTGTGCCCTGAGGCACATCGGAGCGGAGTCCGGGAACCGGTACTTCTTCTCGCACCGGTCCCTCTTCGCATGGGCCGTGGACAGGTTCTTCAGAAGGGACAGTCCTTCGTCCCAGATGTCGTCCAGTAAGGGGACCGAGAGGACGGTCTTCCTCTTGGCCTCCTGTCATTGGTAGAGGAACCCTTCCTTCTTCTGCTCTTTGGGTCATAGCTGGAAAAGCTCCGATGCCCTGGCGATCATGGCGTGAAAGGAGACAATTTCGTCGGGAGGGAAGGCCCGGGCAGGGGGTGATGGGAGATCCGTCCCGTCGTCACCGTTGTCGTCCGTCCCTGTCGTCGCCGTCCCCGTCTCGTCCCTTGGAGGAGGGGATGGGGGTGAAGGCTGGAAGGAAGGTGGAGGATGGACTCGCCTCTGCTTGTTCGGTGGGCTCCCCGACGGTCCAGGCGCTGCTGGATCGTCCGCTGGTGGTAAGGGCAACCCTGTCCTTATCTCTGTACACAGGGTCTGCAAAGCCATCAAGATTGCGCCTGAATTGTCTTGTGGCATCTGTTGCGACAGGAGCGAAGGCTGGGGCGCGGGTTCCTCCACTTCCTCGACGGTCTGCAGTTCGTCTTGGGCCGTGTCCGAAACGGGGTAGGCCTCAAAGGTCTTCCGGAATCCTCCAAGAAGTGTAATTCGACGAAAATCCGCCCTTGAGGGGCGTAGAAAAATTCCAAAACGGGTCCCCGTTGATCGGAAGAAGAATCGGTGGAGCTTGAGGCTCGAATTGACCGAAAAAATAAGAGTATACTCTGGAAAAAAAAAAAACGCAATACGCAGTAAAAGCTCGAGAGCTAAGCACGAAGACTCCCAACACTTGAACGTGCGTAAAAATCTGAAGATGGCTGCCAGAGGAGGGGCTTAGGTAGAGGTTAGTCATTGGCTGGGGTCAGTATGACCCAGAGACCAGTGATTGGTTATTAGTAGAAAGACAGTTCAGAAACAAAACTGAAACTGATTTTTTTTTTACCGAGGATTCCGAGCCTGACGACGGGGAATATTCATGAGCATGTGAATCCATGCCAGACCCCATGCTGGAGAATGAGAAACATCCCCCGGGTGACGGCACAGTGACACAATTCCTGCACCTCTGGAGAGCGCCAGGGATCTCGTGCCCCCCTGCTTCTGGATGTAAATCATTGTGGTGGTATTGTCTGTGAAGGCCCTCACCACTTGCCCTTGAGGGACAGAAGAAATGACTTGAGGACCCAAAACACTGCCCGTAGTTCCAGGACGTTGATGTGTAGTGCCTTCTCCAGTAGCCACAGGCCTCTGGCGTGGAGACGTCCGTTGTGGTTTCCCCAGCCTTCCAGGGAAGCATCCGACGTGACCGTCTCCTGGTACGGCGGGCTCTGAAGTCTGTGCCCCTGGCGATGTTGGAGCGCACGCCCCACCACCTTATCGCTCGACGGCACTCATCGAGCACGATCCTGTCCTTGAAGCTTCCAGACACCTGGATCCAACGGGAGTCCAGTAATTCCTCAAGTGGTTGCATGGGTACACATGAATTCCCTGTAGTCACGGATGGGCCGCCAGCCAAGCTAGGCACTTCGCAAAGATTCTGGTCGTCGACTTCAGTCCGAAGGGGAGAGACGAAAAACGGATTCCCGTTAATCGGATGAAGAAATGATGGAGCACACAGGCTCGATTGAACAAAAATAGAGTTTTCTGAGTCAAAAAGCGCAAAAAAAGCAGAAGGCTCTAAGAGTGGAACACAAGGACTCCCAACACTTGAATGTGCAGTAAAAAATGTGAAGATGGCTGAGGAGGGGCTTAGGGAGAGGGCAGCCATTGGCTGGGGGCAGTATGACCCAGAGCTCAGTGAATGGTTTATAGGAGAAGGACTGTTCATAAACGAAAGTGAAACAGTTTTTTCTTTTACCGGGGATTTCCAGCCTGATGGGGAATATTAACAAGCATCGGAATCCATGACAGATTCCATGCTGGAGAAATGCTCCTCGACAACTTCTGCTTCTCCTCCAATGATCCCATGACTGTTGATAAATCTCTGTGCTCATGAGGCTGTGCGCATCACACACACACACTTCATTACCTCGACACTATGTTGAGACAACAGACTGCCCAACACCTTACCCAGTGCGTGCTTCACTACTGTGCAGCATGCATATAATACATTAATTATGGCCATTCAGTGCACCGAGACAGTTGTGACTCATACAAGTTACATTGGTATTCACACACATTATACATTGATGAATAAACAGGGCTACTTAGCTCTGGCTTGTAGATCTAGGCGGGATTGTCAGTTCTGTGCTTGCATGACGTTCCAAGTGCCATTTCAGTAGATGGTGAAGGCACGTTCTAAAGAAACAAAGGCTGAAATCAATATGTCAGAGTGTTAGTGCTCTGTTCATTTAGTACTGCATTCTTTTGCTATGTGTAAGCGTCTCCTAGGAAACATTTGTTGCGTAACTCACATAAGTAGATTTTACATTAAGCACATTAGATTTCTATTTTTGCTTAACAGTCTTTACATTGCTGGTTGTTCCAACACTAGCACGCAGTTTTTTTTTTTTTAAATCACATTTTATTGTTTTTTTATTTAGACATTACCTAACACAACCTTGACTCCAATGAGTCAAACTACAATAATATGGTTGCTTACAGAACATTCAATTGTGTTGTGCCTTAAGGTCGCCTACAGACCATTCAATTGCAGGTTAAAATTGCATTTAGGGATATGTTTTTAGTCGCTAAAATGGAACTTAGAACCTTGCTATGTTTTTAGTTGCATTCTACAACTGCATACCTTTAGTGTAAAGCTGAATCTAGCTGTGCCTCGATTCGCATGCCGCAACTCCCTATCTTCAGGTTAATAGCGAAAGCTATATCTAACTGTGCTGCTATCTGCGCACCTGACTTTGTCAGCTAGCATGTACTCTCCAAAACCAAACATACTAAGTATCACCGCACTAGATAGGACAGCTAAGTTACCTCTGTACGCTGCCTCCCTCATCATATTAGTGGTATTATCACTCCCCTCCCTGACCATGCCTATTCCTCAACAAACCATTGGACCTATAGTAAACCAATATCAAGATGACACTACCACATACAGGGCCTGTAGTACCATAGACAGAAACCTCAAACTTCGTGCTCGCTTACCAAAATTGTACGAACTTCCAGCAAAGCAAATTGAACAAATCAACTTCCTAAAAATGAACATACTGCCGAAAACCACTGCAGAACACACTAGGAAAGCTCATATCCCTAAAAGACCTACACAAAAATGCTCCAAACCTACCATTATAGCAAGCACCATGCTCACTAAACATCACCTCAATGGTGCACTCATAAATGCTAGGTCCCTAGTCGCTCATGCTACAGAAATCTCAGATATTATTCTCGGACACTACCTAGACTTCCTAGCCATATCAGAATCATGGCTTCATGATGCAGCGGGTCCCGCCCTCTCCTTAGCAGTTCCCGACAATTATACCATCATACGAGCTGACAGACACACCTCCCGAGGCGGGGGTCTAGCCATTATTGCCAAGATCAGTCTCGACATAAGAGTCTCCACATCCCCCATCACAAAATCTTGTGAATGCCTCTCGGTCAAAATGGCCACCGCCAGCTCCCAAACATTAAACATTGTCCTGCTCTACAGACCTCCTGGTCCTATTGGAACCTTTGTTGAGGACCTCTCCACCACCTTGTCCAACAATTTGAAAAACACCTCCCAAACCATAGTGCTAGGAGACCTCAACCTAGGCTACAATGATATTAAAGACACCCAGTCCACAGCCACTGCTCTGATCCTAAAAGAGCTGGGCTTTGCCCAAAGAGTCACCTGTCCCACTCATAATAAAGGTTGCATCCTTGACTGGATAGCTGATCACAACTGTGGAGTAACCATTACAGACACTGTTCCCCAGATCTGGACGGACCACTTTCTTCTTCTTCTATTTACAGTAGATACTAACTTAGCCACAGCCAAGCCCACACCTGCCTCTCCTATACCCACGAGGAACAAAAAGCTAATAACCACGGAAAAATTGTTGCCAATCATACTACCCCAACTAAACTCGCTCCCAGCTAACACGGAGCCTGATATGCTAGTTGATAAATTCAATGAAACTATGAACTCAGCCCTTGATCACATAGCACCGCTCAAATTACGGACTAGTAAACCGAAAAAACATCTCAACTCATGGTTCACCCCCCACCTAAAAAATCTCAGGTTAACCAAAAGAAAACTAGAATCCAAATGGAGACTTACTCCTACAGTTGAAAACAAACTAAACCTTGCAAAGATATCATCCCAATACAAAAAAGATATCCTACTAGCCAAACAGGAAACATACAATACCAGAATATCCCAATCTAAATCAAGTGTCAGAGAACTGTTCAGTATCTTGAAAGAGCTGGAAACACCCATCATTCCCCAAGAAAACTGCACCAAGGACAAAAAATGGTGCTCAGACATTCAATCTGCCCTTATCAACAAAGTCGTCAACTTACAAACCAAAATCGCCCTAAAAAAAGCATCTCTCACACCTCAGGACGCCCTAACCCCAGCACCCCTACTTAAAGCTAAACAAATAACACGTTTCTGCTTCTCCAAGGTTTCTACCATTGAAGTCGAAAAAGTGATCCTGGGACTTAACCGTCCAACTGTAAAGGTGACCAATGCCCTGCCCAATTAATTAAGGATGCTGCAAGAGAATTATCGCCATTCATAGCTAAACTCATCAACTCATCCTTCACTACCGGCATTGTACCGAAAAATCTTAAAGAGTCGTGGGTCCTGCCACTCCTAAAGAAGCAAACCCTCGACCCTGCCATTCCTACCAATTTTAGGCCTATCACGACTGTGCCCTTTCTTCTAAAAATTTTAGACAAAGTGGCATACATGCAAATACAAAATTTCCTTGAATCCAACCACCTGCTCGGAACCCGCCAATCTGGATTCCGTCCCCAGCATGGTACAGAGACTGCCCTTATCGATCTCAAGGCCCAAATAGATCAATGTAGGGACAATGGCCAAGCAGCCTTACTCCTCTTGCTAGACCTCTCAGCAGCGTTCGATTTAGTCGACCATACAGTCTTATGCAGCCACCTAGACTCTGCTGCTCACTTCTCTAAAGAGGCCATATTATGGATCAAATCCTTCCTGAATAACCGTACCATGAGAGTCTTCTCTCCATCAGCCTCAGCTGACCCGATCCCTATAACGTGCGGTGTACCCCAGGGATCTTGTGGCATCTTGTGGGATCGTTCAGGCATGGATGGCCACACACGGCTTATGCCTGAACGACGACAAAACTGAGCTCATAATTCTAGGCACCCCGACATACATAACTAAACTCAACACTGACTATGCCAGCTTCATTATCGATGGGAACAATATCAAAGTAGCAAAGGAAGTCAAGACCCTAGGCTTTTACCTTGACGCCACCTTAAACTTTGGCAAACAAGTCAACTCCCTAGCCTCTTCCACAGCATATACTTGCAAACTCATTAGAGCCAGCAAGCAATTCCTCTCTACAGACAGCTGCATCACGCTTGCCAGAGCCCTTATTCTGTCCAAACTGGACTACTGTAATGGTCTTTACATTGGGGCTAACAAACAGACTATCCAAAAAATCCAGGTCCTACAGAATAATGCCTTGAGAGCTGCGCTTAAGATCAACAGGAAAGAGCATATCTCCTCTATAAGAAGAGAATATAAATGGCTATCCACTCAGGACAAAATCCAACTTAAAATTGCCTCCCTTACTCACAAGTGCCTCAATAACATGGCACCACCCTACCTCATGGACAGGCTACACTTAAGAACTTCACTTAGACCAACAAGAAAGGTCAATGCAAATTGCCTCTATGTCCCTCGCTTTAAACGTGCCACTATTGGAGGACATAGCTTCGCAGTCAAAGCAGCACAGCTTTGGAATTCCCTACCACATGACATAAGAGAACCCCAGCCCTTTGCGAAATTTAGGCAGAATTTGACCAAGTGGCTGAGAGCTAATGACATCTAACTAATCCGACCTGCTTGACCTGACTGTCCCTACTAGCTTTCCACCTACATGCCCCAGTTCTGATACCACTTTCTGTATTTTACTCCATTGTATATTACTGTACCTATTCCACTGTATATCACCTCCACATTGTGAATATTCCTGTACTTTGATCACCTCCTGTCTCGACCTTGCTCCAGCCCTGCTCATTCTTGCTTATTGTATACTGCATTATGACCATGCACATGTACCTGTATATATTTTATTTATGGCAGAATGTATTATGTTTATGTAATTGTACCTGTAACAAAGCTGAGCATATTCTTGTCTTGTGCGCCCTGATGCTCCAGGGCTTGGCGCGCCCTACAAATAATAAACTAAACTAGAAACTGACATCGAAACTGACGCAGTTCAGAAGCTGAAGTTGAAACCGATGCTTACCTTTGAAGCCCACTGGAAGAAGAACTGCTGCTGCTGTCCTTCGCTAATCTGAAAGCTGCTGTGCCTTCAAGGAACTGATCCAAGAGAGGACCTGGCTAGGAGATCTCTTCCCGAGCTACAAGGGGCCATTGTGCACAAGCCGATCTTTGCCAAAGCTCCCTGGTAGACAGACCTACGAAAGGCTGCCGACCGGAGAAGGGGACCGCCGAGGAGATCAAAGAGAAACACCGGACAGCCGTCCGCCGTCGCCGACCTGAGCCACAGAGCTCCCTTTGCCTAAGAACATTTGATCCAAGGACTGGGACTAGAAATTGGTATGCTTCAGTCTGGTCTTCTGGGTGTATTGCTGTCCATGTAGAGATCTTTCTTGTATGGCCGTCGGTGTGGTTGCTGTGGTAAAATCATTAGGCTTGCTTTTTTGGTGTGGTTTTGCATACTGCATCAGTAATGCTTAGAACGTCAATCTCTGCGGTTCACTATCCTGTTCAGGAAAGCATGGTAGCCTACTAACCCTTGATTTGCCAGCTTCTTCAGACTGTTGAATGCCCTTTGCCCTAGTGGGCTCATATTGTTGGATCTGTCCACAATATATGAGCTGGTTGGAAAATTGGCAAAGTTCTTTGCTTCAACTGGCTGCTTTTTTGTTCTGGATTTCTATTCACCGGGTGTACGCTGATTATGCCCTAAATTTTGTTGAAGCACTTATGGAGCAACAGGTGTTTCTTCAGGGAGTGTGCAAAGCGGTCTCCTTTGTTACCCAGGATTTACTCTTCATCGCAAACTTTGTGTGGTGTACTGACTGTTGGATTATGATCAGACGACGGATGGACCAATTTATACTTTTGTTCCCTGCCCCACTCTTCAGAGGGTTGCCCTTCATAATGCTGGATGCTTGTGGGCAGGGGCTGGGGGGGCTTGCAATTTGTAAGCAAATGACAGATCTTTGACCGGTGCTTGTCTGCAGGACTTGGAATGTTAAACTACATCCTTTTTGCGTGCCTTATTGCAATTTATCCAGCATTCTGCTTTGCAGGTAGTGAATAATGCATACGTGGTACCTCCAGCATTTGCTTTAAAATTGTGATTTTTCCCTTTTATAGTCTGTGTGTGTCTGTGTGTGTGTGAAGCTCAGATTCCTATTAAGGATGCAGGTGCTATCTTATACCTGTTGCTCATTCCTGGCCTGATTGGAATCAGGGGTGTTGGCGGAGGTCCTGGCCCACGCGCCACAATCCGATAAGGCATTCCCCTTCAGAAAGATGTCCTTTCGTGGCTAAAAAGTTCTGTGAGAAGCCCCAGGCCAAAGCCCAGATGAACAAGAAATTGGACAGCCGCTTTAGGCTACTGGATAGGGAACCAGTCCTCCTGGCCTCCCACCCTCAACCACACTCTTCAGTTGTGGCGGCAGCCTCTTGTATTCCAAGCCATCCTCGTTGTCGTCCACAGCAGGGGCCGCCTCTACCTGTCTATACAAGGAGGACAGGGCCCTCGAGTCTATTCGGCAGGAGATGTTGTTATCTCAACGCTGGGCTGCACTTGCGACAGGCCAACGCTGATACCCTTCTAGCCACGGTGAACTAGAAGCTGTGGCGAGAGATCGGGGGTGTTCCTTCCCGACATACACCCGGAGAGACAGGCCTCTATTAAAGCCAGGCTGACAGAGACCTGCGCAGTTGCGCAGGACCTCATGGGGTCTTTGGTCTCGCACATCGACACAGCCAGTAGATGCTTCTGCCTGGGGGTCTAGAGGAGATGGACGGCGTAGATGCTTGCCACAAAGTTCTCCTTAGATGTAAAGGAGAGGAGTCTAGACCTTCAGTTCGAAGGGACGGACATCTTTCATTCGACCACCGATGACAAGCTGACAGTAAAGAAGACCTCAACGCAAACTGCCAAGTCCCTGGCCATCCTGACCAAACCTGGGCAGAAGTCCTTCCCTCAAACCCAGGGCAGGTCCGACTTCAAACCCTGCTCCTTCAGCAGCTTGAAGGGGTTCAGGGACCATGATACGCTGCAGCCTGACTGATCCCCCAGCGACCACAGGAGGAAGAAGCAGAGGACCTTGCACCACTTTTTCCGCTCCTCCTCCTCCGCTCCTACCTCGGACGCCAAGAAGCAATGAAGTGACGGTCAGGTAACACAGCTCGCTGGTGGGGGCCGGCTGGCTCTCTTCGCAGCTGCACTGGCTTCTGTCTTCCTCTTCTTTTTCCTCTACCCTCTTCTCCTCTGCTTCAGAGAGGATCCCCGCACTGTTGCGGGAGATCCTTCTTCTTTTGGACATGCAGGTGTTGGAGCCGGTTCCTCAGTCAGATATGGGCTCCAACCTCTACTACAGGATTTTTGCATTACCCAAGAACAACCAGGCTTGTTTGAGGGTAGTGTAAGGAACTCATGGTGTCAACAGTAAAGACAGACAAGTGCTCACAGTTCAAGGGTGTTTATTAAACTGTATGCAGGTTGGAAAAACATCTAATCTAAACCTAAATCTACAATGGGAGTAAGCGTCGACCATCAAATGAAAATAGGCAGTCCTAATGGCGTTGTGTCAAATAAAAAGGGCCTGGGCGGCGCCGTTGCGCTCGGTGAAGATGGCCACCTAAGTGAAGGCTCTGTGCTGGGAGGCATTATTCTTGTGGAAATCAGCGTTGGTGCACCGTAGTCTACCGAGGGGACATCAACAGATTACTCCCATGCACCCTGTCTAATTATCAGCCGGGTCTGGAGACGAGAGCCGGCTCCGTTACGGAGCTTTGGGCGGCTGTTGGTGGACTGGGAGTCGGCATCGGCCTCGGCCTGATCCGACTGACGCTTCCGTGGGAGTGTCTGCTAGGGCCGGGCATCTGCGGCCTGCTGTGGGCGACACCGGAGCCGGAACCCACCACTTCAACTCCTCCAGACTCCATAGAATCACAGAAAATGCTGGAATATATCTGCGAAGGGTTCACCACTTTGCACTCCAAACTGGATGACATGAATGGCTCCATATCCTCGATCACAGTGCACATTGAAAAAACCGACAACTGAGTTGCTGAAATTGATACGAGGGTGGGCGCTACGGAGGACGACTTGGGCTCTCTCCGGGTGTAAGTCTCCTCATTATCTAGACGCGTGCTGGAGGTAGCCAAAAAAAATGAGGACATCGAATCGCGCTCTAGACGCAATCACCTCTGCATAATTGGGGTCCCCGAGGACGGCATCAAGGAACCCATGGAAGACTACATAGAGCGCACTCTACTCACACTTCTTGATTCTCCCAGGCTCTCGACACAGTTCGCAATTGAAAGAGCCCATCAAGCTTTATCAGCAAAACCCAGACCTGGCGCGCCCCCGCGCACCATCATAGCCAGGGTGCTAAACTTTCGGGATCGTGACGCCTTCCTTAGGGTAGCGAGAGCCAAATGGGATCTTTTCTTGGGGTCCTCTAGGATCCACTTATACCCAGACTTCTCAGTGGCGGTTCAACAGGAACGCAAAACCTTCCTGGCAGTCAAGAAGAGGCTGCGTGACCTGGAGGTTAAATATTGCATGCTGTATCCCACCAAGCTACGAAATGAACACTCTAACCAGGTTTTCTTTTTCACAATCCCGGAAGAAGCCTCCAAATTCATAGACAATCACTTTCCAGGTTGAAAGTTCATGGCCTCATCACTTTGTTGACGTTTGATCACCTATCGGGAGGGGCGCCCCCGTCCCATGGGCGCAGGAGATCCATCCTTCTGTCATGTGTCTACAGTTCACTCTGGCTCTACGATGTCTTGATCTCCCCGTCATTAGTAACCTCTTAAACTACATGTTAACGGTTTTTGATGCACCTCTCTATCCTTCATGAGCCCCCATCCCAGGGTATTGCCGCCAGGCCAGCACACAGGCCCCCAGGCGTTGATGCCATTGGTTTGGATTTGGTTATGGGGTTGTCATTCCTCTGATTGGGGGAGGGATGGGGTGGGGGTGGGTTGGGATGGGTGTTATGGTAAAAAAAAGGCTTGTTGTTCATGAAGAAGGCAGAGTGCGGGCCAATGCCAGGTCAGTTGCGTACTGAGAGGGGGCTCGCTCATCTAGCCCGGCCTTCAGGCCCTAGGTTATCACCTCTCCGAACTTCAAAACCTATGCAGTGCTCTTATTTCAATGGGCGACAATAATGTGATACTCATGAGTTGGAATGTGCGGGGGCTGGGGAATTATAGGAAAATGCGACAGTTACAATTGCACGCCATGAAGTGAAAATCCTTCTTTTACAAGGAACACACGCATATGCTGAACACTGTGGAAAATTCGCCAAAGGGTGGGGTCCCCAAAGATATTACAACAACTATTCTGCCCAGAGTCGGGGGGTTATGACACTGATCTATAAAAGCCTCAAATTTACTGGTAAATCTTCGCAGGTCGACCCACTGGGTAGATATGTATTGCTTCATGGTGTCCTACAGAATAAAGAACTGGTGTTATTGAACATCTATGGTCCCAATGTAGACGACCCCGAATTTTACCTCCACTTAGCCTACCTCATAGGCAGCTTCCCTATGGTCCCGATACTGTGGGGGGCGACTTCAATACAATACTAGACGTGGACCTGGACAGATCGGGCTCCAGACCCCGCCAACTCTCAAAAGCAGCCTACACCATTCTATCATCGCTTCCCCGACTGGCTATAGTAGACGTATGGAGACTTATACCCTGACTCCCAAACATACTCCTTCTATTCCCCGGTTCACGACTCACATTCTAGGATTGACAGATGGCTGATATCAGACATGCTGATAAGAAACGTTTCACAGCAATCGATTCTCCCTAGAACTCTTTCCGACCACTCCCCGGTGACTCTCTCTCCCTCTCTGCTGGGGTCCAGACTACGATGGAACTCGGTAGTGGAAAATGAAACCACACTCCTTGCTCGATACAGCCTTTAGCTCAGAGCTAGAGACTGCCATTGAAGACTTTTTGAAAACAACACTAATTCGGTCACTACACAATCCACCCTTTGGGAGCCATTTAAAGCCTACATCAGGGGTATCGCCATCTCCAAGGAAAGTGGTATTCTGAAAGCGATCTGAGGAGATATCTGGAAAAGTAAGTCGGCCCTCTCGTCCCTCGAGTCCCAATACGCTCTCCTTCCATCTCCTGAGATCCTCGCGTCTTTAGGTACGGAACTTGATGCGTCTCATACTCATGCGGAACGCAAGGTGAAATTCCTTGACAACCCCCAGCTCGTGAGAAAATACGGGGAGGGCGAACGGCCAAGCCGACTCTTAGCCAGACTCATCCGTCGAGAGTTTGGATCCCCCAACATCCCCGCTATCGAGAGAGCAGACGGCACTCTAGCCACACTCCCACAGGATATTAACACTGAGTTCCTGGTATTCTATGAAGCCCTTTACTCAGAGGATGAGAGCGTCCCAACAGCGGAGATCGATGCTTACGTAGACGGCCTTCCCCTTTCGGTCCTCTCCTCTGAAACTAATTGCTCTCTCGAGAGGCCGTTTACTGCGGAGGAGCTCTTAGATGCCATCGATTCGCTGTCATCTGGTAAATCCCCGGGCTCGGACAGCCTTCCAGTAGATTTTTACAAACACTTCAAATCCCTCCCAATACCTCACTTGATGGCCCTATGGGAAGAAGCATGCATAGTGGGTAGGCTCCCCCCTTCTCACCGGGAAGCCATAATAACGGTTCTACTTAAACCTAGCAAGGCCCCCACCCCTGTGGCTCGTACCGTCCCCTCTCACTAATCAACTGCGATGTCAACATTTTTGCCAAATTGCTAGCCTTATGCTTGGCCCCCTTCATGTCACACATCATTCTCCCCGATAAAGCAGGATTTATTCCAGGGCGCTCCACCTCTCTACTTGATATTATTAGTAGAATTAACCCGAACGTGCAAGCTGTAGTTGCTACACTGGACATGCAAAAAGCATTCGACTCCATGTCCTGGAAGTACCTTTGGCGGGTCCTCGGAAAATGTAAAATTGGGCCCAGTTTTCGTTCATGGGTCGGGCTACTTTACTCAGATCCGGTGGCTAGGGTCCGTACTGAGGACAGATGCTCATCCCTATTTCGAATTGCCAGAGGTACGAGGCAGGGCTGCCCCTTTTCCCCCTTAATCTTTGCTATAGCTATGGAACCGTTTGCTGATAAGATGCGCCAGTGGCACGCTCGCAGAGGGTTACGAACAGCAGGCCAAGCGGATATCATCTCTTTATATGCAGACGATGCCCAGCTCTATATCCGGTCTCCCGCTATCAACCTTGCCCCGATACTGGAAGACGTTGTCCACTTTGGGCGTGTTTCTGGACTCAAAGTAAACTGCTCCAAATCCACCCTGTTCCCACTCACTGAATGCACACGTTCCCCACCCGATCTTATGGGGTTCACTTGGTCCCAATCTCAGGCCCCCGTGACTCGCCGCGGAAAGAGGGTTAGGGTCTGCTGGATTGGATAGGTAGAGGTGATTATGGAAACCGGATAGAGGATCAGGAAGAGGTAATGGATGGGTAAGGGGATTCAGGGAAAAGGTTTGACTTGTTGCCCCCCTACTGGGGTTCCTGAAATCGCTGATGCTCCGCCCACCCACTTCTGCACACTAGCACACTATGCCCCCCAAAGCCCTGCCTAGTCTGGCCTTCTCCGGCCCTAGTAATTCTGCTTTGATACCCGGCACATTGTATTTTAGGATTCTCTGGTGCGTTACTGGTACGCACTCACATTGTGCTGATTGTTTGAACTCACAACCGGCACACCTTAAACAGGTTCACTAGTACATTGCAATCATATACCCACTGGTTACATGCAATGCGTTGGTTGTTGGAACTCACAAGCAACACACATTAACTAAAGAAACAAGATGGCACTTAGCTTTGTGTCGTGCAGCGGGGTACAGCTGCCATGAGCTGCGGTCCCAATGTTCAAGCCGTTTTGATCCAGTGGAGCGCCGCTACAAAGAAATCAAAAGCACGTGTGAGCTTGTGTTGCGGAACAGTATAACAGAACACTTGACAAGCTACCAAAACTGTCCACTGGCGGTCTACAGCATGCAAATGCAGTCGATTTGTGGTGCCGGTTCTCCGCCACTCATTCTACTGTGCATCGGAAGTTGCTATCAGCTGTGAGCACCTCTGTACTCCATACACTTCCTAATGCCTATAAGAGTTACATTGCCCAAACACTGCTTGCGTTCTATTCAGTTACTCCCCGAACACAATGTTCCTCCCGAGAGCGCTGCCTTGCCCGAACGCTGCTTGCGTTCTATCCAAATAAACACTCCGGAATTAACCTATAGTCAGACTTGTTAGATAAAAGCACTTATATGTTGCTGAATGCAGAGCCTGTAGTATTCGCAGGCGGTGAATGGCCCTGCGGTTCGCAGCCTGCAGGAGCCCTCCGAACACATGTCCTCTCTCTCTCGTGTTCTCCAGCACAATCTGGTTTCTTCGATTGGTTGGGCGTTGTCCTAGAGGATCCCGGAGGCTACTGGTCATGCGAGCCTTCTGGGAAATGTACTGGTCCTTTTCATGCCCCAGAGTGTTCTTAGTCCACACACCAAGACCTTTTCCTGTACATAAAACAAAGCAGTGTCTTGAAATAAAGGTGTTTGGGTCTTTTAGACCTTTTTTTATGGCCACACTGCTGCATAACCCTGACATTGTCTGCTTGGCGCTTCCCACTCATGCTTGCCACCTGTGAGTCCCTGACACTGGGGTACTCATAGGGGGTGTAGCGAGGAAGCCGTGTCTCCAGGTGTCACGGGTCCTCTTGTCTGTAATGCAGGAGCAGCACAAACTCATGCATCCCCGTAGGGTTATGGCACCTGCACTGTAGTAGTACACAGGCTACTGTAACCCCTCAGGGATAGAGGGTTAGGGTCCATTGGATTGGATAGGCACAGGGAGGCAGGTTAACCAGAAGGAGAGTTAGGTAGAGGGTGTTGAAAGAAAGGGGTTTACAGAGAACATATTTACATACATTTATCAACCCAACCGAAGTTGGTACTCATGCTCATGAATATTCCCCGTCGTCGGGCTGGGAATCCTCGGTATAAGAAGTCATTGGTGAGGAGAGAAGGAGAGTGTGGAGTCGAAGATGACCCCGAGGTTTTTGGCCATGCAGGTGGGAGCAGGAACAGGACCAAGAGAGGCCGGCCAGAGAGCAACAGGAAAGGAGGGAGCGGGTGTGCCGATGAGGAGAATCTCAGTCTTACTAGCATTAAAGCAGAGGTCATTGGCGGCACAACACTCCTGGATAACAAAAAGACAGTCAGAGATGAGAGGGTGGATAGGAGGAGAGTGAGGACAGGATGTCCTGAGTTTTAGAGACGAAAAGAGAGGCCAGTGCCGTGCAGAGTGCCTGGCAAGGGACCAGAGAGGTAGAGACTGCGGCAGGATTGGCCGGTTTCTTGCAGATTTTAAAGAGTTCAGCCAAGTTGTTAGATGCCACATATTGCTTAGCCTGAGGGGTAGGGAGGGTGAGGTGGGAGGAGAGGAGACAGTGATCACTCCAGGAGAGAGGAGTGGAGAGAGGAACAGAGAGGGGAAGGTCTGAGGAGATCAGAAGATCCACAGTGTGCCCTGCAGAGTGAGTCAGGCCAGAGGGGAGAATAGTGAGTGAGAGAGTCGCAGAGGTCACAAAAGAGTACAGAGGAAGGACAGGCGGCATCCAGGTGGATGTTGAAGTCTCAGAGAAGGGGGAGTTGAGTGGTCGAGGCCAGGAGTGAGGAAGAGAGGTCCGCCCACTCAGAGAGGAGTGAGGGGATCTGACCAGGTGCCCGATGGACAGTAGCCACAGTGAGGGAATGGCTAGGGGAGAAAGAGAGCCAGCAGACTAGGCATTCAAAAGAGGAATAGGCTTGCGTAGGAGTGACAGAGGCAGGAATCCACTCGGGGAAGATCAGAGCTACACCACCACCAGAGCGGTTGGACGTGGGTGTGGAGAGGATCTTGTAACCGTCAGGTAGGAGCGTGTCAAAGCTAGTGATAGAGCTGGCCGTGAACCATGTCTCAAGTTCTTCAAGAAGGCGGCAGATAATCAGAGGAGTGTTTGACAGCAGAGCAAGAGTTACGAGTGGCAATATGGAGACGGTTTCCACCCTTGAAGGACTTCCGGGGAGGCGTACAAATCAGAGGTACGCCCTTCGGAGGTGTAGGAGGCGGCTGAGAGGGAAGGAGAAGGCAAGGTAGCCGAGGGGGAGGAAGAAGGGGGAGACTAGGTAGTCACGGAGAGGGGACAGCAGGAGAACAAAGGAAGTTGATGAGGCGCGGGAAGCGTCTATCAAAGAGGTGAAGGTTGGCCTGAGGGCCTTGGATCAAGACAGTCCCATTAGAGTAAACATTAATGATGACCTTAGAGGAATGTAAGGAGGCCAGGAGGGCGTCCCACCAGGTGCCACCATTAATGGGAGAGGAAGAGAAAGGAGAGAACACAGAGACCATATCAAGGATCCATAGGTCTGGTGAAGGAACGGTGTAGGTGTCAGCAATAAGGAGGCTTGGGTTGGAGACCAGGATGTCCTTTGTAAACTTCTTCCTACCAGATTTAGTGAGGAGAGCAGGATAGTCAATAGAGAAGCACTTGGAAAAGATAGGAGAAACAGAGCATCATAGAGTAGGTGGGTGAGGTGGGAGGGCGAGACAATAGAGCAGGCACACAAGGCAGTGTGAGGCAAGCAAGTTAAGCAATGGGACAAGACAACAACAATCAGGATTAAAGAGAACACAGAATGAACATTTTAAGATTGGATGGAAAAGAAACCACCTAAGTTTGAAAGTCCTGAATAGAGGGAGAAAGCACTAGGTTACACAATGCAATTTTAGGTACTCAACAGTCACATTAAATCATTAAAAACACCCGGTGGAAAACCACCTAAGTTGGACAGTCCTGAATTGAATAAACAAGGCTACTTAGCTCTGGCTTGTAGATGTAGTCGGGATGGTCAGTTCTGTGCTTGCATGACGTTCCAAGTGCCATCTAAGTAGATGGTGAAGGTACGCACTAAAGAAATAAAGGCTGAAATCAGTATGGCAGATTGTTAGTGCTCTGTTCATTTAAGATGGCATTCTTTTCATATGTGCAAGCGTCGCTTAGGAAACATTTGTCGCATAACTCACAAGCAGATTTATGCTTTTATTTTACATTAAGCACATTACATTTCTTCTTTTGCTTTATAGTCTGTACATTACTGGTTGCTGCAACACTAGTACACAGTTTAGTCTTTACTTTACACCAGGGAGACAGAGTAATGACAAGCTAGCTCAAAGACGCTGCAATACCTTTAGTGAGCCTAATGAGTTGCTCGTTCCCCTGGGCATAGAAGAAGAGCCCAGGAGTGTGTGAGGGGCTCCTACGAATACAAAAGAAATAAAGCATTATGCCAAGAGACTTAATGCAACCAATAAGAACGAGAATCTGATATCTACTGAAGATGCGAGGGGATCCGTGGGTGCCTCTTCAGAATGGCAGTTGTTAGATGACTTACACCCATTGTCGACCAGGGACACCACATTGCAGCCAGCGCAGAACTCAATACAATGTTAAGTACACGGCTGTTTCTTCTCCTACAAATACAAAAGAAATAAAGCATTATGCCAAGAGACTTAATGCAACCAATAAGAACGAGAATCTGATATCTACTGAAGATGCGAGGGGATCCGTGGGTGCCTCTTCAGAATGGCAGTTGTTAGATGACTTACACCCATTGTCGACCAGGGACACCACATTGCAGCCAGCGCAGAACTCAATACAATGTTAAGTACACGGCTGTTTCTTCTCCTACAAATACAAAAGAAATAAAGCATTATGCCAAGAGACTTAATGCAACCAATAAGAACGAGAATCTGATATCTACTGAAGATGCGAGGGGATCCGTGTTAATACTTAATGGAAAAATGCCTTATAAAAAGGAAATATGAAAATGAAAGTACAATTTCGAAAGATGATCTGGATACGGTTAGCCTTGTCTTAACAGAGAGTCCTTTACAAGATACTCTTGAAACCATCAGCAGTTAACACAGATCAAGAGGGAAGTAGATGGTTAAGGCACGCACTAAAGAAACAAAGGAAATAAGTATGTCAGAGTTTAAGTGCTGTTCATTTAGTACAGCATTCTTCCGCTATGTGTAAGCATCTCCTAGGAAACATTTGTCGCGTAACACACATAAGCAGATTTCTGCTTTTGTCTTACATTAGGCACGTTAGATTTCTTCTTTTGCTTTACAGTCTGTACATTACTCGCTGTTGCAACACTAGAACACAGATTAGTCTTCACACCAGGGAGACAGAGTAATGACAAGCTAGCCCAAAGACGCCGCAATCACTTTAGTGAGCAGAATGGGTTTCTCGTTTGTCTGGCCACAGAAGAAGAAACCAAGAGTATCTGAGGGGCAGTAGGTGAGTACCAGACCTCAGCCGGGAGAAACATAAGCCAAGCAACAGCCTGAACAGTGACATTCAATCAGTGGAAGTACTAATTGCATATCACTTACAATGTTAATGCACTTTTGTACACTTCCAACACTGGAAGTGGAAATCTTGCAACTGTAGGTCTTGCGTGTTAATGGTTGTTGGCAGACAACTGAAATGCGCCCATCTCTTACATAGTTCACATTGTACCTGGTAAAGCAAACATGAAAAACAAGAGTAGTCGTACATATCATTTAAAACAACATTCTTTAACATTCAAAGTAAAGTCACTTACTAATTAGGAAAACACCAATGTAAGTTTCTTTGCATTTCAGTACACCGACATCTACTTTAGCGATAGATTAATGAGCACAACATGCATTCAAGTTACAGCCATCAACTGTACCAATAATCACCAATAGATGTGTAATAAGTTATAATTATGTCCTAGCATCTGGCCTTTCTGTACTTGCACAAGTGATACTTTCACCACCGTTAAATACCATGATTTCAGGACATTACAAATTTGTTCAAAGGCACTGACCAAACAGAAAACATTTGCAAAAACGCCAATTATCCGAACAGGAAATTTTGACATAGCGTGCCACCCCTCTAAGGACAAAACCAAAATAGCACAGGGGACACAAAGGAAACCTTGACCTTGGTTGTCGCAAGGAGGGCCATTGAAGAAAGTCAAGGAGGGGTACACCTTCTACTCAAATGCACAGCACACGCACGGCAGGATAGATTACGTGTGGCTCTCCAGAAGTCTGCTAGGCCACACGACGGGGATCTCGCTCAAGACTATCATACACTCAGATCACACACCCATAACCCTAAACCTGAAAAGAAACAGACGACCTGCCACGCCTCTGGGTAGCAAAATGGGCAAATTGGTCTAACAACTGTATGAAGCAAATGATCTGCCCCTCCTAGAAAGGCTCAGGATGAAAATGATAGGCAGGTTGGGGGAACCAGATCATAAAGCCTACTATGTAGCAAGTACAGGGGAGGTGCCCCGAGGACTCAACAGAAGCACGCGGTGCAGAACTGACTCATGACACCAAGGACCACAAAGCATGGAGATGACACTTGAGCACTACGGACTACCGTCAAGGCTGGAGTGGGTGGGGTGTACACGTTACAGTTGTATTTTTTTTAACGTAACTTTAAAGAAGAATATTTCAACTGACCATTGCTTCATCCAAGCAGTTTGAGTCAATGAGGTTACAAGCCATACAGTAGTCGTCAATGTTGCCTGCAAGAGAGAAAAGTGTAACTGGGTAAATCACTGTTTAATTCTATAACTCGAGTGTTGATAATTTCTTGAATATACTCGTCTAAACAAACACATGCACATCTTTCCTAGTGGCAGCACATTATTGTTGGCTACATAGGGTATGCCTTACACTAGAGGGAATCTCTACATTTTGTATACAGGTTTGTACGGTCGGAGTAAATATAGCAGTAAAGAAAGGTACACAACAATTAATTCCAGTTACAAATTGGGGAAACTTGAATTCAGACATGGGAAGATAAAGTCGTCAGTACATGACAATTACATTACAGGAGACCACATTAAAAGAGTTGTTATGTGTTCTCACTGGAATTCTGCATTAGCTCCATAGCAATGTGGTTTCTGAAGTCATCCAAATCACTAGTTTTTGTTGGCATATCTTTTAGATCTCCACCGCAAAGGTACGTCTCGGCAAACTGAGAAGAAAAGAAAGGACGTTTTCTAAGTTGGCAATTGCACATAAATGACAAATGTTGAAATGTATAGCACATTCTTACTTTCAAGATTAAAGGTCCACAGTTGAAACCATCCTGTTGCGTTTCATGTGCGCAGTGTTCTACTTTCCAGGAACAAGATGTTAGATTCTCTGGGAAGTGGCTCCTCAAAAAGTTTCTGTAAAGATAACACTACATCTTAACGCATATGCTAAGTAATTACACACCATTTAATAATGGTTTCACCAAATAACCATGTTGTCAGAGGTCCCCGTGAATTTCAAAGCTTGCAGCATCACACTTCCTTTTTACTTATGAAACTCAGGATTTAATTTCAATTGAAGACATAATGAAAGCAGACTATTCATGTCACCAGGCAATCTACACATGTGGTGTTATGATTTGGCATGCAACATCTAAGTTACAATCATCTGGTGGCCTTCAGAATTTGACTCATATGCAAGTAGTAGATCATGTTTCCAAATAGGTTTTCCAGTTACAAACCCAAAGTCCTAACATGTCTTCAGCAGAATACCTGTAAGTTATGTTATGTTACTTGGCACTTATTTAGTGCCTTATATATAATTGTTATGACCTGAAACCTTATGAGCATGTGAATCCATGCCAGAGAATGGTTTTACAACATAATCTACTTAACTTACCTCCAGTTTTGCAGAATCCTGCGACTGTGTTGACCCTCTTCCCCCATTGGATCAATTAGAAGAAGGTTTCTGTCCTTCAAGGCAATAATCTGCACATTAAAAAAAATGTATGTTAGGGATGCACACACCATACACACTAACTAGTGGAAACAACTCCACCGTCCTAATTTGTTTAAGATTAAAAAGGAATTTTACCACAATCATCCAATGATTCCCAGTATTGTAGGGACATAACAGCTCATCACTGTTCTGCAGTGGAAACTGAAAATGGGGAAAAAAGAGTTACAGTTCATAAATCACATTACAAAAAATGTGTACATATTTTCTTGTTGCATTGCCACCCGAGCACAGCATGTGAAAGTGAAATACCTTTTTGTACGAGGCGTTTCTGTAGCGTCCGCCAAGTATACTGGTTTCTACACAGGAAGAGATGGCCTGGAACTTTACCTGTTTCACACTGAGTACATTAAAAAAGGTTTAAAAATTCAGTTCCCTATCATGACCATCTCCATTTTAGCCATGTATTTTGTGGTCAATAAAGTAACTTTTACAAATTACATCTTTTAGGCAATTCATTTTTAAAGGTGAAAGAAAGCCTCAAACTCCACTGTTATGCATTAAATCCCCAGTTCATTAAGTTGATCCTCTTATCACTGAAAACAATAGTATTCAAAAATCAATGAGGGAATGGCTACAATATCAATAGAGATGCTGGCAAACCGGCGCTCCTGCTGCTCCTCGATTTATCGGCCGCTTTTGACCTTGTGGACCATAATATCCTCTGCCATCACCTGTCTATTGCAGCCAACTTCTCCCCCAAAGCCTGTGAATGGATCACCTCATTTCTACAGGAAAGGGCTATGAAAGTTCTCTCAGACTTTCACCCAGTCACATCACATGTGGAGTGCCGCAAGGCTCCTATATCACGCCTACCCTCTACAACCTCTTCACAAGACCCCTTTTCAACCTTCTTGACTCCTTGGGCATCTCATACACGAATTATGCTGATGACACCAAGGTGCTCATTCCCCTCACGGGTGATTATGAACTAGACAAGACCACCCTCAACTCCATCTATAGCACCATCCAAGCATGGATGGCAGAAAACTGGCTGTGTCTCAACAGCGACAAAACTGAGCTCCTGCTGATCGGCTCACCTACCATCTTGGCTAACCTTGACAAAAACTACTGCTCTTTCACTATCGACAACATACCCATAGCGCAAGCTTACTCCCCCCAAAAACTCGTACAAAATTAAAATGTAATGTACTTTTACGAATAACTTCATACAAGAAACTAAATTCAAAATGTTTTGCAATGTACGTACTCTAATGCGGGTTGCATTTTCAGTATCAGAACATGCAAATAGGCATCGATAACCTATACAAAGATAGAGAAAATGTAATATTAAGTACCTATCACTTTTACAATATTTTACACAAACAAATATAGATGTGCACCGAAAGCTTAATTCACTTTCACGTTCTCTCTTATGGCGCAAATAACACAAAAAATATGATGAATATTTTTTATAACCTGACTGTAATTAGACATCTTTATCCATAATAATTTTACATCATGCATATCTCAGTTTTTGTGTGCACCTATCGATTTGATGTTTTTTACCCTCATTCTTTTCACTATCCAATTCTTTTAAAGTAGCAATGACCTCAGAATTCAATAAAAATGTTTAAATCTAAAACAAAATCATAACACAGAAAAGCAAAAAACACACAACCTACCTCATCTGAAATCCATCCTCTGTTTTGTAATATGTGCAGTGATGTATCGTAGATCTTGTGGGGCCCAACCATTGCTTCCAGACGAGGTGGGAAAGAAGTACCGCTACAAGGCTTGACTGAGAACGGAAAACAAATGTATTGAGTCTACATGTTTTGCATTACCTTACTAAGGAACAGAAGAAACATCAGCACTTTGCATTTGATTGGCCATACAGTAACAGAACCAGCAAGTTGGGGAATTGGCAAACCCAAATAGCTAGAAAATGTAAACTCACCCCCTTCATGTTCTACACGTGTGCTACTCTCTGTTTCCAATGATTCTATCTCATCCTCTCCTGTCTGCATTTCCTCAGCTGTGTTGCTGTCCTCTGCATTACCTGGAACTTGCATATCCTGATGGTCTGCAGCTGTGCTATCCTGCTGAGTCACTTTGTCTCTAAAGAGCTTTATATGATTAATATTAATCATTTTCCTCAAGTCTTGTCCTTCCATTGTTCTTAGGTACACTTTCTTTCCCTCCAAAGACCTAATTATGTAAGGTCCAAGGCACTTAGTTTCCAGTACACCACCTTTGCGACTTTTATTCCTGGCATTCAATAAAAGTACCTTGTCACCAACGTTCACAGGCATATTTCTGCTCCTCTTTAAAACTCTTTTCTTATAAGTGTCCTGTTGAATACGTTGGGCAACACCAACATTCTCTGCTACTCTTGCTCTAGTTTCCTTTCTTTTTACATCTTGCTCTTCTTTGCCTTTAACGTAATCACTCTCTTCTGCCATTAAAATCTGATCCAGCTTAAAATAAAGTATTGTTACACAACTTATTTAGTACTTTATGTCGATAGTTAATGATGTATAATAAAGACATGCTACAAATGGTAATCAAAATGGCAAGGTTAATGAATGCAACAGCCCAGATTAGGCTCACTGCCCGGGACGGGTACAGAGAAATCAGCAGTGTCGCTGAAGCCAAATCAAAGCAAATGTGCTGCACTTGACTCACTGCAGCATTAGTTCAATGAGTCCGATATATGTGCTCATGGTGCAGCCATTCGCACTGCCGCTGTACGCCTAATCTTGTCCTACCAAACTTATAAGGAACTTCTCATTGTGTAAAGTACAAAGGTGATACATAGCACCCCAGAAGAGAAGGATGACAGTAAATTAATGCAACACCAATGCTTTAACCTGGATTCCCTATAAACATTCTTTTGAACTTTGTTCTCGTTTACAATTAACACCCATGTCATTTTCATGTTAATGTTCAATTTGAAAGTCTTACTCCAATATAACAGAAGTATTAGGAAAAAAGTGGTTGAGGGTGGGGAAGGGAATTGCCTTGCAAGGGATGGTGGGGTAGGGATTATGTAAAAATATGACATTTTAAAAAGGCACCACAAAAAAAAGACGTGACTTAAAGGTTTTTTGGTGTTCACTATTTAAAATGCGGTACTGTGACATAGAACCAATCACAGAACATGGTACAAGTTTTTGCACAATAGTTTTCAATACAACATGTTCTACTTACAGGGTAAGTTACAGGCAATTCACATGGAAACACTGCTTCGCGCCCATACATTAGTTGAAAAGGAGTGAAATTGGTGGAGCTGTGCTTCTTGCTTCGCAACGAGAAAAGGATGGGTAACAGAAATTGGTTCCAATTATTCTGCTTCTCATTCACTACCTTTAGGAGAGCCCTTTGTTGCAAATGAAAAGAAAACATTTCAACATGGTTTTAATATTTGCATTTTTTTTTTCTTATTGTACGACACATGCAGTATTCATTACAGTAAAAACATTGCAAAATGATCACTCCCTTCCATGTTCGATGAGCATTAAAGAAAGACACAGGCATCCCCAGTGAGACAGAATAAATGTTCCTTACACAGATCATCACTGGAAGAGAATTACTGAAATACTGCCACAATAACTAGCCAACCACTGCAGTTAGAGGTTCACATCATTCTCACCCCACACTGCCATCTGACCCAAACCAATTCTTGACCTAAACTCCTAATTGTACCTTGCCCGTGCACAACCCACAACTAGGAAAGGTTTACCTATGTATACTGTTTGACCATCTAGTCATCTCACAGGAGCCATGGAGCTCTGGCTATCATGTGTTACTGCTTTTCTCTCTGATTAGGGAGGGGGAACCCCACCATGTCACACCCCATGACCACCACTGGCCGCTATGTTGTTTTGCCTTCCTAAGGGTGAAATGGTTCCGAAACAACAATGGGGAACGTATATTAGATATTCCAAACAGACCGGAAATTACCTTTTGATGTTGTGGTTGGTTTTCTCATCCAAACCATTGGTCTGGGGGTGATAGGCTGCCGCCACGCTGCGTTCTATTTGTAACCTCTTACATAAATCCATATTTAACTGCAAAGAAAACAGAGGACCATGGCACAGTTAATGGTAAGTGCTACGTTTGGTTCAACTGTGCACAACTGAGTTAAAAAAAAACACCTGTATATTTGTAATATAAAATCTTTTATACAAATACAAAAAAAAAATGGATTCCACTGGATGGACTCATAATACACAAACATGTTGTTTTGCCATGTTAATATTTATTGCGGATTATATACAGTAGCATTCACAAAACATATGCAAAAGGGACACATTAAACAATATGTCAATCTGGTACTACCAAACCGTTTCTTACACTACTTACCTGATTTACAAATTCTGTCCCTTGATCCGACAAAATCCTTTGTGGGCAACCTTGCTCATATATCATAGCAACAAGATTTTTCGCTACCTCCACCGCAGACTTTGATTGCAAAGGATACGCATACACCCATTTTGAATAATAATCAGTAGCAGTCAAGATGTACTGATAGCCTTCAGGTGTACGTGGGAGGGGACCAAGCAGATCAATCCCAACCAGTTCCCAGGTTTTGGAAACCTACATTTGGGAAAAAAATAAATGCAATCAGCAGATTTCATGATGCAGATAACACAAAAAGTGTAGGATGCTTTTGTTGCATTGAAATGTTTTTGAGACAACTTTGCAAATCTGTATTTAGAAGCTCTGTTCATTAAAATGCAGCACATCAACAATACGGGCTCCTAGGTAATAACCGTTAAAGAGCGGAATTGAAACTGTGGGTCACGACCCCCTGGGGGGCGGTGGCCTCATGTCTAGAGGTATACACAAAAGGGGTGCCTGGGCAAAACCTGGTCCTCCCAAAAAAAAAATTACATTATTTGTTTATTTTTCTATCCCCATGGGTGATGAAAGGAAGACAATGTCACCTAAGCCGTCTACCAATGCCATGGATGTCTGCCACTCCTGGCAAAGAAGACAGGAAAAAGCGGGGACAGGAGGAAGTACAGGCACAGCTTAATGACATGAGCTTGGAAGAGAGGGAGAAATGCAAAGAATGGGAAGACGGTTAGAGGAGGCAGATAAAGGACGAAACAAGATGGCCAGTCAACAGGACCGGGAGAATAGGAAGAAGAGCAAAAGGAAAAAGGAAGAACAGAAGGGAGAAAAGGATGCATAATAACAAGATGGACACAAGTTAAGTGTTGAAAGCAAATTTAAAGATTTTTACATGACTGTACCTTTATGCTGTGTAGGACAGGGTCAACATTGAAGATGTCACTACCTTTCTGGCATTCTTCACAAGTAGATACCTTGGATGAAAGGGTAAAGTTACTTTTCCACTAAAGAGCTATAGATGGAAAAGGTAGGCAAAAAGTTGCTGGTGTACTTCCACTCTCTAATTTTATACGAATATGCATTCACTGAAAACTTGATATTTCCTTTTCAATATGTTCTAGTACATTAAGTTAGGCATGCACACTACATACTAACCAAATCAGTATCAAACATTAGCGCAATGCACGGCTACTTCACAATCCACAAAACACTACAAGATTAACTCATTAAGTGTCAGACCTACAAGGTGAAGTCTATGTATATATGCACATGTCATAAGATAATACTAACAACATACTTACCCATTCATCAATATGATTGGACATGCCTAGCCAATAAAAACGAGAAGCCAAGGCGTTTCTCGTTTTCACCATGCCTGTGTGGCCACCAGATCCTAAAGCATGAACTTCTCTAAATACTTTCATTGCTTCTGCCAGGCTAGTCACAACTTTCTGCATCCTGCCTTTCGATGACCGATACAGACTGCCATCTAAGTACAGAGTAAAAAGTATTAAAGCGATGAAAGACTAGCCAAGAAATACATTTTTTGCTGGTGACTTCAACTGAAACATTGTGCATCATAAAATTACTCGAGTTCACGTGCTACCATCACTATCTTTTTGCCAGTGACATAGCTTCCCATTCTAACCGAAGTCTTCCAAATAAAACAATGTACGTTTTCTCAGGCACACTTAAAAGTACTCGATGTTGTCCTAGTGTAAAAAATGACCGCAAACAAGATGGTTGCCCGATTTCTCTAGCCCCTGTGCTGCGTAAGAGAGGAGTAATAGGGGAGTAGTTGAGCCACTACAATGGTGGTTTGGCCATTAGGACCGAATCTTCCAAAATGGGTGGACAAATGCCGCAAGAGGAAAAAGGGAGGGAGGGAAATAAGAAGGGTGGAGGAGGGAAGGTGGGACAAAAGAAGGAATGAAGGAACAAAAAAGGGAAGGTGGGACAAAAGAGGGACAGAAGGAACAAAAAGGGAAAGAGTTGGACAAGGGGAGCAGAAAGAAGGGTGCATGAGTGGAGCTACATGCAGTACATCATCACAAATTGATCGGAGGAACATACTGTTTGAGATCACAGGAGTAGGGAGGCTTCCACGATGGGACAATAGCTAATTGAAAGGTAGCAACATTGAACATGAAGGGGCTACACTCCACAAAAAAAGATCTCTCACTGGGAAGATACTCTTGAAAGTCAAACTTGCAGTGCTATTCCCTCAGGAAACACACTCTAGAAAGGGGATGGAATACAGTCTAAAAAGGCAAGAGGTGGGACAAACTTACTTGGCCTACCCATTGGGGATGAGGGGAGGGGAGAAATCAAAATGTGCTATGCTATGTTAAATACAACAGTAACGTGTTGTGAAGATGTGAACACTTACACACATAAAAATATTTAAAAAATACAGTTAGGATTACCTGCATTTGTCCAGCCTAATAACACTATTAAACAGATGCTAGGTGTGTTTCTTTCAACATTACACTTGCCTTTGCAAAAACACATTTTAGTAGATACTTTAAGGATGTTACATATGTTATTTGCATATCACAACAAATCCTGAAATAGTCCACTTGCAACACATGATCACTCTTTCAGTACTCCTATTAGTCTCACACATGCACTGTATGAAGGCAAACATTTCCAATTACTTAAACACATAGGGCCGCATTAGGAGTTTGTCAATAAGCATAAGCAAAATTGTGACTCACCCTGATTTATGAACACGCAAATATACCCACCTTTTACAAAGAAATTGGATGCATAACGTTTCAAGTTCAACCTTTGTGGGCCTGTAAACCCGTCTGGAAAAACTTTGCGACTAAGGAAGTTCAAAACGTCTCCAATTTTTGCTTCAAAGTTTACAAAGCTGCAAAACAATTGCCAGCGTGTCACGTCACTTGCAGTCAAAACAGTGCCATCACAGAAATGCAAATAGGTCAGAAAAGTGATCCAAAGCCGGGATATTTTTCTCAATTACTATTAGTATGATATGATATGGCATTTATAATGCACAACGAGCCAAGGGAGGGGAAACAGAGGGAAGACGGAGACAACGATCCTAGTAGGCCAGGTGAGATTGAGATCGTACAAGTGCAGGGAAGGGAAGAGGGGGTGAAGTGCAGAGGAAAAGAGGAGGGGGCAATGCAGAGCACAGGATAACAAAAAAGATAGATAAGACCATAAATAAGGACAATAAATAAGTGGAAGTGTCACCAACTCGATGCCTGTAGAAGCGCCTAACTCTGAGGGTGTTGGAAGAGGAAGAGCGAAGAGCCCGAGAAGGAAGATATTTAGGAAGAGAGAATTGAAGCTATTTAAGTCCCAAGACCCAAGAAAGCCTTGTGAAAAATGCAGAGGGTTTAAAATGTTATCCTCGCTGCCACTTGGAGCCCGTGCAGAGATTTCAGTCCTGGAGAGATACGATCCCTGGGCTTGAGGCCAAGGACAAGTCTTGCAGTCCTGTTTTGGATGAGTTGCAGAGGGCAGACAGTAGAAGCAGGCAAATTTAGAAAAAGGCTGTTGCAGTAGTCCAGCCTAGAGAGAACCAGACCTCTGGAGACAGTGACCTTCTAGGGGAAGGAGAAGAAAGGAAGAGTACGTCTGAGGAGGTGCAGCTGTAATACTCATATAATTATGAGTTCTGAAAGCATCACCAGCCCATCAATGGCACAGGGGGAGAGCGTTAAGGCCCTTGATTAACTCAAGCATATAAGTCATACCAGGGTGTTAGTGGCCTCTGAAGCCCTGGGAGCATGAAAGTATTGCTACATTTCATTAACTATTTCAATATTAGTAAATGTTCCCTGATCTGTTATTGCCCTATATACAGCTGGTTCACTCCATGTGCAAACTATTTATTGCATTAGTGTATTACATGCGTGCTGCCAAAGCATACCTCTGGTGTAAGGTCTCTAGGTTCTGGCATCTTGATCCGGAAGCTGGCTGGGTTTCTTCCAGGGTTGGGACAGAGAACTGAGGCTGCAGATCATTCTCTGAACTGACACAGACATTTTGGAGACTTCCCTGGTCTGTAAGAAGAAATGAATGAAAAGTTACCTTAACACTTTCAGTCCTAACGAGACCATTTGTATAGTTTTTGAAATATTTTTTTAAAAAGCAGCAATTAATAAAGACATTTCACATCAGAATATGTGTCAAGGCCAGTGTCAGGGTGGAGAGCTTGGGACCCGCTGCAGCAATAATACAAGGGACAGCAACATTTGAATTGATAATGTCCCCTCATCGCCTCTCCACAGCAAGCTGGTTTGATTCACTTGCCTGCCAGATCCCTGTATCACACTAAAAAAACATCCATAACATTTTACCTCATAGTTATGACTCATATTCATCCACACTCACAACACCCACTTACATGGCAGGTATGTATTTCTTAAACATAAAAGAACATGAACACTGCACAAAGCAGTAGTTTCACTCAGACATCTGTCACTGATCATTAGCACTCCCATTCAGCTAAAAGAAATCATTAAATATCAGTGCATTTTGCAGCATGTTATCAGACAGTGTGGGAAAGCTTACTAGCAGTGTCATTAGGATACGAACTCCCCTGTATTCCGCTCTGCTGAAACGACATCCTTGCAAAAGATGAATACAGGAACAATCTCGCTTCTTGCTATTTTTTCACTCGCACTCTCTGTTGAACTGCGGAAATAGTGAGATAGAAATAGAGAAAGAAATAGAGAGAAACAGAGAGCACCATAGAGTAAGTGAGAAAGCTGGAAGGTATCTGACAGCAGCACCGATAGTCTAGGCAACACCATAGTGTTGACTGCATCGCAAGACTAGGCTCTTTAGCATGATTCCCCCAATGGTCTAGGTGCAAGCTTGAAATTATCGCTGCCTTCATTCCATGTGGCATAAAAGAAGCTCTGTGCTAATCTGACAGCTCGCTCTAGGTGAACTATCCCTTTGCGGCCTAAATTGCCACTCCCATTGTCCCCAACATTGCTGCAGCACTATACTCGCTTCCTTTAAAGGCACTATTGGTAATAGCTTGTCAGCTCATCCTCTCCATACCGACTGTACACCCTATTTGCAACCCCTAGCATCACTCAACCCATACTCATCAGCCCCCCCTGCACCCCAACTACTGTGCTCACTCCACACATGCACACTCCTACTTTAGGTAGTCGGCACAAACTTGCAAGAAGGCCATGCCACAAGTATATGGAAGTTGTTCGAAATAAGCTTCAAACACAAAATGCAGCAGTAAACAGCACATGAAGAAAATGTCATAACACATGCCATTAATGGTCTGGATAACTAGACCTTGCATAATTAACAATGAAGGACATCTGCAGAGACAAGTCGTGTCAATACAAGTTATTGAAGCTCACCATTAGTTTCTGAAATGTAAGGCAGCCCATTCCACAACATAGCCAGTGTCCATAGTTCTCTAGAGCCCGTCTGTTAGAACAAAACTGCTTGCACCAACTAACACTAATTTGCAATGATAATCCCCCTTTTGACATATGCATTTCTTTCATCGCTTAGCTTCCAAAATGTAAAACAGCCCATTCCACAACATAACCAGTGTCCATGGTTCCCTGGAGACCTATTTACTTTTTTATTGTTCTTATATAGCGCCGAAACCCTGAGATGCCCAAGGTGCTTTTCTTGAAGGGTTACAGAGATATAAAATAAAAGTGCTAGATATGGGTAACACATGGGGCTAGATGGTGCATGAAGGTGGACAACCATGGAGACGGGCAACAAGGACAGAGATGGGTAACACATGAGATGAGAGGGTGCAGGGTGGGAGAACAGTGATGGGTAACGCAAGGGAGCAGAGTGTGGGTAACTCATGGGAGAAGAGGGTGCATGAAGGTGGGCAACCATGGAGACAGGGGCAACAAGGACAGAGATGGGTAACACATGGGAGGAGAGGGTGCATGCAGGTGGGCAACCATGGAAAGAGGGGCAACAAGAACAAAGATGGGTAACACATGGGAGGAGAGGGTGCATGCAGGTGGGCAACCATGGAAAGAGGGGCAACAAGAATAAAGATGGTAACACATGGGAGTAGAGGGTGCATGAAGGTGGCCAAACCAAAGGAATTAAGTGATCAAAAATATATGGTTGCACTCTTCCCTCCTACCCCCCTCGTCGTGATCACAACCTATAAATTGATATGCTGCCTTGCAGCATGCAAAATTAAGCTTCTTTACTGCCTTTAATTCCCCTTCAACAAGTAGCATTTGAAGGCCAACATTAGCATTCTATGAAGAGGTTCCTTCTTTTCTACTATAGATACAGGAGACTTTTTAACAGTAGCATGCAGGAAGGTCTACAGCCTGTAGTATTATTTCAGAGCTGTATGTAAAAGGTGCATGTAACCCAGAATAGACAAACTCACATTAGCTGACTCACAGAATGCAAAGGTGCTCGAGCATGGAGACCAATTTGAAGGAAGGACAAAAGGAGAAAGCCACACATACTATAGGATAAATAGTGGCTACAGATTAAAAGTCACCAGGAAGGTGTCTGTGTCCAAACAGAAATGAGAAGTGGGACATGGTTTACATATAGTGTTGCCATTACAGAGCAAAAGGAACAAGTGTCAGTGATGTGCAATATATCAATGCTCATTATTATAGTGGAAGCAATAATATAACCAGTGAAACCATGAGTGAGGCTTATTTGAATATCATACCCTGAGAAGGATATCACTCTGAAGGGCTGACAATTTTCAAAGGTGTAGAGACTGGCAATTTTCAGAGGTTGGGCAATACAAGATTACATTTGATGCCCAGGACCACACATTGGTTAAGGGGTGAAGCTGGGATGTATGCCAACTCTGCAATTTCTACATTTAACAACCTTGTTTTCCAGTTCTTACCATGAACTAAAATAATCTAATTTTATAAAACACACTTTGAAATCACAGAAATCACATTTACAAAACATGACAGTTAAAAAAAAAAATGTTATAGAAGGGTGTTATGCAAAATGGGAATGATTCTAGCTTCATTCTCTCCATCATCTAGGGAAGTATGTAGGTACCAGCATAAGTGATTTCAAATATTTAATCTGGGTTTGTCTTCTGTATTTTAAAGCTCTAAATACTTCCAAACACTGGCTTTGAAATAGTCATTTATAAACGTGCACAAAAAAGCAAACAGTTTTTTTTGGGTCAAATGAGCAGACATTAAAATATGCTTTCCTGAGGCCTGCAACATCTGATCCGCTCTGTTCCGTCTACCACCCCTTCCACTTAAATGGCCCCCATAAGAAGAAAGATCAAGTAATAGGCTAAAAAGGGACACCAGCCCATGAGAAGGCAAACCTCACAGAACAGTAATGTACGACCCATTCCATGATTAGACCTATTCCTGCATATGAACACATATCTCTGCAATGAGTGTTCAACACGCTGAGCTAACTTCTGAACTATCAATATGCATTACACATTTGGCTATTACACATGATCAACATAATACCCACAGGAATAAAGGAATGCTACAGAAAGAAGGAATGCAACAGGAGTTGTGCAGTAGTGAGCACACTGGCTATGTATACCACGGTGAACACAGACAGCATTACATGTTGACTTGATCAAGGCAGAACAACCAACGGGCAATAGATTTAGAGTCTCAGCAGCAGGCCATCAAATATCCTGATGTGTGCTGTTTAAGTCTGGTGACAAATAGAATTTTACTTATTTACATCATGCAGTCTTGTGGGGCCCCCTCCAAGTTGGGGGCCCGGGGCAAGTGCCCCTTTTGCCCTCCCATAAAAACATCTCTGCAGTGATGGGTAATACATGAAAAGAAAAGGGGCAGGAGGGGGAAACCAGGAAAGGTGAGCAACACATGGCACAAGAGGGTGCACAATGGTGGCCTTCTACAGCTCCTATACTTTTATTTTAAAAAGAAACCGTTTCGGAATGGTTTCAATTTAAAAGAAAAATGTAGGAAAAAGTTGAAAGCTTCACTTTCAGTGCACTGCACGTTCCCTTATAACAGTAGGTGCAAGTGTTTGGTGGTGTGTATTGTGTGTGGCAGTGGACGTGATAATGATGGGGTTTGTGGGGAGTGGGCGCAGGCCAGCAGGGAACATAGTTCCACTACTTATGCACTGTGAAGACATGGGAGGAGAGGGTGCAGCAGGGTGCAGGAGTGTGGCAGAATAATAAGTGTGTGTATTGTGTGGGAGTGGACGTGATAATGAAGGGGTTTGTGGGGAGTGGGTGCAGGCAGCAGGGAACATATTGTAACAAATGTGCATAGAAAGTAATAAGGGAAGCAGGACGTATGAAAAGTTAAGAGGAGCAGCAGTCATAGGCAAGAGAAAGGGTGAGAAAGTAGGGAAAGTTGCATGCTCACTTACCTTCAGCATTCACTGAAAAAACAAAGATGTAAATAGATGGGACCCAACCATTCTATATATACACTAGGGTCGGGGTGGGGCAGGGTGCTGCAGGGCATTTTCAAAAAATGCCCTTCTGTGGTTGGGGGAATTGGGATGGGCGGAGTGTGCAGCAATGATGCATGTATTTTCAAAAAATGCCCTTCTGTGGTTGGGGGAATTAGGATGGGCGGAGTGTGCATCAATGATGCATATAATATTCAAAAAATGCCCTTCAGTGGTGGGTGGGGGGCAGAGGAGGCGCAGTAGTGATCATTTTCAAAAAATGACTGATGCAGAGCGCTTGGGGGGGCGGGTGCCGCGCAGGGCAGCGCTGTATTTATTTAAACGTACCTTAGGACGCAGAGCGCTTGGGGGGGGGGGGGCGGGGGCCGCGCTGGGCAGTGCTGTATTTATTTAAACAAAACGTACCTTAGAATGCCTGGCAGGGCGCTTGGGGGGGAGGGGCGGGTGTCGCGCTGGGCAGCGCTGTATTATTTTAAACATACCCGAAACAGAAATCAACCGAAATCATTCCATCCTACCCGTCGAAAAATGCTTAGTGTTTGTCAGTTACTGCGCATGTGCACCAACACCACGCATGCGCAGTAGCAGCCTAAGCATTTTTCGACAGTGAGCAGATTTCGACGTTACACCGGCAGGGTCAGCCCCTCTGTTACATCCGCCTCACATCCCGCATCCGCTGTGACGTGAGGCGTAATAAAGAAGCCGTTTGCCGGGAGACAGCATTTCAGGAGTTACCAGCCCATGAGCATGACGTGCTTTCTTTGAGCTGCGCAGCGCGATCAAAGGCCTACAATGCCAGGCCTGCATCCACGCCGATACCTGCTTGCAGGTAACTTTACACTGGCGACGAGGAAGCGAAATTAACTCATGCGCACTACCATCAATGCATATTTCTCTCTGAAAGGATTTCAGCAACACAAACAATATCTGGACTCACGTGCAATCGTGCGATGTCACGTGTGACAGGAACTGCCAGCCTTCACAACTACACCCTACTCAGGACACAGTGGGACCAGTGAAACCACATAAGCACAGCCCATCAAGGGTGCACATCACTGCACAACAGCAAGACGCCAGGTGAGAAGGAGTGGCTCCAACCACTCAAACACACAACGCACTGCTGATGACCAGAAAGAGCATACAACAACATGGCCACAGGGCTGTCAACCCCAAGGCCCGGCACACCAGGGAGACTAGCAGCGTCACTGACGCCACTGGCCCCAACACACCGAAACCATGGGGGTGCCTCACGCTTGGTGGTGAATGGTGACAATTCCTCAACAGATGATTCCGGAAACGAGCATGAAGAAGCGTCAACAGCAGTTAAAGCGGGACAGACAAGGGGGGAAAAGGCAAGATTCACCTCATCTCAGCACTGGAGCAAGGGGGAACATATCGAAGAAGAAGAAGAGAATACCCAAGTGTCTCGTCAACATGCAAGGCCAGGAAACGATGATGACGATCGACACTGGAGCGTCAGTGACCGTGATGCCGGCTGGAACAGGCTACATCCCCAGCCTGAAATCAAACACACAGAGACCCTTCTATTTGCATATGGCAGCAAATAGCCACTGCTGGTGGTGGCATATTTCCCAACTACACTAAGCAAATGAGAAAAGGAAATCCCATCAAAAACGTATGTAAGTAGATGCAGGCATTCAGTGCCTGCTCAGTTGGGAGTTAAGGAAATAGGACTCATAAAATCATAAAAATTATATGTGACATCACTGACTCCACAGACATCACCAACCTGCTCGCAAAACACCATGGCATTCTCCAAGGCATAGGATGTCAGAAAGGAAAGTTGATCAAACTACATATTGGGCCTACAGTTCAGCCATGAGCGGTACGACACAGAAGAATCCCGCTCCACATGCGGGACCTAGTGGCGAAAGAACTGCAGGAACTAGAGAAGGCTGCCACCATCAAACCAGTGTCCGGCCCAAAACCATGGGTGTCCCCGATGGTTGTCACAAATAAACTCAAACAACCAGCAAAAGTGCGAATCGGCATAGACATGCACCTGCCCAACGCGGCCATGAAAAGAGAACGGCACATCACACTGACTCTAGATGAAATAATAACAGACCTCGCAGGCTCTTGAGTTTTCACAAAACTGATTCTCAATTCTGGCTACACAACCAGCTTAAACTACACCGTGATTCACGATACATCACAACCTTCTCAACTCATTTGGGCCTGTGACGATATGGGATACATTACTCACTGTAATCGCATTTCTGATGCTTGTATCTGCTTAGATTCACATGCTGCGCATAGGCCGACATCTAGTGGAAGCTGCAGAGTATTACAGTTTGTTTTTTGAAACTCGAAAAGGGGTGTCAAACTAGGGCGTGCCAATAATACTATCCCTAGTGTGACGTCCACTGTACCCATGAGCCCTCACGCGTGTAGGACCCTCAGATTGTATTTTTTCTGACATGAGCTAGCATGTGGAGTAGCGTGAGTACAGAGTATCCAAGCAGATAGATAGATAAGACTACAAGCATCCATGCACCTTCTCTGAGGGGAGAAAGGGCGGGCGCATGTGAATCTAAGCAGATACAAGCATCAGAAATACGATTACGGTGAGTAATGTATCCCTTCTGTGGCTTGTGGAATCTGCTTAGATTACATGCTGTCCATAGATTAGCGAGCAGTGTTAGAAGAAGGAGGTGGGATGTGAGAAGGGTCATGAGCAAACAGGTGTCTTAGAACCGCTTGTCCCACTTGAGTATCTGTCTTGGAATGAGTGTCAATGCAGTAGTGCTGAGTAAAAGTGTGAATAGAGCTCCAAGTATCTGCTTTGCAAATGGTGTCAAGGGGTACATTTGCAATGAAAGCCAGAGTGGCCCCAGTAACTCTTGTAGAGTGGGCCCTTGGCGTAAAAGGCAGTGTCTTTTCTGAAAGGGAGTAACGCAGCTGGATACATTCGACTATCCATTTAGAGATGGCACCTTTTAGAGACGCGATCTCCTTCTCTGCCTGTAGCTACGGAGATGAACAGTTGATCTGTTTTTCTTAGCGGTCTGGTCTTGTCTACATAGTAGAGGACCGCTCTTCTCACATCTAGAGTGTGTAGTTTCACCTCAGCAGAGCTCTTGGGTTCTTGGAAGAATGCCGGTAGCTCAATGGACTGGTTAACATGAAATTTTGAAATAAACTTAGGTGAGAATCTAGGGTGAGGTTTGTAGAACCATCTTATCCTTATGTACAGTAAAACGATCCTGCACTGACAGAGCCTGAATTTCACGGACCCTTCTTATGGATGTAATGGCTACTAAGAAGGCAGTCTTATAAGTCAGGTGTTTGAGACTAGCTTTATGCATGGGTTCAAAGGGGGGGGGGCCCATGAGTTTAGCAAGCACCACATTAAGGTCCCATCCTGGTGGTGGGTTAGAAATTGGAGGGTGGAGTCTCTTCAACCCTTCCATAAAGGCTTTAACAACTGGCATTTTCCACCATGACACCTTGTTATGGGAGGTGGTGTAGGCTGACAACGCCGTCAGGTGTACCTTGAATGAATTAAATAGCAACCCTGCGTCAAGCAGGTGGCGCATGTAGGTGACAATATTGGAATGAGTGCAATCAATCGGGTTGATTTGCTTATTCTGGCACCAAATAACAAATCGTTTCCATTTATCAAAATAACAGTGCCTTGTGTTAGGTTTTCTTGATTTTTTTAGAAATAGCCATACATCTTTGAGGTAAATTGAGATGGCCGAACTCTGACTTCAGGAGCCATGCTGCCAAGTTCATCGAGTTGGGTTGAGGATGCACTGTTTGTCCTTCGTGTTGGGAGAGTAGGGTTTACCAGCACAGGAGTCTGATGGGGTCGCACACCGCCAGTTTGCGCAGGTGTGGGAACCACGATTGTCCCGCCCACATAGGAGCAACTAGGATGAGCGTCATCGATTCCCTGTGTATCTTGTTGACCACCTTCTTCATCAGAGGGGTTGGTGGAAAAGCCTAGGCAAATATCCCCAACCAGTTCATCCATAGAGCGTCCCCCTTGGAGCCTGACTGGGGGAACCTGGAGGCAAATTCTGGGCATTGTCTGTTTTCGCTTGTGGCGAATAGGTCTATAGTGGGGAAACCCCACTGAGAAAAGAGATCTCCTACGACTTTTTCATGTAGACGCCATTCGTGTTCTTCTGGAAGGGGATCTCTGCTCAAAGCGTCTGCTAGTGAATTGCGATCCCCTGGAACATGTTGGAGACGACAGGTAAATGTTCTGTTGCCCATATCCACATTTTCTGGGCAAGCCTGGAAAGATTTGGCGAACGAGTGCCCCCCTGTTTGTTAATGTAAAACATTGCCGTTGTGCTGTCTGTCAGGATCTGCACTGACAGGTTGGATAGGTGGGGTTCGAACTCTCGAAGCGCTCTGAAGACTGCCAAGAGTTCTAGCAGGTTGATGTGATTCTGGGCCACTGTGTGAGACCAGAGGCCCTGAGCTGTGTGGTGAAGGAGATGTGCTCCCCACCCTGACAGGGACGTGTCGGTTGTGACCACGGCCTGTATCTCCGGATCGTAAAAGGGTTTCCCCTTTGAAAGATTCTCTCTTGTCCACGAGTGAAGACTTTGTACTAGCGTTGGCGAAACGACCACTATATCGTCCCACTGACCACTTGCCTGAGACCACTGTTTCTCCAACCACTCCTGCATGGGACGCATGCGCAGGCGCGCGTGGGGGACCAGGTAAATGCAAGATGCCATCATGCCTAGTAAACACATTGCTTTGCGCGCCCTTATCTGGCGACCGGACTGATATTGAGGAATTTGCAGCAACAGATTCCGAATTCTTTCCTCTGATGGAAAGACCAACCCATCTTTAGTGTTTAGGACAGCTCCTAGGCACTGTTTTGAGGTGCTTGGCACCAGGCTTGACTTTTTCTCGTTGATTGAGAAGCCTAATTGGAAGAGGAGGTCGATCGTTCTTTGAATGTTGGATCTGCAAATTCTGGGGGTTTCCCCTGTAATGAGCCAGTTGTCCAGGTAAGGGTACACTGGGATTGACTCCCTGCGCAGGTGCGCAGCCACCACCGCCAATACCTTGGTGAATACCCTTGCAGCTGAGGCTATACCGAAGGGCAGCACCTTGAAATGGTAGTGCTGGCTGTCTACCTTGAAGTGCAATAATCTTCTGTGCGCTGGGAACATGGAAATATGAAAATAAGCATCTTTCATGTCCAATGTTGCCATGTAATCTCCTTTTCTTAGCAGGGGGATTACTTCTGGAGTGTAGTCATGCAAAATTTTTGATGCTTCACATATTTGTTTGCAGGGCGTAAGTCCTTGTCCTGGGCGCATTGTTAGATCTTTTTTTGGCACAAGGAAGTAGGTTGAATAAATACCCTTGTTTACCTGGTTGCCCGGGACGAGTTATATCGCGTCCTTTGCAAGAAGAATGACGATTTCCTCGAGGAGCATTCTTTGGTGCTCCAAGGAGTGTATCTTCTGTCTTGGAGGATGGTCGCGGGGGCGTTGCAATAGTTCGATACAGTATCCCGCAGACACTGTGGACAGCACCCATCTGTCCGAAGTGATCCCTTCCCATGTGTGGGTGAAGCTGGAAATGCGCCCCCCCCTACTGGGGATGCATGGGAAGGGACCCGGATCGGAGCGTCACTGTTTGTTGGGAGGCGTAGCGCCTCTGCCTGTGCTGCCTCTCCCTCTACTACGGCCCCCTTTTTTTTTTTTTACCACTCTCCATACCTTTTTTTTTTTTTTTCACTTTGTATTTATTAAGCTTTTCAAGATCAACATTTACATCAGTAAACATCTGACGAAAATCGAAGAACTTTCCCAACCGACAAGACATTTAATACCCCTTTCTCCCCTGCCCCCCCCCCACCCAATCCTCCCAATACTCCCTCCCCCCCCCAAACAATGAGCTACACAGGATTCAACAAGTAAAAAAGAAACAAAACGTGCACGAGAGTTAGAGCAAAGGTATTAAACCAGGTAAGACTTTTCTACAACCCATCTCTAGCGGCAAGGTCCTAGGAAGACACTAAAATTCAGGTGACACATTTAAATACTAGCCACCCCCTGCCAACTCCGAGCCCCATTCAGAGCCCGAGATTTTAGAGCTTCAAGGCTTCACAGTCCGCATTTAACAGCACAATCGTCCATTCCTGTAAGAAGACATGAGAAACTTGCGGCTATTGCCAATGATCGCATAAGTAAAAATTGCCAGGAGTTTATTAAACCATTCTGCTTTCGTTGGGGCCTGAGGACTTTTCCATTTCTGGGCTAGGGACATTCTCCCAGCTCTCAACATCGCTCCCGTCACCCTAGAGAAAGGCAACTCCTCACACTCGGGCTTGTGAGTACCCAAAAGGATCTCCATGGGGTGAAGGGAAGGGCACGTTCCCGAGATGCCCTTAATCCAGTTTAGCAACTCCGCCTAGTAGACCTGAATAACCGGACACTCCCACCACATGTGGAACCATGTTCCTCTGCTAGCACAAGCCCTGGGACACATAGGGGACACACTAGGAAACATTTTGGACAAAGTGACGGGGGGTCGGTGCCAAGAATGGAGAATCTTAAAATTATGCTCCATGGCTGCGGTATACAGCCTCCCCCCAAAAGTTGCCCTAAGAACAGACTCCCATGCGTGATCATCAAGTGCCACACCCATCCTCTCCTCCCATGCACATTTAAACGCTTGCCTGCCCTCTAAATTAGTTGAAACCAGCACGCTGTAAATTTTGGAAAGAGACCCCTTCCTGGACTTGGCCTCCACAAAAACTTTTTCAAAGGGAGTCAGAGGACGGGAAAGGGGAGCCACCCAATCTGCCTGGGTAAGAATGCCCTTAAGCCGCAGATAGTCAAAGATAATTGGGTAAATTCAATAAAACCCCCCTGGTTAAACAGTTGTGCAGCCCTCTCCATCCCCTGGTCTGACCACGACTGCGTCTCACAAAAACCTCTGGTCCCCAAATTGAGCGGAGGACCCCAAAAGGAAGACAGGGGGGAGGGCGATGAAGAGAGTAGCTTGTTGTCCGTATTCGGCTTCCATAGTGCCCAAAGAACCAAAAGGATTGGATGGGATTTAGCAAACGCTGGTAAGGAACACGGAGAGGCCCAGAGCAAGTCATGGCCTTATATGGATGGACCTGTACATCCTCAACCTACGTCCAATACGTCCTAAGGTCATCCCTTAGATGCTCTAGCATCACCCGTAGCTGAGCTGCTTTGTAATACAGTTTAAAGTCTGGTAGGCTGAACCCTCCGAGCGCCTTTGGAAGGGACAAAGTATTGAATTTCACTCTGGCCCTCTTGCCACCCCACACAAGACGAAGAAGACGAAATCGAATAGACGTGAAGGAGGAGTCCGGAATGATACAGGGAAGAGAGGAGAAGGGATAAAGAAGCCGGGGAAGTACATTTATTTTCACAGAGACCATATGCCCGAACCAGAAAGTGTGAGAGGAGCCCATTTAACCAAATCGTCATAAATCTTGGCCTGCAGGGGAAGGAAATTTTACTCGTAAATCTTACCCAGATCCCTAGGTATATTGGTACCCAGATACCTAGAACTAACGCTTTCTACCCTCATCCCGAACACCTCTGTTCTGCCACTAATCTCTTGGTCCAGCTTACTCATGGACATAATGCAGGATTTCGACACATTAATTTTAAGCCCGGAGAACGCCCCAAAACCACGAATTAGCTCTAACAACTGTGGGAGGGAGTCGTAAATCCCAGACAGATACACCAGGATGTCATCTGCGAAGAGAGACAGTTTAAATTTACAATCCCCACACCGTACCCCCGACACTTCTTCGTCGTTTCTAATTGTGATGGCAAAAGGCTCCATAGCCAGAGCATACAAAAGGGGGGAAGAGGGCATCCCTGGCGAGTTCCTCTAGAAAGCGAAAAGCCCGGAGAAGTACAACCGTTAACTAGTACCCGCGCGGATGGACCATTATACAGGGCTGAAGCCCACCCACAAAATCTGCCATCAAAACCCATCTTGCGGAGCACTTTCCCCATATATAGCCACTCCACACGGTCAAAGGCCTTTTCAGAGTCCAGCGAGAGGAGGTAAGCCTCTGACGCCCGCTTGGACACCTCATACATCAGACCCAACAATTTCCTGATATTGTCCGAACCCTGACGTCCGGGGACAAAGCCTACCTGATCTCCGTGGACCAAAGAGGGGAGAAATTTAGACAGTCTATTCGCTAGGAGTTTGGCTAATATTTTAACATTGATATTTAGAAGTGAGATGGGCCTATAGGATTGACGGAGCAAAGGGCCCTTCCCTTCATTTGGGATAACCACAATAAGAGCTGACATCATGGAAGGGGGGAGGCAACCAGTGTCAAATGCGCTATTATACACCTTAGCTAAAAAAGGAGCCAACGTGGATCGAAATGTTTTGAAGAATCGGACAGTGAACGCATCATCCCCTGGAGCAGTACTACTCTTCAAAGAAGAAATAGCATCAGTCACTTCCTGGGGGGAGATGGGAAGCTCCACAGAGGCAGAACTCTCTCTCGAGCAAGACAAGGCATTGGGAGAGAATCAAAGAACCGGTCCACTTCAGATCCATCCCCAGTATATTCAGAGGTATAAAGGTTTTCGTAATATAGTTTAAACTGTTCCGCTATTTGGTTGTCGCCTAGCAGTTTTTCACCCGCCTGACCAGCAATAAAATTAACTCGCCTACTTTTACGAAGTTGCCTCAGCCTCCAGGCCAGAATCTTGTCCGCCTTCTCCCCTTTCTCTATATAGCGCTGCTTCAGAAACGCAAGCTTTTTCTCCGTCTGACCAACAAGGAGGGCGGACAACTTCGCCCTAAGATTTTGGAGTTTCTCGCGCACGGCCCCCTCTTTTGACCTCTGGCGAAACCCTGGGTAGCTTGTTGGTTGCCGCCCCATGATGATCCTTGATTTTGAGAGTAATGGGAACCTCTCTGAGAGTTTTGGCAGCGAGAGTGACAAATTATTATTTCCCCACTGGTTTGTGGGTTTATTAGTTAGTTGGCCAAGGGACTTTAAGGAGTCATATTCGTCCTTGGCCGTCTTTAGCGCTTCCTCCACTGCTTTCCCAAACAGGAGGTCTGGTTCCACCAGCATGTCAATGAGGGTGGCTTGCGTCTCGGGTTTAAACCCTGATTGCCTCAGCCAGGCGTGTCTTTTAATTACTGCGCTCTCTGCTATGAGCCTTCCTGCATTGTCCACTGCATCGAAGTTAGCCTTGAGAATGCATTCGGACACTGATCTTCCTTCTGACGCAATCTTGTCCAAGTGAGTCTTTAGAGGCTCTGGTGCGGAGGCAATGAGGGCAGCTACCTGTTCCCATTGGTGGCAGTTGTAGCTTGCTAGCAGAGTGGTGGTGTTAGCAATGCGTGCTTGGTATGCGGAGGTGGACGCTACCTTCCTTCCTAACCCATATATTCTTTTGCTCTCCTTGTCCGGGGGAGCTTCTGATGATGCTAACGGTGTTCCTGCCCTTTTCCTGGTGGTTGTGACCACTAATGAGTCGGGCTTTAGCTGACCCCTTATGTAAAGTGGGTCGGAGGGAGCGGCCCTGAATAACTTTTCTATCCAAGGGTTAACTGCCCAGGTAAGATTAGGGTTGAGCAGAGAAGGATCGATTCTATGTTGGATAGACTTTAGAATCGGGATGGCCTGGGCAATGGATCTCTTGTCTCCTAAAATCTGCTATGCAAAATCCCTCTCTTCTGGGGCCCCCTGAGTATCAATTTGAAAATGGGATGTTATTGGGAAAGTATATGGTTCAACTTTATTGGAGATGTTTCAGAATTGGGCAATGGAAAACGCACTAATGGATCCCTTTCAATCGGGCTTTGTAAGGAATCTAGGAACCTTGGCCAATATATTGTTGATAAACATCCTGAAAAGCAGAACGAAAGAAGGGAAACCGGGCATATATATGGCCTTCATTGACCTGGTTCAAGCCTTTGACCAGGTCAATAGGGAGCGCCTCTGGAAAAAACTGGAAACCAAAAACTGCCCTGGTAACATACTGGAGCAAATTCAAGCACTCTACACAGAGACGTCTTTAACTATCCGTTTGAATCAACAAGGCACCCTGTCAACCCCTATTGAAACAGCAAGAGGGGTGAAGCAGGGCTGCCCAATGGCCCCCACGTTATTCAACGCATATTTGTGGGATTTCAAAGATTCTGAACTTGACCTTAGATCTTATCCTCCAAAAATGGGTGGGGCTACAGTGTCTCGTCTACTGTATGCGGACAATCTAATTTTATTGGATCAAACGCTGATAGGATTACAAAGACAACTGGACAATCTGAGCAGATACATTGGAGAAAACGACTTAGAACTTAATAAAAGCAAGACAAAAATCATGACGCTACAAAAAACTACTACTCCTAACATTTCGTTTACTTGGAAGCTGGAAGACGAAAAGATTGAGACGGTATTAGAGTTCAAATACCTGGGAGTGATCTTGAGCAATAACCAAACTGAAACAAGTATGCAGCTCTATCTTTGGGAAAGAATGAAGAACCTAACATCCCAAGCTAAGATCCTTGAAAGGAAATTCTGCCGGTATTCACTCAAACCGATTTATAGAATTTTATCGATCTAAAGTGATCCCATCCGTAACATACAGGGCAGAGGCCTTCCTCAACATCCCGGGAACTTTATGGATAAAGCTGGAAAGTCATTTCTGGAGACAGATATTGAACCTTCCTCCTTCTACGCCGATGCCTTTAATAAGAAGGGAATTATGTATTCTGTCCCTACAAAGCATTGTATCAAGGAGCGAACGGATGATATACAGAAAAGTGATTATTCCGGAGCGGTCTAACATCTTTGATATCATCCATAAAGAAGTTTTTACAACAAACTCCAATACCTTAAAGAGCTGGCGCCAGAAAATAACATCTCAACTAGAAGAAATTGGAACCACAGAAGAAGAGCTAATAACCAATCCCATGAAAGCAATAACAAGACTAGAAACTTTAGATTGGATAAAGACTCAGGACACAGCTGATTTATCATATAAATCAGCGGCGCATGTGATACCGATTAATAGAAAGCTGAACGAGATCAGACCCTATCTGAAAATCTTTCCAAACAGACAACACCGGCAAACATTCATGAGGGCTCGTCTCAACATTTTGCCAACTAATGAGATAAGATTTATCAGAGGAATATCATCAAACCAATCATCAGTCCAACAACTGCCGTTTCTGCCAGGATAAAGTGTTTAAAGAAACACTAAGACATCTACTCTTGAACTGCACGGGCTTGACCGAACTAAGAACCACACACATGTTCATTTATTTGAAGGATTTTCCATCTACGAAGAAAAAGAATGGTGGAAACGCTTAATGGAGCGGGAACGCACAAAGGAAATAATCGCAGGGTCGCAATTTTTACAACATATTGACTTTGGAAAGCCCTAAACCAGAAAGAAGATGAATTTAAAACGAACTAAATAAGGATGAATGGAGGAGCAAGACTAAGGAACGGATTCAAATAATTTGTAAAAGAAAATGTGTAAACATTTTTTAAATAAAAAAAAAATGGGCTGCAGCCTTGGCCAAAACCTAGTTGAGCAAGGGCTGGTTGTCAACAGGTGAGTCATTCACTGGTGGGTCCTTGGGAATAGGGGAGTCAAGACTATAGGTCTCTGCCTCGTCTTCCTCCTCCTCTTCCTGGTCCTCATCGTCTCCATAATAATCGACCCCGGTCTGGTCGTCTAGTATTTGTATTTCTGGATTCTCGCCATACTGCTGGTAGGGTTCAACATAGAGAGGGTCTGAAATCAGGCCCTGAACTGGAGTCTCAGAGCGGAGTCTCTTAGTAGGAGGTGGAGGGTCTTTGGATCCCGAAGGGGTAGAGGGTGTAGGGGAATAGATAATGAAGTAATTTGGGTCTTTCTCGTAGAAATCTGCAAGAGAAGCCATCCTCCTCATTACCCTGTCCATGTTCTCAGAATTCCATTCCCTGGAGCTGGGGATAACCCTTCCCTGCTGTGGTTCCTCCTCTAATCCCATATCCTGGGGGGTGGGAGGGCCAATCTTTGGCCTAGTGACAGCATCCTGGGCCTTGGACTTTTGAGGGTGCTTCTCCTTCTGAACCTGTTGTGCAGAGGCTGTTTTCTGTTGATTATCCCCCTTCCCATGTGTAGAGGAATGCTTTCTTTACCCCTTGGATTTTTCGGAATCTTTCAACGCCTGGTGTCGAAATTCGGAGGAGGGATTACGAGCCTCTAGAGTCTTAGAAGGGGCACGGTGAGTCTCGGGCGTAGATGTCGAAAGAAGAGCTTTTGACCGTGCTGCCTGGGGGTAGAGGTTGGAATCGTCATCTGACGACCCTACCTCTGTGAGTTTAGGTAATGTGGCACTCTTAGCAATCGTAGACTGTTGCTGTGTGTCATGAGGCGACCGGGAACGCCCAGAGGACACCGATTCTGCGGACCACTCTGTCCGTACCTTTTTCTGCCGATCGCTCGACACGTGTGTCGAGTCTCGGGTGGGGTTAGTGTGTTTAGATGAAGATGTATATGTAGCGCTCTTACCGCCGGGTGTTGTCCCCATAACTGACCCGCCGGACAGTGCTCCGAGGTCGGGAGCTCACGCTTGGGTGTCTGCCGACACCCCTGTGCCCTCGCTGTCCACTACGGCGGCGTTGCTGCCATCACTGAAGGAACCCACAGCTTCCATGGCCTCGAGTTGCCTGGCGTAGTGGGCCCAACGTTTGGTCGAGCGGTCCTTAAGTGTCTTGGCTTTGAAGAGCCTACAAGCTCTACAATTCGCCTCTGGGTGGTCCCTTGGAAGACACAGGTTACTGGAATTATGCTCATCTACCCAGGGGAACTTAAGGTTGCACTTGGGGCAGAATTTAAAAGGAGTACTCTTCATATGTTAATACCTGGCAGCGGGCGGCTATATGTAGGAAAAAGAGTGTGTATGAGTATGTCCACCCTCCACTCTCAATACTTGCAGGAGCCCGAGGCCAGAGGCCTTCCGAGGCCCGGGCCGAGGCCAGAGACCTTCGAGGCCCAAAGTCCGTTGTGTAGTCTCAACAGCTGTTCGTCCTTGTACTCAGGTACCGGCGTCGGTCTTCGTCGAACTTCGACGTGGGGTTTGAGAACGGTGAATTTTTGATAATGTTATGAAAAATGGCTAAAAGCCAGGGAATTCCGCAACTATGCTTCCGACCATTATGGCGGAAAAAAACAATCTGAGGGTCCTACACGCGTGAGGGATCATGGGTACAGTGGACGTCGCACTAGGGATAGTATTACTGGCACGCCCTAGTTCGACGCCCCTTTTCGAGTTTCAAAAAACAAACTGTAATACTCCGCAGCTTCCACTAGATGTCGGCCTATACACAGCATGTGATCTAAGTAGATTCCACAAGCCTCAGAAAAGAGGCTACGTTTCGGAATATCGTCCGCTGCAGCGGTGTTCCAACAAGCCATCCAAGAAGTAATCCAAGGAATTCCTAGAGTACTGAACATCAGCGATGGCATCTCCTCGTCCATGCCAGTGACTGAGAGGAACACATACGCAGATTAGAAATTGTACTCGACAGACTGGAGACGGCTGGACTCACAATCAACTGTGACAAATGCAAATTCCTAAAGGAGGAAATAAAGTTCTTGGGATACATTTTCAACAACAATGGCATATCTGCCGACCCCCTCAAGGTGGCAGATATAAAAGGGCCTTCTCCAACCACGACGCCCACAGAAGTGCAAAGTTTTCTAGGCATGGCCACGTACTGTGGCAGGTTTATCCCCAACCTTGCAACCATGTCGGAATCTTTGAGCGAACAGACCAAAACAAACACTAAATGGGACTGGATCCCAGAATCCCAGGAGGCATTCGAATGAATCAAAACATCATTGTCATTCAACACGACCATGGCAAACTACGACACAACCCTACCAACCGAACTACACGTGGACGCAAGTGCCGTCGGACTGGGAGCGATTTTGGTCCAACAATCACGCACAGGCGAGACAAAACCAATTGCATATGCCTCCAGTGCTCTCACGCCCACCGAACAAAAGTACTTGAATATAGAAAAGGAGGCAATTGCGGATCTATGGGGCTGTAGACATTTTCCCATCTATCTATATGGGTGGAAGTTCAAAGCCTACACCGACCATAAAGCTTTGAATCCCATATTCACAGGACCGTCATCACACCCACCAGCCAGAATAGGGAATTGGTTGTTACACTTCCAACAGAATGAGTTTGAACGTATCCTGCCAAAATTACAAATGCCTGTGCCCAAATGCACACCATACTACAATCCGGCTGGCTCTTCTCTTCAGCTATCACAATACATCCACTAATTGAGTATTGTGTCACTGTATACATCTTGCCCGTACGTGCGATCAGCTGCTGCCCATCATTGTCACAGCCAGCTCGCTTTTGCATTCCAGACATTGCTACCCATGTGCCCCCACCCATGTGCCACACGATAAACTGCGAATATGACTTGCGTGTTCCCATGCCTCCTGCCTATATGCTGAATTTTGAATATTGATATGCACTGCCCTTAGCCCATACACTGAGCATTGATCCTGATTTGCATTATCTATACCACCAGCTTTACGCTGATTATTGATCTTGATATGCATTGCCTGTGCAAATACGCTGTATTTTGAATACTGTTATGCACTGCCCTTAGCCCATTCGCTGAGCATTGATCCTGATTTGCATTATCTATACCACCAGCTTTACGCTGATTATTGATCTTGATATGCATTGCCTGTGCAGATACGCTGTACTTTGAATATTGTTATGCACTGCCCTTAGCCCATTCGCTGAGCATTGATCCTGATTTGCATTATTTGTACCCCCAGCCTTACGCTGATTATTGATCTTGTTATGCATTGCCTGTGCAAATACGCTGTATTTTGAATACTGTTATGCACTGCCCTTAGCCCATTCGCTGAGCATTGATCCTGATTTGCATTATCTATACCACCAGCTTTACGCTGATTATTGATCTTGATATGCATTGCCTGTGCAGATACACTGTACTTTGAATATTGTTATGCACTGCCCTTAGCCCATACGCTGAGCATTGATCTTGATTTGCATTATTTGTACCCCCAGCCTTACGCTGATTATTGATCTTGATATGCATTGCCTGTGCAAATACGCTGAGTTTTGAATATTGTTGAGCATGGCCCCTAGCCTACATGCTGAATTTTGAATCTAATATGCACTTCCTCTGATTGTTATACACACCAGCAGATGCCCTTGCGCCAATTGAGCACAGCCCTGCCCACTATACTGTTACCCTGTGCCAACAGATTACACACTGTAGTGTGATATGCACTGCCTGTGAGTGCTATATACGCATGCTGTTGCACTAATGTCCCCTGAAGTGTGATATATGTTTGTAGACTAACATGGCCACCTCAAACATCTCAGCCGGGCCACGACTCTGCCTAGTCTCAGATCATCCCGATCCATACCACCACACACTTCAGTCTCCCTAGCCTTCCAGCCGACCTGCCTCCCACCTGCAGCTCTCAACCACCACCTCCACATAACACTCCATAAGAACAACACCAATACCATAAACAAGCACTGTCTGGGACCCCTTGCAAACCCTGACCAGCTGGACTAATGCCCTAAAACAAGTACCAGCTGCCGCCTCCAGAAATAATCGAAATATTGTGGCCAATAACATACTGCCGTTAATGCAACCTTCCTAGCAACCCAACTCAAGGATAATCCTGATCCAACTATTTATTTATTTGAATGTGTAAAGAGCACTACAGCCGAAGGGCATCGAGGTGCTGTTAAGGTAAGTGTCTTAGTTACAGATAGGAGGCTTTGCTCATGGTTACAGAGAGCGAAAGCCTAATAGGGTGCAGTGATGCAAGTACATAGGTGATTGTGTTTTCATAAATAATACATTAGAGGAGCGGGTTACAAAGCATGGGTAAAGGTAGCTTACAGTGTTCAAAGGAAACAGATCCCGTCGGGTCGAGTTTATACAAACAATAGTGTTTTGACAGCTTTCCTAAAGGCTGTGTGCGAGTCAATGCTTCTCAGGTGTGGTGGAAGGGTGTTCCAGTGAGTCGCGGCAATGACCCAGAAGCTAGATCCTCCTGCGCGAGTCCTCAGGGTCTTAGGAATGGTGATACGGTTTGTGTTTGCGGTTCTTGTGGGTCTGTCTGTGGACGGTTTGGCAATTCTCTGTGAAAGGTAAAGGGGGCGGTGTTATGGAGACATTTGTGGGTGAGGGCGAGGGTTTTGAAAATGATACGTTCCTTGATGGGGAGCCAGTGGACCAGTTTCCTGGTTGCAGAGATGTGGTTTCTTTTTGGATATGCTGGTGGCCGCCCTAAGTGCATTGTTTTGGATAGTCTGGAGTTTTCTGATGTTTATTGCAGAAGTACCTGCCAGGAGGGCATTGCAGTAATCGAGCCAAGACCCGATTATTGCTCTAGCTATGGTGAGGCAGTTCTGCTCTGTCAGAAAAGGTCTAGCTACAGTGAGTAGTTTAGAGTGGTAGGCCGCAGCAAATGCTATGGCGTTAACCTGTCTGACCATTAAAAGGTTAGAGTCTAAGTAGACCCACAAGGTTTTTGCCGCCTGTGAGACAGGGTTCAAAGTATTATCAATCGAGAAAGATCTGTACTTTCCATCGAGTTTCTTTAGGGTTCCTGGTGAGCCAATAAGTAGAAGTTTGTTTTTTTCACCGTTGAGGCACAACCAGTTTTCTGCCATCCACGTTTGAATTGTGGCGTAAATGGAGTTTAGAGTTTCCCTGTCGGTCTCATAGTCACCAGTCAGGGGGATGAGGACCTGTGTGTCATCAACATAATTTGCCTATGTGATGCCTAGTGCGTCCAGGAAGTTGAATAGTGGCCTCATGAACAAGTTGTAAAGGGTGGGTGAAATGCAAATTCCTTGTGGAACTCCGCATTTGATCAGATTAGGGCTGGCACAAGCTTGGTCAGAGAAAACTTTCATAACTCTTGGAGAAAGTATGTGATCCTGGCTGTGGCATTAGGTGAAAGATTGGCAGCGGAGGAGTGGTGGTGGCATAGCGTATCATGGTCCACAAGTCAAAAGCTGCGGATAAGTCGAGGAGCAGAAGGTCGGCCGGTTTGCCTGCGTCCCTGAAATCATGAATCTGGTTTTTGAGGTCCAATAGTGCAGTTTCGGTCCCATGGCCAGGACGGAAGCCAGACTGCTGGAGACCAAGAAGGTTATTCACCTCTAGGAATTTGTGGACCTGCAGGTAAGCTGCTTTGTCGAGGATGTTCCATAGAAAAGGGGCCGTGGTTATGAGTCTGTCATTGCCTGGGATGGTTGGATCGAGCGCAGGTTTCTTTGAGAAGTGGTCATACCCAGGCTTCTTTGAGGCAGGCAGGAACATGGCCTGACGTCAAGGAGGCATTGATAAAGGCTGCGATAAAGGGTGCAAGGTGGAACCACGTTCTTTGATAAGCTTAGCTGGACAGGCGTCCCCTTTACAGTTTGAGGGTTTGATAGATTTAAGGAGAGCGATCACTTCCACTTCGTTCATTTCCTTGAATGAAAAGGAGGGAGCATCACAGGAGGTATTACAGTGAAGGTTAGATATTTGTTGTTTTAGGGCCCGTTGGTGTTCGAAGATTTTGTTTTGAAGGATGTTCAGCTTGTCCAGCATGGCACCCTGGATACTGTTACACCAATCCTCATCTTTAGTGAGGGTTGGCGGGATGGGAGCTGGCGTTTCCAGCTCTCTGAAAATGGCAAAGATCTTTTTAGAGCCTGACTTAGCGTTTGCTATCCTAGTGTTGAACGAGTTGGACTTGCCTTTAATAATGGCAGCTTTGTAGTCTTTTGAGATGGTCTTGAATGCTAATTTGGCTGAGTCACTCGGCTTGTCTAACCAGGTTGAATGTGCTGTTCTTTTCCTGGCGTGCAAGTCAAGAAGCTCGGAGGAAAACCACACATTTATGTTTTTGGTGTGCTTGGCTTTCCTACGGGTGAGGGGGGGCTATGGCGTCAACCGCTTGAGTGATGGAGTTGTAGGCGGAGGGCAGGGTGTCTGGGTCATTGGAGAAGGGAGGCTTGAGGGCATGCACAAGGAGGTGGGGTAGGAGCCTTTCCTTGGTGAGCTGCCGGGAGCTTCTGGTGAGGGCAGGTGGGAGTGGAGTCATGTGTGTGGAAGGCCCCTTGGCTAGGTTAAGTTCGAAACGGATGGAGTGGTGATCTGACCGGGAAATGGGTGAGATGGAAGTGATAGATGGAGGGCAGTTGTGGTGGGTGACCCAGTCAAGGGTGCCTCCTTTGATGTGGGTGGGCTCCATCACGGCTTGTTGGAAGCCTAAGGTGGAAAGAGCTTTGTTGAGGGAGGCTGCATGGGAGTCGGCAGGGTCGTTCAGGACAATAGCTTTGGTGGTTTTCTTTAGATTGTCAGAGATGGCATGTGAGAGACTATAATGACCAAACAATACAATGACACCAGACTTGCAGCTATTGACCAATTGGCTCCTTTTGCCTTACACAAAGCCAAACAACCCACTCACTTAAATGGGTGGTTCACCCCCACTGTAAATGCTCTAAGAAAGGTAAAGAGAGAGGCTGAATCTCTCTGGAACAAATCGCTGACCGAACTAAATAAAATTGCTTTCGACAGGACCGCCTGAGAATACAAACAAGTCCTCCTAACAAAATGTTTGCTGTATAATGACAGAATTACTCAGGCCAATTCAAAATCACAAAGGGATTGTTCTCAATCCTTAGAGAATTAGAAACCCCTATTCCCCCTGTGGAAAGCTGCAACAAGGATGTAAGCTGTTGTCTGGACATACAGAACGCTCTCCTTTACAAAATCACTCAACCTCAGTCAAAAATAATGGTGAAAAAGAAACCCTTAGCTAATCTCACTGTCCCACTCAGTCAACAATTGAAAGCCCCAAACAACACGGAAGGGCCTCAATTCGAATTGACTGAGGTCACTGTTAGGGAGAATTCTCTGTTTAGGCTGAATTTCCCTACCTAGTGAGTCCCCCAGCAGCTTTGCTGGATTTCTGGGGTTTAATTTTTTTCTCCTGCCAAGAGTGAGACTCTTTTACCCTCACTCTTGGACATGTTGAAGTGTGTTTTCTTGGTTAAACCTTGTGTTGAATGGGCTATGGGGTCTTTTACTCCATAGGGCCTCATGTATTTTTGTGATGTGGGTCACACAGCACCCTCTGTGCCGTGACCCAGGGGTGTCCTAGGGACTCCCCAACATAGACTCCATACCCTGGGACTGACTACTGTCTCCCAGGGCATGTAAAGTCACCAAAGACTTTGCTAGTCTTGAATCCTGAACAGAACCAGTACAAACCATCATATTGTGGACGTACTGGCTGGGGCAATTCGATTGCCCCAGGGTCTGTTAGTCGAGGGGGCACGTCTCCGTCCCCCCTGATCGAGTTTTGGCTGGTGGCAGTGGAAACTACTTTTTATATTCGACCGCGAATATTTCCCTATGGGATTTCCCATTGTTTTAGGCTAACACATTTAATTATTTATTTACGGTAGCCTTAAACATACCGCCGGTTTATATATTTATTTTTATAACTCCGGTTGGGACTTTTTGCCAAAACTTGATTCTAAAATGGCGTTGGTGTTCGCCTCTGTAACTCTGACCCAAAGTGGAGCCCTTTGTTCCACTTTTGGCGGGCTTCTCCACAGAAGCCCTCCAAAGTGGTGCCACTCTGTCTGGGGTACTTAGGAGGGGTGGAGGGGGATTTAGGCACCCTGGACTGAGTTACCTTGGTAACTCAAGTCGCACTCCGTCCTGATTGGCCCAAGTGGTGAGCCGCCCGGCTCACCACTTAGCATGTTTGAGTGACAGCTAGGCTGGGTGAATGGGGGTTTGCTGCATAAAAGCAGGGCTTTGGGGACTGGGACTTCAGAAGTCGCCACAGGACCAAGAATCCGACGAGGGAAGAGCTGAGCCGACCTGCTTCGACGACACCACCCGGTGGAGCCCTGCTGAACCGTCTCACCACTTTTTCCCGACGACCGAGGAGAACTCTTAACGGAGTGGCTCCTTCCCTTGACTGGTGGGGACAACCAGTTTTCGCCTTCTTTCCGTTCTTTGAGGTATCTCGTGGTCGCCTTGCCTGTGCCAAGCACCCCGGCAACCGGAATACCACACTTTACCCCCATACCGCGAAAGTCGGTACCAACCCTTTAACCGGAGGACTCCGCGGCTGGTTTCTTCCCGGGCAGTGCAACGACCCTCTTCTTCTGCTCTTCAGCGAGAACTTCTTCTCCCCTGACCGACGTCGAGCCCTGCTGCCACTGCCTGGAACAACTGCCACCGCTGGAGGATCCTTTCCGCTTAAGGTACTGTGTTCCGCCTGGCTTCCCTTGCTACCGACTGTACGGGGTAGATTTAGTCCCCGGCTTTCGAACCTGGGAGTGCCTGGGACACTTTGGCTAAACTTTCTGAGCCACTCTAAACTCTTTTTGACTCTTTGCAAGACTTTGAATCTCTAACTAACAGTGTGATCTTGGGCACATTTTCGCTCCGGCTACTCTAAGAGTGGGCCCTGCCTAGTGACTTTTGCTCACCTGTGACTTTATTCTTCTTTAAGCCTATTGCAAGTGTTCTGGACCTTAGAGTGGTGTGTCTAACCTATTTCTGCTTTTTCTCTCCCTTTCTTGGAAACTACTAGAGTGTCATCTAACGTTAAGCACTCACCTCTGTTTTAATTAAGTGGTGTTTACCTAGAGTTGTCTAGATAGGAGAAAGGATTGAATCTACTTTCATTATAACTGTGTTGAAGTGCTTTTACTATATTTTTGCTAGAGTGTTTTTAACTTATGTGTATTTTAAATAAATAACTATATACTTTTGAAACCAAGCTCTGGTCAGTGTTTGCTTGTGCTATTGTGTTTTGGTACATATTGTGTATACTTTGCATACTGCCTAACTCTTCTTGAGGGAAGTCTGACTGCTCAGCCACAGCTACCAGGTAAATCTGGGTGGTACAGACTGCTACCAAAGGGGTTTACTGCTCTACCTGTAGTCTTAAATCTTTTGCAGTGTTCCCCAAGGGAACTGCACAGGTTTCTGCCTAACACTGGTGGCAGCGGTGGGATTTGTATTGAGTATACATTTTATTGTGCTTTAGATACCTTAGTGCAACTAACCACAAAGCTTAGCACTGAAAAAGTAAAACCTCTAACATGTCAGTTATAGAAAGCTATAGTCAAGAGTCCCTTGCAGCCAAAACTGCTGATTGTTTAAGAGTGCTCTGTAAACATAAGGATCTCCTGACTAAGGGCAAGAAAATGGAGCTGATTGAAAGATTGTTAGCTAACCAAAGTCTGGGTGATGGTTCAGGGGAACCTACCACTCCAGCAACTGTAGATGACAGTGTTGAAGTTAACATGGAGCAAAATGTTGATGATTCTGAGGAAGAGTCAGAAGAGGAGGGTGAGGCTGTTGTAACTGTCCCCCCTAGGCCTCTGCCTGCTCTACCTGCTGTGCCTACTGGACCTTTACCAGGTCCCACATTTAGTCCTCAGTACTTTGAACTGGAGAAAATGAAGCTAGAATTGGAGTATAAGAAACTTAATGCTCAAACTGACAAAGAACTAAGGCTAAGGGAAATGGAGCTCAAGTATGACTTAGAAATGAAGAAATTATCTGTTGAGAATGTTTCTCTCTCTGGCTCCTCTAGAAGTTCCAGTCCTAAAAGACCCCGGATGCCTAAAGAATTGGTTGGTATGTATGAGCCTAAGTTGGATGTGTTGGATTGGTTGTCTCTGTTTGAATATAATCATGGGCTCCAGAACATCACAGGAAATGACTTGCTCACCTGGTTGTTCTCTAGGCTTCCCCCTGTTGCAACTGATGTGGTAATGGAGATGGGGGAGGAGGATAGGAAGGACTATGAATGTGTGAAACTAGCTTTGATAGCTAGGTTTGGGAAAACCCCTTCCCAGTATCTTAAGAGGTTTAGGAGCCTCAAAAAGCATGATGGTACCCCTTGGGCTACCTGGGTGAATGAATGTTTGAAAAACTTAGAGGGATGGATTAAGGGTTACAAGGTGAACACTTATGAAGGTATGAAGAATTTGTTTATGTTGGAGACTATTTATGATGCCTGCTCTCCTGAGCTCAGACAACACTTGGCTGATTCCAAGGAATTAGATTCCCGGAAACTGGCTAGGGCTGCTGACTTGTGGGTTGCCAACAGGGCCACTCACAAGGATTCTGGGGTAACTCAGAAGAAGGATGGGGAGAAACAGCCAAAAAAAGACTCCAAAGAGAATTCTAATAATTCCTATCCCAAAGAGGGCCCCAAACCACAAAATAACCAGGGTAAGCCACATGGGAAACCTAGTCAGGCTACTGTACCTTCTGGCCACAAGCCAGAAGGAGGTCAGAACAAGCCACCCTTCCATAGAGCATTTGGACAATGCTATGTCTGTCAGGGTACTGACCATATCAAAGGAGATCCCAAGTGCAAGGGTAAACCTGCAGGGATCAGCACAGTCTCCTTAGCCTTCACTCCTGAGGATGAAGTACAGATGGCTAGTGCCCACTTTGAACTCTTTGCTGAAGAACCCTTGGGTCTTCAAGCAACTGTAAACTTAGAGCCTATGGGTCTGGTTAGTCCCCAGAATAGGGTTGTGTATAACTCCCTACCTGTTAACTCTAAGGTGTATTATGTGGACAGTGTTCTTGTCAATGGCCAGGATACTCCTGCCAGGAGAGACACTGGGGCCAGCAGAACAGTAGTGGATGAAAGCTTCTTTCAACCTGAGGATGTGGCCAAAGCACCCAAAGGTCCCACTAAGATGTCTGGAGGCCCTGTCCAAATGGTTCCTATCCTACCAGCCCTCATTCAGTGTAACAACATGACAGTGAGGATCCCTGTCAGTGTTCAGACTGAGGTACCTGGGAAGGTCCTGTTAGGGAATGACCTAAGAACTCTAGGAGTAGTGTCACATACCCCCAGGCCTCCCAGTATGGAGAAGCAGAACTTAACCAAATTGGCTAGACAGGCTACCTTGAAGGACCCTTCTAAGCCTGTGGGACCCTCTACTGAGAACCCCACTACAAGCCCTGGTGTTAGTAAGTTGACCTCTAACCCAGGCACATTTCAGGATAGTATGCTAGGAACATGGGAGCCCCAACCAAGCTCCACCCTTGTTCCCCTAGTTTCCGAGTCTCTGACCCCCCCTGCTTCTGAGGAAGAGGTGGATAGACCAACTAGGCCCCTATCTGGACCTGAGAGAACTGGTAATTCTCAGTGCTGGTGGAAAACCAGAAAAGAAAAGTCTAAGGCCAAAAACCTTCGGACTGTTGGACCTTCTACTGAAGACCCCAACTCCAATCCTAATATTAGGGGGGAAACTCCTAAAATAGGTAAAGGTAGATCTAAGAGGAAGGGGAAGCAGGTACATTGCCTAACCCCAACCCCTCCAACCAAGAGGCCTAAGACCCAACCTGCTCCCACAAGAGAGGTGGTGAGGAACCTTGGAGGCCCCTCTAGATCTAAGGGAATCCTTTATAAGGACCCCTTCAAAAAGCCTAACATAGGTTCAGAAGTTGTACCAACTTCTGAGGGACTGGTCAACCAGATCCCCTATAACAAAAAGACTGATGTTCCTCAAAGGGTCTGTAGGTCCGTTAGCTTGCAAAAGAAAACCTTTGAGTTCTCCATTGAACATAGGTCAAGGTGTCACCATCAAAATGCTGATGGACTCTCTAGGATGTATATCATCGACTAGAGGTATGAGGTTCATCCAGGAGTGGATTAAATCCTCCTGTCCCTTAGTCTGGGGGGGGCGAGTGTTAGGGAGAATTCTCTGTTTAGGCTGAATTTCCCTACCTAGTGAGTCCCCCAGCAGCTTTGCTGGATTTCTGGGGTTTAATTTTTTTCTCCTGCCAAGAGTGAGACTCTTTTACCCTCACTCTTGGACATGTTGAAGTGTGTTTTCTTGGTTAAACCTTGTGTTGAATGGGCTATGGGGTCTTTTACTCCATAGGGCCTCATGTATTTTTGTGATGTGGGTCACACAGCACCCTCTGTGCCGTGACCCAGGGGTGTCCTAGGGACTCCCCAACATAGACTCCATACCCTGGGACTGACTACTGTCTCCCAGGGCATGTAAAGTCACCAAAGACTTTGCTAGTCTTGAATCCTGAACAGAACCAGTACAAACCATCATATTGTGGACGTACTGGCTGGGGCAATTCGATTGCCCCAGGGTCTGTTAGTCGAGGGGGCACGTCTCCGTCCCCCCTGATCGAGTTTTGGCTGGTGGCAGTGGAAACTACTTTTTATATTCGACCGCGAATATTTCCCTATGGGATTTCCCATTGTTTTAGGCTAACACATTTAATTATTTATTTACGGTAGCCTTAAACATACCGCCGGTTTATATATTTATTTTTATAACTCCGGTTGGGACTTTTTGCCAAAACTTGATTCTAAAATGGCGTTGGTGTTCGCCTCTGTAACTCTGACCCAAAGTGGAGCCCTTTGTTCCACTTTTGGCGGGCTTCTCCACAGAAGCCCTCCAAAGTGGTGCCACTCTGTCTGGGGTACTTAGGAGGGGTGGAGGGGGATTTAGGCACCCTGGACTGAGTTACCTTGGTAACTCAAGTCGCACTCCGTCCTGATTGGCCCAAGTGGTGAGCCGCCCGGCTCACCACTTAGCATGTTTGAGTGACAGCTAGGCTGGGTGAATGGGGGTTTGCTGCATAAAAGCAGGGCTTTGGGGACTGGGACTTCAGAAGTCGCCACAGGACCAAGAATCCGACGAGGGAAGAGCTGAGCCGACCTGCTTCGACGACACCACCCGGTGGAGCCCTGCTGAACCGTCTCACCACTTTTTCCCGACGACCGAGGAGAACTCTTAACGGAGTGGCTCCTTCCCTTGACTGGTGGGGACAACCAGTTTTCGCCTTCTTTCCGTTCTTTGAGGTATCTCGTGGTCGCCTTGCCTGTGCCAAGCACCCCGGCAACCGGAATACCACACTTTACCCCCATACCGCGAAAGTCGGTACCAACCCTTTAACCGGAGGACTCCGCGGCTGGTTTCTTCCCGGGCAGTGCAACGACCCTCTTCTTCTGCTCTTCAGCGAGAACTTCTTCTCCCCTGACCGACGTCGAGCCCTGCTGCCACTGCCTGGAACAACTGCCACCGCTGGAGGATCCTTTCCGCTTAAGGTACTGTGTTCCGCCTGGCTTCCCTTGCTACCGACTGTACGGGGTAGATTTAGTCCCCGGCTTTCGAACCTGGGAGTGCCTGGGACACTTTGGCTAAACTTTCTGAGCCACTCTAAACTCTTTTTGACTCTTTGCAAGACTTTGAATCTCTAACTAACAGTGTGATCTTGGGCACATTTTCGCTCCGGCTACTCTAAGAGTGGGCCCTGCCTAGTGACTTTTGCTCACCTGTGACTTTATTCTTCTTTAAGCCTATTGCAAGTGTTCTGGACCTTAGAGTGGTGTGTCTAACCTATTTCTGCTTTTTCTCTCCCTTTCTTGGAAACTACTAGAGTGTCATCTAACGTTAAGCACTCACCTCTGTTTTAATTAAGTGGTGTTTACCTAGAGTTGTCTAGATAGGAGAAAGGATTGAATCTACTTTCATTATAACTGTGTTGAAGTGCTTTTACTATATTTTTGCTAGAGTGTTTTTAACTTATGTGTATTTTAAATAAATAACTATATACTTTTGAAACCAAGCTCTGGTCAGTGTTTGCTTGTGCTATTGTGTTTTGGTACATATTGTGTATACTTTGCATACTGCCTAACTCTTCTTGAGGGAAGTCTGACTGCTCAGCCACAGCTACCAGGTAAATCTGGGTGGTACAGACTGCTACCAAAGGGGTTTACTGCTCTACCTGTAGTCTTAAATCTTTTGCAGTGTTCCCCAAGGGAACTGCACAGGTTTCTGCCTAACAGTCACTAACACTGCACTTCTCCAGATCATCTCAAGCCTAAAACCTTCCAGGTGCCAAGGGGACCCTTGCCCGCCCTCAGTCATCACAGACTGCGCACCCCAACTCACCCCGTTCCTCACCAGTCTCATCAATGCCTCGTTCAGAAATAACTGCATCCCAAAGGACCTAAAAAACGCTTGGGTATTACCATTACTAAAAAAAACCACCCTCGACCCAAACATCCCCACTAACTACTGGCCAATAACGACTGTTCCATTTCTACTAAAAATCTTTGACAGAGTTGCCTACCTTCAAATGCAGAAATACCTTGAAGATAATAACATTTTGGGACTAAGACAATCTGGATTCCGCTCCATACATTGGATGAAAACAGCACTCCTAGACTTAAAAGTCCAAATGGACGACCTGAAAGATAAAGGGAAGCTAGCTCCGCTCCTTCTACTGGATCTCTCGGCTGCATTCGATGTTGTGGACCATAACATCCTATGCAAACACCTAACCTCAGCCGCACAATTCTCTCTCCACGCCACCCAATGGATAAAATAATTCCTCACGGACAGAACAATGAAAGTATTCTCCCCCAAGGCGGAAGCACCACCCACCATTGTCACTTGTAGAGTACCTCAAGGTTCATGCGTATCTCCTACTTTGTATAACATCTTTACAAAGCCTTTGTTTGACTGTCTTGATGGCCTGTGTGTCACCTACACCACTAACTATGCAGACTACACCCAAGTCCTCATACCCATCACAGGAGATCGCGCCACTGACACTACCACACACAATGCCATTTACCTAACCATCCAAGCATGGATGGCGCACCATGGGTTGTGCCTGAAAGACGACAAGACCGAGCTGCTCCTCATAGGCTCCCAACGCAGGCTTGCCAAACTTAACGCCACCTTCAAATCCTTTGACATTAATGGCAACACCATCACAGTCTCTAACCAGGTAAACCCTGAGTTTTTACTTAGACGCTTCCCTAACTCTCTCTAAACAAGTAAACGCCGCCACATCAGCCGCATCCTACACGTGCAAACCCGTCAACACCTGCAGACCCTTTCTTTCACGCGATTGCTGCATTACTCTGGCCAGAGCCCTAGTGCTGACCCAACTTGACTACTACAATGCCCTATACGCCGTCACTTTGACATATAACATTCATAAACTCCAGGTCCTGCAAAATAACACCATCAGAGCAGTGCTCAACGTTCCCAGATCAGCACACATTTCTGCAAGCAGACAAAAACTCCACTGGCTACCAATACAAGAACAAACCTGGATCAAAGCACTCACACTGACTGACCAATGTCTTCAGCGGGTAGCCCCTGTCTATCTGTCAGGCAAAATATCTAAACCACACACTGCTAGGCTTACAAGAGCAGCCTACATGCACCTCCTTGTCATCCCTAAATTCATGCTCCAAAAAGCAGGTGGAAGTAGCTTTCCCACGTTTGCCAGCAAACTGTGGAACACCTTGCCTCTCCAATTAAGAGCTTAAGAATCCTTTTGGATATTCTGTAAACAACTTAAAACATACCGCTTTACCCAAAGTATGGGTAATTAACGCACACCGCCAGTGCCTGTTGTACTTTGAAATCCCACTAGCCTTCCTGTATGAATATCAGCAACTATGTAAATAATGTACAAAACGAAGGGGGTTCTAGGAGTCTCCCTACCAGCACGAACAGAGCCCATTGACCTGTTATTGGATGGATGACCCCTGGGAGAGTCTCAACCAAGTCTTTAGCTCAGTGTCCCTTTCACAGAGAAGCAACCCCATACACGTGTGTCAGCCTTGTTGTGCATCGTCAGTGAGGCGGAGCTGTGCCTCTCTGAGAACAGTGTGCAAATTAGCTAACAGTAGGGAAATTAGCCATTTTGGAGAATTCTCCCTAACACCCATGTTGTGACATTGTAAAGAACACAATAATAACAGGAGATTGGAAGTCCTTCTTCCGTTACGTGCACAATCGATGCCAGAGGCCAAGGATTTTTCGCAGGGATGTTCCCAGTACGGCAAGAACTGTCAGCCACTAGCGAAGGGCTAATCCTGAGGCGCGCACGCATAGTAATCCCCATCAGTCTACAAGACAGGATCATCACCATGGCCCACGAAGTACACCGAAGCATGGTCAGAACCAAAGCCAGAATACAGCACCACGTATCCTTTCCCGAGATCGATGCCAAAGTGGAAGAAACCATTGCAACATGCCAACCATGCCAAGTAACGGGAGCACCACCGAATCCAGAACCAATCCAGTCAGCAGAGCGAGGGACATTGCAGTGGGAATCCATCAGCATGGACTTCTGCACGGTACAAGAAGGCACATATTTACTGGTGGCTATCCACGACTATTTGCGTTACCCAGATCTAGAAATACTTTCATCAATGGCAGCGGACACAGTGATCTAGCCGTAGAATTATTTTTCCCACACATGGACTGCCAAAGTATGTCAAAAGTGACAACGCGGCACTGTTTCAAGGGAGAGACCTAAGAAAAACATGGACGACCTGCACATCCAATACCACCACATCACACCCAGGTGGCCGCAAGCGAATGGTGACATAGAATGTTTCATGAGAACACTGAACAGAGTTCTCTGCATATCCAGGGCCCAGAGCAGCCTGAGGCGAATCGACATGTACCGATTCCTATGAAATTACAGGGTGACCCTTCACAGTTCCACAAACATACCCCTGGCAGGCCTCCTATATGGAACAGTGATAAACTCATCCATACCACATCACCCCAGCAGGAGGATGGACAACCTCGACAGAGAACGCACACAGACCAAGTGAGTAGCGGCAAACAAACACATGAGCCATAGATGAAATGCAAGAGAATCCAAGCACAAGGCGTGCGACCAAGTGCTGTTAATAAGAAACCCCACCAAGTCAAAACTAGAGACTTGTTATGATCTCACCCCATGGAGGATAATCAAGAGAGAAGGGACAATGGTAACAGCAAGCCGAGGTCAAGAGACTATTACAAAAAATGCCTCATGGTTCAAAGAGGTGGCAGAAAATATGTGGACTGAAGTAGAAAGAGAGCCACAAGAGTAAGACGACCACACACCGTACACCCCGAGACAAGGGCTTGTGGAGGATGGTGTACAAGGCAGTGACCTAAGTGAATTGTCAGAGAGGGATGAAACGCCTCCCTGTTTAGAAGGGAGAGGAGACAATGGGCATCATTACAAGTATGCTGGTCTCGAAATAGCGTTGCTGGTAGATCCGTACTGGCACCTTTTTCCAGACCAGCATAGTCTGAATTGCGATGCCGGTAACACTGGCACCGCAAGTGACCCAATGCATCCCGCAACACTGTTGCTGGAATCTGTGGAGAGACGAGGCAGCTGTGCCTGAGATACCGGCATGGCGTTAGTAAATGCACATTCCGAGCTCCACGGACACGCAATTACCGGCATGGACATGTCAGCAGCAACATGAAAACAATGCCGGCAACATGAAAACAATGCCGAAAACACAGGCATCATGGACCCGGCGTCAAGTAGATTCAGGTGTGTAGAAACATGCCACAGGTGCACAAAATCGGCATAGGTGGTCCCACTGAGCAGTGCTACAGCACAAAGGAACCACTCCCACGCCCCACACAATACCACAATGCTAGCAGTATTGGAGCTGGAGGCCATGCCTGCAGGCCTATTACTTGAAGAGGCAGGGAGACAGAGGATGAAGCAGAGGCACTTGAGAAGGAGGGCCATCATGGGCCAGCAACACCCCAATGTCCAGCAGTTTGTACCACACGGACAGCCACCAATTCCATGATTAAGGGCCACACCTTTCAGCATGAGCCAAAGCCAGATCCACGACCTGTACCGGCTAGACTGGGACACTATTGCTGCAAAAGGGCACCTGATCCATGGTGACCAGGTCAGCCTCATAAATATCCGCACAGCCATCCCCCCTTGCTCAATGTAATGTCTGCAACACTTCCTAGCCACAGGCACATACCAGCACACTGTTGGTGAGCTGCATGGGATCACACAACCCTGTTTTTTTGCGTGTCCTGTTCCAGGTCATTGATGCACTCCTGCGTCACGTTCGAGACCACATCAGCCTATCCAGGACTGCTGACCAGGTTAATGCTATGAAAATAGCCTTCCATGCCCTTGCAAGCATGCCTAACGTCATTGGTGCTTTGGACTGCACACAGGTGGAGCTGGTGGCCAGGCATGCTGTGGAGACAGTGTACCTCAACAGAAAACTTTATCATTTACTGAACGTGCAGATGGTGTGTGAAGCTCGCCACCTCATCACCCATTGCTGCGCAAGATTTCCCGGTTCTACCTTCAGCTATCCCTCTGCAAATACCTCCCCTCTCGAGCTCTTTGCTCCTCTACCTCTAACTCCCTCAGGTTCAGTCGTTTTTCAAAGAAACAAACTGGGGGTAGATCTGTCTTCGGCTGGGGCCTCCCTCTTGAACAGCCTCCCTGCCACTCTAAAACTTGAGGAGAACCATCTCTGGTTCCGGGAGCACCTCAAGACCTTCCTCTTTTCTTCTGCCTTCGCTCCCCCTCTCCCCTGCTGATCTGTTCTCTCTTGGCACCTTGCACGTGGCCACCGTCTGTCCTCCGGGTCCAGGTACCTGCTCACCCGCCACCCTCCTGCACTGCCTCCGGGCCACCCCTTGCACTGGGGTCTGTATCTATACCCATACAGCCCCACCCTTTCTTCCTGCACTTATCAGACCTACCCTGTCTGCTGCCTTAAACCTAGCACTTGCAAATTGCTGGCTGAACTACCACTGTTTGTTGCCTTTATTATTTGTTATATATCTGTTTCTCATCCGCTTCGCACTTTCCACTTCTCCCCCCTTCCATGCACTTTTCCCCTCCCCCTCTCCCATGCACTTGCGCATTCTCAATGTCACTGGGCCTAGTAAGATGGCTGTTTTGTTCTCCCTTTGTTCCCCTCCCTTGCTTTGCCGCCTCTGAAACACTAGTGTACGAGCGCGATAGAAATAAAATATCAATATCAATACCCACAACTCCATGGTGCTGCGCAACTCCACTCTGTCTCGGTACATGGCACGTCACGGTGGACAGCGTACCTGTCTGCTGGGTGAGCCTAACTACAGGGGCATGTGCACTGTTGTATTATGGATATGTTTAACACCCATCACCAGTGGCTGTGCACACTTTATGCATCAATCCATTATTCCTCCTACTTCTATGTGCTCCTACAATTACTAAAACACCATGAAAGCGCCAGATAAGGAGGTTAAAGGGGAAGGCAGACCATGAATAAGAGCAAGGATCATCAATAGCGACAACAGTACAACAGGTATTGAGGTCGATTCCTGGAATTAATGTGCGCTGAAATTTTCAGCGCAAGCGTGCGAAAGCGTGCGAATTGCAGTGCCAGTGCGAAAATCACAGCGAAACCCGCGTACAGCGATTGATGGAAGTCCGTGCGTGTGTAAATCCCAGGATGTGCGCCAACATTCTGCGTAGCGCACGCTGGCGCACACGTCTCCAAACAGCGTGCGCTACGCGCACAACGAAATCACACATAGCACGCTCACACAACAAAAGTAGGAGGAACAGGGGGCGTGAGGCGCGGAATGGGGAACAACTCGTGAAAATGTGGGCGTCACGGGGGAAGTACAGGAGGCAAGTGCGCGGAACGCCCACACGCACGTTCAAAACACATATTCATGGAATCGAACGGGGCTAAGGCGAGTGCCAAAAAAGACGTGCTAATCAGGAAACACGTATGCCAGCAGGAAGCAGGCGTACGTGGACCCGCGCAGCATAAAAGTGCGCGCAAACAACAAACAAGCACAGACGCCAGGATGAATATACCATTCCTAGCAGCAGTGGTCGTGGGATACCGCAGGAGGAGGAGGATAGTCAGGCCCAGAATTTTTACACCCAGAACCAGCCTTTTTGGGATGCCCGATGACCAGGTGTATGGGAGGTACAGGTTTCCACCTCACATAATACTCGACCTGGTCAGTGAGTGGGAGGATGACCTCACATCACCCACCCTGTGCTCCCAAGCAGTCAGCCCCCTGCATAAGGTGCTCAATGTACTGCACTTTGGTCAGTTTGATGGACCGGGACTGACACTGTCCTGGCTGGGAGAGTCAGAGCTGGGGCGGATGGAGCTGCAGCTGCCCCTGCAGTCTCCCCACCCTGCATATTTGGGGCAGCAGATGACATAGCTGCCCCAGATCCACGTGGATTGGTGACAACAACTTGCACCGCCACACGTGGCCTAGACTTGCTGACCTGAAAGTCAGCCAGGGAGTCATCCTGTGCCAGGTCAGGTGCCACAATGGGCTGGTCCAACAGGGGCTGAGCTTGGATGGTGTCAGCCATGTTTCCCTCAACCATTGGGGGGGTGGCATGGGTGTCCCTGATTGGTCCTCCACACATGGGGGTATAGGGGCACCCTGCAAATCCCGGCCACGTCCCCTACCGCGCCCACCACGCCCACCTTTTGAGGGTCAGCCACCTTTGCCTCCCTTACCGCTTGGTCGCCTCCCAGCCATGGCACTGATGTTGTTGTGTGTATGGGAGTTGCAGTAAACTATTGTCCTGGGCAATTGGGGGTCAAAGGGGTAGGATACTAGATGGAATTCGTACCCTAGTGCTCTAACAAGGCTGTCTGTGACCCCTGGGGGAAGATGACGGGTCACGCAACGCACAGGCAGCCCAAAATCAAAAATTAACGTGCATGCAACCCCTCGTAGACCACATGTGTGAAAAAATGAACCTGCACTACGCTGTGGCACCCACAAACACAAAAATACGCGTAATACACGCAGCCTACAATGACCTCTGAAGCTCTGAAGGGGAACGCGACACACGGGGCAAGCACAGTTGCTAAGTACGTGTGGAACTCACCGTCTGCCTGGAAAAATAACGTGAAAAATACCCGCGTATGCGCGTTGACAACACCCCTGCCAAAAGAAGAATTGTACGCTGTCTGAGGAGACAGGACAAAAGGAGAAGTGAACTCTGTTAAGGGAAACAGGCCTAACAAAAATTCAGAAAAGAGCTGTCGGAGGTAACGGGGAGTATGAACTAGAAACGCTGTGAAGTAATCGTGTGTGAACCGACAAGAAGTACAGATTTCACCCACTCGCTCTCCACGAAAAGCACGTACAAGGAAATGGCATCCTACACGCAGCTTTTAAACCGGCCCACACGTATACGTCAGATACACGTGTACACGGGCGCTTTCCTCCAATTACACGCGATGACACTCAGACGTGCAGTTTTTCCACGTGTGCTCTGTCATCACGTGCTATGAGGGAAACGCCCGCGCGCGTAATGTAAATTACGCGCTAAGGGCCTTTGGTCCAATGGAATCGCGTGCGTGTGCTGACGCACTTACCCGCTAATGCCCTTTCCTCGAATTACACGGTGACGTGCAATTTTTTCACGTGCAAATCACTCCGTATCAAGCTGGCCACGTGAAAAAACACAGAAGACCACGCTCCTGCCCAGAAGGCCGAATGACTGCCCCCCAGAGCCCCGAGCACGCTCCCACCTGCAATCTGCTGCTGCCTGACTGCCTGCTGCCCACGTGCCCTGTCATTTGCTGCCTGCACGTCAGCCAGGGGTGTAGTTGCTGTGACCACCCCTGCTGGAACCGAACACTCCCGACTGAGATTCCATCGCTCCACAGCCCAGCCCCAGGACCCAGTTGCCCACCCACTCCTGCCTCTGGGGTTGCCATGTCGGGCACAACACCATCTGGCAGCACTGGCAACCCCCAGCCAGAGAGGCAGAGGGCCACCAGCTTCATTGCCACCGAAGTTGGTGTCCTGGTGGAGCAAGTCCTGGGGCAGTATGATGCCCTCTTTGGAAGTTTGCGCACCGACAATGAAGGACGGACCAGGATCTAGAAGGACATCGTGACTGCCATCAACGCGGAGGGGGTGGCAGTCCGCGACTTACATCATGTCAAGAAGCGCTGGAAGGACTTCAGGTCCAGGACCCTCAACAAGGCCCGGCACCTCGCTAAGGCAGCAGAAGCCAAGGGGCGCCGGAGCCAGCTGTCGAACCATCAAATGAGGGTCCTGGAACGCATATGCCCAGCGCTCTACGTCCAGATCCTTGAGAGGCAGACCTGTCTGGAGTCGAGCGGTAAGTGTACATGCATGGTGATAGTACGCTGTGCGTGTCGTGGTGTGCCAGTAGTGTGCCGGTTACACGTGTTTATGTAGGGGCATGTAGGGATGTGTATGAACATGGGCGTGAGGCAGCCACATGTGAGTCCACTCAGTTGTGAGACACATTGATGGTGTATGTGTTGGTAAGCATGCTGGGCAAATGCATGTGTGGGAGCACACGTTTGAATTTCTGTGTACGTACATTGGCATGGTTGTGGCATGGATGGTGGTTCATAATGCACGTATCTGCATTGTGTACATGTGCACGTATGTGTATCTGACAAGTGTGCAAATGTGATGCAACAAGGATGCACATGACACTGATAAAGGATGAATGGCAGATGTGACATGTATGGCGATCTCATCACTGCAACAGTTGGAGGAGATGTAGACATGCATGTAAGTGTGGTGGCGTGTGCATGTCTAGTGCACTCCTTGTGTTTCATGTGATGTTAGGCTCACCTTTGCCTGTTCATGCTGTTGTATGTGTATGGATGGTGCTGCCTGGTGCAATGTTGCTGTTGAAATGTTCATGTGTGTGAGTTAAAATGACATGTGTGTCGTGGAGTGTGATGCCGTGTCTGTAGTTAAACAATGCCAGTCATGTGCAACTGCCATGTATGTATCAGTCCATTGTACAGTGCCCTGATGCCTGTGTTTTATCTCTCCCTGTCTGCAGCGTCAACTGAAGAAGAGGGCGGAGAGGGTGCTGTGGAGCACAGCGGCAGGGATCATCCCGCCAGCCGGAGACGCAAGGCCCGGCTCCCCTCCCAGGTTGTCATCAGGTTGTCATCTTGTCGGGGAGTGTGGAGTCCGGTGCCGCGTCCCAGGCCGCAGCTGCCGAGGGAAGGTCCAAGAGGCGGAGGTCGGAGTTGGACTCCTCGGCAGCAGAGACCCCACAGGGTCCGACGGAGGAAGATGGCACGGAGTCATCCAGGTTGGTGGGGGGTTTGGTGGAGGAGGAGGAGGCCGTGCAAGGGACAGAGACAGGGTCTGGAGGTGGGGATTCCACTGGTGCCAGTGGTGCAGTGCAAGGGCAGGGACAGGAGGCAGCACAGGCCACCGCGGAGGTGCCTGTGTGTAATCCTTTTCCCGATCCTGTGACTGCATCATCCCGCACCAGCAGGGATGCCTACGTCCAGACCCGTTTTCAGGGAGGGGATTAGCTTACAACAACTGGCCTTGCTCTCCCTGCCGACGTGGCTATCCGGGACCGGGTTGAGCCTGTCCTGGGTGGGGTGGCGTTGCGTCAACAGGCCTTGCGAGCTGACCTGCAGTCTTTCCATGAGGAGACTGCACGTCTTATCGGATGGCTCGTTGACCGCATAGACCTACTGGGACAGCTCACCAGGGCCGGATTCCTCCGTTTTCTGGACCTTGTTCCGACCCCCTCCTCAACTGAACCCCCTATGCCCCAGTCGTCCTCCATGCCATCTTCCCACCCATGTATCACCTGGGTACCCTGTGGAGCTGCCTCTGACCCTGCGGCCAGGCTGGTGGAGGACACATCCCTGCCACAGTCGGGAGTCGGACGTCCAGCAGGGGTGGCCACCTCAACAACTGCATTCCAGCCGAAGGAGGATGTGCAGGCAGCAAGAGCCAGGGCACAGGCAGAGGCACAGCAGCAGCAGCAACAAGGTGGGAGCCATCATGGCTCGGGGCCTTCGACATCGGAGGGGCAGGCATCAGCCAGAGGGCAGGAGGACCCAGGACTGGAAGTGTCTTCCGTGTGGCAGCGGTTAGGCCATGCCATAGATGCGGAGCGGCAGCGGGCAGGAGAGGCACGGCTCACGATGGTCAGGGCGGAGAACTCCATGGGGAGGGCCCTGAGGCGGGCCAAGTGCCTCGAGGCAATTCACAGGGAGTTGGAGGAGAACATGTCGTTGTCCCTGCGAACCCTTGGGCCATTGAAGAGGACCGCCTCCAGGACATTGAGCAGGAGTTCGATGATGCCCTGGCCCGGGACATCCAAAAGTGAGCGGTCGGACTAGCCCGCTGCCCTTGTAAATAGTTTTTAGAGTTAGGTTTCCTTTCGTTTTCCTTTTATTTGCGGTCAATGACAATGCCACACAAATTTGTATATAGTTATATTTTTAGGTAGGTAGGTTTCAATTTTTTTGGTTGGGATCATGGAACCTTTGCATCCTTGGACAATGGATTGTATATAGTTGGACTATGGATTGATTTCTCTTATTTTCTGTATCATGAACATGAAGCAATGGAGATTTTTTTTTACATTTCCTTTGGCTTTGCGTTGTTGGAGGGTGACTTTGGACTGTTTTTCTTCAAATTTTTTGGGATTGGTTATCATTTTCAGTCAATCATCTTTTTCACATGCTTTTCATTTCATGTTTCATATTTTGGTATGCTTTCATTTCATTTTTGATTCCATGTACATAATACATTTTCATTTTTTAGTTCCATATGTGGGATTCGCTCATTGGGTTGATGCATGTGAAAATGTGCGTTTACACAAGCAATGCCAACCAGTGTATGTGTGTGATGGACATGTGTTGATTTACATAGTTGAATTTTGGTTTGTGTCATGAGTTCAGCATTTCACTGCTGGGGGGGGGGTGGGGGTGCAGGGGGACATGCGTGGGACATGAGTGGGGGCCTGCTGGCAGGTGCCCTGCACTGCTGGGGGCTGGGGGTGCAGGGGGACATGTTAGGGAGAATTCTCTGTTTAGGCTGAATTTCCTAACCTAGTGAGTCCCCCAGCAGCTTTGCTGGATTTCTGGAGTTTGTTTTTTTCCATCCTACCAAGAGTGAGACTCCTTTCTCCCACTCTTGGACATGAATGTGTGTAATTCCTTTGAATGTCAATGTGTTCTATGGGCTATGGGGTCTGTTACTCCATAGAGTCTCATGTGTTTTGCTATGTGTGTTACACCGCACCCTCCGTGCCGTAACACTGGGGTGTCCTAGAGGGTCCCCACCATAGACTCCATACCCTGGGACTGACTACTGTCTCCCAGGGCATGTAAAGTCCCCATTGGCTTTACTAGACCTAAATTTACTAACAGAACTAGTACTATTTCAGCAGGGTACGTGTATTTCGGGGGTGCAGGGGAGTCCTACACGTGATTTGGCAGTGTGGGTCCTCCCAGGTGTTCCCTCTACACCCTCCATAGACCCTGCACCCCTGGTCATGTCCCGCAGGCAGCCCATCCACCATGGGCATGCCCCCCAGCCAAGCCACATGTCACCTTGCACTACTGATCAACAACGCATGACCCCCTTGCACCCCCACCCCCCAGCAGTGCAGGGCACCTGCCAGCAGGCCCCCACTCATGTCCCCTTGCACCCCCACCCCCCAGCAGTGCAGGGCACCTGCCAGCAGGCCCCCACTCATGTCCCCCAGCACCACCACCACCCCCCAGCAGTGCAGGGCACCTGCCAGCAGGCCCCCACTCATGTCCCACTCATGTCCCTCTGCACCCCCACCCCCCAGCAGTGAAATGCTGATCTCATGACACAAACAAAAATTCAACTATGTACATGAACACATGTCCGTCACACACATACACTGGTTGGCATTGCTTGTGTAAACGCACATTTTCACATGCATCAACCCAATGAGCGAATCCCACACATGGAACTAAAAAATGAAAATGTATTATGTACATGGAATCAAAAATGAAATTAAAGCATACCAAAATATGAAACATGAAATAAAAAGCATGTGAAAAAGATGATTGACTGAAAATGATAACCAATCCAAAAAAATGTGAAAGAAAAACAGTCCAAAGTCACCCTCCAACAACGCAAATCCAAAGGAAATGTTAAAAAAAAATCTCCATTGCTTCATGTTCATAATACAGAAAATAAGAGAAATCAATCCATAGTCCAACTATATACAATCCATTGTCCAAGGATATAAAGGGTCCATGATCCCAACCAAATAAATTGAAACCTACCTACCTAAAAATATAACTATATACAAATTTGTGTGGCATTATCCATTGACCACAAATAAAAGGAAAACGAAAGGAAACCTAACTCTAAAAACTATTAACAAGGGCAACGGGCTAGTCCGACGGCTCACTTTTGGATGTCCCGGGCCAGGGCATCATCGAACTCCCGCTCCATGTCCTGGAGGCGGTCCTCTTCCATGGCTACGAGGGTTCGCAGGGACGACATGTTCTCCTCCAACTCCCTGCAAATTGCCTCGAGGCACTCGGCCCGCCTCCGGGCCCTCCGCATGGAGTTCTCTGCCCTGACCATCGTGAGCCGTGCCTCTTCTGCCTGCTGCCGCTCCGCATCTATGGCATGGCCTAACCGCTGCCACATGGAAGACACTTCCAGGACTGGGTCCTCCTGCCCTCTGGCTGATGCCTGCCCCTCCGATGTCGAAGGCCCCGAGCCATGATGGCTCCCACCTAGAGCCTGCTCCTGCTGCTGCTGTCCATGTGCCGTGTCTGATGTTGCCTGCACATCCTCCATCAGCTGGTCTCCAGTTGTGGTGTCCACCCCTGCTGGGCCGCCGACTCCCGACTGTGGCAGGGATGTGAGCTCCACAAAGCTGGCTGTGTTGGTCGGGCCAGGTCCACAGGGGGCCCTGGTGGAATCTGGGCCGGAAGACGGTGTGGAGAACGACTGGTGCATAGTCTCCACAGAGGAGGAGCGGTCCGCCAGAGTGCGCGACACATGTAGGGACCCACCAACCAGGACGGAACCCATACGTTCGTGGGACCCGTCGTCCGCAGGTAGTGGAGAGGCAGATGACATGGCACTCTCCCCTACCTGCGGACGGGCCTGGGACGGGGCCTCCCTGCTGGTGCGTGGTGGTGCAGTCACAGGGTCAGGGACAGCAACATGCACAGGCCCCTCCGCGGTGACCTGTGATGCCTCCTGGCCCTGGACTGCACCACTTGCACCAGTAGTACTACCCCCACCAGGCCCCATGTGCAGCTCAGTAGCGGGCTCCTCCTCCTCTTTGGAGACCACCAACCTGGATGTCTCCACACCGTCTTCTGCCATTGGAAGCCCCTGTGGGGGCTCACCCGGCCCTTCCGCCACAGCCGTTGTGGCAGACGCAGCACCAGCCCCCTCGGTCCCAGATGATGGTAATTCCTGGGAGGGTGGCTGGGCTTTGCGTCGCCGCCCAGTGGAGGCATCCCTGCCGCTTGGCTCCACAGCGCCGTCTCCGCCCTCTTCTTCACTTGACGCTGCGTAGAGGGAGACATAAAACACAAGCATCAGGGTACAGTACAAAATACCCTAGACAGGAAGCAATAACACATGAGTGGCACTGTCAAATGTGTCATTTCCATCCTGTCATTCCACAACACATGGGTGAATGCACACAACACACATGCAGAAACAGTCCTGGCGTCTGCAATCAACATCAACATCCATGTAGAAGGGCCCCTGTAAACCAAGATGTTGCCTTCAAAGTCATATGCAGCCATGGTGTTTCAAAGTCACACACTTCTCTGGCACACCCACATGTGCACCGTACATGACATCAGCACCCATTCCTCACCCCCCCCTTCATGTCCAGGAAAAGAGACAGCCATGCTTTCATGTGTGCATTCCGCATAGAGCTTCCCATGTTGCATTAAAACACATGCACCAACCATGTGGTTCACACATAACTGGTCTCACGTGCATGACCATGATGTCCCTGCACACACACATCCATACATGGCCTATATCACACATACAGGCAAGCATCAGACTACCAGCACACTGCAACATGCCCTGTCTCACACAGCAATGCTTGGCCACTTACCGCTCAACTCCGGACGGGTCTGTCTCCGAAGGATCTGGGCGTGGAGGGCTGGGCCTACGCGTTCCAGGACCCTCATCTGGATATTACTCGTGCGTGCCCGGCCCCCCTCCGCGAGGCGCCGGGCCTTGTGGAGGGTCCTGGACCTGAAGTCCTCCCAGCGCTTCTTGACATGCTTGATGTCGCGGGTTGCCACCCCCTCTGCGTTGATGGACACCACTACGTCGTCCCAGATCCTCTCCCGTTCTTCCTTGTTGGCGCGTGATGTTCCGAAGAGGGCATCATAATGCCCCAGGACATGCTCCACCAGGACACCAACTTCGGTGGCAGTGAAGCTGGTGGCCCTCTGCCTCTCTGGCTGGTGGTTGCCAGTGGTGCCAGATGGAGATGTGCCCGACAAGGCAACCCCAGAGGCAGGAGTGGGTGGGAAACTGGGTCCTGGGGCTGGGCTGTGGAGCGATGGTATCCCAGTCGGGAGTGTTCGGTTCCAGGAGGGGTGGACACAGCAACTGGACCCCTGCAGATAGCTGATGTGCAGGCACCAAATAGCAGGGCACGTGGGCAGCAGACAGTCAGGCAGCAGCAGATGGCAGGTGGGAGCGTGCGCGGGGCTGCAGTGGGCAGGAAAATGGCCTTCAGGGCAGGAGCGTGGTCTTCCTTGTGTGTATGCGTGGCCAGCTTGATACGGAGTGATTTGGCACGTGAAAAAATTGCACATCAGCGTGTAATTCGAGTAAAGGCCCTTAGCGTGTAAGCCGGTCAGCACACGTACGCGATTTCATTGGACCAAAGGCCCTTAGCATGTAAGCGCATCTGTGACGTATCGCGCACAGGCGTTGCCCTTTCACGTGTCAAACTTCACGCTAACCCCAGTTATACACGTACCCCGCTCGCACAGGGCCCTTTCGCGTGTGAAACTTCCCTTGAACCCCGTAATACACGTACCCTGCTGTAATCGCGTGTGAGACTTCTCGCGAACCCCAGTTATACACGTACCCCACTCGCACAGGGCCCTTTAACATGTGAAACTTCACGCGAACCCCAGTTATACACCTACCCTACTCGCACAGGCCCTTTCGCGTGTGAACTTCACGCGAACCCCAGTTATACACGTTCCCCGGTTGGCGTTTGCTGTTTGACAGCCCTGTAAACTGGTCCAGGGTTAGCGCAGCCCTTTGCGCTGGATTGGGGATTTTGATGGCTTTTCCTTGCGCTAGGGGCGTTCTTGGGGGCGTAACTGGCGCTGCAGCCACTCTGCGCCATGGCTGGTTTTGGAGGCTGAAATCCATTAATACGCTGTGCGCGAAAATCGATTTTGGCGCACGCGGCTGGCGCAGACATTGACACGCGCACACTGTGCGCCAGCCGCGTGTGCCACTTTTGTGCGAAATTCTATGAATTACCCTGATTGTGACAAAAGTTAAGGGGAGACGAACATACTTTGTGTTGTGAGTGCATTAAATGTGTAAGTGTACAGGTGTTACTCAAGGTGCAACACACTAATAGCAAGCCTGAGTGCAAGGCCTTGACAGGCGTGTCTCAATTTCGTGAAAAAATCCAGTGCATGCCTGACACAATCAATTCCGTACAGCAATAAACAAAATAACTGTGTACCAGAATGCACCACACCAAAGTGACAAGAAGAAGCACAAATACAGTCAAGCAAACCAACACCTGATGCACAGACAGAGAATACTTATGCTCCCACCCACATAACACCATTTGTCTGCACACCAATTGAGCAGGTCCCCTGCCTGTTAGAACAACAGAATCATCTCATTAGGAATCTAAATGTACCCCAGTACATGGACATATTGGTATTATTTCTTAGTAACAAAAAAATGACACGTACAGCAGTTCAATTTGTGTCAGTTGTACTAAAAGGGTCAGAGGTCATGTTATTTGTGAATGGGCCATGTGAATGCCACTGCACACCACGCACCCAACACGCATTCTGACAAAGTGCATTTCTGGTACCCGAAATGGGACATATGCTAGCTAAGCTGCATTTTGCATGTGCATGGTTGTCTTCTCAAATGAACACTATACAGCCTGTGCCAACATGATATGGCCAGAAGAATGACATTGTACACTTTTTGTGGCTCCCGTGCAGGTGATGCTGGTTACCCCCTGATGCTATGGTTGAGGACCCCTGTGAGGCAATCACACAACATCCACGAGCAGGCATACAACCGTGCCTATGTACATACTCGGTGCACCATCTAACAGACTTTTGGCCTGTTAAAGGCGAGGTTCTGCTGCCTGAGCAGTTCGGGGGAGCACTAATGTACAGCCCTGAAAAGGTGGGAAAGATAGTGCTTGCCTGTGCCATGTTGCACAACATGCAGATCACAGCGCTGTGATGGCATGGATGGACATGTCGCAAGAAATTAATTTATTCACCACTACTTCCTATCACCTGTCACACACGCGGCACGGGCCAGCTAGCGCACTGGGCACTGCACTGAAAAATCAATGTCCATTCATAATTTTTTTGTAACACCAACTATATTTTGTGATAAGAAAATATATATACAAAAGTGAAATGACTTAACTCCCAATACTATACACCCCAACTATCCCTCCCCTCTCCCACTCCCCAACTATCCCTCCCCACTCCCCCTCCACAACTGTCTGTAGCCAACTCCTGTCATGTTTTGCTATGTACATTTGCACGAGTCACAGATAGGGCACGTATGCGTCCATGGCCTATTAGTGTCCCCTTTTTGGCTCTGGTGTGTGGCTGTGTGCAGGTCCGGACAGCCGCATGGACCGCTGCCTGGGGCTGCTCTGCACAGAACTACCAGGTGTTGTGCTTGTAGATGGAGTGGGTGGTAGTGCTATAGGCCGTCGGTCCAGGAAAGCTTGGAGCAACATGGACATTGTTTCGGTAAGTGAAGACATCACGCTGTTGCCCTTCCTTACACTCTGTGACATCTGGACAATGGCACGTGTGCATCAACCAAGTACACGTGCATTATGTCTTCCACTGGCCTGCATGCTCTCCCGCATGAGCTGGGCCTCCTGAAGGTGCTGCTGCACCAGGGATGTGAGTGCATCCTGCCGTTGCTCCATCCTGGTGAGGCAGCCTTCAATATCCCTCACACTGGGGCAGGGGGGGTGTTGGGGGCTAATTGGGCCCATGGGGCTGAAGGCCAGGGGCTTCTCCATGCTGTGGTCTGTTGTGTCTCCAGTTTCAAGACCACCGTCATCCGCTGTGTCGTCTCCAAAGCACGGTTGTGCACGGCCTTGTGGTGGTGGTGGTGGCGGCACTGCTGCTTCTGGAACTGCCGGGGTGGGTGCAGCTTGTGGGACTTGTGGTGGCACTGCTGGAAGAACCACGGAGGCCTGCGGAGGCACTGCTGGGGAGACCACGGGGGCCTGCAGTGGCAGTGCTGCAGTACTGGAGGGACCACGGGTGCCTGCGGTGGAACTGCTGCATGGACCACGGGGGCCTGCGGTTGCCGGACAGATGCAGCTGGGGTTGCAGTTGCACATCTGCCTGATGAGGCTGTGGAGTCCTGGGTTGAGGTGGTGGTGGTGGTGGTCCTTCGGAGTCGACGCCTGGTGCCCCTTGATGTGCTGGGATGGGCATCCTCATTGCCTGGTGATGTGCCTGAGGGAGTCAGAAAGGCAGGGCATCAGTGAAGAGTGTGGATTGATAAGGCAGACATTATTGCTTTGGCTTTTTGATGACAGGTCTGTGTCCGGGACATGGCGGGGGACATGGCATGGTGCACACATGCTTGTATCATGGATACTGTGCCATGGCTGTGTGATGTACCTACATGGTGGGTGGAGTGCCAGAGATACTGTCATGGTGTACTTGTAATTTCTGGGTAGGGTGTTAGTGGTGTGGCACACAAGCTGTGTGATGTGCTGTGAAGGGTTGTGCCATGGATGGGGTCCCCCATGTGCCTGCTGCCTGTAGCATTTACATCGATTGTTGGACATTTGTGCACATGGGTCAGGCTGGCTGGGACGAGGGAGTCACATGTTTCCCTGGTGTGTGACTCTAGTTATTTGTGGGTGGTGTAGGTGCTTGGCACTGATGTAATTTTGTGCCTGGGCTAGCATGGCGGAAACCCACCAGTTTTGCTGTGGCAGGGGGGTGTGTGTCTGAATGCCAACAGGATCATGTTATGTTGGCGATACAGGGTGCCTGTGGTATCTTCTATGTGTGATTGGGGTATGAGTCAGGTTTGGGGTGAATGTGTATGTCGTTGTGTGCAACCAGGTTGCAGGTGGGGGGGGGCAGGGCTGTATTGGTGTTGTGCACAATGCACATGACGTGTTTTGCAGCTGTAGTGTGTGCAGGATGGACAGGGACGTTGATTTGACTTTGGGGTTACGTGTCCTCACCAGCCTCCTTGGATGTCATGGCTCCGGCCTCCGCAGCCCCAACACCTTCAGTAGATTTGAGGTGCAGCACACTGCTGCACGTCTCCTCTCACAGCTGCACGTGGATACGGGATGTGCTGCTGCCACCTGTGGCCATGCCCTGGCTGCGCTGGGCCGACAGGAGGTTGCGCACCCTCAAGTGCAGGTCACCCCCCCCCCCTTTTGTGGCAGCCACGCACAGTGCAGGGGGTTGTGCAAACTGCTGTTACTTTCTGTGCAACCCCCTCCCAGATGGTGTTCTTTTTGAGCTGTGCCTGTCTGCATTGGTCAGTGGAGAACAGTTGGTCTGCATGTTGGACAATGGTGTCCACCAACATGTTTAGCTCTGCCTCACTATAGCGTGGCTTGCGCCTCCGGGTTGCACTGACTCTTGATGTCATCTTCAATTAGCAAAATATCTGCTCAGGATATGGGTTTGTGGCCTGTGCTATGAGGAATGCAATGGGTTGTGATTTATTACTGGCTGCCGGTCGATTTCCTGTTCCAGCGATCACTGTATTTCTGGTCACAGTACTTGCGGCACCGTTGTTACCAGTGCCGGTGGACCCAGGACCGTGATGCTGGATTCGGAGTCTCCGGGACCAAGGGTGCCGGTGTTGGCATTTTGGGGGAGGGTTGTTGGAATTACCGGCATGCCAGTGCCACTGTATCCAGCATGCCGGAATGCGCGTGCACGCCAACATGGAATCAGCCAGTGTTTCCGGCAGCTGGAGTTCACGGACACGGTAGCACCGGCATGCCAGTAATTAGGATTTCTTACCGGCTAACGTGTAATGAGGCCCAATGCCTCAGCAGCGGTCCAGTGGGTACAACCTGAATGTAGCCCTGCAGGCCCCGGGGAAGCCGAGAGATGAGTGGTGAAGTATCCAAGGGATTTAGTTCTAGTTTGGGGTTCTTATGTTGATGTACACACCTGTGCAGGACTAGATAGCACAGAGAGCTGTTATGTTTCATAAATGTTTTGTTAAATGGGATAAAGAAGGAATGTTACATCAGCCTCACGTCCCACATGCGTGGTGAGGTGAGGCATAATAAAGAAGCTGTTCGCCCGGAAGCCGGCAGTACGGGAGTTACCAGCCCTTAAGCGTGACATGCTTTCTTTGAGCTGCGCAGTGCGACCAAAGGCCTATAATGCCGGGCCTGTATGCACCCCGATCCCTGCTGGCAGCACCAGCAGGGAACTTTACACCCACCATGGGGGGGTTATGTCACCTCATTACCGGCTAATGTGGAGGGCTCTTCATTCAGAAAAGGTTTCAAAGGCATAGCAGAGATTTTCTAGTAAAACATTCCTCTATTTTCTTTCAGGGCTTGCAGAGAAGCTAGGCATGCTATCTTTTCTTCCCCTCCAAAACAATCACTGAAAATAGAATTATGCCTACGTTGCTCGGAATGGCTTTTAATAAAATAATAATCATGTCCAACTTTCCTCTGGGGCCCAGCAGGAGCTGCTAAGAACATATGGCTAGTGCTCCACATTCTTAGATTTTTTTTTTTAAACCATACAAAACAAAGTAGCTTTTCTATGTCTACCACACGTCAGAGTCATCCCTCAACAAACGAATTTGGAATGAATCAGATACAGTTCTTGCTGATCAGGTAAGCTTTGATTAACCCAACATCCTGATACTTCATTGCTTACCCAACTAGCTGACAAAAGTCTGACATAGGTGCATGAAACTCTTTCGGAAAAGTGGTTTCTGCTCATGAAGCTAACAGTGTAGCCCTCCTATTGGTCTGTGTGTAAACATGTCACATGGGGCAGAGGTTGGAAGAAGCCTCTGGCCTCACTGTAGTCTCCTGTGATGAACCATCCAGGTGGCTCCATCTGGCACTGCACATCCTTGGAGGCCTCTCCTGCCAAAGGTTGTCTCCCAGGAAATCTTGCAAGCATTTCAGTCTTTTCATCATTGTCATTTCATGGTGTCCATGCGGACTCTGCCGTTCTTGCTAAGTCCCGGCTGCCCGCAGATCAACAAGTGATGCAAAGATTGGCACTAATGACCCTTATCTTCCCCTCCCTTGGACTGCGCCACATGCTCATTCAGTTATAGGAAAACACATGAACTTTTAGCTACACCTAAATATACATCTTTATTCTTACAGTGTGAATGTGCCTCGGTGCACTGACCGATGAGGGGGCATTGGCATTGATTTAGTGATCAGGTGTATTGGCCCTGCTCTGTCCCATTGATACTCTGACTTGGGCAGTGACTGCTGGTAATGAGACAAATGCTGTGTTTCTAAGGCTCAGGTGTGTTTCTCCATCAGTCGACTTTTGGTCAATCCACAGTCATATATTAAGTTTCGGCCTCTGAGGCTGAAGGTTTATACATAAGACGCGGGTTGTGATTTATTTGTTTCCACCTGGTCTGATTAGTTTATTCAATTAATATATTTACTGCAGGCTTTCCCTGAATAATAAAGAGATGGGTGATTTGCACACTCACAGCACTGTTTGCAATACACTCCTCTCCTTTCCGCACTGATGCTCTGATGAAGTCATTAGAAGTGTAAATGTGGCTACTTTTCTAGACTTGTGCTTTTTTGTGAAGTGGTGTTTTTGGGGGCACATTATTTCCAGCATTAAATGAATGTCTACGAGTGGCAGCATCTGCATCTTGGCATTAATTATGTACACCTTCAATTCATTGTTTTTATTGAGTTTTAATGGTTAAAAATTAATTCAAACTTTAACAATACTACACTTCAAACACAGTATATAGTTTTATATATTTTCTTAAAAATGAATCATAAAAAACAGATAAAAGAAACAGCAAATAAAGGAGGAGAGAAAAAAATGAATCATAAAGAACACTTAATCATCTAAAACCAATGAGATAAAAGAAACAATGACTAAACATCCAATGCCGGAATGAATGAGCAAAAGAATGACAGCACTGCATTTACAGTTGAAGTTCTTCCCCCGGTAAGACAGTATTTCCACATCTGGTCTAGTGATAGGATAGCATGTTCATTAAGGAATGTTTTCCTATGAAACACTCTTTCCCTTAATGGCCTCAATGCTACACAAGTTTGCCATATATGCTTCACAGTTTCTCTTTCTGACTCTACCTTAGAGTGTCTGAATGAGACAGAGGGCCTCATTACGGCTTTGGCGGTAGCCATGCCGCTACTGGCGGCATGGCTGCCTCCAAAACCGGGTCCGGGTTCCCTGAATGGGGAATTCCCGGGCCATTCCGAGTTTGGAGGGCCCGGTAATTGCCCCTACAGGGAACCAGGACCTTCCCCATTCCCATTCGAGCCCCCATAGGGCTCAATGGGAATGGGTGAAGGGAGCTAACAACGGGCCGATTACGACCGGCCCGTTGATAGCTCCCCGGTCCCCCCGCGTGACCCGGTAACGACGCCTGGTTTTACCAGGAGTCCTTACCGGGTCCCGCGAGGGGGCCCCTTAATTTTGCGGAATGGGTTTAACGGGTCCGCATCCATTAGCAGAGCCCGTTAACCCATTCCGCAATAGTCGGAATGAGGCTCAGAGTCTTCTATAAACTGCCCATATCTAAGCAGTGTTTCCCTCGTGCGAAGCATATTCAAACGAAATCGCAAGAAAGTAGACCTGGCTGTTTTATTACAGTAGACTGACATGTATGCGGCCAAAGTACCTTGTTTTACATGGCCATCCTTTAGCTGCGCTAGTGAAGGATATGCTTAGAATTCTGTCACAGTGTTCGCCCAGTCTGCTACAAAAAGTGCTTTTTTGACCCTATTTGGGGTACCTACAAGGTCCTGAACAGGGCACCCCGTTTCTGACAGGCATAGTAGGGCAATTGCCCTAATTTCCGACAGAGCTCTCAAACCTCCAATTTGACAGGCTATCCCAAGATCAGTCATCAGGGAGTATGCTGGGGAATCTAACATCTTCATGTAAAGTGACAGGTATTACCAAAGGACTCTGGGCTTCAATGACATTGTACCCAATTCATAACGAATAATGGAGTGGGGCGTAAAGGGCGGTAGGGATAGACCCCTTCCCCAGATCATTGCTTCCAGGTGTAGCAAATAGTCAATCATTGCCAGATCATATATCTCAATACCATATAATAACTCTGGAACAACTTTGCCCCCAACGTATCTACGGCATGGAAGGAGCGAGAACTTGCCAAACTGAGAGTCCAGTCTCTGCAGTTGGTTTGCCAGTTTGACAGCCTTTGTGTCCAGTGTTAGGCAGAATTATATGCAGTACCCCTTGGGAACACCACACACAATTAAGACTACAAGTGACAGTACAAATTCACCTTTGGTACAAGCCTGAACTACATAGTTAAAGTGGTAGTAATGGCTGAGCAGCCAGACCTATCTCAAGAGTAAGTGAGCAGTATCAGATAGTTACACAAAGGACAGCAATTACTATGATTCAGGCAAACACTGACTCAAGGTTTTCGAGTAAAATGATATACATTTATTTCACTCTTCAGTTGTATAACATTACACTATTATAAGCAGTCTAAAAATTACACTATTTATACACCACACCACGTCCCTTAAATGCCAGACAAGTTAAGCTCACAAAATGAAGTGGGAGTAAAATGGCACTCCAGCAATTTAAAAGGGAGGGAAAGACCTAGTTAATAGAAATTAAATCAAACCAACAGGTAAGTACTCAGGGCAATTGAGCAAGAGGAACTACAGTGATAGAATCAGGTAGAAAAGGCTTCGGGCCAAAATCAATGGGTCAAAAGTCTTTTGCTTAAGATCACACAGTTCAGGGTAGTTCACGGTAAAGTTTGTGGCACGGATTCCGGACGAGGTTGGTTGATAGAAAAGTTAGTTCAAAGAGACGAGAAGGACAAGCCCTCGGATTGGAGAAAGATTTCAAACACTTTCACCGCGGCTGAACGAAACAATCAACCGGATTTGCACAGTACCTTAAAACGTAGAGGAAGTTGTAGCTGAGGCGGACGTTCCTTGTACTTCCTGCTTGCTCACGGTTCCTGAAGCGACTGTTGGACTGACAAGAAGTAGGAAGACTGGAGGGTCCTGCACTACCCAGGGAAGAAACCAGCAGCAGAGCAAAGCAACAAATAAAATGTGCACTCTTAAAACCCAAGCAGGGTCCAACCTTTCTGGCTATCCTGCCCACTGTAGCGCTGTACAGTGAATTCAACCAGAGGAGGGGTCCTGGCTTGCAGTTTGGGTGAACTGGTTGGTCCCACCATCTCAAGGGAAGAAGTTTCCTGGAGGATCTTCTCTGTTGTCAGATCCTGAAGATTCGGACCTGCAGCAGGGCTTCACCGGGCGGTTGTCATTGTAGGGGTCCTCTTCCATCAGCTCCTCGTTGATGCTTCCGTTCCAGTGGCGACTCTGCTTTTCCAGTCCCAGAGACCTGCTTTTTATGCAGTTTTCCCCCATTCATACCGCTTGGCTGTCAATTACACAGCAGGGTGGCTGTCCTGGCAAGGACAGTCCCCTCAGTCAATCAAACAGGAGTGCGACTTGTGTTACCAAGGGAACCCATGGCAAGGGTCTGAAGATCCCTCCCTCACATCCTGCCTAGGTACCTTAAGGTGGGCTTCTATGCAGAAGCCCGCGAAAAGACGTCGAACAAAGGAATTATCCATGGTTTGGCGCGCAGAGTAAAACACGAGAAAGACTTTAACAAAAAGAAATGGCGAATAAACCTAGCCGGAGCAAAAATAAAATGTATTTGGTCAAGCGGGTTTATGTTCGAGGCTAATATAATAGCCTAAAACAATACCATGGTTATATAAGATAACCGCAGTAGAAAAGTTAGGGTAGTTACCACTGCCACCAGCCAAGTCTTGATGTAGAGGGAGCGAAACAATGCTCCAAGAGACACAGACAACAAGGGATATGAATTAACCCTTTCCAATACTCTATGTAAGATGGGGTGTACTGGGTCTGTGGTTTAAAGTGACTAAAATAAAGTTAATGTCAACTTTACCTTTTCTGGGGGACAGTAGTCTACCCCAGAAAATGGAGTCAGGGGGAAGTCTCAAAGACAACCCTGTGTAACTGCACTGAAGGTGTTGTGTAACGCACATGAAAAATATGAGGCCATGGAGTAGGTGAGGCTCCAGTGCCCAAGAACACACAAAAAGTGAAAACACACACAGCAAAACACATGTAAGAGTGGGAAAAAGGTTCACACTCTTACCAGGTGAAAAAAATAAACCCTAGAAATCCAGCAAAGCTGCTGAGGGACTCATTAGGTAAAGGAAATCAGCCATTTATGAGAATTCTCCCTAACATGTAGCCAGGCCCGATGGATGTGATCGATGATTTAGAATGAATCATAAAACCCAGATAGATGAAGGAATCCATCCTATCCACTTCCGGTTCCATGTCTTAAAATCGCGGCAAAAATGGCTGTGAATGCAAAATATTGCGGCAAAAATGCTGTGGTTTTGCTGCCACAATCATGCAAAGGATGCGGGGGACACCCCTGCAACCATTATACCATTTAAGGGAAGCGGGGGAAGCCCCTGCAACCCCCGCTCCCCTTAAATGGTATAATGGGGTACACCTTTACCTGGTCAAACCACAGCGATTTTTTTAATACCAGCGACATTTTTGCTGCGATTGTATTACCTGATACCCCACTTCCTAAGATTGTACGTGCCCCCTGAATGATGTTTGATTTCTGGCACTTGAGAATTGCAAGACCTTTGTCTTCGCAGGGTTTACTGACAAAGAGTTGGCATTCACAAAGGTGATAAAGGCATTTAGGAGGCGTTGGAGTTCAATCGGTTTATTGTCGAAAATCAGGAAATCATCTGCATATCCTGTCCAAATTGGCCCGAGACTAGAGATCTTCGGGGTTGCGAAAGCTACGCTCTGTAGTGATTTGTCTAGATCAGCCATGTACAGGTTATAAAGACAAAGGGCGAGGACACACCCCTGCCTCACACCTCTGTACATTTTTATTGGACGCGATAATACTCCCTGATTTTTTAAACTGACTTGGATGTGGGAGTGTGAAGGTAGAGCAATTATTAATCTAATAGACCCTCTGGAATGCCCCATTTGTGTATTTTATTTGAAAGCAGAGACCTGTCTACACCATCAAATGCTGCTGCAATGTCAATTGATGCCATAAACACAGCGTTATTTCCCCTAGTCCAAGAATGAGCTTACATGCATTTTAACAGCACTCCGTTTATGTTCTCCTCCAGACCCAGCACTCACTACAAACTTGGATAGAGCAGCCTTAACTGTTGATTGTGAAAGAACTGATTTGATGAAGCTTTGAGCACCCTGCTTTTTCAAATTTTTCAATGGCATATTTTTGGTCTTTCTCTTCTGTAGCGCCCGTAGAGTTTAATTCAGGCGCCGTTGGACTAGTAGGTCTGTTTCCATTAGTGGTCCCATACTCATAACTTCTTCTATAGAGTCATCCACACCGTCAACCTCTACTATTGTCGTTGGTACATTGGCTCACTTCTTAATAGTTAAGGGTGAATGAGGAGGGTCTTGCATTTGTCTTTGGATAAGAACCTTGTGCCTCTCCTCCTCTGTCGTTATTTTATTCCGTGGAGGCTGATCATCAGTAGAATGTTGGTCATCTTGGTCCACCACCTTATCACTCTTATGATCAGATGGAATTGGTCTTCCCGGTATCCCTCGCAGTTCTCCTGTAGGTTCTGAGGTTTGAGCATCTTGCGCTTCCCTTGGTGGCTTTTCAAATGGACCCTGTCTCTGTGCAAAGAGGAAATGCCTGGCGTCTGCATGCAAGTTAATATGATCACATTTAAACAGGAGCGATTTCAAGAGGATTGTTTGCTTTTGTTTCTATCTGTATGCACTCATATAGGGAGACAAGTATACACACAACTTGATTGATTTCTTCAAATTGATCCTTGTTCACACCTTCCATCCCATTTTCTACTCTTCTCAATGCAGCTGATTATCACCTTGGCGGGAGGGAAGTGGGTGAGGGTGCAGAAGATGAAGCAAAAAAAGTAGTGCCACAAACAGACTGACCATTTTGTCGGGATAGCATTTGTTGGTGAGTCGTTGTTGTGGCCTAAAGGAGAGGGCGGAAGGGGCATCTGTGTTGCGGATACTATCTCCTCATCTGTTAATGGGCCAGTGATCGCGTGCTCCAGTGATCACGGATACTATCTCCTCATCTGTTAATGGGCCAGTGATCACGTGCTCCATTCCAGTGTGAGTATTATATTCAACTGCTCCTCCTCCAAGAATAGAAACAAACAGAAGACTTCTCGTGTCAGGCAGGGGTTCAGCAGCTCTTCGTTAACATTCACCACAACGGCCTGCAGTGATCAGAAACAGTGTCCAACCATTTCAGGCCTGTCCTATATGCGTGATACCCGGGAACCAAAACATCACGCACAAGACCTTGGCCCGAAAACAAGAGGGGGTGTCTTCCGTTAACTGGCCCAGGGCAACAGAGTCAGTTTGCTACATATGCACTCTGTTGGCAATCCCTCTGCCAACGAGCCACCAACAATCCACAGAGCACAGCTTGCCATTCAGAGAATTAGAGTAAACCACCTCATACGTCAAGCTGCACATCAAGCCGGGCAGGGTTTCCCTTCTCCCTAGTCATTGTTTTAAATTGGTTCATTTGACTGATTTCATGTATCACACGGAAACAGTAATTTGATTATTGAAATATATAGCCTTCTTTGACCAAGGAGTGTTCGCAGATGAAGATACATGTACACGTTGAGTAGACGGCCGCAGAAACCCATATGATGCATTGGAAGGCTGGGTGACTGCAGAGAAAGGGCGGGATAGCATTGCATTGCACATGAGCACACAAGCACACACAGTGTGTAAATGCACAAACAGTATTTGCGTTGGTGTAAATATGATAGTGTGAATGAGCAAATTATGTTTGTTCATGTGCATTCTGCATTTGTACAAACACCATGTACTACCTGAGGTTCCTTGGTCCAGATAACACCGGCTGATTCTGAGACCAGCCTGAGGCAGAACTTGCCATCCACTGTAACCAAAAAGCATTTGGAGGTCCACGATCAAGGGTTCGACCTGCTTGTGATTGTCTGCTGAGAACTGTAAACGATCACTGTTTGTAAGTCTTGGCTTTTCACCTAAGAGCTGAATGTTGGTGTTGGGTTTCGTGACAGGTTTTCTAAATATTGTGCAACTGTGTGCTCCCATCTTTTACATAAGATGTTCTCTTTGGGCCCCAGAATCCTACGCATAAGGTGCAAGGTGTGGGGCCCCTGAATTCTTTGAATAGAGATGGAAGTGCTCTGTTTAGTCCAAATGGTTTTGTGTAGGGTGTGGGAAGCAGCCCGGGGACCCGGAATTATCTGAATACAGATTGCTGTGCTTAGTTCCCGTGGTTTGTTATAAGGTGTGAGAAGTGGCCCTGGGGCGCCTGCATTCTCTGAATACAGACAGGAGTGCTCCGTTTAGTCCAAGTGGTTTGGTGTAAAGTGTGGGAAGTGGCACTGAGACCTCTGAATTCTCTAGGTACAGATAGGGGTGCTGTGCTTAATCCCAGTGGTTTGGGGTAAGGTGTGGGAAGCAGTGTTTTAGCCCCTGAATTCTCTGAATACAGATAGGAGTGCTCTGTAAGTCCCGGTCATTTGGTGTCAGGTGTGGGATGCGCCCTGGGGCCCCTGAATTCTCTGAGACGGACAGGAGTGCTGTGTTTAGTCCCAGTGGTTTGGCGGAAGGTGTGGCAGCGGTCCTGGTGCCCCTGAATTCTATGACTAGAGATAGAAGTGCTCTGTTTATGCCCAGTGTTTTGGGGTAAGTTGTCGGAAGCAGGTCTGGGGCCCCTGAAGTCTCTTTATACAGATAGGAGTGCTGTATTTAGTCCCAGTGGTTTGGCCTAAGGTGTGGAAAGCAGCAATGGGGCACCTGAATTCTCTGAATACAGATATGAGTGCTTTTAAGTCCCTGCCATTTGGTGTCAGGTGTGGGATGCGGTCTAGTGGCCACTGGATTCTATGAATCCACATTGGAGGGATCTGTTTAGTCCCAGTGGTTTGGGGTAAGGTGTGGGAAGCAGCCCTGGGGCCCTTAAAGTCTCTGAATACAGATGGGAGCGCTTTGTTTAGACCCAGTGGTTTGGGGTTAGGTGTGGGAAGGGGTACTGTGGCCCGTGAAATCTATGAATACAGATAGGAGTGCTCTGCTAAGTCCCTGTCGTTTGGTGTAAAGTGTATGAAGCGACCAAGGGGCCCCTGAAATCTCTGAATCCAGATACGAGTGCTGTGTTTTGTCCCAGTGTTTTGGTGGAGGGTATGGGAATCGGCCCGGGGCCCCTGACTTCTCTGAATAAAAATAGGAGTGCTTTTTTTGTCCTAGTTGTTTGGTTTAAGGTATGGGAAGTGGCCCTGGTGCCCCTGACTTCTCTGTGAATAAAGATAGTAGTGCTGTTTTTAGTCCCAGTGGTTTGGTGGAAGGTGTGGAAGCAGTCCTGCGGCCCCTGAATTCTCTGAATAGAGATAGGAGTGCTCTGATTAGTCCCAGTGGTTTGGTTTAAGGGGTGGAAAGCGGCCGTAGGGCCTCTGAATTCTTTGAATATAGATAGGAGTGCTCTGTTTAATCCCAGTGGTTTGTGTAAATTGGCGGAAGCAGGTCTGGAGCCCCTGAATTCTCTAAGTACCAGTAGGAGTGCTCTGTTTAATACCAGTGGTTTTGGATATGGTGTTGGAAGCAGTCCTGGGGCCCCCGAAGTCTCTGAATACTGATGGGAGTGCTGTGCTTCTTCCCAGTGGTTTGGGGAAAGGTGTGGGAAGCGGTGCTGTGGTCCCTGAATTCTCTGAATACAGATAGGAGTGCTATGTTAAGTCCCTGTCATTTGGTGTCCGGTGTGGGATGCGGACCAGGGGCCTCTGGATTCTATGAATCCACATTGGGGGGGGGGATCTGTTTAGTCCCAGTGGATTTTGGTAAGGTGTGGGAAGCAGCCCTGGGTCCCTGGTAGGAGTGCTCTTTTTTTTTTTTTTAACAGTATTTTATTGATTTTATAGCCATCGTAAGAATTAAACCATTCATGTGTATACAGCACATTGTCAACAGTAGAAAGCAAATAAATAATGAAGCAAAAAGCAAACATTTTACATGGTATTTCACAGCCTGCATGAAGTTTCACTGGAGAAGCACATCGCAAGTGCAAACATTACTTGAAACTGTTTGAATTGGTGGCTGTCTGCACCAGTAGCTTTAAGCTCCTTTCCTCTTCTCCCCTCCTCCCTACCCCCGCCCCCTTAACACATCTGGGTAACATCTGTGATTGTTTAAATCGTCCTTATTCACAACGGCTCATTTCAACATTGTCCAACCCTTTTTAATAGGGTGTTATCCTTGACTACTCTTCTGAGTTCAATTTAGTACCATGACTGTCATGGCATTGCTGTCCGTGTTGGGTGCTCTCCCACCAGCCTCTGCTCCCTCCTTATTCACTGCGTCCGTATGCGCGGCATAGTATTCAAGGAAGGGCAGCCATGTCGCATCTGTGTGGGAGTGAGACTCTAACAAGGCAGCTGTAATGCTTTCCATTTGGTAAAATTGTGTGTGCCTTGTTGAGCCACTCCCCTTTCATTGGTAGCATACAGGTTTTCCATCTGACTGTCAGACACACTCTTGCTGCTAACAGATTCCCGGGCATGTGTGAAAGAACTGTGTTCATTCCTTCAATGTCTGTCTCGATGCTAAACAGAACGAGTAGTGGAGGCAAATACCTATAAACACCATCTATGGCCCTCACCCAGCCCAAGATCTCTTTCCAAAACGCCTGCACCTTTGCACAGCTCTACCACTGGTGCCAATAATTGCTGATTTCCGCACAACCCCTCCAATAATACGGCACCGCCCCTGGGAACATATTTGCCAGCCTTTGCAGGGTTAGATGGCATCTCATTAGCTGCCTCCCATTGTGCATCTTATACTGCATGGATATTGATGTATCCCAGACCGCCCTATATATCTCTGCCATGTATCTGGTTGATTCTGCAGCCCTAACACTGTCTCCCACTTGATTTGAGTGCTCGGTTGTATCAGGTGACCTCTAGAAAGCGATGTGCCATATAATTGAGCTATCAGCCCTCTAGAATCATGGCGTTCGCTCAAAACGGGCTCAAAAGCTGTGAGCAGCCTTTCGAGAGAATCTCCTCACACACTTCTTAACTGCAAATTGGGTAAGGGCGATATAATGATACCTTGCTGTGCCTCCTCTGGTTCTTCTTTTGACATATAGATGCCCTTCTTCCACATCTGCCCTGCTCTCACCAGGCCTCCCTCATATTGGGGCTGAAAAGAGCTTGTGTATATTAACAAATCTCTAATGGGGGTGCCCATATACAGCTGAGCGGTGATGGCCAGGATGTTACCCCCTTCATAACGTGTGTGGGGCGCCAAAGGGACCACAGTACTGTCAAGACTGGGTGTTCCCGAATTCTACGCGACATAGTCTTGTAGGGGACCCATAACCACTCGCCTAAGGTTACTGGCGCAAATAGCTCATTCTCTAGACCGACTGTTAGGGAGAATTCTCTGTTTAGGCTGAATTTCCCTACCTAGTGAGTCCCCCAGCAGCTTTGCTGGATTTCTGGGGTTTAATTTTTTTCTCCTGCCAAGGGTGAGACTCTTTTACCCTCACTCTTGGACATGTTGAAGTGTGTTTTCTTGGTTAAACCTTGTGTTGAATGGGCTATGGGGTCTTTTACTCCATAGGGCCTCATGTATTTTTGTGATGTGGGTCACACAGCACCCTCTGTGCCGTGACCCAGGGGTGTCCTAGGGACTCCCCAACATAGACTCCATACCCTGGGACTGACTACTGTCTCCCAGGGCATGTAAAGTCACCAAAGACTTTGCTAGTCTTGAATCCTGAACAGAACCAGTACAAACCATCATATTGTGGACGTACTGGCTGGGGCAATTCGATTGCCCCAGGGTCTGTTAGTCGAGGGGGCACGTCTCCGTCCCCCCTGATCGAGTTTTGGCTGGTGGCAGTGGAAACTACTTTTTATATTCGACCGCGAATATTTCCCTATGGGATTTCCCATTGTTTTAGGCTAACACATTTAATTATTTATTTACGGTAGCCTTAAACATACCACCGGTTTATATATTTATTTTTATAACTCCGGTTGGGACTTTTTGCCAAAACTTGATTCTAAAATGGCGTTGGTGTTCGCCTCTGTAACTCTGACCCAAAGTGGAGCCCTTTGTTCCACTTTTGGCGGGCTTCTCCACAGAAGCCCTCCAAAGTGGTGCCACTCTGTCTGGGGTACTTAGGAGGGGTGGAGGGGGATTTAGGCACCCTGGACTGAGTTACCTTGGTAACTCAAGTCGCACTCCGTCCTGATTGGCCCAAGTGGTGAGCCGCCCGGCTCACCACTTAGCATGGTTGAGTGACAGCTAGGCTGGGTGAATGGGGGTTTGCTGCATAAAAGCAGGGCTTTGGGGACTGGGACTTCAGAAGTCGCCACAGGACCAAGAATCCGACGAGGGAAGAGCTGAGCCGACCTGCTTCGACGACACCACCCGGTGGAGCCCTGCTGAACCGTCTCACCACTTTTTCCCGACGACCGAGGAGAACTCTTAACGGAGTGGCTCCTTCCCTTGACTGGTGGGGACAACCAGTTTTCGCCTTCTTTCCGTTCTTTGAGGTATCTCGTGGCCGCCTTGCCTGTGCCAAGCACCCCGGCAACCGGAATACCACACTTTACCCCCATACCGCGAAAGTCGGCACCAACCCTTTAACCGGAGGACTCCGCGGCTGGTTTCTTCCCGGGCAGTGCAACGACCCTCTTCTTCTGCTCTTCAGCGAGAACTTCTTCTCCCCTGACCGACGTCGAGCCCTGCTGCCACTGCCTGGAACAACTGCCACCGCTGGAGGATCCTTTCCGCTTAAGGTACTGTGTTCTGCCTGGCTTCCCTTGCTACCGACTGTACGGGGTAGATTTAGTCCCCGGCTTTCGAACCTGGGAGTGCCTGGGACACTTTGGCTAAACTTTCTGAGCCACTCTAACCTCTTTTTGACTCTTTGCAAGACTTTGAATCTCTAACTAACAGTGTGATCTTGGGCACATTTTCGCTCCGGCTACTCTAAGAGTGGGCCCTGCCTAGTGACTTTTGCTCACCTGTGACTTTATTCTTCTGTAAGCCTATTGCAAGTGCTCTGGACCTTAGAGTGGTGTGTCTAACCCATTTCTGCTTTTTCTCTCCCTTTCTTGGAAACTACTAGAGTGTCATCTAACGTTAAGCACTCACCTCTGTTTTAATTAAGTGGTGTTTTACCTAGAGTTGTCTAGATAGGAGAAAGGATTGAATCTACTTCCATTATAACTGTGTTGAAGTGCTTTTACTATATTTTTGCTAGAGTGTTTTTAACTTATGTGTATTTTAAATAAATAACTATATACTTTTGAAACCAAGCTCTGGTCAGTGTTTGCTTGTGCTATTGTGTTTTGGTACATATTGTGTATACTTTACATACTGCCTAACTCTTCTTGAGAGAAGTCTGACTGCTCAGCCACAGCTACCAGGTAAATCTGGGTGGTACAGACTGCTACCAAAGGGGTTTACTGCTCTACCTGTAGTCTTAAATCTTTTGCAGTGTTCCCCAAGGGAACTGCACAGGTTTCTGCCTAACACTGGTGTACAGCGGTGGGATTTGTATTGAGTATACATTTTATTGTGCTTTAGATACCTTAGTGCAACTAACCACAAAGCTTAGCACTGAAAAAGTAAAACCTCTAACATGTCAGTTATAGAAAGCTATAGTCAAGAGTCCCTTGCAGCCAAAACTGCTGATTGTTTAAGAGTGCTCTGTAAACATAAGGATCTCCTGACTAAGGGCAAGAAAATGGAGCTGATTGAAAGATTGTTAGCTAACCAAAGTCTGGGTGATGGTTCAGAGGAACCTACCACTCCAGCGACTGTAGATGACAGTGTTGAAGTTAACATGGAGCAAAATGTTGATGTTTCTGAGGAAGAGTCAGAAGAGGAGGGTGAGGCTGTTGTAACTGTCCCCCCTAGGCCTCTGCCTGCTCTACCTGCTGTACCTACTGGACCTTTACCAGGTCCCACATTTAGTCCTCAGTACTTTGAACTGGAGAAAATGAAGCTAGAATTGGAGTATAAGAAACTTAATGCTCAAACTGACAAAGAACTAAGGCTAAGGGAAATGGAGCTCAAGTATGACTTAGAAATGAAGAAATTATCTGTTGAGAATGTTTCTCTCTCTGGCTCCTCTAGAAGTTCCAGTCCTAAAAGACCCCGGATGCCTAAAGAATTGGTTGGTATGTATGAGCCTAAGTTGGATGTGTTGGATTGGTTGTCTCTGTTTGAATATAATCATGGGCTCCAGAACATCACAGGAAATGACTTACTCACCTGGTTGTTCTCTAGGCTTCCCCCTGTTGCAACTGATGTAGTAATGGAGATGGGGGAGGAGGATAGGAAGGACTATGAATGTGTGAAACTAGCTTTGATAGCTAGGTTTGGGAAGACCCCTTCCCAGTATCTTAAGAGGTTTAGGAGCCTCAAAAAGCATGATGGTACCCCTTGGGCTACCTGGGTGAGTGAATGTTTGAAAAACTTAGAGGGATGGATTAAGGGTTACAAGGTGAACACTTATGAAGGTATGAAGAATTTGTTTATGTTGGAGACTATTTATGATGCCTGCTCTCCTGAGCTCAGACAACACTTGGCTGATTCCAAGGAATTGGATTCCCGGAAACTAGCTAAGGCTGCTGACTTGTGGGTTGCCAACAGGGCCACTCACAAGGATTCTGGGGTAACTCAGAAGAAGGATGGGGAGAAACAGCCTAAAAAAGACTCCAAAGAGAATTCTAATAATTCCTATCCCAAAGAGGGCCCCAAACCACAAAATAACCAGGGTAAGCCACATGGGAAACCTAGTCAGGCTACTGTACCTTCTGGCCACAAGCCAGAAGGAGGTCAGAACAAGCCACCCTTCCAGAGAGCATTTGGACAATGCTATGTCTGTCAGGGTACTGACCATATCAAAGGAGATCCCAAGTGCAAGGGTAAACCTGCAGGGATCAGCACAGTCTCCTTAGCCTTCACTCCTGAGGATGAAGTACAGATGGCTAGTGCCCACTTTGAACTCTTTGCTGAAGAACCCTTGGGTCTTCAAGCAACTGTAAACTTAGAGCCTATGGGTCTGGTTAGTCCCCAGAATAGGGTTGTGTATAACTCCCTACCTGTTAACTCTAAGGTGTATTATGTGGACAGTGTTCTTGTCAATGGCCAGGATACTCCTGCCAGGAGAGACACTGGGGCCAGCAGAACAGTAGTGGATGAAAGCTTCTTTCAACCTGAGGATGTGGCCAAAGCACCCAAAGGTCCCACTAAAATGTCTGGGGGCCCTGTCCACATGGTTCCTATTCTACCAGCCCTCATTCAGTGTAACAACATGACAGTGAGGATCCCTGTCAGTGTTCAGACTGAGGTACCTGGGAAGGTCCTGTTGGGGAATGACCTAAGAACTCTAGGAGTAGTGTCACATACCCCCAGGCCTCCCAGTATGGAGAAGCAGAACTTAACCAAATTGGCTAGACAGGCTACCTTGAAGGACCCTTCTAAGCCTGTGGGACCCTCTACTGAGAACCCCACTACAAGCCCTGGTGTTAGTAAGTTGACCTCTAACCCAGGCACATTTCAGGATAGTATGCTAGGAACATGGGAGCCCCAACCAAGCTCCACCCTTGTTCCCCTAGTTTCCGAGTCTCTGACCCCCCCTGCTTCTGAGGAAGAGGTGGATAGACCAACTAGGCCCCTATCTGGACCTGAGAGAACTGGTAATTCTCAGTGCTGGTGGAAAACCAGAAAAGAAAAGTCTAAGGCCAAAAACCTTCAGACTGTTGGACCTTCTACTGAAGACCCCAACTCAAATCCTAATGTTAGGGGGGAAACTCCTAAAATAGGTAAGGGTAGATCTAAGAGGAAGGGGAAGCAGGTGCAGTGCCTAACCCCAACCCCTCCAACCAAGAGGCCTAAGACCCAACCTGCTCCCACAAGAGAGGTGGTGAGGAACCTTGGAGGCCCCTCTAGATCTCAGGGAATCCTTTATAAGGACCCCTTGAAAAAGCCTAACATAGGTTCAGAAGTTGTACCAACTTCTGAGGGACTGGTCAACCAGATCCCCTATAACAAAAAGACTGATGTTCCTCAAAGGGTTTGTAGGTCCTTTAGCTTGCAAAAGAAAACCTTTGAGTTCTCCCTTAAGCATAGGTCAAGGTGTCACCATCAAAATGCTGATGGACTCTCTAGGATGTATATCATCGACTAGAGGTATGAGGTTCATCCAGGAGTGGATTAAATCCTCCTGTCCCTTAGTCTGGGGGGGGCGAGTGTTAGGGAGAATTCTCTGTTTAGGCTGAATTTCCCTACCTAGTGAGTCCCCCAGCAGCTTTGCTGGATTTCTGGGGTTTAATTTTTTTCTCCTGCCAAGGGTGAGACTCTTTTACCCTCACTCTTGGACATGTTGAAGTGTGTTTTCTTGGTTAAACCTTGTGTTGAATGGGCTATGGGGTCTTTTACTCCATAGGGCCTCATGTATTTTTGTGATGTGGGTCACACAGCACCCTCTGTGCCGTGACCCAGGGGTGTCCTAGGGACTCCCCAACATAGACTCCATACCCTGGGACTGACTACTGTCTCCCAGGGCATGTAAAGTCACCAAAGACTTTGCTAGTCTTGAATCCTGAACAGAACCAGTACAAACCATCATATTGTGGACGTACTGGCTGGGGCAATTCGATTGCCCCAGGGTCTGTTAGTCGAGGGGGCACGTCTCCGTCCCCCCTGATCGAGTTTTGGCTGGTGGCAGTGGAAACTACTTTTTATATTCGACCGCGAATATTTCCCTATGGGATTTCCCATTGTTTTAGGCTAACACATTTAATTATTTATTTACGGTAGCCTTAAACATACCACCGGTTTATATATTTATTTTTATAACTCCGGTTGGGACTTTTTGCCAAAACTTGATTCTAAAATGGCGTTGGTGTTCGCCTCTGTAACTCTGACCCAAAGTGGAGCCCTTTGTTCCACTTTTGGCGGGCTTCTCCACAGAAGCCCTCCAAAGTGGTGCCACTCTGTCTGGGGTACTTAGGAGGGGTGGAGGGGGATTTAGGCACCCTGGACTGAGTTACCTTGGTAACTCAAGTCGCACTCCGTCCTGATTGGCCCAAGTGGTGAGCCGCCCGGCTCACCACTTAGCATGGTTGAGTGACAGCTAGGCTGGGTGAATGGGGGTTTGCTGCATAAAAGCAGGGCTTTGGGGACTGGGACTTCAGAAGTCGCCACAGGACCAAGAATCCGACGAGGGAAGAGCTGAGCCGACCTGCTTCGACGACACCACCCGGTGGAGCCCTGCTGAACCGTCTCACCACTTTTTCCCGACGACCGAGGAGAACTCTTAACGGAGTGGCTCCTTCCCTTGACTGGTGGGGACAACCAGTTTTCGCCTTCTTTCCGTTCTTTGAGGTATCTCGTGGCCGCCTTGCCTGTGCCAAGCACCCCGGCAACCGGAATACCACACTTTACCCCCATACCGCGAAAGTCGGCACCAACCCTTTAACCGGAGGACTCCGCGGCTGGTTTCTTCCCGGGCAGTGCAACGACCCTCTTCTTCTGCTCTTCAGCGAGAACTTCTTCTCCCCTGACCGACGTCGAGCCCTGCTGCCACTGCCTGGAACAACTGCCACCGCTGGAGGATCCTTTCCGCTTAAGGTACTGTGTTCTGCCTGGCTTCCCTTGCTACCGACTGTACGGGGTAGATTTAGTCCCCGGCTTTCGAACCTGGGAGTGCCTGGGACACTTTGGCTAAACTTTCTGAGCCACTCTAACCTCTTTTTGACTCTTTGCAAGACTTTGAATCTCTAACTAACAGTGTGATCTTGGGCACATTTTCGCTCCGGCTACTCTAAGAGTGGGCCCTGCCTAGTGACTTTTGCTCACCTGTGACTTTATTCTTCTGTAAGCCTATTGCAAGTGCTCTGGACCTTAGAGTGGTGTGTCTAACCCATTTCTGCTTTTTCTCTCCCTTTCTTGGAAACTACTAGAGTGTCATCTAACGTTAAGCACTCACCTCTGTTTTAATTAAGTGGTGTTTTACCTAGAGTTGTCTAGATAGGAGAAAGGATTGAATCTACTTCCATTATAACTGTGTTGAAGTGCTTTTACTATATTTTTGCTAGAGTGTTTTTAACTTATGTGTATTTTAAATAAATAACTATATACTTTTGAAACCAAGCTCTGGTCAGTGTTTGCTTGTGCTATTGTGTTTTGGTACATATTGTGTATACTTTACATACTGCCTAACTCTTCTTGAGAGAAGTCTGACTGCTCAGCCACAGCTACCAGGTAAATCTGGGTGGTACAGACTGCTACCAAAGGGGTTTACTGCTCTACCTGTAGTCTTAAATCTTTTGCAGTGTTCCCCAAGGGAACTGCACAGGTTTCTGCCTAACACCGACCCACTGCTTCTCGGTGCTTTTCCACAAATGGTCTGCCAAAATATTAAATTTTGATGCCCTGCAATATTCAAAGAAATCTGGGAAACCCATGCCTCCCTTGTCCTTTTGTGTTGTCAAAGTCGTGTACGAAACCCAAGGCTTTAGACCTGCCCACAAGTATGTGAGCAAGGTGCGCTTGACTTCTACATGGATGCCTCTGGGATGGCTACTGGAAGCGATTAAAAGAGAAATAAAAACCTGAGGAGAAAATACATTTTAATCGATGTAAATCTCGCCGTCCAGGAGAGTGTCATTTTGGACCATCTCTCTAAATCCGATTTAATGGATTTCCACCGGGCCATATAGTTTGCTAGAAATAAACTTGATAGGTCTTTCATGATCATCACACCCAAGTACTTGATTCCTTCAGTCCGCAGTTGGAAACCCCACTCCGGTACTAACTGTTTTGGAAGGGACGAGATTGGCTGCAGTGTTAACGCAGCTGTTTTATTTAAGTTCACCCGAAATCTCGACCGTGTCCCATATTCTAACTATGTGGTAAAGAAGGCAGGCACCGACTCCGATGACTGAGAAAAATAAGACAGGATATCGTTCACAAATAGGGCCAATTTGTATTCATGCTCCTTTCATATGAATCCCTTTATCTGGGAATGTGTCTGAATTGCCTGTGCTACTGGCTCAACACCAGGGCAAACAAAAGGGGGGGAAATGGAACAGCCTTGTCGTGTTCCTCGCGTCAAGTTGAAAAGCTCAGATGCGACCCTGTTAACTAAAACCTTGGCCGTGGCGTTTCGATATAACGCCTGTGCACCTGATACCCATTGTCGACCCAGACCAGCCCACTCCATTACTGTGCACAGAAAAGGCCACTCAACTCTGTCGAATGCCTTCTCTGCGTCAATGAACATTAATATGGGGCACTCTTTGCTCTCATCCACAGAAGCAGTCAGGTCCAGGGTTTTACAGACATTGTCTGCGGACTGCCTTCCGCTCACGTAGCCGACCTGGTCTGTGTGGACCAATTGCGGCCAAATCTGGGCCAAGCGATCAGCAAGGACACTAGCATAAATCTTTGCATCAACATTTATAAGAGATATTGGGCGGTATGATGCGCATTCTGTGTTGTCTCTGCCCTCTTTCGGTATCACTATAATTCTGGATTCAGTAAATGAGGCAGGGCCATGGCAGGTATCTAGGATTGTGTTGACATTTTCACCAAAAAATGAGTTAGGGTGTTAATATAGGCCTTCTAGTAGGCTGCTGTGAACCCGACTTGCCCTGGTGCTGAGCCTGCCTTCAATTTAGAGATGGCGCTCTGAACCTCTTCAGCTGTGATTGGGCTACCAGCCTGATTTGACTCTCTTGTGGTATTGGGGAGCGGGGAAACCTCCTTAAGTATTGTGCGATTTCGAAGGGATTGGTCCTCCGACGTATTCCTTATCTTTGATAATACGTTTCCAGCTTGCTGGCCTCGGAAATTCTGCTGTGTTTAAAGAGGTGTACAATCTGGAAAAACGCTTTGTGATCTCACATGGATTTAGCAAATCTTTTCCCCTTTCATCTTTTATTTTGGGTATTGCCCTCTCAGCTCTCTGTTTGTGCAAGCGAACAGTCAAGATGGTGTGGGCTTTGTCACCCTTTTCCTAAAATGTCTGCTTTAAATTTCAGTTGCCTTGCCAAATATCACTCAGCTCCCTCTGGAGCATTCCAATCTGCGCTAAAATCTCCTCACTTCCCTCGGAATGGGTTTGGATGGACGATTCTTTCTGCATAATCTCTTTTTTCCACTCCCTTTCCCTATTCACCCTGAACTTGTTTCCATAGGTCCCTTCTGCAATCAAAGTGCCTTGAATTGTGGCTTTTGCCACTTCCCAAACCGTGTTTAGCGATACCTCCCTGTGTCATTTGTAATGAAGTAATTCTTTATTTCATCTGCTAGGATTTTTTTGAACACTGTGGGCCTCATTACACGGATGGCAGTAAGGGTTTACCGGTACCGTTATTTTACCGGTACCGGTAAATCCTTACCGCCTTACTACGAGGTCCCTTTGCGGGTTGGGGAAATTAACGCCTGCTTTTTGCAAGTGCAAGGTAAGTGCAGACAAGTGCTGGGGGGTGGGGGGGCTGTAGTGATACAGAGACAGTCCCGCATTGCAGGGGTTGCCAGGGAGGCAGTGCAAGTGAAGAGTGACTGGGCCCAGGACCGAGGTCGGTGAGAGTGGCCCAGATTGCAGAATCAGTGCAGTATTGGTGAAGAATTTAGCAGGGGAGAGGGAGAGAGAAAGCAGAAGTGAAGAGGAAGGTTTTGAGGTGCTTCCGGAACCGGAGATGGTTCTCCTCAAGTTTCAGGGAGACAGGAAGGCTGTTCCAGAGGGAGGCCCCTGCCGCGGAGAGAGACCTACCCCCAGCTCGTTGCTTCGAGAAGCGGCTGACCCTGAGGGAGTTGGAGACGGAGGAGCGTAGGGCTCGGGAAGGAAGATATTTAGGAAGAGAGAGTTGAAGGTATTTAGGCCCCAGGCCCCAGAAGGCCTTGTGGACAATGCAGAGGGTTTTGAACTTAATCCTCGCAGCCACTGGGAGCCAGTGTAGAGATTTCAGTCCTGGAGAGATACGGTCCCTGGGCTTGAGGCCAAGGACAAGTCTCGCAGTTCTGTTCTGGATGAGTTGCAGAGGGCGGAGAGTGGAGGCAGGCAGATTAAGATAGAGGCTGTTACAGTAGTCCAGCTTCGAGAGAACCAGGGCTCGGGAGACAGTGAGCTTCTGGGGGAAGGAGAGGAAGGGAAGAATACCTCTGAGGAGGTGCAGCTGGTAATGTGACTTCTTAGAGACGTCAGATATATGAGGAGAGAAGGAGAGTGTGGAGTCGAAGATGACCCCAAGGTTTTTTGCCTTGCAGGTAGGAGCAGGAAGAGGGCCAAGAGAGGCCGGCCAGAGAGCTGCAGGGAAGGAGGGAGTGGGTGTGCCGATGAGTAGGATCTCAGTCTTACTAGCATTAAGGCAGAGGTCATTGGCAGCACACCATTCCTGGATAGCAGACAGACAGTCAGAGATGAGGGAGGGAGAGGAGGAGGCCGAGGGTAGCCTGAAAATGAGCTGGGTATCGTCCGCATAGCACTGAAAGTTGGGGCAGAGGGCGGCGATGCGGTGGGCAAGGAGTGCCAGATACTGGTTGAACAGCCAGGGAGAGAGATTAGATCCCTGGGGAACGCCACAGGTGGAGAAAAAGATGTCAGAGAGGAACGACCCAAGTTGGACCTGGGAGGGTCGATTGGAAAGGAAAGAGGTCAGCCACGCCAGAGCCTGACCAGTGATACCCAGGTTATCACGGAGACGGTTGAGCAGGATGGCATGGTTGACCGTGTCAAAGGCAGAAGAGAGATCGAGCAGAATGAGAACACACGGAGTGTTGGAGTCGAGGTTCAAGAGCAGGTCCTCACGGATGTTCAGGAGAGCAGTTTCCGTGCTCTGGCCGCTCTGAAGCCAGATTGATGGTCATGGAGACTATCAACAGCTTCAGCATGGAGGTTAAGCTGGGAGATGGCCAGTTTCTCCAGGAGCTTGCCCAGGAAGGGAGTGATGGAGATTGGGCGATAGTTAGCCGGACAGGAGGGGTCGGCAGAGGGTTTCTTAAGGAGAGGGTGCACAAGGGAGTGCTTGAGGGGGGATGGGAAGACTCCAGAGGCGAAGGAGTGGTTGCAAAAGTCAGCCAGGGCAGGAGCCAGGGAGTCGATGTGGTTCTTGATAGTTTTGGAGGAACAGGGGTGAATCTGTTTAGACAAGACTTTCATAGATCGGACTTGTCTGGAAACCTTGTCAGCAGAAAAAAGGGGAAAGGCAGAGAAGGAGGGAGGAGGGGTGGCTGCAGAAGGGCCAGAGGAAGAGCAGGGAAGAGAGGGAGGGAGGTGATAGGAGGAGAGTGAGGACAGGATGTCCTGAGTTTTAGAGATGAAGTGGGAGGCCAGTGCAATGCAGAGGGCCTGGGAGGGGACAGGAGAGGTAGAGACTGCAGCAGGGTTGGCAAGCTCCTTGCAGATTTTAAAGAGTTCAGCCGAGTTGTTAGATGCCGCAGAGATGCGGGCTTGGATAAGGGCTCTCTTCTTGGTGAGAACAGAGAGACGGTATTGCCTTTGGAGCAGGCGGCAGGCCAGTTTGTCAGAGGATGAACATGAAGCACGCCATTTCCTCTCTGCCACCCTGCACCTGCGTTTTAGGGTGACGAGATCCGAATCATACCAGGAGTTACATTTGGCTTTGGGCTTCAGGCGGATTTTCATGGCAGGGGCAAGGATATCAAGAGTATCAGATATAGCAGAGTGGAGCAAGGAGAGGGCTGTGTCAGGGTGGGAGTCAGCCTAAGGGGGAGGGGGGGGCGAGAAGGTGGCAGCGAAAGCCGCAACTGACACGCGCTTCATGGGTCGGATGACCGAGAAGGTAGGTGGCAATGATGAGGGTGGCTTTGCCTGTGGGGTAGGGAGGGTGAGGTGGGAGGATAGGAGAAAGTGATCACTCCAGGAGAGAGGAGTGGAGAGAGGGACAGAGCGGGGAAGGTCAGAAGAGATCAGAGCATCAAGAGTGTGCCCTGCAGAATGAGTAGGCCCAGATGGGAGAATAGAGAGTGAGAGAGAGTCGCAGAGGTCACGAAAGAGTCCAGTGGGGGGACAGGAGGCATCTAGGTGGATGTTGAAGTCACCAAGAAAGAGGAGTTGAGTGGTAGAGGACAGGAGTGAGGAGGAGAGGTCAGCCCACTCAGAGAGGAAGGAGGAAATTTGACCAGGTGGCCGATAGTAGCCACGGTAAGCGAATGGCTAGGAGAGAGAGAGAGTCGGCAGACAAGACATTCAAAAGAGGAGTAGGTCTGCGTAGGAGTGACAGTGGCAGGAATCCACTCGGGGAAGATAAGGGCAACAGCCCCCCCTGCACGGTTGGGCCTGGGCACAGAGAGGATCTTGTAACCTTCAGGTAGGAGTGTGTCAAAGCTCGTGACAGAGCTGGCTGTGAACCATGTCTCAGTGAGACCGAGGACGTCAAGGTCCAGTTCCTCAAGAAGGCGACAGATATCGGAGGAATGCTTGATGGCAGAGCGAGAGTTAAGAGTGGCAAAGTGGAGAAGGTTGCCATCCTTGAAGGACTTCCGGGGAGGGGTACAGATCAGAGGTACGCCCTGCGGAGGTGTAGAAGAAGGAGGTGAAGTGGGAGTGCGAGAGGGAGCAGGGAGGGAGGGTAGAGGCAACGTAGCCGAAGACAGGGGGGGGACAGCAGGGGAGGAAAGGAAGTTGATGAGGCGAGGGAAGCGTCTATCAAAGAGGTGAAGGTTGGCCTGAGGGCCTTGGACCAAGACGGTCCCATTAGCGTAGACATTAATGATGGCCTTAGAGGAGCGGAAGGGGGCCAAGAGGACATCCCAACGGGTGCCACCATTAATGGGAGAAGAGGAAAAAGGAGAGAGCACAGAAACCATATGAAGGGTCCATAGGTCAGGTGAAGGCACGAAAAAGAGGATGTCAGTGAGAGTTTCCTTAGAGCAGGCACTAGTGTAGGTGTCAGCGATAGGGAGGCCTGGGTTGGAGACCAGGATGTCCTTTGTAAACTTTTTCCTACCAGATTTAGTGAGGAGAGCAGGATAGTCAATAGAGAAGCAGTTAGAGAAGATAGGCGAGATAGAGAGCACCATGGAGTAGGAGGGAGTGTGGGGGCGGGAAGACAGACGATACGAGAAGCACGCAGGCAGGACGTGAGCGGCAAGCCCAAGTTTACCACATTTCAGAACAGTAAATGAGTATTGGGTACAGAGGCCACCTAAGTTAGAGAATCCTGCGAGGGGAGAAAAAAACCCAAGTATACCTCAACTGTGGAACACAGTGAGGTGAAGACACCATGCGAAGGAAGAGACCAGGTGTAGGTGGAGTGGGCCGCGCGAAGTGGAAATGGCAAAGTACAGGCAAAGTACAGGCGCCTTGCGTCCCCTGCGGACACCTGCAGACACACAGGGAGCCGCAACTGAAGGAGTCGCCCTTGGCCTTGGGGCCCTTAGCCGCAAGGGGGCTGCCGGGCAGAGGGCTGCCCCAAAGGGTGTAGTTATAGGAAGAGGGAGGAGAGGAAGGGGAGTGGGGGTGTGGGCGGGCAGGGAGGCGGAGGGAGAGGAGAACCAGGAAGTGGGAGGGGAGGGGAAGAGCAGGCACAACAACGCGCTACGAGCGCAGATTAAACTTTTCTTTTTTTTTTTTATTTAAAAAACAAACACAATCTACTCACAGATGCCGAGGCAGGGCTTCCAGGCCTGCAGTTCCCTCGGGGCCACCGGCGACCGCTCTCCCACGCTCAGCTACACAAAGAAGCGAGCAGGGGGAGCGGGCGCCGAGTAGCCCAGAAGGGAGGCAGGCAGAAGCCAATCAGAGGGGGGGGTGGGCGGGCAGGGAGGTGGGAGGGAGAGGAGAACCAGGAAGTGGGAGGGGAGGGGGAGAGCAGGCACAACAACGCGCTACGAGCGCAGATTAAACTTTTCTTTTTTTTTTTTTAATTTAAAAACTACCATGGAACTTATGTTTTCCTTCAGTACTCTCCCTTCTCGTCTCTGAATGTTCACATTATTTGAAGACCTAGAGATTTCCTATATATAATGCCCACTCCACCCTTCTTGTGCCCCCCCGAAGCCCATTGTGTTCCTCCTATCTCTTGACCTGCGACCTTGAATTCCTTTCCATGCATACATTTTGTTTCTTGCACAAACATTACATCCAGTTTGGACAACTTAAATTCCCTTGCCAGCATAAAGCACTTTTGCAGTGAGTTTATTCCTTTAACATTGAGGGACCGAAACTGTATCCCGTTCACTAATGCCATGCTGGTTTTCCAAGTGTTGCCTTCTAACCCCTATCGGTAGATGTGCCCACTCAATGGTCATGGCCCTCAGCACGCACCCATAGTGGAACACACATGCAGTCGGCCAATTCTGTCCTACTTCAAAGGAATCTAGATGTGTCTTGTTAATCTTCAGATGTGTGTTCCCCCTCTCTCCCTTCCTCCATGAAAAATGCCATAAATGGTACTTCTCTTTGACTGAAGGACCCCTCTACAAGCAAAAAACAAAACAAAAAAAACAAGAAAGATTTAGTTAACTCAAAGGTGGAGACACCCCGCAACCTTGTATCGAGTTACCTCTCTCCCGTCTCACCTGACTGAGTGATCCGTACCCACCATTTCTTGTCCCAACTCTTAAATCTGTCATGCCTGGTTTTATAAGTCGAACAATTCATTAACTATTGGGAAATATGCAAACACAAAAAGCAAACGCTACTTTTACTTTTGCCCTTTCTGCGGGGCCGGGCTTTCAGGGAGTGTTATACTGCTTACAGTTCTTGGTGCCTGAAGCTCGGCCTCTCCGCAGAGAAGGGGCAGCTGCCTTGAGCGTGGGGCCACTAGGACTTCGAGTTTTGTCTCTGTCCATTGCTTGCTTGCCAGGTTGGAGGCTTTCTAGGACTCCTCGGGCCTCCTCTTCCGCCGTAACACGATAGTTCTCCCCCTCATGCTCAAAGCTCAGAGAAAAGGGAAGCCCCCATCGGTAACGTATGTCCTGCTCCTGTAACCAGGTCGTCAACAGGCGATAGTTTCTTCTCTTGTTGAGTGTAGAGGCAGACAGGTCTTGAAATATCTTGAAGATGGATCCTTCGAAATCAATGGGTTCCTTCTCCCTCGCCTTCTGCAGAATATCCTGTTTTTGTCTGTAATGGTGACATTTAGCAAGGACCAATCTTGGGCCATTTGCAGGTCCTCCCGATCTGTGAACTCTATCGAAGTTGGGGGCCTCCGTAGAATCGAACAGCAATATCATCAGGGCCTTCACTCGACTCTCCAATGAGGTTGGGATTTCTCCTGGCTTCTCACTTAGGCCCATTATTCGTAAGTTTGATCTTCGTTCTCTGTACTCTAGATCGTCCATCTTCAATTGTACCTCCCTTCCCCTCTGTTCCAGGTCCAGGAACCGTGTTTCGCTATTCATTGCCGTAAGGTCACCTCACAGTTGGTTGTCCTCTAAAGCCTCGATCCTCTGCTTTGACGATTGTGGCCTGCAGGTCGGTAACTCACCCCGTCTGGCTGGATTTGATTGATCAAATTTCTGCCAGGGGAGCCACATGTCTTCCTTGGTTGAGCTGTCGCGATCATCACCCAGTATTTCTGGCAAGTTCTGCCCTTGCTCTTGCTCCATAACTGCTGAGTCGAAGCAGAATCTGAGCAACTTGAGGGATGTGTGCGGGTCCAGGGCGGGAGCGAATGTGGGTATTTGTCTTCCCTTGTGCGAGCACTGGCCTCAATGATTTTTGCATTAACCATGCTCTGTTCCGATTGCACACTCCACTCCTGAGGTCTGACACGGGCTCCTATGGTCTATACTCTTCCCACACTCCACTGGAGTCCTTTGGAGCCCTTTGCACTCGCAAGGAGATTTTAATGTTCACAGCACCTCCTGTGGTCTGCTATGCCCCACTGAAATTTTTACCAAAAGCCTCTTCACAGTTTGGTGGTGGTGTTACGCTCACCTGGTCTCTGCGGAGGAGTTGGGGCACGGTTGCAGCCCTCCCGGGGTGAGGTCGCTCTGGTCCGACTTCGCCCTCTGTGCTTATGTGGTGACTGGTGGTAATAGGTGATGGTGCTCGGGACTGCTCATGCGTGGAAAATAGGGGGTGTGAGTATGCCAGCTTGTGCGCCTGATCCCCTTCCAGACCCATTCTCCCAAACCGTGGTACCTGTGGGATGCGCTGTCCCTGGAACGCTTACCTGTTGATTAGTTTTGGCGAGCACTCCGTCCTGCTGCTTCTGGAAGAAGATGTTTGTATGATCTGGACCAAGTTCCTTCACTCACTGGTCCCTTGCACGTGGTAGTCCAGTCCTGCTGCGACTAAGTCATTATACTTCAGGGAAGTCTTCCTGTTTGCCTTTGTCTTTCCTCATCTGTTTTTGTTGTATTGTAAAGTTTGTTGTCTTGTATTGCTGTCCGTTCCACTTTTGATGTTTGCTCTTTTGCTTTCTTCCCTTGCAGGTGATGTTGCCGCCCGGCAGAGCTGCGGAGCGCGAGGCGACAGCCGGAGGGAATGGGGAACGAAGCTTTAGTGGTACAGTAGCTGCTAAGTTGTGTCATGATCTCTGCTTCCAAAAGGTCAGGGTTTCCCCAACTCCCTTGGAAGCAGATCCATAACCCAGGTTCCGAGTGCCAATCAGTCCCAATTGGGACCTTTTGGACCCAGTCCTGGCGCCAGTGGCACCAGGCTCATAAATATGCCCAGTTCCAGCGCTGGAAGCGCCAGGCTCATAATGCTTGGGTGGACTTACCTGCAGCAGACCATGCTGCTTACTTGCCTGCCAGTTGAGCCTCTGATCCTCTTCTGTTTGGAACTACTTTTCCTGTTGGGTGGGGCAGGAGCCACTCCCTAAATTCAGAACACTGGAACTCTTCTGGAAAGCAGGAACTCTTTTCTTACCTAGGCGTGGCTGTGGAAGGAGACACCTAAGCACTACAGGAGGCTATTTAAACCACACCCGATGGATGAATCTTGCTTTGCGTTATTCTGCATCCTCTGCAGCAGAACGCTCATCGTGTCTTCTGCATCTGATCCTGGGCCTAAGGAAAAAGGCTTACCATCCTGAATCCAGTCTTCAGCAACACCTATAAAGACAAGAAAGAACAGGTTAGCATTACGGTCTTCAGTGACAGCTCTTCACTTACCTGGTCCATCGGCTGTCACCAACGCCTCGCGCTGCATTCCGGCATCTGAAAGACAAAGGCTTACCTACTCTTCGTGCTCTCCGGAGGGCTTCACAATGCATTCCGGCATCTGAAATACAAAAGCTTACCAACTCTTCGCACGCTCCGGAGGCCTTCGGCGCTGCATCCCGCATCTGAAAGACAAAACAAGGTGCGTTTAAAGACATTGGGGAACTTTAATACTCACGTGCCATTACTCCTTTCCACATCTAACCCAGTGGGTATTCCGGCACCCTGCAGCCGCTCCGAACTTGTACCTGCAAAATAAAAAGACAGTTAGAGCGCATCGTGAAGCAGGCAACAAGCGCTTACTTACGTGCTTCCAGGCGCTTCTATTCATCACACGGGCTCCATCTTCAACTCACTTCAGCCCGTCATCCGCCATCGCCGGAACCCTGCAAAACAAGAAACATCATTACTAAAGACTTTAAAGACATTAGAATTACTCAAAACTTACCGTTCGTGCAGTAAACGACGGACAGCAATCCTCTGAAGTCAAGAGGCCTGCTCCCCTTATCCAGTGAAGAAACTGGTTACAGCACCCTGCCCCGAGGCAGATGGAGAGCACGGCGTTCACTTACCTAAGGTGAGAGCGTTAACCTTTGGGGTTCTACAGGAGAAGAGAAAGGGAAGAAGAGAGAGACATTCAATAACCCAGTTCCTTAATCCCATATTTTCTATCTGCAGACATCTTACCCTTCAAGTCAGACATACAGTGCACAGAGGTCCAGCCCAAAGAGCCAGCCGTGTGTTACACATCACCTTTGCAGATACGGTATACGCCCAGTCAAGACCAGCGCCTCTACGGGAATCAGGTGAGCGTTACAGAACGCAAAGCCTACCACAAAACTCCCGTCCAGGCGCTATGGAAACCTCGGATACCGACCAGCTAGCCCAGTTACTTGGGGAACTAAGGGCAGAAGTGCATGCAGCCCGTCAGGAAACGAACGCTCTAAGAAGGGAACTGATTATTTCCAATGAGCGAACAGATGATCTCGCTAGACAATTGCTACAGTCACAAGCTGGACAGACCCCGTTACCCGCATCTGGGGGAAATCTTCCTTCTACATCCTCTATGAATCCAGTGCAGATCAACCTACCTGGGAATGTACCTCTGGCTCCGCCCGAACGATTTTCTGGTGACCCAAAGAGGTTTGCAGTATTTATCAATCCGTGCCGGTTGCATTTCTTATGCCGGCCAGCAGCCTTTCCAACTGATCAAGCTAAAGTAGCTTTCGTGCTTTCGTACCTTAGTGGCAATGCGGCAGACTGGTCGATCCCTCTAGTAAATCAAGATGATCCGGTCCTCCATGATTTTCAAGCTTTTCAGCTCAGTATGGAAAAACTGTTCGCAAGACATTCACAGGGGCAGGCCTTGGACAATGAGCTTCTTTCGTTGCGACAAGGTAATCAAGACCTTTTGGCTTATATTGCGTCTTTCAACAGACTGATAGTGGAAACTCAATGGCCTGAGGACAAAAGGATTACGCTGTTTTATAGAGGTCTACGTGGAAAGCTCAAAGATGTGTTAGCCCAAGTAGTGAATCCCCCACAAGATTGTTCGGACTATATAGACTTAGTCGTTCAAATAGATCACAGACTGCAGAACAGGAAGGCCGATCGTTCCAAGTTTGATGCTCGAGTATTTTCCAAACCGCCAACTCCTTCCAAAGGAGTAGACTCCGGGGAACCCATGCAAATAGGGGGTCTGAAAGGTCCTCTAACACAAAGGGAGCGGGAAAGGAGGAAACAGTTGCAATTATGCCTCTATTGCAGAAACTCAGGGCACTTTCTTCGAGACTGTCCGGTGAAACCTGCCAAGAAGGCAGTAGGAGCTGCAGTTACCGAAGTTACAAACTCTGAGCAGGGAAACGACCTCGCCCGACAAGAATAGAGGTCCTCTTGCCGAGCGTGAAAACCAGTTCCGTGACCTCGCATTTCGTGATACCTATGGTCCTCATTAGCCCTGATAATCCGGATCGATTACATGCAATTGAAGCTTACGTCGACAGCGGTGCCATCGGCAATTATGTGGATCATGAAATGGTTTTGAGGATGAATCTAACTCTTTGTCCCAAGGCTGTAAAGGACGCCATTACTACGGTGGATGGTACGGAGATAGCCTCCGGGCCAGTAACGCATACCATTCAAGAGGTGACGCTAGTAAGTCAAGATGGACACCATGAGAAGATCGTGTTCGATGTGATCAAGGCCCCTCAGTTTCAGATTATTCTAGGAATACCTTGGTTAGAGAAACACAATCCTCTGATCGATTGGCGAGCAAGAACGGTCCAGTTTCCAGAATGTGTCTCTACTTGTCGCCCTCCACCTGGTGTTGCACTGGCAGCAATTTCTTCAGAGACTCCCCAGTTACCTCCCGAATACCTAGAATACCAAGATGTTTTCCGGAAGGATCAGGCTAACTCTCTACCTCCTCATAGGTCTTATGACTGCCAGATAGACCTGATACCTGGATCTACTCCTCCTTGTAGTAGAATTTATGCCCTCACCGAGCCTGAGAACCTTCACCTTCGACAATACCTGGATCAATACCTGGCAAATGGGTTTATTCGTCCTTCCAAGTCCCCTGCTTCTTCAGCTTTGTTCTTCGTTCCAAAAAAGGAAGGAGACCTTAGAACTTGTATAGATTATCGCTCCCTGAACCAGATCACTGTTAAGAATAGATATCCGTTACCTTTGATCCCTGAACTCCTGGACCAAGTCAGAAAAGCATGCATATATACAAAGCTGGATCGTAGAGGAGCTTACCACTTGGTACGAGTAAAAGAGGGCGATGAATGGAAGACGGCCTTCCGCACCAAGTATGGGCTATTTGAATATCAGGTCATGCCCTTCGGACTTTGCAATGCCCCGGCCGCCTTTCAATATTTTATGAACGATGTCCTCAGAGAGCTCATAGATGTGTGTGTTGTTGTTTACATTGACGACATCCTCGTTTATTCTTCATCGGAATCTGAACATCGGAAACACGTGAAAATGGTCCTCGAAAGATTGCGTCAACACAAACTTTTCGCTAAGTTGGAAAAATGTGTTTTCAACGTGACTGAAGTTGAATTCTTGGGATTCATATTATCACCTGGCGGAGTGCGTATGGATTCAAAGAAGGTCGATGCAGTTCTCAAATGGCCATCACCATCCTCCGTAAAAGGTGTGCAAAGCATGTTAGGCTTCGCTAACTTTTACCGCAGGTTTATCCCCGAATTCTCTCGAATAGTCCAGCCTATCACTGCCTTGTTAAAGAAAAACAAACGTTTTGAATGGTCTACCGAGGCGGAACAAGCTTTCCAGGATTTGAAGACTAAATTTATCTCTGCACCAATCTTAAAATACCCTCGCCCCGAACTCCCCTACATCGTGGAAACTGATGCTTCAAGCCTGGCCATGGGGGCAGTTCTATCACAAAAGGACCCGGTAACCAATCAGTTGCATCCCGTGGCATTTTGGTCCCGCAATTTCTCGCCTCCTGAAATCAATTACACGATTACTGACAAGGAACTTCTGGCTATCAAGTCTGCCTTTAAGGCTTGGCGGCATTATCTGCTGGGGGCCCGACACACCGTTACTGTGATTACGGATCACCGAAACCTGCAATAATTGAAAACCGCAAAAGCCCAATCCTCTAGACAACTCCGTTGGGAATTATTCTTTGCCGAGTTTGACTTCATAATTACCTATCGACCTGGTACAAAGAACGGTAAAGCTGATGCCCTTTCTCGGATGGGAGTGGAAGAACACTTGATCAACCCTAAACCTGTACCAATCATTCCCGAACAAAGAATTCTGGGTGCAATCGCCACAGAATCCATAGAGGAAGTTAAGGATAAGGCCAGGCAACTTGTAACTCCAGCAGACATACAGAATTGGCATCTGCAGGGAAAGGACTTTGCAGTAAAGGACAACTTATTGTATTTCCAAGAACGATTATACCTACCCAGCACAGATTTACAGAAAAAAGTAATCTCTTGTTATCACGATTCTTTAATGGAAGGACATCCCGGTATGGCCAAGACCTCAGAAAAGATCAAGCGCTACTTCTGGTGGCCGTCTTGGAAAAAAGATATCAGAGACTTTATAATGTCCTGTGGAGTATGCGCCCAAAACAAGAGTCAAAAGGAAAGACCAGCAGGCCTCTTACGCCCTATTGACATCCCACCTCGCCCTTGGCATACGCTTTCTATGGACTTCATCACCGATCTACCTCCATGCTCCGGATACAATACGATTCTAGTAATCGTGGACTTATTCTCCAAGATGGCGCATTTCATTCCGCTCAAAGGCTTGCCAACAGCAGCAACTCTGGCCCGAGAATTTCTCGAAAACATCGTCCGACTTGACGGTTTTCCTTCGGTTCTAATTTCGGATCGAGGTAGTCAATTTATTTCTCATTTTTGGCGAAGTTGCTGTCGGTCGGCTCAAATTGATGTGAGACTATCGACCAGTCACCACCCTCAGACCGATGGACAAACCGAGAGGACCAATCAAACTCTGGAACAGTATTTACGCTGCATGCTGCAACAAACTGAAAAAACTTGGAAAGACATCCTTTGGATAGCCGAATATGCCTACAATAACTCTGTCCATTCGGGAACTGGGAAACCCCCGTTTTTTCTTTTGTACGGCAGTCACCCTCGAACCTCGGAGTTGGATCCCCTCCAAGATCTTGAAACACCAGCAGTAGACTACCTGCATTCTACAATCACCCAAGCCTTTAAGGAAGCTGTTTCTCACCTTCAAAGGGCTAAAGAACAATACAAGAAAGGAGCAGATCAACATCGGAAGGAAGACCCTCAATATCAAGTAGGGAATCAAGTCTGGTTATCCACCAAATATCTACCTCTAAAAGGGCCACGCACATTCAACCCAAGATACCTTGGTCCCTATTCCATCACCACCATAGTAAACCCAGTAGCGGTCAAGTTGGACTTGCCCCCGCACATGAAGATACATCCGGTCTTCCACGTCTCTATTAAAACCCGTGCAACCTCAAACCCGACTAACCAAATCTCCAAAACCTATCCTAGTTGATGGAGAACTCGAGTTTGAAGTCAAAAGCATTCTGGACTCCAAGATCTCCAAATCTAAACTATTTTACCTAATTGACTGGAAAGGCTACGGCCCCCAAGAGAGATCCTGGGAACCTGCTGAATATGTCCACGCTCCTCGCCTAATCAAAAGATTTCACCGAACATTTCCTGACAAGCCAAAACCCCCGGAGAAGCCCAGTTTGGGAGGGGCCTTGAGGGGGGGTACTGTCATGATCTCTGCTTCCAAAAGATCAGGGTTTCCCCAACTCCCTTGGAAGCAGATCCATAACCCAGGTTCCGAGTGCCAATCAGTCCCAATTGGGACCTTTTGGACCCAGTCCTGGCGCCAGTGGCACCAGGCTCATAAATATGCCCAGTCCCAGCGCTGGAAGCGCCGGGCTCATAATGCTTGGGTGGACGTACCTGCAGCAGACCATGCTGCTTACTTGCCTGCCAGTTGAGCCTCTGATCCTCTTCTGTTTGGAACTACTTTTCCTGTTGGGTGGGGCAGGAGCCACTCCCTAGATTCAGAACACTGGAACTCTTCTGGAAAGCAGGAACTCTTTTCTTACCTAGGCGTGGCTGTGGAAGGAGACACCTAAGCACTACAGGAGGCTATTTAAACCACACCCGATGGATGAATCTTGCTTTGCGTTATTCTGCATCCTCTGCAGCAGAACGCTCATCGTGTCTTCTGCATCTGATCCTGGGCCTAAGGAAAAAGGCTTACCATCCTGAATCCAGTCTTCAGCAACACCTATAAAGACAAGAAAGAACAGGTTAGCATTACGGTCTTCAGTGACAGCTCTTCACTTACCTGGTCCATCGGCTGTCACCAACGCCTCGCGCTGCATCCCGCATCTGAAAGACAAAACAAGGTGCGTTTAAAGACATTGGGGAACTTTAATACTCACGTGCCATTACTCCTTTCCACATCTAACCCAGTGGCTATTCCGGCACCCTGCAGCCGCTCCGAACTTGTACCTGCAAAATAAAAAGACAATTAGAGCGCATCGTGAAGCAGGCAACAAGCGCTTACTTACGTGCTTCCAGGCGCTTCTATTCATCACACGGGCTCCATCTTCAACTCACTTCAGCCCGTCATCCGCCATCGCCGGAACCCTGCAAAACAAGAAACATCATTACTAAAGACTTTAAAGACATTAGAATTACTCGAAACTTACCGTTCGTGCAGTAAACGACGGACAGCAGTCCTCTAAAGTCAAGAGGCCTGCTCCCCTTATCCAGTGAAGAAACTGTTTACAGCACCCTGCCCCGAGGCAGATGGAGAGCACGGCGTTCACTTACCTAAGGTGAGAGCGGTAACCTTTGGGGTTTTACAGGAGAAGAGAAAGGGAAGAAGAGAGAGACATTCAATAACCCAGTTCCTTAATCCCATATTTTCTATCTGCAGACATCTTACCCTTCAAGTCAGACATACAGTGCACAGAGGTCCAGCCCAAAGAGCCAGCCGTGTGTTACACATCACCTTTGCAGATACGGTATAGGCCCAGTCAAGACCAGCGCCTCTACGGGAATCAGGTGAGCGTTACAAGTTGTTAGCAAGGGGGCGCGCACGGTTCAAATGCAGAGCAGCCCTAGGACGGATGTTCTAACCTTGTCTTTCTTCTTCTTCACAGGGTCCGAGTTTGTGGATGCGGAGTGCAGATCTGCGGCGTTGGGATCAAGATCACTGGATGTCAGGAGATGAGTCTGCAAATGAAGCGATGAAGCACCGGTTTCCTGGAGGTGAGTATGCAGGAGAACGCCTGGTTTCCAAAGGTAAGTAAACTGGTCCAAGCGGCGGTGAGCGTCACGTTGCACGCGAGTGCATAGTAACGCGAAGCACCAGCCTTAAGGATGGAGAAGCTTATATAGCTGAGCTTCTGAAGCCACGCTCACCAGGTTCAGCCTGCCTGCCACACCCGATGAGTCAGCACATGAAGACCAGCCTACTGAGTCACACCTGATGAGTCAGCACATGACGATGTTCTCTGGAATAAAGGCTTTCAGCTCCTGGAAAGTTCTTGTAAAATAAAAGCACTCCTGCACTGAAATAAAGTAAAAGCACTCCTGCACTGAAATAAAGTGTTCCTGCTCACATCTCTATATGATTGATTGATTTATTATATGAGCCTGGCACCAAAGGCATCACTAGATGGTGTGGTATTTGTGTTATGGGGCCTGTGGCCATGACAGGTGGACTATGCAGGGAAGCAGGGTTATTATCTTTTGATTGGATTGTGCTACTGGCTGCAGGTTTCACCCATGTCCGGACATTCTCATTGCATCCACCATCTAGAGGAGTCTGTGCTTGTGTTTAACTTTGTCCTTTTTACTTAATGAGCTCTAGCTCTTGCGCTGGTCCAAAAAGAAAGGGAGAACCGTTAGTGGACTTGCATGGACTGTCTCGTATGGAGGTATGGCTTTCTCAATGGGAATCTTGCTTCCAGGATTCTTCTCGATATCTGTATTTTCACAGGTACTGCACGTGTTTCATACTCCCAACATATAGGCAATATGGGCAAGATGGTTGAGGTGGGGGTACTTGGCTCCTTCTCTACACTGCTCTTTTTAATCTTAGTGGTTTGGGGTAAAGTGCGGGAAGCAGTCCTGGGGCCCTAAAAGTCTCTGAATACAGATGGGAGTGCTCTGTTTAGTCCCAGCTGTTTGGGGTAAGGTGGGGGAAGCGACCCTGTGGCCCCTGAATTCTCTGAACACAGATAGTAGTGCTCTGTTTAGTTCCAGTTGATTTGGGTTAGGTATGGAAAGCAGCGCTGTGGCCTGTGAATTCTCTGAATACATATAGGAGTGCTTTGTTAAGTCCCTGTCGTTTGGTGTCAGGTGTAGGAAGCGACCAAGAAGCCACTGAATTCTCGGAATCCAGATAGGAGTGATCTGTTTAGTCCCAGCGGTTTGGGGTAAGGTGGGGGAAGCGACCCTGTGGCCCCCGAATTCTCTGAACACAGATAGTAGTGCTCTGTTTAGTCCGAGTTGATTTGGGTTAGGTATGGGAAGCAGCGCTGTGGCCTGTGAATTCTCTGAATACATATAGGAGTGCTTTGTTAAGTCCCTGTCGTTTGGTGTCAGGTGTAGGAAGCGACCAAGAAGCCACTGAATTCTCGGAATCCCGATAGGAGTGATCTGTTTAGTCCAAGTGTTTTGGGGTAAGGAGTGGGAAGCAATTGTGGGGTCCCAGAAGTCTTCGAATACTGATAGGATTACTTTGTTTAGTCCCAGCTGTTTGGGGTAAGGTGTGGGAAGAGGCCCTGTGGCCCCTGAATTCTCTGAATACTGATAGGAGTGATCTGTTTAGTCCCAGTGATTTCAGGTTAGGTGTTGGAAGGAGCCCTTGGGCCCCTTTTTTCTCTGAATACGAGTACCAGTGCTGTCTTTAGTCCCAGTGGTTTAGTGTAAGGTGTGTGAAGTGGCCCTTTGGCTCCCTAATTCTCTGAATCGAGATAGGAGTGCTCTGTTTAGTCCCAGCTGTTTGTGGTAAGGTAAGGGAAGCAGCTCTGCGGCCCTTGAAGTCTCTGACTATAGATGGGAATGCTGTGTTTAGTCCCAGTGGTTTGGAGTTGGATATGGGAAGGAGCCCTTGGACCCCTGGGTTCTCTGAATACATGTAGGAGTACTGTGTTTAGTCTCAGTGGTTTGGTTGAAGGTGTGGGAAGCGACCCTGGGGCCCCTGAAGTCTCTGAATACAGATAGGAGTGCTGTCTTTAGTCCCAATGGTTTGGTGTAAGGTGTCTGAAGCGGCCTTTGGCCCCTGAATTCTCTGAAGAGATAGGAGTTCTCTGTTTAGTCCCAGTGGTTTGGAGTAGCGTGTGGGAAAAGTCCCAGGCCCCCCTGAATTCTCTGAATACAGATAGGAGTGTTGTATTTATTCCCAGCGGTTTGGTGTAAGGCGTGGAAAGCGGCAATGGGGCCTCTGAATTATTTGAATACAGATAGGAGTACTCTGTTTAATCCCTGTGGTTTGGGGTAAGTCGTGTGAAGCAGTTTGGGGGCTCCTGAAGTCTCTGGATACCGATGGAAGTGCTGTGTTTAATCCCAGTGGGTTGGTGTAAGGTGTGGGAAGCGCTCTGGGGCGCCTGCATTCTCTGAACACAGATAGGAGCATTGTATTTATTCCCAGTGGTTTGGTGTAAGGCGTGGAAAACGGCTGTTGGGCCTCTGAATTCTTTGAATAAAAATAGGAGTGCTCTATTTAATCCCAGTGGTTTGGGTAAGTTGTCGGAAGCAGGTCTGGGGCCCCTGAAGTCTCTGACTGCAAATAGGAGTGCTCGGTTTAGTCCTAGTGATTTGGTGTAGGGTGTGGGAAATGGCCCTGGGGCCCCTGAATTCTCTCAATACAGATAGCAGTGCTCTGTTTATTCCCATTGGTTTGGGGTAAGGTGTGGGAAGGAGCCCTGGGGCCCCTGGTTTCTGTAAATACAGGTAGGAGTTTTATTTTTAATCCCAGTCGTTTGGTGGTAAGGTCTGGGAAGCAATTGTGGGCCCCCCAAAGTCTCTGAATACAGATATGAGTGCTGTGTTTAATCCCAGTAGTTTGGTGTAAGGTGTGAGAAGCAGTCCTTGAGCCACTGAATTTTCTGAATACGGGTAGGAGTGCTGAAACGGGACAGCCGACCAGCCCTGTAAAACGAGGTATTTTATTTTATTTTATTTATTGTATTTGTTAGTACGCCCAAACCTGGAGGTATCATGGCGTAGGATACAGGAAGAATGAAGGAACATGATGGTTACAAGGAGGAAAAATATGGTTTCATATATATACACATTGTTGGAAAGTTGCAGAATCCCTACAGTCACAGTTGGCAGGGATACGTATATGTACAACAGATTCCAGTTACAGAAGTCCTAAGGTTGTGTGCCAATCTAACAAGGCAAGTTAGAATCTATTAACCAACCAGGTTTTTATGAGTTTCTTAAATTGGGTGTGGGAGGTCTTGCTACTGATGTTTGTTGGGAGCGTGTTCCATAGTCTGGGGGTTGCGACAGTGAAGCAAGATTCTCCAGTTCTTGAGTTCTTGAAATGGGGAACAAATAGGAGGGTACTGGTATTGGACCTGGGGAGCCTATTGGGTGTTTTGCATATAATGCAATCATTCAGATAGGTGGGGGCATTTTGGGTGACGCATTTGTGTGTGGTAGTGAATGTTTTGTGGAGGATCCTCGGTTGAATGGGGAGCCAGTGTACCTCTCTCCTCACTTCTGAGATGTTGTCACTTTTATTTTATACCTAAGGCTGCTCTAAGGGCTTTATTTTGTAGTAATTGTAGTTTGGACAGATTTTTCTTCGTGGTACCTAGGAGGAGTATGTTACAATAGTCTAGTTTAGATATGATGATAGCTCTGGCGAGGGTGATATAGTTCTGTGTGGATAGGAATTGCCGGCTAAGGGCAATAAGTTTGGCTGTAGAGGAGGCTAGGGAGTTAATGTGTTTACTCATGGTGAGGTTCGAGACTAAATAGACCCCTGGTTAGAGATGGGGATGGGAGTGGCCTCTATGATAATAGAGGTGTAGTCTTGAGGCAGTTTTTATAGTTGGGCTGGTGATCCGACAATGACAATCTCAGTCTTTTTGCCGTTAAGGCAAAGACAGTTGGTGGCTTTCCAGTTTTGGATGATAGCATAGATGTTATTTATGATAATGGGATCATGGTCTTTGTTGCCCGTGATTATCTGTGTATCATCCGCGAAGTTGGTGTAAATGACTCCATGGCAACCAATGCCGAGAATATAAGTTTGATATAGGCATTATATAGTGTAGGAGAGAGGCAAGATCCTTGCGGTACTCCTAGAGGGACTGGAATAGGATCTGCTGCCTCGTATCCTATGGCTACGCTGGATGTACGTTCTGATAGAAACTATTTGATCCAGGTGGTTGCATTTTGAGAGAATGGAAAGTTATTGGCGAGTGCTAGGCACAGTTTATGGTGGTCCACTAAATCAAATGCAGCGGATAGGTCGAGTAGTTGTAAGATGCAGAGTTTACCTGAATCTCTGATGGCATCCATCTGATTTTTTAGTTCAAGTAAAGCTGTCTCAGTACTATGTTTAGGCCGAAAGCCAGATTGTCTATCGCCTAATAGGTGGTTATTCTCTAGATGGGCTTATACTTGAGTGTATGCGATTTTATCAATTATTTTAAGGAGAAAGGGGACTGTGGTGATGGGCCTGTAGTTGGTGGGGATGGTGGGGTCTAGGGAAGGTTTTTTAAGCAGTGGAGTTACCCAAGCTCCTTTGCTATCAGCTGGGACCGAGGTGGTGCTAAAAGAGGCATTGATAAAATTGGTGATGATGGGGGACTAGCGTTGGAGTGAAAGAGTTAACTAATTTTGCTGGAAAGCTATCACCTTTACAAAATGAAGGTTTGAGAGAGGCGATGACTTTGGATACTTGGTCCTCGGTGATTAAAGAGAAATTAAACTGGGCTACTGGGTCTAGAGATTCAGTTCGGACAAAAGGGTCAATATTAACGCATTTGTCTAAGAGTTTTCTTTTAGCAATGATTTTATCTTGGAGGGATTTGATTTTGGCGACTAGGGCGTTCTGAACAGTGATACGCCATGCTTTGCTCACGATGGCTGGGCTTGGGGCGGAAGGAGTTTCCCGTTCTTTCAGGATAAAAAACAGTTCTTTGCTATTGGACGCAGCATTAGCAATGCGTACATTACGTGTGTTGGATTTATGTGTGTTAACTGCGAGTTTGTATTTCTGAGATAATAGTTGGAGTTCTTTTTTGGCTTCCTCAGTGGGGTTTTTTCTAGTAAGATGCTCTAATGCTCTTTTGCTTCTTCTAAGTTCTACGAGTTCATCATTAAACCAGGAATTACTATGTTTAGGTTTGGGTAGAGGTAGCAATACTATGAGATTAATGGGGATGCAGAAGAATCTCAAACATCAATAATCAAAATGACTCGGGAAGTTGCCAAAAGGTTGACTGTTTTAATGTCAATTATCTAAAAGGAGTACAACGGACATCATCCTACGTGTTTGCTAATGTCATTCTACGTGGCAAACTACAAAAACCTATTGGAGAAAGTGATTGGGTCTAAGGGAACATCTATGTATTCTTTACATACTGGTCTAAGAATGTGATAGGCTCCTTAACATCAGGTAGGGAAACTAAGCCATCCCCTTAAACAGGTAATTATGAACGTCACTAAAAACACAACGTCCAATTGGCTACACAAACTATAGGGCCCTTAATTACGCGACCCCATACAATTGGTTGACACGCTTAGATCCGTCAGACCTTTCCCACCCACGTTAGCAACACACAGGCTGGACTTCCAGGTGTTAGTGAGCTAGTCATAATAATAGCATCCAACCAATTAGCATATCATCTATCATCACCTCAGTGGTCTGCATGTCAATTGAGGCTTTGAACTCGGACTTGGAAATGTTCTTTGCTCTGGAGAATTCAGGGGAGTAGAGGCACGCTCTTCCTCCTTGTGTAGGTGTGGTTCATCATGTTTGTCCAACTTCATCCCTCCATGTGATTGAAGACCACACATTTGAGCACTGGTGCATTTAAAATACTGTTTTTTAATTAACCTCTGACGTTTCCTTGTCGTCTGTCTTCTGAATAGGAGTTTCGTTCTTTCACACGATTGTAACCAATGTCTGGTCATCCCAGTCTGATATGACCTTTGCTTCTTGGTGCTCATCCAGTCTCCCCCTTCTGAGATTCGCTTCTGTAATTCAATTGCTTTTCTTAACTGCAACACACTGGAAAGGACTTCTTTTCCTGGTCCAGCTCTACTGTAACACGTAGTGGATTCATCCATTCTTCACCTACTCCTATATATGAATATGTTGGCGCATGCCACAATCTATTCACTACATGGCTAGCCTTAAGAATACTTTGTCTTCTTGCGTTTCTTTGCATCTGTAAATATGTAAAATAACTTGATATCTTCATTGTTTCTGTAGCATAAGCCTCTACATCTCGAGCCGAGATGTCACTTATCTCTGATACTTTCTTGATGCCTTGTGGAATATATACTTTCTCTTGTCTCTGCATCTCTTTCAAGTATGTCAATCTTGCTTCTTGTGACGGCACCAATCTACTCTTTCATTAATTTTCTCTGCCTCTTCTGGGGTTTCATTAAAATGGCCATCATACTGTCTCGTATGTAGGTATGCTTCTTGTGACAGCACCAATCTACTCTTTCATTCATTTTCTCTGCCTCTTCTGGGGTTTCAGTCAAATGGCCATCATACTGTCTCGTATGTAGGTATGGCTTTCTCAATGGGAATCTTGCTTCCAAAATTCTCCTCAGTATTAGTATTTTCACTGTTACTGCACGTGTTTCATAATCTTGTTCCCAACATATAGGCAATAGGAGCGAGATGGTTGAGGTGGGGGTACTTGGCTCCTTCTCTACACTCCACCCTCTGGGCGATTGATCGACCACTCTCCCATCATCCATCACATCTAGACATCCTCACTGAAGAACTGCTTCTTTGGTACCCGGATCTTGATTACTTCTTTCAGGCATTCAGCTGATTTTGCATGCTCATCCTTGTTCCAAGTCATGAGCATGCACTGTCCACTTACACTGCAATAGATCCATCTTCCCACATACTTCTTATGGTTCTTCAGATACAGTAACTTCGTTCTTTCAGGTGCATGAATGCTGGCTTTCACGAAATATCAGATTTCTTCATCTGTCAACTCTTTGGTTTTCCATCCTGATTCAACAGCAATCATGATTTTCATCCCTTTGGCTTTTTTTGCAGTGTTCTTGCATTGTGAGATTATTATCCTAATCACACAGAATCCAAGCGACACCATCACTATCGGGGCTCCATGGAACTTGAACATATCTGCCATCCATTGTGGAACCCACGAAAAGAGCGATCCAAACCAGCTATCATCATGTCTTTTACTTCATCTACCATCTGGACGTGTAGATTCGTCAGCATCTCTATGGCCTCTGTCAAGGTCTCATTCTCCTCATCGCTAGAAGGTATAAACATGCAACATGATTCCCCTATTTTTGCACACACCTCCACCCATAGCTGTGATCATGTCCAGGACATATCTATTCTGAAGAGTAATCAGTCTTATGGCTCTCATCTCTTCTCTGATAGTATCGAATCCCTTTATGGCAGTGTTGATCATTTGCAGCAATTCCCATGTGGTAATCTGTAGCCATTTGGTATTTGCTCCAACCTGGATCCTTGGCATGAAGATCACCGTGAATATTGACAAAGTCTGGCTAAACAATCTGTGTTCATATGGATTGGCATCAAAGGCTTCTATCGACTTGGTTGAGAAATAGTTCTCTCTCTTCATTCGATTTATCAGCTCCACAAATCTTTTCTTTCTCAGGTGAGCATCTGCTTTTGGAAAGCTGTCAAGGTTTAAGTTTTAGGAATTACCAATGCTGGAACATGAACATTCGCAATAGAACACCGTCCTCCCCAGTCCTTCGGCAGCTTCATATAAGCTCTGGATACACAAACCCAATAGTGATCCATGTTCACTGCTGTCCTAATGTTCACTCCTAGTGCATCAAAAACTCGACTACAGTTCTGGTTCTCTCCAACTTGTCTTGTGCCATTGTTTCTGAAGCACAGCTTTACACTTTCCAAAGGCACGATCTGCAATGGTCCTTCTTTATCTATGACCCATGTCAGCAGTTTAGCAGGTTTCGACCACAAAGGTTTACACAGCATTTCCACATTTTCAATAGTTGTCTGGTAATGGCCCATTATTACCCAGTCTCTGCAGATCACTACAACTTCTTCCCAACCATCTGGTGAAAGCACTGATCCCCGAATCTGCATTTGGTCTCTGTTCTTCCATCTTCGAATGTCTTCTGTAGATTTTTCCTGGATTCACCAGCCTTCTGTTTACCTCCCATTTGATTCCAGCTCCTTTCACTCCAGGCTTTTCATATCTGATCATGTGATTCTTAGACTGCATCCCCAGTCTTTTCTTTGTGTCTTGAACATAATCATCCTCTTCTGGATCTGTCCATTCAGTTGCCCATTTGAGATAGGCTGTTCGATCCAGGAACTAGACTCTTGTACAACAGAATGATAGGTATGATAGACAATGTGCAGTCAGGACGTCTATTTCAATAGCTATGAAGATCTTAGACTTTCCCATGCTATAAGGCAGGAGTGCACATACAAAGCATTCCTCCTTTGAAGTCCTCCTTCCCACCTATTTCATATGCTGATACCATATGTTATTCCCCAAGTGTGCTGTACTACCAAGGTAATCATTTAACTCATGCTCATCCTCCCTAGCACTTCTCTTAGGTCTTATTCTTTTCTTATGAGTTTCTACAATCTCATGAAGTATGTCAGCATAATTCCTTCTTACTGGACCAATCATTGGAACATTTGTCAGTAAACTGGGTGTTTTTACATGTGCTACCTGTGTAGGCCTGCTCCTAAACTATCTTTTTATTTGTCTCACCTTACAACCCTGTTTCCGGTGCTCAAGGAAAATCTCTATAACACCTTTTTCTAAAGAAAGATGTCTAGTGACATTTGTCACAGACCCAGGCACGCCTACACGGACTACTGGAGTAGGCACAATCACATAATGTCTCGGCTGCCTTGTAGTTGCCACATCTGTACCCTCCTTCTGCATAGGAAGTTACGTAGGAATCCTTGCTCTGTTTGGATCCAAGTAGTAAGCAGTATGCACTGTAAGTGAGAGAACTATCACTATAAACAAAATGCATGTGTAAATGACGTATAGATAACACCACTTCTTACAACAATAGCTTCTTGCACATCATGGAGGTCTCTCATTGTTGGCCATGACATTATTGATGTTGATGCTGCCCATTCTAAATCTTTTTTTAAGGTAGGAAAAATCTACTTTTATTTGGGCAACATCATGAAATATTCTGGAAGCTGCTGAATCTGCTCCACAAGTTCTTCGATCAGCTGGCTGATTGCAGGACTATTAACAGGGTTCCTAATGTAGACAAAGGAATCGTCCTTTCGCCAGATGAAATACGGGTGCTTCTCCAGTAGATCATAAAAAAAAAACAAAAATATGTTCTCAATGTCTGCACTTGAAAGCCTTATTTAGGACGTTCTCAATGTTCTCTCAGAAAATAGGTTGACTTGTTCAATGATATTACTTAGCAAATCATTAAGTGTCACTGTATTCCTCGGATCTCCCAAGAAAGTACGAACGTCTGTCTTCCAACAAGATGCAGCCATTTCTCAATCAAATAATAAAATACCATGCCAACTAGTCTATGCGCATTATCATGTATGTCTTGCCCACTGTATTCAGGAAGCTTGAGAACCTGCTCTATTATGGCTGCGATCCATCTCCTCACAATTGGATCATTCTTAGGATCTTGCAGATAATTACGAACGTCAAATGTTTTCCCCACCAACGAAGGGCAAGAACGAAGAATGTAGATAAAAACAGCAAGAATGATCCGATGAACATTGTCATTGGGCACCACCATGGGCACCCCAAAAAAGAAACTCAGTGAGAAAGGAATCAAGGAACTCCAGATCTGGCCTTCTTTCCTTCTCGATCAAGTCTTAAACATGTCTCAGTCCAATGTCAATAAGCTCCTGTGAATCAAGAACAAATAGCTTTCTTTCACATTTAGAATCATTTAAAATAGTGTCCTGAAATAAGCCACAGTCCAATGTATCCTTTATCTGTTTATTTGACAGCCTCTGCATCCTTCTTCATCGTCATGGACCTAGTCTGCACGTGCTGAGGTTCTTCCCCGATGCTTGCTTCCGACTGGGGTGGGGGTGAAGGGGTTTCACCAGAGTAGATTTTACATCTCTGAGAAATATCCACGCACATCTTCCTAGCACTTTCACTGCTGACGGTGTTACGTCCTCCACGATAAATGGGCCGTTAAAGCATGGTTCGTGCCATTTCCTAGTAAAATTCCTAGTCAGGATCGCATCACCAGGGAAAAGTTTGAGAAGATATAATTCTTCAGATCCGGTTGTTGTATTGTCTCCATCTGTGTTCTGAGCCCCACACCCCTTCTGTTTGAGCTGATCTGAAATGACAGAGATATTTGTAGTAATACATGTTAAATATGCACATAGCTCCTTTCCTAATAATTCTGCTGTTGTCTGGGCATCACTTCTAGTTCTAGCTGGAGGTGTGAGGGGTGTCCTCATCTGGCTCCATGTCACTATTTCATGGGGCGTAAAATGATGGTCGGAACCAGGTTGATTTCCCAACGCATCCTTCTTTCAAGGTAAGCTTCAATTTGGCTATCCTTTCTTTAAGCAGGCTGTTGAGTCTCTCACAGACCCCGTTCGCTTGCAGGTGATAATCCGATGAAAAGATGTGCTTAATACTAAGCAACAAGCTTTTCGAGTGGATTGTGTCCTCCAACGTATTCCTCATCTTAGATGTATTCGATCCAGCTTTGCTGCTCTTCGGAATTTTTTTTAAATTTTTTCGGCAGAGGTGGCCGTGCGTCAATGTTGAGTCGATGGTCCCTCAAAGGCCTCCATCGAGGGTGACGTCATCGGGTGTATAAGTAGCACGTGCGGCGCCCGTTGGACTCAGTTCCGTTTTTCCGCAGTATACGTTGCTTCGGACATTCGACGCGCCTCTGTTCTGTGAAGAAATATAATATACAAGAAGAAATATGTCCTCGTCATCGACACGGACCACGACCCCAAGATCGGGATTCAAAAAGTGCAAGTCGTGCAGCTCAAAAAAGTCGATTACGGACCCACACCTTGAGTGTTTGTGGTGCCTCGGATAAGGCCACGACATGGAGGCCTGTTTGAAGTGTCAGGCGATGAGGGGGAAGGCCTTGTGAGAAAGGAGAGGAAAGCGACAGGTAGGTCGAAAAGATCGAAAAGCTTCTAGCGTCGAGTCGAGACCCCATGAGGAGAAATCTCCTCGACGCGAAAGGCATCGATCTAGATCCCGAACCGATTCTCATTGCTCGTCATCTTCGTCAAAAAAATCGAAGAAACGATGCCACAGATCTCCCTCCACCTCGTCGTCAGACGAGTCTCCGAAAAGGATGAAGTGCCCCACTCTTCCGAAGAGTGGGAAGCATTCAGGGTCAAAATGATGGAGGTGTTTGAGAAGGCGAAGCCTCGGTCCGCGCCTTCTTCGGAAGCCGGCCGGGAGCGTCATCACTCCGACACTCGCACGCCCTCGAGCCCGGTTGATCGAAAAAGGAAGGATAGAGAACCTTCCAGGATGCCAAGCGAAAAACGCTCGAGTCGACCGCTCGAGGTCACCGACGCCGTCCGAGACCTATCGCACCTCGAAGGGAAAAGCGTCGAAGACCGCCTCGATGCCTTCGAAGCAGACCCTGTCGACGACCACCATGTCGTCGACGCCATCGATGCCTTTATCGACGTTGACGCCGAAACCCTTGGTGCCAAAGGCTCCATCCAAGCCAGGAAAGCCAGAAAAAGAGAAAGAGAAGGTTACAAAACATGTAATTTCCTCAGAGCCTGGTACTACAGCCCTTCCTCCTCCTCTCGCAGAGAAGGTTTTCAAACCTCTACCTAGGAAGGAGTTTTTCAAATCCTTGACCTCCATTTTTGAGGAACAGGAGAGATCCGATGAGGAAAATGTACCTTTTGGTTTGGAATGTGGCACCCCAAATGTCCTAGAATGCTTGATCTCAGAGGAAAGCAGGATGAGCAATTTGGTGGAGTCTTTACACAATGCAAGTGGCATTGACACTTCTCCTGAGAATGACTTTGGTAGACCAGATCCAGGGGAGCATGCCAGTCCATCTTATCGTCAATTAATGACCACCAAGGTGATAGATTACTTGGGATGGGCAAGACCACCAGCCCAATTCATCCAAGATGATTTAACAGATATATTGGACCATGGTCCCACCGAAGACCCAATACTACCCTTTCATGTAGCTTTACAAAACAGGGTGGCAAAGAATTGGGAAACTCCGGATTCTATCCCTCTGGTAAATATGTCCCTCACATCAAAATACTGCCCTGCCAGTAGCGACCTCGGCTATCTGTCAAAACATCCAACTCCCGAGAGTCTGGTCATACAGGCAGCCACAGCTTCCAACAAACTTGCATACCCTTCTATCCCTCCAGACAGGGACGATAAGCGTGTGGATGGTTGGGCACAGAAGGTATTTTCAGCTGGGATCATGGCATTAAAATCTGCCAACTCCACATGTGCCTTGGCAAAGTTTTCGTACACTCTGTGGGAGTGCATCGCAATGGCGGCGGAGCACATACCAGAAGGGGGAGATGGGGAAGGGTTCCTAGCCATCGTTAGAGATCGAAAGGAAGCCATGCAGGAATCCCTTGAACCTGGTTTGGACACTGTTGATAGTGTGAGCAGGTCCATGGCCACTAGCACGGTAATACGGAGATTTGCGTGGTTACGGAAGTCGGGTTTTGCACCGGACGTACAGAACCGCCTTCTGAACATGCCTTTTGACGGGTCTCACCTTTTTGGCAACAAGGCTGACGAGAGCCTTGAGAGGTTGCAGACCTCAAAAGCAGCTGCCAAATCTTTAGGAGCTGCTATTAGGAAACCTCAGCCTTTTCGTGCACAAGGACAGTCATGGAGGGAACAATCCTATCGTTATTACACCTCATATGGAAAAGCGAGAGGAATGGCCAGTCAAAGGGACCAGAAAAAGGCCACTCGCGGTGGACGAGGAAAACGTGCTAGGCCAACTCCAGCTGCAGCCTCTTTACCATCAGCGGCAGCAACATCCGCCACAAAACCACTTTAAGGACTTGCATCACAAAACACCTGTAGGAGGCAGGCTGTCACAGCATCTGCAAGAATGGCGAGCCATTACTTCAGATGTTTGGGCTCTAGAAATAATAGCCCCAGGCTACTGCATTCCCTTTCTAAAGCAACCTCAAAGCAATCCACCAGAGAGACACCCGTTGAAGTCTTCGAACCCGCTCCTACAGCAGGAAGTTCTAACCCTGCTGGAGAAAGGTGCTATAGAACCAGTACCTGCAGCGGAGAGGAACAAGGGTTGGTACTCCCCGTATTTTTTGATTCCCCAAAAAGGACGGAGGACTGAGACCCATCTTGGACTTAAGAAACTTGAACAAGTTCCTCAGGAAGGTCAAGTTCAAGATGGTTACCCTTTCTCAGATCCTTCAGGCCCTTCAACTTCAAGACTGGTTGGTGTCATTGGACCTCCAGGATGCTTATTTTCATATGCCGATTCATCTCAAGCACAGAAAATACCGGAGGTTCGTAGTTGGCGACTTACACTATCAGTTTTGAGTCCTGCCATTCGGATTGACCTCCGCCTGAGGGTCTTCACCAAGTTAATGGTAGTGGTGGCAGCACACCTCAAGAGAGGGGGAATTCACGTCTACCCCTACCTGGACGATTGGTTGTTCTGCTGAGCAAGCGCTGCATCCTCTGAAAGTCACCTGCCACTTCCTCCACAAACTGGGCTTCTCCCACAATTTTAAGAAGTCACAGATGACACCTTCCCAACAGCTTCAATATATAGGAGCTGTACTAGACACATCCCTGGGAAAGAGCTTGCCTCCCAAGTCGAGGGCTCAAGACATTCTTCAGATGGTTTCCAAATTCCAAAATGCCCAAAATCTCCAGGCTAATGACTTTTTAAGGTTGCTCGGCCTCATGGCATCCTGCATCTTCCTGGAGCCAGAGGCACGCTTAGGATGAGATCCCATGAATGGGCTCTAAAAAATCAGTGGTCCCAGTTCTCAGGTCAAATGACGGATCTTCTTCAGATTCCGAACAAGGTTCGTCAAGATCTTCTATGGTGGACCTGTACAGAGAACATCCTAAAAGGAGAACCTTTTTGGCAACCATGGCTGGAGATCACAGTAGTGACGGACCCCTCACTCATGGGGTGGGGAGCTCATGCCAGCGATTTGACAATCAACGGTCGTTGGTCTCCATCGGAGTCCAAACTACACATCAACCTTTTAGAGCTGAGGGCAATCAGACTAGCGCTGAAGGCTTTCCTGCCATCTGTCAGGGGAAAGAATGTCCTGATAATGACAGACAACACAGTGGCCATGCATTACCTAAACAAAAGAGGAGGTGTGGGGTCACTACCTCTGTGCAGAGAGTCAATGCAGCTCTGGTATTGGGCAATTCAGGAAGGAATCTCTTTAACGGCAATTCATCTGGCCGGAGAAGAGAATGACGGCAGATGCTCTGAGCAGGCAGAGCACGGTGTCCCACGAATGGGAACTGGCTCAGGAAGTCATTCAAGAGATCTTCGCCCTTTGAGGAACCCCTCAAGTAGACCTGTTTGCAACCAGTACCAACCGAAAATGCAAAAGGTATTGCTCAAGGGAATTTCCCCTGAGAGGAGCCCTGGGGGACGCGTTCGTGATGGAGTGGAATTTCCCACTATTGTATGCGTTCCCTCCGATTCCCGTCATTCCTCAGGTCATCAGGAGGCTGAGACGCTTTGGGAACCGCATGATCCTAATTGCCCTGGATTGGGCCAGGAGAACGTGGTACCCGGACCTTCTAGACATGTCCATCTGTCCTCCAGTAGGTCTTCCTTAGAGAGAGAACCTTCTCTCTCAAATGGAAAGTCAGGTTCTCCATCCAGAGGTCAGAGCACTCAACCTTCATGCTTGGTATCTGAAAGGCTGGGATAAAATACAGGGATTGGAACCTTCCAGATGATGATATGGCTGTGTTGCTTTCGGCAAGAAGGCTAGCAACAAAGTCTCTATACCGTTGCCGTTGGAAAACGTTTTGCAACTGGTGCAGAGAAAAGAATGTCCTATTCCGGAAGTACTATCTTTCCTTCTGACCCTAGCACATAGAGGTCTAAATATTGGAACAATAAAAGGTTACCTTGCAGCGCTTTCTATTTTCAAGCGCTCATCGGAAGAATGCTCCTAAAGATTACACAGGTTGGATGCAAAAAGAGCTTTAAGCTTTTACATCTCTAGGCTTTCCAGGTTTAGAGTGGACAACCAGTTGTTTATAGGTTACACAGGAAGGAAACTGGGTCAATCGGTGACAAAACAAACAATTTCACGCTGGATTGTGCTTTGCATTTCAGAATGGTACAGACTAGCACAAAAGGACCCACCAGAAGGGTTAAGGGCTCATTCCACCAGAGGCATCGCCTCTTCGACAGCCCTTCAAAGAGGTGTTCCAATAAGGTCCATTTGCGAAGCAGCAACTTGGTCTTCATTACACACCACCTCAAAATTCTATAACCTGGATGCTTCCCATTCTAGGGAGCTGACTTTTGGAAAAGCAGTGCTTTACTCCGCCATCTAAAGGCATTGGAAAAATCAGACCCCTCCTCCGGAGAAAGTATACAAAATACTGCTTTGGGAGTCTATCTAAGATGAGGAATACGTTGGAGGACACAATCCACTCGAACAACAAGTTACTTACCAACTGGTAATGTTCTTTCAATTGGATGTTCCTCCAATGTATTCCTCATCGCCCTCCCAGCCTACCCCTCTGTAGATTTTTCCGGGTTATTGCCATCTCAAATCTCACAAGGCTGATACCTGTCCGCCGGCACAATCTACACAGTTCCAGATCGCAGACAAAAAAAGGGGGAAAAACAGAACTGAGGCCAACAGGCGCCGCGCGGTGCTACTTATACACCCGATGATGTCACCCTCGACGGAGGCCTTCGAGGGCCTATCGACTCGACCACTTTGACGCACGGCGCCCTCTGCTGAAAAAAAACAACAAATATTTCCGAAGAGCAGCAAAGCTGGATGGAATACATCTAAGATGAGGAATACGTTGGAGGAACATCCAATCGAAAGAACGTTACCAGTTGGTAAGTAACTTGTTCTTCTGTTCAAAGACTTCATTAACAAAATGAAGGCCATTATCTGATCTCAATGCTTCACATATTCCCCATCTAGGAAACAATTCTCGTACTAAAGATTTTGCTGCTCAGATGGAATCTGGGTGTGTACACGGACCAGCTTCAATCCACCTTGAGAAGGGACATACTGCTACAATCATATATCTGTATCTATTACAGACTTGCAGCATATCGACATAGTAGATGTGTAAATTCTGAAAGGGACCATTGGGTCTCGGGATAACTCTTCTAAGTGTACGCAGTGTGTGCCCAGCGGTAAACCTTTGACATATGATGCAGTTTACTGCATAAAATGCAACGTGTTTTACCAAATTCAGCACAAACCAATCACTGCGGCAATGGTCTCTCTAGTGACATGCGCAGGGTAGTGCAGTTGTTCCAGTGCCATCCTTAATAAGGCTACAGGCATCACCGGTTTACCAGTGCTTTCCTGTCGCCACAATGCTTCAGAAGGAGTTAAAGAACACCCCCTCCACGTCCACAGGTCTTTCTCATCCTGCGGCGCTTCCCCTTGAATTTCCATTTGCTGAGTTTTAGAAAAGTTGTTATAACTCTCAGGCACACTCATCATCACCTTCATGCTTTCATTCACATCAGACGTGTCAAACTTCATAATCGTATCCGAACATGCAACTCGTTTTGCTTACTCGAGCACGACACTCAACGCCACTAATTCTGCAGCCTGTGCTGAAAAGTGAGACGGTAGTCATGCACTTATCAATACTTCAAACTCCTCATTGGCTGTGGTGCTACACCAAAGCAGCACCTGTATATCTTTGTCCATCGATCTGATCGATTCTAGACAAACTGTCAAAGAGAATTTACCCAGCTGCCAAAGCATTTTCTTTTACCTTCAGGATTTCATCATAGAATTCCTAATAGTTCGAGCAATCATGTGCATACTCCTCCTCTGCCAGTGGTTCTGCTACAAACATGGCAGAGTTCACTATTTTGTATCAAACTATCTTAATCGCTGGATTTCGAAATGACCACCTCATAGCTAGAAGCCCTTTGAGAAGTCAACGTACCTTTTGGTTTTTCCAAAATAGCAAACAAAGCATGTTCAACAAATAACATCATGGAACACCCCATTACTATGCTGGCAGCCTTCTTAATGACGAAAGCAACAGCTGGCAAAGATTGTTCACAAGTAGAGTGACACCTCATTACTGGGTCTGAAATCCCACAGTAATATGCAAGAGGCTTGTACCCCAACGTGGTTCTCTGCGTGAGTACTGCTGTCATAACAGTTCCATTTGTGTGCGAAAATGAGAAGAATTCCTCAGCATAATTAGGAATCCCTAAAACTGGAGCTGTGCAAATTGCCTTTTTCAACTCATCAAACCCTTCTTCCATTTCCTCAGTCCAAACAATGTTTTCCTGAGTTGCCTGTGCTTTTTTCAGAGCCTGCAACAAGGGCCTTATATATTAACTGTAATCAAAGACCCATGCTCTGACATTAATACATAATCCCAACATTTTTTGCATGTGCTTTATCGTGTGCAGCTTTGCTGTTTTCAAAATAGTCTTAGCTCTCTCACGAGTAACTTTCTTTCATGTGAAATTAACTGACCTATATACAACACTACTTCTTGACAATACTGCAATTTCTCCTTGTCTACTTCATATCCTTTCTCTCCAAGAATAGTCATCAGCTGAACTGAATCACATCTGCACTCGAACTCTGAGGTGCTGCAGACTAGTATGTCATCTATATATTGCAACACAACACTTTGCAAATCGATATTGCTTAAGTCCATCTGCAGGACTCTATTGAAAATCGATGGAGACTCACAGTACCCTTGAGGCAATCTCATGCTTTTAAACTTTTTTTGCTGAATGTAAATGACGTCAGATCTTGAGAGTTGCATTTTTCAAGTCAATCGCAGTGAAATATTGCACCTCAACAGGGATACTACATAAAATCGTTGCAGGTTTAGGAACTAGAGGGAATTCGGCCTCTACAATCTGATTAATCGGGGCGTAAATCCTGAATTAAACACCACAACCCCCTTTTACTTATTTTCAAAGGGTACACTGACATATTACACTGTGACTCTGACATCACTAAGATACCTTGTTCCATCATGGCGGATATCGTCTTGAAAATACCTTCATCTGCCTCTCGAGACATGGGATATTGTTGTGTTCGAGGTCAAATTGCTCCTGGATTCAATTTAATCGCAATTTCTCCAGCTCCATTCGGTAGACCTACGTCATAGGGGCCTGTTGTCCACAATGAAACTGGCACTTTCGCCATGTCTTCATTGAAAAACTCGGGACGTTTCTGTGCTAACATCATTTTCTGAGGTTCCTCACGTTTAATTACTCATACCCAATAAGTAATATTCATCTCGAATATTATTTAGTCATCTGACGGATGGTCACTAAATATATCCTCGTCCATCAAGCAAAGCCATTCCTCCTCACACTATGGCTGCTTGTAATTCTAAGGGAAAGACTCATCCTCCCCCTTCATCCATAGGTATCCTCAGCCTAAATAAAAATTTCTTTGGCATTCTCAGTCTTACCCACTAAAACTGGTAGTCATGTTTACAAAATGCATACCCCATAGTGAAAAACATCTGGTTCTAACAGTACTCCTCGTATGGCCATTTGACCTGTAAACGCCATGATAAATTCACTCACGTTTAAATAATGCATTCCTGGTGTTGAACACACTATGCCTTAATCAGTGAACGAAATCGTCATGTTCAATTTTGTCATTAAATATCGACCTAATATATTGACAGGAGTCTGTCTCGAATATAATAATGGTACAATCATGTCACATTCTCCTATAGAGACTGGCGATTTTTCAGTAAAAGGAACTCTGCTTGTAGCTCCTGTGAAACCTTGAGCATTCATGGCATTCCCAGATAGTGTAAATTTCCCCTCTCGTATACATGAGCGTGTTGCACCCGTGTCTACTAAAAAGGAAAAAGATTTGCTTCCTATATTGACGTCAACCCTTGGTTCCTCTTGAGGATTGGGCATCACTGATAGTATCAAACACATTAAGTCTCCAAGTGAGCTGTCCTATTGTGGATACATTCTTATCCCTGTACCTGTGAAAGGATCCCCTCTATCGATAGTGACACCCCCTATCCTAGGAGTCAATAACTGTCCCGTGTTTGTGCCCTGCTGTATCTGCATGGGTGAATGCTGTGACCGTCCTTGCGGCGGATTAATTGTCTGCTGTGTTTGCAAATCTTGCTGTACTCTCGGCACTGTCTGATTTTGGGCAAAGCCCTCTCCATTCTTTTGAGTGTATGCAGGCGGGTATGTGGTCCCCCTTTTGAGAATTACCCATTTTGCACAAATCCTTGGCTTCAACACATGCGTGCAAGGTGCCCTGACATACTGCATGTCCAACATACAGGAGGACTCCTAATTTGCCCTTCCTGTATGCCTTGACTATCATTCTGCGTGTTTTGAAACCCACTCTGGTTATTCTAAGTTTCCCTGATTATTCTGGAAGTCTATGCCGCTGTAATTTCCCCTACCTCGTGGTACAAATCCATTATTACCTTGATCATACTGTCTTTGGTTATTCACCTGTGGCATGCCTGCTGCTTGCTGCGAACCTGATCCTTCTCCACTAGTCAACATCGCCCCTTCAATGGCGTATTTTGACAATTTCTTCTGCACTAATTTTGCCTCTTCACCTTTCCTAGCATCATCTTTCTTTCGATTCTTCTCTTGCAACAGTCTGCAGTAATGTGCAATGGTCAGCTGAATTTCTGACCATGCGTTTGCTTCCATGCCCACCCATTTCTTGAGTTGCTTTTGTACGGACTCTGGCAGCCTTTGGCATAATATATGGTAGAACACAGGTATGGATTTTTCCCAAGGCTCGCACGTCTCCAAGCTCCATTCCTCCTGAAAATTCAGAATGTAAACAAGAGGATCATCTCCTTACTACATCTTTTTCGTCATTATTGCTCCCATATCTGACTTTTCCGGATACAGCACTCTGAGCACTTTCCAGATTCCCGCCATGCAGTTATTAAACGGTGCTCCATCATGAGGAGTGTTCACCGCAGTGACACTTAAATACCCATCTCTTGACTAAACATCATCAGCTCTCTTCCCATGAATGGCGACTAGAAGACCTTTAATGTCCTCTATAGCTAACGTGGTTCCTCCTGTCATTTTTTCGTTTTTTTTTAATCACTTTATTTAAAGATTCTAACAACAAACAAAGAAAAACAATCTCCAGTACATTGCATCGTGTTCAGATTGTAAAATCTAAAAGTAACTTAGAAATAAACAAAATGATACTGAATATATGTCATTTTTTCTAACTCATGTATCCATTTCCCAGCGCCAGATGTTAAACTCAGGAGTTTACACCTTAAATTATCCTTATCCATTTGTGGCCATGGTATATACTGTGGTCTGGCTCCTCCTTTCTCTAACAAGGGAAACTGTGAGATCCCAAACTCGCTTTCATCTCCCATCGTCTGTCTATAGCAGGTACAATGGTTCTGCACCGCCTTCTTCCTGGCAGCAACCTTAACCTGCTCACATAAGGTGGCGAGTCCCCCCTCTCACTATGGGATCGCCCTCTAGGTTGATCTAGCCGCGCCAGAGATTCCGACCCCTGAAATTTAGGTAGGTCTAGATCCGACCATCTTACTTCTCTGTCCACTGGAAAACATCCTTCAGGACCACACGCGTTACCTCCCTCCTGCCCACGGAAGGTTTCTCTGTCTTCGTCTGACATATCCTGTCCCCAACCTGTGTGGCTTCCCGCCTCTTCGTCTCTATTGATATGATATGGCATTTGTAACGCACCGATACACAAGTGTTTCAAGTTAGAGTTAGCCTTTCTAAAGACAATTCTTTAGGCTCAAAACTACACAAGCCTCCCTCTCTGTCGTACAACTGTGTACTCTCTAGTCGATAGCTTTTACCCTTTCTCTGCAGTTCCTTCTTAGTCCTCATCTCATGATAGACTTTATCGATTGCGTCCCCAATGCTTCTAGAGTCAAACTCATCCTCTAGATGTGCCCTAGACGGACCTGGCATGGGTTCATGTGCTGGGAAGAATTATTGTCTGTCCACCTATGCCAGTAATGGATTAGGCTCCATTCATTCTTTTTCTACACGCTCAAGATCCTGTGCTCCCTGCCTTCTCTTTCTTTCCATTTCATCCTCAAGCTCTCCTCGCTTCCTTGCTTCTTCTCTCACCCTTTCTTCTTCCTTTCTTTTTATCTCTTCTCTCATTCGCCCTATGTATTTGTTCATCTCTAAGTGTTTGCATTCTTTTATCCCTACATTTCTGTTTCTCCTCTTCCTCTTTCATTCTTGCCTTTCTCGTTCTTCGATTGCCCTCTGTCTGTTGTCATATTTTCTTTGCTCCTCTGCCCTTTCCTGCTTTTTTAGGTGTTCATCTTGATATAACTGTTCCCGTCTTTGTCTATCCATCCTTGTAGGCCCATCTTCTTTCATTGTTTCTTCTCGTTCTGTCTTTTTTGTCTTGTTCGTCTCGATCTTCCCTTTGCCTTACCTCCTCGGTGCTCCTACCATCAAGTTTGAGCAAAATCTGACCGCCCATCCATTGGTTCTGTAGGCGTGCTATCTCCTCAGCCTTATCTTTCTCTCCTTTGCATCTCTTTATTTCCCATCCTATATCTAAGGATGTACTTGGTCGGTCACTTCTCCAGCATTGGATCTTTCATGGATTCACATGCTTAGAATATTCCCCGTCGTCAGGCTGGGAATCCTCGGTAAGTTATATAGACATTTTCCATAGGAAAAATTCCGACACTTTTGTGTCCTATCTACGTCGTTTTGGGCCGCGCACGCCGGCGCCACTAGGACGTAGGGGTATATATAGCTCCGCCCCCGCGGCTCCCTCAGATTTCAACCGTCTTCCAAAGTGGTGGGATTACCTCGCGTATCTGCTATTTTGTTAGGTTGTTCTTTCTATGTCGGGAAAGGCGTCGTTTTGTCCGTGTGCTACGTGCGGCCTTAAGAAGGTGTACGAAGGGGATGGTCATATGGACTGCATTTACTGCCTTCATCCTCACCACACGGCGGACACTTGTGAAATCTGTCAGGGTTTCTCCCAGAAAACCCTCAAAGATCGAAAAAGACGCCTGGTTGATTGGCTCAACGACAGAGCGGGGTGCGTACCCGGCATCGGAGGTGGGCTCCACGGCCTCAAAAAGTAAGTCGGAACCCCCGACGAAGAAGGCACGTGCTGCCGAAAAACGAACGTCGGAGTCGGCCGAAAAACGACCCTCGGAAAAACATTCAGAGAAACATTCGAAGGCCTCCTCCTCTTCACACAAGGCGTCATCTTCTTCCTCCTCATCTAAAAAGGAGAGAAAAGAACCATCTAAATCCTCCTCAGGAAACCGTCATAAGTCTACCTTGAGTCGAGAGGCCGCGGCCAGCAAGTCGGCCCCAAAAGCGGCGGGAGCACCTCAAGGCCCTGCGCCACTGGCTTCGCCGACGACCCGCTCGTCGACGCCTGCATCATCGGCGGCTCCTCCCACATGTCAAACTGCGGCGGTAGGAAACATATCGTCGACGGTGGTCCCGGCGATGGGATGGCAACCGGAGGTTTTCGATCCCGTCCCGCCGGAGGCCCTGCTTCAACCAGAGGCGACTTTCTCCATCTCGTCGGCTGACGAACGCGACACGGTCGCGTGCCCAATCGATCTGGGTCTGCAGCCGGCCAGCGCAATGTCGCTCTTGGGGGTGGGTTCCATCCCTACTACCTCGTCATTACTGAACCCCCAGGCGGTTCTGTCCTTGGAGGTGCTAAATACGCTACAAAAACTTTTACAGCGTTTGGACACACAAATACCCCAGCCTGGGGCCCCGACACGGAGACAGTCTACGCCATTCGTCGACAAGCCAGGCCCGGCTCCTCGCTCGTCGACCAGGATTACGGCCGCTTCCCACGAGCCGGAAGATTGCCCTACCCTGCAAGAAGGAGAACTACAGGACTCTGACCGTGAGGAATCAGGTTCAGACATCTCCCTATCCCCCTCAAGCGACCCAACTTGGGACTCTGAAGCGGAGATGGAAGCTTCGAGAAGCCCGGCACAGCCATCGCCACCTGACGACGTGGGTGCATTCCATGCCATGATGAGTAAGGCGTGTTCGGAGTTTGGCCTAGTCCCGGAAGAGGAGAAAAAGGATTGTTTTCTTTTTGATCATATGGGCAAGAGAAGGAAATCCATATTTGCCATCCCGATTTTGGATCATGTCTGGCAAGAGGGCCTGAAGACCATGCGGCACCCGCTCTCTGAACCGGCAGTGAAAGGTCGTTTGGAGAAGAAGTTCAAGGCTCCGTAATCAGCTCCCAAGTGCCTGACGTCTCAACCTTCGCCGGATTCGGTGGTATAGGCGGCGGCGGCGGCGAGAAAGGCCAGGTCTCAGCATGAATGCACAACCCCTCCAGACAACGAGGCCAGGAGACAGGACGCTTTCGGCAAGAAGGTGCTGTCTGTCGGCGCAACTACAGTTAAAGTAGCCAACTCCTTAGCAATTATGTCTAGGTATGACAGGGAAATGTGGCACTGACTGGCTCCTATCTTGGAGCATTTGCCCGAGGAACATAGAAAGTCCGCAATGTTGCTAGTGCGGGAAGGAGAGGAGGCCTCCAACCATGCCATAAACATTGCCGTCGACCTAGACGAGTCCGGTTTTAAGCAAATCAATAATGGCGTAGTTCTACATAGACAAGCCTGGCTCAAGTGCACTACGTTCAGACCGGAGGTACAATATAAGGTCTTGGATATGCCGTGTGAAGGGGAACAACTGTTCGGCGAAAAAGTTGATGAGGCCTTGAAGGGCATGAAAGAGGATAATGACACGGCACGGTCACTCGGAGCCCTCCAGAGTGGTAGGAATTTTCGTTCCTTTCATCCCTTCAGAGGGGCCTCTGGTAACTCCTGGTTTGGGTCATCTAGAGACCGAGGTTTCACCAGACCCTCCTACTCGTCCCAAGGATACAGGCGTGCAGCCCAATCTTCTCGTAGAGGCAGAGATTACCAAACCTACAGATGGCGGGGGGCCTACCCTTCGTCGACGAAAGATAAACAAACCAAGAGCCAACAATGACATGCTTCAGGGCGTCCTGGGGAGCTGAGTGTCTCGTCGCATCGACGAGTGGGAGCGCATAACAGACCAATGGGTTTTGGACACGATTCATCTGGGACATTCTCTACAGTTCAAAGGCAAGCCACCACACATTTCACCAGTGTTCTCGGCCCAGCCCCACCTTCAAATACTACTACAGGAGGTGGCGCTTATGCTGCAGAAAGGGGCTATAGAACTGGTCCTGGTGACAGAAAAAGGACAGGGAGTTTACTCCCGGTACTTTGTCGTCAAGAAACCAAATGGAAAATGGCGTCCCATTCTGGATCTACGAGCGCTCAACAAACTGCTCAAGAATTTAAAATTCAAAATGCTGATGCTTCAGGAGGTGATCCCATCGATACAACCTGGAGATTATTTGTCGTCGCTAGACCTTCAGGACGCATACCTCCATATCCCGATGCGTCGACGGCACGAAATATTTCTGCCGTTTGTCGTAGGACGAACCCACTATCAGTTCAAGGTCCTCCCGTTCGGCCTAAAATCATCCCTCAGGACGTTCACCAAATGTCTGGCTCCAATAGCAGCCTGGTTAAGAAAGGAAGGTCACCATGTGTACCCTTATTTGGATGATTGGCTAGTGAGGGGGCTGTCTCCAGAGAGGGCACAAGAAAGCCTGGATGCCACCCTGTCCCTCCTGCAACGTTTGGGCTTCGCAGTGAACTTCGACAAGTCCTCGTTAAAGGCTTCAAGGACCTTGGTCTTTTTGGGGGCGGAGTTCCACACACAGTCGGGACTAGTGAAGCCATCCCTCAAAAGGATTCACAGACTACAACAAAAGGCATCGGAATGGGAGGTCGACACCAGAGTGTCAGTACGAAGGTACATGTCCCTGCTGGGTACCATGTCGTCCTGCATACCCTTGATAGACAACTGTCGCCTCTTCATGAGGCCTCTTCAGGAATTCTTGGCGGATCGATGGGCACAGAGTCGAGGACGCTGGTCGGACAAGTTGACCATCAACGGCCAGCTCGTGCAGGCGCTTCAATGGTGGAGAATCTCCATACACCTAACGAAGGGAATGCCCTTACTGGAGCCTGCGTTCCAGAAGACAGTGGTCACGGATGCTTCTCTAACTGGGTGGGGAGCGCATCTGGACTCCTTACAGGTTCAGGGTCGTTGGTCATCGGAAGAGTCGTCCCTCCACATCAACCTGCTAGAATTGAGGGTGGTGCGTTGGGCCCTTTCTGCCACAGATAAAAGGCTCAGTGGTGAGAATCATGACCGACAACACGACAACCATGTTTTATCTACGGAAGCAGGGAGGAACTCGCTCCAGGAGCCTGTCGACGGAGGCCCAGGAGATCTGGCATTGGGCTCGACAACACGACATACATCTGTTGGCGTTCCACTTACCAGGAGTGAAAAATGTGCAAGCAGACGCTCTCAGCAGAGAGATGAATTGTCTACAAGAATGGGAACTGCACGATCAGCAACTGCACTGTGTCTTCGCGGAATGGGAGCATCCGGCCCTCGATCTCTTTGCGATGAGAGACAACAAGAAATGCTCTCAATACGCGAGCAGGTGGCCACAACAAGACTCGCTAGGGGACGCGTTCTCCTTCCCGTGGACGGGCAAGTTTCTGTATGCCTTCCCCCCCATTCCCTCTCATCCGTCTGACTCTGCAATGGATCCACAGATATCCTTGTCGGTGATCCTGGTGGCCCCGTATTGGGCCAGACAAGTGTGGTTCTCCGATCTACTTCACCTCTCAGCGGCAGAACCAATGATGTTCCAGAAGATCCCCAACCTTCTGTCTCAGGAGAAAGGGACCGTTTGGCATCACGACCCAGACAACCTCAGTCTGACGGCCTGGCTCCTGATTTCGCCGAGTTTGGTGCGTTAGCGATTCCAGCGGATTTCCGTCGTATTTTGCAAGCCGCAAGGGCACCTTCCACGAACACTTCATACACATACAAATGGAAAAGGTTCTGCATATGGTGCGCCGGTCAACCAGGTCTGGTCCCGCGGGCGATCACACCGGAACAACTCCTACCATACTTGTTGCTCCTGGCAAATAACGGGTTATCTGTCTCATCCATAAAGGTGCATCTAGCTGCCATCTCGAGATTTACTCGGAAGAGACATTCCACTCCACTGTTCAGTGACAGCCTAGTTAAACGCTTCCTTAAAGGGTTGTTTCGAACTTTCCCTCCCAAGAAGAAGTTTCCTCTGATCTGGAGTCTGAACCTGGACCTGGCAGCCCTGATGAAACCCCCTTTTGAACCAATGTCATCGACATCATTAAAATTTTTGTCTTGGAAATTGGCTTTCCTGGTGGCCATTACTTCTGCTCGTCGCCTGTCGGAAATACAAGCTCTAGTGATCGACCCTCCGTATTTGAGGTTTTTCAGTAATAAAGTCGTACTGGCCACTAACCCGCATTTCATACCTAAAGTACCTTCCATGTTCCATAAACACGCTGCTATAGTGTTGCCTACATTCTTTCCAACACCGTCTTCAGTGGCAGAGAAGACCCTCCATACTTTGGACGTGAAAAGAGCGGTGACATTTTATCTCCATCGCACTAAAAGCTTCAGAGACACGAGACAACTCTTTGTAGCTTATGGTCCTGCGGCTAGGGGTAAAGCGATTTCAAAACAGGGACTATCCAGATGGGTGTCTTCGGCCATTTCTTATTGTCATTCCAAGGCCGGAAAGCCGCTAGAAAAGCGTCCGAGGGCCCATTCGACAAGATCTACATCGTCGTCGACGGCTTTGTGGTCCGGAATTCCGCTGGGGGATATCTGCCAAGCGGCTTCCTGGTCGGTACCACATACGTTTACCCGACATTACTGTCTCGCACAGCAACATGCTGAAGATACACAGATGGGGCGGGCAGTACTACGTCACCTGTTCCAATAAGGTAAGCCCCAAGTGGGGTTGCATCCTTCGGCAACTATGCCTTAAAGTGTTGTCTTTTCAATGAACATACTATAATGTAATGGGTTGCCATAGTAAGTGGGCACTGTGCTTGTTGTGATGTTGGTTTGCATACACGCCTCCAATGTTGGGGGATACTGCTATACAATCTTTTCTAAGCATGTGAATCCATGAAAGATCCAATACTGGAGAAGGGAATAGTTTCTTACCTGTAACTCCATTTCTCCAGCATTGGTATCTTTCATGGATTCACATGCGCCCTCCGGCCTCCCCTGAGCATGCAAACCAGAGATCCCCCCATACTACTTTGGGGGCTGAAATCTGAGGGAGCCGCGGGGGCAGAGCTATATATACCCCTACGTCCTAGTGGCGCTGGCGTGCGCGGCCCAAAACAACGTAGATAGGACACAAAAGTGTCGGATTTTTTCCTATGGAAAATGTCTATATAACTTACAGAGGATTCCCAGCCTGACGATGGGGAATATTCTAAGCATGTGAATCCATGAAAGATACCAATGCTGGAGAAATGGAGTTACAGGTAAGAAACTATTCCCTTCTCTCCTTGTCCCTCGAGACTTTAGAGATCACATATCTTTCAGGAATTTTCTAGGGGCCCTCGTCGCTGCTATGCGCAGGCGACTCATATGCCGGATTGCTGTACCCTGCCTCTGCCTTAAGCTCTCTTAATGGGTATACTCCATCTTTTTTACTATTGCTGTTTATTTCAGCCGCGGCGGGGGGAGCAGAAGGCTCCTCACCCACCTCTTTGCATATGTTAAGTATCCAGTCTTCAGGAGGTGGCTCTTCTCTTTCCTCCTGGTACATTTTTCAGAGCTCTAAGCTCGCTAGCCTTTTGTCTAGCTTTTTCCCTGTGTATACTGCATGCAAATATGTCGTCATGTGTTGCAGAACTGCCTTTGATAGTGATCCCCCTTGTGGCCAAGGCATGAACATCTTATCTGCCATGCCCTTAACCCATTCCGCACTGTACTGTTTAAGCTTAGGTGCGTGTTTCGGCAACTGTTTGCATAGATGTGTAAGTGGAGTAATATCCACCATTTTGACTCGTCACACTTGTCTGTCAATACTCACCTTTACACTTTTCACTTTTTTCAAAAATACATTTCAAGAAAATAATACAATGAGTGTGCCCCAACCATCGCAGCTCCAAAACCTCTATATCACGTTTTACTCCAACCATTTATTGACTAAAACACCATCAATTTTAACGAAACAAATAAATAATTAACTTTTCAATCTTGTATTATTATTCACGTCTCTTATTATTTACGTTCTCCAGCATGGGGTCTGACATGGATTCACATGCTCATGAATATTCCCCGTCGTCAGGCCGGGAATCCTCGGTATAGAAAAAAATCAGTATCAGTTTCGTTTCTGATCTGTCTTTCTTAGTAGTAACCAATCACTGGTCTCTGGGTCATAATGCACCCAGCCAATGACTGCCCTCTCCCTAAGCCCCGCCTCTGGCAGCCATCCTCAGATTTTTACCACACGTCCAAGTGTTGGGAGTCCTCGTGCTGTAGCTTTCGTCAAGCTTTTGCTGCATTTTTGTGCTTTTTCAGGAGATTTTTCTAATTTTTCGGTTAAATAGAGCCTCAAGCTCCACGGTTTCTACATCCGATCAACAGGGATCCGTTTCGGAGTTTTCTACGCCCCTCAAGGGTGAAGATTTCATCTAGTTACGCTTTTGGAGGATTCCAGAAGTTCCGAGGCCTATCCCGGACATGGCCCAGGAGAAAGGAAGCTCGACGCCCGGGAAGCTGTTTAGGACCTGCCCTGGATGCCAGCTTCCGAATGTTTTCAAGGAGGACGAGCATTCGTTATGCCTCTACTGTCTCCATGAGCCCCGGCGACGGGGGCCCAACAAAAGGCCAAGCACTGCGAGTCCGCAGGCACCGGGAGCGCCGAACGGTCGGGCTCCTTGGCTGCCAGGCAGGGCGCATCCTCCCGGCGCCATCAACCACGAGCCAACGCTCTGGCTCAGGTAAGAGGAAGTCCGAGAACCCGGCGAAGCTTCTGGAGAGGCCCCGGTCGATCTCGAAGATTCCGGCAGAGGGGGAGCGAGGCTCGGACCCTCCCCCCAAGATGAAGGCCCCAGGCGTACAGAAGGTGACGATGGCCTTAATTCACCCTGCTAAGACCTCGATTGAGGATGTCGCCGCGGCCCTGGCTCAGCCTGTGGAGGCTACACCAGTGGAGGCGACCTCAGGACCCAGAGTCTCCCTGACACCGCGGAGGGAGTCGTCTTTCAGGCCCATTGAGAAGACCCCCACGAAGTCCTCGTTGGAAAAGGTGGGGGAGGGGCAGGTGGCCATCGTGGATACGGACACGACCTCTGAAGAAGAGCTCATCAAAGTCGTGCAAGAGGCCCAGCCCCTCGGGAGGGATCCCGACGAGGGCGACGACGAGAGCGACGGTGTCGCCGACGAGGTTCCTCAAGAGCCCTCGCGCCCGTCGTTTCCGGCGCCGCAGGACACTTCGGCGGCCATTTTGTCAGCGATTCAGTCCTTATGCTCGGAGATAAGGACAAGGTTGCCCCTCCCCCCGATGGAGGTACCTGAGCCAGACCCGACGGGGGAACCGGAGCCAGGACCTTCGGAAAGTCCACCGCATAAGAGGAGGAGGACGCATCCTACGCCACCTCTCCCACCTCTGCAGCCTGCTCTGCCTTCCACCCGGTCTACTACCCACGGGGATGATACAGGCACGGACAAGGCTACGACAGGTACAGATGACGACGGAGGCGACGACGGGACGTGTCCCCCTTCGCCCCCTGTTCGGGCGTCCCCGCCCGACGAGATTGGATCCTTTCATGCCATGATTTCCAGGGCATCTGAGCTCTTCCAGCTCTGCCCAGAAGAGAAGAAGAAGGATGGGTTCCTTTACCAACGGCGCAAGGCTAAAAGGAAGACGGTCTTCGCCGTACCACTTCTTGATGACATCTGGGATGAGGGGCTCGCCCTCCTCAAGAACCCTGCCACGGCGCCGGCAAAGAGGGACCGGTACGAGAAGTACCGGGTCCCCGACGCTGCCCCCTTGTGCCTTCGGGCGCAACCTACCCCGGATTCGGTCGTCTCGGCAGGCGGCAAAGAAGAAAGCTGGGGGGGCATCGGCCTCGACATCAACTTCCCCGCCGGACGGCGAGGGCAGGAAGCTGGATACGATGGGACGACGCGTCATCTCATCCGCAGCGACGACTATCAAGGTGGCCAACGCCCTGGCTATCGTAGCCCGCTATGACAGAGAGTTGTGGTTCAAAATCACCCCTCTGTTGGACTTCCTTCCGGACGCCAAAAGGGCTGAGGCCCTTGAAATCCTACAGGAAGGTGAGATTGCTTCGGACCACGCCATCACGGTGGCAACGGATATCGCCGACACTGGTTTCCGTCAGTTGGGCAACGGCGTTTGCCTGAGACGACGAGGATGGCTCAAGGCGACGGATTTCCACCAGGACGTACAAACCAAGGTTTTGGACATGCCCTTTGACGGGAACAACCTGTTTGGGAAGGCGGTTGATGAGTCCCTTCAGGCCATCAAGACCAACACGGGGACTGCCCGGGCACTGGGAGTGCTCCAACAACGACAGCTGTCCTTTCGGAGCTCAGGAGGCAGACAAGGTGCCTCTAAGGGATCTGGCAGTGGCTCCTCCACGTACCGCCAAGCGGCAAGATCTTCGTCCCAGGAAGCCCACAGGGGACGCGGCAAGTCAGGTGGTGCCCGTCGTCATCGACAGGGAGGTCAAGGAGGCAAGGCGGCCTCCAAACAAGATTGAACCGACCGTGGGGTCGGGCCCCCGCCGAAGCACCCCGGTGGGAGGCCGGCTGGTGAGTTTGTCAGCGTGTGGGAGTCCATCTCCACCGACCGTTGGGTGCTGGATGCCCTGGCCCAAGAGCACGCCCTCGAGTTTCAGAAGAAGTGCCCTCGCGTTCCACCCGTGGCCAGGAAGGAAAATCACGTCCCTCAACTACTGTTGGAAGTAAGGGCGATGCTCAAGAAGGGTGCCATTGAGCTCGTCCCAAAGAGGCTTCGGGGCTCCGGATTTTACTCAAGGTACTTCCTCGTAAAAAAGAAGACAGGAGGATGGCGCCCCATCCTGGACCTGCGACGACTGAACAAGTACATCAAGGCACAGAAGTTCCGGATGGTCACCCTTCAGCACGTGCTGGGACAGCTGGAGGGGGTCGATTTCCTGTCGTTGTTGGACTTGGAGGATGCGTACTTCCACATCCCCATTCTAAAAAGACACCGAAAGTTCCTCAGGTTCGTGGTCCAAGGGCGGCACTACCAGTTCAAGCCCCTCCCGTTCGGATTGAAGTCGACACCCAGGGTGTTCACCAAGTGCCTCGTACCGGTAATGGCTCGGCTGCGCCTACAGGGGATACACGTCTACCCCTACCTGGACGACTGGCTCATCCGGGCGAGGACAAGGGAGCTCGTCGTGGAGCACACTGCAAAGACCGTCCAGCTGCTCACGGACCTGAGATTCTCCATCAACTTTCCAAAATCCCACCTGGTTCCGTCGCAAGTCGCCCTGTTTCTGGGGGCCAAGCTCGACACAGTGGCGCGGCTGGCCTCGCCGTCGGAGGAAAGGACCAGGACCATTCTCGGCAAGGTGCAGCATCTGCTGGCCACAGACATGGCCAGGGTAAGATCTATCAAGTCCCTCCTCGGGATGATGTCCTCCTGCATTTATCTGGTGCGCCTTTGCAGGCTTCGGATGCGCCCCTTACAAGAGTTCCTCGACGCCCGCTGGGTCCAGTCGACGGGCAGCTTCGAGGACAGGATCCCTCTCAACGAGACGTTCCGTCAGGCGATCCGGTGGTGGGGTACCCGCTCTCATCTGTCGGCGGGCATGGATTTCAGACCCCAGCTCACCAGGTGACGGTGACGACGGACGCATCCCTGGAAGGTTGGGGAGCGCACTTCGGAGATCTTCACGCGAGAGGCCTTTGGCTCCCGGAGGAGAAGTCACTCCACATCAACATCTTGGAGCTCCGCGCAGTGTTCTGGGCCCTCAGGTCCTTTCTTCCGTCCCTCAAGGGCAAGGTGGTGAGGATCTTCACCGACAACACCACCACGATGTTCTACATCCGGAAGCAGGGCGGAACCAGATCCCCGGCCCTATCCAAGGAAGCCCAGGATCTGTGGCATTGGGCCGTCGCCCAAGTGATGTTTCTGGTGCCTCTTCATCTGGCAGGAATAAAAAACACGATTGCCGACTCACTCAGCAGAGAGCTGCGCTCGTCCACGAGTGGGAACTACGCCAGGATCAAGTGGATCGACTCTTCCGACGATGGGGCGAACCCCAAATCGATCTCTTTGCGACGGCGACGTATTCCAAGTGCCGGAGGTTCGCCAGCAGGTTCCCCCAGCCGAGGAGCATGGGCGATGCTTTCTCGTTCCCCTGGGACGGCCTATTTCGTTATGCGTTCCCTCCGCTGCCGTTGTTGCTCCGGCTCATCAACCAGCTCAAGAGGTCCCGGTGCAGGATGATCCTCGTTGCACCGGCGTGGCCGAGGCAGATCTGGTTCCCGGACCTTCTGGACTCGTCAACGTCCACACCAGTCAAGCTGCCGACGGACTTAGACCTTCTCTCCAGAGAAGGAGGCGCCATTCTTCACCACAACCCGGAGTCGCTGAACTTGCAGGCCTGGCTCCTGCAGCACTAGAGTTTGGAGGGTACGACATCCCGGCCGACTGCAGAGAGGTTCTTGCAAAGGCCAGGGCGTCCTCAACTCTCAAGTGCTACGGACATAAATGGAAGAGGTTCTCTTTCTGGTGCCGTGCACAGAAGATTAACCCTCTGCGGATTACGGCCCCCCAAGTATTGCCGTACCTACTGTCATTGGCCAAGGCTGGACTAGCTCACGCTTCCATCAAGATACATCTGGCCGCCATCTCACGATACACCAGAACTACGGGACGGGCGTCCTTGTGGTCTCATCGACTGGTGAAGGAATTTATGAAAGGATTGTTCCGATCATTCCCACCGGTGAAGGCCCCTGTCCCGGCGTGGGAGCTCAACGTGGTGCTGAGCAGGCTCATGGGGCCCCCATTTGAGCCTATGCATTCGGCACCGTTGAAGTTTCTGTCGTGGAAGACAGCGTTTCTCGTGGCCATCACCTCCGCACGACGAGTGGGAGAGATCCAGGCCCTATCTTGCAAGCCGCCATACTTGACGTTTCATGACACGAGGGTAGTGCTGAGGACGCACCCCTCCTTCATGCCCAAGGTGCCGTCGGACTTCCACCTCAACGAACCCTTGGTGTTGCCAGTTTTCTTCCCGTCTCCTTCATCGCCGGCTGAAAGGACTCTGCACTCGCTGGATGTAGCTAGAGCGCTGAAGTTCTGCGTGGACCGCACGAAGAGTTTTCGGAAGACATCACAGCTGTTTGTGAACTTTGGTACTGTGAATCAAGGGAAGGCTCTCTCGAAGACTTCCATTTCCAGATGGCTCTCCGGCTGCATCATGCACTGTCACCGGTTGGCAAACCGACCGCTGCCCGGCCGTCCGAGAGCCCATTCGACCAGAGCAATCGCTGCTACCACGGCGTTCCTATCTGGTGTGCCCCTGCTGGACATCTACAGGGCTGCGACGTGGATGTCGACGCACACCTTCACAAGATTCTACTGCGTCGATCGGGACTCCAGGGAGGAGTCCAGGGTCGGCCAAGCAGTGCTGCGCAACCTGTTCGCTTAAGGTGAGCCTGGTGAGGAGGTAAGAGATGCTTAATGTTGAGTTGTTGTATTGCTTAATGTTGAGCCTGTTGCCACCTCCCGTGGTTGTGCATGTGTGTACTGCTATGTATTCTCTTATTCATGAGCATGTGAATCCATGCCAGACCCCATGCTGGAGAGGGAACAAGTTACTTACCTGTAACTGTTGTTCTCCAGCATGGGTCTGGCATGGATTCACATGCGAACCCTCCCGCCTACCCCTCTGCGGCTCTTCACTTGGTCATACTGCCACTTTACGTGCTACCAAATCTGAGGATGGCTGCCAGAGGCGGGGCTTAGGGAGAGGGCAGTCATTGGCTGGGGGCAGTATGACCCAGAGACCAGTGATTGGTTACTACTAAGAAAGACATCAGAAACGAAACTGATACTGATTTTTTTCTATACCGAGGATTCCGGCCTGACGACGGGGAATATTCATGAGCATGTGAATCCATGCCAGACCCATGCTGGAGAACAACAGTTACAGGTAAGTAACTTGTTCCTTTCTTAATTCGTCTATTATTTCTTCACCACATATATGTCTATATAACACAGAAAACAAACAGACAAACTTGACCGGCCACATATATCTCAGTCTGTGATCCTCGAGATTTAACCTTGCCCCTAATAATACCTCAACTGTGATGTGAATCGTTCTCTTTGGACGTCTTTAAATGAGTCTGTGTCCTAGGTCATCCGCAAATGGGACTCTAGATACGATTCCTTCTGTTACGTGTTATGACACAGGACACTGGGCTTACTCAACTGTGATGTTTCGCGTCTCACAGTTTCTTAATTGCTTGGCTCCTCTCCTCAAGTCAATTACTTAATAACTCAACGCTCATCGTCTCGAGTTATTTTTACCCCAACCTCCCTTCATTACTTTTTTCCCCTTATCACTCTCTCCACTCACTGCCCATTCACAATTTTGCCACTTCACTCAGTTTTACTCACCATTAGTTTTTTCAGCTTCCGGCTCTCCGGATCGTCTCCTCCTGATCAGCTGCTTCAACCTTCCGTCCGTACAGCTTCCTGTAGAAGTCGGGAGGGGATTTCGTACGAACCGAGGGACACAGTTCATCTATGCTTGCAAGGCTTATTTTTTAAAACTATTTCCGCTATCTACAGGGAGCTTCATGTCTTTCAGCCGAATGTCAGAGGACATCCGATATTGCCGGGGCCCCAAAGCTTACTTCTCGATGGAAGTTTAAACCATCCTCTGCTACCATGTGAACCGGGACAGCCGACCCAGCCCTTTAAGACGAGGTAGCAATACTATGAGATGAATGGGGATGCAGAAGATAATCAAACATCAATAATCAAAACGATTCAGGAAGTTGGCAACAGGTTGACTGTTTTAATGTCAATTATCTAAAAGGAGTACAACTGACATCAACGGACGTTTCACAACATGGTCTCAAGTAAATTCATAAAAAACATACTTATAGTAAAAACTTGTCTTAGCTGACGTCAACCTACATGTTTGTTAACGTCATCCAACGTGGCAAACTACAAAAACCTATTGGAGAAAGTGATTGGATCTAAGGAAACATCTAAGTATTCGTTCCATACTAGTCTAAGAATGTGATAGGCTCCTTAACATCAGGTGGGGCAACTAAGCCCTCCCCTTAAACAGGTCACTATGAACGTCACTAAATACATGATGTCCCATTGGCTACACAAACTATAGGGCCCTTAATTACGCAGCCCCCTACAATTGGTTGGCACTCTTACAGCCGTCAGTACTTTTCCACCCACGTTAGCAGCACGCAGGCTGGACTTCCAGGTGCTGGTGAGCTGGTCATAACCATAGCTTCCCAACCAATTAGCATATCATCTATCATCACCTCAGTGGTCTGCATGTCAATTAAGGCTTTGAACTCAGCCTTGGAAAAGTTATTTGCTCTTGAGAATTCAGGGGAGTAGAGGCACGCTCTGCCTCCCTGCTTAGGTGTGGTTCGTCATGTTTGTCCAACTTCATCCCTCCATGTGACTGAAGATCACAAATTTAAGCTCTGGGGCATTTAAAATATCATTTTTTAATGAACCTCTGATGTCTTCCTTGTTTTCCACCAAGTCTTCTGAACAGGAGTTTCATTCTTTTATACGATTGTAACCAATGTCTGCTCATCCCAGTCCGATATAACCTTGGCTTCTTGGTGCTCATCCAGCCTCGCCCTTCTGAGATTCGCTTCTGTAATTCAATTGCTTTTCTTAACTGCAACACACTGGAAAGGAATCCTATATATCTATACGTTGGTGCATGCCGCAATCTTTTCACTACATAGCTAGCCTTAAGAATACTTTGTCTGCTTGCGTTTCTTTGCATCTGTACACGTGTAAAATAACCTGATATCTTCATTGTTTCTGTAGCATGAGCCTCTACATCTCGAGCCCGAGATGTCGCTTATCTTTGATACTTTATATATGCCTTGTGGAATATATACCTTCTCTTGTCTCTGCATCTCTTCTAAGTACGTCAATCCTGCTTCGTGTGACATCACTAATCTGCTCTTTCATTCATTTGCTCTGCCTCTTCTGGGATTTCATTCAAATGGGCATCATACTGTCTCGTATGTAGGTATGACTTTCTCAATGGGAATCTTGCTTCCAGGATTCTTCTCGATATCGGTATTTTCACTGGTACTACACGTGTTTCATACTCCCAACATATAGGCAATATGGGCGAGATGGTTGAGGTGGGGGTACTAGGCGCCTTCTCTACAGTGCTCTTTTTAATCTCAGTGATTTGGGGTAAGGTGTAGGAAGCAGTCCTGTGGCCCTCGAAGTCTCCTAATATAGATGGGAGTGCTCTGTTTAGTCCCGGTGGTTTGGGGTTAGGTGTGGGAAGCGGTGCTGTGGCCCGTGAATTCTCTGACTACAGATAGGAGTGCTTTGTTGAGTCCCTGGTGTTTGATATCAGGTGTAGGAAGCTGTTAAGATGGATTTCTGAACTCTGTCCTGGAGGGGCAGAGGTTCAGAAGGCCAGCCTAGTTTCTTGGAACAGGGTAACCTCTGGACAAGGCAGACCAATCAAGGTAGCGACGATCAAGACTAGGTCTCAAGAGGGGTGAGGGTGACTGAAAGCCCGCAATGAGCACACAAAGCAAGGACACTTACAAATTACTCCAAGCAGGTGTTATATTAAAAATATAGACACATTTATTACAAGGCCTTTGTAATATTGACCATAGCAAAGAATCACAATAAAACTCAAGTAAACCAATACATCACAATCAAATACAGTGTATATATACAATTACCGAAGGGTCTAAAGAGTTAGAAGCACAAAATATGCAGACCACCTAGATGGGGAGGAAAACAGGCAGTGCAAGTAATCGTTTATACCCAGTTCGCCTTCAGAGGCCACCTAACTAGAAGGAAGTCCGAGCCCTACGAAGAGTAGAGCCTTGTGCTCAAAAGTACCTGCACACGCTGGTGCCGATGGGCCAAGGGGAGTCTCTTCAAGGAAGTCAGGCAGTTCAGAGTGGTGAATAAAGGAGGGCGAACAGATCTCCGCTAAACAAGCACGGCCTCCACTTGCGGGCAGAAGCAGAGCGCGAGTGCGAAAAAGGTGTGCTGTTTAACACAGCGAGGAAAAGCTGCGGGCTACTGCAGGAGGGCGACCAGTTCCTAGCGTTGCTATTCACCGATGCAGGTAGACCCAGGCTTCTCCGCGTCAGTTTCAGTGCTGGCAGGTTCAGATACGAGCAGGGGACGTCTCGGCGTCGTGTAGATTCATCGGCAGCAAAAGTTAGAGTTGAGGATGTCCCAAGCGCAGTGAACCCACACAGATTGTTACCACAGCAGGGCAACGAAGCGGCTGTATGTATTTCAGCCCAATGTACACTTCTCACTTCAGACCTGGGAATGCCAAGTGTACGAATCATGTGAGAGTGTCAAGGACTCGGAATACAGCAGCAACCTGACGGCGGTGACAGAGCAAGACTCTTGGGTAAGCTGGTCAGTCCACTGGATGGCCCAGAGACGCTTCCAAAGGCTTACGTGCAGGATATGATGAAGATGCCGAGAATAGTTGTTCCCACTATTCCAAAGGGTCGAAGTACCAGTACAGGCCTTCTCGTTCGATCACAGGCAGAATGGTTTCACAGAGTGTCAGAAGTGCAGAGGAGCAGTCCTTCAGCGGGTCACCAGTGATTCCTCGGTTCAGCCTCGTAGTTGCAGGATACTTGGCTCCTGTATCCGTCGTTCGTGAGAACTCAGAAGATCGACATGGTAGTGGTGTTTCCAGCCTCCTCTTATCCAGAGTTCCCTTTGCGCCAAAACGGAGAGGACCCAATGGGAGATCTGCTAACAAAACACTCACACCATACGTGGACCTATCACGGACCACGGTGGTCCCAGGCATTCAAGACACACTAGACTCTCTGGCACCCAGGATGTGTACTGGGACCAGACATCCCAGCCCACATCCTGGAGGCACACACAAGGCCTGTAGAAGCCCGCGAAAGCATCTGCGTTTCGTGGGAAAGTACATGCCCAAATAAGGAAGGCCCCGGGTCGGCTCGACCTGGGGAAGGTGAAGGGTGCAAGACAGTCAGCGGGCAGGACAAAGAGCCTCGTGGTCTGGCCATTTTGGAAGCCAGGCCACCATTGTGGGCTAAGCGTGAGAAACGCGCTTAAACAGCCAAAAGGAGCTCAAAACACAAAGAAACGATCGCTGCCACCAGTCCCGTCCGTGATTCACTTGCACCATTCGTTAACAATCCAAAGAGAGTGTCTAGGGCCTGTAGAGTGACTAGAGACCCAAGAGAGCAGTAACTTATCTTACAGTGCCCTCTTGTGTCATGTTGCGTGAAAGCTGCAACATGATAAAAGAACTACGGAAAACAACGTTTCCCGGTACTAACTGTCTTAAGGGCATGTCATTTTCCCCGTAAGAATGGAGCGAAAGCCCAGAGGAGTGCGGCAGAAGGCTGTGCTTCTCTGGCAAAGTCTAGATCATGGTGAAAAACAACAGCAAAGAGTTTAGGGGTTGCCACATGGAAGGAAAATTACCTACAATTAAGAAATCTTTCCTAACAGAAGCGACCAAGAAGCCACTGAATTCTCTGAATCCACATTGCAGTGCTCTGTTTAGTCCCAGTGGTTTGGGGTAAGGTGTGGGAATGAGCCCTGGGGACCCTGGTGTCGCTGAACACAGATAGGGGTGCTATTTTTAATCCCAGTAGTTTGGGGTAAGGTGTGGGAAGCAAGTGTAGGGCCCCCGAAGCCTCTGAATACAGATAGGAGTGCTATGTTTAGTCCCAGCTGTTTGGGGTAAGTTGTGGGAAGTGGCCCTGTGGCCCCTGAGTTCTATGAATACTGATACGAGTGCTGTCTTTAGTCCCAGTGGTTTGTTTGAAGGTGTGGGAAGAGGCACTGGGGCCCCTGAATTCTCTGAATACTGATACAAGTGCTGTTTCTAGTCCCAGTGGTTTGGTGTGTGAAGCGGTCCTTAGGCCACTGAATTCTCTGAATAGAGATAGGAGTGCTCTGTTTAGTTCCAGTGGTTTGGTGTAGCGTGTGGGAAACGGCCTAGGGCAACCTGAATTCTCTGAATATAGATATGAGTGTTGTATTTATTCCCAGTGGTTTGGTGTAAGATGTGGAAAGCGGCCATGGGGCCTCTGAATTATTTGAATACAGATAGGAGTACTCTGTTTAATCCCAGTGGTTTGGGGTAAGTTGTGTGAAGCAGTGCTGTGGCCCCTGAAGTCTCTGCAAACTGATGGAAGTGCTGTGTTTTGTCCCCGTGTTTTGGTGGAAGGTATGGGAAGCGTCCCTGGGGCCCCTGACCACTCTGAATAATGAAAGGAGTGCTCTGATTAGTCCAAGTGGTTTGGTGTAAGATATGGGAAGTGCCCTGGGGCCCCTGAATTTTCTGAATACAGATAGGAGTGCTCTGTTCCGTCCCAGTAATTTGGTGTAGGGTGTGGGAAACGGCCCTGGGGCCACTGAATTCTCTGAATACGGAAAGGAGTGCTTTATTTAGTCCCAGTGGTTTGGGTAAGGTGTGGAAAGCAGCCATGGGGCCCCTGAATTCTCTGAATACAGATAGGAGTGCTCAGTTAAGTCCCTGTCTTTTGGTGTCAGTTGTGGGATGTGAACAAGGGGCCCAAGGATTCTATGAATCCACATTGGAGTGATCTGTTTAATCCCAGTCGCTTGGGTTAAGGCGTGGGAAGCAGTCCTGGGGCCCCCGAAGTTTCTGAACACAGATAGGAGTGCTCTGTTTAGTCCCAGTAGTTTAGGGTTAGGTGTGGGAAGCAGCGCTGTGGCTTGTGAATTCTCTGAATACAGATGAGTGCTGTGTTTAGTTCTAGTGGTTTGGTGTAAGGTATGGGAAGTTGCCCTGGGGCCCCTGAATAGTCTGAAAACGGAAATGAGTGCTGTATTTAGTCCCAGTGGCTTGGTGTAAGGTGTGGGAAGCGGCCCCTTGGCCCCTGAATTCTCTGAATAAAGATAGGAGTGCTGTGTTTAGTCCCGGTGGTTTGGTGTAGGGTGTGGGACGTGCCCTGGGGTACCTGAATTCTCTGAATACTGATAGGAGTGCTATTTAGTTTTTCAATTATGGCATTCATTTCCATGTGCAACATTTTATTCATTCAGGAGGCAAACTGAAAGTGAAAATCTGCTGTTCGTTTTGGTCATTCGCAATGGGCATTTTTTTAAAAAATGATGTCATTTTCTGTCTTAAAAAGTGGGCCTTGGTCTCTTTATTTCTCATGATGAACAGCATTTTGAGGTGTGGTAGCTCCAATGAAACATTACACTTTTAGTCAATCAGCCAACAATGTGCCTTTTCCATCTTCACATAGTTCATGGTGTCATTTTCAGCAAGACACATATTTTCCACTCATCAGGCCCCTTTGCTGTGTTAAGGTTTGGGCTGGCATGTATATTCCAGTGGGTCTTTTCACATTAGACTAATGCATTTCACAGTAAGGCCTAACCTGGCTTTTGCTTTTGTCATGCTGGGGCTGTCATTAAACCCCACACGCTGTCGTTAAACCCCACCCAGGTGCTGATATGTCCGGTTCACATATTCATCTGTGTAGGTACATCAATCACTCTGAAGAAGGTGAAGGGGGGCTCTCATAAAGAGTAGGTTACAGTCACCAGACCCTTGAATATCAATTAAAAATGTTTATTCAGGCATTAAATGCATTAAACATAATCATCTAACAATTCCACTTTCATAGAATTTGAGAACATTATAAATCATAAGATTATATCATCAGCAATAAGTATATTGGATGCTATTCCTGATGACTTTAAATACAATAATTAAGATCAATATAAAAGTGTGCAGTTGGACTGAAGTGCAAAATTCCATATAATATATTTTAAAATATCTGGGTTAACTTAAATCTAATTTTCAGGACTGCCCTTACAAAGACTATTAGTTTGTGCAACGCTGTCTGAGTATCTAAAGCTAACAATTTACTTTCCTCATTTTTGCAGCGGACTGGATGAAGGGACATTGATAGTGGTAGAACTCACTTTCTTCCTAGGATACAATACTAGAGCAGGAAAAAAAGAAACTGTTATAGTTTCCAAGTAACCTAACCCAACCCACAATGCCACATTCCCTGATGCTCCATGACATCTGGAGCCATACTGAACACCACACGGTTTAAGGGCAATAGATTGAAATGCCGACTTGTAAATAATTTCCTATGATTAGTCATCAGTATAATGTACCTACTCCTACCGTGTTAAATCACGGGTGTAACATGGGAGTAGCCAATGAGTCTACAAAACATAACTGACTGGCAACGTGCACACTTGCCGAGGTGCAGCCTGCATCAGCAACCTTTTTCTGTGCCGGCTTGCGGCAACTTAAAGATGGCCGTCACCATGTGCTGATCATTAAGAGGCCCCTCAGTCCTCTTCTTCTACCACCTGCCTGTTGATTGGCTGAATTACTAATACAACTGGCCTATTGTGGACTGGCTGGCGTCAATGGAACAGCAAACCTTTCTTTTTCTTTTTTTTATTATTTCTTTATGGTTTGCAAAGCAAACCTTTACAAAAAATAAAAAGACAAGAAATGACATTAATACATACAATTCATAAACATTTTAGAAAACACAGGATAAAGACCTTACAAACAATACAAATGAATGTTTAAAAGAAAACAATTCTGCAGACTAATTTTTTAGACTAATGGACAGACAAGACATAGAAAACCACTTTCTAAAAAGAGAAAGAGAGAAAATAGTCTTCATCTTCAACAATACAATCAAAAGACAATTTCCCATCAAATCAGTCATTCCCTAAGTTTGTGAGTTCAAAAATGAATTGCCATAAAACCCTGTGCTGACATATTTTGACATCTAGTTCTAACATGTACAATGACAATGTAGTAGACCACGTGTTTAGGGAAATGGGTTTAGATAAGATGTGGTCAATCGGTCCAGGGACTAACATTTTAACCTACATATTCAAATTCTACAGTTTACCGTTATATAGCATGCCACTTCTTGGGGCGTGATGAGCTCTGTGTCAGTTTGGTTCTACTGGACCATCTGAGACCTTCTGAATGTAATAAACCTTTTATCTTGCAAAGAGGTGCAGTGATTATTTGACCTTTTGGATTATTTTTATCGTTTGGGTTGCTATTTCCTTTACAAATTGGTAACCCCGACATGATCCAAGACTCTCTGTGAAGTTGGGGGTGTCCCAGCCATGCATCCTGGGGTGTGGCACCCATCTGCAGTAAAAAGTTCCCGTGCACAATTTGAAGAGGTTTGCAGGTGCCGTGTTATAGAAGGGCTGTCTGCTCCTTGGAGTGAGGTGCTGCTCCCAGATTGTACAGGCCATTGATGGGACCCCGTATCAGAGGTGCTTGGGAGAACGCATAAATGTAAGTGCACCTTTGAGGGAGACAACAACAGGAGGAGAGTGTTTATGTGCAGAGTGAGGTGATAGTGAGTTTGTGGTTTGTGAAAGGCCATGTGGCATTATATAGTGGTTTTATATATACAGAGGTGGCCATCGGGATCTCCTCGGCTGAGAGGAAAGGAGGAAAGGTGACGTCACGGTACATATTGCGTGGAAACGAGAAGAGAGAGGAAACTGAATCTTCTTCATTGAGGAGGAAAGACAGCGCTGCAAATACATTAGAGGTGAGTTCCAGTATATGGAGGAGCTGGGACCCCTCCACTCGGCAAAATGGGAGTCTGAGGTGGTAAATTCCCTCTTCCCGATTCAAGGGGATAGAGGAGGGGTCTAAACCATTGTGCAAATAAATGTAATTTTGTGGTTTAGGCCCATTATATGGCGGGCCTGGGATCCCTTTGGCAGGCATAAAATGGGTAAGGAGGTAAATTACCTTGTCTCGAAGAGGAGACTGAGGAAGGGTCTAAACCATTGTGTAAATATTTATTATTTATTTGTGATTTAAGGTGTTTTTGGAGTTGTTACCGTGTGGATTGGTAGTGTTTGAGTCATGTGAAGAGTGAAGAAGAGGTGTGATGTGATAAGTGTGTGGGGCGTGAGGTGAAGAGAACAGGGAGGGGTAACAGGGATTGCAGGCAGCATTGGTAGGGGGTGGGTAGATCAGCAGCACTGGATTGGTATCTAGAAAACAAAAGATTCTTACAAGTGCAGATTTGATGTAACTATGAGTTCCCTTACCCCACTGGAATACATGTGTACAGCAGTCCCACTGTACTGGGAGAAAATTATGAAATATCATAGGGAGTGCATTGCTGATATGAGAAGAGGGCCGTGGCCCAAAAACAGAACAAATAATAAAGCTGTTCTGGGCCACATTTGCACATATATAGTTGCAAAATATAAGGGAAGGAAGTTGAAGAATGGAAAGGGCATTTTCGAGCTTTGGAGAATGGTTGAACATTTGGAAGATGCCCCCAGGACCCTAAATGGGGAATACCAGCACCCTGTGTGACTACAGAACCTAGTGTAGCCCCTGCGTCCTGTGATACACCTACAATCCCCACAGCCTGCCACCCTCACAGGGCTGTTACCCTATGCAAGCAGCCACAGGTTATACTAATAATAATGCCCCATGTAGCCACACGACAGAGGGCCCCCACAGCCTATGAAAACATCATGCAGCCCCCAGCAGCAAATACCATGTGCAATCCATTAGTTATGGAAATAGAGAACATGGCACAACGCGATTTAGAAACAAAGTTGGGAAGGACAGAGGCAGAGCTTGCATGAGTAAAGAAAGACACGGAAGGCAGGTAAAGAGCGCCAATAGATACTGATAGATGAATGTAGAGTGAGCGATATTTGCTTTAGGCTTGACAGTACCGTGATTAGGGATGCGCATGTTGAAAAAAAGGGTGAAGGTCACAACAATAAGAGGTATGGAGAGGGATTCCGACGGGCGGGCAGTTTAGACTATGAGTCAATCAGATCAGACATTGATGCAGGAGCAGCAGAGGAGGAGGAATGGGCACAGATAAGGAACATGGAGATGAGATGCTGCCTAGGGTGACACTGAGAGTAGAACATTTATGGGGTCCAAGATTGAGAGTGTGACCAGGTCACATGGCGGTGGTGAAGGGGAAACGAATGGGGAAAAGATCACTGGCTAAGCAGGTGCAAACACTATTTCCATTGTTACATAAAGGCCCCGGCAGAGCACAGTGGGTGCCCTGGCCACACATGGATCCAAACAATTTGACAAAGCACTGCCATCACTTGTAGCAGGGGCAGGTAAATGGATATATGCACTTGAAAAATAGACCACTGGTATTACACTAGGAATAGAAGACATGAAAAGTTAAGTTTGTTTGCTGCATTATTAGGAGACCAAGCAGATTATATTTGGAAAAGAGCGGGGTATCCAGGGGTACGAATGAGGGATGACAACCATGATGGGGTGTTTTTTAATAATTGTCAGGCGAATGTGTGGGCTGCCCTAAGAGCAGCATATCCTGATACACTGTACATACATTCAATAATGGCAAGGACTATGAAAGAGGACGAAGACCTGGCACAATATATACCACAGATTCAAGAGATGTGGAGGGCTGAGACAGGGGAACCATGGGATATGACTATAGCAATATTCTATCAGATGCTAAAGAAAGGATTCCCAAAGGTAGTGCAGACAGATTTGGATAATGTAGTGGGGATCGAGGTTAAGGAATGGGCAGAGATTCACGCAATTATAGTACATCATTGCAGGTGAAGACAGTAGAAGGAGAAGGAAGTGGTTGACAGTGAGCAGAAGGCTGAACCGAAGTTAGTACAAAAGAAATTAGCGAAATTGAGCATTGAAGGAGCATTGATTACGGGCCCACTTGTAGGGCAGGAAGAACCGCAAATGGCACAGGTGGAAATGAGAATGTTGCCAGAGTTGACAGGAGAGTATGAAGGCTATCCAGACAATAGAAGATACCAGAGAGGTATCAGGGAGGCTACCAAAGAGGTAGGGGGGATTCCATAGAAGGTAGAGGAGGATTTGGAGGGATGGGGCTGAGATTTGGTGGACCAGGACTGTATTGATCATGTTGGAGAATGGGCCATTTTGCGCTCAAGTGTAGAAGTAGGCAAGTGGATGAGCATGATCCCCCACGCATATCCCAGCAGACCGATGTCCTCGGTCACATATCCATAGCAGTATGAAATGATGCTTCCAATTGCCCCGTATGGTGCAGTGCCCGTGCAGGTGTTCAAGCAGGGCCAACCGCCCCAATATCAATATTTGTGCCAGACCACCACAGATGCAACTTCCAGTGGCCAATAGCACACTAGTTTATGCGGAGCAAAAGCCACAACAACCAGCGCTACAAGTATAGGACCAAAAAGCTTTGCTGCATGGCACAGTGACGCTGTATACAGGGGCAAGTGCAGTGGGCGATTATCCTTGTATGTTCACAGGGTCGAACACATGCCCAGATTAGAACAGCCCACAGAGAGCTTTGGCGTGCCCAGTCCTATAAGTCGCTGCTGATCCGGAAGAGGAACTCCTGGGAGGTGTGGAGATAGGCAACAAATCATTTATTTTCATAGTTGACACAGGTGCAACAAAATCATGCATAAAGTAAGGGGCCTTGCACTTATGAGGAAAGTTAATGGACATGCAAGGATTCTCTGGGCAATACATTTGGTTTCATTTACAGAAGACTTACCCATTAAGTTAGGTAACCAAGCGGCGTAAGGTCCATTACTGTTCTCAACCGCAAAAACAGTGAACTTTTTACGGGGGGATCTGTTAAGTAAGCTAAATATGACAATTTCATTTTCGGACGAAGGGGTGGTATGCTTCACACTAGGAATTATTTATGCAAGGGTCCTGGCGATAACACGAGCATTGTACAGGGATGGTGCCATGAGAGTAATACCTTTGCACCCGAATGTATGAAGTAACCGTGTTGTTGAGGTGAGTTCCAGGTATCAGAAAAAAGCCATGAATGGTGCCGTCTGAATTTTGGTTTAGGCCAGCAGTGCCCCAAGATTATTCTCCGGGTAAAATTATCACGCTAGATTTGGAGGGTGTGCTGATTGCGGACTATATGATAAAGTTGATAAAGACTGACGAAGAGAGCGATGAGTGGTGCACAGTTTTGTGTTTTGACCCGGCTCAACCACTGATTGAGTTGCCGGCTGGGAAGTTGTTTGAGGATGCTGATAATAACAGTGACATTATACTAGAGGTATGTATATATGGAAAGTAATGATCCAGCATAGGAATGTCCTTTGTCCTATATTTATTGCCAAATTTTATGCCTGCACACCTAAAGGTGGATCTGTTACAGGTCCTAAGCACTTTAAGGGCTGATAACCACCATGACGTAGGGCTCTTGAAGAGCAGAGGAGCAGTGTGCATCAAGCTAAAGGAAGGTGCAGTGTTACCTAGAGTGCGACAGTATCCATTGGCAAGGGAAGCAGATGAGACAATTGTGGCGTGTGGCAGCAGGGCATTATAGTGCCCTCAGATTCTCCATGTAACACAGGGATATACCCTGTCAGAAAATCAAGATGGTCAAGTTGGAGGATGATACAGGACTTTCATCCATTGAATAACATTGTGGAAGCTGAGTTCCCAGTTGTAAATGCCCCGCCATGATCCTTTGAATATGCCAACTGAGGCCATACAATTTACTGTCATTGATTTCTTTTCCATTCCATTGCACAATGATTCTCAATATCTCACTGTATTTACCTATCACGGGCAAAGTTCCCAACACACCAGACTTCCTCAGGGGTTCTGCAAGCCCCCTGAGCATTTTTAACAGAGTACTAGACATAGATCTGGGAAATATACATGTACCGAGTATGGTCATTCAATATGTAGATGACCTTCTAGTGTGCAGCACAACAGAAGACCTATGTAGAGCAGATTCAATTACACTGCCTACACTGCTTGCAGACAAAGGATACAAAGTAAACAAGGATAACATGCAATACTGTCAGAAAGTGGTAGTGTATTTGGGACAAATAATATCATCTGCAGGGAAAAGAGTAACCCCAGAAAGAGCAACTGCAGTACAGTACAGAACACACCACAGCCCTCTAAATTTAAAGAAATGCAGCAGTTTTGGGGTTTGTGTAACTATTGTAGAGCATGGATTTTTTACCATTCTAGTTACATACAACCTTTACTGTAGGGACTCAAAGAAGCATAGGGAAGGAATGGATCCCTCACATGGACAGGCAAAATGATAACATGTTTCCAGGAACTCAAAAATGCCATAAGTAAGTACTGGCAACCCCTGATACATGAAAGAATTGTATTTGTACTTCCAGCCACCCAGCAGCAGCCGAAGGAGCAGGAGCTCCTAACACACTGCAGAAGCAGTGCATCGACCTCTGATGGATTGCCCTGCATTACGGTAAGCCCGTAGGCTACTGTCATCTTTTACTAGCTAGCATGGAAAATTGCAGGAAATCTGGTTTCCACACACCTAATTTCCCTTTATCGCATTCGCTTCATATTCCATGCACCCAACGAAGCAAATCGGGCTGTTTTAACATCCTTTGCCCACTTTCTGCATGATTTGTGTCCACATATCCACGAGGGCCTCCATTCCAAAATGGCCGCTTTGCCATGGTAAGGTGCCCCTCACCTGCGGCTGAAGCCTACCCCTGCAAGGCCACTGCAGATTGGTCCAGGCCGCTTACTTCACTGCCTGCCGGTTCTCCGGCTGGCGAGGAGCTGGCCCGCCTACTAAGGCATGACGAACAAGGCTCCCCCTGCCCTGAGCCTGCCATGAGCCTGCCCAGAACTGCCAGACGCCCACGCCAGAAACCCTGCCGGCTTCGCATTACACCTCCCTCCCATCAAAGTTGGACTCATGGCCCTTTACTGTCTCGCAGCAACGCTACCTCATAGTTGATCATACATTACTGGAGGTAAGCTCTGTCCACTGACCAAACCCGTTACCTTAACTCCTTTTATCTACTCCTCTCCCTTCATGCTCGTCCGCACTGAAATTACCATTATTCACAAAGTTTTTGAAGTTCCCCAATCCCGTGTCTTAGCACCACTTGCCTTAAAGGATACCTGCAATGTCACTTGCGGCACTACATGCCCGCCTCAATTCTACAGCATATCTAGTTCTGTCCGGCCACAGCACTGCATTTTGCAGCTTAAACATAATGCACTCGCTGACGGCACTGACCTAAAAACTTCCCGCGCCTTGCAGGCCACACCTTGCTGAGTACCACACCGACCTGCGGAGGCCGGATATATATTGCCTGATTGTATTGCTTGTTTTTATTATTGCTGTAGCAATATTCTGCATTATACGGTTAGCCACTGCCACCGTGCATGCCTGTATGATTACACACGCCTGAAAGATTATCGACAAATTTAAATGCCATTAAGAACGTCTCTTGCTTGCCTTGCCCATGGCAAATGTGCCTGATGCAGGTCCTCACAGCACTACGCTTTCAATCACGCCTATTGAATAGTATATTTCACACATGCGCACACTATTGAGTTCATTAGACACTTGTCTCTTGTTGAGCCTCCCAAGGCGAATTGTACTGGCTGCTTGAAAATATACTGGTGAGCCAATACGTAACTATTTCTGCTTGTTGCTATGCAAACTGCTTGAACTAATTGAACTACATTGTCTGCTGTCGCTCTGAAGTGCTACCATTTATTATCTGCTCAATACTGCTCTGTAGCGCCAGATTTAAACTATCTGACTTCGCATCTCACTGCTCTGACAACTCTTTGGTAAACTAGCATGGAACTGTTTCCGCTTGTTGCTATGCGTATTGATTGAATTAATTGAACCTCTCTTTCTGCTGCTGTTCTGAAGTGCTGCCATTAATTGCTTGTAACTATCTGACCTTGCTCTTCACTTCACTGAGGAGAGTCTGTCTATACCTGCCAGCGCTGCCCTATCCACATGCTCTGAGCCCACATACCGACACTAATTGACGGGAATTGTCAAATCTAAGTGCCCTCTGATGTATGCATCTTAGTCGCTGATGGGAACTGTCAAACCTTGGTGCCCTCTGATGCATGCATTTTAGTCGCTGATGGGAATTGTCAAATCTCGGTGCCCTCTGATGTATGCATTTTAGTCGCTGATGGGAACTGTCAATTCTAGGTGCCCATTGATGTATGCATTTTAGTCGCTGATGGGAATTCTCAAATCTAGGTGCCCTTTGATGTACGCATTTTAGTCGCTAATGGAAATTGTCAAATCTAGGTGCCCTCTGATGTATGCATTTAAGTCGGTGATGGGTGCCCATTGATGTATGCATTTTAGTCGCTGATGGGAATTGTCAAATCTAGGTGCCCTCTGATGTATGCATTTTAGTCCCTGATGGGAATTGTCAAATCTAAGTGCCCTTTGATGTATGCATTTTAGTCGCTGATGGGAATTGTCAAATCTAGGTGCCCTCTGATGTATGCATTTTTGTCGCTGCTGGGATTGTCAAATCCAGGTATACTCTGCTGTATGCATCTCAGTCATTGTTGGGATTGTCAAATATAGATGTCCCTCTGCTACTTGTCCCCCAACATGTGCACTACTAAAACTTGCCACATATACATACTCTGTACCTTACTCTGGACTACTCTAACCATAACAATGGCCCACACCTTGCAACTTGCAAGAAAGAAACACACGACTTAGAGCGAGACTGCCACGCCTTTATGACCTCCAAAACAAAAGAACTAGACCATTAGGTTCTACGTTAACCCTAACTGCTTCCAATCCTAACCCACCTGCCCTAGTGGCAGAAAGGCGCCCTAAAACACAAACTGACCTCCTCTATAACCAGAAGAGGTCCAACACTCCCAATCCTAGACTTACTCAAGAAAAAACCATAACTTCTACCTTATCAGGAGCCCTTATCAATGCGAGGTTCCTCATAGCACACAATACGGAAATTGCCGACATACTGGCCATGGATAACTTGGATCTCCTCGCAATCACTGACACCTCACTCATGATTGCCATACCTGACAATTATAACATACTAAGAGTCGATCGGCACAACTCTAGGGGAGGCGGTCTGGCTATCATTGCCAAAACTAAGCTAGCTGCAAGACTCACCCCTCACCCGGAAATTACTTCCTGCGAACTTCTCTCTGCCAAAATACCTATCTCCAATAATAGTACACTAACTGTCTTCCTAGTGTATAGACCACCAGGCCCATTAGGTAACTTTGAGGAAGACATATCCAGCCTCCTCATCAATAACATTAAAGACTCCACCCAGCTCCTTCTATTAGGTGACTTTAACTTGGGATTTAACGACACTGAGGACAAACAAGCCTATTCCATTCAATCAATCTTAGTCGATCATGGCCTCACCCAAAAAGTTCTAGCCCCTACACACATAAAAGGACAGACATTAAATTGGATAGCCAACCAAAACTGTGCTACTACCATTTCTAATATTTTACCACAAACCTGGACTGACCACCACCTCATCTGCTTCTCTTCAACTATAGAGCCTCCTAAACCAAATAATCCGCAAATCGCACCACCTCTGCCAACTAGAAGTAAAAACGAAATTACGTCTGAAAAACGACTCCCACTTCTCCTACCAGCTCTCACTGCTAGCGATATCAACCCTGACCCTAATAAGCTAGTCGAGACATTTAACAACGCTATGTCCAAAGCCTTGGATATAATTGCCCCTATCAAACTACGTAAAAGTAAACGAGAATCTCATCTCAACTCATAGTTCACCCCGCACCTTAAAGAACTACAAATCCAAAAACGTAAACTCCAAGCTATCTGGAGGCATACACCCTCTATGGAGAATAAAACTCTACTTGACAACCTTGCTAAAAAATATAAGAAGGAAATAATCCAAACCAAAAAAGACACATTCAATGAGAGAATTAGCAAAGCCAACTCTAATTCCAAAGAACTCTTCTCTATCCTCCGGGAAATGGAAAACCCTATTGCTCCCATAGACAACGTCCCCGAGGACAAACAATGGGGCACTAGCATCCAAAATGCCTTAGCAATTTTGGTTTGTAAGGTTGCAATTTTATTAGCTAAGAAGAAAGCATCCCTGAGCCCCACAAGAAGCCTTACCACCCACTTGACTGACTCACCCAGAACAGTCACCCAAAGCAATTGCAAACCATTCAGATTTACTAACATATCCATTCTGGAACCTGAAAAGGTGATGTTATCATTGAAACCTTCTAATTGCCAAGGTGACAATTGCCCAGCACAATTCATCAAGGACGCAAGAGATTTAGCACCCTTCATCTCAAAACTAATTAATGCCTCCTTTAGATTCATCACTGTACCTACAAACCTCAAAGAATCCTGGGTACTGCCCCTCCTTAAAAAACAGACACTTGACCCAGCTATCCCCACTAATTACAGGCCTATCACCACGGTCCCTTTTCTCCTCAAAATTATCGATAGAGTAGCCCACCCCCAGATCCAAAACTATCTGGAGACGAACCAACTACTAGGATCACGCCAATCCGGATTCAGACCACTTCATGGCACGGACACGGCCCTTATTGACCTTAAGACACAAATCGACGAGTTGAAAGATAAAGGTAAAACACATATGCTCCTCCTCCTTGATTTATCAGCTGCCTTTGACCTGGTGGACCATGCAGTGTTATGCAACCACCTAGCGTCTGCCGCCCATTTCTCAAGTGAAGCTATAGCCTGGGTACAATTCTTCCTAGCCAACCGTACGATGAGAGTGTTTTCCCCCTTAGCCTCAGCGGACCCTATACAAATCACCTGTGGCGTCCCACAAGGTTCATGTGTCTCCTCCACAATGTACAACATCTTCACTAAGCCACTCTTAGACAAACTTGACAGACTGGGGGTAACTTATACTAATTAGGCGGACGACACGCAGATCCTCATACCACTATCTGGCAACTTTGTCGAAGACACAGCTCTAGTAAATACGATTTACCTCCTCATTCAGGCATGGATGGCCATCCACGGCCTCTGCCTGAATGACGAGAAAACAGAGATACTGATCCTGGGTTCCGACTCTAACCTCAAAACTTAGCCCTAATGATCTTGCCTTCAACATAGATGGCAATATAATTAAAGTGGCAACCGAGGTAAAAACACTAGGTTTCTACCTCGACTCTACATTATCTCTCCAAAAACAAGTTAATTCCCTAGCTTCTTCCACAGCTTACACCTGCAAATTAATTGGCACGCAGAGCTCACATATCCAACATCAGGAAAGACCAGCACTGGTTAAAAATCAGTGAATCAGTGACAGAGTTCTCCTCAAGACGTTATCCCTCACCTATAAAGGTCTGAACAATACTGCACCCCCCATATCTCAGCCAGACTGACTGGAAAATCCTCTACTCGCCACACTAGAGCCTCTAACCACCTCCTACTTGAAATACCCAGATTTAGACTAATGAAAGCAGGTGGAGCAAGTTTCCCTGTCAGAGCTGCCCGTTCCTGGAATGCACACCCCACCGCACTGAGAGCCAACCTACACTAGATTTAGATGTAACTTGAAAAGTTGACTCTGGACTAATGATGATTTACAATCTGTGCCTTTGTGCTAGGCCCGGATTTATTATCTCATTTAATGACCATGATACTTCTGAAACCTGACATCAGACTATTTCCTATAGGGACCCGTATCTTCTATCTTGTATTCACAGCTTGTATATTTTGTATACCTGTTTTGCAAATACATTAATAACACATGTAATGTATCTTTTGTATCTTCTGTATGTATCCTATGTATGTAACCTAAGCTTAAGTATTCTTGTGACTGCTGCGCCCGGCTACCCCTGGGTTTGGAGCGCATTATCAAATAATAAACTAAACTAATTTGTTCTCACCTTCCAATGGACAAGTAATGGCAGGTGTATGGGCTCAGCACACTAAACTAGGACACAAACCACTAGCATATTACAGTGGCATAATAAATTCAGTGATGCAGGGTCCCTTATGAACATGCATTGGGCGCTGCTGCCTTTGCCATTGAAAAGTCTTCAAACATCACTATGGGCTACTGAGTGGCATTATATGTAGAGCATGCAGTATTCGCAATTCTTGAAAGTTCTAAATCCACTTTGACCACACAAAGGGCCTCTGCGTATGAAGTGATTTCGTCAAGCCCGTCAATTCATATTGTGCGATGCCACACAGTGAACCCTGCCACGTTTATTACAATACCTGTTGAGGAAGGTGAAGAAGTGCGTGAATGCGTTACTTATGAAGGCCCTGAAGATGATTTAATCTGAGCAGGGGAGGTTACACTTGAGGAGGGGGAGGTCCTTTTCGTTGATGGGTCGTTGACGATTGATCAGGAGAATGGCCAGAGATACACATGTGCTGCAGTGGTGCGCCTTGTAGTTGGGGAATATGAGGTTGTAGTTAAAAAAGATTACCAACACACTATTCGGCTCAGGCAACAGAACTGATTGCATTAATTGAAGCATTAGAGGCCTCATAAGGGTGCTTAGTGACCATTTATTCTGATTCCGCATACATTACCACCACCATACATTCAGGGTTGTCCAGATGGAAAAGAAGGGATATCAGAGGTCGGACTGCACACCCGTACAGCATGCAGCCTTGTTAGATAGATTGATTTATGCCTTGTCCCATCCAACACTAGTAGCGGTTTTTAAATGCACCCCCCACACCCAAAATTCAGACCCTGTTTTGCCTGGCAATGATTCAGCAGATAAGGCCGCCAAAGAACCGGCATATCACAGGGACCCAGATGCCACAGCATATCCCGAGTTTTCAAACCAACAGTTGCAGCTAGCGATCCCATACACAGCAGTACCACTCACACAAATAATTCAGTTACAAGGTCAGGCGCCCCAGGATGAGAAATAACCTTGGGTCAAAAGGGGAAGCTCACAGTCCCCTACTGATTTGATCTTGAGACAAGACGTTACAGGTAAAGTAGTAATGACATGGGAGTTGCTCATGGCTGCTTTTGAGCAGCTGCACTGCCCAGCACATGTCTCCAAGCAGCAAATTGGCCAGACTCTTAGGAGGTTGCACGGCTGTCATGACCATTGCCCCTGGCCCTCACTGGCAAGTCAGCCTTCCAGTTAGGGCCAGGTCAAAGGCCTTAAAACCTCATCCAAGACAATCTTGGAGTCAGTCCTGGCGCCTTTGGCGCCAGGCTCATAACCATCATGAAGACCAACATTAGAATGGGACTATTTATTTGGGACTATTTAACTTGGGGGGGGTTCAGCCAACATGGAGGCACACACATAGCTCAGTTACAAGGAACTGAGCTATGCGGTCTAGTCTTTTGGGTGTGGCAGGCCTGGGATCACTTTACCTGGACTGCTTTGGGTGTGGCAGACCTGGGACTATGTTACCTGGACTACTTTACCTGAGACTATTTAAACCGCACCCAAACAGCAGAGCATGCTTCGAGTTATTCTGCTGTGGGCAGCGTAACGCTCACCGTGTCCAGTTCTCTGATGCCAGCTTACCTGAAACCAAGGACCTGCAGAGAGAGAAAGAACACTACGAAACTTACCTGGAACATTATCCTGTCTTCAATCCATCGCCGACTTCAGTTCCACTCACCTGAAGGTACAAACTCCATAATCCGGCACCACATACATCCTGGAATACCATAACCTGGAAAGACGAGAAAGAAAGACAGCACTAGTAAGCGTTTACTCACGTTTCCTCTCAAATGAAGAAAGCCACACAATTCTTACCTGGGTAGGCATCTCCTGGTCAGTATCATCGCTGGAACATTACGGCGCTCGGCGAGGAACATCTCAACCTGCAAGGAGAGAAAAGACACAGGTTAGCAATATAAAAGGCGAAACAGCACCGCGCATCAAGCATTACTCACCGGACAGCACACCGCGCTTTCGCCTACCGGCCCATGCTCCTCTTCAAACTGCATGACAACACCAAAATACCTTTCCATACCTAAAAGGAAAGAAGCAAGCCATTATTATTCGAACTAAGAGGAACATAAGAACTGCATATAAAGACTATAAAGCAGCAAACCTACAGAGTCACAGCAGGCCTGGATTCCCACAGGGGGGCTTGCACCAGTGAAGTAACTTGGTCGCTGCTCGCCCCCACATCTACACGCCGCTGCCACGAGGAGCAGGACAGAGAATCCACCTTTTACAATATTAAGGTGAGGAGAAGGCCTAAGTGGAGGAAGGAGTTGAGGCCAAGGGAGGTGGGAAAACTTAAAGACAATCTGGTATTGAATCCAGCTCTCCTATATTGCAGTCCCATCTTTAACCAGAGGCCTTACCAAGGGACCGGGAGAGGGTTTGAGAATGCAAATCATCCAACCAGGGCTGGGTGGCGTCCCCGTGGATACCAGGTGAGCGTAACAGAACGCGAAGACTCAATAATATTATCCACCTGGGCATCATGGAGACTTCAGAGACTGACTAGTTAGCTCAGTTGTTGGGACAATTACGCGCTGAAGTACATTCAGCCAGGCAAGAAACCAACGCTCTTAAGAGGGATTTGATTGTTACTAAGGATCGTACCAACAAAATAAGTAGACAATTGCTCCAATCACAGGCAGGACAGACCCCATTGCCTGGTAACATTCTGCCAGCACCTGTACCAACTTCTTCCACCAATCCAGTACAAATAACCCTTCCTGTGGCAGTTCCTTTAGCTCCACCTGAACGTTTTACAGGAGACCCCAAGAAGTACTCAACGTTCATGAACCAGTGTCATCCTATTTATTTTATTTATTTATTTTTACATTTGTATAGTGCACATATAGCCCGAAGGCATTATGGCACTGTTACTTGTGGCATACTTAGTTTCATGAAGGTTACATACATGAAATGGATGCAGGTTACAGATAATCCATTAACGGGTACATACGGCTACCTCCATTACATATATGTAATGGGGGTAGGTTACAGATAATCCAATATCAGGTGCACACCGAGTAAGCAGTCGTGGGTAATGTTTAGTTGAAGAGTATGGTTTTAACCGCTTTGCGGAATGCACGGTGAGAGACTTCAGCTCGCAGGGGTGGAGGTAAGGCATTCCACTGTAGTGCAGCTAGGTATGGGAAGTTTGCCCCACCTGCGGATTGGTCGGTACCATTGGTAAGTCAGGATAACCAGTTGTTACATGACGTTGGGGTTTCCAGATGGAAATAGAAAAACTCTTTGCTTGTCATACCCAAGGCCAAGCATTAGACAACAAACATTTTTCACTCCGTCAAGGAAGTCGAGCCTTTTACATATATAGCAACATTTAACAGACTAGTCGTTGAAGCTGGGTGGCCTGAGGAAAAAAGGACCACACTATTTAATCGGGGTCTATGAGGGGAACTAAAGGATGTCCTTGCTCAAGTGGTTAACCCACCTAAAGACTGTGGAGAATTCATCAACCTTGTGGTGCAATTAGATCACAGATTACAAGACCAAAAAGCGGACCGGCTAAGGTTAGACACTCGAGCTGTGTATGTCCAGTCAAAGGATAATGTTACACGTACATTGGAAAACACGGTAGAACCCATGCAAATCGGAGTTGTACGGCCCCCTTTAACTAAAACTGAAAGAGACAAGAGAAGGCAACAGCAATTATGCTTATATTGCGGAAAATCAGGCCACTTCCTTAAAGAATGTCCAGTGAAACCACCAAGGAGAACTGTTGGAGCCACAGAGAAGGAGGATAATAACAAGGAGTCAGAAAACTATCAAGCCTGGCAAGCGTAGAGGTCCGCTTGTCGAGCGAGAATGATGAGCCACAGACCTCACACTTTCCATTACCAGTAATTTTGATCAATCACCAACAACCGTCTCGGATGCATGCTGTCGAAGCATACATAGACAGCGGAGCAGTTGGGAATTATGTAGACCAAGATCTGGCAGCAGAGATGGGGCTCCCCTTATGCTCTAAGTCAACTACTGAAAAAGTTACTACTGTTGATGGGACAGAAATAGCTTCCGGACCAGTAACCCAATGTACAGCAGCACTAACCCTACTGTGCCAGGATGGACACCGAGAATCTATTGCATTCGATCTCATCAAAGCTCCTCAGTTTCGACTAATCTTAAGGATGCCATGGTTGGTAGCTAACAACCCGCTAATAGATTGGTGTGCCAAGAAGTTGGCCATTTCCGATGATTGTGCTCACACCTGTTATTACCAAGAAAAGGGGAAAACAGACTTCTGTACATCTGCTACTCCCAGTACGGTGGCGATTGTACTAGGTGTGACTGGTACTGTACCAAATGAAAACCATGATTTTCAAGATGTGTTCCAGAAAGAACAAGCCAATACTCTACCACCGCACAGGCCCTACGATTGTCAGATCGACCTCATACCTGGTGTGCAAATTCCTTGTGGTCGAATCTATCCACTTACTGAACCAATGAACCTCCATTTGAAATCTTATCTTGATCAGTACCTGGCAAATGGATTTATCCACCCATCTAAATCACTGGCAGCCAGTCCCTTATTCTTCGTACCAAAGAAGGAAGGAGATTTGAGGACTTGCATCGATTATCGCGCATTAAACCAGATCACAGTAAAAAACCGTTATCCACTGCCCCTTATTCCCGAATTATTGGATCAAGTCAAAGACGCCCAAATCTATACTAAACTGGAGCTTAGGGGGGCGTACCATCTTGTTCGAGGGAAGAAAGGAGACTAATGGAAAACCGCCTTTCGTACCAAATACGGCTTGTATGAATACCAGGTAATGCCTTTTGGACTTTGCAATGCTCCCGCTGCATTCCAGTACTTTATGAATGATGTTTTGCGGGAGTTAGTCGACGTTTGCGCCCTGGTTTACATTGACGAAATCTTAGTGTATTATGCTACAAAAGAAGACCATGTCAGGCATGTCCGCTCCGTCCTTACTAAACTCTGCCAACATAAACTGTATGCTAAACTCGAAAAATGCTCTTTTCATGTCACCAAATTGGAGTTCCTCTGTTTTATCCTTACACCAAAAGGTATCATAATGGATAGGCACAAGGTAGATGCCATTCTTAACTGGCCGTCACCAACTTCATTTAAAGGAATCCAGAGTATGTTGGGCTTTGCAAACTTTTACCGCCGATTCATCCCAGATTTTTCCCAAATAGTGCATCCAATTACATCACTATTGAGAATCAACAATAAAAAAGTCCCATTGGACCGAAGAAGCAAAGAAGGCCTTTCAAGAACTTAAGAAAAAATTAACTTCTGCTCCAGTTCTACGGCATCCTCGCCCAGACCACCCTTATATAGTTGAAACAGATGCCTCTAGCATGGCTATGGGAGCTGTTCTCTCACAAAGGGATCCAGGGACTGGCCAGTTATACCCTATGGCCTTCTGGTCACGAAAATTCTCACCTCCCGAACTCAACTATGCTATCACAGACAAAGAACTCTTGGCTATAAAATCAGCTTTCAAGGCATGGCAACACTATCTCCTTGGTGCTAGACATACTGTCATGGTAATAACTGATCATCGAATCCTGCAACACCTAAAAACAGCAAGGGCTCAATCATCCCATCAACTGCGGTGGGCTCTTTTCTTCGCTGAATATAACTATGTTATCACCTACCGGCCAGGAGTCCGAAACGGAAAGGTTGATGCCTTGTCCCGCATGGGTGTTGAAGAAAAGATATACATAACTCCAGATCCAGTAGCCATCATTCCAGAAGACAAACTCCTGGGTCTTACGACAATATTGACACAGGATGAACACCAAAACAAGATCCAACTCTTAATGGATCCCACTTTCTCACAAGTGTGGTGTACTCAAGGAGAACATTACACCATTAAAGTCCAGTTACCATATTTTAAGAACCGTCTATACTTGCCAAGTAAAGATTTGCAAGAGCAGGTTATTTCGCGTTATCACGACTCCCTGATTGAAGGTCATCCTGGAATTGCCAAAACTCTAGCTAAAGTAAAACAAAACTATTGGTGGCCCACATGGTGTAAAGACATCATACAATTTATCCAATCTTGCGGTGTGTGTGCACAAAACAAGTTCCAAAAGTAGAAACCAGCTGGGCTCCTCCAACCATTGGAAATTCCTCCCGCACCATGGCACACACTGTCCCTTCATTTCATTACAGATCTACCTCCCAGTCAAGGATTCAACACCATCCTAGTAGTTGTAGACATGTGTTAGGCAGAAACCTGTGCAGTTCCCTTAGGGAACACTGCAAAAGATTTAAGACTACAGGTGTTGGCAGTAAACCCACTTGGTAGCAGTCTGTACCACCCAGATTTACCTGGTAGCTGTGGCTGAGCAGTCAGACTTCCCTCAAGAAGAGTTAGGCAGTATACAGAGTATACACAATAGGCACTCAGACACACCAATACAAGCAAATACTGACCAGAGCTTTGGTATCAAAGTATATAATTATTTATTTAAAAACCCACTGTTTGAAACACTCCAGCACTCTTATTGTAAAATATTCTAAACACAGTTACTATTGTAATATATACACCCCTTTTTCCTTATCAGATAAATCACAGTAAAACACCACTTATTTTCATACAGAGGTGAGCGCTTAACTAGATGGCACTCCAATAAGTTTGTGAGAAAGGGGGGGAAAAAGACAGATTATGGAAAGGTACACCACTCTAAGATTCAGGAATACTGTTAGCAAGGCAGAAGAGCAAAAGTCACTGGTGAGCCAAAGTCCAAAGGCTGGGCCCACTCTTAGAGAGAGCAGAGCACAAATGCGCCAAAGATCACACAGTTACACTAGGCTTAGACAGTCTTGCAGAGGGTTCAAAAAGAGTTTAGAGAGGCTTAGGAAAGTTTAGCCAGGGTGTCCCAGGCTAACCCAGGTTCGAAAGCCGGGGGCTAAATCTACCCCGTACAGTCGGTAGCAAAGGAAGCCAGGCGGGACACAGTACCTTAAGTGGGAGGGATCCTCCAGCGGTGGCAGTTGTTCCTGGTAGTGGGTGCAAGTTGCGTCGTCGTCCAGGGGAAGAGAAGATCTCGACTTGGAGGAAAGATGAAGGTCGTTGCACTACCAGGGAAGAAACCAGCCGCAGAGTTTTCCGGTTAAAGGTGGTACCTTTGTTTCGCGGTCGTGGTAAAACGTGGTATCCCGGTTGCCGGGGTGCTTGGCACAGGCAAGGCGGCCACGAGGTACGTCGGGAAGGCGAAAAGATGGTGAAACTGGTTATCCCCACCAGTCAAAGGAAGAAGACTCACCGGGCGGGAGATCTCCTCTGTCGTTGGGAAAAGTGGTGAGGTGGTCCAGCAGGGCTCCACCGGTGGTGGTGTCGTGGCAGGTCGGGTCAGGTTCTCCCTCGTCGGATTCTTAGGTCCTGTGGCGACTTATGAAGTTCCAGTCCCCAAAGCCCTGCTTTTATGCAGAAAACCCCCATTCACTCAGCCTAGCTGTCACTCAAACATGCTAAGTGGTGAGCCGGCCGGCTCACCACTTGGGCCAATCAGGACGGAGTGCGACTTGAGTTGCCTAGGCAACTCAGTCCATGGTGCCTAAATTCCCCTCCACCCCTCCTAAGTACCCCAGACAGAGTGGCACCACTTTGGAGGGCTTCTGTGGAGAAGCCCGCCAAAAAGTGGAACAAAGGTCTCGACTTAGGTTGGAGTCACAGAAGAGAACACAAACGCCATTTTAGAATCAAGTTTTGGCAAAAAATACCAACCGGAGAATTAATATTAATTAAATAAACCGGCGGTATGTTCGAGGCTACCGTAAATAATTAAATAAAGATAGTAGCCTAAAACAATGGGAAATCCCATAGGAAAATATTCGCGGTTGAATATAAAAAGTAGTATCCACTGCCACCAGCCAAAACTCGATCAGGGGGGACGGAGACGTGCCCCCTTGACTAACAGACCCTGGGGCAATTTAATTGCCCCAGCCAGTACATCCACAATATGATGGTTTGTACTGGTTCTGTTCAGAATTTAAGACTAGTAAAGTCAATGGTGACTTTACATGCCCTGGGAGACAGTAGTCAGTCCCAGGGTATAGAGTCTATACTAGGGGGTCACTATGACACCCCTGTGTCACTGCACTGAGGGTGCTGTGTAACACACATCACAAAAACACCTGAAGCCCTATGGAGTAAAAGACCCCATAGCCCATTAAACACATCTAGATTCAAAGAAACACACTCAAATCGTGAGGGTAAAAGAGTCTCACTCCTCGCAGGAGAAAAAAATAAACCCCAAAAATCCAGCAAAGCTGCTGGGGGACTCACTAGGTTAGGAAATTCAGCCTAAACAGAGAATTCACCCTAACACTCGCCCCCCCCCCCCACCCGACTAAGGGACAGGAGGATTTAATCCACTCCTGGATGAACCTCATACCTCTAGTCGATGACATACACCGTAGAGAGTCCATCAGCATTTTGATGGTAACACCTTGACCTATGTTCTAGGGCCCAAGCAAAGGTTTTCCTTTGTAAGCTATATGACCTACAAACCCTTTGAGGAACATCAGTCTTTTTAAAGTTATAGGGGATCTGGTTGACCAGTCCCTCAGAAGTTGTTACAACTTCTGAACCTGTGTTAGGCTTTTTCAAGGGGTCCTTATAAAGGATTCCCATAGATCTAGAGGGGCCCTCAAGGTTCCTCACCACCTCTCTTGTGGGAGCAGGTTGGGTCTTAGGCCTCTTGGTTGGAGGGGTTGGGGTTAGGCAATGTACCTGCTTCCCCTTCCTCTTAGATCTAACCTTACCTACTTTAGGAGTTTCCCCCCTAATACTAGGATTTGAGTTGGGGTCTTCAGTAGAAGGTCCAACAGTCTGAAGGTTTTTGGCCTTAGACTTTTCTTTCCTGGTTTTCCGCCAGCATTGAGAATTACCAGTTCTCTTAGGCCTAGGTAGGGGCCCAGTAGGTCTATCCACCTCTTCCTGAGAAGCAGGGGGAGTCACAGACTCGGAAACTGGGGGAGGAATGATGGAGCTTGGTTGGGGCTCCCATTTCCCTACTGTACTAGCCTGAAATGTGCCTGGGTTAGAGGTCAACTTACTAACACCAGGGCTTGTAGTTGGGGTCACAGTAGAGGTTCCCACAGGCTTAGAGTGGTCCCTTAAGGTGGCCTCTCTAGCCAATTTGGTTAGGTTCTGGTTCTCCATACTGGGAGTCCTGGGGGTATGTAACACTACTCCTAGAGTTGTCAGGTCATTCCCCAACAGGACTTTCCCAGGCACCTCAGTCTGAACACTGACAGGGATCCTCACTGTCATGTTGTTACACTGAATGAGGGCTGGTAGAATAGGAACCATCTGGACAGGGCCTCCAGACATTTTAGTGGGACCTTTGGGTGCTTTTGCCACATCCTCAGGTTGAAAGAAGCTTTCATCCACTACTGTTCTGCTGGCCCCAGTGTCTCTCCTGGCAGGAGTATCCTGGCCATTGACAAGAACACTGTCCACATAATACACCTTAGAGTTAACAGGTAGGGAGTTATGCACAACCCTATTCTGGGGACTAACCAGACCCATAGGCTCTAAGTTTACAGTTGCTTGAAGACCCAAGGGTTCTTCAGCAAAGAGTTCAAAGTGGGCACTAGGCATCTGTGCTTCATCCTCAGGAGTGAAGGCTAAGGAGACTGTGCTGATCCCTGCAGGTTTACCCTTGCATCTGGGATCCCCTTTGATATGGTCAGTAGCCTTACAGATATAGCATTGTCCAAATGCTCTCTGAAAGGGGGGCTTGTTCTGACCTCCTTCTAGTTGTTGACCAGAAGGTACACTAGCCTGATTCGGTTTACCCTGGGGCTTACCCTGGTTATTTTGTTGTTTGTGGCCCTCTTTGGTATGGGAGGTATTAGAATTCTCTGGATTCACTTTAGGTGGCTGCTTTCCCTCATCCTTTTTCTGAGTTACCCCTGAATCCTTCTGGGTGGCCCTGTTGGCAACCCACAAGTCAGCAGCCTTAGCTAGTTTTCGGGAATCTAATTCCTTTGAATCAGCCAAGTGCTGTCTGAGCTCAGGAGAGCAGGCATCATAAATTGACTCCAACATAAAAAGATTCTTCATACCTTCATAAGTGTTCACTGTGTAACCCTTAATCCATCCCTCTAAGTTTTTCAACCCTTCACTCACCCAGGTAGCCCAAGGGGTACCATCATGCTTTTTGAGGGTTCTAAACCCCTTAGGATACTGGGAAGGGGTCTTCCCAAATCTAGCTATCAGAGCTAGTTTCACACATTCATACTCTTTCCTATCCTCCTCCCCCAACTCCATTACCACATCAGTTGCAACAGGGGGAAGCCTAGAGAACAACCAGGTGAGTAAGTCATTTCCTGTGATGTTCTGGAGCCCATGATTATATTCAAATAGAGACAACCAATCCAACGTAGGCTCATACATACCAACCAATTCTTTAGGCATCTGGGGTCATTTAGGCCTGGAACTTCTAGAGGAGCCAGAGAGAGAAGCATTTTCAGCAGATAATTTCTTCATTTCTAGCTCATGCTTGAGCTCCATTTCCCTTAGCCTTTGTTCTTGATTCATTTCCTGATGTCTCTGTTCAGCCTGAGTATTCAGTCTCTTGAACTCTAGTTCAAGTTTCATTTTCTCTAATTCAAGATATTGAGGACTGAGTGTGGGACTTGGCAAAGGCCCAGTAGGTACAGCAGGTAGAGCAGATAGAGGCCTAGGGAGAACAGTCACAGCAGCCTCACCCTCCTCCTCTTCTGACTCTTCCTCAAGATTATCAACATTTGGATCAATATCAATTTCTATACTGTTATCTACATTTTCTGTCATGGTAAGTTCCTCTGAACCATCATCCAGACTTTGGTTAGCTAACAACCTTTCTATTAATTCCATTGTCTTGCCTTTAGTCAGGAGGTTCTTATGCTTACATAGTACTCTTAAACAATCAGCGGTCTTTGTAGCAAGGGACTCTTGACTATAAGTTTCCATAGTTGACATGTTAGAAAGATTACTTTTTCAGTGCTAAGCTTTGTGGTTAGTTGTACTAAGGTATCCTAAAGCACTCTAAAATGTATACTCAATACAAATCCCGCCGCTGTACACCAGTGTTAGGCAGACACCTGTGCAGTTCCCTTAGGGAACACTGCAAAAGATTTAAGACTACAGGTGTTGGCAGTAAACCCACTTGGTAGCAGTCTGTACCACCCAGATTTACCTGGTAGCTGTGGCTGAGCAGTCAGACTGCTCTCAAGAAGATTAGGCGGTATGCAAAGTATACACAATAGGCACTCAGACACACCAATACAAGCAAACACTGACCAGAGCTTTGGTATCAAAGTATATAATTATTTATTTAAAAACACACTGTTTGAAACACTCCAGCACTCTTATTGTAAAATATTCTAAACACAGTTACTATTGTAATATATACACCCCTTTTTCCTTATCAGATAAGTCACAGTAAAACACAGGGGTGAGCGCTTAACTAGATGGCACTCCAATAAGTTTGTGAGAAAGGGGGGAAAAGACAGAATATGGAAAGGTACACCACTCTAAGATTCAGGAACACTGTTAGCAAGGCAGAAGAGCAAAAGTCACTGGTGAGCCAAAGTCCAAAGGCTGGGCCCACTCTTAGAGAGAGCAGAGCACAAATGCGCCCAAGATCACACAGTTACACTAGGCTTAGACAGTCTTGCAGAGGGTTAAAAATGAGTTTAGAGAGGCTTAGGAAAGTTTAGCCAGGGTGTCCCAGGCTAACCCAGGTTCGAAAGCCGGGGGCTAAATCTACCCCGTACAGTCGGTAGCAAGGTAAGCCAGGCGGGACACGGTACTTTAAGTGGGAAGGATCCTCCAGCGGTGGCAGTTGTTCCTGGTAGTGGGTGCAAGTTGCGTCGTCGTCCAGGGGAAGAGAAGATCTCGACTTGGAGGAAAAATGAAGGTCGTTGCACTACCAGGGAAGGAACCAGCCACAGAGTTTTCCTGTTAAAGGTGGTACCTTTGTTTCGCGGTCGTGGTAAAACGTGGTATCCCGGTTGCCGGGGTGCTTGGCACAGGCAAGGCGGCCACGAGGTATGTCGGGAAGGTGAAAAGACGGTGAAACTGGTTATCCCCACCAGTCAAAGGAAGAAGACTCTCCGGCGGGAGATCTCCTCTGTTGTTGGGAAAAGTGGTGAGGCGGTCCAGCAGGGCTCCACCGGTGGTGGTGTCGTGGCAGGTCGGCTCAGCTTCTCCCTCGTCGGATTCTTAGGTCCTGTGGCGACTTCTGAAGTTCCAGTCCCCAAAGCCCTGCTTTTATGCAGAAAACCCCCATTCACTCAGCCTAGCTGTCACTCAAATATGCTAAGTGGTGAGCCGGCCGGCTCACCACTTGGGCCAATCAGGATGGAGTGCGACTTGAGTTGCCTAGGATACTCAGTCGAGGGTGCCTAAATTCCCCTCCACCCCTCCTAAGTACCCCAGACAGAGTGGCACCACTTTGGAGGGCTTCTGTGGAGAAGCCCGCCAAAAAGTGGAACAAAGGGCCCGACTTGGGTTGGAGTCACAGAAGAGAACACAAACGCCATTTTAGAATCAAGTTTTGGCAAAAAATACCAACCGGAGAATTAATATTAATTAAATAAACCGGCGGTATGTTCGAGGCTACCGTAAATAATTGAATAAGGATAGTAGCCTAAAACAATGGGAAGTCCCATAGGAAAATATTTGCGGTTGAATATAAAAAGTAGTATCCACTGCCAACAGCCAAAACTCGATCAGGGGGGATGGAGACGTGCCCCCTTGACTAACAGACCCTGGGGCAATTGAATTGCTCCAGCCAGTACGTCCACAATATGATGGTTTGTACTGGTTCTGTTCAGAATTTAAGACTAGTAAAGTCAATGGTGACTTTACATGCCCTGGGAGACAGTAGTCAGTCCCAGGGTATGGAGTCTATACTGGGGGGTCACTATGACACCCCTGTGTCACTGCACTGAGGGTGCTGTGTAACACACATCACAAAAACACCTGAAGCCCTATGGAGTAAAAGACCCCATAGCCCATTAAACACATCTAGGTTCAAAGAAACACACTCAAATCATGTCCAAGAGTGAGGGTAAAAGAGTCTCACTCTTGGCAGAAGAAAAAAATAAACCCCAAAAATCCAGCAAAGCTGCTGGGGGACTCACTAGGTTAGGAAATTCAGCCTAAACAGAGAATTCTACCTAACAACATGTTCTCTAAAATGGCACACTTTATTCCTTTTAAGGGTCTTCCAAATGCATCCAGGTTAGCAAAAGTATTCCTGGAGGAAATCGTATGGCTACATGGCTTTCCATCGGTCTTGATCTCAGATCGAGGTAGTCAGTTCGTATCCAACTTCTGGAGGAAATGCTGTTCAATGGCCCAAATTGACATTCGTCTATCCACAAGTCACCATCCTCAAACAGATGGCCAAACAGAAAGAACAAACCAAACCCTCGAGCAATACTTACGGTGCATGTTACATCAAGTGGAAAGAAATTGGAAGGACTTTTTATGGATAGCTGAATATGCCTATAATAATTCATTACACACCAGCACTGGACAAACCCATTTCTACTCTTTATATGGTAGACATCCACGTACTTCAGAATTGGATTTCCCAACCCCTTTGGATATGCCAACGGTTAAAAGCCTACATACAACTATTTCCCAGGCCTTCAAAGAAGCAGCAGAAAATGTACTCCAAGCCAAGAACAGACAAAAGAAATTTGCTGACCAACATTGTAGTAAAGCCCCCGACTATCAAATTGGAGACATGGTCTGGTTAGCTTCAAAATATGTGCCCATAAAAGGGACTTTGACCTTTCGTCCCCGATATCTGGGACCTTATTCTATTGAATCCATAATAAATCCAGTGGCAGTTAAATTAGCCCTACCACCCACTATGCAGATTCATCCTGTGTTTCACGTATCACTCCTGAAACCGGTACAACCTGGTACTCGGGTTACAACATCACCAAGACCAGTATTAGTTGACAGAGAACCAGAGTTTCAAGTAAAGGATTTCCTAGACTCAAAATACACCAGATCCAAACTATACTACTTAGTTGATTGGAAGGGATACGGCCCTCAAGACAGATCATGGGAACCTAGTGAATACATCCATGCACTTCGCTTAATTAAAAAGTTCCATCAGAATTACCCAGCCAAACCAGGACCAAGCAGAAGTGCCACCGTGAGAGGATCCTTGGGGGGGGGGGGGGAGTGCTGTCATGACCTTTGCCCCTGGCCCTCACTGGCAAGTCAGCCTTCCAGTTAGGGCCAGGTCACCAGGTCAAAGGCCTTAAAACCTCATCCAAGACTCTCTTGGAGTCAGACTTTTGACGCCAGGCTCATAACCATCATGAAGACTGTGATGCTGGAAATGCATCTGAGGAACAGGGCCTCTGTATCCTTGTCCTTTTACTGCTTTTTACCGTGTGTTCTGTTATGTTTTCTGCCCCAGAGTCCATGTGGGACTCCTGGCAGTGCAGCTCTCTCTTTTGGTTTGGTGAACAGACCCATGGGATACCCTTATGGCACCCATGGGTAGGGGTACGACCCCGTGCCCCTAGTGTATGTTTTTGGGCACCTGTGGGTGGCCCCAGAGCAGGGTATGGGCTGGTGGCAGCTCCATGCTGAAATTGACAGGTGCTCCGGGTGTCCTCCATTTTGGGATACCCAGGCCCTGCCATTGGGATCTGTTGATTCCTGATAGGAAACAAGATGGCCCCTGTGGCCTCTTGCTTTCTATTGCCTGTTAACTTGTTTTCCCAAAGTCCTGGGAAGCCCTGTCTCTGTCCCTTCCCCCTGACTGGCTGTTGGGTGGAAGTTCCATATATGTTATTGTTGTGAAGGCCCAGCTAGACTGACTGGAGCCTTCCCAGTGACTGTATGTTGTGGGTACCTCCTGTGGGTGGGACCTAGGTGAATGGAGTGTGTGACCAATATACACTCCTTGTTGTGGTTGTCTGGTTTCTGGCATGAGAGACAAAGACTGAGACAGCCCTGCCCGAAACTGGCCTGAATGCAGTGTGTAGTGTTGAATGGCTGGGTACTTGTCCCAATCCACATTCCTTGTTGTGAGTGTCTAGGAAGGGAGGAGTGTGGCCTGAATGCACTGTGTGCCTGATTGGCTGACTGACTGCATGAATGCCCTTCTGTATGATTGGCTGCTGAGTGTGTGCCAGCAGTGTGGATGAGAGACAGGATAGTATATCTGGGGACCTCTCACCACTGGTAAGGAGTTCAGAAGGAACCATTGGTTGAGAAGCGACCATTGTGTTCAGCAGCGTTCTGGAGCTGAGTCTCCACTCTAAGAGTAACTGGAACTGCTGATCCTCGACGTCCCGCTGGAAGAAGAAGACTTGCTGTGGCATTTGCTTCGACCGATCTGAAGGCTGACTAGATCGTCGAGGGCTCACCCGAGAGAGGACCTGGTAAGGCGCCCTCTTCCCGTGCTCCGAGGGACCATCGAGCACCGCTCCATCTTCGCCGAAGCGCCCTGGAAGACAGACCCTCGAAAGGCTGTCGACCCGAGACGGGACCGCCGAGGAGATCGAAGTGAAGCACCCGGACATCGACGCCGTCGAAGTCCATTGCCGTCGACCAGGGTTCGCAGGGTTGTGTAACCGCTGGAGGCCCGTCGAAGTTGTGTTGTCCAGCCGTGGGAACCACTTGACGCCGTGCCGCCGACGACCGGAGCCGTCCGCTCCTTTGTCTAAGAACATTCAATCGAAGGACTCTCTCGACCGCATCGTCGACCGCTTATCCTGCCGGAGAAAGTCGAGGACGACCAACGCGCCGAGGAGAAACCTGCCGGTGGGTTTCCCGCCACCCGAAGACCCCAAAGACTCGAACGTCTCGACGCCCTTGCTGGGCCTCCGTCTCTACAATCTTTGCGGTCCAGAACTATTGTCACCGAGGTGCCCCGCACGCCTCTGCCTTGCAGGACGCCGACGCTCCGACGCCGACGAGCACCGCTCGGACGAAGCTGCCGCCTCATCGACATCGTTCTACCTCGTTTGTCGACGGACGTTCGACGCCCCGTGCCTCCCGCTTGAAAGGGAAGGCATTCAAGAAGGGCCGTCGATTCCCTGTCGCCGAACAGCGAGTTCCTCGACGTTTGTCGACGCCTCTCCAAGGAGCTCGACTCCACCAGGTACATTGGGGGGGTAAAAACATTATAGGAGAGAATAAGACTTGCAGAGCAATATATGGACTGGGCGTGCGCTACATCTTTGTTTTACAGGTTGCCCAGGTGGGGGGATCTCCACACAGAACTGTGCCTAGTTGTAGGGGCCAGTATTCTGCCTATTGCTCAATCATCTTATTTTCTCTCCTCTCTCTATTGCTGGTTTCACTCTATTGATCTGCGGGACCTTGTTACAGTATTATGCACTTTAATGAGCTCTAATACAAAGGGTGGTACCACTTTAGAATTGTATATATTTGCCATTGTTGATTTTCCGGAGTACAAAGTGAGTTATTATGATAAGTGTACATAACCTTGAACATTGATTATATAAAGACTGTGTTCTAACCAATACAGTGTGGGGACATTCCTTTGTGGGGGCTTGGGGACTACACTGTACTTAAGAAACAGCCTGCATCACCTCCTGAGAAGCTAGGCCTTGATTGCTCGACCATTGCTACCGTACTAGAGAATCTTGGCTGGGGTCCTCTGTGCCTCTCTTCTACCATATAGAGAGCAGAAGTACAGACACCCCCCACCGGTCTTCTTCACAAAGACCAACATTAGAATGGGACTATTTATTTGGGACTATTTAACTTGGGGGGGGGGGTGTTCAGCTAACATGGAGGCACACACATAGCTCAGTTACAAGGAACTGAGCTATGCGGTCTAGTCTTTTGGTTGTGACAGGCCTGGGACTACTTTACCTGGACTACTTTGGGTGTGGCAGGCCTGGGACTATTTTACCTGGACTACTTTACCTGAGACTATTTAAACCGCACCCAAACAGCAGAACATGTTTTGCGTTATTCTGCTGTGGGCAGCGTAACGCTCACTGTGTCCAGTTCTTTGATGCCAGTTTACCTGAAACCAAGGACCTGCAGAGAGAGAAAGAAAACTACGAACTTTAATTGGAACAGTATCCTGTCTTCAATACATTGCCGACTTCAGTTCCACTCACCTGAAGGTACGAACTCCATCATCTGGCACTGCATACATCCTGGAATACCATAACCTGGAAAGAGGAGAAAGAAAGACAGCATTAGTAAGCGTTTACTCACTTTTCCTCCTGAATAAAGAAAGCCACACAATTCTTACCTGGGTAGTCATCTCCTGGTCAGTATCATCGCTAGAACATTACGGCGCTCGGCGAGGAACATCGCAACCTGCAAGGAGAGAAAAGACACTGGTTAGCAATATAAAAGGCGAAACAGCGCCGCGCATCGCGCATTACTCACCGGACAGCATCACGCACACAGCGCTTTCGCCTCCCGGCCCATGCTCATCTTCAAACTGCATGACAACACCAAAATACCTTTCCATACCTAAAAGGAAAGAAGCAAGACATTATTATTCGAACTAAGAGGACCATAGGTACTGCATTTAAAGACTGTAAAGCAGCAAACCTACGGAGCCGCAGCAGGCCTGGATTCTCACAGGGGGCTTGCACCAGTGAAGTAACTTGGTCGCTGCTCGTCCCCCACATCTACACGCCCCTGCCACGAGGAGCAGGACGGAGAATCCACCTTTTACAATATTAAGGTGAGGAGAAGGCCCAAGGGGAGGAAGGAGTTGAGGCCAAGGGAGGTGGGAAAACATAAAGACAATCTAGTATTGAATCCAGCTCTCCTATATTGCAGACCTATCTTTAACCAGAGGCCTTACCAAGGGACCGGGAGAGGGTTCGAGAGTGCAAATCATCCAACCAGTGCTTGGTGGCGTCCCTGTGGATACCAGGTCAGCGTAACAGCAGCACATTGCCCCGTCCCACTTGGCTTTCTGAGAAATTGACACTGACTACGTGGATATGCTTAACAGGTGCAATAATTACTGTTACCTTATTGTTGTAGTGTGTCTGTGTTCCCATTGGGTTGAGGCTGCTCTGTGCGCATAACCTCATGCAGCATCAGCAGTCACATTTCTGGTACACAAGGATTTTCCTAGCTGCGAAGTGTGTGAGGTCCTAAAATCTGATAATGGAACTCTCCTTATTAACAAACTGTTCAATGAAATAGTGCCCCTATTGGGGATAAAGCACAAACTGTGCTCAATATATCATCCTCAGGCCAACCCGATTGCAGGAAAGATGAACGGACTACTGAAGAGTTAACTGTCTAAGTTATGTACAACATTATGGAGGAACTGGCGGCACTCTCTCGCTCTGGCTTTGTTTAGCATGAGAACAGAGTCCAGTAAAGGGTGCACATGCCTCTTACTCCTACACGCACAGCATCAGAGGCTCACAGGGCAGCAGGAGTTTTTGGGGAGGAGTTTTAGGGGTGTTTTTGGGAGTTAACAAGGAGTATAAAAGTTTTGTCTCACCAGATTGCTCCTTGAAGAGAAGAAACCGCTGAAGCATCTCCGACTGATGAACTGAACTTAGCGGTGCCTCAGCTGTATCCAGGGGACCAGGTCTTCTTGAGGAATTTTGTCCACCGCTGGAATGAGCAGAGGTTCCAGGGGCCTTCTACAGTTGTCTTTGATAAACCCTTTACAGTTAGGGTGAAGAAGTTGCGGTACTGGGTCCACATAGCTGATGTTCACAAAGCACCCAAGGGCCGCTCCACCTTCTCACGAGAACTATCACATTGAGTGATATTAAAGTAAACTTTCCTTATGATATTGCAGTTGATCAATCCTTATATTATGATGAAGATTGTGCATTTTTCCGCATGGTTGTCTGGTTTTTCTCTCGCTCTGCAGGTTCCACACTACAGGCATCGTGTAATACATATGTTATGTTGTATATGTGGTTTTCTTTTTGGAGTAAGTATAGTGTTCTTGTGTGGTTATTTTATATGGTTGGGACATATAAATGGTATGGGAATGAAACAGATGTATCTTTGGGGATAACACAAACCAGGAGGAAAACTGAGGCAGAGATAGAGTACAGCCAATATAAAGGGGTAATCATTGACACTGTGGCTGATGTGCACCACCCGGAATCGGTCAACATGTGGTATAATCAGCCCTCCAGATAAGGTGCGTACTAGGCCTTTTTACGCATGAAAATCTTGTAAATACGACAGCATTATTATTTTCCTGTGTACATTTACACACAAGTTTAGAGCAGAGGGCAGTGCAAAGGTCAGCTTACTTGAAAGAAACCAGAAGGCTACTTTTGATTTTTTTCTGCATGGATGTAATTGCAAGCCAGGGATAAATGCCTCTGAAACGGAATGTATTTCTCTGAAGCTAGAGAAATAATTAAAGGTGTATTCTTCCACAATGCAGAAAGCTGCCTCATCGTAATGATTGCCATACAGCTTTTGCACACATTGGCTGGATGTCACATACATTTAACTCTCTTGCAAAGGAGAAATGTCATTTTTACTCTCTTAAAATCACATTTACTCTCAAAGTTTAAAAATAGAGAGTAAAATACTCCCACCTCAAAATCTTATCTGGAGTACTGGGTATAATCACATGCACGAAGTAGTGAGGAAGAGATCAAACAAGAGCTGCTATGTATGGTCTTTGATACCTCATGTAACGGGCGCACCCAAATTGTTTATACCTCAAGAAATGCTGCCTCTTATAGCCCATTGTTTGGTGACTTGGCCCTGTGCAGAGTACCAAGTCTTTTCCAAGAGCACACTGTGCAAGCGGTAATAATGAACAAAGATGATGAAGAATGTGCCAAGAAGAAATAACAAGCCCGCTGTATAATAAGACCATTGCTGAAGATGGGAGAAACGTTGTATTCCAACAATAGATGGGTGGCAGGAGTGTGAGCTGTGCACCACAGGGCTCAGAGTGGTTTTCGGAAGATGTAGTGACTCTCGTAAATCAGAGCTGTGAAGGAAATGGGGAAATTACGTGACCAAAATTGACATGGATCGAGTAAAGTGAAATGGTGTTCAAAAGAACAAAGGCCAGCAGAGTATTCCTTTTGCTTCAGATGAAATGGCACTATACCTATATTTGTTGTAATAAGACACTCTTTATCCCTGACATGACCAAATGCACTGCAGCTTTGATGGATCTTTAATGGGTGTGCGGACAATATGTGTCCCTACACCTCTTGCCATCATGGAGGGGCGTATGGTCACTGACCACCTTGCACTCAGCAGTTCTAGCAGTTCCTGATGCCCATTTGACTGTTATAAATGTGCCACCCCCAGAACCAACTAAGCTCCCATCCCACAAGCGTGCCTGTCACTCAATAAGACTTTGTCATCAGTGAAGATTAAATTCCTGTACAAAGACTCCTCAGATTAACTAAAGGCGATCCCAGATCAATACAGACTGTTTACTAAAAATGAGAGTTTTTCACCTGCCTCCTGGTGCGAAGTTTCCAGAAACAGCAAAATTGAAGTGGCTGCAGAACACAAGGTGGGAGATGCTTCAGCTGGTGAGCCAGACGGAGCAGGGTCTTAATTCGATAAAGATTGAGTTACCAGCAATCGGGCTTATGACCCTCCAGAACAGATATGTTTTAGATTTGCACACGGCTATAAAAGGGGGCATGGGCAAGAAAATTGGCTTATCTCGCTGTACATATTTACCCTCCAAATGATGCGGACAATGGGTCTTTGACCCATGTGATAGGGGCCCTTCACAATCTGAGTATCACAATGGAGGAAGAAGGGGGGGTGAACGCTGATGATTGGTTCGACTCCATGTTTTCGTGGTTAGAAATAGTTGTAAAATTGTTGGCTCCCATCGTTGTTTTCCTGCCTATGCTTTTTTGTTCATGTCATGATCCTGCGATGCTGCACAAAGACGTTGCCAAAGAGTTCTATGATGATGATGTTAATACCAGGAGGTAGAGCTGCTCCTCTCACTAAACACAAGTACTCTCAGATAGAGATATGGGATGGGGTTCTAAGACCAAGGATGGTGAAAATAGAGCATGCTCTGCACCGTTCTGGGTACCTTGGCCACACCCCAACCAGACCCAGAGAAATAAGTGGAGTAATGGGTTGATTTAGCAGGAGACAGAGGGTTTTGCTTTATGATGGGTACCCCAGAAGAATATGCTAGGGGGGGAGCTTGCGTCATTTGTGTAGGGCGTGAGTACCCAAGGATGATGACTATAGAACGAAGGAGGCAGCAGGGTTAGTTAATGGAGTATTAACTAAAGGGGGACTGTTTGGATGCACGTACAGTGTACTAGCCAGGCAAAAAGGTACAAGTTGAAAAAAAACAATTAGCACGTTCTATCGTGGGAGCAGACTGAGGTTTGTGCAGCAGAGGGCACATGTATTGTTTTTAGTTAGGTCTGATACCTATTAGATACCTACATATATCAGCACAGAAGGAGAAACATATGTACTACTGATGTAGTTGCATAGTTTATAGATAGGGCAGTATTATAGGTCCTGTCCATAGGTGTTGTATTCAAAGGTACGGTCCGAAGCGAGGTGTGCAGGAAGAGCATAAACAGGTGGAAGATGGAGTCAGACAGGTACTGTGGTAGAACTGAGGTCAGTGTGTTAACATGGCAGGAGTGTTGCCATATTGGATGTTAAGGCCTAGTACACAATGAACAGAATAGAACGCAGGCCCTGATGTGGAGCTGCAGCCAGGGGTGTTGCTAGGTCTGGAAAGGATCTGGGGCTATGCTAATGTCGGGACTTGGGGCTAGCTAGCCTTTTGGATGTAGCCCTTCAGCTTGTTTCCAGGACTGCAACCAAAAGACCTGGGGCTATAGCCCCCCAGCCCACCCCTAGTGAAACCTCTGACTGCAGCTCCCTGTTGCTCAGCTCCAAAACAAATCCCCATTTCCGTTCCCCAGGAGAGAAGCCAATGTCAGCAGCCGTGCGGTGCACAGATTAACACTAATTGCATCCAGCTGCAAGGCCTGAATGTGGTGGGAATGAAATGTGAGCTTCTGGGAGAGTTGGCAGGTATGCGCCCTTTGAAGAACACATTCATGGGAATAGGGCGTAAGGTTTTGTGATACCAATGGGTAAGGAGAAGATTTAGAGCACTACTGCACTCCCCAGTTGGGTGGTTATTTGCTTTACAATAGTAAGGACTTTTTCTACACACATATAAGTCTATAACCAAAATCATGGCACCTTTGTGTCAGCTTCTTTCTTTGACACCCTTACAGTGTGCACTGAAGCACTGTATTGGAGAAGAGTCTGCAATGTATACACTGAAACAATTTACTGGAGTAGAGTCTGAAGTGTATGCACTGAAGCACTATATTAGAGGAGAAACAGTAATGTGTGCACTGAAGTACTGCACCGGAGGAGAGTCAGCAATGTATACACTGAAAAATAGCACCGGAGGACAGTCAGCAATGTACACAGTGAAGTTTTAACTTGAGGAGAGTCAGCAATATATACACTCGCACATTTTTGCAAATGCATTTTTCAAGTGCTGTTTTCTGGCCTCACCTTCTGGCCGGAAGGACATCCCAAGGGAATTATCCTGGTACGGATCTTCTTTCAGCACAAGTGGACTATTGTATAGATTGTTAGCTATTTTCATCTGCTTCAGGAGCCGCTTATATTTATATCATCTTTCTTTCTTGGCTTCTTACAGTGACTTCTCTGCTGGCTCCTCCCACCTTCCCAGAAGCACCCACAAATAGCTGGACGCGCGCGCATTCGCGCAAGTGCATTGTTTAAGTGCTGTTTGCTGGATCGCTACAGCACACGTTCATACTACTCCGATAGCACCCCTTTTACAGCTGTGTTCAAACTGTGTTTTCCTGCAGTACTTGCCGGACATACACGCAAAGTGAACTAGTCCTCGCGTGTCTCTGTGCTAACGATTTGCAAGTTAGTTGAAGAAGTCACGGAAGGCATAGTAGCATAACCCTCGGATTTCAGGCCAAGCCTTGGCTCTCTTTCTGTTGCCATTCCTGAGGAATTCCCTGCCCGACTCAGAGTCGCACTCTAGTCCAGCACCCACCCTCCAACGCCCTAAGATGTCCTCATGGCACAGATACTCAACTCCTGTGAATGTACAAGGCCTGAGCCTGACCGGCTGACTGAGGTGTGTATTTTTAGTCTACATGCAGTTTGTGTGGAGCGCCTGGATTGTTGCTCCACATGTCCGACAACGAAGCTTCTGTGACATTGAACAAACCTGCAAATGTGCATGACGGACAGAAGCTAGTACGGCGCTGCCGTAGAGTATGTCCATCGAAAATAATTATCCACCCCGCCCTAGTGTCAAAAACCAGGAAATTAACCACATATTTTCCCAAACTTTTCACCCACTCGTAAACATGATAAACTACTAGCTGCAAATGCCCTGATGTCCGATTTAAACATCTCTCTCAGTGTCTAGGCACAAAGCTCGTTAACCTATTTAGCACTCAGACTTTGTTAGCAACCCCTTCTTTCGCTAAGACTCCGAGTGCCCTCGACTCGGACTGTCCACCGTTCTCAACTGCTAGGTCTCCTTGCCTGATTAGAAAGCCTGATGATTCCAATACCACTGTTATAGTAGAGTTATCTAAGTGCCCCCCTGTTTTCACTAATCTAGCAGTAACAATGGCACAGATTCACTGTGCTGAGATGGAGTATTCCCCCCTCCATCCGATATCGGATAATCCTCTAGTTATGCCACCTGAAATTATGGACATTGAGTTCCTAGGCCCAGATCTGAATTCCTCTATTCCCTCCCTCCCACCAGCTCCCCATTCCCCCTCTGGCTCCTTGTCCGGTGTTTGTAGCATCACTCAGCAGTGTCTCCAAGTTAAAACTGAATCCTGTCTTGAGCCCCTCCACATGATTGACTCAGTGCCGATTTCCACTTCTAGTTGTCTTTATCTTCTGGGGGTATAACCGGGTCTGCAGTATCTATAGTTGTCCCAACCCTCTTTCATAGCCCTATCCCTAAGGATGGAGTTAGTCCGACTGACCGACAATACCGCAATATTTAGCGGTAAGGCCGTAGACTCAGATGCTTGTCCTGAAGCTCTCTCTATACAAGTAAGAGCTACCCTTGACACTGACGACATTAGTTACTCCAGTATGTCTTCTGACAAAATGTTCATGGCCTTTGAATGCTTCTTAAGGACGTTGATTGAGAAATCCGAGAGGATGGAGAATAAGCTCGACATACAATCCATCCTCCTGCATAAAAAATAATAGAGATAGGAAACCTGTGAAAGATCAAGGTTCTAATACTGACGCTTTAGTGAATATACTCAAACAAGTTCCTAGTAAAGCCTCATTCACTGCAGTGACAATGCCAACCCCCACTCTTATGGCTGCTCTGGCCGGTAACTTGCGCCGTCCTATTGTTAAACTTGCCACCATGAAACAGAAAAAGAAAGTAATTTCTCAGTCTTTCATGTACGCTAAAAGATCTAGAACAAGCAAAAATGTCTGTGTAATACCTGAACCTGATCGCAAAGGCAATTGTCTCTGAAATCAAGGCGTGCCCAGCCGCTTATACTGTTACGCAGCTCAAAGTGGTCGAGCCATGTAACTTGAATGGTGAATAACGATGTGTCTACCCATGGGGATTGCCTCGCTGTGGGAGCATCTTTACCTCCCTGCTCTTCCACTGTGGGTATGGTAGTGGCGTCCCAATACGGTAAAGCCTAATTGAGAGACATGTGGACTCCTGTAATCCCATTCTGGTAATTTCCGTCAATTTGCAACCTATAAATGATCCAACTGCAGGGATAATTCATAGGGCTCTACAATCAATACCAACAAAGACCATCAGCTTCCACCCCTTAACTGTGAGGCAGTATTAAGTCTGTTCCACTCAATAGCTCTACTTAGAGTGATCCAATCTGATGACATTAATATAATGGATCAAACTGAACACATTGCTAATATATTGAACATTTGGTTCAAATCTGATTGATTATGTAGTGACCCACAAAGATGCTCTTTTTAAACTAGGTTACCTGTTTAAAATTACAGATGCCGTCAATTAAACCTAGACCGAGTTTAGCATCAAGTTTAGCTGATAATAACAAGCTGAGAAGTGCCCCTCTAAGAAATAGTGATACAATGTGTCATCGTAAGACCGCTATTTGTCTCTCATCCTCTAGCTGACAACACGCTTGCAAAGATGTCAGGCAATCTATGTGCTGTCTCTTGCTCGGACCGAATGCTAGTGGAGTAACTCAATCCCGTTCACGCTGACAAACTCTGTCACTGCACTGCAGTCGCAAGGGCTCCCTAGAGCTGCGACGGGCTCAGATGATGGTTACTGGCAATGGCTGCCAACTATATTCAAAGCTCACTTCACCAAGATGTCTCGATGACATCAAGATTCTATGCTCATGGAACATGTGCGGTTCAGCTCACCTCTTTACTGACTACGGTCCCATATCCAATATAGATTGCTTCTCCATTGTTGCTTTACAAGAAACCTGGCTCACCCAACAAATAGAATTTGCTGGGCGTGTTACTTTACGCAGCTTGCCACCAAAGGCCCGATCGGCCGCCCTAAAAGCGACCTATTGTTCTCTGTAAGAGCACCATGGTCAATAGTTGAGCTAGTCGGCTCGACTTCTATGGTACAAGTTGTTAAACTTCAACACCATCTCCAGAGCATTATTCTTATCAATCTATATGATCCACCTAATTATATAGCCACCACCAGTAATGTTGCAAAAGTAAAACAGATCCTAAAAATCTATCACCATTAGCTGCCGATAAGGATAGTGGGGGATTTGAACTTTTATTTAGTACTCTCCAAGCTAGATCAATTCGAAACCCCAGCTTCTGTGCCTACCCACTCGACAGTTCGTATCAAACATACAGCTAACGCATGTGTAGTGCTTTTCAAAGCCAACGGATTCAAACGTCTCAACGGCCTCTGTACAGGTGACGCTCATATGGCACATACTCGTGTGTGCGGTAAAAGTGCATCTACTATCAGCTATATTTTTGTGAACCAGAGAGGAATGTGTTTGGTTAAGTATGTGGCCATCCTCCTTCACGATGAAAGCGACCATCTCCCGCAGTGATCGCTTATCACCAACTTAGAAGGCCCATCTATTATTATAGCCTATGACTTAAATGGCGACATTTATATAAACCCTATGGGCAATCGAATCTGCTGGAATATGTCAAACTTAACCAAGGCAAGGGCCATCTCAGAGAGTATTTTTCCAACATTTATAGCCCAATTTGATACCCCGTGCTCCCTTGCCACCTCTCAAATAGTCTCAGCTTTCCCTATTGGGAACAGTCAGCTTAAAGAATCTATTAATCAACGCAGGAAGTACAAAAGCTTTGTCGAACAAGGTTATCAATAAGCGGCTGAACATTGATCCCATGAATGCAGAAGCTAAGAAGGAACTGCGAGCTAAAATTGCGACAGTACTATATACGTGTCTGTGTTCCTATACACTGTATGCGATAAATCGATATGTTATAGTGGCAAAACTAAACTATAGAAAATGGTTAAAGGAATACAAACAAAACTATGAAGTAGAAAATTTGAAAGAAATTGCCCATCCAGCCACAAAAAAAACAGTACAGCGATCTGACGCGTACTGCGTGGCAATGAAAAACAGGCAATGCCTATTTACATTGTGACTGAGCCAGACTGGGTAAATTACATTGCATCAACTTTAGGTTCGGTGGTCCTCATTACAAGTATGGAGGTAGCCATGCCGCTATTAGCGGCATAGCTACCCCATAACGGGTTCTGGGTACCGGGTCCGGGTTCCCGGAATGGAGAAGTACCGGGCCATTCCGACCTTGGAGGGCCCGGTAATTCCCCTTCCCGGGAACCCGGACCCGGTACATCCCCATTCCCATTCAAGCCCTCATAGGGGCCGTTGTTTGCATCCTGGCCTGCTCGCGGGACCCGCTATGGACACCTGGTAAAACCAGGCATCCTTAGCGGGTCCCGCGAGGAGACCTCGTAATGGGGCAGTAGAGGGATAATGTGCTGGCATCCCTACTGGCCCATTTATCCCTCTACCGCATACCTCGTAATAAGGCCCTATGTCCCCAACTGAAGCTAATCTCCCCATTCAAATTACCCCAGGGGTCTGTCCAGCTACTATTCTGGACATTAGAACCATTATCGAACGCCCAAACAACTCTAGGGCCGCCAGGCCCGATGGGATCTGCAATTATCCTGTTAAACTATCTCTTGGTAAGTGGGCACATGCGTTGCACCTACTTTTTGTTCATATAGGAACTCATGGTTTTATACCTGACACGTGGCGTGAAAGCCATATATTACCGGTGCATGAAAAGGGGCCTTGGAAATCTATAGGATGTTAGCCCTGTTGGACATTCCAGCAAAGTTTTTTTGCCAAGGTCTTACTGCTAGAGCTGACTTAATGGATCACCGAAAATCACGTTCTACCCCCAAATCAAATGGGTTTCATTAAAAAAGCATCTACCTCCCATAACCAGTTTAACAATGGTTGGAGTTAAGGTGTTGGAACTCCCTCTCTCCTGCGCACCTGCTTGTTGCTTTTTACTAGATCTACCTGCAGCCTTAATCCTGGTTTGTCTAGGGACCAACTCCAAGGTTCCTGTTTGGTTAGATGCTTTGTGGGGATGACAAATCCATGGATCGGTTTGGCACTGGTTGGATATGTTAGTCCATAGTGTCACAGTTTGTGCGAGTTGGTAAAATCAATGATCACGTCTTATTGTTTTCTCATTACAAGCGTTATTTATTTCCTGGTTGGTTGGCACCAAAAAGAACATCATTATATAAATGAATGACAATTTTTTGACATGGTGAAAAAAACACAACACAGCCGACGCGCGTTTCAACCTTAGTCTTTTTCAAGGCTGTGATGTGTGAGTTGGTTCAGTGAGATGGTGATACACGTTGTGAAGTGACATATTTGGTGGATATATGAATCATAAACAGTTGAGTTTAATCCAATATGCATACATAAATGTATTAGGACATAAAGTTGTTGGAACACATTTTTAGCAAGGTGGTAGTTTGCATATCCGTGGTGATGAGTGATGGTGGTGAAAGTGATACAGGAAAAACATGATTCATATAACAGTAAAATAAAAGTAAGCATATTGACAATTGTAATAAGGGAAGGAAAGCAGAGACGATGTACCAAGGGAGAAGAAGGAAGGAAGGGGAGCGGTTAGTTGAGTGTTGAGGTCAAGAGAATTAAGATGGCATTCGTGATTGAAAACAGAATATGGATCTTACCCAATTAAGTTTGAAGGTGAATTCCGAAAAGTTGAGGGCTGTTCCTCCCAGGTAAGGGCGTCAGGGTGGCTGGAAAGCCAGACTGTAAGAATAGGTGATGGGTAACAGTTAGAGAAGGGAATCCTATGGAGCGGAAATTGGGCTCTAGATGTGCATATGGTGCATGTGTTTAGTGCCAGCTTTGTTGCCGGTGGGAAGATTGGCGTTTGGAGGTCATCTATGCCAGTGGAATTTGACTGGTTGTTGACATATCTGAGAGAGTCCGGGTGGAGGAGTCAGGTAAGGGGCTCTGCACGCAGGCATTTACAGGCACCCACAGGGGGTGGAGGAGGTTGGAGGTCAGACCATGGCGGGGAAGCCCGGGGACGGGGTCTACATGAGGGGGGCATTTATCCCTTGGTGCTGGGTGGAGCAACCGGATCTGCGTCTGGGTTACGAGACAGTGCGTGGAGCTGAAGCGGCGGTGGCCTACAATAATGGGGTTTTGCAGGAGTATCCAGCATGGTCGCTAAATCCCTGCTGGGGAGTGAGTGATATGGCGTCAGTTTAAAGGACTTACCGGTGGCGAGTTCGGCCTGAGCTTCTAAGACGGGGTTCTCGAGAAGCGCGTGAGCTACAGAGGATGCAGCTTCCTGGTATTAAGTAAGCAGGATGATGATTGGTCGGGTGATCGAGCAGGGTGGTTGGCTGAAGGAGGCGGACCCGCAGATTGGTTCCTGCCAGCGAGCACATCTCGGGGGCGGTGCCAGCTATGATACGGTATGTCAAGGCAGGGAGCAACTCGAAAGGTCATGACGTTTGAGTGAGTGTTTGGTGGCAAAACCCTGGGCTATCCGGCCAGGTGCTGAGGAAGAAGTCGTTTGGATTGGTCCGGCTAGCACAAGGCCCTGGGATGGGCCAATTAGCTCCAAAAGGTTGAGCAGGAGTAATAAGAGGGGGGGCCAATTGGCCAAATCGGCAAGGATTGGTTCCAGTTGGTTGAGGGAAGGAATCATGTTTTTCCTGTATCACTGTCACCACCATCACTCATCACCACGGATATGCAAACTACCCCCTTGCTAAAAATGTGTTCCAACAACTTTATGTCCTAATACATTTATGTATGCATATTGGATTAAACTCAACTGTTTATGATTCGTATATCCACCAAATATGTCACTTCACCACGTGTATCACCATCCCACTGAACCAACTCACACATCACAGCCTTGAAAAAGACTAAGGTTGAAACGCGCGTCGGCTGTGTTGTTGTCCTCGCTGGCAGGAACCAATCCGCGGGTCCGTCTCCTTCAGCCAACCACCCTGCTCGATCACCCGACCAATCATCATCCTGCCTACTTAATACCAGGAAGCTGCATCCTCTGTAGCTCACGCGCTTCTCGAGAACCCCGTCTTAGAAGCTCAGGCCGAACTCGGCACTGGTAAGTCCTTTAAACTGTCGCCATCTCACTCACTGCCCAGTGGGGATTTAGCGACCATGCTGGATACTCCTGCACAACCCCATTATTGTAGGCCACCGCCGCTTCAGCTCTACCACTGTCTCGCAACCCAGACGCAGATCCGCGTGCTCCACCCAGCACCAAGAGATAAATGCCCCCCTCATGTAGACCCCGTCCCCGGGCTTCCCCGCCACGGTCTGACCTCCAACCTCCTCCACCCCCTGTGGGTGCCTGTAAATGCCTGCGTGCAGAGCCCCTTACCTGACTCCTCCACCCGGACTCTCTCAGATATGTCAACAACCAGTCAAATTCCACTGGTATAGATGACCTCCAAACACCAATCTTCCTACCGGCAACAACGCTGGCACTAAACACATGCACCATATGCACATCTAGAGCCCAATTTCCGCTCCATAGGATTCCCTTCTCTAACTGTTACCCATCACCTATTCTTACAGTCTGGCTTTCCAGCCACCCTGATGCCCTTACCTGGGAGGATCAGCCCTCAACTTTTCGGAATTCACCTTCAAACTTAATTGGGTAAGATCCATATTCTGTTTTCAATCATGAATGCCATCTTAATTCTCTTGGCCTCAACACTCAACTAACCGCTCTCCTTCCTTCCTTCTTCTCCCTTGGTACATCGTCTCTGCTTTCCTTCCCTTATTACAATTTTGAATATGTCAATATGCTTATATACTTTTATTTTACTATTATATGAATCATGTTTTTCCTGTATCACTTTCACCACCATCACTCATCACCACGGATATGCAAACTACCACCTTGCTAAAAATGTGTTCCAACAACTTTATGTCCTTATACATTTATGTATGCATATTGGATTAAACTCAACTGTTTATGATTCGTATATCCACCAAATATGTCACTTCACAACGTGTATCACCATCTCACTGAACCAACTCACACATCACAGCCTTGAAAAAGACTAAGGTTGAAACGCACGTCGGCTGTATTATTGTGTTTTTTCACCATGTCAAAAAATTGTCATTCATTTATACAATGGTGTTCTTTTTGGTGCCAACCAACCAAGAAATAAATAATACTTGTAATGACAAAACAATAAGACGTGATCATTGATTTTACCAACTCGCACAAACTGTGACACTATGGACTAACATATCCAACCAGCACCAAACCGATCCATGGATTTGTCATCCCCACAAAATACCTCCCATAACCAACTTATCCTTGTATCTTCCATTGAATATGCTTGGACACGTAGAGAGAGCGCAGTATACTACGTGTTTCTTGATTTCTCAGCAGCATTTGATTCAATCATGCGGAACAAGACATAGCAAAAGTTGACCAGCTGGTACATCCCTCCTGGCCTCCTCAGGATGCTTGTGTTGCTTTATACGGATACAATAATCAGGATTTGACTCAATGCAGAGGGAAAATTGTCAACCTCGATGCCCAGACATCGCGGGGTGAAGCAAGGGTGTATTATTGCTGTTACACTTTTTAATTTATACTTAGCAGATTTACGTGAGGCCTTTTGTAATCTAAATGCATTCCCGGTGAAAGTGGGCCTTCACCTGACCAGTTGGCTCCCATACGCTGATAATCTCCTCTTATTGGATCATACCCCCAAAGGGCTCCAATGTTTGATCGCAGTGCTGGGGGCATATGCAGAACTAAACGGTCCATGAGTAAATATTGGGAAAAGTAAGACCATGATATTTTCTCACACTCATCATCGTAAGAATATATCATGCAAGCTAAATGATACTCTTCTTGAATGTGTGACTACCTATAAATACTTAGGTCTACATGTTCAGAACAATCTGAAAAGGCCCATGCATTGTTCAGAAACCAAAGCCAAATGTAAAACCATAGCTGCAAAAAAAGAAACGTTAGTAAACCCATCAGCTTCTGCCAATCACCAACCAAAACCTACCAACAACCTAAACATTCCTCCCTTTCAATTCTCCCTAGTCATCATCACCGAAGACCTGCATATCACCTCAAGCCTAAAACCATCCAAGTGCCAAGGGGACCCATGTCCACCATCAGTCATCAGAGACTGCGCACACCAACTCGCCCCCTTCATCACCAACCTCATAAATGCATTGTTCCATAACTGTGTCCCAACAGACCTCAAAAACCCCAAGGTTCTACCACTAATTAAAAAAAAGTCACTTGAACACAACATCCCAACTAATTACCGCCCCATCACAACCGTCCCGTGTCTTCTAAAAATATTAGACAAAGTTGCCTATCTCCAAATTCAGAAATATCTGGACGATAACAACATTCTGAGACTCAGGCAATCAGGCTTCTGCCCGAAACACGGGACAGAAACAGCCCTTTTGGACCTAATAGTCCAAATGGATGACCTGAAAGATAAAGGGAAGCCCGCCTGCTCCTCCTTTTAGACCTCTCAGCTACCTTTGATTTGGTGGACCACAATATCCTCTGCAATCACCTCAGTACAGCCACTCAATTCTCACCGAATTCCCCACCCTCTGGATTAGGTCCTTCCTCTCTGACAGGACCATGAGGGTCTTCTCACACAAAGCAGAGGCACCACCCACCCGGTCACATGTGGAGCACCGCAAGGTTCTTGCGTGTCTCTCACCTTGTATAACATATTCACAAAGCTACTGTTCGACCATCTTGATGGCCTGGGCGTCACCTACACCAACTATGTAGATGACACCCAGGTCCTCATACCTATCACAGGAGATCATGCCACAGACACCCAAACACTTAGCGCCATCTACCACACCATACAGGCCTGGATGGCACTCCACAGGCTATGTCTCAATGACGACAAGACCGAATTGCACCTCATAGGATCTCAACTCAGGCTTGCCAAACTCAGCAGTGCGTATCAATCCTTTAACAATGACGGCAACACTATCACAACTTGCAACCAGGTTAAAACACTGGGGTTTTACTTAGACTCCTCCCTCACATTAACAAAAGAAGTGAATGCCACCGCGTCTGCCACCTCATACAGATGCAAACTCATCAACTCCTGCAGACCATTTCTCTCTCCTGACAGCTGCATCACGCTGGCCAGAGCACTGATCCTAACCCGCTTAGACTACTGCAATGCACTATATGCCGGCACCTCAACATACAAAATTCACAAACTCCAGGTGCTTCAAAACAACGCCATCAGAGCAGTGCTAAACATCCCCAGATCTGCACACATCTCAGCAACCATGCTAACACTTCACTGGTTACACATCCAAGAACGGATCTGGTTCAAAACGCTCACACTAACACACAAGTGTATCCACAGAGTTGCCCCGGCCTACCTGGCACACAGAATCTCCAAACCCCAGTCCACCTGACCCACTAGAGCTGCCTACAAGAACCGTCTCATCACCCCCAAATACAAGCTCCAAAATGCTGGGGGCCCTTTCAACCCAACTGAGAGCCCAGGAATCCTTCTGGATCTTCCGTAAGCAGCTGAAAACCCACCTATTCACACACAAACTACATTTGCAAGTCGCACTCTGACCCAACGCATGTAAATAACTGCATATATACATATCTGTATTTTTATACCTGTATTTTAGAGTACATCTCCGTAGTTCTATACATGTATTTTAGAGCACATGAAAATGTTCAAAACAGCAAAATATATAATTGTAAATGTATATGCACACTTGTAACCTTGGCAACAAATGTATAACTCTATGTAAGAAGCACCCAGATGCCTTTGGGCTTGGCGTGCTATATAAGCACAAAAAATAAATAAATAAATAGGTTGTGAATGCCATAAGTTATTTTATAGGGCTGCAAGGAGGTTTTTCTATTGCAACAGTTCTCTTATTTTATTCTGTGAAAGTTCTCCCAATCCTCTATTATAGTATCGAGATATGGGGACACCACTATTTAGTAGAACGGAAATGCTTTGAAGGCTCCCTATTGTGTGAATTGTTTAGAATGCTTCAAGCTCTGTCCATAGAGGATCTGACTCATCATCATTTGATATTTTATATAGTGAAGTTTAATTGGAAATACACCGAAATTCTTAAACTCCTATGTTCTTGATATTGGGGATATAGTTTTAATATTGTTGCCCCTGTTGATATGTATGAACTTTATACCTATATTGCCGTTGAAATGATAGTTTTATTTAAGTTTTCTTTGGATGTTAGTGACCAGCGAAACAGGGCTACAGCCTTCTACTGCTGCTGCTATATTATCTAGGTAAACATTGTTGTATGTTGTGTTTTAACTCCTTGTACTTGTTTTGTGTTGTACATACAAAGGCATCCGTCTGTGAGTATATAAATAAATACATACATACACATATACACTGAAGCACTGCACTGGCAGAGAGTTTGCAATGTATACACTTCAGCACTGCACCAGACCAGGTCAGCAATGTTCACAATGAAGTTCTGAACTGCAGGAAAATGAGCAATGTTTACATTGAAGCTCTGCACTGGAGGAAAGTCAGCCATGTATGCATTGAAGCACTGCACTGGCAGAGAGTTTGCAATGTATACACTTCAGCACTGCACCAGACCAGGTCAGCAATGTTCACAATGAAGTTCTGAACTGCCGGAAAATGAGCAATGTTTACATTGAAGCTCTGCACTGGAGGAAAGTCAGCCATGTATGCATTGAAGCACTGCACTGGCAGAGAGTTTGCAATGTATACACTTCAGCACTGCACCAGACCAGGTCAGCAATGTTCACAATGAAGTTCTGAACTGCAGGAAAATGAGCAATGTTTACATTGAAGCTCTGCACTGGAGGAAAGTCCGCCATGTATGCATTGAAGCACTGCACTGGCAGAGAGTTTGCAATGTATACACTTCAGCACTGCACCAGACCAGGTCAGCAATGTTCACAATGAAGTTCTGAACTGCAGGAAAATGAGCAATGTTTACATTGAAGCGCTGCACTGGAGGAAAGTTAGCAAAGTATACATTGAAGCACTGCAGTAGGGGGGAAATCAGCATTGTATACCCTAAAGAACTGCAATGGAGGTGAGTCAGCAATGTATACACTGAAGCTACCAGGACAGAATAGATCACACCCATTGGTTTCTATACCACATGGCATGTGGGCAGATTTGGTGGTATTCGTCTTTGGACCCAGCGTGTACACCTAAAAATAAAAGGTTAAGAAACCCTTTCAAATGATAGAAAAATAAATGTGTCCCATAACTGAGAAAAAGGGAAAAGACAGTCAATTTCACTTCCCAGCAGGCTCGCATCATTATTTGCCTCCACCCCAGGGACAACCACCACCTCGATTTCAAGGTGGGGCAGCAGCACCCAGCATGATTCCGACATCATTGACCCCTATATCAATGACAACAATCACGTTCCTATCAAGGAGGAGGAGCAGTCAACTCCAGCACCCTGCAGTATTCTGGCATCACCCGCCACCACACCAGGGACAACCACCAGCCTGATATCAATGAAGAAGAGCAGACAGTCAACTGCAACACCCTGCAGTCTTCTGGCATCACCCTCCACCACACCAGGTACAACCACCAGCCCGATATCAATGAGGGAGAGCAGACAGTCAGCTCCTGCATCCTGCAGTCTTCTTGCTTCATCCGCCACCACACCAGCTACAACCACCAACCTGATATCAATGATGAAGATCAGGCAGTCCCCTCCAGCACCCTGCAAGCTTCCAGCATCATCCACCACCACACTAGGGACAACCACTAGCCGGATATCAATGATAAAGAGCAGACAATTTACTCCAGCACCCTGTAGTCTACTGGCATCACCCGCCACCACACCAGGGCCAATCACCATTCTGATATCAATGAGGAAGAGCAGACAGTCAGCTCCTGCAGTCTTCTGGCATCACCTGCCACCACACCAGGTACAACCACCAGCCCAAAATCAATAAGGAAGATCAGAGAGTCCCCTGCAGCACCCAGCAGGCTTCCAGCATCATCCACCACCATCCACCACCACACTAGGGACAACCACCAACCTGATATCAATGAGGAAGAGCAGACAGTCAACTCCAGCACCCTGCAGTCTTCTGGCATCAGCCACCAGCACACCAGGGACAACCACAAGCCTGATATCAATGAGGAAGAGCGTACAGTCAACACCAACACCCTGCATTCTTCTTGCATCATCTGCCACCACACCAGGGACAACCACCAGCCTGATATCAATGAGGAAGAGCAGACAGTCCACTCCAGCATTCTACAGTCTTCTGGCATCACCTGCCACGACACCAGGGGCAACCACCAGCCTGATATCAATGAGGAAGAGCAGACAGTGAACTCCAGCACTCTACAGTCTTCTGGCATCACCCGCCACCACACCAGGGACAAACACCAGGCTGATAACAATGAGGAAGAGCGTACAGTCAACACCAACACCCTGCATTCTTCTGGCATCTTACTCCACCACACCATGGACAACCACAAGCCTGATATGTTTATGTTTAGTAATTTTATATAGCGCTTTATACCAAAATGCTTTACAATAAAACACCAAGATATAATAATGGAGAAGCAAGTTAACAAACATGAGACAAACCAGCGTAACAATATGTAGAACAATGTCCTTAGCTATAGGAGATGATGGAAAGTGAGAAGGAAGGGAGAGAAGGGAAGGGGATAAATGCAGTTATGTGATATAAGTCGAGTGGCAGTGAGAGGAAGGGAAGGGGAGGTATGGGGGTGGGGGAGAAGGGAGGAGAAAGGTAGGAGGTCAAGGGGGGAGTGGAGAAGGGCTTTCAAGGAGGTGCGGAAGGAGGTGTAAGTGGGGGTGGAGCGGATAGAGAGCGTTCCAATGTAAGGGGCTGGAAGGAGCGGAAGCGGGAAGCAGCACAAGGAGACGGGGGTACAGTAAGTAGAAAGTGGTCAGCGGAGCGGAGAGGGCGAGAGGGAGTGTAAAAGGAGAGGAGAGAAGAGAGATAAGGGGGAGCAAGGTCATGGAGAGATTTGAAGACCAAGCAGAGAAATGGATATTTAAATTGGGAGGGGAAGGGAAGCCAGCCGAGTTGAGAAAGTGAGGAGGAAATAGAGTCGCGAGGGCCTAGGAGGCAGAGAGTACGAATTGAGGAGTGCTAGATGGACTTGAAGGGGGTCAGATGAGAGGCAGGGAGTCGAAAGAGAAGAGAGGAACAGTAGAAGAGTCGGGAGAAGATGAGTGAAGAGATTAAGAGTTTAGAAGCGTGGAAAGTGAGAGAGGACTTGATCTTGCGGATGTTGTAGAGATGGTGACGACAGGAACGAGAGGTGAGAGAAATGTGATGGGAGAAGGTAAGGGAGGAGTCTAGATGGATGCCAAGATTACGAGCAAAGGTGGAGATAGGGAGATAGTAGGGGGGAAGTGGATAGAGGGAAGAGGTTTAGGGGAAAAAGAGTTAGAATGAAAGAAGAGGACTTCCGTTTTGTCTGTGTTGAGGGAGAGAAAATGGGATGACATCCAGTTTTTTATAGCTGTAAGGCAGTAAGATAGGGAGTGAAGAAGGTCAGAAGAGAAGGAGGAGAAGGAGAGAAAGAGCTGGGTGTCATCAGCATAGAAGTGGTGGGAAATGCCGAAGGAGGAGATGACGGGAGCAAGCAGGGAGGTATAAAGCGAGAAAAGAAAAGGGCCTAGTACCAAGCCTTGGGGGACACCGTAGTCCAATGGGATGCAGGATGAGGTGCGGCGGCCCCAGGTGACAGTGTAGGCTCAATTAGATAGGTAAGAAGAAAGCCAGACGAGGACAGAGCCTTTGAAGCCAAAAGAGGAAAGGGTACTGAGGTGTAAGGGGTGATCAACGGTATCAAAGGCAGCGGACAGGTCAAGGAGGATGAGGATAGAAGATTACTTAGCGTAGCGAGCAGTAAGGAGGGAATTGAGTACGGAAGTAAGGGCTGTCTCTGTGGAGTGTTTAGGGCAGAATCCAGATTGAGAGGGAGGTAGGAGAGAGTGAGTTGTAACGAAAGCTGAGAGTTGAGAATAGGCAAGGCACTCAAGGAGCTTCATTGCAAGGGGAGAAGCGAGATTGGGCGAAAGTTAGAAGTGAGAAGAGGGTTAGCAGAGGGTTTCTTCAGGATGGGAATAATAGTGGCGTGTCTGAAAGTAGAAGGAAAGGTTGCAGAGGAAAGGCAAGTGTTAATGAAAGAGGTGAGGTAGGGGATAAGGTTGGGGTAGATTTTAGGAATGAGAGAGGTGGGGAGGGGATCAGAGGGGGCAGCAGTAGGGTGGGATTTGGACAGGAGAAGGGAGACACAAGATGGAGTGACAGGAGAGAAATTGGACATGCAAGCAGAGTGGTTGAATGTCGAGGCAGGGGAGTTGGAAGTGCAAGTGGGGGTAGCGGAGGATGAGGTGGGGGGAGGAGCATAGGATGGGGAAAGGAGAATATCAATGAGGAAGATCAGAGAGTCCCCTGCAGCACCCAGCAGGCTTACAGCATCATCCACCACCATACTAGGAACAACCACCAACCTGATATCAATACGGAAGAGCAGACAGTCAACTCCAGCACCCTGCATTCTTCTGGCATTTTCTGCCACCACACCAGGGACAACCACAAGCCTGATATCAATGAGGAAGAGTAGTCGACAACTCCAGCACCCAGCTGGCTTCCAGAATCAACCGCACCACACTAGGGACAACCAACAGTTCAACATCAAGCAAGAGGAACAGCATCCAGCATGCTTAGGCACCATCCACCCTCACACCAGTGAAAACCCCACCTGAATATCAAGGGTGAGCAGCAGGCAGTCACATTCATAAAAGAGCATACTTCCATCATCATCTACCACCTCATCATCAGTGGCAACCACCAGCTAATTATCAACGCATAAGAGCAGCCGGTCAACCTTAGCCCCCGTGAGGCTTCTACCATCATCCACCTCCACACCAGGGACAACAACCAGCTGAATATCAAGTAGGAGGAACAGCACCCAGCATGCTTCCGGTATCAGCCATGTCCACACCAACGATGAGCACCAGCTTGTTATTAAGAGGAGAAACGGACAATTACCACATTAGCCCAGAATGCTTCTGGTATCAAACTCCACATTGGAGACATGCGCCTGTGTAATCTCAAGGAGGGAGACTAGCACCATGCATGCCTCCAGCCTTCATCTGTGTCCACACCATGGACATGCACCTGTGTGCTATCAATGTAGGAGATTATTAGGGGAGAGGTGTGTTTCCAAATGTAAGGACACATTTCAAAGTAACTTGAAGCAAGTTCATTCAAAAAAAAAAAAGAATCGAACTGTAATATCCTGTGTCCACTACTCTGAATTCTACACTACGCAGGTTGCAACCTTGGCCTGCCTCTAAGGATGCAGCTGAGGCTTCAAACACCGTCCATGGAGAGTGGTCTGGCTATAGGTATTTTGAGAAGAGCTTGGGTAATGCTTCTGTGCCAAATCCTTAAGGATTCACAGTCTCTAGTGCACATGTGCACCATCTGGATCTATTTTCAGAGGCCCTGCTCTGGGACATGGCTGGAAAACAAGAACATGCCTTGACAGGTTGACCGTCTGTTTTCTGAAATACCAGACAACACAACAAAAAGTATGTAATTTTACAGGCTGCTGCTATGGGAAAAAGGAGATATCTTTGGGATCAACTATTGAGTGAAGACTCTTATAAATAGAAGCTCCTGCCATGGGGAACAGCAACAGCAGCTTCACTACAAGCTGCTCCTGCATCGTGAACCCTTGACGAGCACTCCTTTGGGTACCCTCGAGTGAGCAAACTGAAGTTAGCAGCTGCCTTGGTGATTGGCAGTAAACTGAAGTCTTTTTTGCGGCATATATGGATCTTCATGCAACAAAAAGAATTAAGCATGTTCCCCTTATATTTCCCATCATAAAATGGTCAATTCTTCATATGATTCTGTTATTGATCCAGTGCTTTAACTCCCTGAGGTTCCCTGTTGTTGGTAATAGTGTCCAGGATCATGGGTGTGCATTAATGACTCCATTTTTAGATGGATATTACCGAGAAGGGGACTTCATCATTGGGGGTCTCATCGCTCTTAATACTAAGATGCACACACCTATGGAACAATATCAATGGAGGCCAACACATGAGACATGTTCTATGTGAGTACAATGCTGATGACTTCTCTTATCATCATCTCAAATATTCTGACTGTGAACACAATCCATTTCAATGAGACTGATCTTTACCCCAAATGTAAGAAAAACTGTGTCTCTCTTCTATCTTTTTTTAGATAACCATGCAGTCACTTTTTCTGTCTTCTGCCCCTGCCTACACTTTCCATAAGAATCTCTAAGTTCATTCAATCAGCATGCCTGTTTTAATACAGCCTTCGACGTCATTAACACGTAATGTCATCTGATGGATTATCCCATTTGAGGCCAAGACCCTTGTTTTTAAAGATAAAAAGATCCTAAATGTATTTCTGATTTCCTCTTTCCATAGCAATATGTTGTAACCACTCTTCACCTTGTCTGGCTCACATGGCAGCAATAATGCCTTTGTCTAACAATACATGCACTGTGATAATAGACTTGCTCACTTCACATTCAATTCTGCATTTCTCATATTGTGACAGTTTAACCCTCTCTGGTTAACTGTTTCCTAGGTTCTGGGCTTTAATAAGGTGAGGCACTTTTACAGTATTTTTAAAGCAATTCACCTTCCCAGCATAGCAGAGCAATGTTTAATGTGTTAATATGCTAGTAGCATCAAATGCTGTTCCCAGTATTATTTTTTATATTTAAATATTAGTCTCCATACTCCTAAAATGCTGTATATTCATGCAATACAGTCCTCCCTCCCCCATGAATTTCTCACCTATATCATGGTACACCTAGCATCATTTACCCTTTTGGCATGACAGTGCTATGCTGTGTCGTGTTGGGATATGGACTGTACCCCTTATAAGCAGTATGTGTATTTATATGTTATTTGTCATTGTGTGGACTTATCCCTTATATGCAGTGTGTTAAATGATGCGTTATATTGTGAAATTAAATGCACTCTTTCGCACAGTGTGTGGGATCCTGTGTCATATTGTCATAGACTCCATCCCTTATATGCAGGGTGTGACATGCTGGGCCATATCATGTAAAGGACCCTGCACCCCTTATATGCAGTGAATGAACTGCCATGCCATATTGTGAGATGGACCGCATCAATTATATGAAGTGTGTGAGATGCTGTGTCATATCAGGAGATTGACTGTGCACCCCTTACATGCAGTGTGTGATATGCAGTGTGATATTTTGAGATCTAATGCCCCTGTACTCACAGTGTGTGAGATGCTTTCTCATATCAGAAGATTGACTGTGCACCCCTTACATGCTGTGTGTGATATGTTGTGTGATATTTTGAGATGTAATGTCCCCTCACTTACAGTGTGTGAGAGGCTGTGTCATATCAGGAGATTGGCTGTGTACCCCTTATGTGCATGGTGTGAGAAGCTAGTGATATTGTGGTATGGAATGCCCACTTTCATCCTTTGTGTAAGATGCTGCTCCTTCCTGCGACATGACCTTTATGTTGCATGGGATACTGCATAGTTCTGTGGTATAAAAGTAACCTACATGAAAATATGGAATGCATGTGATGATGTGCCAAATTATACAATGGAATAGACCCCATTGATGGAGGCATGATATTCAGATTTAGACTGTAAAATAGAATTGAAATGATGCAGCGTAACACAGCGATTCTTGCGAGTAGTCTATTGATATGTTTTTAACCCTACTGGCTCTCCTCTCCAACTGCTCCTCTCTCGTCACCAGGAACCTGCAACATGGAGAAGTTCCGATTTTCCGGGTTCCATGAGAATGCCACACATCTCCCTTCCTCACAGGAGAAACATGCATAATATTCAACAGGGAAATAGTAACTTTATAACTTAAATTGTAACTTTATAACTAGAATAGAAATCACACAATTACAACATGACAAAGGTATGAACAGATTAACAACTTAATAAAGTGGTTGATGACTTCTTACAACCGCAACTGGCCAGTATTGAGAAGAACATGATTTGCCCATCAACACCAGCATAAGTATTATGATATTGGATTCTCTATTCTAAAGCTACAGGTGGAAACTTAATTGTTCTTAGTTTGCATATTCACTCAGATAGGTAAGTCTCAAGCTCTCGCTTCTGGGTCTGTTTGCCATGGAGTTGTTTAAGTAGCGTTCCTCTAAACAAGTGTGTGTATTCTTTTTGCCTGTCATTGTTACTCTTGCTCTTGCCTACCATCCTTAACTTGTAATCATCCCTCATGGTGCACACACCATCTGCACAACCTCTAAATGTGGTGGGACATTTGCTCTTACTCACCATATTCATGTTCCAGACCCTTCCATCCGAGGTTTTAAATGCTCCGTGTAGTACCTTTGTTACTTTAATAGGTTCAGACCAACTCAAACCCTGACTTTATAAACCATGAGGTAGTTTGATACCTACCCACTCACCTACCCATCTTTTGCTGCCTTGTGTTTAACATATGCCATTTTGTTCCTTTCCTGCCGTTCTCTAATACGCTCATGAACAATGTCTAATTGCACCTTACTAAAACTGTCCCTATCCCAACAGGACATAGTCTAATCTACCACTAAGCATCTCAAACGGAGATAATCCTATAGTAGAATGAGGTGTATATCTGTAGGCTACTTCTGTGCCATTGTCTGCCTTCTTCCAAATATTTCCCTCTGATATTGCACCTTGAATGATTTGCTTGATTACACGATTGAATCTTTCACCCAGCCCATTCACCTCAGGGTGGTAAATCAAAATGGTACAATGGTCTATGCCATTTCCTTTTGAAACAATTCCATCTCTTAGTCCATCAATAAAATGGTGTGATATCTCTCCCTTTCAAATGTTGTTTCTAGAAACTGAATAATGTCTTTTGTGCAAATGTACTGTACCTAACATACTTATACACATCTGAACAGAAGATCACTGAAACCCATGCAATGCGCTTGAGTACCTTCACTCCTTACAGGACCCACAATGTCAGATCCAATCCTTTCCCACAGTATTGTAGGAATTGGCATAATTATCATAGGATTTGTCCTGCTAAAACATTATTTCGCTGACTACTCACATGTATCACATTTTCTAATCAACCTTTCAACTTGTATGTCAATACCCGGCCAGCAATAATCCTGGCTAACCAATTGTTTTGTTTTTGACATCCCTTAGTGTCCTTCATGTTAATTTATGTATTTATTATATTTATATACAGGAAAAACAATGCTCTTTTGATCACAAAAGACCGTACAATAGATAAGAAATCACATTTGATGGGAAGCAGTGAGCTTCTTAAATTGGGGTGAGTTTGAGGGACATTTTCACCTGGTTGTGGAGGGGAGTAAATGGTACAGTCACCGGGGACAGTACATAAGTGGACATACATAGATTAAGGACAATGAACATTGGACATTTTTAAGTGCAGGTAGGCGGTACAGCCATCTGTGTTCGGGTTGTGACCATGATGGATGAAGTGCAATAGTGGAGGCAGAGGAAGTGAGGCAGGTTAGAGGTGAGGGCAAAATGTTAGCTAGAAGGCAGATGAGAGGTAGGTTAAGAGGATAACTCAGCGGTGAGGAGGTAGGCTTTTAGTTTGGTTTTGAACAAATAAATGTGGACTGTTTCTTGGATGTCCGGTGGAAGAGAATTTGATTCCAGTGGAGTAAGAAATGAGAGAGTGGAAGCGGGAGGAACCATCGGGAGGGCGAGGAGCCAGAAGGGTAATCGAGGAGGCAGAGTGGAGATTACGGGAAGGCTTGTAGAGTTGGATAAAGGAGGATAGATACAGTGGTGTCTTACCGTGGATAGATTTGTGAATCAGGAGAAGACATTTAAATCTGACCCTGAGGAAGTGGGGAAATGCCACTCCCAATCATGTGCTACTCACCTGGCCACCAATAATCCTGCCTAAGCAATTGTTTTGTTTTTGACATATCTTTGTGTCATGTGCTACTGGCTTTTTCTCTTACACCCTCTGGTAGGATGATCTGCTCAGCCCTCTGAACATATCCTCTGTCTACATGCAGCTCATTGCATACAATTTTGATAGCTTCACTTTGAAACTCTTGACATACATTCTCATCCATCCTACCACTCTCTAACACTTCTTTTAATTTTTATAACATTTCATCCGAATTCACGGCTCTGTCCCATTCTTCTTTGGATACAACTTGTTGCCCATCATCATCATCTTCCTGATCATCTATCGGGTTTGTCATTCTTGACAATCTGCTGCTTTATTTATAATTCCAGTTCCAAGTGTGTTCTTATAATATTGTAACCCACTTCCCTATTCAGAACAAGACCTTGTCTAACTCTTTTTGTGTTAATATCTCCTTCAGGGGTTTGTGATCGAAGTGCAGCACAAAATGGGTTCCCCAAAGAAATGGTCAGAGTAATTGACCTCCGATTCTCTTAGAACTCTAGATGTGAAGGCTATTGTATGTTCACTTTTAGCTCCTCTCTGCCAAAGCACTGCATGTACCCCTTGCTTACTGGCACCTGTAGTTGTATTATATTGTATTGTATTGTATGTGGTTATTTATATAGCACCCTTTCCCCATTTGTATGGCCTCAATGCGCTTTGTGGCTGAATGCCCTCAGTGACCGTAGTCAATGTGTTTGAGGTTCTAAGACTTTAGATTAAGATATGCTTGTGTGCATTTTCACCAGCTTGGGGCTTAGGTGGCTTGCTAGACTCCAGTAAGCAGCCCAAAGGTCAGGCATGTGGGTGGGCGCTGTTGGTTCTTTAGGATAGAGTCCTATTGTTGAATATTCGATGTGTGCCCAGCTATCCTGAATTTTCTTTCATTGGTAGTCGCTGCATGCTAGTGGTAGAGGTGTTGAGGTACGTCAGGGGTTTCAGTGTGGACGGCTATGTGCGCTGCTAGACCGGAATGACATACCCATAGCTGCATTCTGTTGTGCATGGATGTTTGGCCGTGCCTTTGGCCTCTGTATACAGAGGTGGTGTAAGGTATACATGTTGCGAAGTTACTTGCAGGCTTTCTTTGGTTACATCTTAGGTTTATTACAGGAACTTAAGGACATGGTTACAGGAAGGATAAATACATGAGAGTTTGGACTATATCAGCACTGGCCCCATCACCCAGGCAGGGGAGCTCTAACTGCCTCAGTATGGAACCCTCAGATAAACATTCCACCATCCACACAGTGACATTCCATGTGACATCACAGGCTCACAGCAAGACAGCATTACACAGACAGCCACTACATAACACATCTCCTTCCCTTACTACAGACAGCCACTACATAACACATAGGTCACTACACAACACATCTCCTTCCCTTACCAGACACACCCACACACAGAGGCAAAACAATGCAGAATTCCAAAAAGACACAGCCTATCAGGTGTAACCAGATTAGTCAATACGTTCGAATACCACAGATCACCATGAGACACTGGCCAGACATCCCAAGTCCATCCGCGTACCCGGCATTTGACCACTGATGACCCAAAACAGCATTACAAGAGTACTATGCCAAACAGACTGTCTGGAGAAAGCGCAGTCTTTGGCACAGCAAAATATAGGAAAAATATCACAAAAACGAAGGCGCTACCTCCTTTAAATATTTGTGGAAACAATCCAACACGACACTAATCTACTATGATACCAGCCCTACTCCATACTGGCAGAGGCGCTACCTCTCGCACAACAGGATGCTCCACAGCTGGAGGCGCTACCTCCCTCACGTACACTTGGGTCCATGCACACCAGAGACGCTACCTCTCTCCAATACAATTCTTCGCATACGAACCGGAGGCGCTACCTCCATCAAACACCCTAGTGACACGCACATCAGAGGCGCTACCTCACTTCAGTACCCATTTTGCCACATTAACCGGAGGCGCTACCTCCCTCAAATACCCATTTGAGCCACACTCACCAGAGGCGCTACCTCTCTCACTCGTGACCCACATACCAGAGGCGCTACCTCTAAGTACTACTACAATGCCACATTAACCAGAGGCAGTACCTCCCTCAAATACCAATTGAGCCACACTCACCAGAGGCGCTACCTCTCTCACTCGTGACCCACATACCAGAGGCGCTACCTCTAAGTACTACTACAGTGTCACACTAACCAGAGGCGCTACCTCATGTTAATACCAATCGTGACACAGATACAACAGAGGCGCTACCTCTCATTATAACCACAGCGTCACTCACACCAAAGGCGCTACCTCTGAGTGACAACCTGCCTCATATTACCTTCATGCCCTTCTTTGTGCATTACACAGTCAACCTTAACTCAGGCACAAAACACTTTGCATTACACAGCTTTTAAATACATTGTTGTGACTGTAGTATAATGTAAATGCAACTCAAAACCGTAGAACAACAAACGTTTCAACATCTTTGTTCTAAAAGTCCACGGCCAGGTTATGACCCTAATCTGACTTGTGTAGTCCTACAAGTCCATGGCCATTTTATGACCCTAAGTAGGACCACTACAAACCTATAAGTCCATATTGCTGTAAAGCAACTAACATGCCTGAAAATCCTAAAAAAAGTTAAACTAGCCCACTCTTCCACATGCAACTCCATCAGATACAACACAGACTCAGAACTTCACCTCTTCTTTAGGGCTTACTTCGATCTGCATGTTGACTCAATAAACTTCACTAACTTTACTAAAAGTCCACGGGTGATCCACACCCTTAACCTGGAAATCCTCAAACATGTTACAGCTGGCTCACAATCTCACTCACAACTTGACTTAACGGTAAAGGATACAGTGCTTTTGCTTCTTCTTCTCGTAAGGTGCGCTACGCAACTTCAACTGTGCCGCTTCATATCTTCCTTGTGAATGGCCATTTCCAAAGTTACGAATTCCAAAGTTCCGCGTCATCCCCCGATGCTCCTTCACAAGACCACTTGCTTTCCGTACAAGTCTCTGTTCTTTGCTACCCTTAACGATATTGCGTGTCATACTTCCTGATTTTAGAAGGTCGCTTTTTATGACAAACGATCGCAGACGACACCCCTGCTCCACGACTTGTTCGCACCCCGATCGCACCAAAAATGCCTGCATCCATTATCTGCCGCAAGCCTTGTAGCTACAGCCGCCGTCGCACTCCAGATTCCCCGCAGTAAAGAGACACCGCGTAGGATTCACTTCCTCATCACACCGCAACGTGACTGCAGGCGCTTTCTCGGAAGATCTGCTGTATGTGATGCTTCTGCAACAGATCTGCTGTTCACTGCAAATATTCATGCAACGTGTATGCGGAAACAACTGATTAAATAACAAGAAATGCTGGCACTCCCCATACAGCCATTCGTTTTCAAGAATTAAAAACAAGAGAGAGAAAGTGACGGACACTTGTTCTCAATGGACGAGAAAAGAAAGGAAACGGATGCTTTGGTGTGGACACTGAAGCATCAGGTACTGTGTTTCTTGAGTTACTACTGACGTGGTGAAGAAGGTCAGCAGCACTTGGAAGTTTATTACGTAATGCTGCATTGTTTACAGAAACTGCTCCTGCAACGTGCTTATGTCAGCATGGTACTTATGTCAGCGTTATGTTGCATTGGACAGCAACATTATAAGGTTTTAAATGAGTTTTAGAGTTTCTTATATTTTTTTAGTGGCAACGTGCTGTTTCCTGCATATTACATAAACTGGCAGTTTAAAAGGTCATCCATATGCATTAGATATTGTTTATTTTGAGCAACAAAGAACCGGGTTAAGTTGCATGTGGAAGAGTGAGCTAGTATAATCTTTTTGAGGATTTTCAGAAGTTCAGTTGTCATTTCACATAGGGTCAAAACTGGACCATGGACTTTTAGGACAAAGATGTTGAAACGTATGCTGTTCCACAGCTTTGAGTTGCATTTACATTATACTTCAGTCATAACAATGCATTTGAAAGCTGTGTAATGCAAAATGTTTTGTGCCTGAGTTTAGGTTGACTGTATAATGGATGCACAAGGAAGGGCATGAAGGTAATATGAGTCAGGTTGTCACTCAGAGGTAGCGCCTTTGGTTTGAGTGATGCTGTGGTTATAATGTGAGGTAGCGCCTCTGTTGTGTTTGTGTCACGATTAGTATTAGCATGAGGTAGCGCCTCTGATGTGAGTGACATTGTAGTAGTACTTGGAGGTAGCGCCTCTGGTATGTGGGTCACGATTGAGAGAGGTAGCGCCTCTGGTGAGAGTGGCTCAATAGGTATTTGAGGGAGGTAGCGCCTCCGGTTAATGTGGCAAAATTGGTACATGAGAGAGGTAGCGCCTCCGGTGTGCATGGATGCAAGTGTATGTAAGGGAGGTAGCGCCTCCGGTTTATGTGACACTATTGGTACTGAAGTGAGGTAGCGCCTCTGATGTGCGTGTCACTAGGGTATATGGTGGAGGTAGCGCCTCTGGTTCTTATGCGAAGAATTGTATTGGAGAGAGGTAGCGCCTCTGGTGTGTATGGACAACCCAAGTGTACGTGAGGGAAGTAGCGCCTCCAGCTTGTGGAACATTGTTGTGCGAGAAGTAGCGCCTCTGCCAATATGAGGTAGGGCTGGTATCAAAGTAGATTAGTGTCACGTTGGATTGTTTCCACAAATATGTATAGGAGGTAGCGCCTTCGTTTGTGATATTATTCCTATATGTTGTTGTGCCAAAGACTGCGCTTTCTCCAGACAGTCTGTTTGGCATGGTAGACTCTTATATTCTGCTTTTGGGTCATCAGTAGTCAAATTGCCGGGTACGCAGATGGACTTGGGATGTCTGGCCAGTGTCTCATGGTGATCTGTGGTATTTGAATGTATTGGCTAAGCTGGTTGCACCTGATAGGCTGAGTCTATTTAGGTATTGTGTTTGCCTTCTGTGTGTGTGTGGGTCTGGTAAGGGAAGGAGATGTGTTGTGTGGTGACCTTGTGTGTGTGTGTGTGTCTGGTAAGGGAAGGAGATGTGTTACGTTGTATCTTCCTGTGTGTGTGTGTGGCTTTGGAAAAGGAGGGAGATGTGTTATATAGTGACTGTCTGTGTTGATCTGCCATATGTGAGTGTGTGAGGGCATATGGAATGTTGCTGTGTGAATGATGGAATGTTCTTCTGAGGGTTCCATACTGAGGCAGGCAGTTAGAGCTCCGAAGGAGCCTGCTGCGGGGGGTGCAGTAGACAGGAGGAAACAGCGGAGATCAGCACTGGCCCCATCGTCGCCAATGTTGCGGAGTGACTTGCAGGCTTAACTTAGGTTATATATTAGGTTTATTCAAGACACTTCAGTTACAGTTACATGGAAGTAAATACAGGAGTATGGAGTATTATCAGCACTGGCCCCATCACCCAGGCAGGGGAGCTCTAATTGCCTGCCTCAGTATGGAACCCTCAGAAGAACATTCCATCATGGGAATGATTCAATGGGACATCGATGTTAAGTGTAATGTGGAGAACCTCAGCCTCTCCTATTGTGTCCAACATTTCCGTGATGTTAGGTAGAGTGTTCCTACCTGGCACCATGTTCACAAACCACAACTCAATGCATATTACAGGTTGTGGATGGCGTAGCTCCCTTGAGCTCCTTTATAGCCTCCAGCCTTATTGCAAAACACCCGTGGTGTGCACGGCTACTCAGTGGGGATGTCAGCACTGAATTAGGCATACGCCGCCAGTGAAAAGATGCAGCGTAACACAGTGGTTCTGGTGAGGATTTTATTGATATATGGTTGACCTCACTGGCTCTCCTCTCACTCTGCTCTTCTCCCTCTCCTCACCTGGTACCTGGAACATGGAGAATTCTGATGTTCCGGGCTCCGTGAGAATACCACAAGGCTCTCTGCTTTCCACATGGCTTTTGATGGCTGCTCTACTTTTCTCAATTCTGACCTTTTTCCAGCCCTTTTACACATTTATTTGTATGTTCGACTTCTTTAGCAACTCAAAGCACTTCTTCCAGACAGGGATTTCCTTAGGACCATAATGCTTCTCTCACTTTGCTATCATGGCACTCCAGCATAAACTGATCATGAAAACGTGACTTCTTTATGTTTTCAGGTAAGTTCTAGTTACTTTATTAGATATACTCAGGTTAAATTGTGTAAATTCAGTAGGAACAGATACTAGGAACAGACACTGACTCCCATCAACCAGGCAGGGCTTAGACCCCTCATCACAAGCATTCCCTCCCTCACACCATAACATTCCATCTTACATCACATGCTTCTGCATCCACCACCAAACACAATACAACACATCTCCCTTTCTTCCAGATATCATCACATACAAAGCACATCATAACACATCTCCATTCTCCACATACCACATACACTCGTCACATACTCATGGGTAATCACACACTACCACGGTGCACCTTATTTAAAGAGAGGCGCAACTCTGTATAAGTAACACGGGAGGCGTCCCCCCTTCCAACTCTGAATCAGATATACAGAAGGCATCCCCCTTTCTACTCTTGATGATATTATATAACAGCAACTCTTATATGGCAGAAGGCGCTCCCCCTTTCTACTATGGCTGGATTGGACTACGCCACCGACATGCACATTTTGCAGAGTGCAAACACACCTCTATATACCCAGGTTGGTGCAACAATGCACAACCACTAAATTTGTGGAGTGTCCCCCTATCTACTCTAGCTGACAATTGTCACGACCACACTCACAAGGCAGGCGACATAAATCCCCTCTTTGTACTGTGGTTGTCATCAATGATGCAACCACTCTAACGAAACTGAAGACATACACCCCCTATCTACTTTGGCAGGGAAACAACTCACTACCACTCTCACTCAGCGGAAGGCACACACACCCCTATCTACTTTGGCTGGGAAAACAACTCATAACCACTCTCACTCAGCAGAAGGCGCACACACACACCTATCTACTTTGGCTGGGAAAACAAATCACAACCACTCTCACTCAGCAGAAGGCACACATCCCCCCTATCTATACAACCACACTTCACCATCTACCATGTCAGTACTAGACACGGAAATATTAAATATAGATCCAACATTTTATTTTCATTGCTAAGAGTCCATGGTTGTAAAACAACTTCGAATGGATTGTGTCCTCCCACGTATTCCTCATCTTGTGATAATTTGTTATCTCCAGCTTTGCTGCTTCGGAAAAAAAAAATTCTCGGCAGAGGGCGCTGTGCTTGAGGTCGTGGCATTGATTGTCCCTCGACGTACTCCGTACTCTGTCGACGTCACCGATGGTATAAATAGCTCGAGCCGCGCCCGTTGCTTCAGTTCCGTTTTTCCGATCTCTTCGCGATCGAGAACGGCACGCTTCTATTTTCTGTGAAGAAAATGTCGTCATCTTCGACACCTTCGACAACCAGAACTGGGTTTAAGAAGTGTTCAGATTGTGGATCTAAGATGTCGATCACCGATCCCCACCGGATTTGTCTCTGGTGTCTCAGTTCCAGTCACCGAACCGACGACTGCGGGTCCTGCCAATCGATGACCGATAAAGCTCTTCGTGAGAGGAGAGGTAAACTGTCGGTGGGGAGGTATGCCTCAAAAATGGTTTCATCAAAAAGACACAAGAAAGCGACTGATTCTAAGGAATCGGATCGCCATAGGCACTCAAAGAGATCTCGATCTAGGAGTAGATCGAGAGACTCTTCGTCGTCATCGAAAAAAATGAAGAGGAGACATAGATCTCCCTCATCATCATCTTCTTCTTCAGAGTCGGCCGAAGAAATTCATTGTCCGACTAAATTGGATTCTCCCAGTAAGTCGGAAGAATTCCGCAAAAAGATGGAGGTTTTCGAGAATGCGGCCCCGACCCCCTCGAAAGACCCTCGAAAAAGCCATACCCCTAAAGTCGCTCCATTGAACGACAAAGGGAAGTCCAAGGCTACCATGGCTAAGACCGGTAGCGTTGAGGAATCCAAAAAACCTCAAGTCGACGTAAAACCGTCGAAGACTCTTCAAGAGTCGAGCACCTCTCCAGTGCCATGCAAGAAACTCAAGTCGTCGAAGACTTCGACAACTTTGTCGACGCCCTCGACGGCGATAAATTCGACGCCAAAGCCAAATGGGTCATCGACGCCATTATCGAAGTCATCTTCGAAGACTTCGAAGACTTCGAAGACACCTTCGAAAACTTCGAGGGATTTGCCAATTCCTTCGAAGCAGATGGAAGAGGAAGAAAGGAGATTCACTCCTTTGCCCAGGTCAGACTTTTTCAAATCTATGTCAGCAATCTATGAAGGGTCTGCTTCAGAAGAAGACGAGGTTACTCCTTTGGGAGTTACTAATGGTACAAGACAGGTTCCTGAGGACCCTATTGACCAGGAATCGAGAATGAGAGACCTGAGTGATACTCTACATTCTGCCAGTGGAGTTGACACATCCCCAGAATTAGAGTTCGCCAAACCTGATCCTGCAGAGCAAGCAGATGCTGGGTACAGGGGTCTTATGACCAGGGTAGTTGAATATATGGGTTGAGGCAATACTTCACCCATTTTTGAACAAGATGACATGACGGATATAATCGTCAAGGGACCTCAGAAACATCCTGTTCTCCCTTTCCACAGAGCCCTCCAAAGGACTGTGGAGAAAAAACTGGGAGAAGCCAGAAACTATTGCAGCACTTTTCCAAGAAAATATAGACCGGCTGGAATGGATCTTGAATATTTGAATAAACATCCGACTGCAGAGAGTTTAGTCATTCAGGCAGCATCTACTTCAAAACAAACTGCTTATCCAACTATCCCTCCAGATAGAGAGGATAAAAAAATTGATGCCTAGGCACGTAAAGTTCTCACATCAGGCAGTATGGCACTTAAGTCGGCAAATGTCACCTGTACCCTAGCCAGGTTTACCCATACTCTGTGGGACTGTATTTCGGCGGCGGCTGATCATATTCCGGAAGGCGAGGAAAGGGAAGTCTTCCTGAATATAGTCAAAGACGGGAAGGAGGCAATGGGGGAATGTCTCCAGTCTGGACTGGATACTACTAATAGTATCAGCAGATCCATGGCTGCAAGCGTTGTGCTACGCAGATTTGCGTGGCTGAGGAATCAGGGTTTGCACCGGACGTGCAAGCCAGACTTCTCAACATGCCCTTTGATGGCTCGAGGCTCTTTGGCAGAAAGGCTGATGAAAGCCTAGAAAAACCTCAGACCTCGAAAGCGGCAGCTAAATCACTTAGCGCCTCTTTGCGCCAGCCTCTAAAACCCTATTCCAGCTCATCTTCGTGGAGGGGTCGTTCTTTTCGATACTACTCCTCTTTTGGTAGAGGAAGAGGACAGGCTTCTCAAAGGGGAAAAAGAAACTTCCCTCGTGGAACACGAGGAAAAGGTGCAAAATCAGCCTCAGGAGCGGCATCTGTACCCTCAGCCACTCCTGCAGCAGCCTCCAAATCCCTCTGAGACCTTATTACACAAAACACCAGTGGGAGGCAGGATCTCTCATCATCTGAAGGAATGGCGGGGCATTACCTCAGATGCTTGGGCACTGGAAACAGTAGCCCAAGGTTACTGTCTCCCCTTTCTAAAAAGGCCTCAGAATCATCCACCGGGAGCCAACTCTGCCAAATTTCCAGATCCACTCCTGTTGCAGGAAATTTTAACCCTGCTAGAGAAAGGTGCCATAGAACCGGTACCTGTAGCGGAGAGGAACAGGGGTTGGTACTCCCCATATTTTCTCATCCCAAAAAAGGATGGAGGGCTGAGACCCATCTTGGACTTGAGAAACTTGAACAAGTTCCTCAGGAAGGACAAGTTCAAGATGGTGACTCTTTCTCAGATCCTTCAGGCTCTCCAACTCCAAGATTGGTTGGTATCATTGGACCTTCAGGATGCTTACTTTCATGTGCCAATCCATCCAAAGCACAGAAAGTACCTGAGGTTCGCGATTGGCAATTCTCATTATCATTTTTGAGTTCTGCCATTCGGGTTGACCCCCGCCCCGAGGGTTTTCACCAAACTGTTGGCGGCTGTGGCAGCAAGTCTCAGGAGAGGAGGTATTCACATATATCCCTACCTGGACGACTGGTTGATCAGAGCAAGTTCTCCAGAACAAGCTCAGGAACATCTTTCGATCACCTGCCACTTCCTCCACAAATTGGGCTTCTCCCTCAATTTCAAGAAGTCCCACATGATACCATCCCAGAAACTCCAGTTTATCGGAGCAGTCTTGGACACTTCATCGGGAAAAGCCTTGCCTCCCGAAGTGAGAGCTCTCCACATCCAGCAGATGGTAACAAAGTTTCAGAATGCCCAACATCTACCGCCCTTCGATTTTCTCAGGTTGCTCGGCCTCATGGCATCCTGCATTTTCCTAGTACCAGAGGCCAGGTTGAGAATGAGATCCCTTCAATGGGCACTCAGAACTCAGTGGTCCTAGTTCTCAGGGAATATGTCGGATCTTCTGCAAGTTCTGAGCGCAGTTGCTCAGGATCTTCTATGGTGGGCTTGCAACAACAACATTCTCAAGGGAGAGTCTTTTTGGCAACCATGGCCGGAGATAACGGTAGTGATGGACGCCTCACTCACGGGGTGGGGAGCACACACCAACGATCTGACAATCAGCGGTCGTTGGTCTCCATCGGAGTCCAAACTACACATCAACCTTTTGGAGCTGAGGGCAATCAGACTAGCTCTGAAGGCCTTTCTGCCCTCTGTACAGGGAAAGAATGTCCTGATAATGACGCACAACACGGTGGCCATGTACTACCTCAACAAAAGAGGAGGAGTAGGGTCACTGCCACTGTGCAGAGAGGCAATGCAGCTCTGGTTCTGGGTAATACGCGACGGAATCTGTCTGTCGGCAATTCACCTAGCCGGAGAGAAGAACACGGCGGCAGACGCTCTGAGCAGGTCTCTCACGAGTGGGAGCTGGCTCAGGAAGTCCTTCTGGAGATCTTCGCCCTTTGGGGAACCCCTCAAGTGGATCTGTTTGCCACCGCGATCAACCGGAAGTGCGATCAGTACTGCTCAAGGGAGTTTCCTCAAAGAGGAGCTCTGGGAGACACATTCGTAGTGGAGTGGAAGTTTCCACTGCTGTACGCGTTTCCCCCAGTCCCTGTGATTCCTCAAGTAATCAGGAAGTTGAGAAAGTTCAGGAAAACCATGATCCCAATTGCCCCAGATTGGGCCAGGAGGACGTGGTACCCGGACCTTCTAGACATGTCCATCTGCCCTCCAATAGGTCTTCCGCAAAGAGAGGATCTTCTCTCGCAAGAGGAAGGTTGGGTTCTCCATCCAGAGGTCAAGTCACTCAACCTTCACGCATGGTTTCTGAGAGGTTGAGTTACAAGGATTGGGATCTTCTGGATGAATTAATGGAAATCTTGCTTTCGGCCAGAAGACCAGCAACAAAGTCTTTGTACCAAAGTCGCTGGAACAGGTTTAGTAACTGGTGCAAAGACAAGGATGTGGACCCTTTTCAGTGTGGCACCCCAATGGTGCTCTCTTTTCTACTACATCTAGCTAATCTGGGGCTCCAGATAGGAACAATCAAAGGTTACCTTGCTGCGCTGTCCATTTTCAAGCGCTCTTCGGAAGAGGTTTCATATTTCAAAATACCGTTAATAATTCAATTCTTAAAGGGGCTTACTAATGTATATCCTCAAGTACCTTTTCATGGACCAACTTGGGACTTAAATTTAGTATTAAAATTCTTGACTTGCATACCTTTTGAGCCTCTGCACTCATGTCCATTGAGGCTTTTGACTCTAAAAACTGTCCTCCTTGTGGCCCTATCATCAGCCCGCAGGGTTAGAGAACTTCAGGCTCTATCATGCAAACCACCATATACTATTTTTTATAAAGATAAGGTAGTCCTTAAAGTTAAACCTTTGTGCTTGCCAAAAGTAGTCTCAGACTTCCATTTGTCACAAAAAATAGTACTACCAACCTTTTATCCTCCTCCTCATCTGGGCAAAGAAGAGGAGAGATTACACAGATTAGATCCCAAAAGGGTTCTTAGTTTTTACATCTCAAGGATGGCTAAATTGAGACAAGATGACCAACTGTTTGTGGGTTATACTGGTCATAAATTAGGCTTATCTGTAACAAAACAGACCATTTCCCACTGGATCATATTAGCCATATTTGAATGCTACAGATTAGCGGGAAAAGAACCACCAGATGGGCTTTGTGCGCATTCTACAAGGGGAATGGCTACTTCTGCGGCTCTAAAGAGGGGGGTCCCAGCAGCAGATATTTGTGCAGCTGCAACCTGGAAAACAATGCATACTTTTGTTAAAAATTATTGTTTGGACACTGCCACCTCTAACGAGGGTTTATTTGCAAAGGCAGTTCTGCATTCTGTCCACGAAAACTGAAATTAGTACTCCCGCCTCCAAAAATTGATACTGCTATGGGAGCCTATCACAAGATGAGGAATACGTGGGAGGACACAATCCATTCGAAGAACATGTTACTTACCAACTGTAACGTTCTTTCGACTGGATGTTCCTCCCATGTATTCCTCATCGACCCTCCCATCCTACCCCACAGTACGGTTTTACATTTCTTACACTTTCCTCTCACGAAGAATGTATCGGTCATGGGACACGCCTGGGTGTTCCTCCTATATATATATATATATATATATATATATATATATATATATATATATATATATATATTATTTCATCGAAAAAACAGAACTGAAGCAACGGGCGCGGCTCGAACTATTTATACCATCGGTGACATCGACAGAGTACAGAGTACGTCGAGGGACAATCGACGCCACAACCTCGAGCACAGCGCCCTCTGCGAGAATTTTTTTTTTCCGAAGCAACGAAGCTGGAGATAACGAATTATCACAAGATGAGGAATACGTGGGAGGAACATCCAGTCGAAAGAACGTTACAGTTGGTAAGTAACTTGTTCTTCTATAGCTGCAATTCCTCAAAACAGTTATGTTTAGAACAATGCATAACCATCAACTTACACATGTCACATGACACTTTATTTTTAAATTAATCCCTTTGACCTTGCCACATTCTTAATGTCTAGATGTCCATAGCTAAAATAGCTCTTACTTGAAATTCCTCAAAGCGGTTGTTCCAAAAATCTATGGTAATCCAGGTGTGGTTAAATGCTATCACACTCACACCTGCTATCACAATCACACCTACTGCCATCAACACACATTTCAAACAATTGCCTCATCAATGTACTTGCTGCACCTTTCCCCATCTAAACTGTGGACATACACCACACACGCCACACCAAATGTGCCCATTAACATTCCACATTGGCATGCAATGTTACTTGCTTCTCTTCAACTTTTTATTTTTTTTATAACCAGCAAGCAATATTGCCCTAGGTGCTTGCATCTACCTAACATTTTGAAAAGCTGCTGCCGTTCATCAAAACACCAGAAAAAAAGGATATAATCAGGAAGATCTCAGCATCTTGCCCTTCTTTCTCCTCCAGCCTTGACTGCATGTTGCCTTGCAGCCGGGGCACCCTTCTGCCGGTCCCTTGCAGCCGGCAATGCAGATTCATCACACAGTTCCTTATTCTGCTCGCCTCTTCTTGCTCCTGATGCACCGCGCCAGTAGACGCTCCTCCAAACTTTCCAGCGGTTTGCGCCTCCTTTGGAGTTGCGCATTTCAGAGCGTAGAACTTCGTGGGCCGCCAACACTGCTCACTTGTTACCCAGCTAGGCATGTCGTGGCCCCATTTGATCCAGATGGGATAAACGTTGCACCTGCATCCTCTGTCCCTCAAAGATCCAGATTACCCTTCAGCGCTTTGCATAGCAAAAGTCATGCGTGCCCAACAAAGACATCCTCTCTTGCCCTTCTGAGTGGGACCTATCTTTCTTCCTGTGAGCTAACGTCACAGCTGGGCACGTCCCCCACGTACAGGAGGGTCTTTACTCCAACACGCCAGATAAGTTTCTATGCATACGTTTCTCGGTGCCCACTCTTCTCCACATCACACAGGAGAATGCTGTCGCTGCATTGCATTCCATCAAATCGCCAGCCCTCTGGAATCTGGAAAACAACTTATCCCTCATCTTATAATGCCAGAAGCCCCTGAGGTCCCTCCCCGACCTGAAAGTTTAAAGCGGAGAAGGTAAGCCCATTTTGCGTGAATCATTAGGAAAAGCTAATTCAATTAGACGTGCAGGCACAGACTTCAAACCTTGCATTTCTGTCCTTTTCCTTTCGTTTACCATGGGCACTGGAGTGCAGCAGGTCGATTAGAGGACCTTCCTCTCTCCCAGTTTCTCCCTCCTTTTGCCTGCACCCCCCGTTGGTAACTTTACCTCAGGGGATTCTGGCATTATTTGATGAGGGATAAGTTATATACTCTACATTGAATGGCAATCTTCTAGCACAGACATTTTAAGACATTTCAAGCATTCTTGAATGAAAATTTGCCGGGGGATATTTGGACATGACCCTCTTAATTAAGCACTCATTTTTAACTACTTGTGATAAATAATGTTACTGCCTGCCCTCTCTGGTTAAAACACTACCCCCCCCTTTATTTTCCAGATTCCAGAGCATGACAAATGTTTCATGCTTCTTTGGGAAGTACAAAATTCTTTATTTCCAACCACCAGGATACTGGTGGGCACCCCTCCAACTAGGTAAGACTTAGTTTGAATTTACAACATGATAGCACTGATGTAATATACAATTGTGACACTGCCCAAAGATCATTATGGTGCCATTCACTATCCTTTCTTGTTCCTCTCCCCCTCTCATCTGCAGGTGGGATCCCCTGTCACTATACAACCAGCTACCTAGACATTGACACATTAACCTTTAAGTGTCTGTCTAGCCCTGATGAATGTGGCCCCTGTGCCACTGAAACCGGTAGGCTTCAAATATCAGGAAGAGTCTCAGACGAGTAGATAATGAACTCAAAACTCATTCGGGCCTCCTGATTTATGACTCCCCACAAAAAAGATGGGAATCATCAAAAACCTTCCAAACTGGATTATGAAATTTAAGGACAATTATGAGAAAGATCAGAACAGAAGAGAAACACGGGAGATTTGAAACACTATCCTTTTTTAAAAAAAACAAAGGAATATCAGTACACAATAGAAATATATCTATCTGTACCTCCTTTTTATACCCAGTGGATAGAGAAACCGAATAAAATAATTTTTTCATCTATGAAGCAGTCTTTTTAAAGTAATTCCAAGTAACTCTCTAGAGGGCGAACTAAAAATAAAAAATTAAACATTTTGTGAAATTATCCCTACAGAATCGATCAAGCTGAGTCTTCTATTGTGTGAATACGTAAGGGTACACTCAGGCTTGAGACCCTTTTCTTGGTCCTTTTGTGTCAAGAGAATTGTATGTCTGGCACATGTTACGCACCACACCAAGGATCAGAAGATTGGAACCGGAACTCAAAGACAGAAGTGGTGGAATTCTCAGAGCAACCAGTCTCGACCTCAGCTACCCTGATTTCAGTGAATCAGGCTTCCTCAAAAGAGGGGCGCTTTTCTATGACGTATCCCTCTGCTGTGTTGATAAGACAGACAGAGGTATCAATCAAATAAAAGAGCGGGGTAGACACACACACCGCTAGACCAACAGCTGAAAAGAAACCACAGAAAGGGTTATACGCGGTATAGATAAGAATAGCAATTGTAGGACAATCAACAATTCATGAATACCTGAATAACTAGTTGGTTGGAGTAGCAGAGTAGGTACAGAGCCTGGAAGGAGATGGTTGAGGAGCAAGAGGGAAATCCAGTTGGAAAGGACACAACGACAGGAGAAAATAATAAACAGGGAAGTTAGTGAGGAAAGATACGCCCGAACAGCACGAGGGACGCACTAGGTACGGGATGGTGCAAATAACTGGAAAGCGTCCTGAACTGCACTTGTAGGATGAGAGTATAAATCCAGCACAATGTCCAAGGTAAAGAGTAGCTTTCTTCACAGCGAGGGTAGGCAGTGTTTATCCAAGAACAACAATCACAGGAAGCAATGAACACAGTTTGAAATGAAAGCACACTTACTAAAGGCAATTATTGCCAGGGAACGATCGCTCCGATACAGCCATGTGGAAGGAACCAAAAAGCGAGAGAGCGTAGGAAAACGACTTCTGACAGGAAGCCGCCAACAATCCAGGAAACGTTCCGAGTCGTAAGAGCGAGTAGAACCAAAGTCAACAGGGCAATCTGTAATCAGTCTGAATGGAAGGCAAAGTCAAAAACCAGGGAAAATACTTTGGAAGGTTTGAAGAAGGAAATTAGCTCAGGGGCTAAACACGTAAGGATACCTGTAGACTACAATTAGCAGCACCGAGCCCCGAGAGGAGCCGGGTTAAAAAGGCAAGGGGCGGAGCATCAGTGTACACGTTGTGCGTACTGATCATGTTAACTGACACAGCCGAGCATCAGTGTACGCGTTGTGCGTAATGAGCGTGTCAGCTGACACGGCCGATACCGATGCCAGCGTTCATACAGTCTCCATGGAAACCGATAACGCTGCCACACCAATGTCTTTCCCCGGGCTGTGTGAGCCGGTGTAAATGCCGAAGGAGACTGGTGAGAGCAGCGCTGCCGGAGCGTAACACACGTAATGCATTCCACTATTAGCTTTGTGACATGTTCCTGTAGTCCTGGGGCAAACCAGTTTTCCTGCATATCTGCAATGATGTGCTGTTTTGCGTTATGGGCCGGGAAGTGCAATTGCTTAAATGCTACCTCTAGCAGTTTGGTCGGCATCACCACTTTCCCGGTGATGTTTTGTCTCCATAGCAAATCAGTAGGGGACTGACTAGACCCTTTCTTTACCCACATTTCTTTCTCCTCACCAGGGGCATCATGTTGGAGCTCGATTATTTGGGAAACTGGCAATAAGTTAAACCCTTTGGATTACATTTCTTCTATTGTTTTCTGCAGTATATACTCAACTGCCGGGCTTTTAGGTAGGTAGGAGGCTTCTTTGGCAGCAGCGTCCGCTGCCATGTTCCCTAATGAGATGACGTCATCACCGAGTATTGGCCTGACATTTCACGACCGCGACAAGTGTGGGTTCTTTCAGGGCGTTGATCATATCACTTAATAGTGCTGCATGTTGTACTGGGGACCCATCAGCTCTCCTGAGTCCCCTTCTTCCACACCGCGCTAGTCCCCCGTGTACCGTGGTTGTCATGTATGCAGAGTCTATGTAAATGGTCACCATGCACCCTTTCGCTGCATGCAATGCTTCTATCAAGGCTACTAGTTCTGCTGCTTGGGCTGAAAAATGCGGGGGGTAACCTTTTTTGTACGATAACTTCAAATTTCCCATCCTCCACTCGTACCACTGCTGCTCCTACGTGTTTTTCTTCGGTCTCACAATCTATAGAGACAGACCCATCAACAAAGTACATCTCTCCTTCTTCTAGTGCAGTTTCGTGTGCCTTTCGTGTATCTTCGTCGTGCCCTGTGTATGTGGCGCAATCAACTTTGTTGCATGTCTTCTACTGTACACGCCTCTGTGATGAACATGGCTGGGTTTACACTTTTACACCGCACTATGTGGATATTGGGGCTGGAAATAATTAGTTCATATGCTGTGGCCCTTTGTGTCGTCAGTGTGCTTTTTGACCTTTCGAGTATTGCAAACAGGGAATGTTCTACATACAACGTGACAGAGCATCCCATCACGATAGTAGAGCTTTTTTCTATTGCAAACGCACCGGCTGCGAGAGCCTGTTAGCAAGCGAAGTCTCCTTGCATCACTGTGTCAAGTGTTCCACTATAGAACGCCAGGGGTTTGTGGCCCAATGATGTTTTCTGTGTCAGTACGGCAGCCTTAAGTGAACCATTGCAATGTGGGAAAAGATACAATTCCTGCTCATAGTTTGGGGTGGCGAGAACTGGTGCAGTAGAAATTAGTTCTTTAAGGGTGTCAAAAGCTGTGTGCATTTCTTTGGTCCATTGCAATTTGGTGTTCTCCCTCTGTGCTTTCTTGAGTGCCTGCAAAAGGGGCTTTGTGTATGATGCATAGTCTAATATCCATGCGTGGTAGTAATTACACATGCCAAGGAATTTCTGCATTTATTTTACTGTTTGAGGCTCCTTTACTGCTTTTATTGCCGCTGCTCTGTCTGGGATGATCCGTTTACCCTTTTTTGAGATCAATTGGCCTAGGTATAATACCTCTGTTAGGCAATACTGCAGCTTCTGATGTCTACCTTGTACCCCGTCTGGACCAGGTGCGTTAGTAAAGTAATTGAATCTTTCCTGCACTCGCTCTCATCCCTTCCGCAGGCCAACAGGTCGTTCACGTACTGAATTATGGGGCTCGCTGTGTGTATGTTCCCGAGGTCTTCATGCAATATTCTGTTAAATATTCTGGGACTCTCACAGTATCCTTGGGGCAATCGGCACTGTTCATATCTCTTCCCCCCTAGTGTGAATGCTGTCAAATACCACAACCCTCGGTCGAGTGGTATTGAAAAGAATGCATTCTTCAGGTCCACCACTGTGAAGTGGGTAGCGTCTGTAGGAATGCTGCATAGTATTGAAGCAGGGTTTGGAACGAGAGGGAATTCCTTCTGTAGTACGTCATTGAGGGGGCATAAATCTTGGATCATCCTCCATGCCTCTCCATTTGCTTTCTTAATTGGGTAAATGCAGGTGTTACAAGGTGAACTTGAAGGTACTATTATGCCTTGCACTATTAGTGCATAACTCGTGTCTTTTATTCCTTCTTCTGCTTCCCTGGATATAGGATATTGTTTCACCTGGGGCAAAATGGCTCCAGGTTTGAGTTTAATTTTCACTGATGTAACCTCGTGTAGCAGGCCTACATCATGTGAGCCTGTTGTCCACAAATGTTGCAGTACTAGAGACATGTCTTCTTCGAAGTATGCTGGCGGGGCTCTGATCATTGCTACAAGGGGCAACTATACCTCTCGTCTTTGGATCATTACTTCACAGGGGATTGCAATTTCCATTATTATTTCTCTGGTGTCCTCTGTGTCACTGAAAAGTACTTCATCAGATAACTCTCGCAGGGCCATATTGGCGTTGATGCACAGTATTGTTCTCCACTGGTACCCCTGCATATCCATTGCTATCACTACTATCCTCTGTGCCGATACTTGCACGGCGTGTATGTCTAGGGACAAGATGGTCCCTGGCATAATTTCTAGGTCGGCCACTGGGCGAAATATGAACTCTGAGGGTACTCTCCATTTACTATTCTTTATTTCTGGCACCACTCGTGTTAATATTCTCAACCCCTGTACGAACATGTCAGGATTCACGGGTATGCCTTGTGTTTGTGGGAAGCCTGCTTGTGTGTGTATCAATAGCATTGCCCTAATTGTGCATATGTCTGCTGTGGAGCAAACTATCCCTCTTTATGTGAACTAGATGGACATATTGAGTTTACTGAGAAGATCCCTTCCCAACAGATTAATGGGTGATTCCTCGTAATACAGAAGGGGGCTCGTACAGTCTTCCCTCCCATTGTTATATCTAGTTTTTCTGTGTATGGAACCTCGACCACTGCCCCAGAGCACCCCTGCATTTCCAAAGTCCGATTTGAAAGCGGGAACCTGCCTTCCTTGAGGCATGATTTTTCTGCTCCCGAATCCACCATAAAAATAAATTGTTTGTTTCCTATCGCTGCCCCTACGAGTGGTTCCTCTGATGCATTGCGGGTTATCGATAGTACTGGACATGCATGTGCTCTCTGTGGGCTGTCCTATGCTGAGTGCCACGGGAGTTCATCTACATCAAAAACATTCCCCGTTACTACTGCGGTTCCACTGCAGGGCGCTGCTGGGGCCCCGTTGGCAGTAGTAGCATAAGTCTGGTTGTGCACATGGGCAGCGTGATTGTGACACTGGGGGTGTGAGGATGTGTCCTGCGGGGGAATGGGGCGCTCACCTGAGTATCTATGGGTGCGTTGGCTGGGTCTCCTGCCGTCACCCATAGGCTGTCCATATGGGCTTCCTAGGTGCAGATGTCCGTTTGCATGTGAATTGTTTGGCTGCTTCGACACTCTCACATAAAATGACCCCACCTCCCACACTGCCAACATTGTCCTTGCATTCCCCCTCGGGGTCCTCCGTACCTTGCATCCCCTCCTCTTGGCCCCCTGAATCCCCCTCTGTTTTCTCGCCCTCCCCTCGATTGCCACTGCGGACCCTCATATCCGTTTTCTTCTGCCCATTGCTCCTGGCCGTTACCTGTCCAGTTGGCCACAATCTGCATTGGTATTCCCGTCTGACGGTCTTCTTCCTCCCTCTCTTCTTGCTGTACTGGTGGCTCCCGCTGCACTGACCTTCAATAACTTACTCTGTACTAATTTAGCTTCGTCTGCCAACCGCCGTTGCGCTATCTCCTTCTCTCTTTCTTTGATCCTCTTGCATTGGTGCACTATGATGCTTTGAATTTCAGGCCACCCCTTGGCTTCTATCCCAGCTATTTTATCAAGGGCCTTCTGCACTTCCTTTGTGAGTCCTCTTTTAATAATAAAGTAAAACAGGGTTGTGGATTGATCCCAGGCCGTACCAGTTTCCACTCTCCACATGTCCTGCACCCGGAGAATGAAGGACATCGCATCTTCCTCATCATTCATGGTACACTGCATCACTGTCTGTAAATCGGGAGTGTCTGGGAATGTTTCCCTCAGTGCATCCCACACGCGCGCTCACACTGTGTTGAACGAGGCCCCATCATGGCGGTCACAATCTAATGTTATCCCTGGGAACCCCACCTTCACGCAGACCCTGTTAGCCTGATCTCCCACTGCAGACACAAGCAAGCTTTTAACATCCCCCACTGCCAAGGGCACTCCTGCTATGTGTTTTTCGAACACATATATCCACTTGCTTGCACCTCCAGAGAGTGGGGGTAACTGTTTAAGCAAGTTGGCCTTATCCATCTGGGCCCATGGTATGTAGTTTGGTCTTCCCGCCCCCGATGTATCAGAGGTAGCTGTAAATTCTTCCCCCCCCTTTCTCGTACTCACCTTCTTCACTTTCTTTCCTGTCCATTCCTCTATCGGCGACAACCCTTCTGTGACCGGTGTACCACCGGCGGCGATCCCTAACCTTCTGCCCTCCTCTTGTTCTTTTATGTCACTCCAGTCCTCCTCCTCTCTCTCGGACAGTGCCCCTCCTGCTTCTCCTTCCCGCTGGCTTTCTACATTGTTTATTTCTATTATTCGCTTTGGGGTATCATTAATTCGGAACAAGATCTCTCCCTTTTTCCATCCATCTTCCCCTGTTCCCATAATCGGTGGGGGAGTGTCATCTTGGTTCGCCCGTGGGGTGGATGTCCCTCCCCCCCAGCGCCCTTATACGGGACAGTTCTTTACAGGTCACTGTAAGGCGTGATTCCAGATAAATAATAACAATAATAATAATAATTTTGCATTTATATAGCGCTACAAACCCTCAGGTATCTGAGCACTGCTTATTATTACCCACGGTGTGTGGTGCTCATTTATCGACCTCGAAAGGATGAAAGGCTGAGTTTGGCCCTGCCGGGATTCGAACTCGCGTTAGCAGGCTTTGCACAGTTGTCAAAGCGAGCGCTCTACTCGCTGTGCCACTTGACCGGCTAATCTTGGGCTAATTTTCCGATATCGATTGTTGAGCTATCTAGGGGTAGTGTTACATTTTGGCTTTCGTATGGGGGTGGTGCAGTAGCAGATGGCTTGTGTTCAGGCGGGGCTGTGGGCTGTGCTACATACACAGGGTCACTGTACCCTTCTGCATGTTCTGGTTTTGACAACAAGGGATAAACACGTGTTACCTCTATGTTTTTGTCATCCTGCGTGGGCGGCCCTGCATTGCCAGCTGTTGTCAAGGTAGATGCATTCTGCTCGCTATCTTTACCTGGGGGCACCTCCTCAAATAAGCGCCACAGATCCAATATTTCTCTCCTATTATGGAACTGATTCCCCTTGTACTTTATGAACAAACAAGTTGCAACCATATCCAACACTTCCTTGCCAAAGGACCCTCCTTCTGGCCATACTTGGGGTAATCTCTCCCCCTTCAATTCTGTGATCCACTGCTCATGATATTTCCTAATCTTGTCAGCATAACCTGGTAGCGTCTTACAAATATGAGCCTGGGGCGTTTCTGCACCCATTGTACTTCACTCTTACTGCCCTGTACTGCCCTGTACTTATTTGTTGCTCATATACTTCACTTACTCTGTGTTATAATTTTCAACTTTCCAATTATCTTGTTAGTATTTTCACACTGTAATATATACCAAGCAATTCCCCTTTTAGATTAACAAATCTGCATTACACATCGTACAACAAAAAATAGTTATTTCAAATGCGAAATAGACATTTAACGCTTACATAACCAACAAAAAACATAGACACACACATAACACTTCCCACCGTTCCCAATAACTCTCTTCTTCTCGCCCACTCCCTCGTTATTTTCCCAAGTTCTAGCCCCTTCTCCTCCCTCTTCATCGATCCACCCACTTAGGAGGGCAAGGGGAAAAATGAGGTACGGGAAAAGGTCATAAAAATGCATTTCTATCTAATACTGTGGGTCTACCTGCTGACCCCTTGATACCAGTTATTCTTTTTTCCTTTTCACTTCACCTTCTTACACCTTTATATCGTGTACTAGTCGAGATAGCACTATGCAGCGCCGCCTTCTACTCCCCACAGAGATAGGATCCCTATTAACTTCTTGTCTCGTTTACTCCACTTAAGTCCTAATGGCCATATGCGATAGAAGGAGAGTAGTAGGAAAGATAGAGAAAGACCCCAAACCCCAGAACCTCTTGTCACCCCCCTTTGATTCACCATACACTCCTGCGGTGCTACCCAAGTTATTTTCTTTGCGTTCCCCAAACCTTCCTAATCTGACTCCCACCCGTGCCTTTAATATCACTCGCACTTAATACTCACGTGTCCCTCTTGATCCGAGACCCTCTGGACCCGATCGGCAGGGCGCTGCTCATCGCGCAAAGACCACGCCCAGCTCCGGCAAGTGGTACGTATGGGTTTTGTTAAGATGGATCCCGTACTCGCTTGCCCTACTGTGTGCGCACGTCTAGGTGTACCGGTTGGCGTTGGCTGGTAGCTCTTGAGGGAGCACGCTCACGGTCAAAGCAGGGGGGCATCTCGTGCCAGAAGGACGGGAAGGAACGCTATCACGTTGGGGTCACCAATGAAGGTGAGAGGCCCCCGCAGGCCTGTCGGTGAACTACCAATAGAGTCAATAAAGGTACGTCCCAGGAGGGAATAAGACCAAGACCAAGTGAGAGTGCTGTTAAAGGCTTTATCTAAAGTTAGGGCAAACAGAATCTACTCTGCTCACGCCCAGAGCGCTCTGCAGACAACATGTTACATTTCATTTTTATACATAGAATGACACACCGAACAGGGGGTGGCCTAGGGGGCACATATTTGATCGAGATTGGTCACTAAGGGGAGACACCTGTGGGTGCTATATGGTCAGTGGTAGCTGATTGGTCCATGGGTGGGTGGTGAGTTGACATCATGATGTGGTACGCAGGGTCAGTAGTTCATCCGGGCTAGTCTGTCCAAACTCCGACGAATTGACACATCACATCCTGGTCCTATTACATTTTGCCCTTGTGGCCATTCATTGCCATCCGTTCATACATTTAATAATTTCTCTTGGCAGAAAGGCCAGTAGGTTGCACATGTAAAAACAAGGCTTGATTTTCCAATATTGAACATCAATTATATGCTCTTTACCAAGGATATCGCCTCCAAGTCTAAACACATTAGGATATCGGGTTGGGATATTAGTTCAATATTGACAGGGGGAGGCGAGAGTGTATGGTTGCTGTGACTGGATTTCCAGAAATACATTTCATTTTGGACGTGTCCTTCCTTGGAGGGGTCTTACTGATCAGGTGTCCAAACGATAGAACTCAATATTGGGCTGGGGTGTTCAGGAGTGTTCTTAAGTCCTTCTTCTGCGGTTTTTAGTTTCACATCACAAAATAGCTGGGGTCTTTTATTTTTACATATAACAAGTTACTGTTTCATATACTCCTAGCTGATCCCCCATTTGAGAAAATACACTTATGGCATTGTTCAAACATCGTGTAATTTGGGCGATGTCATAATGTAAGAACAGGGCGTGGTGAGAGAGGAACAGCATAATCAATACAACATGAACAACTAATTACGATCAGCAGTTCATAAGGATCTGTCTAATGATATGCAGGTGCTTACATTTTACATTATCAACAGTGTGGTAGCATTGTGTGAGTTTGCATAGGTCTATGGTTCGTTTACTTGTTATGGGAGTACAATCTAGTTGTGCACATATTTGAATGTTATAAGTCAACACACATTCTACTTTCAATATAACAGGTTAGCATATGAACTTTGAGTGACACACATACATGTATTTACACTGTTATAAGCATTTAGCTCGCTGTAGGGTGTCTGTGGGTTTACATGAACTACGCACATAATGAGAGGACATTCTTTTGCACATATAAGTCGAGAAAGGGAAGATACATTTGCTGATTTAAAGATCTCTCGTGTTGTTGACTCTGTTCTGGGGTACACGGAGATAAGGTTTCTGTGACCCAGGTCTAAGGGGTGCAAGGCAGTTTTACGGAGACAGATAGCCCTGGCCTTCGCCTTCTCCCCTTGAGCTGCCTCTGAATCAATAGAGGGAGTTTAGACGGCAAGTGATACAGTGTGGATTTTGTTGCTTTTCTGCTGCCAGCCTTCTCATGGGAACCAGGCAGTTATGCGGGCGGCAGAGAGAGGAGGTGGCGGGGGGAGAGTTACGCTAGCTGTTTACTTAACAGAGATGGTTGCAGGCCCTGGTGAAATCTAAATGGCTTTTCCTCTATTTGCAAGATGGAGTCTGCATGGTGCAAAATGGAGTCTTGGTTTTAACTGTATAATGGCATGCATAAGAATATGGCAGCGATCATAACTGTATTTGCACGAAAAGGGTGATGGTTCTCTGAGGTGTTCTCACATGAGTGCCTCAAGTCCGGGGCCCTGGACCCGAAGCAGTCATTACTGGGCCCACCTGGGAAGCATAGAAATAAGGGGGGGTGTCTTGAATGTCCCCTTCTCCCACTCAGTACCTTACATGAATGATATTCTATACAGTGACATTCTTTTAGATGGAATGGGTACCTTACATTCTATACTGTGACATTCTGTTAAATGGGATGGGTAACTGACATGGACTAGATGAGGTATGGTAACATTCTGTTAGATGGGAGGGGTCCCTTACATCAATTGCATTTGCACCTGGGGAAGGGCCATTGGCCAATCAGATGGCTGGAATATACATTCTCCATGCGCTGTTTCAGCCACCTGAGGACCTTCCCCAGGTGGTGCCACTTTTTATCTTTTTTAAGTGGAGAGGCAACTGTGATATTTCCCCTTCTGTAATGACTTAGCAGTCTGAAAACCAAAGGTCTGGAGGGTTTCCCAAATCTGTGCCGGTGGTTATGATTTATTAAAAACCTTCCAGCCATTAACCCTTGGTTTTGTGCTAGTTTACAACAGAACATGTCTTTTGCAACTATTGTGTTTCCGTTTAAAAGAATAGCTAATATGATTAATATTTCCACTGCCTTGCTATACAGCCACGTACTTGACAACCTAAAAAGTTCTCTTGGATGCATCAGAAACGAGGCCTGATCAAAAATGGCAGAGACATTAAAACAACATGGCAACGGTACCAACATTAACATGTAAGATACCTTCATATTTTTAGTATTCTCGCAGCCTGTATTTCCCTTTACGTTTAGGGTGTTACTTTTGCATATTAACATTTCCCCCTCTTATTAACTACACCCTGCTTTCATCTTGTCAAAGGGGGTTTTCGGTACCCACACTTTACTGGCATTATGTAAATCTCCTCCATATTCATCTGTGCTGAATGGTAAGAAACAGCAATCCCCATCCCCTGTGCAATCAACATCAGTTTCAATGTAATTCTTTGCGTCATTCAGGCATTCAAAATCTAATCCAGGTGGATCAATTGGACATTCTAGTCTAACCATGCTAGACGGATGCTCGCCAGTCCATTGTTCTGTTTGCGTGTGAACATTTTGCAAAAGGGGAAGGTCATTGACAGGTTTGAGTGTAAGTGACATCATGGGCATTGTTTGCAACATTATCTTCTTGGAGCATCCCACAATTAGTTGACAAGTGGAGAAAAGAACAAGCAGCAAAACAAGAACAGGAATCAGAAGTTTGAAAATATTACTCATCCATGAGGGCACCCATGAAAAAAACAATCATTTTCTTTCTCCCCACCCTCCTTCTCCATTGTGGTGTGTAAATTGCGTATTGTATGTATTGCCTGGGTAAGAGCTCCATTGTCTTCGTCGTTGGAAAATATATAAGTACAACAGAAACTACCCAGTTTTGCATAAACCCTGCCCTCCATTGCAGTTTGTAGATCTTAAATGTAGCGGTTTTGAACAGTGGTCAGCCTAATTGCTCTCAGTTCTTCCCTTATGGCATTCAGCCCATGTTCGGTTTTATTAGCCAATTATATCAATTCCCTCCTGGTGATTTGGAGCCATTTGGTGTTTGCCGCTGTTTGTATCCTACGAGCGAATATTGAGGCAAAACACATTTCTGCTTTGTTCAATAATCTATATTTATTCGGTTTGCCGTTGAGCTTATTACTGGAATCCTGAGACAGGTAGTTGCTACAGCGATGACGTTGCAGGGCCCAAAGAGCACCGACCCGCTGATGCATTAAGTACACAGCGTTGGTTATTGGGTGTTGCTGATTTCTGTGATGTTAATATTGGGGACTATTAACATGGGTGTTGTAGTGTTGCCATGGAACATATTCCTCTTCAGAACGGCAGCAATTGCATATAAGCCATCCCACTACACACCCAGAAAATGTCCATGAGTTCTGCTGTACCCTCTTGGATGTTAGGATGATCGATCATCATGTTACGCTGCTTGTTGGTTCCCACAAACACACTGCCGTTGTCTCTAAAACACAAGGAGAAATGTGTAAGTTCCATGATCATTGCCACGGTTTATATTGATCTATCCAGGTCCAGCCTGTGGCATTTTTTTTTCACACAGGAAAACATGTTTCATTTATAGTAGTATTGTAGTACTGCATTCTTTGGTAAACCAAACATCCCCCCTGCTTTGCACCCAATCAGCCCTTAGACCCATTAATTTCTGTAAAAAATAGCACCTTTTATCTATAATGGTCTTATTTTTCTGCAGTGAAGCTGCTCTGTTCTACTTCATCAGAACACAGGAACGTGGGTGGTACCATAAAAGCAACCCATTCTTCCCCTCTCCATTTGTTTGATAGCTAAGTATAACACTCTTTGAATTATCTCTCTGTGTCATCTTTTTCAATGTTATGTTATATTTATATACTGTTTTGTTAACTTCCCACCACTATACTTGAACCTTGTGTCCATGAATCAGCCCTCGCACCCTAAATAAGACCAGCTGCACTAAACACTGTACCACCTTTGGTAGTAGTTCTTGTGGTATAAACAATCTAGGAATGGCTGTTGCATGGGGGATCAATGAACAAACAAAACCAGGTCCACTTGATTTCTTTCTCCCCACCACCCTCATGTGGCGGTACCACATGTTGTATTCATGGTAATGTACATCCTTAGATCTACCTAAAATTACACTTGGGTTAAAAATATCCCTCCTAATGATAATCATTGAGACACTAATATTCACTGGTACATTTGCAATGTTAATCTCATCTTTGGAACCACCCCTTGAAAGAAACCCTATGAATTCGACCATGAAGAAAGATAAAAACATACGACAGTAGAGAAGAACAATAAAAGGCATGTACTTTGTAATATTTGTCTTTGGAGATTGTGAAGAAGCGTTAATATCCAACCGCTCAAATGGACAAATTGTTTTCAAAAAGGTTAAAGGAATGTCACTCATCTCATTATTCCCCCCTCTTCTACCTCCTGTTGATGGTGAGGGAAGATGGAGCTCTTCTCTTTTCTGACATCGCTGATGTGTATCAATGGTTTCTTGCTGATGACTTTGACAAAGTTCCGGGCCCAAACACAATTGCCTGGGGAGAGCTGTAGTTGAGACCATTTTTGCTGTTGCTGCGATGAGCTTGTCAGTGGTGGAGCATGCTCGTTTTGGTGGGGCCCAATCTGGTGAGATATACACCGGATTGTGTTAGTTCTGTAAGATACCCCCCAAATTCATCCCCTATGATGTCAGCCGGATTATGTGCATCGGAGGCTGTGCATGTGGGTGTGAGGGGTGTATGCAGCTTCCTACCAGTGACAATCTAATGCTGTGTAAATTGATGAACTAGGCTGGTTTCTTAGTGCGAACAAGGCGAGCAGCAGACAGTGTAGACAGCTCTTGTGCAAAGTATTGCAAGTCTTAGTTTCAATAATCCATTTAGGTGCTCCACTATTCCATTGGCTTGGGGTGCTAAATTGAGCACAGTTTGTGCTTTGTGCCCAATAAAGAGGAGATCTCTTTAAGCATCTCATTTAAGATGTGAGTCCCGTTGTCTGATCTCAGGACATCACATATTCCCCATCAGGGGAATACTTCATGTACTATAAATTTGGCTGTAGACTTGGCCTTGGGGTGTACACAGGGAGCTGCTTCAAGCCATCAGGAGAATGGGCACACAACAACAATCAGAACATGAAAGTTACTGCACCTGTTAACCATGTCCATGTAGTTAATGTGGTGGGACAATATGGCTTTCAGGGTCCCTGAGTATGTGACCGGTAGTGTACATTTTGCACATGATGTAATGGGATCTTTTTTTTCAGTTTTTTCATTGGATATTTATTATGCGCCTATACACATGTGCCACAAGGTGCAACAAGGCAAAGGGTGGGGGGAGGGAGGAACGATCCTACTAGGCCTTGTACATTCGGATCGTGCAAGTGTATGTTATTTATGATGCACTTAATCCCGAGATCGTGTTCAGGCGGTGATCTGGGATTCGAACCTGTGTTGCTCAGCGTGGTCTTGCTTCCAAGACCCACACATTGCCCCAGAGCTATTCTCCCTTCACAGGAAATCATCAACGTCTTCATGAAGGTTTGGAATTAACCACTCTTCCTTTAATTCTGCTGCAATGCACTGCTTGGTTGTATGTGCAGGGAAGTGCAACTGCTTGAGGGCAACTGTCAGTAATGCTTGGGGCATAACTGGTTCCCAGAAATGTTCTGCCCCCAAATTAGATCTGTGAGGGATAATGAATACCATCTCTTTGTCCATAACTCTTTCTCCTGCTGTGGAGCTTGTGCTTGTAGTTCTAGGAGTTGGCCAAAGGGATTGCATTGTAAGTAATCGTCAGATACTGTGGCATTTGAATTGTCTGATATTATGCTTTTTTTGCTGCTTGTCTGCTGCACTGTTGCCATAGAAAATTGGGTCTGAGTTGTTTGTGTGGTCTGCGCACTTAACTACCACCACTGCTGTGGGCAGTGTTCATGCGTCAATTAATCTGGAGTGTAGACCTTCTTGCTGCACTGGCGTGCCATCTGATTTTCTTTTAACCCTCTCCTAAGGCATTTGGATAGACATGGATGTAGTGTAGAAGTGGCATATGCTGAATCTGAGTAAATGGTGGTAGGACACCCTTGGGAAAGTTCTAATGCTCCTATTAGTGCTACAAGCTCTGCTGCCTGTATGGAGTAATGTGCTAACACCTGGTAGTCTCCTGATTCAAGGCTCACTACTGCTGCTCCCATGTGCCTTGGTCCCGTGTTCTGATCATTCATTGACGACCTGTCAACAAAAAGTATGTTCCCTTCTTCGAGTGCTTCCTCTCTAACGTGGATACTGCCATCTGTAATCTCTTCATATATAGTGCAATCATGCACTATGTCATCTGGCTGTACTGGGTCTGCAATGAATGTTGCTTGATTGACAGTGAGGCACCTGAAAATGTGAATGGAGGGGTTGGACAAAATGACCTCATACCCTGATGCTCGTTGTGTGGTGAGTGTGGATTTTGATTTCTCGAATATTGCGAAAACTGCATACTCTACATAGACCGTGATCGGGCAGCCCATACTGATGGTGGAGGATTTCTGTATTGCGAAAGCAGTGGCTGTTACAGCCTGCTCACATGGGATGTGTCCCTGCATGATGGTTCTAGGAGCCCAATGTAATAAGCCAAACGCTTATGTCCTATAGACGTTTGTTGGTTGGGGGCATCCGTCATCAATTGTCCATTTGAATGTGAGAACAGGAAGAATTGTTTTTTGTAATCTGGTGTTGCCAAAACTGGTGCACTACTGATTGCAATATTAAGTTCCTGAAATGATTGGATCATCTCATCTGTCCAGACAATGGGTCCCTTAACTTTCTATGCTTCCTTCAACCCTTGCAATAGGGATTTGGTGTAAGTAAAATAGTCAAATATCCATGCTCGACAGTAGTTACATAGCCCTAAGAACTGTTACATCTGTTTCACTGTGGTTGGTTGTGGTGAGTGGTGTACTGTTGCTGCCCTCTCGGGCGTTTCTCTTTTCCCTGACGATGATTTGTCCTAGGTACACAAACTCTTGCTGGCAATATTGCAGTTTCTCTTTGTCTACCTTGTAGCCCTTTCCTGTCAATAAAGTCAGGGATTTTAACTGAGTCTCTTGTACATTGTTCTTCTGATCGGAGGCAGACCAGAAGGCTGTCTACATACTGAATGACTAAGCTTTGTACTTGAAGGTTTCCTAAGTCCATTTGCAATACTCTGTTAATAATAGTAGGAGCTTCGCATTACCCTTGTGGCAAATTAGGGTGTCGGAATCTCTGGTCCTTATTATTAAATACTGTGAGGGGCTGGGACTCAGGGTGTTATGGGATGGAGACAAATGCATTCTTGATATCCACTACAGTGGCTTCTGTGGGGATGTTACTAAGGATGGTGGCAGGGTTGGGGACCATTGAGAATTCTGCATGTACAATGTTATTCAACTGGCAGAGGTCCTGAGCCATCCTTCAGGATGACCCTTTTGCTTTTTTGACAGAGTATATAGCCGTGTTACATGGTGATTTTGATGGCTGCATTATGCCCTGCTGCCTTAAAGCTACAATAGTGTCATATATCCCCTCCTGTGACTCTCTTGGCATTGGATACTGCTTTACTCAGGGCAACACTGCATCTGGTTTCAATTTGATGTGAACTGCCCCTATGCCCTTTAACAGCCATACATCGTGTCGGCTGCTGGCCCATAACTCACTGGGCACCGTCTCTGAATCTCTCTGCATGTGCAGTAGTAATGTCTTGGCAAGGAGCATGGTGTGGGGTACTCCTTTGTGCTCTACAATTATCTGGCGTGGTATGGACATTTCAAATATCATTTCTCCCTCATCCTCTGTGTCTTCGAACAGCCATTATCAGACACATCCCTCAATCGTTGCATTGGATCCATGCATAGAACCATGCACCATTCAAGATCTTCTTCGTCAAAACCAGACAGGATTACAATGTCTGTCTTGGTGATCACTGCTTCTAAATATATCTGGATAATGGCACCTGGTGCCCTTTCCTGGGGTACATCTGATCTGAATAGAAACTCGGCAGGTATGCGCCAAATCTTGTCCTTAATCCCTGGCACCCAACCTAACACAATTGTTACTCCATAAAGGCACAAAGCTATATAGAGCAGGTACTCCCCGTGGATTATTGTGACTGCAGTGGGCTTGTATTAGTGCTACAACCCTAACATGGTACGTCCCTGGGGTGGAACAAACTATATCCTCCTCTTTGAATGAAATGGTCATATTCACCCTATTTGCACTCTCAGCGGACCGAAGTCCTGTAAAACTTGTTTGATGTAAACTAACCCTACACCATAAGCTCAATATTATAAATAGAAAATTAGCAAGAATTGTAAAGATAAACATTCAAGGCAGTGAAGTTTAATATTATTGGGGTGGTTAGTTCACCCTCAATTCACAATAGGTTTTTGACTAAATGGTCAAACAATTAACACAATACAGTATTCAAGGAAAAAAGTGTTTCTTCAAATCAAACAGTGATGTATAGTGATTCAGTACAGTTAGGTATCTCAGTTACTTTCACTGACATCCTGTCTCATGGTTGGTATTCACAACAAGCCCTATTGTAATTCTGCATAAGAAACATACATCAAGTACAATTCAAATGTAATTAATGATATCCAAAAAGCTCAAATTGTTGTAAAGGCAACATCTATGGCCACCGTGTTTTGGATTCTGTATCCATCTTCATGGCATTTGAGGCTTAATGTTCTGTTTGTTTCAAAATACAACATACACCTGTGAATACAACAGGTGAGTGTGCTTAGTCAAATGTATTATTGTATCAACTTTATCATTCTACAAATAAATGCATAGAAAGTCAAGGTGCACTGACCTGTATGGTGTATGTGTGACTCTGTGGTGTATCGATACCCTGCATATAGAAGGGATAGGGTATTCATGTTGGGTATATTATTAACACAGTAAAGTAAAAACCAATGAGTGATATGGACCGATGTTAAATAAAATATAATCGAAAATGCTACTCACCCGCCACGTGGAGAGTATCGGCACGGTGGGGGGGGGTGTCACTGGATAGCTAGCTGTGGCTTGCTCACGGATCTCTAGTCAGCTATGTCACTGTAACATGAAAGTAATGGGCCCCATGCTCATGTATACTAAGACAACATAGGCACCAAGTTGTGTGTTGTATATATGATATTGATGTCATTAAACTGGTAAATTTAAGGCTCATGGGCCTCTGTGCATTAATTTGTTTTAAAAGTACAGGAGAACCCCTCATGTCGGTGAGTATGTGTGCCCCCATTCCGCAACCGGAATGAGGCACACCAACCGTATTCTCGAAGTGGTGCCAATATGGTCTATACGCAAAGTGCTTTGTTGCGAACCTATAGCTAGCCTCGCCGTGTCCTGCCATATTAATCGGAGGTACAAGCCTAATTGTCATAGTGCTGTAAAACAATTCTATTTAAGCAAGGTAGTGCTGGGGAGTTGCAACCGCACTTACCAAACAAGTCATGAATCGTGCTCAGAGCAAGCTATCCGCTTTTGGTGCGGCCCGAGAGCTCTGTGTATGTATGTTGGCATGGCAATCGTGCGCATGCGCATTGGTCCGGCGGCCACACATGCAGCCATGTTGGTGTGGGAACGATGCTCATTAGGGTCTACAATTACCTATGGATCCCTACTCTGAGTGTAAAACATGCTGGGGATGACTCTCCATCATTTATCTCATGTAGGCAGATTGCCGTAGGACTCTCAATCAGTGCATTGTTGCGCCCCATAACTATGGCAACCATCCGTGATACTGCTGCTTTATAGGCCCATGACTGTGCCTGTTGAAGGTTTTTAAGATTTAAAGTATCAGTATGCCTGGCTGGTAGTGCCTCCAGGTTCAAAGACACTACCATGCAGGAATCCCACAGTCATGAATAACCACTGATAATGTCTAGTTATGTATGTGGTCAAAAAAGTGTTAAGAGAACTGCTGGTGAAAACCCGCTATACAATAACGTACATGCCTGTGTGTAGAAAGTCACAGACTGTGTATGTCACCCAATGTAATGTTGCCCCCCTGCACATATCTGTACTGTGTGTGGCCTAACAAGGGATGACAATAGGTTTTGGGCACGACAGGGAAAGCGGGACGAAGGGCAATAGACCGGGTGCCGGCCATGCTGCCTCGTGCCCGCTTTCGTGATGTGCAAGAGTTAGAGAAGACAAAAAAATACATAGATAAAACTAATAAGTGTAAGATTAGTATAAAGGGGGCAAATTTATTGATGTATGTATTTATTTATTTATTACATTTTATTAGCGCACAGCAGCCCTTGGGCATTGAGGCACTGTTACTTGAGGGGAGCTTAGTTATAGGGAGAGGGCACATGGGGAGAAGCAGTTGTAAATAGAGCAAAAAGAGCAAGTATACATTCAGATACATATAATATACATATGACCATAGGTGAGTAACATCTATGTGGAATTACATTTATGTGGTGAACGGGTAGATTATGGCTGTAGATAGTGGCGTGTTTCAGGTGAAGAACACTGTTTTCATGGTTTTGCGAAAGGTCATGAGGGAGGCCTCGCCTCGTATAGAGGGGGGTAGGGCATTCCAATGTGATGGTGTTAGGTAGGGGAAGCTGGAGCCACCTGCTCTAATTGTTCTTACCATCGGTACACAGAGCACGCTGGCGTAGGGTGTCCTAGTTGGCCTTGTGGAGGAGCAGGCGTGAATCCTTTATGAGAGGTAATCAGGTGCACAGTGGTAGATGCACTTGTAGGTCAGTGTCAGGGTTTTGAATAAGATTCTCTCTTTTATTGGGAGCTAGTGGGCTGCTTTCCTGGTGGCAATAATGTGTTCTCTTTTCCCGATGCCTTGAGCTGCACGGAGTGTGCTGTTCTGGATGACTTGTAGTCTGTCCAGGTTTTTGGTGGATGTTCCAAGGAAAACGACATTGAAGTAGTCTAGCCTTGAGCCCTTGATGGCTCTGACTATGTTGGTGCAATTATATTTGGAGAGAAATGGCCTAGGTGCATTGATTAGTTAGGCGTGGTAGGCTGCCGAAGAGGCGATAGCACTAACTTGTTTACACATGGATAGAATGGAGTCTAAGTAGACTCCAAGGGTTTTGACTGAGGCTGATACAGGAATGTTGATGGAGTCAATAGTGAAGTGGCTGAATTGTGAGTCAAGGTTTTTTAATGCGTCGGGCGTACCTACCAGGAGGAGTTCTGTCTTGACAAAGTTAAGGCACATCCCGTTTGCGGGCTGGATGGTGTTATAAATGTCGTTAAGCATAGCTGAGTCCTTGTCATAGTTGCCTGTGAGGGTGAGGAGGATCTGGGAATCATCCACGTATTTTGTGTAGGAGATACTCATAGCGTCGAAGATGAGAAAGAGTGGGCGAGTAAAGATGTTGTAGAGGGTGGGGGAGAGGCAGGAGCCTTGAGTAACTCCACAGAGCATGATGGTGGGTGAGGCGAAGGCTAGGTCAGAGAATACTTGCATGGTTCTGTCTTGTAGGAAAGAGGAGATTAATTGGTGGTCAGACCATGGGTTGGGGGTATTACCCGTGATGGTGATCGGGCAGTTATGTTGGGCGATCCAGTCCAGGGTTCTCCCTAGAGAGTGGGTGGGGTCGGAGATAGTGTTTTTGAATCCTAGAGTTTCAAGGGCTGAGTTCAGGGATTTAGCAGCTGGATCCTTAGTGTCATAGAGACCTAGGTTCACATCACCGAGAAGGATAGCTTTGGAAGGTTTCTTGAGATTGTCTGAGAGGAGGTGAGTGAGTGTGGACTGGTAGTTGCCTAGGGGACCTGGCGGGGCGGTAGACAAGGTGTATGGCAATGGTGCATTGGGGAGAGAGGCTGAGTTTGAGTTGGAGGTAGCCCCTGGCATCAATCTAATGTGTCTGCTGTCACAGAATTATCCAATTAAAGCAGGTTCCTCCCTGGGAGGCTGACAAGTTGTACATGTGTGTTTTTGTTCATACTGGATCAAGCAAATCTGGGTGTGTTCACATTGTTTACCTCATGGGCCAATATAAATCTCCAATTTATCATTTCCTCAGCCGTATTGCTATATCTATGGTGGCCACAGAAAGGGTAATTCAACAGTGCTTACCTCACGGGTCATTGTAAAGGGCCCACTCACAATCTAACACCTGTCATTCATAAAATGATAGTACAAATGGTACACTCAAATAAAGCACATCTGATCAAATTAGCAATTCATGCCTAGTGGGCTCAATGAGTCAAGCAGATCAATCCACAGAATCTTTCTCTGTTACAATTTCTTATGTAGATCTCCCCCCGCCTACCCAATTTTACTTGTTCAAGGATCACATACTTTAATTGCGCTAATGTGTGCCTAACCACCATAAAGTGTGTGGCGACAGGGGATTAAGAGTTCCTTGTTCTGATATTAGACTCGTGCTCAGTCCACCTGAGTTTGGCTTTATGCATTGTTATGCCCACGTAGTAAAGCCCGCTTGGGCATTTCAATGCATAAACAACATTCATGGAATCGCATGTGCGTGTATGTTTAAGATCAATGGTCTTTCCTGAATGCGGGTGAGTGATGCTTGTGCCTGTGATGACGTTACTGCAGTGCTGGCAGTTATTACATGGTTGTGTGCCCCTGTGGGTAACCTTCCGTTTGTGCTCTTGGGGTAATTCTGCTTTCACAAAGTTGTTGCGCAGTGTTCTACTGTTTCTGTACGCAAACGTTGGTATTTGAGGAAATGCATTCTGAAGCTGTATGTCAAAAATACCAGAGGGGGTAGAGTATCAACACTCTCCCCCGAACCATAGAAGCCGAAATCGAGTCGACCCTCCCATCGTGGTTGGCACGGGCCCCTGATGTCAGATGTAACAGAAACACCACGTGACAGCCAATGGGGGGGGAAGAGGGAATAGGGAGAGATTGTGGATAGGAAGGGGGCGATAAGGAACACCGGAAAAAGGGTTATGGTGAACATAGTTGGATAGGAATGGGGGTAAAATAGGAACAAAGCATACATATGCATAAACTTTCAGAACATGCCTCCTAACCTGAACACTTCCAACACCTGCCTGAACCTGTAACTGAGTTGCTCTAAATGGAACCTATTCATAGAGGACATTGTGTCATGAAAGCAACCCAAACATTAGCAAGACATAATGACACTCACAAACAGAGCTTAGCAAGAATGGAACAAACAAGGGTGTCACCCTACAATGAATATGACAAACTCATGGCCCATTGGGCAAGCGAAGCACATACTGTGTGCATGAACACTGAAAACCCTGCAGTAAGGGCTCCAATACTAGTGTCATTTTAAGTAGTTTTCAAAAGTATACACCCTGAACGTTCTTTGGTCATGATGAGTCCAAAAAGCAAACTCTAACCTCTGACTAATTGAGGGGAACCAGGACTCCAGTAAACTTAGACACTACAGCCCTTATCCGGCGTAGTTTTGGCACATAATCATACATGAGCACAACTCAATACATCTTGGTTGTACTTATCTGAATGTCCGGGTGCTCCTGAGGAACACCCAGACCTGAAGAGATGACGCGAAGAAACGCTTCTCAGCGTGGAATCACCATCGCAGGCCCGTCTGCCTCTTAACAATGCTCGAGGCTGAAATGGATACGCTTCTGAATATCCATTGTACGGTGGAAGCATTGTTCTAGGGTCGGGTACCTCGCCAGCATTCCTTAGCCGTCATAAACGTTGCGGGAATTCTTCCTGTGAGGAGCTGCGTCCGCCTATGCCTAACGCTGCTATAATCAGCACCTGGGCACGGGCGGCCGGCGTAAAAATAGACCCAAATAATTAGCTCAGCTGAGTAAACGCACGCAAATGGAACTACTGCCTTCCCTCAAGGGTTGCTGGGAAGTGTAGTTAATGTCCTTGTAGAGTATGTGCCAAGGTTTCCTGGCCTCCACACGCCTCCTCTGTGACCATGCAGTGAACTTGACACTGTGGGTCCAGTTGGAGCATATGCCAGTTCTTTTTGATGATTCTTTTGATTCTGTGGCTCTGTAACGAATTGGTCGTCACATACACAAGTTGTCTTTCAGTTTTGTCTGGTTTCAACAAGGTTTCTCGATGGACTACCTCCACGTTCTTTGCTATAGTAGAGATGTAAGCGGGGTTATACCATCTCTCTCTTTCTTTCTCGGAAATTGGTTTCTAATATTGCCACATGTCGCAGGTATTCCCCTATATCAGAGATGTTTCTTTTGTATCTTAAAAACAGACTTAAAACGATCATTATGGTGGTAAATTTCAACATCCAAGAAGTTGATAGTAGTATCACTGGTTTGTGTTGTCGTAAACTTGATCCACCGGTGCATATTATTAATCATTTTAAATAACTCTATATCATTTGCTGGACCTGTCCATATACCGAACACATCGTCGATGTAACAGACAAAAAATGAAAGATGTTTTAACCGTCGGGGTGAACGCAGTACATGCTCTGTTTCTAGGTACAGCATGAATGCATTGGCATAGCTCAGTGCCATGGCTGCACCCATGCTTGTACCTGAGAGTTGTAAGAAGAACTTGTCTCCAAATCTAAAATAATTATTCACGAGGACTAGCTCGAGCAAAGTAAGCACAAAAACGTTTCCCCCAAACACTGATTGAAGCAGCAGCCATTCTACTGCTTTCAGACCTGCCTCATGGACGATGTTAGTATATTGTGAAGTTACATCCATGGTGAATAGTATATCTCGTCCTTTGGTGAAGTGTACATTGTCCAGCTGAGAGAGGAAATGCATGGTGTCCTTCACATAGGTAGCGCTGTTCGGTATTAGCGGCTGTAAAACCTTATCAAAGTATTTAGCCAGTGGTTCCAAGATACTATTAGTCGCCGCAGTGATCGGGCATCCTGGGTGTTTGTCTGGTTGCTTAAGTATCTTGGGAAGAATGAAAAAAAATAGGAATGATCGGGTGAATGTTCTCCAATAATTTACATGTCTTCTCAGTGATGACTCCTCTACTCTCTGCCTCATCCAGAACTTCATGTATGAGAGCACACACTTTTTCTGTTGTATCAAAGGCAATCTCCTTGTAGGTTTATTGGTCCATTAATTGTCTCTCCACCTCCTCCAGATAGTCTACTTTATCCATGAGTACCAGGGTTCCACCATTGTCTGCTGGTTTAAAGAATATGTCTTGGTAGTCCAATAATCTTCTTAGGGTGTGATGTTCACTCATTGAAAAGTTACTGTGTCTCTTATGATGGAAGGGGGGTTTCTTCATCTACTCCAGCACTTTCTTCTCAATCATGTTAGAATATAATTTTGTACAGGAAGGTTGACTGTGCTTTTGGATGCTAACTCTAAGAAATGGGATTTTTGGCTTCTACTGAGGGTTCCTGTTCTATTGAATCAAAGAACACCTTTAATTTGAGATTCCTCATGAGTTTGGAAAAATCAATTTTTTCTTTAAGGGGGGTGCTGGTATGTTGAGGTACAAATGACAGGTCGTTCTGAAGTACGGTTTGTTCTGATCTGGAGAGTTGGTATGATGAAAGGTTCACCACTAGGTCTTTTTTATGACCGCTTTCTTTTTTTATTTTGTCCCCTTCTGGTTGGTCTTTTTCTAAAAAAACGGCTCGCTCCTGTCTCTATATTAGTGACTGAGGATGAGGACTCTATCCCCAGTGTTGTGTCTGCAGTGATCTCAAGTTCTGCTCTTGACGCGTCCGATGAGGTTGTTTCTGCGTTCGGTGCACCTGTCTTTGGTGCATGTGGCTGATATACTCTCGGGGTGCCCTGGCCGTAATATTCATGCCACCTGTAGACTATATCTAGTTTGTAGTCCTGTGTGTCACGTCTGAATTTCTTGATTTTCTTCACCTCCAGCTCCTGTTTGTACTTGGATAATTGCAGATTTGTATCTTGGAGGACCTGTTGGAGTTGTTCAAGTGTGACACCCATGCTCAAATTCATTTTGATGTTCTTTATCTCTTCCTCCAGAGTACTCAGATTATGTGCTAGTTCCTCAATGGTTAAGAGTATGAGGTTGAGTGAGCATTTATTTAAGATCTGGCACCACCTCTTCACAAAGGCAGGGTTTTTCTTGCATAAGGTAGGTTCCAGGTTCACACGTAATCCCCTCAGGATTCTTTGTGCTTAATGATGCTGTGCTAGGGTGGAAACGTGCAGTTTTAGATTGATTTCCCGGCAAATTGTCCATTCAAGCTGTTTTATCAATGCTTCTGGTCTATGAGATGTTGTTAATTCATCACCCGTAGATTTGATAAGTACCAGAATCCTCCGGGCCTCGTCTTCACTAAATCATAATACTTCCGCTCTATTATTTGTTAAGTGGTCGATTTTAGCAAATTATATGTTGCTCCTTGAGAGGTGTGTCACAGGAATATGGTGTGCGAGAGGAAGAGGGGCACAACCCTTGTTCTATGGAAAGTCACACGAGTATGAGTGATGACTGTGTCTCAGTAAGTATCCCTATGTATTAAGAGTTTGTGTCGAAGACTTCTGGTGTAACAGGGTATGGCCTCTAGGCAACCAGAGACCATCAAACTACCATCCAAACAAACAAAGCCTGTTGTTGCCAACAGGGAACCCTATTTGCACTCTTGGCGGACCGAAGGCCTGTAACGATTTTTTGATGTAGACTAACCCTACACCATAACCTCAATATTATAAATAGAAAATTAGTAAGAATCGTAAAGATAAACATTCAAGGCAGTCAAGTTTAATATTATTGGGATGGTTAGTTCACCCTCAATTCCCAATAAGTTAATCACCAAATGGTCAAACAATTAACAAAATACAGTATTCAAGGAAAAAAAGTGTTTCTTCAAATCAAACGGTGATCTATAGCGATTAGACACAGTTAGGTATCTCAGTTACCTTCACTGACATCCTGTCTCATGGTTGGTATTCACAACAAGCCCTGTTGTAATACTGCATAAGAAATATACATCAAGTACAATTCCAATATAACTAATGATACCCAAAAAGCTCAAATTGTTGTAAAGGTAACATGTATGGCCAAAACCTTTCGGATTCTGTATCCATCTTCAGGGCATTTGAGGCTTAATGTTTCATATGTTTCAAAATACAAGGTACACCTGTGAATACAACAGGTGAGTGTGCTTAGTCAAATTTATTGTATCAATGTGATCATTCTACAAATAAATGCTTAAAAAGTCAAGGTGCACTGACCTGTATGGTGTTTCTGTGTGTCTCTGTGGTGTATCAACCCTGCATATAGAAGGGACAGGGTATTCATGTAGGCTATTTTATTAACACAGCAAAGGTGCTGACACTGTGTACCTACAGTGATGGGAAGTCTTTGGTGAAAGGAACCGATACAAAAGCCCCAGAAAATCGCTCTGTGTCCATTTTTTTGTCCGACATCGAAAACCTCCCTTCCCTAATACAAGACTTAGTAGCCCCTGAGTTGACCAAAAAAAAAAAGTTCAATCTCCTATCTTTACTCCAACTTCGGGTTCCTCATCCGGGTCGTCAATTACTGATAGTACTGGGCACGTCAGAGCTCCTTGTTTTCTGTCCTTTTGTGGGTGACCATTCGTACCTGGGAGTAGTGCGTTATCGTCCCTTGTGACAATGGGTTCTTATCCCAAAGCAGGGCAGGCAACAGCTGCATATGTGACTGGATGAGATTTGGAGCCGGGTATTGTACTGGTTGTGGTTGCATTGGGCCCAGAAATTGGGTTTGTTGGCAAAAGGTAGGGCGATGCCGTAGGACATTAGGGTGGTGGGGCATGGTCAGCCTACTTCTGCATTCTTGTGCAAAATGTCTTATCCTCCCACAGGACCAACACTAGATATCATGCTCTCAAATCCAGCCCCTCTACCTCTCTGAAAGCCGCCTCTTCTCCTCTGAAAGCCCCCTCTTCTCCTCTTGAAACGTCCCATTTCCCCTCTACCATCTATCGCCCTTCTGTCCTTCACTGTATGCGGCTGTGTTCAGGTTCCCCTGCCATGGTGTTGGTTATTACCGCTCCTTCCGTGCTCAACTTAGCCAGTTTTTTCTGCACTAGCTTTGCTTCTTCCCTCTGGGTTTGCTCTGCCCCATCCTTCTAATTATCCTGTTTCTGTCTGGAATAATGTATTATATGTGCCATTGTTTTGATCCCAACCACCTTAATCAAATCAGCTTGTACCTCTGCAGGGAGACCCTTGCGTAACGTGATAGAAAACAGCAATATTTTTATCCCAGGCCTCTCCCTTCTCTAACCGCCACATCTCTTGTATCTGCTGGATATAGAGTACAGGGTCATCATCTACCTTTATCGTGTGAGTCAAGATAGAATGTACATTCTGTAGAATGTCCCATATCTTTCCATATTCCATATTGTGTCTTCTGTTGGGGGTGGGAACTGGTGGAACTGGTGGTTAGTGTATCCTGCGGCAGGCTCTACGGGGTAGGACCCATAAGGGGGCATGCGGTGGCCTCACTGTGCACCTGATTGGATCCCTCTTTACCATTCTCAGGGACATTCTCTTCCTCTCCAAACATTTTCCATAGATCATGTATGCTCTGTCTATTTTACAATTGTTTCCCTTTATATTTTGACAACAAATAAGTGTGCATATATTCTAGTAGATTTTTATTGTACGTGCCCTCTTTGGGCCATAGTTCAAACAGTTTACCGACTGTCCCCTGAACCCATTCTTTGTGATACTTTAAAACCGTTTTCTTATATTGCGGAAGTGCTTTACACTTATGCTGACATGGAGTATCCATAATAACATGAGGTTCCAACCTCACCAAAAACAAAAACAAAACAAAGGAATTCACAGTGGTGCCTTATTTCCAAATCTCACAAAACACAAATAAGCTATCACAAAACATCAAAACCTGAGAACACTAACTTATGCAATTGCCAAAAACTCACTACCCATAAACACCCCTATATACACAATGTGCTAACAATACCTCACAATAAATACCTCTATTTACACAACTATTAACAATAGCTGCAATAAATACACATTTCATTACACAATAATGTAGACGCTTCCTCTGCCTCCTTTCCTCAAGGCGAGGACACTGAACCCTCCTCCAGTTCCCATGACTTCCAGAACTGAGGGATAACCTGTCCTTTCTTCACAGAACCATCACTTGAAATACAGCGCTGTTTTTCCACATTTTAAAAGTAGCTTCCCCACATTAATTCATCACTTTTCATCACCTTATGACAACATCTTTCTCCACTTCAGGGAGATTCACCCCAACTCATGCAATATTGTACAACTTTGTCTTTCCACATCTAGAGGATATTTCCCCCGCTATTTCATCAACTGATGAACAGTAGCAATTCACAAGCAATAATAAAACAAAAAAGAAAAATGTCGAAAACACTGTTCACACAAAATGTGCACTCACTTTAGAAACTACACTCAACATGGGGAGTTTGTTCCCCCCCAGTTAAAGCACCCCATAGGATATAATTTATTTTGTTCAAGCTAGTCCTGTCTATGACTCATACAGAGCGTTGTAGATCCCTCGCCCTGTGCCACCAGTAAGCCAAGAACCAGGCCGGGGTACAAAAAAAATATACATTTATTAATAATAAGTTCAATGAATATGTTCATCAACTGATTACACACGCCACGTTCTCTGTGGCACAAAACAAGGCCTCAATACAAAATCTCATTTTTTGGGGGATTTCACCTTTGAGTCTCATGTACATGGAACACAGGCTAAATAAATTATTAAACCTCCTGTCCCACGAACCACTTTATGTCAAAATTAAAAAATACTTGCATCCAAGATGGCCGCCGGCAGGGAGTGAGCGCGCTGCCGCAGCTCCCCGTACCCCGAAGGCAAGCGGTGCCCACCACTCCGCTAGCGGAGTATATTCTATTGGAAAGCCCCCCCAATGTGCATGCCTGGAGGCTGCAGGCGACGGGTGCCAGCAATTCGTCCGGGGAGGAGCGGAGCGGAACGGGAGGTGGCTGCCGGCGCTCAGGTCCTCTCGGCCCTAACTCGCGGGAGTGCGGCGACCTCCCGGGACTGTTCTGGCAGCGACGCCGGAGCTGCAGCAGCGGATCTCTGGTCCGGGGGGGAGACCCGCGGGAGGTTCCCCCGGAGAAGTTATAGGCTGGGACAAAGCCCGGGCCGGAGACCAAGAGCCCGGGAGTCACGGAGGAGCGGCGGGGCGGGCGCGATTACGCCGCCACGCCAGCCCTGGCAGGGGGCCCTGAGGAGTAGTGGAGCAGCTCTGGCGGACCGGCCCGCGGACGAGTGACTGTCGGCCTGGCGTGCCACCCTCTGCGGGACCTCAAACGGGATTCGGGCACAGCCCCAATGGAGTAGGGGCCTGGGCCTGTGCCTCGGATACCTGGAGTCACACCGCCTCGAGATCCAGCGGCATCGGGGAGGAGTAGGAGGCTCCGGCAGGGGACGGTGATTGCGGCACTCCTCCAGAGGAAGGTACATGTTTAGAGCCCGCTGCCGCCCGGGGGGGTTGTAGGCCCCGGGGGTGGGTTGGCAGGCCCGAGCGCTGGGCTGGCCCCAAAGGGGGAGTGTCCCCTTGAATTGAACTATATCTGGAACCAGCGGGGTGGCCCTTGACATATTGGCAGGTGAAAGCTTGACCTCTGACTATTTTGGGGACCGCCTTTGGACTGGATGGACTTGAGCTGCGGGCTTCAGCGACCAGTGGGCCAGGAGGGCTGCCCCAGCGGAGAAGGGAGTGGTGGGAAATTGGGAGTCTAGGCCCCCACTGTGAGGAGCTTTGCCAAACACACCTGGAGATAGGTGCCAGGGAGGTCGCAGGGCGGCGTGGAAGGGCCATGTCTGCGAAACCTAAGGGCAAGGGTGGACACGCCCTCCAAACTACAAGTGATGTGCCGGGCTCCCTTCGCTCGCTGTGGTCTCCGCAAGATGCTAGAGCAGGAATGGGAAGTAATCAGGAGGAGGCAGCGGTTTCTACCCCGCGAGACGCAGAGCAGGCGCCTACCCTGATGTCAAAGCAGGACTTTTTAGGCGAAGTTAAAAATCTGCAGTCTAACCTTGCCAAGACGTTTCAGGATCAGTTTCAGCTCATGAGAGCGGACTTGAACGAGGCCCTAGGGGAGATCCGGCAGGAAATGAGACAACTGGGGAAGAGAACCGACTTGCTGGAGAAAGGCCTACAGGATATTGATAAAGATGCTGCTGCCAACAGTGAAGCTATTGAAAGACTAGATGTAGCCACTCGAAATCTGGAAGCGCAGGTCGAAGATTTAGAAAATAGGTCTCGCAGAATTAACATCAGGGTGAAACTCCTGTCGGAATCAGTTAAGGATAAGGACCTGAAAGAAGTGATCCAGGGTATCTTTGCGGGCATTCTGGGTCTGGACTCCCCGGAGCAGGTCGAGTTGGACCGGGTCCACAGGGTGGGGAGGCCCCCGAAAGGAGCAAGACCAAGACCAAGGGAAGTGCTGGCGGCTTTTGCCAGATATGCACAAAAAGAGACAGTCCTGCGGATGGCACGGCAGAAGGAACCGATCATGTACCAGGGCCAGCAAATAGCGCTTTATCAGGATTTGGCGGCCTTCACGCTGGTGAAAAGGAAATTGATGGGGCCCGTCCTGAGAGGGCTCAATGATAAAAGCATTAGATATCATACATGCCAACCCTCCCGATTTAGGCGGGAGACTCCAGATTTTTGAATGAAAAATCAGGCTATTTTTTACTGTCTCCCGCCTAAAATAATTATAACTCTAATGCAATCCTATGGGAAAAATACTTTCTCCCGATTGCTATCGTGAAATCTCCCTCACAGAGCCTGACGAATGTTGGCATGTCTGAGATATAATTGGACCTTTCCGTTCGGTCTTGTGTTTGAATGGGAGAGAAAGCCTAAGCGCATTACATCGGTACAGGAGGGAGCCGAGCTTTTGCAAATCGACTGGGAGGGTGCCCCTGATCGTAGCTCCCCTCATGCAAACGAGTCCCGACCCAGGTCAAGGCCTTGGGAATGGTCAACGGTGGGGGAAAAAAGGAGAAAGCCCTAGGAGGGGATGGCGCCGCACCCCATTGAATTGGCTGAAGGAGTGGAATTGGGTACACGGGGGGGATCCTAACTATCAGGCGCGATAGGGGTGGTGGGCCCTTTTAAGGATTCACTGGAGAGGGGGGTGTGTGTTGCGTGGTTTAGACCATCTTGGGTCGTATAAAGGCAGCTCTGTGAGAGATGGGGTAGGGAAAAAGTGGGGAGGGGGGAGGGGACGGACTCACCCTAAATTGGGGATGCAGGGTGGGAACCACAGCTAGTTCTGGAAAGGGGAGGGCCTGGACAGATGATGGGACAATGCGAAGGAGGATGGAGGGCGAGGGGAGACCCCAGAACCGAAGCGGGAGAAGTCTTGAGGAGTGCTGATGGGCGGTTTTGGAATAGAACAAGAGGGGAGCAGTAGTAGGGGCCTGAGGTCCCCCCGGGAACCTTCAGGTGGCTAACGCATAATGTGAGGGGGTTGAATTCCCCCCTCAAACGGAAAAAACTGGAGCAATTTACTAGGTCCCATAAGCCGGATGTGCTGGCGTTGCAGGAGACCCTAAATTTCTACAGGGGTACTACCCCACACATTCGGTATTGACCCCTCCTACTAAGTGGGGATATAATACAATTAAGTTTCAAACAAAGGAGGAGCATTAATCCATGATATATATTAACGTTTCAAAATGCACAAAATGGTTGTACCTGGACATTACCATATAAACCTGACACTCTCAAGTATATGTCCTCAAATTGTTACATATAACATATTTTAATAGTCAAAAAAACTCAAAGCTACAAGACCCTGACATAGAATTCTAAAACGCTTAAAAAGCATATGCACATGTTACAATACAATATACACAAATGCACTAAAAAAACAAATTTCAATGTTTAAAAACACAGGAAACAAAAAGTTAGAACCTGCACACAAGGCACAGAGCCAAATTAATTGTTTTTACTCCACACTGTACCCATCATAGCCCGACTTATATAAGTTTCTGTCCTATATGTTGTGTGTTAACTGGACATTCCTCAGGGGCAATCATGTTTCTTGTGCTCTGAAATGGCGTTCTTTTTCCACTCAAAATTCTATTCTTTAGTTTCAGTAATGGTACTCCAAAAATCTGTGGGTGCAACAAACACACAAAAAACATATCAATATGTGGGCATCCCAGGTTTGAAAAACTTCACCTAGCCCTAACTCTCAATACCAAAAAGGGCGACTTAGGTAGGAAAATATAAATGTATCTCTACCTGTAAACTTGCATCCCAAGTATAATTTTCTTAGGCCGAATAATGTATTACTCCTTAGTTCTATACTCACTGGTCGTCACATCCAAAATCACTCCACACGGTCCCACTGTACAAAAGACAAATTATCAGGCAAACGCCCCAAAACGAAATGTAAAACAAAGTTTCTGTTCCAAGAAAATTACGACAATTCTCCATGTGACATCATAGTCCACCACCTATGCCCAACACCAAATTTCCTTCACCTTAATCGGGACACTCAGTAACGTGGTACTGGTCCTGCAACAAATCCAAATTACTCTGATCTGCTCATGGGTTTTCCAACGTCACTAAATACCAGGAACAGGTAGCCAACTCATATTCAAACAACGGAGACGAGTCCTGAAAAAGACAACAAGTCTCTATTGTAACGGAACCAAGCTAGCATTACAATCTTGACCGTTGTTCTAAGTAGTCAGACTCTAATTGCTTACATTGGAAAGTACTCCTTGCGAGTCAACTCAAAACAACATTCACCTCTTCCTTGTCTACCCAGATTTGAAGGTCTTTTAATAATAGCTTCATGAAGACCTTACTCTGAATATCAAGGAGGGCGCTAGGACGATAATTTCCCGGATCTGTCCTATCACCCCCCTTGATAAAAGGAATAACCAGAGCTGTTTTCCATGAGGGAGGAAATTGCTTTACCCTTAGGATCTCCTCAAAAAAGTTGTTTCAAAAGCTTCGACCAAAGTACCTGATTGTTTTTAAGTACTTGATATGTGAGGCCGTTAGGGCAAGCGGCTTTGGATGATGAGGATTTGGCAATTATTTCCGCAACCTCCTCCTCCTCAAAAGTTAATATCCAAACATTATTTGAGCTACTTTCTTCTTGGTCTCCTCTTGGTTTCTTAAAAATCTTTGTTATCGTTTATGTGGTTCCAACCGTGCTGCAGCAGAAGCAGAAAAGGTGCAGAACGATCGTTTAAATGGAAGCACTGTTTGGGAAAACCAGGACATTGCGTGTAACATTGAAACATCTCCTCACTTGTCGAGTACCCCTTTATTGTTTCCTATGACTGCACCTATCAGTTGACACTACTCTGTGTTAACTACGCTCCAAGAAAATGACTAATGGTGAGAACCTGCCCTCTGTTTCTTGCCCGTAAAACACTCCAAAAGAGAAAGGAGGCGGAACAGCTGAGATCCACACACAACCTTCTAGCAGTTTATTGCACTTTGCACTGAAGATTTTAATCAAATTGTGCGACCAGATTTATTTACAGCATAACTGAATCGCCCCTTTCCTTTTGTACCCTACCCACAAACAAACAAGGCAAATGGCAAAAAAACGGAAACAATAAAAGGCTAAACAGCTTCCATCCATTATAATTGAAGATGACGTTTCTGTGCAATGCCAACTGCTTTACTCTACTGTCACCTTGACATGTTCCATGTTAAATTAATCTAGATGCCTTAGAAAACGTGAAAATCACTGAAGAAAAAGACAATCCTTGAAACCAGGCACCTTGACCAGTTGGTTGCTAGAAAATAGTAAATCAAGTACGCAGAAATCTCTCATTGAGAATGTGGAATTGGAAGAGAAAACTTGTCCAGAAATAGTAGCAGATAATGTGAAATTACCAACTGTTCGACCTGTGGCCATTATTGAATTACCAAAAACAGGTGCCACGGAGGAAGAAGTACCACTTCACCCCTTTATGGAATGTGGGAGCTTGCTTAACAATAGAATGGTAACTATTAGTGAACACCCCGATAAGCTGTCAAAGAAATCTATTAACCGGTCTGCTTTGGTTACGCTTTTTACCAAAATTCTTGCATTCAGAATACTTAATTCATGTGATTTTGAGTTCATACAACCATTGAAACAGGTCTTTGGAGCAATGACCTAAGTCCATTGTGTTCTTCTGGCGACAGCATTGCTAATCCGCTCCCAAACGGAATCTTTGGAATTCCTGGGTTTTGAGTTGCATAAGGAGATTATACAACTAACTTCAACTGTACGATGTGAACATTGTTGCTTTTCCAAGACTATAATCTCATGTAAATCACCTGGCCCACGCGCCATTGCAACTGATAATCAGGCTGGTTGGAAATGGTTAAAAAACATGCTTAGCCAATTGGAAAAGGCACAGCCATGAGAGTGTAGCATTGTTTCCTGGAATACCAGGGGCCATGCTCATTTTCTCAGGGTGGGTGGCTCCTTAGATGACCTAACTTTCTTCATTTTCATTTTGCAGGAGACGTGGCTACTAGAGGATTATCATGTTGATTGCCACCTCATTTTCTAACGTAATGCAAAAAAAGGCGACAAAGGTGTAAAGCATACTTTTATTGCTAGTGAAATACTATCTAAACTAAAACATGATAATGTTCTAGCAATTCAAATGAAATCACAAAATCCACAATTTGTTCCAAATATCCTAATAATTAACATCTACGACCCGCCTACTAGAGAATGTACGGTTGAGATCTATGAGGCGATTGATTCAATTATTACTGAATGGCTCCTCCTCAAAGGGAATAACATGAAAGTCCTAGGTGGTGACCTTAATGCTCAGTGTGGTGTCTCTTCTATGACGGAAAAGTTTGACCATATTGAAGTTACTAACATAAGGGAAAAATCTAGGAGTAATGAAAGGGGATCAGCATGGAGAGTTTTTCTGAAGGAATGGGAACTATGGCCTCTGAATGGAAGAACAAAAAGTGACATTCCTGGAACATGCACATGGTTTAGTGGCAGAAAATCAGCCACCCTTGATTATATATGTGGGAATGTTTACATGCTTGAGTATATTAATGACTTTGGTGTGATCCAGATGCCTTATAGCAATCATTCCTTAATCTATGCCACGATGAATATGCCATATGTGGATCCCAGTGTAAGGGGCCCACTAATATTGAAATTAGCAACAGTGCGAATAAGATTAAATGGAATGCTTCCAATATTAAGCGAATGACTAGAAAAGCTTGCCAATTAATGAACACATTGGACACATTGGATAATACCATAGGTGGGGTGAATGGTGATGAAATTGAAAATGTGAGCAAGAAAACTACTGCTGAAATCACTGAAACTAGTGGCACCGGGAATGTCGCTTCAGGAAGGTAGTGAATACATTTTATGATGGTGAGATGTTAATTGTGAAGCGTAACCACCGAAAAAAAATTCGCCATTTAAAAAAATTTGGTCTCCCTTTGCATGAGTATATCAAAAAAGAAAATGTTGAATAACAAATAAAGGTGCTGGCATAAACGCAGAAAAGCAGCAAAAATTAACTCTCAAAGGCAAAAGATAATAAGTACTTTACTTTAAGGTGACTCTAGTTCGATATGGAAATTGTTAAATAAAGTGAGAGGTGACTCTTCTCCAACCGTTGAACATGATAGATAAATGGGCTGAATATCTCACTCATTCTATGTATGAAGAGACCCCTCCTATTTTGGTGAATGATACTTCTTATGAACGGCCCTTGCAGTTTTCTAGGAAAGACATCATAGCAATTATTAGTAAACTCAAGTGCACCTGGGCCGAATGGGTTGGCATCGATAGTTAGTAAACATGATCCTATTAGTTGGTCCATGATTATATATCAACTTTGTAAAAAGGTATGTAAGGATAAGAAAATACCTTCTACACGTGCCACCTCTATTCTAACCTGTCTATAAAGCCGGCTTGAGAAATGCACCTGAAAACGATCGACTATTGTACATGCTTGATACGACCAGTAAAATGTAACCCGCCATTGTATTAGATCATTTGCAATGCTGGGCTAATGCTTACCACCTATTGCACGCATTCCAGTCTGGTTTTAGAGCGGGTTCCAGCACCATGTACAATATTCGGCTGCTAGATGCCAGCATTTCTAGTGCCAAGCAGAAAACAAAACCTTCAGTGTATGTTTCGTTTATCGATTTTAGCTGTGCCTTCGATAGTGTTGATAGTAACAGGGCAGTTATCCCGACCAATCGAGATCAATAAGGGCGTCAAGCAGGGTTGCTTGCTTGCCGCCTTGTTATTTAATTTTTATTTGGCTCGGTTGATTGGAAGATTAGAACAGCATGCACATTGCCCTGCTAAATTTGGAATGATTAAGGTCTCAGATTTACTATACGCTGATGACCATGTCATTGTCGATCACACGGTAAAAGATATGAAGGAGATTCTGGAAGAGCTCGGCCGATTTACAATTTAACAAACTCTGCAGATTAACCTAAAAAAATCCCAAATAATGCTTTCTTCAACGAAGGTAAACAGACCGAAAATGGAATTAAGTTGGGGTGTAATTGAATATACTGAGTCCTATAAATACTTAGGAGTCCACATGGATAGTAGAATTGGATACCCGTCAACAATTGAAAGGAAAACATTACGTTCCCGACAAATAACAAAATTAGTTCATAGTTTTGTGTTAAACTATGCAGGCTTTTCCTTGAAGGGCATATTGATGTTGTATCTGCAGTGGCTAGTTCCAGTCATAGCTTATGGGATAGAACCTTAATTGGCTTGACAAAATTGAGGGTTGCTTTTGGAGCAATATACTTGACCTACCATCATCATGTCCTTTATAGTATATCAGAGTTGAATTTGGCCTGACATCTTTAAAAGCCCTCATTTTACAACTAAGAGGCCTCTTACCACTGAAATCCAGTTGTCATCCTTTGAGCCATATGTTAAACACCATAGGTGAAAATATCATCCAATTGAACAAAATTGATCGATCTAACAAATATGCCGAAATGTGTAGGGAATTGTATGCTGAATTGAGTTGGTCATGGCATCGCTCATATTGTGGCCAGTATAGTGTGATCAAATCTGCATTTAAAAAAAGAGTGGCGATAAAAGATTGGGAAAGTAACTTTTCCCATATGAGTACCCTTCATAATTATCACTATTTAGACAGTATTGTCCATACATTTAGCCACCCGCAGAAGTACTTACTTTGCTGCCCTAATCCTGACAACCGCAGATTCCGGTTGCTGATGAGAACAAATCAATTGCCCGTCAGAGCTATTCATGGTTCTCAATGGAAGCTGGAAAAAAAGTCACCAACTATGTCGGAATTGTAAGGTAGAAGAAAATACAGAGACAGTTAGACATATACTAACAGAATTTCCTGATTTAATATCTACTTATAATTGGGAATATGAACGATTCATACATCAATCGAATATGTCTTGTCAGTACATTTCTGGCACTACTGTCTTAATACACTGACCGAAGCGATTCATATTGCCTTATATAAGATATGAAAGATGGCTCAGACCTTGTTTGAAAATGCTGGAAGTGTATAAAATAGTAATTTCTAAATATGTGGCACTTTACAGTTGTTCATATACATAATAATGATTAGCATGTAATCTTTAGAAAGTCTGGGCCCTCAGTGCCCACTTGTTATCTACTGTGACTTACATAATGTGTATCATTGGGATTATACATCATCATAATAACATAATTGTTATCACTGAATACTGAAGTCTGTTGATCGGTTTGTATTGAAGAAAAAAGTTATTTATTTATGTCTATGGTTCCAGAAATTGTATATATGAATTTATGAAAATGAATTGTAAATGTTTAGTAATTATCAACTGAAAATAGATGTATATTGAATGATTGGTTGTGTGATTGATTATATGTACTTGTTTTGTAGTAATGTAAATCAAATTGTATCAGTTGTAAAAGTTCTTTTGAACTAAACACAAATATAACAATACAATAAAATAAGTATCAGTATTAGGTCTGTGGGAATTAACCCTCTCTTCCCAGGAGGGATATTATTTCCCTACTACTACATATGTCAAATCCAATCGACTTTCTGGTGGCAACTAAGGGATCAGAGGCCCAATTACTAAGCTTTTCAAATGTTAGGGTTCCCCAATTAGTATCAAGGAGTCACATCCCACTCTGACACCATATATAAGGAAGGCACGGTAACAAACAGTGAAGGCAGACACAAGTCCCCACAGTTCAATAGTGTTTATTGAACTTCAATGGGTTGGAAAAACTCCTCTCTGAACCTAAATCTAAGGATGGAAGCAAAGTCACAATAGGCATTCAGTCTGGTTCAGGCCTCTGTACGGTTTTGCTTTAAATTGACAGTTCACAAAATCGAAGACTTTCGAGTGTGCGAAGGATTTGCTCTAGACCCTAACAGGACCATTTTGATTCCCTTTTTCACAGAATTATATTTGCATCTCAAAATTCCTCCTTGCAAGATACATTCAGTCAGAGAGCTTTGATTGGGCACACGCGCTGTGACGGACCACTCTGCAATATTGTATCTTTCTCTTTTCCTTTCAAATTTTCAAAAACAATTATCGGCTTTCTGGTGTTGTTCATCAAAAGCTTCAACACTCGATTTCATGAGACACATTGTTGCCACCCGCAACCTTCGTCAGATACAGTACGGTCTCGCACAATTTCCTCCAACTCACTGGCTGTGTAGAAGGCTCGGCTCACAGCTTTGATGTTGGAGCCAATGACGATACCACAGAGGCTGCATTTCCTCTGACTCGGCCAGTCAGGTATGAGGGCTGCTGGTATCTCGGACACACAATACAGGATTATCTGGCCTCTCTCCCCAGCCTTGCACGTGCAGCTTCCAATTCTTCCAAATCCCAGCGATCACTTGTCGAAAAGCTCACGTGCGTCTCCCTCCTTGTTCTCTCTTCTCGACTTTCCGTCTTGCTCACTCAATTCAGCTGCGGTCTGGGATAGGCTGCTCCTTCTTGTGCTTTGCCTCGCTCAAAGTGTGCTCTCATGCTCTGCCTTTAATAAATGTACGATAGGTAAAGGGGAATCAGATGTGAGTCATTTCCGGCAATTGATTGACTCTGCCTGACCAAAGCACTGGGACATGTTTGAGGAAATACTAGAGTCTGCCTTTCCCCGGAGTGTAGTGGTGATGAAAAGGTGTTGATGTAGGAAAGGGGGTGGGGAGGTGCAGTTCCCAAGTACCCGACCTGGTAAGAGGGAGTAAAGGTTTTAAAGGGGGATACCGCATCTCACCATCAGGTGTCCCACACCTACTCCCCAAGGACATCTCACCCAGGTGATCCTCCCGCACTGGTCCAACCCCAGGGTCTGGATCCAAAATGGTGGCCGTTCCCTGGCCACCTGGATGACGGATCCCAGAGGACTGGTAAGTGAGACACCCTCTGGTTTCTCACAAAACCTATGCCATTTACATACATATGATTCTGACTTTAATCTCACAGTTTAAGTTTCTGTTCTTGTTTGAGGCACATGTTCCAGTCAGCCGCTCAATTGTTGTTTTTAGCCTGTTGTAAAATACTTAGTCATTCTTGTGAAATCAAAGGCAAGGCTAATGGATGTTGAAGAAATCGTATCTCTCTGACCAGATGGGTCTCTGGCATAATGTGACAATCTTGATTGCAGGCCATCCCAAGTCAGTTCAGGGATGGTCCACAGAATTTCTTGAATTCTGTGGATTTTACAAAGTTCAGCCCATGAAGAGTGGCCTTTCTGTTGACCAAGCACACCAATACATGACTCTATCATGCATGAATGCAGTTCTTCTCTGTGGCCCTGAAACTTCAAAGAAATGGTCTTTCAATAGATAGCATGGAAGTACATGTAATGGGGAAGTTTGCTTTGCGTAGACCTTCAAATCTCATGTGAAATGTAATTCTGGGCTACACACAGAGCTGTTCTCCATCCACAAAAACTTACACTTTGAATGTTACATGTATGCCACACATGAGGCCTTTTTATTTATATATATGTAATTGCATCTCACCATAACTGTTAATGTTTCTCCTCAGGATATGTTCATTTTGGCAAGGGAACATTTTTCTCGATGTATTTGTTTGAAGCTGCAAAAATGCACACACTTTTAGACATAACAGTTTATGTGTTTGCAAATGCCATGCTTTCCATGTAGAATGCGCCTTTAATTTTTTAACATCACATACAAAGTCCAATTAGTACATAGATTTCTCCGCATTGGATCTTTCATAGATTCAGATGCTTGAATATTCCCCGTCGTCAGACTGGGAATCCTCTGTGATAAAAATTAATTATAAAAAATAATTATGAGCCACTCCATTGTGTAGTCCCTCCACCTCACTTTGGTCCTTTATGGCCCCAACCAATGAGGTGGCAGGGCCTAAGCTCTGCACCAGGCAGCCATCTTCAGATATTTCACCGCAGTCTATCAGACAGAAGGAATCCTCCAGCTCTCTGAGCTTTCAAAATTCTTTTCACCTTTGGTGTGTAGTATATATTTTCTAATATATTGTACTGTTTTCCCCTCCTTAGAGGCTTGCTATTCTGAGACTTTAGACTCAGAGAAACGTTTTTGTTGGTACTTTTTCGTCGAGTGAATGTTCTCTTCAGCATGGCTGAACTTCCGCCAGCCAAGAAGCCTTCCCTGTTCAGGGACTGCACGAGGTGCAGAAAGAAACTGGTCTACATGAAGGATCCACATGACCACTGTATTTACTGCCTATATCCACATGATATCAACAAATGTGACATTTGCTGGACTTTTTCCACCAAATCCCTGCAGGACAGACACAGGAGACTTCTATTACACCTAGAAGCCAAAGGTCTGTCCTCGGATGAGGAGTCTGCCAAAACAGCTCATGTATCGTCTACCAAGCCATCTGAGAGACAAACTTAAAAAAGAAGGGCCTCTTCAGTGGAAAGGAGTTCCGCTCCCTCTCATAAGGCTAAAAGAAAGTCGGAAGCCACTTCTTCTATGCCTTTCTTGGACCCAGGACACCACAAAACACGTCATCCTGAAGAAAAAATCACCTCCAAAGGTAAGGGGGTGTTTTCAAAAATCCAGGGGAGGAGGGCAGCCGTCCACAGAGAAGCCGTCCACGAGTGGCAGCAAAATCAGGGACGCGCCGTCGTGGTCCATGCCGTCGACAGAGCCACCGTCAATGACAACAACACTCCAAACCTCATCGTCCACGACTAAATCCTCGTTGACGAAGTCATCATTCACGAAGCAGTCGTCGAAGGAAACACATCACTCGCCGTCGAAGCTCTCATCCACGAAACTCTCGTTGACGGGTCAACCATCTTCAAAGTCGTCGTCCACGGAACCACCATCGACCAAACCGATTCTGAAACCGATTCCAAAAAATGGTGTGCCTTATGAAGAAATAGAACCCACACCACCATTCGCGGACATCGCGGATAAATCATCCAATGAGAGCAGTCTTCACAAGTCTTTGGGACCAGCGTCTCCAATTCCAGTTACACCTGAGCCAGTCGGAGCACAACTGTCCCCTTTAAAAGAGATGACGGAACTTCCTGACGTCATTCTTCAGGAGGAGTTCTTGGACACGGAAATGCCTGGTGAGCAACCTTTCCTCATTCCTAAGGAAAACTGCCCTCCTTGGCAACCGGATTCAGAGGACATGGCTGATCCTTATGATCCAGTATCATGGCATCGATGCAAAGAATCATCGGAGTTTAACAGGCGCCAAGAGTGGCAGAATAGGTCTTCGGTACCTAAGAAAACCCCCCGAAGCGATGCTTCACCTCGGCATAGCACACCCAAACACTCCCCTTCCAGGAGTAGACCGCAAAAAGGAGCAAGTTCACCTGAGCCTCCACGTAGATCCAGGAGCAGAACACTCAGTGCTTCACCGACAAGAGTCCCCTCTCCAGCATCACCTCATAGATCTCGATCACCAGTTCGAGAGCCAACTACGGTACCTTCATCTTTGTCAGTATCTGATTGGCAAGAGGACCCGTTCAGGGATTTTTGGGATCCGGAGGAAGGAGAGATTACGCAGGAACCGGATGCTCCCAGTGAATGGGATGATTATATAGTCGAGAAACCCAAGAAGAAGGACTCACCAGGTGATGTGTCACCTCCAGACGATTTGGTATCGTTTCATACTATAATTGGTAAAGCTGCGGACTTGTTCAAAATACAAGTTTCTTCGGAAGAAAAGAAGTCAGTGCTCTATGAGCACAGGGACAAACGCAGAAGAACGGTTACACCATTCCGCTTCTCGACACCATATGGGAGTCTAGGTCCAAGTTACTGGCCACACCCTTATCCACACCTGCTTTAGTCTCAAGGCCTGAAAAGAAGTACAAAGCACCTGACTCGGCTCTGCTTTGTTTAAGGGGTCATACGAAGCCAGATTCAGTCATCACTGTAGCGGCTAGAAAGAAATTAGCCAACCCCTCATCACCACTGTCAGCACCACCAGACAAGGAAGGTCATAAACTGTAAGCAATAGGTAGAAAGGTGTCTTCCTCAGCATCTCTCACTATCAGAGCGGGCAACACATTAGCCAGGACAGCCAGGTTTGACCGAGAGCTTTGGCTTCGCATGTCCAAGCTGACCAAACATCTACCAGCAGATTTACAGGAGGAAACCAGGTCTATCATTGCGGATGGAGAAGCTACTTCAGACCACATGATCGACGCGGTTGTCGATGTGTCTGAATCAGGTTTCAGAAAAATGTCCCACGGCACAGTGTTAAGGAGACAGGCATGGTTGAAAGCCACAAATTTAAGGCCTGAGCTGCAGGTACATATTTTTGACATACCTTCAATGGGCAAGACTTATTTGGCAATTTGGCAAGAAGATAGATGACCACCTTAAAGGAATTAAAATAGACACAGATATAGTTAGAGCCATCAGTTCCTTGAAGGATAAATATAAAGCCTGCAGGTCCTTTCGGCCCTTTCGAGGTGTAGCGTCAAAAGACAGAGGATACTCATGTTCCTCCTATGGTCAGAAGTCACAAGGTAACACATTTCAAGGCAACAGATATCAATCCGCCAACAGGTATTCCCAGAGAGGAAGGCGTGGCTCTTCCCAAGGAAAGTCCCAGAACAAACAGAACTGACCATTCGATTCTTCCCCCTCTATGCCAAACATCTGTGGGGGGAAAGGTAAGCCAATATTTTTAAACGCTGGAATTCGATAACATCAGACAAGTGGGTTTACAGGTGGTTCACTGGGGACACACCATAGAATTCCTAGACCATCCTCCATCCCTTGCCCCCACCCCTCCCAAAGTTCCCATGCTGCAGAACGTCATGGCAGAAGTTCAACGGTGACTGCACAAAGCAGCTATAGAGCCAGTCCCATATTCCCAGAAAGGAAAAGGTTTCTACTCCCGCTTCTTTCTAATCAAAAAGAAAATCGGTCAATGGAGGCCCATATTGGATTTAAGAGCACTCAACAAATACATCAAAGGCATCAAATTCAAAATGCAAGGCGTTTTACCGTTGCTGAACAGAAACAACTTCCTAGCCACTCTGGACTTAGAAGACGCATCCTTCCACATTCCAATTCATCCTGCTCACAGACAGTTCCTCAGGTTCACTATAGGAGACAACATTTCCAATTTCGGGTACTGCAGTTCGGGCTAAAATAAGCACCGAGGATATTCACCAAGTGTCTGGCGCCCGTAGCAGCGAACCTCAGAAAGTTGAGAACTGAGGTCTTTCCATATTTGGACGACTGGTTGATAAGGGCAAGCTCCCTCAGTCAAGCTCAATTGGCAGTGTCAAAAACGATAAAACTCCTAAAAGAGTTAGGTTTTTCGATAAACAATGTAAAATCCTGTCCAGTACCCAGCAAGGTTATTTTTCTGGGAAGCCGAGTTGGACACCACCATTTCCAGGGTAAGATCATCGGTGGACAGAGTAACAGCCATTCTCCGCTCGACATCATCAGAAAAAGAGACAACCACGGTACAATCTTTCAAATCCCTCCTGGGCATGATGTCCTCATGTATATTTGTCATACCAAACTGCAGACTTTGCATGAGACCGATCCAGGAGGCCCTGGACCACCAATGGAAACAAGCCAAGGGTTAATGGGAAGATATAGGCCAGATACCGACGGCAGTGCACAAGGCACTTCCATGGTGGAACACGCCACGGAACCTGCTCCAAGGGATGCCATTCCAGGCACCAACATCCACTCTTCTCTTAAGGACAGACTCGTCCCTTTCGGGATGGGGGCACACTTGGCAGATCTTCAGACAAAAGGGGCTTGGTCATAACAAGAATCACAGCTACACATCAATGTCCTAGATCTCATGGCGATACGATGGGCTCTAGAAGCTTTCCTTCCAGTAGTGGCGGGTCAAGTCTTAACCATCCAGACAGACAATGCAACCTCCATGCACTACACAAACAAGCAAGGAGGCACGAAGTCAGAGATCTTATCTCAGGAAGCTCAACTGCTATGGTCATGGGCCTTGCACCACAAAGTCCACATCAAGGCGGAACATCTTCCGGGAGTGGACAATGTCTTAGCGGACAAACTGAGCAGGGAGGACATTTCATCCCACGAATGGGAGCTAGACGGAAAAAGGAAAAAGGCCACAGATCGACCTTTTTGCCACCAGGATCAACAGGAAAGGAAAAGCATTTGCCTCAAGGTACCCGGAACATCAATCAGCAAGAGATGCATTCTCGGTGGACTGGAGAGGGAAATTCCTTTATGCCTTTTCCCCCATTCCACTCATAGCCAGAGTTCCGCGCAGAATGAAGGAGCAGGATTGCTCCATGATCCTAAAAGCACCTGACTGGGCGCGACAGATCTGGTACCCGACTCTGCAGCATCTATCCCTGTGGCCTCCAATTCGCCTCCAGGCTCATCAATACCTCTTGAATCAACAGAACCACAAAGTCCTCCACCACGACCCAGCAATAATCTCCCTCAAAGCCTGGTTCCTGAGCAGCGCACTCATGAACTTGAACCTACCGGGGGACTGCTGGGACATAATCAGGGCCTCTAGAGCCCCCTCAACAAGGATCACCTACGTGCGAAAATTGACCCGTTTTTCTAAGTGGTGTGAAACATCGGCAATTAACCCAGTTACAGCTTTGGTAGAACAGATACTGACTTACTTTTTACATTTGGCTAAGGGAGGTCTCTCCCTATCCTCCATCAAAGTTCACCTGTCGGCCATATCGGCATACACAACGACTCCAGAAGCGTAGTCATTACTCTCTCTTCCGGTCATCAAGTTCTTCCTGAAAGGGTTGATGCGTACCTATCCTCCTACGCCCTCATCAGTTCCTTCCTGGAGCCTGAATACTGTGCTAAAAGCTCTCATGGAACCCCCTTTCGAACCCACTCACAGATGTGAAATAAAATTCTTATCTTGGAAAACACCTTTCCTGACAGCCATGACTTCGGCCAGGAGGATCAGTGAATTACAAGCCTTGTCTTCAGAACCTCCTTTTACTTTGTTTCAGCAAGACCGCGTCATTTTGAGGAAACACCCAAAATTACTGCCCAAGGTCTTATCAGAAATGACACTCACAGAGCGCATTGTTCTACCATCTTTCTTCCGGAACCATACCTCGGAGGCGGAACGAGCTTTACATTCCCCAGATGGGACTAGGGTTTTGAAATTTTACTTGCAGAGAACTAAAGTCTGGCAAGATGGGTCTCGTTATGCATTACCCATTGTCATCAATTAAAGGGCGACTCCCTCTCCAAACCGCCTTCAGCACACTCCACCATAGGAAGAGTGGCATAAGTAGCGTTTCTTGCAGGGGTTCCCTTGAAGGACATCTGCAGAGCCGCTACCAGGAGCACTCTGCACACGTTTGCTAAACACTACTGCCTAGCAGATGATGCCAACAAAGAATCTGAAGTTGGACAGGCAATGCTCTGCTACCTCTTTGCATAAGGTATGACCAGCCAATTTTCCCACCTTTCCCTGAGTATATAAAATTTGTGTTGCTGCATGGTAAAGGTTTGTCAGAAATATTGTTTTTTTCTGCATCTAGGCTTATATGTGTATATATATGATCAAGCGCTCAGTTGAGCGCGAAACGCGTTGTGGTTGGGCCGTTTACCAGGCGTCCTGCTTTTGTCTGTTCTGCTGCCCCCCCCCCCCCCCCCCTATTTTGTCCTGTACACTTCGTGCAGGCTTTGTTCACTATTTTAACTATTAAAACAACTACTTTATCTTTCACGCGTGAGCTTTGCATTCTTTCGCTACGGGATTGTAGGACCCTCCGTAGATTCACGGCGAGTGCGGTCCACCCTGTTTCCTCTAGTTTTCCTGATATATATATATATATATATATATATATATATATATATATATATATATTATGGTGGCCTGCTTTAACTGCTTGGTATTCTATTCAAGCATCTGAATCTATGAAAGATCCAATGCTGGAGAAGTCTTAGTAACTTACCTGTAACTGTATTTCTCCAGCATTGGTATCTTTCATAGATTCACATGTGCCCACCCGCCTCCCCTGAGAGGCTGCTCCTATGCTCAGCACCCCTCATACCGTAGTTCCTATGGTTCAAAATCTGAAGATGGCTGCCTGGGGCGGAGCTTAAGCCCTGCCACCTCATTGGTTGGGGCCATAAAGGACCAAAGTGAGGTGGAGGGACTACACAATGGAGTGGCTCATAAGCCACAATGGAGTGTCTACATGCATTCTCTAGGAGAGAAGGGATGTATATTGAAATATTTTATAATTAATTTTCATCACTGAGGATTCCCAGTCTGATGACGGGGAATATCCAAGCATCTGAATCTATGAAAAATACCAATGCTGGAGAAATACAGTTACAGGTAAGTAACTAAGACTTTAAATGTGGCAGCTGAAAATGAAATACTGCCTTTCATTTTTCTTCATAAGATAATGAAGGGTAGGCCTTTTTGTCTGTCGGCTCACAATGTGCCTTTATCATTTCCCTCTGCAGCCCAGCTTCATTTTTACATATTCCTTACTTCAACTGCAGAAGTTCATACGTTTTATAAAGTAAAGGGTGAGGTGGTAATGCGCTTAACACCATAACAGTAAGGCACAGTGATAAAATTGTTGATGCTTTAATTGAGACAGGAAAGCCGACACGTGTTTCGACACACAGGTCGCCCTCAAGGCAAATGTAAATCAATTGTATTAAAGTATTCTTGAACGCGCTCCCTAGTGGAGCATCAGGGTATTCAAACGGGGAACTGGTAACCCGTATCAAAATAGTGGACACCACAGTGGCAGTATCAGTATCCAGGGCATCTTTACTCCACTGGGCAATCAAGAGTTCACTGTTGGCACAAGTTTGTGCCTGCTGAGAGTGGTGACTTGGATTTCACCCAGCAGGGATTCCGTCTCTATGAAATCCCCCTGCAGCGCTCCTGTTTTAGCCAGCTGGTCAGCCGGGTCTTCCCCAGTCTTATCCGGCCCCTCTATTTTTGAATGACCACTTATCTTCTTCCAATAGATGGTCATCTCATTAGCGGTCACCAGATCATTAATCAACTGAATCAGTTTCCCATGCTGTAAGGGTTTGTTAGCACAAAGCATGCCTCATGTTTCACTGTTCTCTATAAGTGGTATGCATGAGGTCAGTTCAAGTCTGTACATAGGAGGTTGTGGATAACTGGCATGAGGTCCCTGATGGGAGAGGTATCTCTCCTTGATGAGAGAGCCCTTTATCATACCTTGATTGGTCAGGGTGCCTCATTGCCTGTTTATATTTCTCTATTTCATTGGCTAAACTCTCACACTTGCTTCTCTCTGTCCTTATTTCCTATTTGTATTCAGAGAGCATTTTTTTTAACTCTTGACACCAAGGCCTGACTGGCTTCGAGCACCCTGCTCTGAGCCACCAATGGATCCTTTATTTTCTGCACTTCATCTTGAAGAGACCACGTTCTTTCTCTTGAGCGTCTCTACAATGTGCTGCCTCTGTTAGACCAACTTCTACTTGATTCAAATGCTCCAGAAGCTCTATATTCTAGTCCCTAATTCTGGTCAGTTCCGGAGAACATGAAGGACCCTTTTCTGCATCCATTTTCAACTTTAATGCATCTTGGTCTTTGATCAGATGTATTTTCGGTTGCTTCAGAATATTTAAATGAGCTGTAAATTGGGACATCTGAATCTGGTCCACCCAAATATGTTGGGTCATGTAGAATTCTGGTAAAGCTTGATGTAAAATATCAGTTCCAACTGATGTGATTTCTTGTACGATTTTAGTTCACCAGCACCCAGTTTCATTCTCTGGCCATTCACCACGAATAAATAACTTAGCTAGGAGATGCTTCCTGGCATCTTTAATTAAAGTGCTCATTTAAAAAACAGCTTTTTGCATACTTCTACACTCTCTGCACAGGGACATACCGCTCACCCTATTCCTATTTTCACAATGCCAAATCCAATCAGATTACTTTTGCATTACTCTGCACAAATGTGTTCCTCTGTACACGTCCCTGATTTCCAGGGGCCAAGCCACAGTGGTGCTTAAACAGTTACCTGAAGAACCTTCTATCCACATTTTATTGTACACTTTTTCCATCCTCCCACACCACAACACTTACTTGTTTCCTGCCCTTCCCCCATGCACATTTCAAATTCATCCTCATTTTCCATCGACACTTCTTCCACCCGACTCATCTTATTTCCTTATTCTGCATCCAAGTACCTTCTTTATGATTAGTCCATTTGTTTTATTTGTCCTTTGGGCTCCTTTGCAGCAAGTTCATGGGCTCCTTAATTCATATGCCAGTCTTTTTGATTGAATTGTTCTTTGTAACCATAGAGTACTCAAACTCTCAATCTTCTTTATTCACATAGAATAGTGAAGGGGGGGGGCATTTGATTGTTTCTGGTGAAAACAAGGATGGGGGAGTTCTCATGGAAACATTTTTTTTCAAAGGCTGTTTCAACTAGGCATCTGGCTGGATCTCTCAAAAAACCCTTTCACAATGGATTTTTCTCTGACTGCCTGCAGGATCGGTTGCTGTCAATCACCTGGTGTGTAGATATCGCCCATCCATCTGCAATATAAAACTGAATTAGTTTCTTGAAAAATAAGTGCATTTTTCTCATCAGTACTGCCTCCTCAAACCCAAACCTTAGAATATTCATGTCCGTCCTTTACTCGTTTCGACCTCCTAAAAACAATTTCTACTGCATTTTCTCTTTTTCTAATATAATAGGATGGCTGCTCCTTTCTCCCTTTTCGGCATATCTCAGTTTAATTTATTGTTCATACATAATGGCTAATACCGAGGCTGAGACCATAAAGTAAATACATCTTTGCCTTTTTCCTAGCACTGCCCTATTTTTTCATGGTTTCTTTCTTTCCAGCAATGTTAAATTGCAAAGGAAACATGTTCTCTGTGATTGTCATAATACCCACCATCGAGTTATACAGTCTCCTTCTTTATGATAAAAATAATAAAAGGCAAAACAGACAACATAACAAATTCAAATTTTGTTTTGAAAAAACGATGTGTTTTCTTCAGTCGCTCTTTCTTTCTTCTTGGTACATGCGTAGCTGAAGAAGACACTGGTATGGGTTCCTGTTCTGTTATGCTCACCTGGCTCCCACAGGGGCATCGGTCGGATCCGGATGGCTGCGGTCTCCACCAACGTGATGCGTAGTGCAGTGATGACTGACTGGACTGGCCCTCCTAATCTTGTCTGCTTGACCCATAGAAGTATTCTCCTGCAAGTGGAGAGATGGATTTAGCCACCTGTGGATTCAAGTGATGGCACCCCCCACAGTCCTCCCAACTAATCACCTCCGAAGTGCCGTCTCAGCAATCTCACCTTATATTCTTGAAAGATGAGCTCTCCATCCTGCATGGATTGCAGGGGCACGTTGATGCCAGTTACTTCACTGGTTTGAAGGCGTGGGAGAGTTCCGGAGAGTATTTACTCTTAGGTTCCTGGCAAGGTCCAGTAAGTATCAAGTTCATAGAGTTCAATATGTCCGATGTTTCACTCGTGTCCCCCCCTCCTTCCTTGTCTTGCAGCTGAGATTGTGAGAAGATGCTCTCATGGCAGCTGGTGGCGCTCAGGTAAGAGTCTGTATTACCCGACGCTGTCCGGTAAATGTTGCACGTGTTTAACGTGTTGTTTTCGCTCTGTTTGCAGGTACGGCCCATGAAGATGTGGAGAGTTATAGAATAATGCCTCCGGTGGTAAATCAGGTAAGTCTATGGTGATAAGAGTTATATTTTTTTGGTTTTCTCGGCTCACCTTGTTGTTTTCTTTTGTCCCCCAGGTGCCGGAGTTCGGCGAAGAAATGATGGAGGCAGCGCTGAATCGAAAGATGCTGCAAGGACTGGTGAGTATGGCGCGGTGCTGCAGCTGGAGATGCGATGCGTACAGAAATGATGTTCTTTCCGGGTCCGGAGGCAAGATGGATCCGGAATCAGGTGAGGAAATCGAAAATAGTTTGTTTTCTAACCTTGTCCTTTTCTTTCCTCTTTGTTTTAGGAGCTCCAGATTCGAGCAGGGCGTGGCAGAAGACTGGATGCAGACTGCAGGCACGGTTAGCGTTACGCTGCTGGATGCAGAATAATGCGAAGCGTGTGCTGTTGTTCGGGTGTGGTTTAAATAGCCTCCAAAGTAGTTCCAGGTAAGAAGTTCCCTAGAACCACGTCCGAGTAAAAAATAGTCCCTGTAATAAAATAGTCCCATCCAGGCCTCACGTTGGCTTGGACTCACTAGCAGCATGGTCTGCATCAGGTAAGTAAAGTCTATGAGCCTGGCACCTATGGCGCCAGGACTGATTTCTATGATGAGCCTGGTGCCTAAGGCGCCAGGACTGAACCCAAACAGCCCCCTACCGGGGCTGTTGGGGTTTTAATAAGTATCTGGATGCCTGCTCCCGGAGCTGATGGGCTTGGTCCTGATGCCCGGGGGTAGGCATCATGACAGCACTCCCCCCCAAGGCCCCTCCTAAAGTTGTTCTTCCCCTTGGCCCTGGTTTGTCTGGGAAGTCCCGGTGGAATCTCTTCACAAACCGAGGTGCATGAACGTGGTCATTAGGCTCCCATGACCTTTCTTGTGGTCCGTAGCCCTTCCAATCGATTAAATAAAAAAGTTTTGATTTAACCATCTTGGAGTCCAGGATATTTTTTACCTCGAATTCAGGTTCTCCATCTATCAAGATGGGGTCGGGTGGTTTGGTTAATCTTGTTCCTGGTTGAACTGGTTTTAAAAGTGAAACATGAAAGACAGGATGAATTTGCATATTAGAGGGTAATTCCAATTTGACGGCCACCGGGTTGATAATGGCCTTAATGGTGTAAGGTCCCAAATATCTAGGGTTAAAAGTCTGAGTTCCTTTTAGAGGTATGTGTTTTGTAGCCAGCCAAACTTGATCCCCAATCTGGTATTGTGGAGTTTCACTTCTATGTTGATCAGCGTTTTTCTTATATTTCTCTTTTGCTTGTTTCAAATGTTCTGTTGCCTCCTTAAAGGCTTGTGTAATAGTAGAGTGCAAATGACTAACTGCAGGCATTTCTAAGTGCTGAGGCGAATCTAGTTCTGAGGTTCGAGGGTGATGTCCATATATGGTAGAAAAGGGGCTTTGTCCGGTTCCTGAATGTACAGAGTTATTGTATGCATACTCGGAAATCCATAAAATATCTTCCCAATTACTTTCGGTCTGGTGTAGCATGTAACTTAGGTACTGTTCAAGGGTCTGGTTGGTCCTCTCCGTCTGACCATCGGCCTGGGGATGGTGACTGGTTGATAACCTCACGTCGATTTGCGCCAATTGACAACATTTCTTCCAAAAATGTGAAATGAATTGACTACCTCGGTCAGAGACCAATACGGAAGGAAATCCATGTATTCAAACAATGTTTTCGAGGAACACCTTGGCCAGAATTGAAGCAGAAGGTAATCCCTTTAAAGGAATAAAGTGGGCCATCTTGGAAAAAAGATCCACAATAACTAGAATGGTGTTACATCCATTACATGGAGGTAGATCTGTAAGAAAGTCTAAAGATAAGGTGTACCATGGTGTAGGTGGAATATCCAAAGGTTGTAAAAAGCCAGCTGGTTTTTTCTTCTGACTTTTGTTTTGGGCACAAATGCCACATGACATCACAAATGACTTTACGTCTTTTCGCCAGGTGGGCCACAAGAATTGTCTATTAATTTTAGCTTCATATTTTGTGATACCTGGGTGCCCTTCTATAAGGGTGTCATGATAATTGGAGATGACTAGTTCTTGTAGTTCCTTGTGTAGTAGAAATAGTCGCCCTTGATAATAAGGTAGGTCATTGATGACTCAGTAGTCCGGGCCTTTCTTTAGCCAGTCCTGCAGGGCTGTTGGATCGAAGAGTTGTTGGATTTTTACATGAATATCCTCTAGTGCCTGTAGAGTAGTTATGCCTAGAATTCTTTGTTCTGAAATTATAGACACCGGTTCCGGGTTCGCATATGCTTCTCCAATCCCTATTCGGGATAAGGCATCTGCCTTGCTATTTTTACAACCTGGTCGATAAGTGATCACGAAATCGAACTCGGCAAAGAACAATGCCCATCAAAGTTGGCGCAACAATTGGGCTTTGGCTGTTTTTAAATACTGCAAGTTCCGGTGATCGGTGATTACAGTAACGGTATGCCTGGCACCGAGAAGATAATGCCGCCAAGCCTTGAAGGCGGATTTGATGGCTAACAACTCTTTATCGGTAACCGCATAGTTTAACTCGGGTGCCGAGAACTTTCTGGACCAAAATGCTACTGGGTGACGTTGACCGGTTTCAGGATCCTTCTGGGACAGGACAACTCCCATGGCTAAACTGGATGCATCAGTTTCAACTATGTATGCGAGTTCAGGGCGTGGATGCTTTAAGACAGGTGCAGATGTGAATTTCGCTTTCAGCTCTTGGAAGGCCTTTTCAGCCTCTTCGGTCCACAAGAAGCGTTTGTTTTTTCGCAAAAGTGCTGTGATAGGGTGTACAACATGTGAGAAATCCGGAATGAATCTGCGGTTGAAATTAGCAAATCCGAGCATGCTTTTTACCCCTTTAACTGAACTGGGTGATGGCCACTTAAGAATTGCGTCCACCTTTCGAGAGTCCATTCGGACTCCTTTTGGAGTCAGGATAAATCCAAGGAATTCAACTTCCGTAGCATGAAAAACACATTGTTCCAATTTCGTATATAACTTGTGTTGGCGTAATTTCTCAAGGACTGCACGCACATGCTTAACATGGTCTGATTCTGAGGAGGAGTACACTAGAATATCGTCTATGTATACGACAACACAGACGTCAATGAGTTCACGAAGGACATCGTTCATAAAATACTGGAAGGCTGCTGGTGCATTGCACAACCCGAAGGGCATCACCTGATATTCGAATAATCCGTATTTGGTGCGAAAGGCAGTCTTCCATTCGTCGCCTTTCTTTACACGTACCAGATGATATGCCCCTCAGAGATCTAATTTGGTGTAGATGCAAGCATCCTTTACTTGGTCTAGTATTTTGGGAATCAGAGGCAATGGGTATCGGTTCTTCACCGTAATCTGATTTAATTCGTGGTAGTCTATGCACGTTCTGAGGTCACTTTCCTTTTTAGGCACAAAGAATAAAGCTGAGGATGCAGGGGACCTGGATGGATGAATGAAGCCATTAGCAAGGTATTGGTCCAAGTAGTGTCGTAGGTGAAGGTTTTCGGGTCCGTAAGGGCGTAGATCCTACTGCATGGAGGTTGTGCACCGGGTATGATGTTGATTTGACAATCGTATGATCTGTGAGGTGGTAAGGTGTTTGCCTGTTCTTTTTGAAAAACATCCTGGAATTCTTGATATTCCTGAGGTAACTGCACGACTGGATTAGCGACTGTGGCCAGGCCTTTGTTCAAGGTTTTTTTCGGGTAACAGGTGTGTGCACAATCCGGGAAGGTTATTCTCTTCTCTCGCCAATCAATACTAGGATTATGTGTTTCCAACCAAGGTATCCCCAGTATTATTTGGAACTGCAGGGCTTTGATTAAATCAAACACAATAGTCTCTCGATGCCCATCTTGACCCAACAGTGTCATCTCTGTGGTGGAATGAGTTACAGGCCCAGAGGCAATTTCAGTTCCATCAACTGTGGTGATGACATCCAAAGAGGTCTTTTTGCAGAAAGGTAGATTAATCCTAGAAGCCAATTCATGGTCCATATAGTTTCCTACGGCCCCGCTATCAATGTATGCCCTTACTTAATGCCCAATAAGGACCATTCGTATGATTAGGTGCGAGGTCTGAGTGTCCTTCTTCAAGCTCGGCAAGCGGACCTCTACGCTTGTCAGACATGGTCGTTTCCCTAATCAGGTTCTGTTTGATTTCTATCAGCAACTCCGACTACTTTCTCGGATGGTTTTATAGGGAAATCCCGTAGAAAATGGCCTGAGGCCCCACAGTATAGACACAATTGCATCTGCCATCTCCTTTCTCTTTCATCTTGAGTTAAGGTTCCCTTAACCCCCCCGATCAGCATATGTTTTGCTGCATCTGTTCCTTTGGGGGTGACGCTGGGTTTAACCAATAAATACCTGATTCTCAAACTTAGCTCGGTCAGCCTTTCTATTCTGAAGTCGGTGGTCTAACTGGACCACTAAGTCTATATATTCTGCGCAATCCTGGGGTGGGTTCACAACTTGGGCCAAAACATCTTTAAGTTCTCCCCGAAGTCCACGATGAAATAGTGTAATTCGTTTTACCTCGGGCCATCCGGTTTCCACCACCAACCTATTAAAGCTTGCGGTATAGGTTAACAGATCCTGGTTACCTTGTTGTAGGGATAAAAGTTCGTTATCCATGGCCTGTCCCTGGGAATGTCTGGCGAATAGTCTTTCCATGCTCATTTGGAAACCCCGAAAGTCCCGAAGAAGAGGGTCATCCTGATTGACTAATGGAATCGACCAGTCAGCTGCACTGTCACTAAAATATGATAATACAAAAGCTACTTTGGCTTGGTCATTTGGAAAAGCTCCAGGTCTGCATAAAAAGTGCAAGCGACATTGGGTCATAAACACGGCGAACCTTTTTGGGTCCCCAGCAAAGCGTTCAGGTGGAGCTAAAGGAATAGCCCCTGGTAAAACCACTTGCACCGGATTGCTCGATGAAACAGGAGTTGGATTCCCCCCGAGTCCTGGTAAAGGTGTTTGCCCTGCTTGGTTTTGCAGCAGTTGCCTAGCCAGATCGTCAGTGCGCTCCTTCGAGACAATCAGTTCTCTCCTGAGGGCATTAGTCTCTTGGCGAGCGGAGTGCACTTCCGCCCTAAGTTCCCCCAATAATTGGGCCAGTTGCTCAGTTTCTGAGGTTTCCGTAACGCCCAGGTGGGGATTTATAGAGAGGCTTCACGTTTTGTTACGCTCACCTGGCTCCCACAGGGGCGTCGGTCGGATCCGGACGGCTGCGGTCTCCACCAACGTGATGCGTAGTGCAGAGATGACTGACTGGACTGGCCCTCCTAATCTTGTATGCTTGACCGGTAGAAGTATTCTCCTACAAGTGGAGAGATGGATTTAGCCACCCGTGGATTCAAGTGATGCCACCCCCCACAGTCCTCCCAACTAATCACCTCCGAAGTGCCCTCTCAGCAATCTCACCTTATATTCTTGAAAGATGAGCTCTCCATCCTGCATGGATTGCAGGGGCGCGTTGATGCCAGTTACTTCACTGGTTTGAAGGCATGGGAGAGTTCCGGAGAGTATTGACTCTTAGGTTCCTGGCAAGGTCAAGTAAGTATCAAGTTCATAGAGTTCAATGTCTGATGTTTCACTCTTGTCCCCCCTCCTTCCTTGTCTTGCAGCTGAGATCGTGAGAAGATGCTCTCGTGGCAGCTGGTGGTGCTCAGGTAAGAGTCTGTATTACCCGACGCTGTCCGGTAAATGTTGCACGTGTTTAACGTGTTGTTTTCACTCTCTTTGCAGGTGCGGCACATGAAGATGTGGAGCGTTATAGAATAATGCCTCCGGTGGTAAATCAGGTAAGTCTATGGTGATAAGAGTTATATTTGTTGGTTTTCTCGGCTCACCTTGTTGTTTTCTTTTGTCCCCCAGGTGCCGGAGTTCGGCGAAGAAATGATGGAGGCAGCGCCGAATCGAAATATGCTGCGAGGACTGGTGAGTATGGCGCAGCGCTGCAGCTGGAGATGCGACACGTACAGAAATGATGTTCTTTCCAGGTCCGGAGGCGAGATGGATCCGGAATCAGGTGAGGAATTCGAAAATAGTTCATTTTCTAACATGGTCCTTTTCTTTCCTCTTTGTTTTAGGAGTTCCAGATTCGAGGCTGGCGTGGCAGAAGACTGGATGTAGACTACAGGCACGGTGAGCGTTGCGCTCCTGGATGCAGAATAACGCGAAGCGTGTGCTGTTGTTCGGACGTGGTTTAAATAGCCTCCAAAGTAGTTCCAGGTAAGAAGTTCCCTAGAACCACGCCCGAGTAAAAAATAGTCCCTGTAATAAAATAGTCCCATCCAGGCCTCACGTTGGCTTGGACTCACTAGCAGCATGGTCTGCATCAGGTAAGTAAAGTCTATGAGCCTGGCGCCTATGGCGCCAGGACTGAACCCAAACAGCCCCCAGCCGGAGCTGTTGGGGTTTTAATAAGTATCTGGATGCCTGCTCCCGGAGCTGATGGGCTTGGTCCTGATGCCCGCGGGTAGGCATCATGACACCCCTGTAGAAAAACGAAATAGAGGCAAAGTCATGTTTTAAGCTGCCAACGTGATCAGTTACTTCCTCAAGGTAGGCCTTTGCTCTCTCTTTTCAATCAGGATGTTTGCTGAGGTCATCTGTTGATATTCTCAGCCCACTAAACTGAATTCTTGCTTTTCAATACGTATAGTGACAGGCCTGTGTTTTAGGGCCTCATTACACGGACGGTGGAAATACAGGCACCGCCTTGGAGGAAAGGGGAATTACTGCTCTATTTCAAGGTTGGTGGGGCGGTAATTCCCCCTTCCCCATTCCCATTTTTGCCCCATAGGGCATAATGGGAATGGGGAAGGTGCTAATTACGGCACCGCAAATTGCGGTACCATAATTAGCTCCCTGGTCCCTTTGCGGGTTGGTTTTTAACGCCTGCAAAAAGCAGGCATTAAAGTCTCCAACCCGCAAAGGGACCTTGTAGTAAGGCGGTAAGGGTTAACGGTCACCGGTACCATTAACGGTGACCGTTAACCCTTACCGCCATCCGTGTAATGAGGCCCTTAGTCTTTTCTGCTAATGCTGAAAATGTTCTCTGTACTTTTGAAGTCCTCCTGATGGTGTGGGACTGCGGTCTCTCCTTTCTTTGCTGTGTTTATTCTGTTGAGATATAATTAACATTTTTCATTGTCCTTCCTACACTAACCTTGCCTACCCATGGTATTGGGAACCCAGCACTTATTGTATTAAGTGCATGTGAGTGTGGCTCATAGAAATACATTGTTTTGCCTATCCTTACTATTTCATGCATTTGCCAAATGTACATATTTGGCATTTTCTTTATTGCTAGAATTACAAAAAGGGTTACTCTACCTTCTACCCAAAAGTCTTCTTTATTCTCGTCATTAGATATGGCCATACTCACACCTCTTTGTACCTTTCTTGGAAAAATGCTATCTATTTATTTCTTTTAATTTTTTTTATTAACCCCTTAAGTGCCAAGGACGAGATATCCTTGGCACATAAAGCACGCCAACGTGAAAGTGAAAGTAATTTTCATTGCAGCAGCCATTTCGGGCTGTTGCGGGGGAAAATAGAAGGTGAGTGTTCACCTTTCTGCCCCTCAATCTCTGGCTGTATTTCAAGCCGGAGATTGAGGGAGGTGTCGTTGGAAAGGGGAGATTGTCCCCTTACCAACGACACCCTTTTTGACAGCATTGCTGCCCGCAGATCGGGCGCACGGTGCTCGATAGGCGGGTAGCAATGCCCACTAGTCTGCAGGGATACGTTTGTGATGTGGGGGGAGGGGGCCCCCAAAGCATGGGGGCACATATATAATGACCCCTGGGGGCAGACAGGTGACCATCTGCCCCCAGGGGTGGGGCTTAAAAAAAAGGACAAAAAATTATACGTGATGGAAGGGGGGAGGGGGTTTGGGGGCCCTAGCCACCATGGAATTTTCGGAAATGGTGTCGTTGGAAAGGGGAGATTCTTCCCTTTCCAACAACATCCTTTGTTACAGCATTGTTGGGCGCGGATCGCTTACAGTAAGCAGCCCTCTCCCCTGGCCCCCAAAGCATGGGTGCACATATCTGATAAACCCTGGGGGCAGATGGCTGATCATCTGCCCCCAGAGAAAGGGGCAAAATAAAAATAAAAAGAAGAAAAAAACAACTGGGATGGGCCGTGGGGGTGGGGGGGCCTCAAAAATTGTGGGACATGCCCCCCAGTGGGTGGGGCTGTAAGGTTTGGGCACCCCGGGGCCAGATTGGCACACACATGTGCCCCTCTGCGCCAAGGGGAGTTGGGTTACCAAAGGAAAAAAGTGAAAATGGTGGAACGCATTTTAGGGGGGGTGTGGGGCACCCCAAAGGGACAGGGAATTTTCTAATGGGATGGGGTGTTGACCTCCCCACGCCCCACCTGCAATGGAGCCATATCTGCTCCTAGGAAGGGACGCCTGAGCCCAGGGAGGAGTGCAGGACAGCCCCCCCTTTATCTGCCCCCGGAGAGGGCTACATATTGCTGGTGTGACTGTAGGTAACACCCGTGGGAATGCACAAAGGTCTGACTTGCGCGAAGCGGCCCACAATTTATTACCCAGACCGAGTAAACATTGTGTTTTTTTCCCCACCAAATATCACACTTTGTCAGGGATTGTGGCTAATAAAAACTGGGGCAATTAGCGCAAGGCAGACCTCTGTGGATTCCCACGGATGTCCTCTTTTGGGAAATGCATGGGGTTCCCTGTTTTCCTTGCTGGCTTCGACACCCTAGGCCCAAATCTGTAGGTTGCCCACATGAACAAAATGGCCTGTGCCGAAAGGCTTGGGGTTACCAGTGGGTTACCCTTTTCCTTTTGCGCACCGGTAGGTGCACCCACACATGTGAGGTACCGTTTTCATCGGGACACATGTGGGGACGTGGGAAGGTAGGCCATGTGTTGTTGGCGGTGTGTTTCTATGGGTGAGCCGAGTGAAATGTGCGGAAAAGGCGTTTTTTTACCACATTTCGGACTTTGCGGGGGTGTCTGGGTAATAAGTTCTGGCCAGATTTGCACAAATCATACCTCTGGATTCCCACGGGTGTCCTCTTTTCGGAAATGCATGGGGTTCCCCATTTTCCTTGGTGGCTTGAACACCCGAGGCCCATATCTGTATGGTGTGCCCGTCTGGAGAAAGTGTGAAATTAATTTGTCAAAACAGACTTGGGGTTACTTGTGTTTTAGGCTTTCCCCTTGGTGCCCAGGTAGGTGCACCCACACATGTGAGGTACCGTTTTTATCGGGACACCTGTGGGAATGCTTTCATAATGTTGTGACCCATTTGCTGGTGCCCATTGTCACACAACCCTTCAATTTCCCAAATGTGCCCTACATTTAGTCGCTGATTTAGGTACCATAAACCTTTGTAATTTGCACAAGTTACCTACCCTTGAAAAGGTCTGCCTGTTATCTTTCAAAAAAAGTATGCTTGCCGTTCCTCACCACATTGGTTTTCCTGATTTAGACATGCTAAGTGCGTCTGTTCAGGCCGTAAGCATAAAACTCCTGTGTACCATGGCTCAGTGTTTGGCTTGTGGTGTTGCTTGTTTTGTAAACCACTACAAAAAATGTGCCCTTTCCTAACTGCAAGAGTCGGGGGAATGTAGCAGAGCATTGCTTTTCTCAAAATTCATAGAAGCCATTGCCCTACCAAGCCAACCATGTCCACCACATACCTTTTTTTGGGGTCTTTTTCCCACTTTTCCCCCAATCTAAGGCATTTTCCCCTACCTAGTTGTTGCCCAACCTACGCAAATCATCCCTTCCTAAACTTGTAATTTTGTCTACTTTTCAGAAATATCTGCCTTTCTGTCCTCCAATTCGGCTTTCCTACCCTTTTCTTCCATTCCGTCCATGCATGTTCAATTGGCAAAAATTGGCAAAAATCGCCTACGTCTCACAAAACGATTGATAACCACATCAAAATATTTTTTTTTTCGTTTCCACTCAACCTGTTCTTGAAAGCCAGGAAATTGGGGAATTCAGCACAGCAAACCATTTGTTCCTAGCTCTTAGTACATCATTGTATTCGCATTTTTTGAAAACACACAACATTTTCGCACTTTTTGGTTATTTTCTCTCACCCCCCTACAGCAACCTAGGATTCCTGGATAGCGTTACGACCGCCTACATGTGGGAAAAAAAAGCCAAATTTGGCCGAGATATGTCATGTAACAAAAAAGTTACAAGGCATTGAATGGCCGCATACCGAAATCACCAAAAAAGGCCTTGGCACTGGGGGGAAACCCATGGCACTTAAAGGGTTAAATGATATGTTTGTGTCCAAACTTTTCATTATCTTATGACCATTGGACTGTCCTTTGTCTCTCGATGTTGATTTACTCCATTATGTGTAGCCACAATTTAATAATTGTAAAAATTAAGGCTTTATCAGTGCCACCAAGAATTTGGGTCCATCTTTCATGCATAGTTATCTGTTTTGTCGAGATGTTGAAAAAGTCTCTGAATAGATTTTGTTTCTCTGCAGGGCTGGACATTTCATCACTAGGTGGAAGAGGGATTCGGTTGTACTTTCTTCTTTACAGAATCTGCATTGTGATTTCCCTTTGTCTATTTGTTTAGTTTGTGCTAAGTACTCCCGGGTTGGGAGTATATTGAGTCGAGAAAACAGATAGTGGTCTCGGATCTTCTGATCTGGAAATTGAGCTAGGTAGGCCAGAAGTTCATTTAGGGCTCTGGATTCTGTGTTGCATCTGAGAAATCTTTTGTAGTGCGTTTGGTATGCTTCAGTTTTAATCCAGTCATTACATTGCAGTTTACGTTTCGCATATTGTGGAGTGAGAATCAGCATCTCTTCGGAGATTTCTTCCCGTTGCATCATTTTCTCTATCTGAGTTGTCCATAGGGAAAGTGTGGTCACGTGCATTGTGCTTTTTTTCTTCCGAAGAATCTCTATTGTGGGTATTTTTATATTTCCTATGATTTTCCTGTGCAGATCCATTTGTTTTCACATGATTATTGAGTCGAGTGATTGTAGCACAAGTTCATATCAATTCTCGGCATGGGAAAATTTGATGGTAGAGTTAGTGTTTTTATCCAGAAAATCGCTTTGTACAAATGCCATTCTATGTATTGTTGATTGATTAAAGTTTCTCTGGAGTAGGTCAGGATTGGAAATACTTTGTGTTTGAATAGAGCAACAACCGGTTTAATTGAAAATGTACCGAATATGCTGTGGAAGAAACGGCCTTGGCGCGCTAGAGCTTGGGCTTTTGTTTCGAGGTGGTCTTTCCATTCCTGTTCATTGAGAGATGGATTGATCATTGTGCCTAGATATTTAATGTGTTTTACAGTTTTGATCTGCTCGCCTCTCAGTGTGGACACTGGTGGTTTTTGTTTCCTTCCGTTATGATTTGAAAGCGTCAATAGTTTTGTTTTAGAAGTATTGATTTGTAGTTTGTTGTCCGTCGTATAGTTCTCTAGCCTGTCGATGCTGATTTGGAGACCAGAGACTGTTTTGTCCAGAATAATAAGGTCATCTGCATAGATGAGTGCTTGTACGGGTTCATCGTTTAGTTTTGGAGGATTTGCGGCTGCATCGTGGATTTGGTCGACAAAGTCTGTGGTGTACAGGATGTATAAGATTGCTGCCAACGGGCATCCTTGTTTTAGACCATTACAAGTGTGTATTGGGGTAGTTATCATTCCATACTTCATGATTCTAACTTGAATTGTGGTGTTCGTGTACAGCTGTTTAATTGGGTTCAGGATTGCTTCAGGGCATTTCCACGCTGTTAGTTTTCTTCATAATTTTTGGTGGTTGACTAAGTCAAAGGCTAATTTGAAGTCTAAGAAGGCCGCAAAACTCATTGTTTTTTGGTTCGGGCTTCTTGCTTGATCAAATTTAAGATTAGTAGGTTATGTTAGTTCCTACATTACGGAGAAATCTGGTTTGATGTTTCACCAGTCTGTCGTTATCAGTTGCCCATTGAGTCCGTTTTTTCTGGAGGAAGGACGCAAACTGCTTACCCAGCGGGTCTAATAATGCTATTGGTCTATAGTTTTCCGTCTGCCTTGTTTGTAGATTGGGATGATTATTGCAGTTTTGCAGCTGTTTGGAATTTGTTGTGTGTTCTCGATCAATGTGAGGAGCTGTGCAAACAATACAGCCCACTCTGCTGGGGCGAGTTTTAGGTCAGTGTTCGAGAGACCATCCGGTCCAGGAGCTCTTGATGTTTTTAAGGCCTTTATAGTATTTGCAATGTCTTCTATGTCCCATTTAAGGTCCCATGGTTTGGTTAAGTTTGATGTGTCTGATGTTGTACAGACAGTCCTTTCCGTATACATGTTTGTGAAGTACTGTATCCACTCCTGTTCTTTGACTTCTTGGGTCATCAAGGTTGACGATTTTTTGTCTCCATTCAGAAGTGGCCATAGTTGTCTCATATTTTTTTGATTTAGGGCTGCCAAAATCGCTTCCGCATCTATTTGATATAGTAGTGCTTTTGTTTGTTTGATCCAATTCTTGTATTTTCGTTTTTTAATTCCTTGACTGTAGTTTGATGTATTCTGTTTTTTTAGAGTGCATAAGTGTTTTTGGAGAGTTTTTTTCATCTGGTTAATCTCTTGATTAAAGTGATGTTTGTGGAGTTTGTCTGCTTAGCTTTTTTTATGTTTTTTTGTTGATATTTTTGTAATATCCATTCGTAGTTTAGTTTATCATTATTTGGTTTCTACGTGGATTCAAACTTGTTTAAGAGGAAAGAGATATGATGTTTTATGCAAAGTTTTGTTGCACCGTTGTTTAATTCTAGTTCAGGCAGTTTCAATTGCGCCGGCTGGACATGTGCATTTGTCCAAGTAATTACTATTAAGTGATGATTGCTGTTCTCTTGCGGGTAATTTGTTGCGGTTGTCAGCGATTGGGATATTCCCTCTGAAGGAAAGATGTAGTCTGTGATGGCTCTTGAATTGGCACGTGACCATGTCGGTTGCATTTGACCTTGGTCATCTCTGCGGTTTCCCTGTCAGTGTTAGTTGCTGGATCACTGTTTCTTTTATCCATTTCTTTGCTCTTGGAGTTAATTCGGTTGTATCCTTTGACGTTCCATTTACGTTGAATAAGTGGATGTTGAAGTCTCCCGCAATTATGAGTTCAATGTTTGGATGTTTTCTTGACAGGGTATCTTTTTCGTCACATATTGAATCTCTGAACTGATTATCATTCATTGCAGTGAGATTCCATTAAATATGAAAGATTCCCAGGTGTTTCTGTGATGTAGCCGGTCTCTGGATAGGATTAGCATTCCTGAAGATGGCCTGCCCTGTTGTGGATGGATTGCTGGGTTCATATGTGTAACGTAGCCTTCACAGGTTACTTCCGACGTCAGCCATGTCTCTTAAAGACATATGTCCAATTTTTGGAGCTCTTTGGGACCGTCCACAAGGAGATGACTATGTCCTCTGGTGTTCCACGGTCCTAGTGAGTACTCTTGCTGTGGTAGGTCAGTAATGATTGATGGTTATAAGTATGTTGTCCAGGGGTTTCTTCAGTATTTATACCTTTCTTGGCTGTTGCTTCTGTGTTGATTGTTGTAAGTCATGTCTCACCAAATCTCCTGTCTCTTTGGTGAGGTCATAGCCTTGTTTTCTGAGTGTGCATGTAATTCAGTGTAGGCTGTTCAGCATCTTTCAGAGTGTTTGAATGATGATTTGTCTCATAGTTGTTGTTCTTGTTTCTCCATGGTTTGATGTTTTTTTATTACTGTCTGCATAGCTACCTGGTATTTCGTTGCAAGTAAAGCCCAATTTGAGTAGATGCGCGTTTTAGCGCAGTATGCGCTTCATCGTTGTTTCTAGTTGTAGGCCTATGTGGACCAGATTGAGTTGGTCGTCGTTTGGGAAGAAGATCACATCGATAGCTTTGGATCGTATTGTCTCAAGGTGGGGGATTACATTAAACAGATGTAATATGTTGTCTCTGTTTAGTATTGTTGTCTTCTGTGTTGCCGAGTTTTGCTGGTGCAAACAAATTCAAAATGCTTTTGAGGCTTTTCTTGGGTCGACAAATTCCAGAAGAAGTATGGAGGTTTCATGTCCGTCATGTTCCTGGTGCTCGGCTTGTTGCGGGGGAGAACTTGCAGGCGGGATACTGTTTTCGGAGTCAGAAATGGTAGGTTATGAGAGTGTGAGGTTCGTTGATTTAGCATGAGAAATGGAATTGATTGACTGAGTTTCATGGTATTCATCTATCATTATTAAATCTTGATCTTGTGGGTGTTTCGTTAAGTCTATTGTAAGCAATTCTTCCTCTGTAGGCGCTGTAGATGTTTGATGGGTGTTCACTTTCTAAGTGGGGGTTTTGCTGGGAGTTTATAATTCCTATTAACACGTCTAGTGTTTCTTCAGCTTGACAAGATTCAGCTAACTCTGGAATGTTAGAGTTTGGGATCTTTTTGTTGCTCTGCCGATGCACGCTCTGGCAATCTTTTGACAAATTCTTTTCTTCATGATCTTCTAGGTCAGGTAAACGTAATTTTCTTGAGAAGGCTCTTGAACCTGCCTGATTTTTTTTTTCTTTCTTCTTGTTCGGTTTTGTTGAGGCTTCTCGTTTAGTTAAATTGAAGATGTCAAAGAAGTGCATGGTGGGGGCAGAGCTTTATTTGCTTGTAGGGTAGAGAGCTCTTCTTGCGGGTTTTGAAACTGTCGCTGAGTTGGTTGTTGAAGTGTCGTTAGTTGTGAAGGATTGATCTTGTCAGTTTGTGGCTCCACTATGTTCTGTGTTATTGAGATGACTGAATCCTTTTGCCGTTTGTCGTCCATCACTTTTTTGGTTATTGTTGCCCGTGTCCCCGTAGGATATTGTTTGTCTTCTCAATCTGCTCTTGCGATGTCAGCTAGGTGGGTTTGCCATATTCTTGTGCATTCTAATTCATGGTTTACCCTGTCCTGTATATTTGCTATGAATTAATCTATGTTTATCTGTTTGTTTTGAATCATGACCAAGAGTGTTGTTTGATCTTTTGTGGCGTCAACCATAGCTTCTTGAATTTTTAGAAATGGGACCATTGCTACCGAGAGCACTGCAATTAGATTGTTCTGTAGGTCGACCATGTTGGTTTGTATTCTGTTGTAGGGGTTAGTATTGTTATGTCTTTGGTAATGTTGGTCTTCCTGCGCCTTCTGGGTGGTTTCCAAAGTCGGTTCAGGAGAAAGTTCTTGTGTCAAGTCTGGTGGGTGATTGTGTGTGTTGTTCGGGAAGAATTTGGGTAATAATGGTTTGTGCTTTGATGGATTTGGCACTGGAGTCGAGGTTGTGTGTGTGTGTTACTTGCTTTCATGTTGTACAGGTCGCCAAAAATGTCCTTTTTCCTTTCATGCGAGTTCATGATCGATTCTATTTCTGTTATATCTAACGATAATCTTGCAGTTCGCCCACTGAGTGGGGGGATTGTCTTCTTCCATGGTAAGTCCGTTGTGTCTAATTGTCTGAATGTTGTTTGCCATTTTTGTTTCGCTAGTCTTGCTTTTTCTTTCATGAAGATGTCTTTTGGTGTTTATTCTTGTTTATTTCGGAGGTTGTATTGGTTTATGTCGGTATTCTGCTTCTGGTGTATTCGAATTTTGCCATCTTTGCTGCCTCTCCCTGTCACCGGGGTGGTGTTCTTCGTTATGGAGAGGGGACTTAGGGTTTGTATCTGCGTGTTGGCTTGATCTGTCTTTTCTTTAGTGGCAGAAGTGTTCAGATTTAAAAGGGAGACTCTTTGTTGTGGCTACATAAAGTTGTTTATCGTTTTGTTTTGGTTCCTGCCTTTCATTCAGGGATACAGTTGTCTGGGATTCCTTTGGTGTCGAAATCGATGTAGTTCTCCCAATATTACAGTTCAATTAGTTGTTGTTTGTGGGTCGTGGGGAGCCTTGATTTGATGAGGTTTCCTCCACTTTGGTTTCAGCTTCTATTGTCAGAGCGTTGAAGGGTTTTATTGGGCTTCTGAGCTGACAGTCAGTCTCTATTGGTGTGACAGTCACATGTGCATTAGTTATCGTGGTTGCTTGTGGGGCGGATAGAGTTTGCTGAAGAATTTTGCCCAGCGCTGTGGGTTTGGACGCATTATGGTTATTTATCAGCTTTCCATCCTGTTTCTCTCTCTGTCTGGTTCTGGGTCCTGTGGGGATAGACATTTCTTCTCTTTCTTGCTTAATGGATCAAGAATAATCGTCTATAGAACATTTGTTTTGCTCTTTATGACTGCTAGGATTCTGTTCTCTATGTGCATCTCCTTGGATTTTGCCGTCTCCAGCCGAGCAGCGGAAAACAGCTACTTGTAGGCACCCTCGTCTCCTCAGTGGGCATAACACCGTGAGGGCGGTGAGATTCAGAATAAAAGGCCACTTCCTGTGGGCATGGCGTAATCGGGTCACGTGTCACATCAGCTGTGCTCACTTCAAACTGTTGCCGGCTCCTGCCAGCAGACTTACGCGATTTGGAGCGTGGGTCAGCTGACTTGTAGGCACACGTAGCAGCAGGAGACTCAGGCTTGCAGAGTTCAAAGATGCCAGGTAGGTTGCAGAAGGCTCCAGCCGAACAGCGGAAAACAGCTACTTGCAGGTGCCCTTGTCTCCTCAGCGTGCCTAACCCTTATCTATTTATAACTGCCTTTTCTCTGTACTCACCTGGGTCTTCTTACTCCTAATATTGATCAATATGGTTTGCTCACACACTTACTGTGTCAACTGGTACTTACCTTTTCATTCTCTACTTGTCCACTAGTACTTACTTTTGTCATAATATAATGTCTTTTCCAATGTTATTACTATAGTCCACTAAGGCCATGTAGACATTCCTCCCATTCTCCAGAAATGACAACATTTTTTGTTTATAAAATATAAATTCACATCTTCATCTAAACAAAAACAATGTTCTTGTTATTTACTCTTGTGTGTTCTTTTGTGCAGTTCTACTAAAGGTTCTCTCATATTGTTGGCCTTTCATTAATCACATTTTATGTTTATCAAAATAAGCTACACTAATCAATTGTAACCAGCACCATGCATTGTGCTCATTGTTTACAAATCTGGATGTCTTATCCAGACCTTCCTCCATCACTCTTGTCTCCCAATATTATTCTTTGTTCCTTTATTTGTACCTTCTATCAACTTGTGTTTTTTGCTTCTTTAATATCTGTTCATTTGTTTGTTCATTCATTTTATTTTAAAATCTATGTATTTATTTTATCCCCTGGATTGTCGTAAATCTTTTAGTTTTGAACTTCTTACTTCTGCGCTTTTATCCTTATCTATTCATGATCATCTTTAATTAGTCTAATTACAATGCAAACCTTTCATTTATTACATATTTATAATCCCTCACATGTGTGTACTTTTATTTTGTTCCCCTATTCCTTTTAATAGACCCATGTCATTAGGGCCAGTGGTCCACAGTACATTTGGCACTCTCTCCAAGTCTTCCTGAAAATATGCTGGGTGCTGCTGCATTTTTATCATTCGCTGTGGAATTTCCCCTTTTTCTCTATTTTTATCTAGTATGTGATGCTAATAAAAAACGCCACTGCATCATCTGTTAAGACCTCTCTAAATATGTCGTCATTAGTGACGTCAGTCAACCTAGACCCTTCTTTGATAGCTATCACTGTTCTCCATGGTCTACCCTCATTGTCCATTCCTTCGAGCATTGCCATTTTCTTTCGTACTATGGCTGCTTTTAATTCTATCTGGATAGTCTGTCCCCCCCTTTGTCCATTGGTATCTATGGTCTGAGCAAAAACTTGTCAGGTATCCTCACAGGCCTTCCCACTAAGCCAGGTAGCCATGTTGATAGAATGCCCACCTCATAATAGGAAAATCACTGACTCAACTGGAACACCTCACAGAGCCACTTGCCCTATGAATGCCAGTGTAAATTCACCTGTGTTTAAATAGTGTATTCCAAGAGTGGAACACACTATCCCTTGGTCAATAAATAAAATCGTCATGTTAAGTTTTGTCATCCAATCCCTTCCCAAAATATTAACTGGTGTCTATCGCAAATATAACAAATGATCAGTTATGTCACAGTCTCCTAAAGAGACTGGTAATTCATCAGTAAAAGGAAACTCAGTTTGTAGCACCAAAGAACCTTTAAGCATTTATGGCAAATCCCACCATTGGATACTTTTCCCTCTCGTATACATGAACGAGTTGCACTAGAGTCTACTAAAAACAAAAACGATTTGCCTCCTATCGTCACATCAACCCTGGTTCCTCTTGGGGGTGCAGCACAACAGAAGACCTATGTAGAGCAGATTCAATAACACTGCTGACATTACTGGCAGGCATAGGATATATATATATTCAGAAAAAAAACATTGTTAAAGGGACGTTATGGTTACAAGTAAAACCGAAAAACCATTGAAATTCGCCATTTATGGTAAGCCAAGCAACCATAACTCGTGCCACCACTGTGCATGGTATAAATGGGAATCATCCACTTGCATCAAATCCTTTTTCCCTGGCAGGCGGCCTTCAACGAATGGCAGCCTGTCAGGGAACACTGCTGCAAAGTTAAAGCACAAGTGGTGATGGATGAGGAAGCGGTGGGCAGAGTGGTAAAGATAGGGATAGAGGAAGGTGGAATGTGTGTGTATGCGTATTTATTTATGTATGTGGGGTGCATGTGTTTGTATCAGAATGGTTTGGGATTTGGGCATGGCAGGGTGGGTCGGCAATCCGGGTGTGGCAGGGTGTCCCCCACTGAATCCATAACAGGCTCTGTGGGGAGGAGGGAGGTGGAGGGAACCAGTGTTGTGGGGGTGTCCCCTGCATTGCAAGGGAGCTAGGGTGGAATGATATTTCCATGCAGCACCGAAACCAGGATCATGGAATCAAGCTTCAGTGAAAATGGCCTGTGGAGAAACATAGAAATGAGAGGCATAACCAGGATAAATGAATGACATTGGCAGAGGAGCCCCAGCATCTCAGACATTCCTCTTTATATTGAGTGTTGTATTTTTACAATTGTTGTGTTGTTCAGTAGTATTTATACACATATTTGATTTGAATGAGCTTATAAGAATATTGCATGCACACCATGAGTACATGTTTCATAGCTTTATACCCCTGCAAATCCATTACATCTTTTTCCAGATATTTCTAGCATTTCTCCATAGCAACAACTGATTGTTTATGCAAAGACAGCTCCAATGACTATAGCTGTGGCATCATGTGGCTGTGTGTCTAAATTTGCTCCCTTTGCTCTTGTTCCTGCCGTTGGGGGCATAATTTGGGAACTGTTTCACATTGGACTTACCTTCTGAACACTTCAATACAGTACTATCGTGATAACCTGGGTATCCCCGATCAGGCCCTGGCTTGTCTGAACTCATTCCTCTCTGATCGACCCTTGCATGGGCCCTTCCTTTCCTCTATCTCACTCTCTACCTGTGGTGTTCCCCAGGGGTCTAACCTCTCTCTCTGGCTGTTCAACCAATACCTGGCATCTCTCGGCCACTGCATTGCCGCTCCAACTTTCAACTGATATGCAGATGACACTCAGCTCGTTTTTAGGCTCCTTGTTAGGGAAGATTCTCTTTACTGCACCTTTCCTTCCATCTTCATGGAACCCCCAAACTGTTTGCTTTTATTTTTCAATCTGACCTGTACTTTTTGCAGTACAGTGAAGCCTTAAGCCTCACTGTACTGGCCTTTGCTCACATGTTATGGGGAAACTGATATGTTCTTAAGGCTATCAGTACTGAGTACTGGGAAACAGTGTTTCCCTTAGTCTTGTGACTATGTTGCTACTTGTGGTTACTTTTGTATCACATGTGGTAACTTTTTATCATTGCACACAGCAGCTTACACTGCAGTGCAATGGGGTTCATTTTTGTTTTGCCCTAGACTAACACTCAAAGGATTGTTTGGTTATTCTGAGGTGCTTAAAAGATGGGCTGGTGGCAGCAGTGACTTTTCCCCACTTTTTGGGGAATTTCGTGTTAGCTTAACCGCGTTTACCGCGTTTGGCTACTTACTGTGGCTACTGGTCAAACATGGCCGTGCCACGAGAATTTTCGCCCCATTCTTTTCGCATCTTGTTGTTTAGCCTTCTTCCTGGCCTCAGAGGTCAGAAAGATCCTTATAAGGACAGGGAAAGCAGGAGCTTTTGGTGGGCTACTTGAGGGCTTTGTGTGTTTGCAGGCAGGATGTGGGCTGGGTCAGTCTGACCCCAATCCACATCCTGGTTCCTGTGTGTCTGAATGGTATGCATGAGTGTTCCCGCCAGTGGACCTGATTGGACCACTGTGGGGTGTGTGTGTGGGCTAGTTCTGCCATTGGCTAGTGGGAGTTTCGACTCAACTTCTGCTGCAGTCCCGGTGGAGCCCTGTCTGTCTCTTGATCTCCAGTAGGCCTGCGAAGGTGCTATGACCCCTGGATTGGAGGGACCATCTGTCATGCCTGCTGGACATATCTCTGGACCAGGAACGACCTCTCCTCACAAATTGAGTTACGCCCATAGAACCACTAGACCATTCTATTCGAAATGGAGGTTGTTTGATGCATTGCCCAGAAAACGACGTCTGCATTTTTCATGTCGTTAAAATTCACATGACTTAGTTCCGTCATGTGTATCACGGCAGTTCGTACATAAGCAGCGTGGAAACGTTGATCGCTGCTTCTGATTAATTCATTTTTGGCATTTTGTAGCTGAACTCCGGACCTGCGTCCTCGCATTCCCTTCAGCAACTTCTTTGGCCTTTTTTGAGCGTGTTTTCCTCCACATGCTAATTCCTGGAGCCGTGTATCCTGTTTGCGTGTCAAATCTCCACTCGGATGCTGTCTGCAAGCGCGGCTGTCCTGAGCTGCGTGTATCCTGGTTGCGTGCCAAATCTCCACGCGGACGCTGTCTGCAAGCGTGGCTGTCCTGAGCTGCGTGTATCCTGGTTGCATACCAAATCTCCATGCGGACGCTGTCTGCAAGCGCGGCAGTCCTGAGCTGCGTGTATCCTGTTCACGTGCCAAATCTCCACGTGGACGCTGTCTGCAAGCGCGGCTGTCCTGAGCTGCGTGTATCCTGTTCGCGTGCCAAATCTCCACGCGGATGATGTCGGCAAGCGCGGCTGTCCTGAGCTGCGTGTATCCTGTTCGCATGCCAAATCTCCATGCGGACACTGTCTGCAAGCGCGGCTGTCCTGAGCTGCGTGTATCCTGTTCGCATGCCAAATCTTTACACGGGGATGCTGTCTGCAAGCGCGGCTGTCCTGAGCTGCGTGTATCCTGTTTGCGTACCAAATCTCTACACTCGTACGCTGTTTTCAAGCGCGGCTGTCCTGGGCTACGTGTATTCTGTTTGCTTGCTAAATCTCCACGCGGAAATGCTGTCTCCAAGCGCGGCTGGCCTGGCTGCGTGTACGCTGTCACGTGCAATCCTGCACGTGGTTTTCTGAACTTCTTTGAACCTTTGGTGCCTGTGACAGTTAACAGGTGAACATCTAATTTTGTTCTTCGTGGGAAAGGATTTATTTCATGAAATATTGAAAGGTGATTGTGCACAGTACTTTGGACGCTATCCTGTGGTGCACCAACCCGGTATCTAGCGTGAGCCTCGTGCCGTTCGGGATAAGTCTCCCTTACTAATCTTCCCCTCCTTTATTCGTTGTTTCAACTCCTGGTTTTCTTCAAGAGACTTTCAGTGTTTTGAATTAATGCTAATACTGTGCTATCATAGTGATTTGAGTTTGGTACAGTTTCTTATGATACTTTATCTATCCTAGGCATACTTACGATACAATACCCACGCCCTTTCCAGTGATCCATCTCTCTGCCTGTTTTATCAGTCAGAGAGTTGTATCATTTGGAAGGTCTAGTTTGAAATGTTAATGGAAGCATTTACCACTGCACCTGTACTTCAACATCCTGATCCGGATTGTCAGTTTATCGTTGAAGCAGATGCTTCCAGTGTCGCTACAGGAGCTGTACTTTCGCAAGTTTGTGCAGAAACCAAGGAGGAGCATCCAGTTGCTTTCTTCTCAAGTAAGCTTACTTCATATGAACAAAACTATACTGTCACTGAGCGTGAATTACTTGCAATCAAGGATGCTTTCCGAGAATGGCGACATCATCTTCTTGGGGCCAAACATCAGGTGCTGTTGTACTCGGATCATAGAAATCTTCAGGCATTCAAAACTATGAAATGTCTTACATCTAGACAGGCCAGATGGCATGTCTTTTTTCTCAATACGATTTCCGAATTACTTATCGCCCTGCCAGACAACATGTCAAGTCGGATGCTTTGTCTCGCATCGGTGAAGAGGTGAAGGAAGAATCATCGGTGCAAAATAAGTTGTTGGCAGATCACGTGATATGTAGTTGTTCTGCACAACCTTCCCTAAAAAACAAGTTACAGGAGTGGGTGAAACTAAATCCACAATTGATTCAGGAATTGAACATTGATATATACAATGGTTTGCCTTTCAAACAAGGAGTACTCTATCTACCAACTTGTACCACTCGGAACAAGGCCCTCAGTTGGGGTCATGATTCCTTGATTGTCGCCCATCCTGGACAGAAGAAGACCCTAGAGTTGCTGAAAAGATGGTGTTGGTGGCCGTCTATAACACAAGATGTTATAAATTATGTTTCAACATGTTCTGTATGCAGTCAATGCAAGAACACTCCTGGCAAACCATTGGGTTTACTCCAGTCCCTACCTGTTCCTAAAAAACCATGGGACATGATATCAATGGATTTTGTGGTAGAACTTACAAGAAATAAAGGCTACGATACCATATGGGTTGTGGTGGACTACTTTACAAAATTGGCGCTTTTTATCCCCTGTATTGGTATACCAACAGCTGCTGGTCTGGCTGATCTATTCATCGGCATATATTCCGGTTTTTTGGCCTACCTTCAGTGATAATCACTGACAGGGGCTCACAATTTGCGTCACGTTTTTGGAGAGCACTAAATTCGGCATTACTAATTGATGACAGGTTGTTTGGTGCTTATCACCCACAAACGGATGGACAGACTGAGAGAGTCAATAGCACTATGGAACAATATCTGCGATGTTTGTGCCTGCAGTTTCAGTCAGATTGGCTCAATGTCCTGCCAGCAGCGGAGTTCGCCTATAATAATTCCTACCATAGTGCCATAGGTACTTCGCCTTTCTATGGTCTGTATGGGCAACACCCCGGATCCATTCCTTTGGATTCCAGTTTGTCTTTGGCTACTCCTGCAGCAGGACGTAATCTTAGAGATCTAAAGAGTCTACAGACAAAAGTTAAGCAGCAATTGGAGCAAGCTAAAAAACGAGATAAGACCTATGCGGATGCTCATAGAATGCCTGCACCTGTCTACAAAGCAGGTATGAAGGTATGAACGACGTCTGCATTTTTCACGTCGTTAAAATTCACGTGACTTAGTTTCGTCACGTGTATCACGGCAGTTCGTACATAAGCAGCGTGGAAACGTCGATCGCTGCTTCTGATTAATTCATTTTTGCTGTGTTTTCCTCCACACGCTAATTCCTGGAGCCGTGTATCCTGTTCAAGTGTCAAATCTCCACGCCACGCGGACGCTGTCTGCAAGCGCGGCTGTCCTGAGCTGCGTGTATCCTGGTTGCGTGCCAAATATCCACGCGGATGCTGTCTGCAAACGCGGCTGTCCTGAGCTGCGTGTATCCTGGTTGCGTACCAAATCTCCACGCGGACGCTGTCTGCAAGCGCGGCTGTCCTGAGCTGCGTGTATCCTGTTCGCGTGCCAAATCTCCACACGGACACTGTCTGCAAGCGCGGCTGTCCTGAGCTGCGTGTATCCTGTTCGCGTGCCAAATCTCCACGCGGACGCTGTCTGCAAGCGTGGCTGTCCTGAGCTGCGTGTATCCTGTTCGCGTGCCAAATCTCCATGCGGACGCTGTCTGCAAGCGTGGCTGTCCTGAGCTGCGTGTATCCTGTTCGCGTGCCAAATCTTTACACGCGGACGCTGTCTCCAAGCGCGGCTGTCCTGAGCTGCGTGTATCCTGTTCGCGTACCAAATCTCTACACGCGGACGCTGTTTTCAAGCGCGGCTGTCCTGGGCTACGTGTATCCTGTTTGCTTGCTAAATCTCCACGCGGAAACGCTGTCTCCAAGCGCGGCTGGCCTGGCTGCGTGTACGCTGTCGCGTGCAATCCTGCACATGGTTTTCTGAACTTCTTTGAACCTTTGGTGCCTGTGACAGTTAACAGGTGAAAATCTAATTTTGTTCTTCATGGCAAAGGAAGTATTTCATGAACTATTGGAAGGTGATTGTGCACAGTACTTTGGACGCTATCCTGTGGTGCACCAACCCAGTATCTAGCGTGAGCCTCGTGCCGTTCGGGATAAGTCTCCCTTACTAATCTTCCCCTCCTTTATTCGTTTGTTTCAACTCCTGGTTTTCTTCAGGAGACTTTCGTTGAATTCTTCAGTTTTGCCATAAGGTCAGTGTTTTGAATTAATGCTAATACTGTGCTATAATAGTGATTTGAGTTTGGGACAGTTTCTTATGATACTTTATCTATCCTAGGCATACTTACGATACAATACCCACGCCCTTTCCAGTGATCCATCTCTCTGCCTGTTTTATCAGTCAGAGAGTTGTATCATTTGGAAGGTCTAGTTTGACCTACCTACAATCAAGTCGTGTGAAAAAGGATCTGGAAGAGCCCTACCAATTGTATCCTTTTTTGGTACCGTATCCTTTTCAATTGATACATTGGTGATTTATGACACCATCCATTTCCAAAGCCTACTCGGTGAACAACACATAAATCGCCTTTCGGAAGTGCCTGGGAATCGTCCTGTGGCTGACCAGCTTCGTTTTTGGGCTACCGGATTATCTTTGTTGCCGTTCCGAGTTTCTGCCTGAAACTTGGTACACCCTCAGCTGCCACTGCAACAACACCCTCTGTGAAATTTCTGCGTCCTAGCTCTAAGGAGACCCGAGAAAGACCGGAAAGTCCTGCTGAATCGATGTGCGCGGCATGCACGGTCCGAAACCTGCTTTTCTGACCCGCCTACTGTCCCGAGAAGGGCACTGCATCATTGTTTCTGCATTTCTTCATCAAGAGTCCTTGCACCAGCAAAATATCCTAACTGGAGAATTATTGGAACCTGCAACCCGTGAAAATCGTGGACTGCGGAATTTGGCAGGAAAAGCAAGCCAGGACACCCTTCCTTTGTTCTGGAAAGTCTTGAGAAGATTCGGAGTGAGGGGGGTAAGTTATTGTGCTTTTAACATACCCCTACACTCTCATTGTAAGTCAATGGACTTACAATACTGGTGTGCCACCAATGACCTCTGCCTTAATGACAGTAAGATTCTCCTCATTGGCACACCTGCACCCTCCTTTCCTGTCAATCTCTGGCCAGCCTCCCTTGGCCCTCATCCTGCTCCCACCTGTGAGGCTAAGAACCTGGGGGTCATATTCGACACTACACTCTTCTTTTTTCCTCACATCTCTGACATCTCTAAGAAGTCAAACTATCAACTGCACCTCCTCAGAGGTATTCTTCCTTTCCTCTCCTTCCCCCAGAAGCTCACTGTCTCTAGAGCTCTGGTTCTCTCTAGGCTGGACTACTGCAACAGATTCTTTCTAAATCTGCCTGCTTCTACTCTCCGCCCTCTGCAACTCATGCAGAACAGGACTGCGAGACTTGTCCTTGGCCTTAATCCCAGGGATCGTATCTCTCCAGCACTGCAATCTGCATTGGCTCCCAGTAGCTGGAAGGATTAAGTTCAAGACCCTCTGCATTGGCCACAAGGCCTTCTGAGGCCTGGGTCCTCAATGCCTACAACTCTCTCTTCGTAAATACCTTCCTACTCGAGCTCTTCACGCCTCCACCTCCAACTCCAACTCCCTCAGGTTCAGTCACTTCGTCCAAGCAACACGTTTGTGGTAATTCTCTTTCTTCGGCTGGGGCCTCCCTCTGGAACAGCTTCCCTGTCACTCTTAAACTTGAGGAGAACCATCTGCGGAAGCACCTCAAGACTTTCCTCTTTGCTTCTGCCTTCTCTCTTCCTCTCCCCTGCTGATTTCCTGTCTGATACTGCACTGGTCAGCTGGCTACCCTCTGATTTCGGACCCAGGTACCTGCCCGCCCAGTTGCACACCTGAGGTGCCTCCTGGCAACCCTTGCACTTGGGTCTGTACCTGTAACCCTATAGTCCCCCTACCTGCACTTTTGGACACCTGCTGTCTACACTCACCCGTGCACCTGCCACCTGCTGGCCGCACTTCTTGTTATTGTTTTGATCCCATGTACAGCACTGCCCCCTCCCCTTTCTCCTGGCACTTTTCCCCTCCCCCTTCCCTGCACTTGTGCAAATCTCAATGTCACTTGGCCTAGTAAGATTGTCTCTGTCCTCCCTCTGTTCCCCCTTCCTTACCTCGTCGCGCCTTGAAACACTTGTGTATAGGCGCATTACAAATGCCATATGATATATCATGCTGTGCTGATTTGGTCGCTCAAGAGCCCTATTTTCCATGTCACTTTCCATTTAGTGTCTTTTCGCAGCCAGTATACATTTTTATTCAAACGACTATGCTGTCCAATATTCCCTGCTCATTGCTTCATCTCCACCCATGCAGGACCAGGTTGGGTGGAGGATCAGTAACACTTGGGGCTGCTGGTGCTAGCAAGCTTTACACCTACAGCGTGTGATTGTAATCCAGCTTTAAAAGCCTCAGTTTGCTCCAGTCCAGTGCTGGTCATTGATGCAGTATTCTTGTGTGTGACCTGCCCCTTGTTCCTGGTTCTTAGGCATAGGGCCTCATTACACGGAAGGCGGTAATGGTTAACGGCCACCGTTAATGGTAACGGTGACCGTTAACCATTACCGCCTTACTATGAGGTCCCTTAGCGGGTTGGTGCTTTAACGCCTGCTTTTTGCAGGCGTTAAAAACCAATCCGCTAAGGGACCTCGGAGCTAATTACGGCACCGCAAAATTGCGGTGCCGTAATTAGCAACTTCCCCATTCCCATAGAGCCCTATGGGGCAGAAATGGGAATGGGGAAGGGCAATGGCCGAAGGGGGATTTACCGCCTCTCCAACCTTGGAATGGGGCGGGAAATCCCCTTTCCGCCAAGGCGGTGCCGGTATTTTACCGGCATGAGCCATGGCGCTAATAGCGCCATGGCTCACCGCCTTCCGTGTAATGAGGCTAATAGTGTCTAGTTCCTAGTTTCTTATTTCTTGTTCCTGGATTTTGAATTTATTGTAATTATCAGTATTTTCTGCATCCTGGATTCTCTTTTTGTCTTCCTCTGTTTTTCAGTCAGAACTTTCCAGTTCTTTCCTTTTCCTGTGCAGCCCAGTCTGTCTGTGCTCTTATTGCTTTGACTTTGCCCTATTCTGCAGTGTAACCTTTATCCGCTAGACACCCCTGATTTATAGATTTACTATTTTGCACCATTTTCTTTCCTTCCCTGGATGGAGATGGGGGAGGTTTTGCACTTGTAATTTCGTGTGCCCTATTCCTGTTCCTTTACATTCTCTTGGAGGCTGTTCGTAGTTTTCCTTTGCAATTCCTTCTTTGTTCCTTATTGATTGTTAAGTGTAATGTGCTGTTGTATCCAGCTCCTGTGTGAATGCCTATGTTTTACTTACTATTCTGTAAGCACTATTCCTACTTGTCCCTTGTCAGTAGTCTTATGTATTAAGTTATCCTCCCTTTGCTGTTACAGACCTTCTGGGTCCCTGTTTGATCAGCACAGTTTGTGAGCTTTGCTTACAGTCCAGGTGGTGTTTCTCATCCTCGCAAGTATTGTCCTTAAGTTACCCCACATCCTCTTTCATATATGTGTATTCTGATCACGCTCTACTGGTACATCCTGGGTTTAGTGTACATGTATCTTGGTTACTGAGTGCCTGTTTGGCACAAAGCTATTCACTTTATGTTGCTGTGCACATTTCACTTGCCATGTTCACTGCCTCGGTACTCTCATGACACTGTGTTCTGCTGATTTAAGCAACAAGCTAAAGAAAGGGCTATGATATGGGGCCATGTGGAAGCCTTCAGCAAACCTCTTCATAGCAGTTGTTGTAATCTTATTTATGATGCACTGGATACCCAGAGGTTTCTAAACACGGACCTGGGGATCGAACCTGTGTTGCTCTGCATCGTCTTGCTTCCAAGGTGTTTGCGTTTCCCCTGAGCTATCCTGCCGAGACCAAGCAGAGGCTGGCTGTTATACCAAATTATATACATAGTTGTAGTACCACCCAATTCTCTTAGATGGTCATATGTAATAAACTATTCCCATGGAAAAATATCTACAAGTCGAAACATTCTGCAGAATGAAAGCTCTAAAGCACGGGTGCACAAATTGCGGCCCGCCATACTGTTTTGTCCGGCCCACGAGGAACAAAGACTTTCCTAATGGAGTGCGGCCCGCAAGCAGCATTGGCCGCCTTCCATTAGGAAAGTCTTTGAAACTCTTCCGGGCAGGACAAAACACTAGCCCTCATTGGCTCAGCGCACACACACCACATAGCTTCTATGAGCCACGTAGTGCGTGTGTGCTGCACCAATGGAGTGCCAGCCCTACGGCTGGTGTGGTCAATAAGGCTTGATGCCGGTAGGCATTTAAGTCTTGCCACTCCAGCCGTAGTACCACTGCAGATACCTCACCAGCGTTCCAGCTAGCCTGCCTTCCAGCATGTCCGGTAAGCGGTCTGTTTGTTTGTGTGTTTGTGTGTCGTATCTGTTCTGCCTGTATGTTTGTGCGGTGTATATTGTGATGCAGGGGTGGGGGGGGGGGGGTGTCAGGTCTGCTTGAATGTTTGTTTTTAAGTGTGAGTGTGGTGTATGTTGAGATGTGGGGTGGGGGTGTCGGGTGTTCTTGAAGGTTTGTTTTTGTATGTTTGTGCGGTCTATGTTGAGATTCGGGGGTGGGGGTGTCGGGTCTGCATGAATGTTTGTTTCCGTCTGTGCGGTGTATGTTGAGATGTGGGGGTGGGGGGGTGTAGAGTCTGCTTGAATGTTTGTTTTTGAGTGTGATGCATGTTGAGTTGCGGGGGTGCGGAGGGGTTGTCGGGTCTGCATGAATGTTTGTTTTCCTCTATTTGTGTGGTGCATGTTGAGATTCGGGGGTATCAGGTCTGCATGAATGTTTGTTTTTGTCTGTGCGGTGTATGTTGAGATGCGGGGGTGGGGAGGTGTCGGGTCTGCATGAATGTTTGTTTTTGTCTGTTTGTGCGGTGTATGGTGAGATGCGGGGGTGGAGGATGTCAGGTCTGCTTGAATGTTTGTTTTTAAGTGTGAGTGTGGTGTATGTTGAGATGCGGGGTGGGGGGTGTCGGGTGTGCTTGAAGGTTTGTTTTTGTATGTTTGTGCGGTCTATGTTGAGATTCGGGGGTGGGGGTGTCGGGTCTGCATGAATGTTTGTTTCCGTCTGTGCGGTGTATGTTGAGATGTGGGGGTGGGGGGGTGTAGAGTCTGCTTGAATGTTTGTTTTTGAGTGTGATGTATGTTGAGTTGCGGGGGTGCGGAGGGGTTGTCGGGTCTGCATGAATGTTTGTTTTTCTCTATTTGTGTGGTGCATGTTGAGATTCGGGGGTATCAGGTCTGCATGAATGTTTGTTTTTGTCTGTGCGGTGTATGTTGAGATGCGGGGGTGGGGAGGTGTCGGGTCTGCATGAATGTTTGTTTTTGTCTGTTTGTGCGGTGTATGTTGAGATGCGGGGGTGGAGGATGTCAGGTCTGCTTGAATGTTTATTTTGGAGTGCAGTGTATGTTGAGATGCGGGGGTGTCGGGTCTGCCTGAATGTTTGTTTTTGAGTGTAAGTGCGGTGCATGTTGACATGCAGGGGTGGAGGGGGTCGGATCTCCCTGAATGTTTGTTTTGGAGTGTAAGTGCGATGTATCTTGAGATGCAGGGGTGGGGGTACGGATCTGTATGGGTGCATGAGAGATTGTGTGCTGAGTTGGGGGTATGGGTCTGTATAGGTGCCTGCTTGAGAGTGTGTGTGCTGAGTTGGTGGTGGGGGGCACGGGTCTGTATGGGTGCATGCTTGAGAGTTTGTATGCTGAGTTGTGGGTGGGGGCCTTGAGTCTTTATGGGGGCATGCTTGAGAGTTTGTGTGGTGAGTTGGGGGCCGGGGTACGAGTCTGTATGGGTGTATGCTTGAGAGTGTGTGTGCTGAGTTGGGGTGTGGGGGATACGGGTCTATATGGGTGCATGCTTGAGTGTTTGTGTACATTTGTAATACAAATAAAAATTGTTGCACCTCAAAAACGTATTCTTTTTCCATGTGTTTAATGCAAATTGGGGGTTGAAAAAGCCTCCTGCCACACCCCGCCTACTGCCCTACCCACATTTACTTTTCATACCACTATAGCCATTATGTAAGGTACTTTCGGCCCTCTGTCAAAATCAGTTGTGCACCCCTGCTCTAAAGTGACTCGTAACCCATGACATTTCTGCAGGAACAATTTTGGTTCAAAAGGTCCATCTAAGCCTAAGCGTTTATGTACCCTCCAACATACCCACACAGTAGTACCAAGTGTTTCAATACCTTTAGTAAATCTCACAGGTTTTTCAATGAATGCACTAGTCAGGCTTCACAGGAATTGTAGCGCCATTTCCAAGCAAGCATAATGAGGCAGATGATTTGATGAATACCAGTATTGGACATTTTCTACCTGTGCCACTAGATAATAAGGCTCTAAATAAAGAATCCAAAGGCGTCTCTTGTCCAATGGTTGAATCAACACTTCCTATTTGACTCTTGGTTGTTTTTGGGTTCCAGACCAACAAACCGATTCAATGCCAGAGTTTAGTGACAAAGGAAGTTGACAATTTGATTGGAATGTTTGTGAATAATACAACTATTTTGGCAATATCATATGTATTAAGGATATTTTCCCGAGCATTGTGAGCGAAGGGTTAACCCACCTCCTGATTTTTGCTTCTAGTATTTACAATAGTTCTAACTGGCTATGAAACGAGCTTGAGTTGGTGCAGTGTATAGGCCCAGATATTGTTTTGATGCCGAATACCAGTTCAATTGGCCAATATCAAACCTACATTTTGTAATTGGGAACACCTCTTATTTGTCTGGGTTTATCCGCTAGCCTGAAACGTGTCTCAAATTAGCAACCTGAAGTATTATTGGATCAATGTTTTTTTTTTTTAATAACTCTGTTTATTTGAATTTAAACAGCACAACAACAACATGAATATAAACATAGACATTCATCAGAAAAACAAGGCAATATTGACAACGGCAAAGGCGATGCAGGGCCGAGGGGCCATGACACGGTTGTGAGACGGATAATTGCTGGCAATACTGGTTTGCGTCTTGTGTCCTCAAGTTAAGGGGAGGGTGAAGGGGAAGAGTGAGGAGGGGGCATGGGGGGGAGGGGGAAATAGGGAGGGGTGGGTTTCAGTGAGCATCGAGCCATTTACCCCATATCTTTTCAAATTTAGGGGGCAACCCCGCGCGTTATAGATTCGGCGCTCCGAAGCTGCACATCTGTTTAGTTCATTGCTGCAACGGTTCGGGTTCAGTGGGTCTGCAGAGCCCCAGTTAGCAGCAATAAGCCATTTGCCCGCCCCCAGCGTGACCGCCAGAAACATTTTTTCGTACTTTGTCAAGTCCACTTCTCCCCAGATGCCCAGAAGTGTTATTTTGGGGTCTTTAGGAATTGGCGTCGCCAGGACAGTAGAGATCGTATTGATCCAGTCTCCCCAGAAGACTTGTAATACTTGACAGTCCCAGATCATGTGGTAGAAGGTGGCCGGCTCACGCTTGCATCTAATACATGTCCCATCCTTGGTCCCCCCCCATCTGGCCATTGCTGTGCGAGAGTAGTAAGAGCGGTGGAGGATTCTAAGTTGTATTAGTCTGAGCTTGGCTTCTATCCCAATCTCTCTGGGGACATTAATGCGTCTATCCAGTCTTCTGGTCCCAGTTCACCTAAGTCTCTTTCCCACCTTTCCTTGAGCATATCTCGTTGTTTAGCCCCGAAGGAGTTGAGGGCCTGATAGAGGGTGGAGGTGACCTTGAAGAGAATTCATTGTGGGAGAACATTGGTCTCAATGGGAGAGCAGGGGGGCATAGTTGTTGTGTCTGGGAACTGGGTGTGAATGGTGTGAGCCTGTTGTGCATGTCGAAACTGGTCCATAGGTGCTAAGCCGAATTGCTCTTGCATGGCATCAAAGCTTAGGAGGCGACCCCCTTGGATCACGTGCGCTAGTGTGTTTATCCCTTTTGCTCCCCAGTGTTCAAAAGAGCCCATTTTCACTATTTCCGGGAGGTATGCATTGCCATATGGGTTGGGATAGTGTTGGTTTCCCTTTCCAGCCAACCAGTTTGTGTGCGTCTCTCCAGGCGTGACGGATATGGTGTGTTATTTTTGGTAGCGTCGGGAGTTGGTTGTTGGTGGCATACAAGACCTGTAGTGGGAGTATTGGGGACATGGTCTCCATTTCAATACGGATGTGTTGCAGTGTGGGGTCTGCGTGTAACCAATCATTTACCACCCCTTTCTGTGCCGCTAGATAATACGCGTGTATACAGGGTAGACCGATGCCTCCCTCCCATACTGATCTTTGGAGCGTATTAAGGGCAATTCTGGGTTGCTTCCCTCCCCATAGCAGTGTACAGAGGTTCCTATCAATGAGTGTGAAAGTTTCCTGGGGGATAGTAAACGGAGCATTTTGGAGAACGTATAGGAGTCTGGGGAGGGTCATCAACTTGAACAGTGCTGCCCTGCCCATTAGCGAAAGGGGGAGTGATTGCCAGTGGGAGACATCTCTATTAAGCCGCTCTAATACAGCTGAAGGTTGAGTTGAAGGAACCCATCTAGTGTCGGGTCAAGCTGTATGCCCAGATATTTAAATTCCCTGATACAGACATGGTAGGGGCAAGTCTCTGGAATCGCAGACTCGCCTCCCTGGATCGGGAAGTAAATGGTTTTGGCCTCATTCACCTTTAGACCTGCAAAGTTTTGGTATTCCTTAAGGATAAGGGAGACGGTCGGGCATGAGGTACTTGGTTACTGAGGTATGTAAGGAGGTCATCTGCGTAGAGTGAAAGTCGATCCTCCCCTCCCCCTGGCCAGGCAAATCTGGACCAATTTTTGTTTGAACTGAGTTCTATTGCTAGTGGTTCGATGGTGAGGAGGAAGAGAAGTGGAGACAGGGGGCACCCCTGCCTAGTACCTCAGCCGAGAGGGAATGGTTTGGAGGACCTGCCATTCACCCTCACAGTGGTTTCTGGAAATGCATAGAGGATATGAATGTTTGCCCAAGGTTCATTCTGGCCATGATTGTCCATAAGGCGTCCCACCCCACAGAATCAAATGCCTTCTCAAAGTCCACCGCCAGGAGGACCAGTGGTGATGGTATTTCTGCGGCTCTGCTCAGGACAAGTTGAATTCTACGCAGGTTCATGCGAGTGGATTTATTGGGCATAAATCCACATTGATCTGGGTGGACAAGTGTCTCAATCACCTTTAGTAGCCTATTAGCAAGTGCTCTGGCGAGGACCTTAACTTCTCCGTTGATCAGTGAAATGGGACGGTAGGAGGCACATTCCTCCGGAGGTTTTCCGGTTTTATGTATGACAACTATGCACGCCCTCCTGAGGTCTGGTGGGAGTGCACCGTGTTCTCTACTTCGTAGGAACATGTGGTGCATATGAGTCGATAGTGTGCTGCCAAGGCATTTCCTGGTCTCTGTTGGGAAGCCGTTGGGGCCCGGAGTTTTCCCCGGTTGGAGCTGTGCGAGCGCCTCTTGTATTTCATTCTCAGTGATTTCAGTGTTCAGGCGGTCTGTTTGCTGTTGTGAGAGTTTCGGGCTCTCAATCCGGTCGAGATAGCAAGAGGGCTCGAATGTGGGGCGTTTGGTAGGTGGAGTATAGAGTTTCTTATAGTAGGCGGCGAATGTTTCCACTATGACAGAGTCTTCCGTCAGCAACGTTCCCTCCGGTGATCTGATAGCTCGCACCTGTCCTCTGCTTTGTTCACGTTTCTCCAACCAGGCCAGGGTTTTGTTTGCTTTGTCACCTCTTTCATAGATCTGGCTCCGGATCAGCCGATGGGTCATTTGTGCGTTGTCCAGAGCTATGTTGCTGAGGGCTTCCTGTGCCGTGACCAGGGCTTCCTTTGCTTCTTGGGTGTTATGTGCTAGGATTTGTCATTCGCATTCTTGTACTTGCGCTTCTGCCTCCCTGACCTTTTGGGCATGACGTTTCCGGTGGGCGGATACCGCCGAGATAGCTTCCCCTCGGAGGACCGTTTTATATGCCTCCCAAATCGAGATCGGACATTCCACTGAGCCTGCGTTTATTTCACAAGTTGTATGTGTTCAGGCGCCAGTTGCTATCCGGGCGTTGCCAGGCATTCTTCATGGTTATAAGGAGTGGAGAGTGGTCCAAGATTCCTCTTGCAAGGAATTCAGCTGATGGAAGTCTCGTCGCTATGGAGTGAGCGCCATGTGTCTATTAGCCCCAGTGCTTCGGCAAACGTGGAGAGCGATGTCCGGGCAAGTCGGCTTCCTGGTCTCCTATGGGACCTATCGGCTGTGACATCCATCACCTTGGTTGAAATCTCCTCCTATGACCCATAGGCTGGCTTCCTCCTCCAGGAGCAAGTTCCACAGCTCAGCCAGCAGTTCCTTTGTAAGCATGGTGGGGGCGTAGATCGCAGCAAGACCCCATTTCTCACCCCAGATGTCTGCGAGCAGTATCACATAGCGGCCCCGAGGATTGGTTCTTACTTTTCTGACCTGTAGGGGGACGCGTTTATGGACGAGTATCATTGTACCCCTGGCGCCTTTTGTGAATCTAGCTTGGTAGGAGAGCGGGTAATTGGATCTTTTGAAGAAGCTGCTGTCCGTGCCAATCATCATTGAGAAGAACTAGGTCTGTTGAGTATCCATTGAGATACTGGAGCACCAATCTTCCTTTTACGCTGGAGCCGAGGCCGTTAACATTCCATGACAATAAGGAGAGCGTGTTGGTGTTTACTTTATCTGCGTGGGTCTCATAGTGGGGCATCTGGGAGGATTAATGGTGGTCTTGTGGGTTTCCGGGGTGTGCTGCGGTATTCACAAGAGGGAAACATCCAGAGGTTGCCATGTGATTGTGTGATTGATAACTGGATAGCTCGGGTATCATTGGCCCCGCCAGTAGACCGTGTTTGATTTCCATGCCGGTATGCGTCGTTGTCATGCCTTCTCATCCTGTGATTCTGGTTACTTACTCCCTTAAAACTCCCCTCACCCTGTACCTCCCCCTCCAACTGGGAGCACCTGTCGCCCAAACATTGAACTTATAACTAGAGAACTTCTTTGGGATGACCCGGACTGGGGTAGTGCCTACACCGCATGATGACGGGCAGCCGCTAGGTTAAAGTTCCCATGTTGCTGCACTGAAGATTAGTCCCCGTATTGCGGAGGCCTCATCCATTATCTGCGGGGCTGTTGGCAAGATGCTGTGTGGTGTCGACATCCGCACTTGCCGGGGATAGAGGGGACGAGGGCCGCCCAGACCTGGGTTTCTGCGCAGGCGGGTCAGGCGGTGCGCGTCGTGCTCTAGAATCAGTGAGGACTCGTGTTTCGAGCCAATCCCATGCGTCTTTGGGGTTGTAGAACAGATGAGTGGTGCCCTCGTAATGGACTTTAAGCAGTGCCAGGAAGAACAGAGCTTACTTGATTGATAACGACTGGAGTTTCTTCTTAACTGAGTCGAACGAATGGCAGGCCTTTTGAACTTCCTTGGTGTAATCAGGGTAAAACCCGACTCTGTAGCCGTTGTATGTGATTGGGCCGGAGGCCCTAGCCATTTGCAGGATCGCGTTGCGGTCTCGATAATTCAGCAGGCGTACAATTATTGTTCTAGGCGGGGCTCCAGGGGTAGGTCGACCGGTGGGCACCCTGTGTGCTCCTTCTATGGAGAAGAATTTAGATACTTTTTTGGGAGCGAAGACATGAGCCAGCCAGTCTTCAAGGAAAAGTTCAGCGCTGGGGACTTCCTCCTTCTCCGGTATCCCAAGAAGCCTGAGATTATTACGTCGCGCCCTCCCTTCGCTGTCCTCAGTGTGATATTCAAGCTGGGTGACTTTTTGGGTGATTGTGGCGAGTTGTTCCAGTCGATGGACGGTGTCTTCTGTGACTGAAACCGTCTGTTCCGCTTCACCGACTCTAGCCGACAGGTTGCGTAGATCCTGGCGAATGAGGGACACCTCTGTGGATAGGCCTCCAATTTTGAGTTCCAGTGATGTTCTCGAGTCCCCAATCGCTTTCATGAGGTCTGTCAGAGAGATTGGAGGGTCGTGGGGCTCTTAACTGGCACTTTCCTCTTCTGGAGTCTGGGTCCCTCGGCGGGGAGGGGCCCCCATAGTGTAGAGGTCCATTTTACTTTGAAGTTGCCTTTTGGGCTTTTCCTTTCCCATGTCGCGGTCCATACACCCGTTATGGCGTCAAACCCGGGTGTTTCTCATTGCCGTCACAGGGAGGGTAGGTGTTGGAGCTGGGAGGGACCTTGCGTAGGTCAGATTTCTATGCCGCAGCAACACGGGGTGCCCACTGTGTGTCTACGCAAGGGCGGTGCCGAAGACTGTAGAGCGTGTTCCCCTTGGGTATGGGCCCCTCTTCCAGGGCTGCCTGTCTCGTTGGGATGATGCGATGTGCATTGGGGAGAATACGCCCTTCCGGCAATGTTGCCCTATAGGAGCTGTTCCACTGCCTGTCCTCACGGGCTCCGGCCCGCAGCGTAATGAGGGGGGGGATGTGTAGGGGTCCACCGTGGTCAGATGGTGGTTGAGTTGGTTGTGAGGAGGGATGCCCCCAGCCACCGCTCCCCCACCGCAGCCCGATTATGCATAGACTTCGTGGAGGGGTGGAATATGGTCTCTCCCACTAGTGTGGGACAATGCCACTGACCCGCTCACCAGCATAGCACTGACCAGTACTTAACCCTGCAACACACAGTTCCATTCACGGGCTCCGTGGGCCCTGCCGCCGGTCTGGTTATATAGGGGAGTGTGTGGGGGAGGCAAGACAAGCCCCCCACCCCTCACACACGCGCACCTTGCTGTTGTCGGGTCCGTTGACGGCGTGTCGTCCGCCAGCAGGGGAGCGCAACACCCAGCTCTTCTTGTCGTGCTGCGACTCGACCCCGGGCGTTGCTGTCTCCCTGACAGGAGGGGGGGGAGGAGGAGATCACCAGGGGGAAAGGCTGGCGGCGTGGGCCCAGGCCTCGGCAGGCATGTAGAGTGGCTCCCAGGTCAGTTCGTAGGATGTGGCGGAGCGTTTCCTTCGTGGTCTTCCACGGCTACAGAGAGAGGCGGGCGCCGCGTCTCAGTTGCACTGCCAGGGTCGAGAGAGATGCAGTTTGTAAATGGCTTCGGATGTTCCAGCCCCTGCACTGTGCTTCTATGTTGTCTCCAGGATCGATCGGGTGGGAGGGACCACAGTTGGCTGTCCGTCGGTGCCGGTAGAGCGCCGCGGGGTCTTGTTTGCCAGCCCGCCGGCATGTCTCCAGTGCGTCTCCTCGCCTGGGAGCCTCAGCGTTCACAGCGTCTCGGAGGGCGAGGGGTGGGCAGCCGCATCCCCCTGCGCCACAATGGCCACGGGTCACCCACCAGCAGTCTTCGGGCTGGTTCTGGTGTCCCCCTGTCCAGTTCATTTCCAGGGTGCAGCGACGGCTGCTCCAGTGGGTCCGCTTCTGCTTGTTGGCCGTTGGGGCAAGATTGATTCACGTAAAGGGAATATAATTTAGGATAAATGTAGCGGCCGCCAGGAGCCGATGTATTTAGCTCCACATGCGTTGCGCGCGCATGCGCAGTCCCCTCGGATCGATACTTTGAGATGGGTTTTTGACATAGATCATGAGGTCATCAGCATATGAAGGTACTCTCACACCAATAACATTTAGCCCTCTAAATATGTGCTTCCCGAACAAGGCACAAGCCAGCCGCTATATAGCAACCGCAATTAACAGCGGGGAAAGTGAACAACCCGGGCATGTGCCTCTGGTCAAAACAACGGGGTACCCTCCCACACCATGGTATTAAATGTTGTTCCTGAAGTTGACCTCCGACCCTCAAACTACATTTAACCTAATCCTGATCTATAGACAAACCAACGGTCCTAGCTGCCCTGACATGACATCCCGCTCCTCATCACGTCCTTCATGAAACCCTCTACTAAATGGATCATCCTGGGAGACCTTAACCTGGGCTTCAATGATACCACTGACAGCAAAGCCTCTGCGCTCACTACTGCTCTTACTGATATGAACTTCACCTAACTCGCCACCGCCCACACTCATTCTAAAGGGCACACCCTCTACTGGATATGTATGGCCAACGCTACCATCAACATCAATGCCATTGACCCTGTCCCTTAGTCCAACCACTTTCTTATTAATTTTAATATTTCACTGTCTAAACTCCACAAAGCCCCAGCTGTGCCGTTAAGCCCTTTACAAGTCTGCAATACGCGCAATCTGAATTATGAGGATCATATGTCTTCTCTGCTCTCATCGCTCAACACCTTTTAATCTACTTGGCACATGACCTTTTTTGGGAGGGAGCTGGGTTCTGTCTGCCCCCCGTCACTGTTCCCGCATGGTCAAATCCAGCCTATGCAGAGGAGAGGGGAGATGTCTCCCCTTCTGCATATGTGGGCACTCGCAAAGTACTTTTTCATTGTTAATAAAGTGGCATGCACCCCTGTCTTTTATAAAACCCAAAGACTCCATTTTGTAACACACCAAACGCCATTTTTTTTACTAGGCCCGAAAATGATCTCTAGAAGCCTCTCATACTCTGGCCAGTGCCTCACCCTGCCAGCCCAGACCCCACCATCTTCTGCCAGCTCTGCACGAGTTCTGTCCTCACGGAAGCACAGCCATTCATTGTTGCAAGTGTTAGTTTCATCCCTGGACAAAGTGATCTCACTGCGCCGTGTGAGACCAGGGCAGGACTCCGTTCTTAGGAATATCCACCTCCACTAACCTACCTGTGCACTCTCGACCCCACACCCACACAGCCATAACCCACCAGACCCAAAGCCCTCTGTCCTTTGATACCAAATGTTTGACCCCTCGAATGACCAGTGGGGGGGGGGTCACCAGTCACAAGCCCTAAATTCCAAGCACCAATATATTCTTTCCAAATCTAGCACACATCTGTCCATATCATGAGGCATCAGGTAGATTAAACTCCTGGGATTGGCACATGGGTCTGGGGCATTGTATTTTATAGGTACTTGCGTGCAAAGGGCGGAATGCCCATATACTTGTCAGCGAACCCTTAAAGTACCCCAATTATGCCAAACCTTTATGCTGTCATTTCTCTTGTGTCCTCTGACCATGTGATTTCAGTTTAGACAGTTAGGGCCAGATATACTGTTTGTCCACCCGACCTTCACCCTCCGGAGATGAGCCCAGCTTAACCCACGTGCCGTCAGACCTACTGGGGAGCGGCAGCCATCATTGACGACATTTTGCATTATAATGTGCTGCCTGTGTATTGTTTGGCAGAGTGCTCCCTGGGCCGCAGAGTTCTTTGAGTGCAAAATTTACCCAAGATGAACTTTGTTCTACTTGCAATCCATCTCTTGGTCTCATTCCCCAGTGGAGGGTGTATTTTATTTGGAGTTTTGGATATCATGTTGGGGAATGGGCGCCTTCACCTTGCCAAACAATTCCATGATTGTCTGCTCCAGACCCTCTACCTGCATGCACCTATCAAAACAAAAATTCCTAAAACTCTCAAACCTGGTTCTCAGAGGAGTTAGTCCTACTGCGTAGAGAAAAAAGATCCCTCGAACACCTTTGTAAAAAACATCCCTCGTCAAACAACTGGACAGCACTCGCCAAGGTGGCCTTTGCTCATAAGAAAGCTGTCAACACCTGCAGATCTAATAGCTACAATGATACAATCACCAATGCCAATTCGAAAAGCAGAGAACTATTTGAGATCCTCAGAGAGCTTTAAACTCCTTCGACCCCTACCGTGGGCAAGCGAGCTGACAAAGACTGGTGTACCACGATACAAGACGCCCTACCCCACAAAAAAGAGACCCTTCTCACCAAGAGTAGAGCCAGGAACTCCCTGCTCGCCAGGAAAATGTCTGTGGCTTTCTCTGATGTACTCCCCGAATGAGGTCACAACCCCAACTTTCCTCCATTTGCATTTAGTCTTGTCACTCAAGAGCAAGTAGCTGGGAAGATTAGAGTTCTAAAACCATCCAACTACAAAGGAGGCTCCTGCCCCACCCACATTGTAACGCTCTGCGCTCCTTCACTCACTCTAAATATCACTGAGTTTGCCAACGCTTCATTCTCTACCAATGTTTTACCCTCTAACATCAAATCTGCCTGGGTCACACCCCAACTAAATAGAAATTCCCTCGACCTGTCCATCTCCACCAACTTCTACCCCATCATCACAGTCCCTTTCCTCCTTAAAATTCAGGACCGCCTAGTCTATGCCCAAGTACAACAGTTCCTGCAGATCAACCACCTTCTCAGCACAATTAATGTTTGCTGGTTATCCACCTAAAGGTTGTATATCGCTCTGTGAATGTGAAATAAAAGGGCCATCATTCTGGATCATAGTCGCTTCCTTTGAATCTACTGTCCCAACTAACCTAAAAGAAGCATGGGTCCTTCCATTACTGAAAAAACCTACTTTAGACACCAATATCCCAACTAATTATCGGCCAATAACAACAGCACATTTTCTACTCAACATTTTGGACAGAGCAGCATACTTGCAAATTTAAAATCACCTAGAATTGAACAACCTACTGGGCCTTCGCCAATCAGGCTTCAGACCAGGTCATGGCACTGAATCTGCACTCATACACTTAAAAATCCAAATGGATGAGTTAAAAGATAATGGTAACCTAGCGCTCCTTCTACTACTTCACCTATCTGCAGCCTTTGATTTGGTCAACCATAACGTCCTCAGTAATCGTTTAACTACGGCATCCCATTTCTCCTCCAAGGCAGTTTTATGGAACGAGTCCTTCTTATCTAATAGGAAAATGGTGTTCTCCATGACTGCATCCGCAGAACCAGCCCCACTATCCTGTGGTGTTCCGCAGGTTTCCTGCTTCCCCCCACATTGTATAACATATTTACCAAGCTGCTTTCGACCACATGGATAAATTGAGTGTCTCCTACATGAATTATGCAGATGACACCCAAATCCTTATCCCTATCACAGGCTCCTTACAAACTGACCTGAAACTACTTAACAAAATATACCATGCCATACAAGCTTGGATGGCTATTCATGACCTATGTCTTAACGATGACAAAACGAATTTACTCCTTATCAGATCTCAAAACAGACTAAACAAACTAGACAATCAATACAAATCATTTAATATTGACAATAGTACTATCAAAGTGGTCAAAGAAGTGAAAACCTTAGGGATCTACTTGGACTCATCCCTTACCTTGACGAGACAAGTTAATGCCACAGCATCAGAAGCAGATTACACTTCAAAACTAATCAATGCCTGTAGACTTTTTCTATCAGCAGACAGCTGTTGAGGCTCGACTATTGCAATGCCCTGTACCTACGTACGAGCAGTCGCAACATAAAAAAACGACAAGTTCTTCAAAATAATGCCTTAAAAGGGGCTCTTAATATACAGAGGCCAAACCACATCACGCCTGCCCGGCGATCTGTCCGCTGGCTTCCAATCCAAGACAGAATTGCCTTCAAAACTCTATCTATGATCTAATACAGATCCTAAATACCTGCCGAACAAATTCACCAAAAATCTAACTATTAGACCCACACGTTCTACCCAGGCGCACCTGCTAAATATCCCCAGATTCAAACTACAGAAAGCAGGGGGTAACAGTTTCCCAGTCCTATCTGCCAAACTCTGGAACTCTATGCCTCCAGCACTCAGAGCTGAACCTTCCTTCTGGACCTTCACAAAAAATGTGAAAACTTGGCTCTCTCTTCGCACATGAGCGCTAACCATCATACTTCTGCCTGCTATGCTTTGATCTATCTCTGTAAAATGAGTGGCTCTTTATACGTTTAATGTTGTTAGGCAGAAACCTGTGCAGTTCCCTTAGGGACCACTGCAAAAGATTTAAGACTACAGGTGTTTGGCAGTAAACCCACTTGGTAGCAGTCTGTACCACACAGATTCACTTGGTAGCTGTGGCTGAGCAGTCAGACTTCCCTCAAGTAGAGTTAGGCAATATGCAGAGTATACACAATAGGTACAGCGACACAGTAGTACAAGCAAACACTGACCAGAGCTTTGGTGTAAAAGTATATAATTATTTATTTAAAGACACACTTGTAAATTACACTAGCAAAAAGAGGTAAGTAAATTCAGCACACTATCATATATATATATATATATATATATATATATATATATATATATATATATACAACCCTATTTACCTATTAGACAAGTCTTAGTGAGAAACACCACTTATTTTCAGAGAGGGGTGAGCGCTTAACATAAGATGGCACTCTAATAAGTTATAAAGAAAGGGAGGGAAAAAGGCAGAGTTAAGGAAGCACACAAGTTTCAATACTTTTAAAAGAACCACAGTAAGGCAGGATCAGTAGAAGGAAGTCAATTGCAAGGCCCACTCTTGGAGAGAGCAAGCAGAAGGGGTCCAGGTTCACACAATGGGGTTATGCCCACAGAGTCTTGTAGATAGTTCGCACAAAAAGGATGAAATTAAAGTCAGGAAACGTTAGCTAGGTTGTCCCAGGCTAGCCCAGGATAGAAAGACGAGGCTTTACTGTCACCCCGAACGATCTGTCGCAAGGGAAGCCAGGCGGGACACAGTACCTTAAGTGTGAAGGAAGCTCCAGCGGGGGCAGTTGTTCCTGGCAGCAGGTGCAAGTCGGTGTTTCGTCCAGAGGAAGAGGAGGTCTCGCCGTGGAGGAAAGATAGAGGTCGTTGCACTGCCAGGGAAGAAACCAGCCGCAGAATTTTTTCGGTTAAAAGGTACTACCCTTCTCTTTGTGGTAGTGGTAAACCGTGGTATTCTGGTTGCCGGGGTGCTTGGCACAGGCAAGGCGGCCACGAGATGCTCCAGGAAGGTGAAAAGAAGGCAAAACTGGTTATCCCCACCAGTCAAAGGAAGAAGACTCTCCGGACTGGAGATCTCCTCTGTCGTCGGGAAAAGTGGCGAGACGGTTCAGCAGGGCTCCACCGGTGGTGTCGTCGTTGCAGGTCGGCTCAGCTTCTCCCTCCTCGGATTCTCAGGTCCTGTGGCGACTTCTGAAGTTCCAGTCCCCAAAGCCCTGCTTTTATGCAGCACACCCCCATTCACTCAGCCTAGCTGTCAATCAAACATGCTAAGTGGTGAGCCGGCCGGCTCACCATTTGGGCCAATCACACAAGAGTGCGACTTGAGTTACCAAGGTAACTCAGTCCAGGGTCCCTAAACCCCCTCCCACACCCCCTGTAGTACCCAGACAGAGTGGCACCACTTTTGGAGGCTTCTGTGGAGAAGCCCGCCAAAAAGTGGAACAAAGGGCTCGACTTGGGTTGGAGTCACAGAAGCGAACACAAACGCCATTTTGGAACCAAGTTTCAGCAAAAATTACCAACCGGTGAATTAATATTAATTTAATAAACCGGCGGTATGTTCGATATTAAAAAGTGGTAGCCTCGAACAATGGGAAAATCCCATAGGAATATATTTGCGGTCGAATATAAAAAGCAGTATCCACTGCCACCAGCCAAAACTCGGTCGGGGGGGACTGGACAGTGCCCCGTCGAACAACAGACCCCGGGGCAATCGAATTGCCCCGACCAGTACGTCCACAATAGGATGGTTTGTACTGGTTCTGTTCACAATTTGAGACTAGTAAAGCCAATGGTGACTTTACATGCCCTGGGAGACAATAGTCAGTCCCGGGGTATGGAGTCTATGTTTGGGGGTCACTGCGACACCCCTGGGTTACGGCACGGAGGGTGCTGTGTAACCCACATACCAAAAACACATGAGACCCTATGGAGTTAAAGACCCCATAGCCCATAAAACACATGGAAAGACAAAGGAACACCTCAAATCATGTCTAAGTGTGGGAGTAAAAGAGTCTCACTCTTAGCAGGAGAAAAAAATAAACCCCAAAGCTGCTGGGGGACTCATTAGGTTTGGGAAATTAGCCTTTTCAGAGAATTCTCCCTAACAAATGTTATTTAATGTAATGACTAGAAATTACAATGTGTATTGTAACAAAATGTAATGACCAGAAATGTAAGTCAACGTTATGTAATGTAAACTAAGTAATGCGCCCAGATACCTCCGGGTTAGGCGCGCTCTACAAATGAATAAATAAATAAATAAATAAAATAATCTTGTGTAGGATGGGTAACAGTTTGCAAAGTTTGTGGTGTGTAGTTCTGCTGGAATAAACCCAGTTTGGTCTGGCAGCACTATGTCATGTATTAATGGCTGCAACCTTCGAGCCAACAACTTAGAGGCTATCTTGTAAAAACATTGAGCTACGACAGAGGTTTATATGAGTGACAGGAGGAGGCTCCCTACCTAGTTTCAGAAGTACAATAATGTTTGCTTTATGCAAGATATCGGGAAATGTACTGCTCAATTGAGTCTTGAAACAGGCTGCAAAGTGTATCTACTAAAATTGCAAGATGTATGTACCAAAATATCGGAGAGGTGGGCCTGATGTCTTTTCACAGAGCTACCTCGCATATGGCGTCCACGATTTCAGCCTCTGTTATAGAGCGGCCAGGCTATTCCCCATGGACACCCTCAAGCCACAGCAGGGGCACTTCATCAAAGTAGGCTCTTATTTCAGTTACTGATGCCTTCAGTCTGGATGTCTACAGGGCTGAATAGTATGCCCTAAAGTACTTATTAACAGACTTAGAATTCACTACTATGTTACCTCCTGCATACCCTATTGGCCTAATCCAAGTGCAATCTTTTTCAAGTTTAACTAGCCACAATATTGACTTCATCGGTCTCTCAGAGTCGCCATATTCTTTGGCGTCCTGTATGGCATGCAAACAATAGAATTTTGCGCTGAGCTACTTCATCAAATCTATCTTTGGTGGAGGCAATATCGCGCTCTCCTATTTGCCTGTGCTGCTTTATAGCAAACTTCTAAGTGCTTCAGATACGTTGCTAAGTATTCCTGTTCAGCACCCATTGATTACAAAATAGCCTGTTCCTTTGATATGCATATTTCCCTGACAAAGACTTTAAAGGTCTCCCAGAGTACATGGAGATCAGACACAGAACCTTCATTGTGCGCAAAGAACTCTCTCGATTCCGCATAAATGTGTGCCTTGTTTAATTCTCCAAGTGGGCAGAGTTTATGAGGCTTGTCAAATTTAAACATAATTACTGCTTTGTCGTGGTCAGGAAACGTTCTGGGGATGATTTGTGACGTCATCTTTGATGTCCTGGGTGTTAGTGTTAGCAGTGCACAGTGGTGGCACGAGTAATAGCTGCTTAGCTTACCATATTTGGCAAATTTCTGGTAATTTTCGGTTTCACTTGTAACCATTTAAGAAAGTTTTTTCACTGAATTTCATAGGTTTTAATTAGTGCAACTTAACCATAACGTCAACTTTTCAGTGAGTCAAAAACATGCTCAATAGTCTATAAGTGTCATCAAAGAATAGTTGGTGCCAGGGGTAGACTGTGAACCAATGGAGGCACTGGAAATCATGTTCAAAGTGACCCCATATCACACACTTTGTACACTACCTCTACCCTTTTCCTATGATACAATGTAAAAAATAAAAAAAACAAATTAGGCCCAGACTGCAAATGGACACCAGGAAAATCTCCACAGTACCCCGTAGGCCAGTCCAGCCATGATTGCTACCCTTTTTGCTCACCTCATCCCCATCCATCTCTCCTCCAGTATCAATAGCAGTTTACAGCTATGGCTCTGCGCTTCCAAGGGGGTTGGGTGGATGGGAACACTCTGGTTACCAAAGACCATGTGCACCTCAAAATAATCTTCCACACAAGAAGCATTGTTCACATGGCTTCCCCAGACCCTGTGCCTCCACACTTTCCTCTTCAAAGCCCAGGCAGGCTACAATTCGTTTGTTGCTCAGCCGTCTCTAAATTCCAGCGTGGGTAAGCTGAACTCATCTATCCATATAACGAAGATCAGGTCTCTCACTCGCACAATTTACATTGTGTAAAGTTCGATAATATGTCAATCTGACTATTACATCACTACGGAATGCCCCAGGAATTTTTGTGGGATACCGCAATGGTTAAACAGTGGAATAAATACGGGCACACTGACCAACCCCTTCTGCGCTTGGTGCAATTAAACACTGCTAGACGAGAGTGAGCTGCGGTTTATATTACATTTTCTTGCAGGGATGATATATCCACGACCGTTCCAGCAACACACGTCAATCAGGATATTCATACGTTCACGTAGCGTAACATATGTGGAAGACTCTCCTTGCTACAACTCGCAGGCATCGACTTTTCCTTTTTTTTCACTTTCTTTTACAAAATTGAAACCTACCCCTCTCTATATTCAATCACTGAAAACAAGCTCCTTTTGTTATTTTGCCTTCAGTGCAAGTCAGCAGCAGTTTGAAGGACATACGTTGTCCAACAGCCACAAAATATGAAAGCATTTACTATATTGAGAGTGGACATTCCAAAGAGTGGACATTCCATAAGTTCTACTACACTTTTACGATCCGTTGTTCAAAACGGTTCTTCATTGACAGAACGGCACAATGGAATTTCCCAAAATTATGTAAATTGAACTTTACATGATATTATTATTGGGATTAAAAATTACCAGAATGCTCTATGCATAATAACTAATTAAACAATGTGCAAACTGGCCTTGCTCAGGGGTATTAGCTATAGCATATTGTAACTATTAATCATCTACGTCCCACAAACACCACCGGTATACAGAGCTAGTGATATCTAAACCGCTTTGTCCCCTGGAACATACTGTTGTATCCTAGAGGCTCATAAAGTCCGAGTTCGGGCAGGGGGCAGTTGGTAAACATTATCCGTGGGCACTGGGTTCGCTTTTCCATCAGTAATCTTCTCAGTTTAGTTATAATAACTCTGGTCTGTACTACAACCAGAAACATTGCTATCTTTCTCCTTGTTTTCTGCATGTGCTTCTCCAGCCCATTGGGAGCTGTACACAGCGCTAGATATGTAGCCGGATCTCAGGATCCGACCAGCCTAAGCACCAAATAGCCCTTCACAAAAAAAGCCTTTGAAAAGAAAAAAAAAACAAAGAAAGTGCTTTCCACGCTACGGTAGGGAGTGGGGGGCGCAGCCGCACACAGCACATTGCCACCATAAGCGCTATTCTGGCTTCTCCCCCTACCTATGTCACAGGCGACAGGAGCCAAGGCAGACACTCAGCGAACCTGGGGACTCCTAAATCTAACCAAATCGGCTCTATGCAGTGTTGCCAACTTGGCAACTTTCTCGCTATATTTAGTGAAAATCACAGCCCCTTAGCGACTTTGTGCTGAAAAAGCGGCTAGCGAGAAATCTAACTACTTTTTTTATATTGGTTTGGAAACGTACACTTTTTTTGGATTTGCTTTGGAGGCTTGCGTTATTTACACAAGTTTCCAAACCAATAGAAAAAAGTGTAAGTCTCCAAAACAAAAGAAGTAATATTATTTTAACCTGTGGGGCTGTGAGCCTCTTTTGCAGATTGTGAAAGGCTCCTAGAAAAGTTGTTAGGGGGATTTAAAGTGACTATGGAGTGAGGATGATGTAAATCTGGAAATTGGATGAAAAGGAAGGTAACAGTGGGGGTCTTAAAAGGGCACGGGAGAAGGTGTCAGTGGGAATGAATCTATGCACATGGAGTTTAGCCGTGCGTTGCTTCCATCAATGTTAGCATGTTGCATGGCTGGGTGGTGTTGCTCTTGGAGCTTGTTAGACTTTAGCACAGTGATATGATATGATATGATAGGGCATTTATAACGCGCCTATACACAAGTGTTTCAAGGCCGACGAGGCAAGGGAGAGGAACAGAGGGAAGACAGAGACAACAATCTTACTAGGCCCGGTGTCATTCAGATCGCGCAAGTGCAAGGGAAGTATATTTTACAGTAAGTACATTTTACCACAGTTTTCTTTTGGACAAAAGTCAAAGCATCCTAATTTTTTTGTTGATGTTTTTATTGGCATATGGTTTATTACAAGCCTTTACAAAATTAAAAATACATTTCCAAATAAGCATTTACAAAGTACAAAATATAAAACATACAATACAATTCATGCTTATAAAGCATCTGAGGTTTCAAAAATTCCATGCACGAGAAAAGTAAGAGGAAAAAACCACAACTCATTAAAATGAGAGAGGCCAATCAAATTCCATGAACAATGTATATATTAAGGTAAAGGCTTTTAACCCTTTAAGTGCCATGGGTCCCCCTGAGTGCCAAGGCCTTTTTTGGTGATTTTGGTATGTCGCCATTCAATGCCTTGTAACTTTTTTCTTACATGAGATATCTCGAATTTGGCCCCTTTTTTCCCACATGTAGTGTTGTGTGGGGGTCTAGTGTTTGGCTGACGTGAGCGCCGTGACTGTGTCATGACGCTCACGTGCTCACCTAATAAAAGGGTCTCTGCTGCCGCTGCGAGGGCAGAGCAGTAGAGCCCCAGGAAGTGGCAACTCGTGTCTGTGTGTGTGCTTGTGCTTACAGGTTGTGGGCCTGCCACGTGGTTGTGGCCTTGTGTGCGGCACGGCCCGAGTGTCCTCGGAGCCGCGGCCGCTGGAGTCTGGGTGTGCCACACCCTGCGCTGTGGATCCTGCGCCCGGTGACACCGGGCGCCGTAGGGTGCCTCCCTACGTGAGACACGCCGGTCGTCCGCCGACGTGTCCACTGCCATCGGGTGATCCCGACAGCATCAGTGGGCTGCCCCGGAGACCGGAGGCAGCCCACAACACTGGCGAGGTCGCGCCCGACAGCTGCTGATGGTGGTGGGCAGAAGAACGGATCTGTGCACACGGCCCCAATCGGTGGCTGTGTAGAAGAGGCACGTGGTGGCCGCAGGAGTGCGGGTGGCCCCGGGACCTGTTGCGGTCCTCCTGCGCTGGTCGCTGGTGCCCGCTGGAGCCGGACTGAAGCGGTATCAAGCCGCGTGCGTGGTGGTGGAGAGGCTACAGCCGCGTGTCAGCTGGGCTGCTGGCGGCTCAGGGACCTCGTGCGGTACATCGGCACAGGTCGCCTGGGATCACCTGAGGTGGCTGATTTCGATCGCGGCGTTGGCCGTGCGGGGCACCCGGCGGGATGTGGTGCCTGCGTGGTCCAGACTGGGGAGGAGGAGCCTCGTCCGTTCCTGAACAAAGGAGGGGGCGGGGCCAACCCTCCGTCTGGCCCGTGACTGCCGGAAGGTTTTTTGTTACCCAACTCTGAGGAGGTGAATCACGTGGCCGACGAAGCAGCCCGGAAAGGAGGTGTGACCTCCAGAGGTCCGCGGCCCTCCCCCCAGGCACTGCCGGGGAACAATGGAAAAGGGCGGGGCCATCCCTCCGCCTCGTCCGAAGAGGGGACGAGACATTACCATGCCTGGGCTGCAGCGGTGATCAGCCTGAGCAGGCGCCGGCCCCCAGTGACACACAAAGAAAGAGGGAAGTCATCTAAACCCTGCAGTTGTACCTGACCGGGCCCTAGGGGTTGCGGCTCCATCTGGAGTGCTCGTGCACCCCTGGGGAGGAGGAACTGGGCGACCCTGGAGCAGTCAACCAGGGGTGGGAAAGAGTGTAGCCATCAGGACAAAGGAAGAGTGTGCCCTGGTTGGGGTATAGTGCAGCGGGGACGCCCCGGTCTGCCACCAGCGACACCCCTGAGAGGGAATCCACTACCCCAGGAACGTTTGGGTGCTGCCAAGAGACCTCCCCATAAGCTACCTGAGGCCCGGGACTGCGAGCATCTCTCATGCCGGTGACTGCGGCTGGCATCCCCCACAATACTAAACATGTCGGACGACGAGGGGGTATGTCGGGGTCAGTTGGTACCAATACCCCATTTCGATATCCTGGGTGCACCTGCAAGTCTGGGGGCCCGGTGAGTGGCCTGGGTGGAGAACCTGGAGTTGTACTTCGCTGCAATGGAGATCAAAGACGCAGCCAAACGCCCAACACTCCTGTACTCTGCCGGACTGGCCGTCCAGAGACTGTTCAAGACATTAAAGCCCCGAGATCAGTCATGCTTACAGGTTGTGGGCCTGCCACGTGGTCGTGGCCTTGTGTGCGGCGCGGCTCGAGTGTCCTCGGAGCCGCGACGGCTGGAGTCTGGGTGTGCCACACCCTGCGCTGTGGATCCTGCACCCGGTGAAACCGGGATCCGTAGGGTGCCTCCCTACGTGAGACACGCCGGTCGTCTGCAGCCCACAACACTGGCGACGAGGTCGCGCCCGACAGCTGCTGATGGTGGTGGGCAGAAGAATGGATCTGCGCACACGGCCCCAATCAGCGGCCGTGTAGAAGAGGCACGTGGTGGCCGCAGGAGTGCGGGTGGCCCCGGGACCTGTTGTGGTCCTCCTGCGCTGCTCGCCTGGTGCCCGCTGGAGCTGATCTGAAGCGGTATCAAGCCGCGTGCGTGGAGGTGGAGAGGCTGCAGCCGCGTGTCAGCTATGCTGCTGGCGGCTCATGGACCTCGTGCGGTACATCGGCACAGGTCACCTGGGATCACCTGAGGTGGCTGATTTCGATCGCGGCGTTGTCCGTGCGGGGCACCCGGCGGGATGTGGTGCCTGCATGGTCCAGACTGGGGAGGAGGAGCCTCGTCCGTTCCTAAACAAAGGAGGGGGCGGGGCCAACCCTCCATCTGGCCCGTGACTGCCGGAAGGTTTTTTGTTACCCAACTCTGAGGAGGTGAATCGCGCGGCCGATGAAGCAGCCCGGAAAGGAGGTGTGACCTCCAGAGGTCCGCAGCCCTCCCCCAGGCACTGCCGGGGAACAATGGAAAAGGGCGGGGCCATCCCTCTGCCTCACCCGAAGAGGGGGAGAGACATTTCCATGCCTGGGCTGCGGCGGTGACCAGCCTGAGCAGGTCCCGGCCCCCAGTGACACACAAAGAAAGAGGGGCGTCATCTAAACCCTGCAGTTGTACCTGACCTGGCCCCAGGGGTTGCGGCTCCATCTGATGTGCTCGTGCACCCCTGGGGAGGAGGAACTAGGCGACCCCGGAGCAGTCAACCAGGGGTGGGAAAGAGTGTGGCCATCAGGACAAAGGAAGGGTGTGCCCTGGTTGGGGTATAGTGCAGCAGGGACGCCCCGGTCTGCCACCAGCGACACCCCCGAGAGGGAAACCACTACCCCAGGAACGTTTGGGTGCTGCCAAGAGACCTCCCCATAAGGCGGTCAAGCTACCTGAGTCCCGGGACTGCGAGCATCCCTCAATGCCGGTGACTGCGGCTGGCATCCCCCACAATACTAAACATGTCGGACGACGAGGGGGTATGTCGGGGTCAGTTGGCACCAATACCCCATTTCGATATCCTGGGTGCACCTGCAAGTCTGGGGGCCCGGTGGGTGGCCTGGGTGGAGAACCTGGAGTTGTACTTCGCTGCAATGGAGATCAAAGACGCAGCCAAACGCCCAACACTCCTGTACTCTGCCGTACTGGCCGTCCAGAGACTGTTCAAGACATTAAAGCCCCGAGATCAGTCGTACGACGCAGCCATTGCAGCCCTCAACGAGTATTTCAGACCCATGGTCTGCCTCGCACACCTCAGGATGAGGTGTGCGAGGCAGGAGGAAGGGGAAAGCCTTGATGCATTCCATGGGAAGCTGCGTGGCATTGCACTGTCCTGTGCCCTGGGGAATTTCGAGGAGGACGAGGGACGGGCGCAAATCATCTATGGCTGCAGCTCCGCCAAACTGCGCAAGCAGGTTCTGAGGGACCCAGCGCTGACCCTCGATCAAATATTGGAGCTTGGCCGGGCCCAGGAACTGGCAGAGGTGCGGGCCTCAGTCATTGATTCATCTAGACACCACCTCCAGGTGGAGGTCCCTCACGCCGCGAGTGAAGGTTGAGGAGGTGGCCGCTGTCGGCAGGTGGCCAGGAGGAAGAGTGATAAGGAGGGGAGACCGGCCGAGGAGAGACCCCAATGCCACCGTCATCAATGTGGGTGGGATCTGCCACACCTGCAGGACTGCCCAGTGTTAGGACAAATCTGTGGCAGGTGCGGAAAAGGGGATCATTTTGCACGAGTGTGCCTCACCCCAGCCCCAGCAGGCATGGTGGGGGCATCAGGTGGGAATGAGGCGAAGGCGAGACAGACCCCCAAGGTGGCGGTGGTCCAGGTGGCGGAGGGTCCCCGTCCCCGAGAAGTACCGTATGATGTGGGGAGGAGGATTACGAAGAGAACATATTCTTCTTGTCCTGCAGCGGTGCCGGTGACCAGTTTGATCCGGGAATCTTCTGAAGCTTCCTCAGCCTGTGGTCGGGCCCCGTGGTTTGCAGACAGGAACTCACCCATTTTGTTTTGCAGTGTTATAATGTTTGAGTTTTAAGTAGCTTTTAGGTGGTGAGCGGACTGGAATGCACCCACTGTTTGCTGTGATGACGTAGGGGCACACTTGGTGCGTGGACTAGAAGGCACCAAATGGAACGCAGTAGAGTGTTTGATGTTTGCGGTGGGTTTTCCTAATTTTGTTTGTTTATAATAAAGGAGGGATGTTGTGTGGGGGTCTAGTGTTTGGTTGATGTGAGCGCCGTGACTGTGTCATGATGCTCACGTGCTCACCTAATAAAAGGGGCTCTGCTGCCGCTGCGAGGGCAGAGCAGCAGAGCCCCAGGAGGTGGCAACTTGTGTTTGTGTGTGTGCTTGTGCTTACAGGTTGTGGGCCTGCCACGTGGTCGTGGCCTTGTGTGCGGCGCGGCCTGAGTGTCCTCGGAGCCGCGACCGCTGGAGTCTGGGTGTGCCACACCCTGCGCTGTGGATCCTGCGCCCGGTGACACCGGGCGCCGTAGGGTGCCTCCCTATGTGAGACACGCCGGTCGTCCGCCGACGTGTCCACTGCCATCGGTGATCCCGACTGAACCAGTGGGCTGCCCCGTAGACCGGAGGCAGCCCACAACATGTAGGCGGTCGTAACGCCACCCAGGAATCCTAGTTTGCTGTAGGGGGGTGAGAGGAAATAACCAAAAAGGGCGAAAATGTTGGGTTTTTTTCTAAAAATGCAGATAAAATGATGTACAAAGAAGACTGTGTTTTTATCCTTGTAAGAGCTAGGAACAAATGGCTTGATGTGCTGAATTCCCCAATTTCCTGGCTTTCAAGAACAGGTTCAGTGGAAACAAAAACAAATAATTTTGATGTGGTTATCAACCATTTTGTGAAAGGTAGGCGATTTTGGCCATTTTTGCCAATTGGACATGCGTGGACGGAATGGAAGAAAAGGGTAGGAAGGCCGACTTGGAGGACAGAAAGGCATACATTTCTGAAAACAGTACCTCACGTGTGTGGGTGCACCTACCGGGGCGCAAAGGGACAAAGCCAAAAACACGAGTAACCCCAACTCTTTTTGCACAGCAGGATTGCAGGATTTTGACTCAGGTGCACACCATGCAGATTTGGGCATAGGGTGTCCAAGCCGCCAAGGAAAACTAGAAACTCCATGCATTTCTGAAAGGAAGACACCAATGGGAATCCAAAGATGTCTGACTTGCGCAAATCTCCCCAGAATGTATTACCGACAAGCCCCGCCAAAGAATCACATGGGAGAAGGGTGCACAAGGTCAGGGACATTACCGCCGACTTTGCTGGAGCTCTGGCTGGCGTACGTTACAGCTTCTCCCCACCAGGGAGTCCCAGCAGTGTGCCAATAGCTCCCCGAAGGGAAAAGCTGTAATGCAGCACAGCCTCAACTCCAGGACGGTTGGAGGTGATATCCCCGGCCTTTGACATCCATGTACCATGTGGGTGTACCGTCCCCTAAGCACAGCGGCAGCTCCACGGGGCCCCAGCAGGATCCCCATTCCTCCCTGGAGGTGTCATCTGTAACGTAGCATAGCCAGAGGTGCAGCCTGGGCTTGCAGACGGACAACCCACATGGGAGACATCGCTCCCAGGATAACACCAATGCTCTGCTGGCATGGGGGGCAATTTGTGGCCTGCCCCTGCAATTGTGTCCCAGCTGACCAAAATATCTGCCCAGACGGCCCATTCCCATCCACACCACCAACAATCCAGCCCCAGTCTCACCCACCCCACTGACAGTGGGCCCTGACCATAGGATAATAAATAACAGTACTCACATAACATTGCAGCTGCTCGCGTAGAAAAAGCTGTAAATGAAACAAACAGTAAGGTTTGGTCACCCTCGGGGCAGATTGGCACACTAATTTGCCCATCTGCGCCAAGGGAAGTTTTTTAAACAAAGACAAAAATTGAAAACGGTACACTACACTTTAGGGCAGGCTGAAGGGCACCCTAAACCTCTGGGGAATTTTCCAATTTAAAGGGGAGGGGTGGCCCTCTCCCCCCGCACCAAATGAAAGGTGGGCAATCTCAATCAGCCCTCCTGGGGGTGGATAAGAGAGGGGCATCTCATGCAACCCTCCTTGGTGTCAGATGCCCCTTCCTTTTGTTTTTTTTTTCTTTTTGCCCCCTTCCCTGGGGGTAGATGATCAGCCATCTGCCCCCAGGGGGGCCCCTAACCTGCAGGCCCCATCCTTTGGGTGGCCTGCACACTTATTCCTCGTGGGGGGCCACCTCATTTACTCCTGTCTGGGGGCAGAAATCTGCCCCCAGGGAGGGCTACAAGGGTGCCCCCCCCTTTCCACTTGGTGTGGAAGGTGGAGGGCCACCACCCTTTCGGGGGTAAAACAAATCCCTGGTGCCTACTGGCCCCCCCAACCCCCATCCCTGTTGCATTTCATTTTTTGTTTGTTTTGTATTTTGCCCCCTTCTCTGGGGGTAGATGATCAGCCATCTGCCCCCAGGGTTATCCATAAGTGCCCCAATGCTTTGGGGGATGGGGGAAAGGGCTGCTTACTGTAAGCAGCCCCCACTTCCCCCCGCTTTCAAAACAAATCCCTGGTGGTCTAGTGGGCATTGCTGGGCGCAGATCGAGCGCCCTGTGCCCGACCCGCACCAAGCAATGCTTTCACAAAAGGTGTTGTTGGAAAGGGTAAAATCTCCTGTTTCCAACGACACCTCCCTCGATCTCCGGCTTGAAATACAGCCAGAGATCGAGGGGCAGAAAGGTGGAGACTCACCTTTCATTTTCACGTCGATGTACTTTACGCATGCCAACGTGAAATTGAAGGTAATCCAGCCCCCTGGCAGTGAGGAGGGACCTCCCCCTCACATAGCCCGGGGGTTGGATTACAGTTTTGAGCGATCCCTGCATTGCCTTTGCAGGGATCGCTCAAGACAAAGTGCCAAAAAGGACAAGCTATCTCATCCTTGGCAACCTGGAGGGAATGCCAAGGAAAAGATACCTCGCCCTTGGCACTTAAGGGGTTAATGAAAGAGGCCACAGCGGATGCCCTTTAGAACTTGTGCCAAAGGTTCTGTTCCTTGCACCAGGCTATATTTAACAATTTGCCCAGGTGGATCTTCCTCTGAGCTTCTGACGCAGAGCACCGCACCACTAAATGCTTTAGGTCTTCAAATGACTTTCTACCCAAACGAAATTGACACACAGTAAACGAAGCCTCAATTTCCCCTCTTCTGAGCAGTAGTTCTTTAGTCAAGAGTAAATTCCAACGAAATCTCATTAAAATGGAACCATAGTGGAATCAATAATTAGGAATCAATAGTAGGTAAGTAGCAATACACCCTCTTTTTTGCCATTCATGCTTTCATGGCACATAGAGGGATAGCCATGGAAACCGTCAGTAGTGGTAGCCCAATCCCTATCATTATCTGGGTTTTCCAGCAAGGTCTCTAGGCCCAAGTTCAGATCACTCAAGAGAATCTCACAATCCCTTTTTAATTGGCCAACACATTCTGTACTCCTCAACCACTAGACACTATGTTCAGATTTTTCCCAACATCCGCATACAATGAATTTCTGGGAGGGTGGGGCGAATTAAGTTTAGCTTAAAGGACCAAAGCACCACATTGTACTCAAGCCCTAAGTGACAAGAGTCCTAGCTCAAATCTTATAGACGCTGAGGGAACTACATTGGGCACATTTAATATTTGTCGCCGTATCAATCCTTCCAGTGAGTCCAACCATTTAATTCCAATTTCATAGAAATGTTCCAGGCCGTAAATCAATTTAGGCACAACTTTCTTTAAAAATAATAGTCACCACAGCTTTAATCAAAAACCTGCCATATTTGCGGTCAATTTTTATAATTTTTACCTGCTGAAACAATACATCTTTCATATACCCTAAAGCTGGATGTGCTGTTATATGATATCCCAAGTAGATCAGCTTTAATTGGACAGTCTCAAGTGACAAATGTCAAAATCCTCCTACTCCTGCCCTTCGATAGCTCAAGTACGTTTGTTTTTTCAGGGTTATTGATAAGCAAATTCTCCCTCGCATAACTAGAACATGCTTGTGACAATCACTGCAGCCCAATTCTTGTGGTCTCGAAAAGCAGGAAGTCATCAGCGTAAACTAACCAGCACAGCCTACGCTCACCCAATTTTGGAGACACAAGCATAGCAGGGGATTAAATGATCGTTAATAGCGGACAAATATAAATTCAATAGGCAGGGGGCCAGAAAGCACCCCTGCCTAAGTCCAGATTTTGTTTGAATTCTTTTTGATAGGTCACCCTCCCTATTCAATCAGACCTTTATCCCCGAGTTACCATGCAATCCTATAAGAATTCTCAACAGACCATTCGGTTGCACCCTCATTTTTTCCGCAGTCTATTGCGATCAACTCTATCGAACGCTCAAGATAAATCGATTGCTGCAACATAGAATACATGTGATGGGTCCGACCACGTATGGACCTGCATAGAACGAATCACTGACCCATTTAGTTTGGTTGAGTGGCCACGCCTGAACCCAGTTTCTAATAGTCTCTGGGTCAAATCACCCCAATCTTCCAAATGCAGCAAAATGAGGGACGCAAAAACCTTAGTGTCAATCAGTGAAATTGGTCGATCATTTTTAGGTTCAGTCCTCGCGCCCCTCATATATTGGTACAACAAGGGCAGTTTGCCATGATTCTTGAAAAATACCCCCGCACCATTACAACCGTACTGTGGAATTACACAGTTAATGCATTTGGCCAGGTCAAATGGCCTCACTTCAATTTAATGTTTGTCAGTCTATTAGAACCAGCGAATCTGGAGTTTTTACAGGCCATAGTAGTTGCTACCACCTCTTCCACATCTAAATCCGGTAGGCTATTGTCACTGTTTATTACATGTCACACCCAAGTCAGAGATCTCCTTCCCCCACAATAAATGTGGTGCACAATAACGCGCTTTGATTTATTTCAGGTTCTGTTTGGTGGGGCCTCCAACCTGTCTCGGACCCAACCCTAACAAGTACCCACTGAGACAATGGAATAGGAACCAGGCCAGTGTCTATTCAGAATATGTGTATTAATTAACTTATTTAGCCAAATATCACAAATAAATTAACCTCAGCCACCAATGTTGTGGCAACACCAAAAAAAATTACTTTTGTAAAGGCACCGACATAGAGATATGCTGTCACAATTCATTCCTTTTATATCACCCACCAATACAAGAACAGAACAATTCAACACACACAGTGATTTCAAACAGGGTTATGCTTTACTCCCAGCAAGCCTCACCCTCCAAACATCAATTTGAATTGACTCCTCTGAATGGAAGGCAGTGGTAGAGTGGGAATACAATGGGAAAATCAGATTTGGGGTCTTACAGGAAAAATATGAAAGACAGAAAAGCAATGGAAATTTGTTTTGCCACACCTAAAAAGAAGAGGCAGGACTTTGGGGTTTTAGTCAGCACACAATGGGCAAATCGGTTTTTGGGATGTTTGATCACAGAACCGACATGGGAGACAGAAAAAAAAGAATGGGAATTCATCATTTTGCCACACCTAATTGGACACAGGCCGTTGGGGTTTGTGTCAGAACAGAATGGGAAAATCCTTTTTTGGGATGGAATCACAGATGCAATGTAAGAAAGAAAATACAAATGGGAAAATTTGTTTTGCAGAGGACAATGTGTACACGGAACAGGTGGGGCTTATGGGGTTTTGGTCAGAGCACAATGGATTCAAAGGGGCAATTTCGATTTTGCACCATGCATGTGCAAATTCATTGCCAGGCCTCACACTTACGATTTAAAATGAATGGGATCGATGGAGAATTTCATTTGCACCCTGTTAAACAACTGTAAATTATGATGGTGAACAATAAACTTCAGTGGTGGTGACAAGGAACGAAACCTTAGAGTGGACTCAGCCGCAAAGAAGGCCTCTTGAATCTACTTGTAACCGGATACCAGGTAGGAAGTAGCTGAAATGAATCCCACTGGGTTCTCCCTTCCTTCCTGTGGCAAAAGCCCTGGAAAAGAAGAGAACTCCCAGGGAAACCTTCGAGTGGGAAGAAAATCCTGCGCGTCTGCTCCCTCCTCAGCCCTCTGATGTCTTCCAGTTGTGGCACCTCAAGGTAGGCAGTATCGTGTAGTCTAATGTCAGAAAATTAAAGAGACACATTAGGCAAAGGTAATGGGTAGTTAAACTCAACAGAGAAATCAATGGAAGAGGGAAGCAAGATGGAGCAAGCACATGTAGCGGGCTGGGCAATGGTTATATCAAAATACCGAGGATTCAGTCTTCGGAAGGATTCACTAAACAGGAAAAAGGGGGGTGAATATGGGCAGAGATACTGGAAGCAAAGGTACGTGGGTCTCAGACAAAAAGAAGTACCTGTTAGAGGAATCGGATTGCCTGCTGAACTGTGGTTAAGCTAAGTAGATCACTGTTTTACGGAAGCGAGGTTTTAGCTTGAGGAAGGAAGAAAATAAATTTAGAACTAATCTCTCCGAACAGATGGAAAACAGAATTACCCTACCCGGTCCCTATACCTCGGATGTAACCGAGGGAAGTTCCAGTTCGGATATCCGAGAAACCCCGGAAGTGTCCCTTGAAGGAGATAACGTTTGGTCTGCTGATGAAGGAACAGCGGTATCTATCCTATGACATGGGGATAGGGATAGGTAGCGTTGATATGCTAGAGTAGCAACACGCCTGCTTGTTGACAAACGGGACTGATATGCAGCGTTCGGCTGAGAGGGAGGAGTCAGGTTGCCGTGCGGATACACAACAGCTAGACTACTACCAAACGCTGTAGTCGCCATCTTGGGTGAAAAAATGGACGCTGTGTACTTTCTGGCCCAACGGCACCATAGCGACCAGGGGCATGACACACCCTGCGCCGACACATGGAAGCAGACTTTGGCAGTTCTTTATGTCTATACTGGTTCAAAACACTGGGAAAAGATTGTTGGTTTTGAATGGCAAAAATACAGATCTTATGAATTCAATAGGGGAATTGATTTACTTTGATGCTAGGGATCTACACAGACATGATATTTTCAATGGGGAACTAACTAAAACAATGCTGGAAGAATATAAGGCCTCCACAGACAACACAATATTTTCACTCAGGAAATAACTAAAACAATGGTGGAAGAACATAGGGCTTACACAGACTATGGCTTTGTGGTAGATCTACTTAAAGGAGAGGTCTGGACTTGGCATCAGGGAACATCAGAGCACCACTGGGACAGCGACGGGTCAGTCAAGGATCTCCTCGGAGTCCTCCAAGGGGTCCCAATCAGCTTCTATGTCCCCTGGTTCCTGTCTCCAATGCAAAAGTAGGCCTCTCTGCTGGGATGTTATTCGCCAGGTTTCAACAGCAGGTCACCTCTCAGAATAATTGGAAGAAGTCCAGCTCTGATGCAAACTGGATTATTTATAGGGCAAATTAAATCACAAATTTGTCATGATTCTCGCGTAAAAGGGATTTGTTGATTATCACAACCCCACTTCCACCTGTGTTCTGATAGGACAAGGGGGTGCGGGAGTGCTTTGGTATGGCTGTGGGAGGAGAGAGCTTCACCATCTCACTTTGACAGGTGGGCTTCGTCTGCATTGAGCTCACAAAATATGTAACATGGCAAGTACCCTGAATTTTCAAATGTTTACATGTCTGAATACATTTATAAGAACTACATTTTAAAGCAAATCAGATGAGACTATCTTGGAGTCTGCACGCCCTTCCTATGTAGAGATAGTTTTTCTTAATTTAGTCAGGAACCATGTTAGTGAAAAATATACCACTTTTCAGTAGTCATGTTAATTATTACCGGCATGTGTTTACCAACTTTCACATCTCTTGGAATCAAGGGAAGGCCCAAATCACATTTTCATTAATAACTTTAGTTGTGTTCATCCCGCCAAAATCATTTTAGCATGGTTAGAAGGGGGTGACTGTCATCTTTGATAAAAGCCTGCAATAACCATTGTGACATGTACGCTTCCCCTTTTATGCAATAACATTTATTTCTCCCATTTAAGCAAACTGCAGTTTCATATCCTCTGTCTCTCTGGCACCCACCCTTGCACTCCCAGTTCCGTTTCTCTTCAGGCATGTGACCTAAGCAGAGCTGTCCGATAGCCACACTAATGGTTTTTTTTATGAGGCTTGTGATCTGGAGGTCACTTCTGCTGCAGAACAGACCTGACTTTATCTGCTCTCCGCCCCATTTATAATCTACAAAGTATTCCTGCTTGTATTTTTAAGGAAGGGCAATGATTGATGAAGGCAACCATGCCTGAATCTCTAGGGCAACAGAGGGAGGTCCTGGAGCTTAGTTTCAAGTTTGGAGAAATGACTGTCCATATACCCTTCAGCAAACAGCCTGTAAACTCGCACAGGATTGTAACTGTAAACAGCATTTTATAAGGCTTTCACAGTTCAACTTACATGCATGTTGCTTTGAAATTGTCCATGTGGATGAGTTGGTTATAGGCAGAAACCATATTCACACCTTGAAAAGTCTGGTGAGCATTTTGCTGTGCATATTGTTAATCTAGATGAGGGAAAAAACGAAAATGCCATTCTTTTATTTATTGCACATTAAATGCTCTGTTTCACTTAAGTTGCCTGGAGCACAATTCTGGTATCCCATTGAAGTTAGTGCAGCTCTCCATAGATTGTCAGCCACAAGTCTTCCTTTTCCTTCCTGAAATGCATTGTGCACATTTTAGCAGTTTTGGATTTAGACCCACTTTCTTTCCTTTACGATTTGAGTTCAATAGGCCTTATGTCGGACCACATTTCTTTGCTGGCCTGTGTATTCCTGGCATCCCGGGGTATATTTCCCCGCACACTATAAATGTCCTGAATACTGTCTCCATAACCTCTGGGCATCGCAGGGGAATCTAATCCCGTAGAGTAAAGGGATTCAAAAACTTCACACACACCAGCTCTGAGACTGCATTCAATTAAGAGACAACATTACGCTCCTCACTAGCATTCACAAAAAACAGAATGTCTGAGCGTCTTTTTTTATAAGAACTTGGAGCATAGCCTCTGCATCCCTTTGCATTAATGATGCCCTCCTGCTTTTACAGTAGTTCTTATACTTCTGTTTCACTTTATTATTCCTTACGCCCTTCTGTTCTAATGAATCACCAGTATTCTGGATCTTTCTAATCTCTTGCCTCATATTTCTTTTTTCACATTTGCTCATAAACATATGGACATGCTTTTTCCTGCCAAAACCTTTTCCAATATTGGCATTAATTACTCTTTCATATATCAATCTCTCCGTAAAACTATTACAATTCACCAAATTAAAAGTGTTCATTTTCCACTGTAGACTGGCGTGCTTCATAATCCTTTCCAGGCCTGAATTAAGCATTCCAATATTTTGTAGAGTCCACTGCATAGAAGTTCCGGCAATATTTACTCTCAAATCAGTCGGGCCACCACTCATTTGAGTCCCAAGATTTACTGCAAACACCGCCCTCAATATGCTATGATCAGTCCAAGAAGTTTTCAGGATTTCAAATTTAGTCCAACAATTCAATAAAGATGGATCCAGGAAAATATAATCTAGCTACTCCTTCAATGCCAGGTCGACTGCAGCAATTCACTTTGCCTCCAAACACCATTGAGCAAAATCAGCCCCATTGAGGCCATAGCTACACACCACATTCTTCCCATCTGAGATTTAAAATCGGGAGGAGCCAAATCTGCAGATACATTTCAGTAGTCACCCTCAAAATCAAGGAAACTACAACTGGAATTTAAATCACCCGCCAGCATTACATGACCAATTTCAACAGTAGATTGCCATCAGAGAATAGCCTCCAGGATTAATTCCAAGAAATCATCTAAGAGGGCAACCTCTTTGTGCCAATAAATATTCATGAGCAACAGGTTCAGGTCTGCATCCTTGCTTGACAGAGCGAATGCTAATACACCAAACGGGCGATTGGGTATCTCCTTCATATTTAGACCCTGACCTGATCTGACTTCCCGCACCAAACTACCCTAAGGCTTCCCCCTCTCATTAGATTTAGCAGGCGGATAAATAACTTTAAAACAATCTAATACCAAAGGACCAGTTTGCCGGGTTTCTTGAAGAAGCAAACAGCTAGACTCCATAAGACAGACCGGGACTTGCAGTCCCAATTCACTAGTCATTCATCATTTTTCACCTCCCTCAGCATGCAAGTTCAAGTGGTGGTTTCCAAGCCTTCAGCTGAATAGCAACTTCCCTTGTTTGTGGGATGTTTTTACCCATGCATCCGAGCCCTACCTCAAAAACTGTGCAGTACTGGCATTGAAAACATCATGACGGCCAGAGCTTCCCAGAAAATGCACAGGGAAATGCATGACGAATAGGCTGCCACTCATTTTTGCCGATGTTATGGGCACAGAAGGGCACTGCCTAAAACCACCATTGGACTACCCACACAGTAGCCTGAAACCATTGGGAATGGCAATGCTGATTGCCAAAAGCAACCTAGAATTGTGGGGAATTCCTTTTCTTAAATCCCAAAAATGGGTGCATTACCAGTACTCACCAGTATCAGAAAGCCGGCGTTTTAAAACCACCAGATTTCTTTTTTTGGTGTAAAACTGAATAAATGAACCCAAAGCATGCCAAAGAAAGACTTACTGAGAGGTGGATAAATCTAAAGTTATATTCTGAAGTGACTTGAAGGTTTATAACAAGACTGGCTGAGTTGTGGATTTCAGCAGTTTAAGTACATTTGGACTGAAAGACACTAAAAAAATCTAAATGTTTAAAAGAAATGAGTGGCCTACTTTTGAGTGTCACATAGGTTGCAATTGTTTTAATGTCATAGTTTTAAACTTAGAATCAGCATTCTAGCTGCATATGTAAAAATGGTTAATTTTATTTGAATGCAGAAAACTGGGTAACTAAAAGTGACATTAGCTGGGGCCTGGTTTAAGGAACTGAATTCTGCCCACTAGCTACCCCCGACAGGAGATGAGACTTGCACAACCGCTGTGTTCCCAGGCCTAGCTGCCCTTTTGCTGCTCCCACCAAAAGGGATATGACACTTCCCTGATTGAATTACCTGGGCTCTGCAGGAAATTGAACAAAGCCCTTTCCTGACTCAGGCAAATGTTTTATTATGGGGGCCGTAAAAAGTGGCTTCCTCCTGGAAGGAAAGGGGAGGAGCACTGCCTGTGAGAGCAAGCTGGCTTGGCAGAACTGGAAAAACCAGAAATTCAACCTTGTGCTGGGGGGAAACCACACCCCTGTAGCCAGAATATGGTTTTAGAAAAAGATGAATAACTCATAGTACGGACTTGTCATAATTATTTAAATGATACCATAATTCTTGTGATTTTTCTGCCCACATTTTAAGAGGTTTTTAGAACCGGTGGCAGATCTGGGGGCAAACTAGCAGTTAAGAGGGTATTACTTAAAATGTCTGCATGTGAAAAGTCTGATACTTCATCAATTAATGCCTGCATGCCTTGCACACACTTGGGTAAATTTGAGGAAGAATCTGATATTGGTAACCTGACCAAAAAGTGAAATATGTTGCCATTTCTGAATGCAAGCTCTCAGGAAGAGCAGATTTGGACAGGGTATACCTCCTGTGATATGTGATGGGTGCATGTAATTTTAAACAAATGTGTACCTGTGCAAATATGTCTTTTGGGTCAAAATATAGATTGTGTGTAATTTGACAGGGGTGGGTTCTCTGTACCATAAACAGACCTCATCATGATGACACTTCATTTCATTCCCCCAATCAAGGGGAAGAGGAGGAATTGGCCAATGACAAGTGGAGAGGGGTAGGGCCTAGGAAGCTAGCCTCTCCACCCATTTTCAAAACACATAAAAGCAGACAGTCAGGACAGATAGGGACAGTCAATTCCATTTGCTGCAACGCGCTCTGCCGGACCACACAACATCCAGAAGATACTATATTCAACACTTAGACTTTAAAACTCCAAAGAACTTGATTCAGAACTCAAAGCAAGGGCCTAAACCCCCAAACTGAGAACTCTTCTCAGTGGGCCTCAGCATCCAGCAAACCTAACAGCGTGCAGATCAGCGCTGAGTCCAGAGAAAGCTGTGCAGGAAGATCCAGAAGCAGTGTTGTATCCAGAGAGAGACCAGCTGAACCGGAGACCGCTGTATCCGGACCCACAGACCTGATCAGAACCAGAGACCCAGACCAGACCAGCAGAGTAGAGCTGACCCAGACGCTGTGCGCAGAAACCGTCCGTGGCGAGTGAAGAAAACCTGACCAGATTCGTGGCGGGGCCCATTCTATTTCAAAAATATATTGTGAGTACCTAGCAGAACTGTGCAGAAACAATCTCCTAGTTAAAATAATATAATTCAATCTATTTTAATCTAAGTAGAAATGCCTCCTAACTGTCACCTGTCATTTGTCAAGCTGTCACCTGTCATTTTCTAGTTGCTAGCTGTCACTTGTCTTTTTGAACTTTAAAATTTCAAATCTGAAAAACGACCTTTACCATATTGCTCATATCTCCGTGACCGTTTGTCTTAGAGACTTGCAGTAACTTTCCTCTGAAAGCTTAGAATCTTAGCTTTTCAATGAATCTAGAACCGCATTCCCATTCCATACACTTTTGCCGCAATCGCGAAAAACACACTCGCGAATTTGCCGCGATTTGCAAATTTCTCCACGTGTGAAAACAGCAGTTTTCTTGCTTTCATTTGCCAAAAATTCGTTTAACCTGCTAGTTACTCCTAGATCCTTGCTAAAGTGAGCCTGAACTCATCCCAAGTATATTTCACTCACCCTGAACCTCTAGAGGGAATAAAAGCATTTTAGCATATTTTTCACTTCATTGCCAGCACATATAAAAGCATTTTGGGCCTGTGTTTCAAACTTCTGTAGTGTAAGCTTGCTGGGGTGAACTGAATTACGTTTGATTGCATTTCTGAGAACTGTGTGCTTTCCTTCCATTTCCTTGCATTGCATAAAGGGGGAGGGGATTGCCAGAGAAAAGTGATCACATTGTTTTGTTGAAATCATATTGAGTATTTTCTGTATTGCATTTTCATTCAACATTACATCCATCTGAACTTATATAAAGCATTCTCTACCACCTTATTCTTCTGTTCCTATTCACAAGTGTGCTAGTGCCAGACTATCCATTATTGATTACTGCTCAGATTCAGTGTGATATTCAATTATTAATTTATTATAAAGTGTGATATATATATATATTGTTTAAATTATCAAATAAACCTTTTAAACTTGCAAAACAGAACTACTTCTTGGCTCAGCGGGGTCAGGGGGATTCCAAGAGAGGGGTGTTATATAGGGGTAGTCATCCAGAATGCATGAACTGGACATAAAGATATATCAATAAGGGTTTCCATTCAGTATCCCAGACTAGGCATTGACTTAGCTGTAGTGTTGAATTGAATCCTCTTACATGTTTACCCTCTTAACATCATCACTTCTTGGTTGTCCCAATGTACTATATGTTCGAGTACCATCATGCTGATGCACTGGATACTTACAGTTCCTCGGGTTTCCCCTCTCATTACCTCTTACATCCAGGCCACCCAAATGACCTTCCTCATTAACCAACTCGTACCCTATGTCTATACACTTATTTTTGGGTAGTTTGTAGCCCATCAACCTTTAGAACTATTACAGAAATTCACATAGAAAAGTTCCAGGTCTTCCAGGGGTACAACATGACGGTCCTGTGTCAGACAGCCAGGCCTCACAGGGAAATATAACATGCCCCCCCTGCTATGCTGGGGCTCTTGCACCGTCAATAAAGAGGTAGGAATAGGGTGCACCCCTTTCTAGGGCTGCCTGGGCATTGCTTGGCATGGAGGAGACCTGGTAAGCATTGTGGGGAGAGAGGAGGGCTTGTTCGCACCCCTAACCCTGTCCCACAAAACTTCACAAGGCATTTTAGGGGGTGTTTACACACTTCTACTGCATTTTATGTTTGGTGCATTTACAGTGTTTACACAGTTGTGCCACACTCAAGCACAGGGACTGTGAAATGATGTTGTTTCTGACCCAAGACCATGAACACACTCAAGTACACTGTAATATTGGAACGTGCTTTACCAAGCAGTATTATCGTTGTGCATTCTCACTCGCAACTTGTGCACCCATAAAGCTCAATGCTATTTGCTGTTTGCAGGCCAGGACTAATTTTCCAATTGCCTTGATTTCTTGAACTCTTTTTCAGATATCACCTCCAATCATATGTTAACTTCTTGGCATATGTTTACGCTGTGGATGAGATCAACCACAACCCTACACTGCTTCCTAATGTATCCCTGGGATTTCATGTGTACGACTCCTGCCAACATGGAATATCATCAACACGCGGAGCCTTTGGGATACTCTCTGGAGGAGTGGGAACAGCTATGAATTTTAAAAGCGGGCATCGCAAGCCTGTGATCTCGATCATCGATGATTTACCGTCCACATTGTCATTAGAAATGGCACAGATCCTGCGTATTTACAGGTTCCCACAGGTGAGCATAATCTCGTAGTATTGAGGAGCCACAAACCAAGAACTTTGTGTCCATCCCAAATAATGTCCATAACCGATCCACGGGTTTGAAGCAAACCCTGGCTGTCCTGTGGCATACGATGTAGCCTCAGCCACACTCTGAGAATGCCCTTTAGGAATTCCCGGACTGTATGGTAACAGTAATTGGGACAGAATGCAACAAGCATGAGCGGGTACCAGGGTCTATGATGATGCAGAAATGGATTCTACCAACTGATAGGATTGTGAAATAATGTTCACACGATTTCAAGTAGAAGTTTAAAATCATATTTTTCTTTCTTCTTAAAAAATTAATTTTCCTTACCATGCAGAGTGTGGAGCCAATGTTGAATGCATTCTCTCTTGTGAGACCTTCGGCAACCTGCAGCGATCTTGCTTTCTCTCCACGGACCCTGCAACCGTGAAACTCTCGATTTCAGAAGCCATGTGAGGGGAGCAGCCATTGCCAAACCAGGCCTGCCACACACGCCTCTATTGGTGCCAGCACCACCCGATAACTGCCATTTAGGCCCTCTTTTAGGGTTCCCAGTCGTCCTGCACACCTGGTCATCTGAGGTAAAGTGGGGTGTAGTAAACCCTGTCACCTTGTTGACCCCTTCTCCCTACCTGTAACCCATACCACACCCACCTTACATCGATTCGATTCTTCATGCCTATTCCTGCTCCCCACATTCCCCTTCTCAAGCTCTGTCCCAGGATGCCTCAAGTTCTGCAACCCTCCACAACCCCTCCTCCCACAGTGCACCCTATTCCTATGCCGCACACCAATAACAACAGGCACCAGTTTCAGCTATGCTGCCCCGGAGCCCCCTGCTTAGCAATGGCCCCCCTTTTACTTTCACCTACACCCTTCAGTTCAGTAATGCCAATAAATTAGCAACAAAACATACTTTATTTTTGAATACTTTAATTCCCTCAGTCCCAACATCATAGTCAAGAGAATCACTGAAATCTGGAATGCCTCACAACCCCCCACCCCTTTCAAGACTGACACTTTATTGTCCCACCACATGGACACTGTCCTTCTTATACTCTCCCATTTCAATAAAAGCAATGGTGTTGTTCCCCTAATGATCAATAGAGCCAACTCCTCAGACTAACTTCAACTGTCTGACTTACTAACCCTTTCCTTCATCACTCTGGCACTCAACTTCTCCCACTCTCTCCCTTCACTATTGACATACTTTTTTTAAAAAAAAAATGAATTTATTGTGCATTTAGTTTACAATAAGAAACCTTGCACAAACAGTATCGAGCTAAAAGGTGAAGAAAAATAAAAGTCCATTAAAATACAAAGAAAATACAAAATTCCATTTAAAATAAAACATTCAGTCACGTTAGTCCATATTAAGAATTCCAAGTACAACAAAACTAAAACCCACTAGTGCAATACATAGACATAACATCATTACGCGAAACCATTTTAAAAATGTATCATAATCCTATTTCACACTTTGCTTAGAATGCAATCACATTCACTGCTTGTAGGATTTCGTAAAGATCTTTACGCAATTTCCAGGAGGTTAAATCTTGAATATGGATCCATAAGATTTGCCAGATTGAATAAGGGCACCGTAAAACAACATGTTTAAGTGTTTCAATCACTTTCTCGCAGTATCCATACATTATATTGTCACAGTTTGCCCTTTTTTGCAGAGAAAAAAAATCTCCTTTGTCAGTAGTACATTTTTGTGAACTCTAAGCAAGTCAGGCCTCTTTTTGTATTCGGCCAGCCTCTCGCAGGTTTAGACACCAATCCTGTCACCATAAAGCTGCAGAGTTCTGAATTACTGTGTTGTAATCAAAACCTTGAGTTTGTAACAGTAAGGTACCATCGTTAATATGCCGAATCACAGTGTTCCGCTCTCTTGCTTTGATTCTTTCAAATGAGGATCCTATCGCGGGATCCTCACACTTATTCCAGAAGAGAATTATTTTCCAGAAGACTCTCGCATTATGTGAGATCAACGCTAATTTGAATCAAATAGCAGACATAGTTGTTGACATAGGCAGGGATAAAACAGATTTCCAAAACAAGCCTTCTACAAGGGTGAAATCATAAAAAGAAAGAGAGTTATACATCTCCAAACCATAATTAATAGCCGGTACTATTTTAGCCTCATAACGCTCTATGGCAGGTAGAACAGTGAAATTCCCATATCTACAATTAAATTGTTTCATTTGTGAAGCCAACGTTTGTGCTTTCGCTTTCAAATACTTTAAAAGAGCTATCTTGCTCGGATATGCAAACAGTTAAGAACCAAGGTGCTTAAATTCATCAACGTCTACTTTGCTACCATTAAGTCACCAATTACGTTTCGTCTTCCTTCCTGCTGAAAACGACAATATTTATGTTATATTAGTGTTAATTAACAAATCGTGTTTGTTAGCATAGTCCTGTAAGGCAGTCAATAATCCTTGGAGCCCTATATATGTACAATCCATTAAAATAATGTCATCTGCATATGGCATCCACAATATCTTAAAACCATTCATTGTGGGGGAAATAAAAGATACTCCTTCAAGTTCACACCCCAAATCAGCTAAATACATTTTAAATAAAAACGGGGCTAGGATATATCCTTGCCAAAGAAAGCAAAAAGTAAAGATTTCCTTTGAAAAAATCCCCATCCAAATTAAGGCGAACATTTAATGCAGAATCGGAATGCAGATGGATTCAAATATTTAATAAATTGTGTGGAAGGCCCAACATTTTAATTTAGACCATAATATCCCTCGATCGACCCTATCAAACGCGAGCGACCCGTCTATTTTGGCTACAAACATAGTCAGTGTTAATTGCGGTGTTATCTACCTTACCTGTGACTGCAGTCTCATCTTTACAAGGGACGTACCATCATAACATTGGAGACGAGCTACAAGAACCCTGTGGTTGTTCAAGGGGGACAGCAGAAGAGGCTCTTGCTGTTAGTTCCCACAGGAACAGTGCCAGTTCCTCGAAAGTAAAACGCATATTCTGCTACTGTCTGTACCTTCACTGGAGTCTCTTTCGCTTCGATCCACGTTAACTTTGACACATATGTTCCCCAAATGGCAACACAGTTCTTGTTCATGTTCCATGTTACTTCTTCATCGAACCCCGCCAAACCCCAGTAGTCGAAGTGTACAGAAAGAAGTAGTGGAACTATTTACTATGCTGCCCCCCCCCACACTTCACAAACCCCATCACCACGCCCCCTCCGACCCACAATCCAAACCCCCAAACAAACATACCTGCTGTTTAAGGGAATGTTCAGTGCAGTGCACTGAACTGCAAGTTTCAACTTCTTCCTACAATTTTATTTTAAAATGAAACCATTCCGAATGGTTACTTTTTAATATAAAAGTATAGGACTGTGCGCCACTCTCTTCCCTGTGCATCGGTGCCTATCAATGCAATTGTGTCTCCTGTGACCACCACCCCTTCCAGACTTCGAGCAATCATGGTCCCTGGTTAGAGCGCCTTGATGCCTGAGGGCTTAGTGAGCGATACAAATGTAAAAATAAATAAAATATATGGTTTTTGGGTATAGCTGGTCAAAATGAAAATTAAGCAAAACTGTAAAACCGTATGTGAACAAATCTGGGTGTAAAGGTACTCCTCGGGTTGCTCCATCACTACCTAATGCGTGCACAATGACCATGGCCCTCACACAATATATTCCTGGGGTCGAACACACTATATTCCTAGGGACTCTTCCCTTTCTCACTTTCCCCCAGAAGATCATCGGCTCCAGAGCCCTGGTTCTCTCTAGGCTGGACTACAGCAACAGCCTCTTTCTCAATCTGCCTTCCTCTATTCTCCACCCTCTGCAACTAATCCAGAACAGGACTGAGGTGTATCCTTGGCCTCAAGCCCAGGGACGGTATCTCTCCAGCCCTGTAATCTCTCCACTGGCTTCCGGTGGCTGCAAGGATCAAGTTCAAGACCCTTTGCATTGTCCACAAGGCTTTCTGGGGCCGGGGCCTGCACTACATCCAACACTCTCTTCCAAAATACCTTCCTTCTCAAGCACTTCGCCAAGCTACCGCCAACTCTCTAAGGGCTAGATGTTAGATGCTTCTCCAGGCAGAGAGAGGGGAGCAGATCTCTCTTCTGCAGGTGCCTTCCTCTGGAATGGCCTCCCTGCCCCTCTCAAACTTGAGCCAGACCACCTGAACTTCTGGAAGCCGCTCAAAACATTCCTCTTCTCCTCTGCTTTCTCTCTCTCCCTTCCCTGCTGACCTACCTGGCTGCTGTACCGACTGGTTGCATGGCTAACCTCAAATTCTCACTGGGTACCAGGCTCTTTCTTGATCAATCACCCTTGCAGTGCCTCCGGGCCTACCACACACTTAGGGGCTGCAACAGTAACTCGGGGTGCTAGTTCCCCAAATCTACACCAAGCATTTTTGCAGCTCGAGGCCTCCAACTTGGCTCCCATGGATTTGTCCTTCAGGACGGGCGCAGCCCTACCCTCACTCTGATGTTCACTTTCCAATCTTGTTCCACAGGCCTACAACTTGATACAATTAAGCAATGTCGCTATTCTCAGCTTCACTCCTGGGGCTTGGGAAAGGGAACATTATTTTAACCCTTCATTATGCCAGACAGAAGGGAATACAAAATGATAGGCCTCACTTCCAACATGGCAATCCCTCAGTATTTCCTGCACCCTGGCCCTGGGTCTACATCGTCATCATTACACAATATAGTTCACTACTGCTACACAATATCACCTTTGCCCTATACCTGGGTCTACCTAAGCCTTCATAACTACTTTGAAGATACATTTGTTGCTCCCAACTGTGCTCCCCACCCCCTACAGCCTGCACCTTCACTTTCAAGTGCACAAATAGATTTTACTTAGCCTAAATTGTTTGGTTGTGTATGGGAGCTGTACGTGCATCCCAGCATTGACCAGAAAAGAACAGTGAGCTGCAGTTGGTCCAGGGAGCGGCTGCTGAGTCTGCAAGGGGCTGTCTGTGGTACCAGCCGAGTGGGTCAGGTGGCTGCTGCTAGTGGCGGTGTTTGAGTAAGAGGTGAACTGGGTCTGTGAGGGGCAGCCGAAAATCATCCCCAATGTGGGGCAGACAGTCCATCCATGCTAGTGGCAGGGAAATGCTGCAGGAAGGGTGCAGTAAGTGTTTTGGAGCATTAGAAGCTTGAGCGGCCAAGCCTTTGCTGGTAGACAGAGCCAGCCTAGATGGCCGGCCATTGCTGTGAGGGGCAGCCGTGTTGGTGAAGTGCCCAGGGAGTCTGTTATTGATCTGTGCCTAAGTGTCCAAGTACAGCCATGTGCAGATCTAGGATGGGGGACTGCAGCATGAAGGAAGTTTAGTCCTGCCACAAATTCAGTTACTGTGTGCCCATATAACAGGATTCAGTGCAGACTGCATGTCAGCAGACAGTGCTGCTGACAGGAGGAGTGCGGCGAGGATCTGTCTAGGACAGTGCCGGGCGATGGGAGCGCCGTTCCAGCACCGTTTTGACAGCGGCGATAGCCCCATTTACCAAGGACTTGGATTTAATATGATGACATCTTGGAATGCAGGAGTTTAATCTGAACAATGGCTGAGATTGGGGTGTTGCGTGCACATGTTGCAGGGTGCAGTTTTTGTTGGTTTTGAGAATGTCACAAAGTGTTTTATTAGGGGGACCAGGAGAGACTGTTTTGGCCCTTAGAGACTACAACCCTATCAGCAATGGAGACAGATTTTATTTGATGGACACTAAATGTGGTGATCGCTAGGAGCGTCATTGACAACTTCAAATTTAACACAAGCTCTCCGAGAAAAAGAGTTAATGCCATGTACATAGCTCTTTTCAGACAGGGAAAAATGACCCTGTAAATTTGATAAATTCCACTCTTTAAAAAATGTGCCCCACTTTTTCCCTTAGACCTATGATGATGATGCAAGTGGGAAAGGGAACATGGGCCGTTGACAGAATGAGATTTGCATGTGAACCCTAAACAATCCGTATTAAAATCCCCTGCCAGGATAACTTCTCCCACATTACCTTTCTCAAGCCAGGATAAAAATATCTCTGCCAATGTAGGGAGTATGGTTTCAATGGACACTTGCCAGTAATTACAGTACCTATTAATCAATAGAATCTTTAGTCCCCCCATCCTTGGTTCTAATTTGTACAGCGAGGAGCCCCTATACCTCTGAATTCCATGAAGTAGCTTCCAGGGCCCAAGTGGAGTGAGCTGCCACTAGTAGGCCCCCTTCTGGTCTCCCCTTCTTTCCCCTAGTGGCACTTTGTGTAAAACTACAAAAACCATCAAGAATCACACCTTCAGGAAGAAAGGTTTACTGTAGAAATAGGAATTTGTATTTACACAATAATTCACAGAGTATGTCGTTCATTAACAAATGAATAAAACCTCAAGTTTTCCAAGAATTTATGCTAAAAGCCAGGTCGCTCAAGCCCCACATTAGCACTTGTCCTTGCCAGGCTCCCCACCAACCAGGACCAATCCTCCAAATTGGGTTGTACAAAACCAGATACGGTCGGCAGGGAAGCCTTTCTGACAGCATTTAATCCAGTAGAGCATGAAATGGTCAGTAGACCAGATACATTAGGTGGCTGAAACAACTTGGGCCTTTCCCTTTTCAAGTATTTAAATCACCCAATGACGATAAAATGGTCCCTCTGACCCAGCCTAGATGGCAACATGATTGCCACAATATCCACCCTGGAATCATTAAAGAAAATCTACACGAGCAAGATCACTGGAATTCAGAATCCTGATCTTAGGAATGTCTTTCAAAATAGATAGAATGGTACGACGATTTAAACAAATATTGTCCTCCATAGCCTACACAATGAAGCAGTTTGTCTCTTCCTTCGGGTCCAGGATCATCCTATCATTCACAATAGAATTTCGCTTTCGTGCCCCTATATCCAGGTCCTCACCAACAAGGGAGGTTCCTACTGAGGGAACACCCACACTTGGCTCTATTGGAGCATGTAACAAGCTGGCCAGAGCCTTTATTGGGATCCTTTCCCAGGATGCGTTGTCACAAATTCTAATGTACCAGAGACTCTCACTCCTGCATCCAGGATCCCTCTGAAAGGCTCTTGGCAAACCGGCTGGAGTCATTAAAGGTTTCCTTCCCCAGGTTGAATTGTCGCAAAGTAATGAGCGAACCACTCTCACTCCCACATGAAGGGTCCATCTGTGAAGCTCGTGACACACTAACCATCCCAGTGTCTGGGATACCGATTGAATCATTCCCCAATTCTTGTAAGCATCACTTGTCCGGTTTCCAAATCTTTACGCTTAGCTGGAATAGCAGATTTAAAGATGGGGCAATAGCCGGTGTTCTACCACCCTGGTAAGAACCAGAAGGTACATCTTCAAACGTGTCTTCCGTCAGGTGCATGGCACATTCAAAGAAGAGCATTCATTCTTTTTATACAGTTTTTGATTTTCCAATTTTTTAGATTGGCAAGTGGCCCCTTTGATATTTCCTTTCCTACGCCACTTTCCCCAATTGTATTATGCTGTTTAACTGGCTCAGACTAGAAGTAGGGGCCTGGTCAACATCATTGCGAACAGCATCTCCCAAACTGGGCCGGACGTTAATCAGAGGGATTGGTAAATCTTCTAAACAGACATTTGGTTCCAAAATAATAACTTTGGTACTGGGTATTGGGACCACACCATCCTCAAAACATACTATAATTCCCAATCGTGTGAATTCATCAGGAAATCTCTGAGAGGGCGGTCTATCACAATAAGAAGGTTGATGCAGTATCTAAGAGGTTGATGTGAGGCAAGTAGAGGACTGAGAGTTAATAATAATCGGAGAACATATTTTCTCACCAAGGTGCTTGGACAGATGGAATGCTTGGTAACACCATAAGAGCCAAACTGCTCTGTATGTGCATGAGCAGTGAAGAACTTGTTTTAACTTCTTCCCTGTATGGCCCCAGCAAAACCAAATTATTCTTAATATCAATAAGCTGCGTAAAAAAAGTGTTAACTTCGTCTTTTTGAGAGACCAGTCAGATTACGCTGAATTTCTCCAAGTTGAATACTTTGAGCGAGTTCACAACAAAATGTAAAGCAGCGAGCATAGAATTACTCGGTTCAGACACCGGTTGCGGGAGTACTCCTTAGAACTAGAAAACACATTTTCCTGAACATCTTCACGAGAATTAAACAGCTGACAAACATCCTGGGAGGCGGGTTTCTGCTCATCTCTGGTGGTAGCCAAACTTTTTATGACACTAGATGACGGGGGTCTGTAATTTCGGCCTTAAGACCAATCCTTTAAGCACAGGAGAACCTGAAGCAGTGTTTCAGGGTGTAACACCCTCACTTACACTGCGACTGTAATTGTTTTTTTAATATTAGCAGACATTAGCAATAGAAGAGGAGGGTCTCGGAACAGGAGACACTGGGGCTGGTGCCAATTGCACAAAAGGAAGGCATACATGCTCTAATGAAGTCATGTTTTCCTCCACCAAAGCCGGGTCAAAACCTGTATTGCCTCTGTTCTTTAAGTTATACATTTAGGGTGGAGTGATATTTCAGTTAATGATTTTAAAATGCACTGACTGTCTGAGTCATCAACACTGCCTTCCTTTGTTTCCTCCCACAACAAACTTGTCGCCCATCAGAGACTGTAGCACTTTGTGCCCTCTGCGTGGCTACGAATGCCACAGCCCCTGTGAGAACTGCTACTCCTCCTGCAGACCTATCATGGACATCATTTATGGGTCACCAGGGGTCGCAACTGCACAACTGTAACCCCTGAGGTCCCCCTTGGCACATCTGTGTTTTAAAAAAAAGGCTTTTTAAAAAAAATAAAAATTTCAATTGAGGGTCATGGGCTGTGGCCAACAGCATATGCCCCTTTCTTTATGGAGTGGCTGGTTTTCTGATAATTATAGCCGGTGAAATAGTTCAGTGGGTTGAGCGCTGGCTGCTGCAATGTGTGTGTGATCTACAGGTTACAGGTTAGACTCCCAGCAAGGTCAACTCAGCCTTTCAGCCCTTCATCCTGCTGAGGTTGATAAATGAGTTCCAACACAGGTTGGGTGATATTGTATGTATGTTTCTTCTATATGAAGCGCTCAAGCGTAAGTGCTATATAATAACACATCATTATTATCATTTGGCCTTGGATGTATGCTTGCATTCACAAGGATTTGGTAATATGGGCCTATATGCACTGATAGTAACGATACGTATGGTGATCCATTCTTGTATGAAATGTATATCACTTTACAGTGATATCCTAATCATATTTTCCATAGTGTACTCAGAAGCAATGCTATGTGATGCTACTTCCTGTTTTGTTGTGGGGTGAAAAGTCATGTTCCATCACTTCCTGTGATGTCATTTCAGGGTGGGGTCAAATGACATGACTTCCTGTGATGTCATCAGAGGTCAAGGGTTGTGTGATGTCACTTCCGCTATGCCTGGCATTTTGGTGAAATGACGTCCCTGAGACCTATCTCGCGAAGTAAAAGGCACACTTAGATGTATAAATCGTGGTGAAAAACCAGTAGAAGCTAAGCGGAGCACACACTCTGCTTACAAAAGGATAACAGCCACTCCTCGCCACACTTCCTCACCCCCCTTGGGGGAGAGCGGGAGCCAGCGCCACTGGTGTAGCAGACAGGTTGGAGGGAGGAGGCAAGAGGAACTGCAGAAGGTACACCACAATGAAAGTGTTTAGAGAATGCACCTCAAAACGGCAAGCCGCATTGTGTATCGCCCCACTGCCGACTCTCGATAGCAAATAGCTTGGTTCAGCAGTAACGATTCTTGATATAGCATGCCCATGTTTTTTCAGCAATAGCATTAAACGTTACATTACATGGCAATATTTACCTGAAATATAACAAAACATTTACAGGGTAATTCATAGAATTTCGCTGAAAAGTGTCGCAAGCGGCTGGCGCAGAGTGTCCGCGTGCGATTGACTGCGCCAGGCACGTGCGCTAAAACCGATTTCCGCGCACAGCGTATTCATGGATTTCATGCTCCCAAACCAGCCGTGGCGCAGAGTATCGCAGCGACCCTGCAGCAGCGCCAGTAACGCCCCCAAGAACGCCCTTGCGCAAGGAAAAGCCATCAAAATCGCTAAATCATCGCAAAGGGCTGCGCTAACCCTGGACCAGTTACAGGGCTGCCAAACAAGGAACGCAAAGCGGGAAACGTGCATATCAGGGGTACACGTGAAGTCATACACGCGATTAGCCAGGGTACGTGTATTACAGGGGTACGCGGGAAGTTTAACACGCGATTAGCCAGGGTAAGTGTATTACAGGGGTACGCGGGAAGTTCAACACGCGATTAGCCAGGGTACGTGTATCACAGGGGTACGCGGGAAGTTTAACACGCGATTAGCCAGGGTAAGTGTATTACAGGGGTACGCGGGAAGTTCAACACGCGATTAGCCAGGGTACGTGTATTACAGGGGTACGCTGGAAGTTTAACACGCGATTGACCAGGGTAAGTGTATTACAGGGGTACGCGGGAAGTTCAACACGCGATTAGCCAGGGTACGTGTATTACAGGGGTACGCGGGAAGTTCAACACGCGATTGTCCAGGGTACGTGTATTACAGGGGTACGCGGGAAGTTTAACACGCGATTGGCCAGGGTAAGTGTATTACAGGGGTACGCGGGAAGTTCAACACGCGATTAGCCAGGGTACGTGTATTACAGGGGTACGCGGGAAGTTCAACACGCGATTGGCCAGGGTACGTGTATTACAGGGGTACGCGGGAAGTTCAACACGCGATTAGCCAGGGTACGTGTATTACAGGGGTACGCGGGAAGTTCAACACGCGATTGGCCAGGGTACGTGTATTACAGGGGTACGCGGGAAGTTTAACACGCGATTAGCCAGGGTAAGTGTATTACAGGGGTACGCGGGAAGTTCAACACACGATTAGCCTGGGTACGTGTATTACAGGGGTACGCTGGAAGTTTAACACGCGATTGACCAGGGTAAGTGTATTACAGGGGTACGCGGGAAGTTCAACACGCGATTAGCCAGGGTACGTGTATTACAGGGGTACGCGGGAAGTTCAACACGCGATTGGCCAGGGTACGTGTATTACAGGGGTACGCGGGAAGTTTAACACGCGATTGGCCAGGGTAAGTGTATTACAGGGGTACGCGGGAAGTTCAACACGCGATTAGCCAGGGTACGTGTATTACAGGGGTACGCGGGAAGTTCAACACGCGATTGGCCAGGGTACGTGTATTACAGGGGTACGCGGGAAGTTTAACACGCGATTAGCCAGGGTAAGTGTATTACAGGGGTACGCGGGAAGTTTAACACGCGATTAGCCAGGGTAAGTGTATTACAGGGGTACGCGGGAAGTTCAACACGCAATTAGCCAGGGTACGTGTATTACAGGGGTACGCGGGAAGTTTAACACGCGATTGGCCAGGGTAAGTGTATTACAGGGGTACGCGGGAAGTTATACACGCGATTAGCCAGGGTACGTGTATTACAGGTGTGCGTGGGAATCATCACACGCGATTAGGCTGGGTGGGTCCTCACAGGTGTTCCCTGTACACCCTCCACGGCCCCTGCAGGCAGTCTACAAAACAGGGGACTACCCTGCACACCTGCTCATGTCCCCCTGCACCCCCACCCCCCCAGCAGTGCAGGGGCAGCCTCCACCAGGCCCCCACTCATGTCTCCCACCACCCCCACCCTCCCGCCACCAGGGGCAGCCTCCACCAGGCCCCCACCCATGTCTCCCACCACCCCCCGCCACCAGGGGCACTCTCCACCAAGCCCCCACCCATGTCTCCCACCACCCCCACCAGTGCAGGGGCACCCTCCACCAGGCCCCCACCCATGTCTCCCAACACCCCCACCCACCAGCACTGTGGGGCACGTGGCCAGCAGGCAGTCAGGCAGCAGCAGATGGCAGGTGGGAGCGTGCTCAGGGCTCTGGGGGGCAGTAATTTCGCCTCCTGGCCAGGAGCGTAGTCTCTCGTGTGTGAACGCGTGGACAGCCTGATAGGTAGTGAAATTCCACACGTCAGCAAAGGGCCTTAGCGCGTAAACCCGTCAACAGCATATGCGCGCCTATAGTCACCTGCACGTGCAGGAAATTGTTGCGTGACACGTCCCAGTGTCAAAGCGTGTGATTGGTGAAAATGGATGTACACGTAGAAGTGACAAAGCGTGTGATTGGTGAAAATGGATCTACACGCAGGACTGACAAAGCGTGTGATTGGTGAACGTACACGCCGCGTAAGTGACGCTGTACGTGTGGGCCTGTATATAAGGTACATGTAGAACACCATTTCCTTGTACGTGCTTTTCGTGGAGAGCGAGTGGGTGAAATCTGTACTTCTTGTCGTTTCACACGCGATTTACTTCACGGCGTTTCCAGTTCGTATTCCCTGTTACCTCTGACAGCTTTTTCTCTTTTTTCTCTTTTACTGGTTTACCTGGGCCTGTTCCCTCAAACAGTGTCCCCTTCTACTGTTGTCCTGTCTTCTCAGACAGCGCACACATCTTCTTTTGGCGGGGGTTTAGCCAGCCAAACGCGCTCATTCTTCACGCTCTTTTACCTGGCAGACGGTGAGTCACGCACGTATCCAACTTCTCTGCTTGCCCCGTGTGTTGCCTACCCCTTCAGAGGTCATTCTAGGCTGCGTGTGACACGCATACGTTCATTCTTGTGTTACTGGGTGCCACAGCGTAGTGCAGGTTTTTCTTTCTGCACACGTGGTCTAGGAGGGGTTGCGTGCACGTCATCTCCCTTTTTTGGGCCTCCTGTGCGTTGCGTGACCCGTCATCTTTCCCCAGGGGTTACAATCAGCCGTGCTAGAGCACTAGGGTACAATTACCATCTGGTACCCAACCCCTTTGACCCCCAATTGCCCAGGACAATTGTCTACAGCCACTCCCATACGCACATTAACATCAGTGCCATGGCTGGGAGGCGAGGATTCCGTAAGGGTGGCAAAGGTGGAAGAGCCACAAGTGGTGGCCGTGGTGGATCCGGTAGGGGACGTGGTCGTAACTTGCAGGGTGAGCCTGACCCCCCATGTGTGGAGGACCAGTCAAGGGCACCCATCATCCCCCCCCCCCTCCCCCCCCTCCCCCCCTCCCGTTGAGGCTGAAGTGGCTGACACCATCCATGCTCAGCCCTTGTTGGACCAGCCCATTGTGGCACCAGACCTGGCTGACTCCATGGCTGACTTCCAGGTCAGCAGGGCTACGACACGTGCGCTGGTGCACGTTGATGCCATCATGCCACGTGGATCTGGGGCTGCAAGGTCATCTACTGCACCAAGGAGGCAGGGCGGAGTGGCTGCAGGGGCAGCTGCGGCTCCATCCACCCCAGCCCTCACACACCCAGCCAGGACAGTGTCGGTCCTAGTCCATGCTGCTGACATTCCCCCTGACACCATCACACTCGAGCCAATGCCTGCACCAACTCCCATGCTGAGTGTGCAATCCCACACTCCTGATACAGAGTCCACCAGGGCTCCTGCCCCTAGTGTCCAGAGCGGCGCAGGACACTCAGGATCACCACCACCTTCCAAGCGGAAGAGGAAGAGTGCTCGTCCGGCACAGGCTGATGCCCCAGACACGGCTACACAGTCCGGCCCGTCCAGGAAGCCCAGCTTCACGGATGACGAACTGAATGCACTTGTCGAGTATGTGTCCGGACATGACAACGAGATGGTCATTGTTGCAGGATCCAAGACCACACCTGCACAACGCCAGGCACACTGGCAGACCGTTGCGGACATCGTAAGTGCCCTTGGAATCGTGAGGCGCACAGCCAATGATTGCTATAAGCGCTGGAATGACCTAAAGCGCAGGGCAAAGAGTAAGCTGGCCTCAAGTCATGCCGCAACTCTAGTGACTGGAGGTGGGTCTCCAGTAGTAGACATGGAACTCACTCCACATGAGTCAGTCGCTGGGACCTACGTCACGGAGGAACAGATCCAAGGCGTGGGAGATCTGGCTGATTACGAGGCATTGTCCGGTGAGTGCACATGCATGTGTGTGTCATACATGTGCATGGTGTGTGTGTGAGGGCTTCTGTTTGGGTGCCAGGAGAGAGTGTGTGCGCCTCAGTCGTATGGGTCAGCCATGTGCTTCATGCAATACTTCCTGCGCAGCTGCATTTGGCCATAGCAGTATCCCTTCTGCCAACAGTAGACATCTAGCACAACTGCACGCCAGTTGCCCTTGAAGTGTCACCTTGACACAACAGATTTGCTTATTTTTCACTGTTCATTCAGTCAGTTTGTTTGCATTCCACCACTTTCACTAGGCATGTCGCTGTCCACTAGTCACATGTCTGACATGGGTATGGTAAAGGGGAGTGACTTTGTTACCTGGATATCATTTGTACACACATGTCCCTGTGCAATTTGACCATTACAGACTGGCAGCTCCAGGTGAAAAATCTGACCTGTCAGAATCAGAAAAGCTATTACATGCGGGAACTGGACTGAATGAATAGGTGCTGCCCTCCTCTCCATCTTCACTCAATAGCAATGGTACATGCCATCTGTGTGATGGCATGTGTGTTTCACCTGCCAATCACAGGCCAATGTGTGATGCCACTGCCAGGCAGCATGCAGAAAATTTGTTCATCTTCCATCTTGGTGTCATCAGTGTGTGCCGTTTGCCTGCACTTCATACGCAGTGAGGGTGCATGCATGGGAGGGTTTTAGTCATGTGGGACATGTCAATCAAGTACTGGTTCTCTTGCTTCTCAGCCCTCAATGTGTGCCATGGTGCTAATGCCTGTTTCCATTACTTTGTTTTCATGTCTTTGCAGGGGAAGACGCACCTGATACTGCTGGGGTTGTGGAGATGGTGCAGACCCAGGAGGTGTCCCAGGGCCGACCAACCACCAGTGAGGGACGTGGTGTGGTGGTGGGGGAGAACCCACAAGTGCTGCAGGTCGTGCTCTCAAGGGGTGTCTCTGGCTGCACCTCCCCCGAGCTGTACTCAGGTGTTGATTCGGATGAGACCTACGTGCCGTCGCTGGTGAGTGTTCCAGGGAGGGATTCTGTTCTGTCTCACCCACCTGCACCAGGGTCAGTACCCTCCATGGGGATGTCAGTGTTGGCAGCTACGCCTTTGGTGGTTACGGATGCAGGGTCACACTCCGCGACATCTGATCCTGTTCCTGGGCCAGCAGATCAGAGGGGGAATGCAGTCCTGCAGCCTCAGGCAGTGCCGGCACAGCAAGGCGCAGTTCGCCTTGCCCCAGACAGGTGTGGTGCCCGCCGACGTGGTGGCCGTACGCCACCTGGCAATACCGCATGGGAGCAATCCATTTACGGTATGGCTACCCAACAGGCTGCATCATCCGAGATGATGGCTCAGGCCATGGATAGGGTGGCCACTTCCATTGTCCCCCCAGAAAGGCTGATGGAGCGACTAGAGCAGGCAACTGACTCCATCTGCCAGTCACACAGGGAGGACATGTTGGGGTCCAACAGGGACAGGCGGGCGGCACTGGCGACTCTGCAGGAGGCCATCTCCATTGAGTCCCAGGGCCACAGGGAAGCCCTGAGGCAGGAGCTCCTACACCTCAGGACGACTCTTGTTGAGCTTGAGGCTTCCACACACCAAAGGACAGAACAGCAGCTGGAGCGTCTCACCCGTACGCTCTCAGCTGAGATGCAGGCAACGAGGGCGGAGGTCCGGGCATCCCGTGAGTTGTTGCATGGGGACCTCCGCACACTCATCCTCCAGAACCAGACCTACCACACCCGCATGCTTGCAGCCATGGAGGAGCAGACTAGGGCCTTGCGTGGGCTGCCTCCCATAGTGCAACCACCTCCGGATGCAGCTGCACAGGGTGATAATAGCGACAGCAGTGACACTCCCACAATAGGGTAGCCGTGTGGGCCATGAGCCCATGGAGGTGTTTTATTTTCCCAGGATCCACGCAGGTGGGTTCTGGTGTGCATCCTGTCCTCGGACCTCCTGGGTGGCCTCCCCAACCCCCCCGGGCCCATCAATGGCCATTTTTGATTTTTTCTTATTTTCATTTTTATTTTGATTTCTTTTATTCCCAATTTTTTTGGGAGGATCTGTTGGCTCCGATCTGTTGGCTCCGATCTGTTGGCTCCGATCTGTTGGCTCCGATCTGTTGGCTCCGATCTGTTGGCTCCGATCTGTTGGCTCCGATCTGTTGGCTCCGATCTGTTGGCTCCGATCTGTTGGCTCCCGTGGTTCCTGTGGGCATACGCTGCATTGTGGCTGGGCACATGCAGGCTTGTAATGTATTTGGTTCAGATGCTTGGGTTTGAGTCACACACACCCCTCCTGCTTCCCGTTTCCATGGGCTTGCAAAGGGTGTGCCCAAGTGACAGTGAATTACACAGTGACGTTGGACTCCCATTAACTGTGTGGCCAGTCTGTAGTCAATACTGTGTATACATTCCTAGTGCATATTGCTGTTGTGTTGTACACTGCATGTTGCATTGATGTGTAACTCTTCTTCTGTGTCTACCTCCCAATTTGCAGGTCCCTTCCTCAAGTCCACACAAGGACCTCTAGTCTGGCGATGGGGACCATGTTGGCAGCAGTGCACCTACAACTCTACATGGCGCCAACACTGCACAGTTGGTAGTGGTGGGAGTGCAGGCATTTCCAGGTGGTGAGACTACTAATATGTTACATTTTTGATGTCATGTTAATGGTACTACGTGCTCAAGTATGTTGTTGGTCCGGCATTGCTGTGAGCATTTCAGGTGTTGCAGGTTTCTAATAGTGCCACTGTACATAGTGAGAGTGATGTCATGTTGTGTGGATTACTTTGTTTACCTGCAATTAGCATGTCATGGCACGGTGTGTCGTGTGGCAGTGCTGGGGTTGGGTTGGCTGACATGGCACTGTCCTCTTGTTGCATTTTGCAAGTGGGTATTCATTTTAGCTGCTTCAATGTGTAACTTCACAAAACTGCATTGGTGGTGTCTGTGTGGGTAGGGATGCACACATTGTGACACTTCCAGGTGAACAATCTCAGGCTGACATGGAATTCCCGGTTCATTCTCCACACATTCAGGATCAGTGTCAGGTTGAGTCATCATTGATTGTCAGATGGAATGTGCCAGGGCAGTGTGCACTCCACAGGGGTGTGATTTCTATGTGAAGTAATTAGCCACTAGCTGTGTACGGGCTGCCTCCCCCCGTGCCCTTTCCCCTCCCATGCGCAGCGGCTGTGCATGTGGTTGGGGATGTGGGGCCACCACCATGTCCACGGCCAGGCCCCGGCGTGTTGCAACGTTGTGCAGGACACATGCTGCCACTATGATCCTGCACACTACTGGGGGAGCGTATAACAGCTGCCCGCCAGAACGGTCAAGGGAGCGAAAGCGTGACTTCAGCACTCCGAATGTGCGCTCCACTATGCCCCTGGTTGTGATGTGGGCTGTGTTAAATCTTACCTGGGGTGGCGTGGTGGGGTTCCGAATTGGCGTCATCATGTGGGGGCTGAGAGGGTAGGCACTGTCCCCTGTGGAGGTGGGGATTGGTATCATTGGTGAGGTTGTGACCTTGCTCAGTATCCAACATGCATGCATGTGCAGTGGCATACATACTCACCAAGCAGCCATGTATCGCCATGCCGCCCAGCTTCTAGGTCCCGGCTTAGGGTGGACATTCGGTAAATGAAGCTGTCGTGGGTGGAGCCGGGATAGTTGGCATATACTGAGGTGATGATTCCCTTGGCATTACATGCTACCTGCACGTTGATGGAATGCCAGTGCTTGCGGTTCCTATAGATGTGCTCAGATGCCCTGGGGGGACGTAGAGCCACATGGGTGCAGTCGATGGCACCTAGCACTTTGGGGAATCGTGCCACTGCGTAAAAATCCAGGGCGGCAGCATGCCTTTCTGCAGGTGTTCTGGGCAGGTATATGTGCCTGCGGACTGATGGGCGTGCAGTCATGATGTTCAAGACCTGGTGTAGGCAGCGTGACTGGGTGGCCTGTGACACCCCACCCACTATGGCACTTGTCCGCTGAAATGATCCAGTGGCTAAGAAGTGCAGTACATTGAGGACCTTCTCCAGGGGGCTGAGTGCTTGGGAGCACAGGGTGGGTGATGTGAGGTCATCCTCCCACTCAGTCACCAGGTCCAGTATGATGTGTGGTGGAAACCTGTACCTCCCATACACCTGGTCATCAGGCATCCCGAAAAGGCTGGTTCTGGGTGTGAATATTCTGGCCCTGACTATCCTCCTCCTCCTTTGGTAGCCCACTGCCACTGCTGCTAGGAACGGTATGTTCATCCTGGCGTCTGAGCTTGTTATTGTTAAAGTCCGCGATTTATGCTTAGCGCGTGTTCTAGGCGAGCGTGTGACCCGCGCAGCCCTGGAATCCTGTTGCCAGTCCAATAGCGTGTGGAAATTCACACGCACCACGGGATACAGCGTGTGACCCGCGCAGCCCTGGAATCCTGTTGCCAGTCCAATAGCGTGTGGAAATTCACACGCACCACGGGATACAGCGTGTGACCCGCGCAGCCCTGGAATCCTGTTGCCAGTCCAATAGCGTGTGGAAATTCACACGCACCACGGGATACCGGTTCGCTGACGTACTTGCGTGTGTAAGTGGCCGCGCACCCATTAAATACACGTACATAGGCCAATCGCGTGTACGCGCACTTTTGTCCAATTACACGCGATGACACTCTGACGTGCAGTATCTCCACGTGTGCCCCGTCATCACGTCCTGAGTGGGGAACACCCGTGCGGGTCACGTCACAGACGCGCTTACGCGCTGAGGGACTCTGGTCCAATAGAATCGCGTATGCGTGCTGACGCGCTTACGCGCTAAGGGCCTTTCCTCGGATTTCACGCTGACGTGCAGGATTTTCACGTGCCAAATCACTCCGTATCAAGCTGGCCACGCGAAAACACACGGAAGCCCACGCTCCTGCCCAGAAGGCCGAGTTACTGCCCCCCAGTGCCCCGAGCAGCCTCCCACGTGCCATCTGCTGCTGCCTGCCTGCCTGCCTGCCTGCTGCCACCGTGCCCTGCCATTTGGTGCCTGCACATCAGCCATCTGCAGGGGTCCAGTTGCTGTGTCCACCCCTGCTGGAACTGAAGACTCCCGACTGGTATTACATCGCTCCACAGCCCAGCCCCAGGACCCAGTTGCCCACCCACACCTGCCTCTGGGGTTGCCATGTCGGGCACTTCCACATCTGGCACCAGTGGCAACCCCAGGCCAGAGGGGCAGAGGGGCACCAGCTTCACTGTCACCGAAGTTGGTGTCCTGGTGGAGCATGTCCTGGGGCAGTATGATGCCCTCTTTGGATCGTCCCGCGCCAGCAAGGAAGGACGGCAGAGGATCTGGGCCGACTGTGTGGTTGCCATCAACGCGGAGGGGGTGGCAACCCGCGACGTCCTGAAGATCAAGAAGCGCTGGGAGGACTTGAGGTCCAGGACCCTTGTGAAGGCCCGGCGCCTCGTGGAGGGGGGCCGGGGCCGCATGAGTACCATCCAGATGAGGGTCCTGGAACGCGTACGCCCAGCGCTCCACGCCCAGATCCTTGAGAGGGAGGCCCGTCTGGAGTTGAGCGGTAAGTGTCCATGCATTACTGTGTGTGACAGGGCATGTTGCGGTGTGCTGGTTCTATGATACTTGCCTGTATGTGTGCCATAGCCCATGTATGCATGTATGTGTGCAGGGACATCATGGTAATGCATGTGCGACCAGTGATGTGTGATGCACATGGTTGTTGCATGTGTTGAAATGCCGCATGGGGAGCCCTAATCAGATTATGAACATGAGAGCATGCCAGTCTCTGTACCTGAACATGGGTGGGGGTGAGGGATGGGTGCTGATGCCAGGTACATATATGGTAGCCATGTCTGTGTGCCTGACCTGCGTGTCTGTGACTTGTGCATGCCATGGATGGATGACACATGTGTGTGACAATGCAGAGATTCAGTAAAGCAGCAAAATTACCCTTGTATCCGCTGTGTTTGGTGTGTTTGGGGCCAGATGGATGTGACTGAGGTGATGTGTGTGCATGTGATGGGCATGAGCCATGATGCATGTGAGTTACATATCATTGAATGTTTCAAGAGTCCATTGGACATGCATGGAAATGTCCATGGCATGCACCATGCCTGTTACTGTGTGTGTTTTGCCTGGACTGGCCCATGTGTTGTGGAGGGACATGATGGACGTGTACTTTGACAGTGGTGCTCATCTGCTATTGCTTCCTGTCTAGGGGACCATTGTACAGTGCCCTGATGCTTGTGTTCTTTGTCTCCCTCTACGCAGCGGCTAGTGAAGAAGAGGGCGGAGACGGCGCTGTGGAGCAAGGCGGCGGGGATGCCCCCACGGCTGCAGCGGAAGGGGTGGGTGAGCCCCCACAGGGGCCTGCTACGGTGGGAGACGGTGAGGAGCCATCCAGGTTGGTGGTTTGCACAGAGGAGGAGGAGGCCGCCACTGGGGCACACATGGGGCCTGGTGGGGGCATCCCTGCTGGTGCAAGTGGTGCAGTCCAGGGCCAGGGGCAGGAGGCAGCACAGGTCACCGTGGAGGGGCCTGTGCATGTCGCTGTCCCTGACCCTGTGAGTGCACCACCATGCACCAGCAGGGATGCCCCGTCCCAGGCCTGTCCGCAGGTAGAGGGGATGTCCATGTCACCTGACTCCCCTCCACCTGCGGACGTGGGAACCCCTGGCCGTGCGGAGAAGGTCCTGATTGGGGTCGCGTTGCGCACGGCTGCGATTCGTGATGCCGTGCGTGCTTCCCGGGAGGAGCACGCACGTCATCACGAAGTGCACCGTGCCGACGTGGCCCAATTGGGATCGGCCATGTTCGGGGGTTTCCTGCATGTGTTGGCCAATGTGGCGGCCCTCTCCTCCTCTGTGCAGGCTATCCACCAGTCGTTCTCCTTGCCGTCTTCCAGCCCAGATGCCACCAGGGCCCCCTGTGGACCTGCCCCGACCAATGCAGCCAGCTCGGTGGGGATCCCATCCCTGCCACAGTCGGGAGTCAGAGATCCAGCAGGGGTGGACACCAGAGCAACTGGACCCCAGCAGATGGAGGATGTGACGGCATCATCGGGCAGGGCACGTGCACGACGGCGTCGGTGGTTTCCATCAGCCTGGATGCCGTCGTGCTGGCACAGGCAGTTGCGTCGGAGGCAGCAGCAGGCTCAACGTGGGAGGCATCATGGCTCGGGGCCATCAACATCAGGGGTGCAGGCATCGGCCGGAGGGCAGGAGAACCCTGGAATGGGAGTGGCTTCCGTGTGGGAGAGGTTGTGCCAGCGGATAGGTGCGGAGCGGCAGCGGGCAGAGGAGGAACGGCTCACGATGGTCAGGGCGGAGGACTCCATGCGGAGGGCGCTGAGGCGGGCTGAGTGCCTCGAGGGTCTTCGCAGGGAGTTTGAGCTTGACACTGCGTTATCCCTGCGGGACCTCGGGGCCAGGGAACATGCCCGCCTCCAAGCCATTGAGCAGGAGTTCGAGGATGCCCTGGCCCATGACAACAACCAGTGAGCCGTCCGAATAGCCCGCTGCCTTTGTATATAGTTGTATAGTTAGGGTTAGGTTTCCTTTGTTTTTTTGAATTTTTTTTGGGTTGCGATTGGACAATGCACCACTTTTTTGTATATAGTTCCCTTTTTAGTTAGTAGTCAGTTAGGTTTAATTTGGTAGGGCTCATGGACCCAGGATTATCTTCTTGATTGGCTTATTTTATTTTTTCAAAAATTTTTCATGGACATTCATCTTGTTTTGTTTGATTTGCTTTGTGTTTTTTCTTATTTGCTGTTCAATACATATTATTTTTTTATTCTTCAATGTGTGGTATCATCTCATTGCTTTCAGGCATGTCATGTTGGGTGTTTTGACATTCACTTGCAGCCATTGTGTGTGACAGACATGTGTTAAATTGCATTATTTACATTGGGGGTGTAACATGTAATTGCCTTTGATATGTGGGTGGGTGTGATAGTTGGTTGGGCCTTTTGGCAGGGGAGGATGGGCATTACGGACATGATTGGGGAATGTTGGGACCCAGGTGCAGGGGGGCATGGATTGGACATGGGTGGGGGCCTGCTGGCAGGTGCCCCACAGTGCTGGGGGGTGGGGGTGGTGGGAGACATGAGTTGGACATGGGTGGGGGCCTGCTGGCAGGTGCCCCACAGTGCTGGGGTGTGTGGGTGGTGGGAGACATGAGTTGGACATGGGTGGGGGCCTGCTGGCAGGTGCCCCACAGTGCTGGGGTGTGTGGGTGGTGGGAGACATGAGTTGGACATGGGTGGGGGCCTGCTGGCAGGTGCCCCACAGTGCTGGGGGGTGGGGGTGGTGGGAGACATGAGTTGGACATGGGTGGGGGCCTGCTGGCAGGTGCCCCACAGTGCTGGGGGGTGGGGGTGGTGGGAGACATGAGTGGGGCCCTGGTGGAGGGTGACCCTGGTGGCTGGGGTTTGGGGGTGGTGGGAGACATGAGTTGGACATGGGTGGGGGCCTGCTGGCAGGTGCCCCACAGTGCTGGGGGGTGGGGGTGGTGGGAGACATGAGTTGGACATGGGTGGGGGCCTGCTGGCAGGTGCCCCACAGTGCTGGGGGGTGGGGGTGGTGGGAGACATGAGTGGGGCCCTGGTGGAGGGTGACCCTGGTGGCTGGGGGGTGGGGGTGGTGGGAGACATGAGTTGGACATGGGTGGGGGACTGCTGGCATGTGCCCCACAGTGCTGGGGGGTGGGGGTGCAAGGGGACATGTGTTGGTGTTCATTAGTTCAAGGAGACATGTGCCTTTGCTGGGGGGCATGCCCATGTTGGGTGGGCTGCCTGCGGGACATGACCAGGGATGCAGGGTAGTCCCCTGTGGTGTGGGCTGCCTGCAGGGGCCGTGGAGGGTGTACAGGGTACACCTGGGAGGACCCACACTGTCAAATCACATGTGGGACTCCCCGGCACCCCTGAAATACACGTACCGTGCAGAAATCGCGTGTAAAACTTCCCGCGCACCCCTGAAATACACGCGCCCAGGCTATTCGCGTGTAAAACTTCCCGCGCACCCCTGAAATACACGCGCCCAGGCTATTCGCGTGTAAAACTTCCCGCGCACCCCTGAAATACACGCGCCCAGGCTATTCGCGTGTGGGACTTCCCGCGCACCCCTGAAATACACGGGCCCAGGCTATTCGCGTGTGGAACTCCCCGCGCACCCCTGAAATACACGCGCCCAGGCTATTCGCGTGTGGAACTCCCCGCGCACCCCTCAAATTCACGCGCCCAGGCTATTCGCGTGTGGTACTTCCCGCGCACCCCTCAAATTCACGCGCCCAGGCTATTCGCGTGTGGAACTTCCCGCGAACCCCTGAAATACACGCGCCCAGCCTATTCGCGTGTGGAACTTCCCGCGCACCCCTGAAATACACGCGCCCAGCCTATTCGCGTGTGGAACTTCACGCGAACCCCTGAAATACACGTAGCCCGCTCCCCCAGGCCCGATCGCGTGTGGAACTTCACGCGAACCCCTGTAATACACGTAGCCCGCTCCCCCAGGCCCGATCGCGTGTGGAACTTCACGCAAACCCCTGAAATACACGTAGCCCGCTCCCCCAGGCCCGATCGCGTGAGGAACTTCACGCGAACCCCTGTAATACACGTAGCCCGCTCCCCCAGGCCCGATCGCGTGAGGAACTTCATGCGAACCCCTGAAATACACGTAGCCCGCTCCCCCAGGCCCGATCGCGTGAGGAACTTCACGCGAACCCCTGTAATACACGTAGCCCACTCCCCCAGGCCCGATCGCGTGAGGAACTTCACGCGAACCCCTGTAATACACGTAGCCCGCTCCCCCAGGCCCGATCGCGTGTGGAAATTCCCGCGCACCCCTCAAATTCACGCGGCCAGGCTATTCGCGTGTGAAACTTCACGCGAACCCCTGAAATACACGTAGCACGCTCCCCCAGGCCCGATCGCGTGAGGAACTTCACGCGAACCCCTGTAATACACGTAGCCCGCTCCCCCAGGCCCGATCGCGTGTGGAACTTCACGCGAACCCCTGTAATACACGTAGCCCGCTCCCCCAGGCCCGATCGCGTGTGGAACTTCACGCGAACCCCTGAAATACACGTAGCCCGCTCCCCCAGGCCCGATCGCGTGAGGAACTTCACGCGAACCCCTGTAATACACGTAGCCCGCTCCCCCAGGCCCGATCGCGTGAGGAACTTCACGCGAACCCCTGTAATACACGTAGCCCGCTCCCCCAGGCCCGATCGCGTGAGGAACTTCACGCGAACCCCTGTAATACACGTAGCCCGCTCCCCCAGGCCCGATCGCGTGAGGAACTTCACGCGAACCCCTGTAATACACGTAGCCCGCTCCCCCAGGCCCGATCGTGTGAATAACTTCACGCGAACCCCTGTGATGCACGTACCCTGCAAATCGCGTGTGACACTTCCCGCGCATCCCGGTATACATGCACACGTATTTTTTGTCAGCGGGTGTCCGTGTTTGTGGGTACCCCTTTGCACGTCATTTTTCCTGGAGGGCCACAGTATGGGACATTCATCATGGCAGTATATAGGTGCTATTTGTTGGCGCACCTTTTGGCGCACATTTCTTACAGCCGCAGAGACGCTACCGCCTCCTTTCTTGTGGCGGTCGTGTTTGTGCCTGTGCGCTGGTTTGAGCGTGCGCTTTTTTCCCCTATTCTATTCCATGAATACGTGTTGTAGGCGAGCGTGTGGGCGTTCCGCGCACTTGTGCCCTGTACTTCCCCCGTGACGCCCACGTTTTGGCAAGTTGTTCCCCATTCCGAGTGTTACGCCCGTGTTCCGCCTACTTTTATTGCGTGCGCCGCGCTATGTGCGAATTTCGCTGTGGCCTGTGCGATTTTCGCTGTGACCTGGCGCACGCTGTTAGATGGCCTGTGCGCCAACGTGCGCCAACGTGCGCCGCGCACTTTTTTTTCGCACATCCGCTGGTTTTCTCGCGCACGGCCTTCCATGAATCGACGTGCGCTGCTTTTCGTGCGATTTTCGCACGTTCACTGCGATTTTCGCTATTCCACTGCGAATCGCACGTTTTTGCCCACTTGCGCCGCGCTAATTATTCCATGAATCGGCCTCTAAATCTTAGCAGTAGTATCAAAGGGATCCTCCCACAGCGAGACAGCACTGACAGCACATGTGCGCACAGCAGTCAGTTTTTATCCATTTCCTGTGGTTGTAAGGGACGGTGTTAATGTGCACCAATACAGACACCACATAGCAATATTTACCTGAAATATAAAAACTATGTAATGTTAGTAGTAGTATCAAAGGAATCTCTGCATAGTAAGGGACACAACCTTAGGTGCTCCACCACCCCCACAATACTCAGAATCTAGGGGCAGCTAGGGATAATTAGTGGGAAGGAGAAAAGCAGACACAAATTGACAGCGTTCTACTAAGCCAAGGAATGTAGACTTCACATAGACAGCCCAAATGATAAGGCACCTAAGGCGTGCACTCAGGAAGCACCATCCGCCTCTGCCGTAAAATCCCCACTCTATCCAATCTGCTATCAGACCGTAAAACACCCCCTTCGATCATAACCACAGGCCACTAAGACCACAAAGAAGCTGAAGGACAACTACAACCCCAACAAAACTCAGGAAAGTGTAGCCGGTGGGCAAGAGCCCCTGCGACCCAAACACAATAACACAAACTCATTAAACTAGAAGACTCCAAAGGACCACAATATGCCATGACACAGAACGGGACGTGCAAGAGAAAACTAGAAGAAAGAATAAATCAAATGTAACCACACCATGGCACCACGCCAACAAACACAAACCCAAACTCTAAAAGAAGGGAAACATCTTTATACCTAACACCGCAACTCACGACGGACCACCCACCAGAACAATTTACGACCACCAATGCTGCTAGACAATCCAGCAATATACCAGGACTGGTCAGGAAAAGACCAGAAACATCCGGAAGGAAGAAGAGGGAAAACGGCACCCTCACTCAATATATCACCAAAACTCTAGGGCAGCAACGATATACAGAGGAAGAACCAGAAGAAGTCGGGAACCCAATAGGAAGCCTAGCCGATCTACTCAATGACGAAACAGATGCTACTGAACACCCCTCACATCCAGAGAGTAACGAGGAAACTGGCCAACAAGACCACCATAACACGAAACCAAGAACAAAATAAAGCACTGAAAAAAATACACTGTAATCTAATCAACGCAAGATCAATGTCCAAACATGCTACAGAGATCTACGATCTACTCTATGATGTTGGAATAGACATCTTATTTGTCACAGAAACCTGGTTAGGTGAAAACTACAAAGTCATACTACACAGCTGTCTACCCAACAATTTAAAATGCACACAGGTAAACAGAAAAGGAAAAAAGAGAAGGACTTGCAATAGCCTACAATGAACACCTGAAAATAAAAACAGATGACCCGCTGAACATCAGAAACTGCAAATCCCTCGTCCGTCACCTGAAATTCCTCAAGCTGGTGAAACAAAGCAACAAAGCAGGCTCTCCAATCAACTCCTGTCCCCCAGACATCTATAAATCAATCTTTACAGAAGGCACACCAATGGAATGCCACAGAAACCTCTTCAACCAATCGCTGTCAACGGGGAGAGTACCGCAGGTTTTCAGATCTACGTACATCAAACCACTCTTCAAAGATACAACGGATGACGTGGAAGACCTCTTTAACTACAGACCGATATCAAATGTTCCCTATCTAGCAAAACTACTAGAGACCTATGTCTACGAACAAACACTGGAACACGTAGAAAACCACCAACTATTAGACTAGGCACAAGTTAGCTTCAGACCCATGAGTGAGACAGAGATGGCACTTCTCTCTATCTGGGATGACCAATGCAGATTCCAACACAAACTCGGCACTGATACTATTCGCCTCTCTGCAGCGTTCGACACAGTCAGCCGCAACATCCTCACCAACAGACTGAAAGAAATAGGGATCATCGACACAACGCTGCTCTGGATTAAATCTTTTATTTCTGAAAGAACAGAAACAGTATGGATAAAACCATTAAAATCCACGCTGCGGTACACCACCTGTAGAGTACCACAAGAAGCCTCCCTACCCCCAATCCTCTTCAACATCTCCATGACTCCACTAATCAACCTCATCAAAAGGAACAGCCTCACCTGCTACAACTACTCCCAAATCATCTACAAAATCGAGATGTACAAGAGAAGAGCACAAAGCTAATAGACTGTCTCAAAGATCTCTACGAATGGATGAACACAAACAGCCCAAAATCAACCCGGCAAGATGGAAGTCATGATTATATAAAAAAAAAAAAACAAGGAAGAAATCAATATATCCCATGGCCCAAAGAACTGGTAACAGCGCCCATGCCATCCAAAATTGTCAAAAGTCTTGAAATCCTAATGGACTACGAGCTAACCTTAGAACCACAATAAATGCAATAATCAGGAAATGCTTCTTCCACCTGCACACAATCAAAAAGATTCTACCATCATCTCCCTCATCATGTCCAGGATAGACTACGCCAACAGCCTACACCCTACACCTCAGAATGCCGGATAAGCTACTGAAGAAACTGCAACGTATACAGAACACAGTCGCCAGACTTCTCCTCAAATCCTCACAAAGGGACCACATCACTCCAGAGATAAAGATGCTACATTGGCTGCCAGTCAAAAACCAAATTACATTCAAAACAATGTTTATAACACACAGAGCATTCCACAGCCAAGGAGCAGAATTCTTACAAAAGAAAATCACCATTTACCAGCCGACTAGAAAACCCATATTCAGCAACGATATCCACCTGCAACCTAAACCATACACAAGGAAAAAACGCAGTGGATCAGCATTCTCTTACCTAGCCGCTACAATTTGGATCATCCTCCCGAGAGACATACGAAACATGAAGGACCATCTAAAATTCAGAATGCCCCTAAAAACCTGGCTCTTGAACTCCGAACCAGACGAAAACGAATGAGCAACACCCACACACCACGGAATGAAGAAATAAATGGCAAGACAGGGGACTAGGTCAGACCATAAAGTGCAGGGAAGTAGAGAGACCGCCAAATGGGAGGGAAACCCAGATGCACCTGTTCCCAAAGAGGACCCTACAGGAAACTAAGGAGAGAGATTGGAATGTCTTAAGTTAAACCACAGACAGAGGGCATTGGAATTGAAGCCGAAGGAGTGGCGACCAAACAAATAAATCACGAGGGCCAGGGAGGGGAGCTCAAGGATACATGGAAGATGCCCCCCCAAGAGGCCAAAGGGAGGCAATGGTGACTGCACTCCAGGATATGCCAGGACACAATGCTGTGTAGACATCCATTAGTTCTGAACATGGGGGGTGGAGGACTTATCACCACTAAATAGCCCTGCTAACAACCCACAACTCTGCACAAAATACAGGATGGAGACCCACTAGTAAACCACAATGCATGACACTGGCAGGGATATGTGAGAAGGTACGATAAAGTATTACCACTAACCAACCCCACTAAAAAAATCATCCCTCTGCTTATACCTCTCAAACTCTAAACAAAACACAACCATACCTCTACAGCACAAACCGTACGCACTTCACTACACTGCAACAATGAAACAAACCACACATAGCCTTGCACAACAGCACATGCCAGCTACAGATGGAAACTTAAGCTGCCAACAGCATATCACAGTTATCTTTTGTTCTCACTCGGCCCTACTAACTTACCTTACCCTCTTGCTTTTCATATCCACCAGAGCACCAGGGGACCACTCAGGTGGTGATATTGCGCGGTATAAATATTGTTTAACATAACATAACTTCTCCAGCATTGGATCTTTCATAGATTCACATACTTGAATATTCCCCGTCATCAGACCGGGAATCCTCTGTGAAAAAATAATTATATTAAAATGTTTCAGTATACATCCATTCTCACCTGAGAATGCATGTACATACTCCATTGTGGCCTATGAGCCATTCTATTATGTAGTCCCTCCACCTCAATTCGGTCCTTTATGGCCCCAACCAATGAGGGGGCAGGGCTTAAGCTCCGCCCTAGTCAGCCATCTTCAGATTTTTCACCACAGTCTAATTGACACAGGGAATCCTCAAGCTCTGAGCTTTTTTGGAATTTTCTTCAATTGTCATAGTAGTTTATATTTTTTATATACTCTACCACATTCCCCTGGTTAGGGGCTATCGCCACTGTTTTTTGGGGTTTCAAAAGACTTTGTTGTGGCCCAGAATTTGTTGAGTGAACTTTCTCTTCAGATGGCTGACCTTCAGACTATCAAGAAGCCTTCCCTTTTCAGGGATTGCACGAGGTGCAAGAGAAAGGTGGTTTACATGAAAGATCCCCATGATCACTGTATACACTGTCTTTATCCTCATGACATCCAGAAAGGTCACATTTGCAAGTCTCTTTCAACTAAGACCCTGCAAGACAGATATAGAAGACCTCTCCTGCATTTGGAAGCCAAGGGACTTTCTTCTGATAAGGAATCTGCGAAGACAGCCCCTGTTCACTCCAGCAAATCATCTGAGAAGCAAACTTCTAAAGGAAGGGCTTCTTCAGTGGAAAGGAGCTTCTCTCCCACTGCCAAGAGCAAAAGGAAGCTGGAGATTATACCTTTCCTACCTCCCCTAGACTCTACAAGCCATAAAATGAAATATTCTACGGCAAAAACTACCTCCAGAGTTAAGGAGGAGTTTGCAAAAAACCGGTAGGGGCAGTCGTCCACGGAGAAGCCGTCTACGAGCGGCAATAAGGATAGAGGCCCGTTCTCTACCAAGCCATCGACGGCAACCTCATCGATGACGACCCCGCGACAAACCGCATCCTCCACGACTAAGTTCTCGTTGGCGAGTTTATCATCCACGACCATTCATCGATGAAAGAAGTTCACCACTCGTCCACAGAGCGCACGTCCACGAGTCATTAGTCCACAAAGCACTCGTCAACGGATAAGTTGCCATCCTTGAAGTCTTCCTCCAAACACTCGTCGACGGATAAAGTCAAGCCACCATCCATGAAATCTTCGTCCACGGGTCCGTCGACGTGGCCGTCGCCGACGGAAACTTCAACTACGGCTTCGTCGACGGCACCGCAAGCCTCTTTAACGGCTGAAGTCTAGGGCCCAAAACGCCCCTCGCTGACGCCACTGTTATGTCAACCAATGAAGACAGTCTTTCTGAGTCCTTCGAAGCGCTGCTTCAGTTTGTGGACGCTCTTGAACCACAAGCAATGCAATTATCTCCCTTAGGAGAAATGCCAGAGCTACCTGATGTCATCCTACAGAAGGAGTTTTCGGACACTGAGTTGGTTGAAGAGCAGCATTGTCTTACGCCTAAGGAACACAGCCCTCCTTGGAAATCCACTACAGAGGTGCCTGCTGATCCTTATGATCCTGCGCTCATGTTATCTATGCAAAGGATCATTGAGGAGTTCAATAGAAGTCAAAAGGAAAAAAGCAAATCAGCAGTATCGAGGGAGCCAAACCTTCCGCAGAGGGGTTTTTCACCTCAACAAAGCACGCCAAGATATTCATCTTCAAGGAGGAGGCCACAGAAAAGGGCGCGATCACCTGAACCACCACGCAGGTCTAGGAGCAGGGCACTCAGTGCTTCACCGACAAGGTCCCTTCTCCAGCATCGTCACACAGGACAAGGTCTCCAGCTAGAGATCCAAAGATTGTTCCATCCTCCGCCTCGGTCTCAGACTGGCAGGAAGATCCTTTTAGAGAATTTTCAGATCCAGAAGAAGGCGAGATCACGCAGGAGCCGGATGCTAACAAATGGGATGATTACATTATTGAAAAGCCCAGAAAGAAGGATTCTCTGGGTGGTTCTTCACCGCCGGATGATCTAGTCTCTTTTCATACTATCATCAGCAAAGCTACAGAATTGTTTCAGTTACAAGTCGCATCGGAGGAGAAGAAGTAGTGCTTTATGAGCACAGGGACAAACGTAGGAGAACTGTCACTATCATTCCTCTCCTTGACACCATTTGTGAATCCGGATCCAAGATATTGGCCACACCCCTATCTACTCCGGCTCTAGTTTCCAGGCCAGAGAAAAAATACAAGGCTCCGGAGTCGGCGCCCCTTTGTCTACGAGGTCATACAAAACCGGACTCGGTCATCACAGTAGCAGCAAGGAAAAAGTTGGCCAATCCAGCATCAGCTCTGTCTGCCCCACCAGACAAAGACGGTTGCAAACTGGAGGCTATGGGCAGGAAAGTGTCCGCATCAGCATTGCTTACCATCAGAGCTGGCAACACACTGGCCATGACGGCGAGATTCGACCGCAAGCTTTGGCTCCGCATGTCTAAACTGGCCAAACTGCTACCTGTAGAACTCCAAGCAAGGTCAAATATTGCCGATGGGGAAGCATCATCGGGTCACATGATTGACGCTGCAGTCGATGTGGCAGAGTCAGGTTTCCGGCAGATGACCCACGGTATGGTGCTGAGAAGACAGGCCTGGATGAAGGCTTCCAATTTCAGGCCTGAGGTCCAAACTCAGATATTGGACATGCTCTTCGATGGTCAAGAACTCTTCGGCAAAAAGATAGATGACCACCTTAAAGGAATCAAAACAGACACGGCACATGCCATCAGCTCCTTGAAAGACAAAGACAAGGATCGCCGGTCATTTCACCCTTTGAGGTTCTTCCTCGAAGTACAGAGGTTTTAACCGCCCTTGCTACAGCCAGAAGGCACAAGGTAGTTCATACCAGGACGCCAAGTATCAATCTTCCAGCAAGTACGCCCACAGAGGGAGTCGGGGCTCCGCTCAAGGGAAGTCACAGAGCAAACAAAACTGACAGTCCAGCTCCTTCCCCTCAACATCACACCCCAGTGGGGGGAAGGGTGAGTCATTTCTTTCAACGCTGGCATTCAATGACATCAGACAAATGGGAGTTACAGGTGGTCAGCGAGGGACACACATTAGAATTTCTAAACCAGCCCCCTTCCTTGCTCCGACTACACGCAAGGTGCATAGGTTAAAGCAAGTCATGTCTGCAATCCAGAAGCTGCTGAGCAAAGCAGCAATAGAGCCAGTGCCTTACTCTCTAAAAGGGAAGGGTTTCTACTCCCGTTTCTTCCTCATCAAAAAGAAGAATGGTCAATGGCGACCCATCTTGGTCCTGAGCGCACTAAACAAATATATCAAGCATATATTTCCAAACAAGGTCTGGCGTGCTGGCTTTCTTCTTGTATCACCCACTGCCATCAGGCATAAGGCGACCCCTTTTCCAAACCACCCTCAGCACACTCCACCAGAGGTAGAGCAGCGTCAATAGCGTTCCACGCAGGGGTAGCCTTAAAGGACATATGCAGAGCTGCCACATGGAGCACTCTGCACACGTTCGCTAAACACTACTGCCTGGCTGACGATACCAACAAAGAAGCTGCAGTTGGACAGGCAGTGCTCTGCCACCTCTTTGCATAAGGTAGGACCAGCCTCTTTTCCCACCTTTCCCGAAGTATGTAACCGTTGTGTTGCTGCATGGTAAAGGTTTTTATCAGAAATATGTTTTTCTGCATTTATGTATATGATGGTGGCATGTTTTAACTGCTTGGTATCTGAATCTATGAAAGATCCAATGCTGGAGAAGTCTTAGTTACTTACCTGTAACTGTATTTCGAAGGGATTGTGTCCTCCGACGTATTCCTTATCTTAGATAGAAATCCTTCAGCTTTGCTGGCCTCGGAAAATTTTTTCGCCAGAGGGCGCTGCGCGTCGATGATCGCCGAGTCGATGACCCTCGACGGCCTCCGTGCCGACGTCGACGTCATCCTGCCTATAAAGGCCGCGCGCAGCGTCCGTTGCTCAGTTCCGTTTTTCCGCGCTTCGTTGTGCCTCGGAACACCGTTGCTCAGTTCTCGTCAAGATAACGTATATAATAACTACTATTTACCTCGATATCGATGGCATCCTCCTCCGACCCGACGACCCCTCGGTCCGGTTTCAAAAAGTGCCGAGACTGCGGGAAGAAAATGTCGTTGACGGACCCTCACAGGGTCTGTTTGTGGTGTCTGGGAATCACGCACCAGAGTTCGGAGTGTGAGGAATGCCTTTCCATGACGGCGAAAGCCTTGAAGGAGCGTAGGGGGAAGCTCGAGAGAGGTAGGTCAACTTTAACTTCCTCGAAAGCTTCTTCGGTAGAGTCGAGACGTTCGTCTCCTCACCATAAAAAACACTCTCGATCTAGATCACGAAGTGGCTCCCACCACTCGTCGACATCGAGACACTCGAAGAAGAGACGTAGGAGATCCCCTTCGTCATCTTCGTCGAGTTCTCCTGAGAGAGTTCATTGCCCCACAAAACGCAGCTCGCAAGCTGAGTGGGAGGAATTCAGGAAAAAGATGCTAAGCGTCTTCGAGAAAGCGGCCTCGTCCCCCTCGAAGACAGCTGAGGGTGATACCCCGGGTAAAAAACCCAAAAAATCTAAACGCCGCGAGTCGCAGTACCCGGCGGAAAAGTCAACCCGAAAGCGCCTCGAGCCATCGGGAGATAAAGCATCATCGACGCCATCGTCGAAAACTCCTTCGAAACAGAGGTCGGCGCCATCGACGCCGTTGTCGAAGGATTCATCGGCGCATCAGTCGATCGAGTCGACGCCGACGTCGACGCCGATATCGACGCCGGTGAAGGAAAGAACCACGGCTACTCCACAGCCAACGGTTAGACAAAAGACCTCCGACTCGACGCCGAGAACGTCGACGTCGTTCTCGAGCAGGACTCCGATCCTTTCGAGTTCTTCGAGGCCTAGTACACATTTCTCGACGCTTTTCACGGCGCCTTCGAGTACTTTCACGTCGGTGTCGACGACATCGACGTTTTCAAGGCCTGTGATGATGGCTCCTTCTGCATTGGAAATGGGGTTTATACCATTCCAAAAACCAATGTATCCCCCTTTAACCTCGATTTTTGAGGAAAGGGAGGATTCAGACCAAGATATTGATTTACAGAGGACCACATCACCAGAGCCAGAGACTTTCGCCTCTGAGGAAGGAAGATTAAAAAATCTTCAGGATGCACTTCAGGAAGCTAGTGGCTTGGACACTTCTCCTGAAGCAGAATTTATCAAACCAGACCCAGGAGAACATGCGGAGACTCCATATAGAGCTCTGATGTCTAGAATCATAGAATTTATGGGTTGGTCTGCACCTTCTCCTGCCTTTCAGCAGGATGACCTCACTGACATACTGGACAAGGGCCCACAGGAGGATCCTGTGGTTCCATTTCACTCTGCTCTACAGAGAAGGATTTTGACAAACTGGGAAACGCCAGAAATTATCCCGGCAGTAAATAAAAAACTGTCAACAAAATACAGGGTGGCTAGTTCTGACCCTGAATATTTGTCAAAACACCCTACTCCTGAGAGCTTGGTTGTACAGGCTGCAACCTCATCAGGCAGCACATCTGCATACCCCACTGCTCCGCAGGATAGGGATGACAAAAAGTATGATGCCATGGCTAAGAAGGTTTTTTCTGCCTGTAGCATGGCGTTAAAGTCTATTAACGCGACCTGTACGCTCGCTAGGTTCAGCCACACCCTTTGGGAGTGCGCTTCATCAGCGGCTGACTGCCTCCAAGAAGGAGAGGAAAGGGACGCATTTTTAAACATCATCAGGGATGGTAAAGATGCGATGTGCGAGACCCTACAAACTGGCCTAGATTCTGCTGACAGTATCAGCAGGGCCATGGCGGCAAGTACCACAATCCGCAGGCATGCGTGGTTGAGGAAGTCTGGTTTTGCCTCTGACGTGCAGACCAGGCTTTTGAATATGCCCTTTGACGGTTCTACCCTCTTTGGAAAGAAGGCGGATGACAGTTTGGAGAAACTGCAAACGTCCAAGGCAGCAGCCAAGTCATTGGGAGCTGCTATCCGTCAGAATACCTTTCGTCCTTCGGGATCATCGTGGAGAGGACGGTCCTTTCGTTACTATTCCTCATATGGAAGGGGCAGGGGACGACCGGCTCAAAGAGGCCAAGGAAGATTTACCCGTGGTGGACGGGGTAGGGGAAAGAAAGCCGCACCCGCAGGAGCAGGAGCCACTTTACCTTCGGCAACTGCATCAGCCGCTTCAAAACCACTCTGAGGTCTCCCCTCACAGAACACCAGTAGGGGGCAGGTTAACTCACCATCTGACGGAATGGCAGGCTATTACGTCAGATGCTTGGGCTCTGGAGACAGTGGCCCAAGGTTACTGCCTGCCCTTCCTACATATCCCTCAGAGTCATCCACCGGGGAACAACCCTTTGAAGCTTCCAGATCCGCTCCTCTTGCAGGAGGTTTTAGACCTGCTAGAGAAAGGTGCCATAGAACTGGTACCTGTAGCGGAAAGGAACAAGGGTTGGTACTCCCCCTACTTCATAATACCGAAGAAGGACGGAGGACTGAGACCCATCTTAGACTTACGGGAATTGAACAAATTCCTCCGAAAGGACAAGTTCAAGATGGTGACTCTCTCTCAGATCCTTCAGGCCCTCCAGCTTCAGGACTGGTTGGTATCTCTAGACCTCCAGGACGCTTATTTCCATGTGCCGATCCATCCCAGGCACAGGAGATACCTGAGGTTCGCAATTGGCAGCTCTCATTATCAATTTCGAGTTCTGCCATTTGGGCTAACCTCCGCCCCGAGGGTCTTTACCAAGCTAATGTCGGTTGTGGCTGCAAGTCTAAGGAGGGAAGGGATTCATGTCTACCCTTACCTAGACGATTGGTTGATCAGAGCTGTATCTTCGGAACAGGCTCAGAGACAACTAGATTATGTTTGCCACTTCCTTCACAAGCTGGGCTTCTCCCTCAATTTAAAGAAGTCACAGATGATACCATCACAGAGACTCCAATTCATTGGAGCAGTCCTGGACACTTCCCTGGGAAAAGCCTTGCCACCAGAGGTGAGGGCTCGAGATATTCTGCAGATGGTCATCAGATTTCAGAATGCCCAATATCTCCCAGCCTACGACTTTCTGAGGTTGCTAGGCCTCATGGCATCCTGCATATTCCTCGTGCCGGAGGCTCGCCTGAGAATGAGATCCCTCCAGTGGGCACTGAGAACTCAGTGGTCACAGTTCTCAGGAAGGATGACAGATCTCCTTCGGATCCCGGTCAAAGTAGCCCGAGACCTTCAGTGGTGGGCCTGTCGGGAGAACATCCTGAAAGGAGAAATGTTTTGGCAACCATGGCCGGAGATAACAGTAGTCACGGATGCCTCACTCACGGGGTGGGGAGCTCACGCCAACGACTTGACCATCAGCGGTCGTTGGTCTCCATCGGAGTCCAGACTACATATCAACCTGTTGGAGCTGAGAGCCATCAGACTAGCGCTGAAGGCTTTTCTGCCGTCTGTACGGGGAAGAAACGTCCTAATAATGACGGACAATACAGTGGCCATGCACTACCTCAACAAAAGAGGAGGCGTAGGCTCACTACCACTGTGCAGAGAGGCGATGCAGCTCTGGTTTTGGGCAATTCAGGAAGGAATCTCTCTATCGGCAATTCACCTAGCCGGAGAGAAGAACTTGACAGCGGACGCTCTGAGCAGGCAGAGCACAGTCTCTCACGAGTGGGAGATAGCTCAGGAAGTCCTTCAAGAGATCTTCGCCCTTTGGGGAACCCCTCAAGTGGATCTGTTCGCCACCAGTATCAACAGGAAGTGCGACAGATTTTGCTCAAGGGAATTTCCCCCGAGAGGAGCTCTAGGAGATGCGTTCGTAGTGGACTGGGAGTTCCCACTTCTGTACGCGTTCCCTCCGGTCCCTGTCATTCCTCAAATGATCAGGAGGTTGAGAAGGTTTCGGAAGACCATGATCCTAATTGCCCCGGATTGGGCCAGGAGAACGTGGTACCCGGACCTTCTAGACATGTCCATCTGCCCTCCAATTCGACTGCCATACAGAGAGGATCTTCTCTCGCAGAAGGAAGGTCAGGTTCTCCATCCAGCCATCAAGACCCTCAACCTTCACGCTTGGTGTCTGAAAGGTTGAGGTACAAGGATTGGGACCTTCCGGATGATGTTATGGAGGTGTTGCTTTCGGCCAGAAGGCCGGCAACTAAAACTCTATACCGCTGCCGTTGGAACAAATTTTGCAGCTGGTGCAGAGAAAAGAATATTGAACCCTTTTCTTGTGGTACACCTATGGTGTTGTCATTCTTACTTTACCTGGCTAATTCAGGCCTACAGGTTGGCACAATTAAGGGCTATCTCGCAGCGCTATCAATCTTTAAGCGCACTGCAGAGGAGCCTTCATACTTCAAAATTCCATTGGTAATACAATACCTAAAAGGATTAACTAATGTTTATCCCCCGAAACCTTTTCAAGTTCCCTTATGGGATTTAAACCTAATTTTAAACTTCCTAAAGGGTGCCCCTTTTGAACCACTACACTCTTGTTCATTGAAGCTTCTCACCCTCAAAACTGTTTTGCTAATAGCATTGACATCTGCTAGAAGGGTTAGCGAGTTGCAAGCCTTATCGTGTAAACCTCCACATACAATCTTTTACAAGGACAAAGTTGTTCTTCAGGTGAAGCCTAACTTCCTCCCGAAGGTAGTCTCGGAGTTTCACATCACTCAGAAGATTATATTACCTTCTTTCTACCCTCCTCCTCATCCGGGGAAGGAGGAAGAGAGACTGCACAGGCTGGACCCTAAGCGAGCCTTGAGCTTCTATATCAGCAGATTGGCTAAGATCAGACAAGCAGACCAACTCTTTGTAGGTTATGCAGGACATAAGTTGGGCCTTCCAATAACAAAACAAACCATCTCCAGATGGATTATTTTAGCCATTCTGGAGTGCTACAAATTGGCAGGAAAGGAGCCTCCTCAAAATCTAAGGGCTCATTCTACCAGGGGTATCGCAACATCCTCAGCCCTTCAAAGAGGGGTGCCAATTCGAGATATATGTGCGGCTGCCACATGGTCGTCCGCACATACATTTACCAAATTCTATAGCCTGGATTCCTCCTCTAGTCAAGAAACTAGATTCGGCAAGGCTGTGTTACACTCTGTCCATTCTGGAAGGGTAACATAACTTTTATTACTCCCGCCTCCAGTCACAATACCACTGCTATGGGAGTCTATCTAAGATAAGGAATACGTCGGAGGACACAATCCCTTCGAAGAACTAGTTACTCTTACCTTGTAACGTTCTTTCGATGGGATGTTCCTCCGACGTATTCCTTATCGACCCTCCCATCCATCCCCGCAGTATGACTTCCTGTGGGTTTGCAGCCTATGCTCCTTCAAGGTGATTAGTCTAATCCAAAAACATTACTGGGGACTACAAAACGGAACTGAGCAACGGACGCTGCGCGCGGCCTTTATAGGCAGGATGACGTCGACGTCGGCACGGAGGCCGTCGAGGGTCATCGACTCGGCGATCATCGACGCGCAGCGCCCTCTGGCGAAAAAATTTTCCGAGGCCAGCAAAGCTGAAGGATTTCTATCTAAGATAAGGAATACGTCGGAGGAACATCCCATCGAAAGAACGTTACAAGGTAAGAGTAACTAGTTCTTCTCCAGCATTGGTATCTTTCATAGAGAGAATTATTAGAGTGCAAGGCTCTGGTCACCCTGTCCTATCCTCATCCTTCTGCATCTGTCTCCTCCATTTTGCTATGTCCTGTTCTGCCTTTCCTTGCCTTGCTGCATCTGTTTCCTGCTTTCTGCGCTCGTTTTATTTCTCCCTTTTCCTATGGCCTGTTCTGCCTTTATTTGCCCTGCATCTGTTTCCTGCTTTCTGTGCTGTTTTTCCTTCATTTCTTTTTAAATAATTTTTTTTATTAATTGATTCAATTGATTACAATTTTTGTTTACAAGACTTATGGTGAAGAAGTCCCCCACTCCGTTCCCAATTACTTAAAAGAAGAAGAAGTTCTTCCAGACCATACATACAAAGGAATAGTCCATATTAAATTAGTGTTGAGCTGCGTTGACTTTAATTCCTCCACTTTTGCGCATCGTTTATGTCCTTATTTACTGGAAGTTGCTGGGCTTTCTTCCTTTCCAGGCAGCGTATTTTTATACGTTTTATTTTTCCCTTTCGCAGACCAGTGTCTTTTGAAGGAACATTGCCACTGCAATCACCAGTGACACCTTCTGTCCACTTATCAGACGAGACCACCAATCTCCTTCCTCATAAACATGCAGTTCGGAGAAATGGTGGCTCAAGTAAATTTTCCTTAATTTATTGGTACCCGAACAAGATAGCAACAGATGTCTCACTGGTTCCACCTGGTCTGGGTTTCCGCAGTATCGGCATTTATTTGAAGTGGACAAGCCTCTCATAGCCAGGATCACATTGGTCACCAAAAGATTTAGGGCTCTATTTGGGAACTTCTTCATATATTCTGGAAGTTGCTTTAGCCTTTTTGTGTTGGTTGGTAGATTAGTTGTCAATGTATTAGTAGACTCTATGTCAAGCGTCTGCATCCAATACCGTTCTTCCATTGATTGTTTTACGTTAGTTGGATTTTGCTTGAGTTCTTCTGCTGTACTACCGATCGCTTCAAGTGTTCCTTTGTTTCTAGTTACCCAGTTCTTCAACGTTCTGTTGTTTCCTCCCTTGAGTTCACTATGGATGAGATCCAAAATTTTCAGGCGAGTGGGAAGGAGTATCTTTCTGTGCAGTATCAGGCTGTTCTGGTCGATCGTAGCCTGAAGTGACACCAGACTCCGTTTTTGACATATGGAAGCCATTGGGGTTGATTTTAGCAGACCCAGAGCTCACCGCCAGTAGAGGCCCTCCAGTTTCAGCCATATTTTTGCAGGGATGCCTGGCATTGCTTCTACTCCGTAAAACAGAGACGGAATAACTTTTGCTTTGTAGAAATGTAGAATAGGTATGGTGGAAAAGCGACCACATTTCTTATCCAGTGCCCTTGTTTGTGCTGATCATTTTTTGGTCTTTTCAAAGAGGAATGTTTGCACCGCAGTTTCTGTTGGGCTGCTGTTCAGTGTTACTCCCAGGTATCTGAATTCCTTCACTTTGTCTATCTGTGTTCTGTCCAAGTACCAGTTCAGTTTTTCAGTTTTCTTGCTTGATTTATCAAAAGACATAACTTTGGTTTTGTCTTTATTAATCTCCAAGTTGTTTTCCCTTATGTATGCAGATAGATTATCTAGTTGTCGCTGAAGACCGACTGCTGTCTGGTCAACAGGATCAGATCATCTGCATATAGGAGGTGTGTTATTTTTGTCCATCCTATTGTTGGCGGACAAGATCTTATCTTCTGCTCAGAGCACTGAAAATCGCCCAGGTATGCATTGAACAGAGCGTCCCCTGCGTTACCCCTCTTGCTGTAGGGATCTCCACAGGTAATATAGCTGATTGATTTAGCCACACTCTCATCAATGTATTGGTGTAGAGTGCTTGTACAGGCTCCAAGATGTCTTTTGGGCACTTCCAGGCTGCCAATTTCTCCCATAGGGTTTTCGCGATTGACCTGTCAAAAGCCTGGATCGGGTCGATGAAAGCTACGAAAACCCTAGGACTGCCTTCCATAATTTTGTCCTTCAAAGTGCTTAATAGCATGATGTTTGCCGTTGCTCCCACTTTCTTTCAAAACCCACCTGAAACGGGCTGGCACACCCTGCCGTTCTTGCCCATGATTGAAAGCGGGTCAATATTAGTGAGCCAAAGACCTTGCCGATGACGTCTAATAAGGCAATTGGGTGGTAGTTCCTTGGTTTGTCTTTCCGCCCCTTTTTAAAAACCGGAACCACCATTGCCGTCTTCCAAGATTTTGGGATTGATCTTGTTTGAACACACCTTTTGAACACTGCATGTATAAAATTGGCCCATTCTTTGGGATGGTCTTTAAGGCCGATGTTAGTTATACCGTCCGAGGTGTTTAGCTTCAAAATATTCCCCAAGTTTTTCTCAATGTCGTATGGGACATCCCAAGTTGTTAACGACTTCTCTCATGAAACACAATAATCCCCTGCCGGTCTTTGGAAAGCTCTTTGAAGTGATCCACCCACGTGTTCTCACCTACATTGTTTTGTAGAGCGTCGTTAGTGGAGTTTGTTGTAGTTCTTACTATGGACCAGAATTCTCATGATTGGGACCACAGACCGCTCAGAGCATTTGTTCGGAGTCTTGTTGGTACATTTTTAGTCAATTGCCCGTTATCCAGTTTTTGTACTGCTTTGCTATAAGTGTGGCCTTTTCTGTGTTTACTTGGCAGTTGGTCCTTACCGCCAGCCGCTTGGCCTGCCGCATTTCTCTTCTTTTTTCAACCAGAATTTTATGATATATGTGGTTGTTAGACGTTAAGATGTTGCTTAATGTTTTCTTTTTTGTGCCGCAAGAAGTAAGCAAAGGTTGATAGTCAACTGTTGGCACGCCTATCTCTGTTTCCCCCGGTTTACCGATCGATTGGTATTTCTTGGTCAACTTTTCAACGGCAATTAAAGTTTATCTTACGCGGCTGCCATGGTTGCATTCTTCGACTTGACTCGTCATTTTGGGTTTCAGGTTCCTGAGAATCTTCCATGGTGTAGCTTACAGATTGTGATCGCTATGTTTAGTTCTTATTACTTCAACAGTGGTCATAAGAGGAAGCAGTTCTCTTGACACGAAAATATGGTCTATTGTTGCGTGTGACCCTTCTCGCTCCCATGTCGGGACTCGTGGCTTTACTTGATTTGATGTTAAATGTAAGTTATGAAGTTTTCTAGAGTTCATCAGTGCTGTCCATAAGGTTCTTCTCTCAACTGCTGAAGATGTTTTATTTGCACCACTTTGTTCTCCTCTGCATTTCAAGCAAGATACGCTTAAATCGCTGCATATGATTATGTATTTTGCTTGATGTTCTATGTAAGCCTCATCAAACACATTCTCTACCATCATCAAGAAATTCTTGTTGCTCATTGCCTGAGGATTCCAATATATGTTGATTATTATCATGGTATCACCCACCTCTTCTTCTGCTGTGGAGCCGTACGATACCAGAGTAGGAGTAGAGCTTCTAACAATAGGTTTGAGGTAAGTGTTTTTGTACATTGCATTCCGCTTCCAGAAAGTATTGCCGTTATTAAACTCAATGTGGTTTGTCCTTTTTCAACCTTTTCAGCCAGAGAGATGAAAAGCTCATAACCATCCAGATAAGGTTTTTCCGTGAGCCATGTCTCTTGAAGACATAAAATATTGAATTTTCCCTGATTAACGTCGCTAAGGGCTGTCAAATGTTGGAAACCTCTTGTGTTCCATAAGCCTAGTTTCAATAAGCTTGGAACCAATGTAGGAACTTCTACCCCTTCTCCTTGAGACATTTGATGTTGACAGATCTTGCATGGCTATTTCTGCAACTGAGTTGCTAAGGCCTCTGCGATCCAGTCCCACGTTTGTTGTTCATGCTCGTTTGAGTCCTTATCGTGTTTATTACTTAGTGCCGAAGCAGGATCTTGCTCAAAGGTTTCTTTAAATTTTGAGAATGGGCCACAAGGCACTCGACCTGTATTCAATGGATAGTTGAAAAGCTTGTTTTCTATTCTCCTGTCCCCTGAGTAGTAGTCTTCTATGTTCCGTGAATTTTTATGAGACGGAGAAAAGACTGTTTGCACTCTCATGTTTTTTCTGTAGTATTGTGAGGTGTGATCGTTAATATATTCTTTTTCTGATCTCTACACATTTCTTTTTCTGATTTCTTTTTTCTTTGTTTCTCTTCCTCCATGATGGATGGGTTAGAATAGACACCACTGGAGGCCGGTTTGTCCGACTTTCTCCCAGTGTGACTTTGATGATATGGAGCTTTTTCAGTGTGTTTTATTTATGTGAGATCATATCCTAGCATTAGTAGACTCTCCACTGCATTCATTAACATGCCCTTCACCACTTGTGAGATAATGTGTACATAGGAACTGGCGGTGTGTCCTTCATGTTCAGGTTCGACAATTTACAAGTAATTAGACCGAAGTAAACAAAGGTTTGGTATGCAGTGGAATAAGCTCAGGATTGTTTTCCTATTTAGGATCACCTCCTCGCCTTTATCTAGAATTTGTCCCAGTTTAAAAGTGAAATTTCTTTTGTCTTTTTCATTTGCTGGATAGGGGCCTTGTCGCTCTGCCGGCGAGTTCAAGTGATCTCTGATTTTCCTTCCGTCCAACACTTTTTCCAGCATTTTTGGATTTTGAATACGGTGAGGCTCTATGGAAGTGCCCCGATCTTCTTCTTGGGTGACTTTCATGTGATGAGCTTCTATTTCTCCTTGTTGTGTATCTTTGTTTAGTTGTTAAAGGAGATGATCTTTTTGTTATAGCGATGCTTAGCAATCTTTCATGTGTACTTTGGTCTAACTTGATATTTGTTTTAGCAAATTTTTGACGTCTGTTTTTCAGTGTTAAAAAGATGGGAGATCCCGCCTTTTCAGTCTCTTGCTTCCTCAGTGCTTTTGGTTTGGATGCACTTTGCCAGTTCACTATGATTCTCTTATTTGCAAGGGGTACGACATTCAATTATGCTTCTGACTCTTAAATTGTATACTGACTTAGGTTCATCAGGTCCTCGTTAGCTTCAAAATCATCTATCGTTATTGGGGATTTTTATATTTTGTTTTTGTTACTGGCCTCTTTACTACCGGCATTTGGTGTAGTTTCTGTCTCCTTAGGACTGGTTCCGTTATGAATTTTCCTCGGAGCTGGCATTGGTGCTATGTTCTTTTCTGTTCTTCCTCCACTATTTTTTGCCAGGGAGGGAGTACCTTGTGGATTTCCCTTGTTAGACTCCGAGATCTTTTTAGACAACAACATCCGTGCTTATTGCTGTCTGTGTGACTGTTTTGATGTTTCAATGATTACTCCGTACTATAACGGGGCTCTGTTCTGAGTTATTGGGGTTGTGAGTTTTATGGAGGCATCCTGTTGTTTTTGTTTCCATTGTTGTTTGAGTGCCTATTGAGGTTAGTTTTGGATCTCTTTGTTCTTTAACAGGCTCTGTAGTTCCCCCCCCTTCTCCGGCCTCTAAGGTGGTTGTTTGTGGACCGTTGTTTCCCCACATCCCTTTGCCTTAAATCAACTGCTGCGATGTACCCCTACAAGTATATTAACTTGGAGTCCATCATTGCAGTTATCATGGTGTGGTCCTTCAGTGTATCATTTAAACCCTCATAAAGCTTACTGAATGGGACTAGAGCAATAGTGACTGCTCACATAATTGCAAATTGGTCAGGTTTTTTGTTTGGTGTATCTTTTCTGTTTGTTTGGGAAAGCACACTTAATCTTCTATTTTGGGGGGTTGAGGTGAGGGAGGTTTGCACTAAGATGGGCTACTCTGGATTTTTCTTGTTATTTATCCTCTCTTGACTCTCCTTGATTCAGTGGAGAGTGGTTCATTTGTTCGGTCTGTGTCCTCTATAATTCTAAGTGACCTAGTTTTAGTGTCTAAGTGAGATCTCTGGTTTCTAAGATGGATGCTTTGGATTCCGCAGCCAGAATCACCTGTGCTTACATCTTCTGAAGGCAAATTGGGCGTTCCGGTGTTTTTGTCTATGTTCTGTTTTGGGGGTGATTTCTGTACTCAGTTTAAGGCCTGTCAATTGGCTGTATGTCTTCATCTAGAGTGCTAACTCCACTTAGGGGGAGGAGTCGATGTGCAGAGTTTGCGGTTGGACTTAAGCCTTTCGTTGAGCTGGTTGTAGTTGGTGCAAGCGTCGTAGTTGATGGACGACCAAAATGCCGTCTTCTTGGTGTTTCTGGTTTCGCAGTCGCTGCTATTGTAACTACAATTTGCTCGTTAGACAGGGAAATCAACTTCTGTTCTCGATCTATTGCTGGGCCTGTTTGGTCTTGTGCAGCTTCCAGAATCTCTGCGTCCGAAAGTTCACTTGTGTTGTCAAAGATTGTTTTACTCTGTTTACAAATAAAATCTGTTAGGTTAGTATAGGGTAGTATTACGGGAATAATCTTCCTATATTTTCAAGGCTTTACTGATTTCTTTAAACCATTTTCATGCTGTTTACTTTGGCTGCTTTTAATGGAAGTAGTTTTCTCCGTTATGTTTGTTATTTTTGATGCTGCCATCAGATTATCGGCACGCCGGGTAAGAAGCTTTGTTTGCCCCGCCCCTTTTAAAGTATTGTGTTCCTTGTTGTTAAAAATTAATTGGCCTGGCTCCTCCAAGTTAACAGGGTACCTTTCTTCTTGATTGGTTGTTACTGTATCCTCACCTTCTTCTCCCTCTGAAGCTGTTAAACTGAGCTGTAATGTTCGAGGGGTGTCTAAAAGAGGGGGGACTAACCAGGTCTTCAGTTTCCGTCACAGCATGCATTTCGATTTCGACCTCAAAAGCCACCTTTACCGGCTCCATAATCAACTTTAAATTTTGTTCCAGATGGTCTTCTGTCGTTTAGTTTATTTTGGCGTTCACTCTGTTTGTGACTGATACACGTGACTAGAGCCTTTTTAATATTCAAAAGGGTTTAATCCGGTTATTGACCTTTCTTTGTCTTGAGCTTCCATTTCCCCACACATCACAGGGGCTCCCTTCAGCAGGTCCTCTCCACCTCTCCCTGCGCCAGCTAGCGGAGGAAGCCTCTCCCGCCCCCCAAAAACATCAACTCTGATGCCTTTGCTGCAAGGGCAGACGGGCAGAGGTGAGGCTGCGGAGGGTTGCTGCCAAGTGGGGGTACCATTCTTGGATTCAAGGGCTGCCTCTACACTCAATGTTTCATTATTCACCTCAAGTTGCTTTAGGAGTGGACTTTTAGTGGCTGTTAAAGTCATTAAGGTTGTGATGCGACTGATGCAGGGACATGCAAACGAAGTGGCAGGCACCTTCGTTAAAGGGTTTTGAGGTGTGCTGTGTGTTGTTGTCCTACCTGCAACAGCCTCCTCATCCGTCCTCTTCCTGGAAGATGGCAAATGTAGTGGTGACAATCCCAAGGGGGGGTGGGGTGGGTTGCAGTGGGCGGCCCCATTCCTCTTTATTCTGCTTATGCGCCTTGGCAGCCATAGACTGCCAAAGACTGCAACTATGCAGCAACTCTGCTGCCAGGTAGAACATTTAGCTTGGACCTCCCACTCCAACAGTAGAAACAACAGAAAGACTTCCAACCACTGTCAGGGGTACCCAGAAACAGAGAGAGCTGCCAAATACTGCAACTGTGCATCAACTCTGCGGCCTATTTGCGGCATGGTAAAGATTTTAGCTTGGACCTCCCACTCCAACAGTAGAAACAGCAGAACGACTTACAACCACTGTCAGGGGTATCAAGAAACAGAGCTGCCAAAGACTGCAACACTGCAGCAACTCTGCGGCCGCTCCGCAGCCAGGTAGAGCTTTTAGCTTGGACCTCCCACTACAACAGTAGAAACAGCAGAAAGACTTCCAACAACTGTCAGGCGTACCAAGAAACAGAGAGAGCTGCTAAGGATTGAAACTCTGCTATGCCTGTTCTGCCTTTCCTCACCCTGCTGCAACTGTCTGCTGCTTTCTGCACTCGTTTTTACTCCATTTTTCTAGGGTCTGTTCTGCCTTTCATTGCCTACCTGCCTCTGTTTCCTGCTTTCTGCACTCATTTTTACTCCATTTTGCTAGGGTCTGTTCTGCCTTTCCTTGCCTCCCTGCCTCTGTCTCCTGCTTTCTGCACTCATTTTTTCTCCATTTTGCGATGTCCTGTTCTGCCGTCTTTTCTCCATTTTGCTTTGGCCTGTTCTCCCTTTCCTCGCCTTCCTGCATCTCTTTCCTGCTTTCTGCACCCGTTCTTTCTCCATTTTGCTATGTCCTGTTCTGCCGTCTTTTCTCCATTTTGCTTTGGCCTGTTCTCCCTTTCCTCGCCTTCCTGCATCTCTTTCCTGCTGTCTGCGTACATTTTTTCTCCATTTTGCTTTGGCCTGTTCTCCCTTTCCTCTCCTTCCTGCATCTTTTTCCTGCTTTCTGCACTCATTTTTTCTCCATTTTGCTAAATCCTGTTCTGCCTTTCCTCACCACTGCATCTGTCTCCTGCTTTCTGCACTAATTTTTTCTCCGTTTGGCTATGTCCTGTTCTGCCGTTTCTCTTCGCTGCATCTGTCAACTGCTTTCAGTGCTTGCTTTTTATCCATTTTGCTATTGCATGTTTTGACTTTCCTTGCTGCATCTGTTTCCTGCTTTCTGTGCTTGTTTTTTCTCCATTTTGTTCTAGCTTGTTCTGCCTATCCTCGCCTTGCTACATGTTTCCTGCTTTTTCTGGGGTTTTTTTCTCCTTTTTTCTGTGGCCTGTTCTGCCTTTCCTTGCCTTCCTGCATCGTTTTCCTGCTTTCTGCGCTCGTTCTTTCTCCATTTTGCTATGTCCTGTTCTGCCTTTCATCAGCCTGCTGCAGCTGTCTGCTGCTTTCTGCACTCGCTTTTACTCCATTTTTCTGTGGCCTGTTCTGCCTTTCCTTTCCTTGCTGCATCTATTTCCTGCTTTCTGTGCTCGTTCTCTCTCCATTTTTACAAATTATACAATTCATCCATTACACTCTAATGACACCATAGATGATGCACTAGAAATGTACCAAATGCGACAAACCAAAGGATCACCAATCAGCATATGGAAAAAAGTATAGAAGCACATGCTTTTCCTCAAGACTTTCCTACTGTTAAAGGAGGAAGGTACGATGATAGACCTATTCAGATAACAGCATCAGAATACCGCTCATTATGAATGTATTCTGAAGATCCCAGATTTAGACAAATGTAGAATACATATTCCACCTACTCTTTGAAAGTGAACTAGCAACTCTATGTTACGGAGTTGCACACACATTGAAATCAGGAACCCACTTTAAAAATATGTCAGCTATGCAATTACTACAAAAAGTGCAAGAAAAAGATGAGGTTTTACAATCAAGCATTACAAATCTGTTAGCAAACATGCGTGGTACTAAAGAGTACTGGTTCCGACATCACAGAGATGTATGATAAGAAACCTTGGCCCACCCACTTGGTTTGTTACATTAAGTTGTGCAGAATATGCATGGGAAGATTTACATGATTTCCTACGCATATCAAACAAAAACAATACAAACACATAGATATACTAACACCTGGAGAACTTTGCTCTCTAGATCCTGTTAATGTTTCAAGATATTTCCATCATCGTTTCATTGCTATGCTATACTTTATTTGTAATAAAACTGCTCCTCCCCTCGGAGAAGTGCAACACTTCTTTTGGAGAAAAGAATATCAAGCCAGAGGAGCACCACATATCCACATGCTTTTATGGATTAAAGGTGCTTCTAAATTTGGTCAAGACAGTGATGCCACTGTTTTACAGTTTATCGAAAAATATGTCACTTGTGAAATTCCATCAGAAGCCACAAATAGTGATCTTCATGCACAAATTGTACAATTGTACAAAGGGAAATACTACACCACATGCTGCTTTGGTTTCCCTAGACCAGTTACAGAAACAGGTGAAGTGAACAACTTCATGTCTTCAGTTAAACATAGTGTTAAAGGTAAACCACCTAAGAACACATATTACATAAAAAGAACAGAAGAAGCAACATATTTCATTGATTACAATGCAATCATTGCCCTCTTATGGAAGGCAAACAGATGTGCAGTACATTGCAGACAATTCCACTGCAGTTGCACGATATGTTACAGCCTACTTAACAAAAGCAGAAAAAACAGAGCTTCAAGACCTCTGGAATGACCTATCATCAGACAAAACAATGTCTCAGAAATTGTACAGTTTAGGCATAAAAATGCTCTCTCATAGAGAATGTGGCTCCTATGAAGCTGCAGATCGTTTAACCGGTACTGCTTTGTATGGAAAATCAAAAAATATAGTATTGCTAAGTATTGGTCCTGCTAAATCTAGAAAAAGAGTTCTCAAATCATACGACGACATAGAAACAATAGCCAACAATGATCCTGACAGCCAAGACAATTTGAAAAACAATTTACTAGACACATATTACCCAAACAGGAGTACCACTTTGGAAACCATGTGTCTATACCACATAGCCCAAAACTTCACATACAAAAATAATATAAAGCCCGATGAAAAAAAAGGTAGATACAGAGTGACAAATTGTCAAGGCAGCTTAGTGAAACTTACCAAACCAAGCTTAATTAATCATATCAGATTGTCATTAAAAACTCCTCAACATAAAGAACTATATTACATATCCCTGCTACAACTTTTTAAACCATGGAGAAAAGAAGAAGAGATACTAGATAACTATGACTCCTATGAAGACGCTTTCAAAGCAAATGAAAGCACTATAACCGATGTAAACTTAACACAGTACAAAACAATGTTGCACAATGAACAGCAACATGAAGAAGAACTCCAAACCCAACTAGATAAGGACACTCCCGACAGTAGTCAACCTTCTGTAACAGGAAGCCAAGAACCACTGGGACAGCCACAAATAGCAAATGAGGCAGAATTAGCTATGAAAGAAGTAGAAAACACCATGTGTCACTATGAAGAAGATACAGAAGACTTAACTGTACTACAATCAAAATTGAACAAAGAGCAGCGTACCATTTTTCAAGAAGTAACAAAAGAAATTGCACATGGTGCACAACATGAAAATAAAGAATGTCCCTGCAAGAATTACAAACCTATACTACTATAAGTCAGTGGTGAAGCTGGTTCAGGCAAAACATTCTTAATCAAAATCATCAGCAAGTTCCTTACACAATTGACAAACAACAAACTGTCAGCTGTTGTAACTGCCCCCACAGGTTTAGCTGCCTACAACATAGGCGGTGTTACTTTCCACCGATTAAAACTCCTTCCAGTAGAACATCAAAACAAATTAAAATATTACAAACTTCTACAGAAGCAGCAATGGAACTACGCAGAGTGTTAAAACAAATGAAAAAGCTACTAATAGATGAAGTGAGCATGGTCTCGAACCTAACGCTGGCTTTGATTCACCTCAGATTACAAGAAGTACTTAAAACAAACTACGAAGATCTCTTTGGAGGAAAACACATTGTTTTCAGAGATCTTCTTCAATTGACACCAGTGAAAGGTTAACCTATTTTTAAAACCTTAGGACACAAACTCTGCTGTAAAACTGTTGGCAGCAAAGGAAATGTCAACCTTTGGCAACATTTCCAATACAGAGAATTAACAGAAAACATGCGCCAATCTGCAGACCTCACTTAAGCCAACATTTTAAAAAGTATTAGAGGTGGTGTACTATCTCAAGAAGCACAAGCAATATTAAAAACCTGGCACATCCATGTACTCCTCACTCCGATCTTTGGCTGCATAAAAGGCGTTGCGTGAGTGCAATTTCCTTGTGCAGCTTTTGTGAGCTAAAAGTCCTCTACGTACGTGCTGCACATCGTATAATGATGTGGGAGCATTTGGGATGATTGCACCTCAAATTCAGTGGAGCCACTGGAGTTCCGTAGCAGTAGCGTCTCTGTTCCTTCGACCCACCATCTGATGCTGCTTCTAGTTCCTTCACCCGCCGGACAGTAGCGTGTTCCACGAGGATGCTCTCTGTATCGTGCGAACTGCAGCGGGTGCGGTTGGGGGGTGCCAAGGGCCTCACTTGGGCTGCTGCCTCTGATCTTCTTTGGGCGGAGGGGGCCTCTGGCTGCCTCCGCCGCACCATCCGCTCTGTATTACACACTACAGGCCTCAGCGGATGGCTGGGGCCAGGCTTGCAGTGGTCTTCAGTGCACGGCGCGAGTCGCAGACATCAGAGGATCGGGTGCCTCGTGATAAGAGACACCTACCTCATCAGTCCGCTCAGTCGCTGGGGATTTCTCTGATTCCTCTACTGCCAGAGTCCGCCTCAATGTGTTGCTTCTTGAGGGGCCGTCGGTCTCCGTCAAGACATGTGTGGTTGCGCAGTTTCGGTTTCACTTTTCCCAGTTCGGCAGGCTGTAATTTTGGATGCTATTTTCGAGGCGTTTCCTGATCTGATTTAGTCTGGAATTTCTCCCATAGAGGGGGGATCTTCCCACAACAGTCACTCAATTTCCTTCCACGGGGGGTCCACAAGTGGGGGCTCAATCCACTTTTCGGGGCCACAGCAGCAGAGCTCACGCAGGGAGCATGTTTGTCTCTGCGCCCCTGGAGGCCAGTCCATCAGATATATTTTAAAGTACTATACGCAATATCCCCAAACCACAAAAGGATTGCGAGTCAATGGTCCGTGCTCAAGTTGTTTTGGTCCTGTTCCAAATACATCCAGCGGTTTTCGCTGTGCAGTCTGGCACAAATTGACCTTTTTTATCAATTGGAAAATGAATGGGGACTAGGCCGAAAGTAATTTTTTTGTTTTCTTAATAACTTTTATTGTTTAACAAAGCTTTCCCAAAATGTCCAGTCTGGGGGGTGGAGGGCCGTGAGTACAATTGTGTCTGCAAAATTTTAACCAAATTCATAGTACGAGTCAAAGGTTATTAGCAATGCATTTTTGGGATTTCCTATGAATTCACTACCCATGCCTACAGTGTGGCGACTGGATATATATATGGATATATATGAATATATATTTTTCTGTGGCTTGTGGAATCTGCTTAGATCACATACTGTGCATAGGCCGACATCTAGTGGAAGCTGCAGAGTATTACAGTTTGTTTTTCGAAACTCGAAAATAGTTGTCGCTGTAGGGCGTGCCAGTAATACTATCCCTAGTGTGACGTCCACTGTACCCATGATCCCTCAGATTGTTTTTTTCTACCATACTTGTCGGTAGCATAGTGCAGAGTTCCCTGGCATTCAGCCATTTGTGATTAATTATTTATACATTTCCCGTTCCTCTTATTCCACGTCGAGACTCCGAAGATCGACACCGGTACTGAAGAACGAACAGCCGTCGAGACTGCCTTGGATGGGACCTTAATGTGGTGCTTGCTAAACTCATGCCCCCCCCTTTGAACTCATGCATAAAGCTAGTCTCAAACACCTGACCTATAAAACTGCCTTCTTAGTACCCATTACATCCATAAGAAGGGTCAGTGAAATTCAGGCTCTGTCAGTGCAGGATCCTTTCTTTACTGTTCATAAAGATATACTGGTTCTACGAACTTACCCTAGGTTCTCACCTAAGTACATTTCAAAATTCCATGTTAACCAGTCCATTGAGCTACCAGCCTTCTTCCAAGAACCCAAAAGCTCTGCTGAGGTGAAACTACACACACTAGATGTGCGAAGAGCGGTCCTCTACTACGTAGACAAGACCAGACTGCTAAGAAAGACAGATCAACTGTTCGTCTCCGTAGCTACAGGCAGAGAAGGAGATTGCGTCTATAAGGGTGCCATCTCCAAATGGATAGTCAAATCTATCCAGCCGTGTTATTCCTTTTCAGATAAAATTCTGCCTTTTACGCCAAGGGCCCACTCTACAAGAGGCACTGGGGCCACTCTGGCTTTCATTGCAAATGTACCCCTTGACACCATTTGCAAAGCAGCTACATGGAGCTCTATTCACACCTTTACTCAGCACTACTGCATTGACACTCATTCCAAGACAGATACTCAAGTGGGACAAGCAGTTCTAAGACATGTATTTTCTCATGACCCTTCTCACATCCCACCTCCTTCTTCTAACACTGCTCGCTAATCTATGCACAGCATGTGATCTAAGCAGATTCCACGAGCCTCAGAAGGGATACATTATTCACCGTAATCGTATTTCTGATGCTTGTATCTGCTTAGATTCACATGCGCCCGCCCTTCCTCCCCTCTGAGAGAAGGCGCATGGATGCTTGTAGTCTTATCTTTACATCTGTTTGGATACGCTGTACTCACGCTACTCCTCATGCTACTTCATGTCAGAGAAATACAATCTGAGGGTCCTACACACGTGAGGGATTATGGGTACAGTGGACGTCACACTAGGGATAGTATTACTGGCACGCCCTACGTCGACGCCCATTTTCCAGTTTCGATAAACAAACTAATACTCTGCAGCTTCCACTAGATGTCGGCCTATGCACAGCATGCAAATCTAAGCAGATACAAGCATCAGAAATACGATTACGGTGATTAATGTATCCCATATATATAATGCCATTGTGCTAGTGCATGGAATAGTTAAGGCTAAGATGAAGTCTCTATGGAGCTTCAGAAGATAACTTTTCTTAATAACTTTTGAATGCTAGCATGAACAAACCTGAAAGGATTCCACAGTAAAATGTCAAGATGGCTGCCTGTGCAAGCAAAATGTCTGAATTTTTAATGAAAGGCTTCATGTTGTTACTTCGATTGCGTTTTGAACAGCTTTTAACATGGGATTTTCCTATAGGAAAACATTTTTTTCAGCCCTAATATCTTAAAATTGACCACTTTAATTGTCCACATTTTTGGCATGCACCAATATTTCATCTGGAATGTGTGCACTGAAGAAACATTTTTAAAATCTACCAGGCCAATTTTGAGATGTTAAAGGTTTTAAGTTTATCTATATTTGGTGAATGCCCAGAACACATGTGCATCATTCATATGAACTGTAGTAAGACGCCTGTGAGTTTCACAATTCACACCCTTATATCCGATGAAAACTCATACAAAAAATTAAAACCAAATTTGTTGTCATTTTTCAGATGAAATTAATGTGCAGGAACTACAAAGATGCATATGACTTTTACATTTTGTAGATTACGCAATTGAAATCTCCTAAAAACTCATGTGAATGTCAGGGCGGACTATGAGGTCAGTTTTCAGGAGATTTAATATATAAACTGTAAACCTCATACACCTCTTTGTACAGTTTGTACACATTACTTTAAGTATGCACTGTGAAACTCATATCCAACACTGCTACAACACACACTCGCAAAAACATCAAAGCTTGCTGCAGAATCATACATTGTCTATTGCTTGAACTGTGGAATCTGATCTTATCTCTGGCCTACTCAGCAGCAGGAATATCCGAATGGTGTCCTGGTCCATAGGTAGCTGCTATGGGAACAGCTTCTACACGAAACGTACATGTACATTTAGAATATGTTAATGGCAGACGCTGAGACTCAATGTACATAGGACAGACATCATAGGTGAGATTTGATTACAATAATACGCTATTCCAAAGCATAAAAAAGGTGTACCAGGAACATACACTGCATGTTGGATTTTACTTTTTCTCTGGCCTGCTCTGGAGCAGGAATACTCGAATGGTGTCTGGGTCCATGCAGAAATGCTCTGGGAACAGCTTGAATACAAAATGTAAATGTACATTCATGATATATACATGAAACACACTTAGAATCAATATACAAATGGCAGTCATCATAATTACATTACAATGATACCCTAGTTCAAAAACATAAAAGGTTTATGCAGAAACATACACTGCATTTTGCTTGAACTGTGGAACTACACCTTGTCTGTGGCCTGCTCAGCAGCACAAATATCTGAATGTATGGTGTCCGGGTCCATGCATAGTTGCTATGAGAACAGCTTCAATATAAAATGTATGTGTCAGTGCCCGCCCCCTTCAACACATGCTCCTACAACTTGTGCTACTATGACAAGTGCTCCTACGACACATGTGCCTAGGACACACACTCCTATGACAAACAGTCCTAAAACACACAATTTTACGATCTGCCCTCATACAAACCATGCTCATTTGATATTCGCTCTTACAACATTTATTTTATTTATTTTTTATTGATTGTGCATTTATTAGGCACTTATACTACAAGTAAATGTGTTTCAAAGCGCCCACATGGTGACATGAATGGAACATGGGATTGAAAAAAAAATAACAATGGAAGAAAAAACAAACCTACTATGCCTTGTGATTGTTCCGAATGTGCAGGCGCAGAGAAAGAAGGGGGGACAAGTAAGTGGGGGTAAGTGCTGGAGTGTCAATGCTCCTGGGTGAGCAGCAGATGTAAGTGCTGAGTACAGTGAGTGAAAGGGAGCGTTGAGCTGCAGTAAGCAGGTAAGTGCAAGCCTACAGTGGCATAGGCCAATGGGTGCTGAGACAAGTGCTGTGTCACAGAAGCTGAGACAGTTGGATGTGGGAGGCCAGGGCCCAGAGGACACATAAGGGCCCTGGTCACCAATCACAGCGACAGTGAGGTTAGCGGAGGAGGGAAGAAGGGAAGGAAGAAGCGAAAAGGAGAGTCTTGAGGAGCTTCTGGAATTTGAGAAAGTCTGGCTCAAGACAAAGTGTAAGGGGTAGGGTGTTCCACAAGAGGGAGCCAGCAGAAGCAATAGATTTGCCTCCGGCCCTCTGTTTAGCGAAATGCTTCACACACAGAGTGTTTGTTCCGGAGGAACGTAGGGGTCTATAGGGAGTGTATTTAGTAATGGCCAGTTGCAGATAGCGTGATCCCCCTGCCCCAGACAGTCTTGTGGATGATGCAGAGGGATTTTAATTTAATCCATGTGGGGAGCCAGTGGAGAGTTTTTAGGACAGGAGGGATGTGGTCCCTGTGTTTGAGGCTAAGGATAAATCTAGCTGTCCTATGCTGGATTAGCTGCAGTAGTCAAGCCTAGAGAGAACCAGATCTCTAGTAACATTGAGCTTCTGAGGAAAAGTGAGAAACAGGAGAATTCCTTTGAGAAGGAAGAGTTGAACGTTGGACTTCTTGGCAATGTCCTAGATGTGAGGGAGGAAGGATAGAGAGGAGTCAAAGATGACTCAGAGGTTTTGGCTTCAGATGAAGGCGAAGGGGGCAAGCCCATAGAGGATGGCCAGTGCGGGTGCGACGTCCTTTCATCGCCGTTTTCTTTTTTCCCTGCATTTTATTTCACAGATTGTTTACTGAAAAAAAAACATCGAAAAATATGGGGAGTGGGTAGAGGGATATCAGGTTTCTGGGTGCTTTGGGGCTAGAATCGAGATATGTGTGAAGGAGGTTTGGCGGTTAAACCCCTAAAAAATAAAATAATTCAATGAGTTTTTGAGGCAAAGAATCCACGGCAAAGAATGCCGTGAAATAAAAACGGGCAATGGAATGACATGGAAGACCAGAGAGAAGGGAAGAAAGAGGGAGCAGTTTGCCACTTCCTTTCAGCAGCTCTGCTCTTGTGTTTCAGCGATGCAAGTTCAGAGTCGTACCAGGGATTACATTTAGAGGCAGATTTCAGGTGGATCCTCATGACTGGGGCAACAGTATCCAGGGTGTCAGTAAAGGCCATATGGAGGTTGCTGAGAGCAGAGTCCGAAGTAGAGTCAGGGCTGGGGGTCAGGGCTGGGGGGAAAAGAGGGGACGAAGGTAGATGCAAAGGCAGCAGCTGAGACTCGTTTCATCAGACAGATGTTCGTGAACGAGATTGGCAGGGCTGGTGGAGGTCCAGACAGTGGGCAGAGGGGAACCAGGCGGGATGAGAGAAGATAGCGGTTGGACCAAGAGAGTGGTGTGACCAGAGGGGGGAGAGGGGTCAGAATGTATGAGGGTGTCCAGAGTTTGTCCAGCCAAGTGGTTTGGACCAGAATGGAGAGGGATAGAGAAGTGCAGAGGTTAAGGAAGAGAGTGGATGATGTGACAGGGAAGTCCAATTGAATGTTCAAGTCACCCAAGAGGAGGTGGTTGAGAGCAGAGAGGAACAAAGATCAGCCCAATTGGAGAGGAACAGGGTGGTAGTGCCGGGGGACCTGTAGATGGTGGCACTGGACAGAGAGGAAGAGGGAGAGATGACCAACCTGCAGACCAAGCACTATAGGAAAAGCAGAAGCAAAGGGGAAGGTTTTGAGGTGTTTCCGGAACCCGAGATGGTTCTCCTCAAGTTTCAGGGAGGCAGGAAGGCTGTTCCAGAGGGAAGCCCCAGCTGCGGAGAGAGATCTCCCCCCAACTCGTTGCTTGGAGAAGCGGCTGACCCGGAGGGAGTTGGAGGCGGAAGAGCGAAGTGCTCGAGAAGGAAGATATTTAGGGAGGGAGAGTTGAAGGTAATTTGGCCCCAGTAGGGCTGGGTGGGTATGATGGAGGATGATACCCACTCAGGGAAGATTAAGGCAACCCCACCGCCAGTATATGAGGTTGTGGCTTGGAAATTATCTTGAAGCCATCAGGGAGAAGGGAGTCAAAACCTCCTAACTGTCTATGCTGCACGTCCCACAACCTTGCAAATCTACACCATTTAGAAAACATTTCTCCATTGATGTTCATGAGGGGGCTATGAAGATTGAGCCGACTGTTTCTCTCACATGCACATTTGCTTTATGAAGGTCTAAGGAGGATGCATCCTTACTATGAAGTGTCCAAATGTGGCTGCTTCTGTAGCATTTAAATCACCCTATAATTGCAAACACTGTGCCCAAAACTGTGAGCCAATCAGGACGCGCCAGGTGCAGGTTTGGGGAGTCGTACTAAGGGTGACTACTTAGTAGTCGAGAGTCTGCTGCCTTGGTGTGAGTTCACCTTGTGTGGTTACTTTGTTGTCTACTATTTTGGAGGCTACCCACAATATTCTTAAGCTTTGTTTCTCCTGTTAAACACCCCCCTCCGACTTGTGTGCTATAAACTCCATCTCCTCCTCTACTTCTGGGCTTCCCAGCACTATCTTTGCTGGATTGGTAGCAGCAACACACTTTTAGCTTATATAAATATATTAGATGCTTCTATATACTTGGAGACAGCATTTGGGCACTGTAGCACCTTCGCTTTTAGACAATTAATGGATTTTAGATTGCATAATGTGCTGTAATAAGAAACTGTTTTATTTATGTATTGTGATGAAGTAGTGTTGCACTTTAGTGCTATTATACATATTACAGGCTTAGCTATCTTAGTTTTATCTTCCACTATTAACCCAGTAGTACCATTATTGCGAAGAGAAAAGCAAGTTCGTTATTACCAGCAACAACCGCCCCGAAAGAGATCAGCAGTAATCAGTAAACCGAAGAGGATGAAATTGAACTTCTTTTGAGCACATTACTGCCCCCAGCATTGTTATCAATTCCACCAACATCATCGTCTTTAAAGGTTATTAGAACACCCTAATTGTATAACTGACAGCACCAGTGATTTGCTACAAATGTTTTGTTTTTATGTTATGTTACTTGGCATTTATATAGCGCCTTATGTATCATTGGTATGATCTCAAAGCGCAGGATGTTGAACGCCCTCGGGAACCGCAGTTCAGGTCAGTAGAGAGAGAGTCGTATGGTGCGTGAGCGCACCGGATATGTGTGCAGCTGGTGTGGTTTCATGGTAGCCACTTCCTAGCAGTAGGTGTGGTGCTGAGGAAATAAGTTGGATATGTTCAGTCTGGAGGGTGGACACCCAGACTGAGTAATGGCTGCTTTAGGTGCGAGGAGACTCCTAAGCTATCCGGTACGTGCTCAGCTAGCTGTGTTTTATTAGGATGAGGTGTTCATGGGGTCATGTTAGTATGAGAACAGCTAGGCTGAATGTGTTATAGCATAGCTGTATTCACGTTGAATGATGGTGTATAGAAAAGAGTAAGCGTAGTAGTGTGATATGGTGGTTAGCAGTAAAGCGCCTGTGATCAAGCACGAGAGCAGGACGGGGGGCGTACATAGCGGCATACGTATATAAAGCGACAGGATGGATAGGCTAAACATGTGATACAGATAACATGGGGATGCAGGTACATAGCATATACATAGCATAAATAGGAGATACAGAGATATGGCCACTCCATCCACAGTTCCGCTATTGGGCCACTTTCTAAATTCAAACTTTTGGCACAATGACGCTATTAGGCACACATTCTAGATTCAACTTTACCACAGTTACGCTATTAGGCACACTTTCTAAATTCAAACGTTGGCACATTGACGCTATTAGGCACACTTTCTAGATTCAACTATACCACAGTGACGCTATTTGGCACACTTTCTAAGTTCACATTTACACAGTGATGCTATTAGGCATACTTTCTAGATTCAACTTTACACAGTGACGCTATTAGGCATACTTTCTAGATTAACCTTTACACAGTGATGCTATTAGGGCACACTCAATGATGTTGGGAATACCTTCCAAGTTCAACTTTGACACTGTGACGCTATTAAGCACACTTTCTAGATTCAACTTTACACAGTGACGCTATTAGGGCACAGTTTCTAAGTTCAAACTTTAACACAGTGACGCTATTAGGCACACTTTCTAGATTCAACTTTAACACAGTGACGCTATTAGGCATAATTTCTAGATTCAACTTTACACAGTGATGCTATTAGGCATACTTTCTAGATTCAACTTTAACACAGTGACGCTATTAGGCATACTTTCTAGATTCAACTTTACACAGTGATGCTATTTGGCACACTTTCTAAGTTCAACTATACCACAGTGATGATATTAGGCACACTTTCTAAGTTCAAACTTTGGCACAGTAACGCTATTAGGCATACTTTCTAAATTACACTTTACACAGTGACGCTATTAGGCATACTTACTAGATTCAACTTTACACAGAGACGCTATTAGGCATCCTTTCTAGATTCATCTGTACACAGTGACGATATTAGGCATACTTTTTACACAGTGACGCTATTAGGGCACACTCAATGATGTTGGGAATACCTTCCAAGTTCAACTTTAACAGTGTGACATTATTTGGCACACTTTCTAGATTCAACTTTACACAGTGACGCTATTAGGCATACTTTCTAGATTCAACTTTACACAGTATATTAATAATAGGATATCAGAGATACAAAATTTAAAACACTGCATTCTGAGGTTAGCATTAAAATACAGATCCAAATAATACAATTAATTACTAATTGATTTAAACACACCACCCCAAAGTGGGCAAGTGGCTAAATCAATTAACCTACGTAGTGACGTGCATAGCAAAGCTCATCCTGCAAGTCTTTGTGACATTCCATCAGGTTTGGTCCACCAGAAAATGGTTCCTTCCATTCCACTAGTGAGATTAGATGACTAACTTCAACCCTTTGAAATACCCAAAAGCGAATTTCAGGGGGAAACCCATACGAAACCCTACAGCACCATCCTAAGTACCAACAGCGAGGAACCCAACATCTGGATCAATATTCACACATCACATAGATTTGAAGTATTAGCAACTATTAACGTATCACAAACCTACCCAACATCCGGTGACATTGGGTTCAAGGAGAAAGCACATAGCGCTATGGTCCCTATTAGCCTGAGAATGGGGGACTGTGCCACCAAGTCAGCCAGCAAATCATTGGCCAATCCCATCCCAGCAGGAAAGAACCGTGTGTGCAGTGGTATCTGCTCTAGTGGCGCTGGTCCACTCGTAAAGTAACTAATGCTATCACTTAAGAGCGTGCAGGTGGATTTGGCCATAATTAAGAACAAACTCTCCATCCTAGCAAGAGAGTCCCCAGACACCGCTGATAACAGATCACGTAATGATGGTGCCAGTGCCGAGCTCTGCAAGGAAGCACGCCTTTATACTAGAGAAAGGGCTGGGTGGTCGGGTCTAACTATCATCCCCGGCTGCAATTCTAGCATCACAGGTTAACATCGCAGGGAATAATTGACGAATAATAAAACTACTCTCGTTGATAGATCCCTGATTAGTAGAGTCAGTAAGGCTATAGAGGAACACAAAGCAAAGAGATCTACTCACAGCTCAGAGACAATGCACCTAAACAAGAGGGGTGTTAACCTATGGGGTAGACAGGACAGTGGACAAGTATCAGTACCAGGGAGTCTAGACAACACCCCATCAGCCCTTAGCAGTCCCTGTTGAAGCACACATGAACTCCCCGATGCAAACCATTTGCCTGATGAATGCACCAAACTGAGCCTGAATAAAAGGGAAACTAATGAAGCGCTAAAGAACAAGGTCATTCACTGGATCAGATCCCGAAGGGGCTGTTGCTCAATTATTATGCACTGCATTAAAGATTGCACTCTTCTTCCCTTTCCCAATAACACCTCTAAATATATGATTCGTATTACATTTCTACAAAGCTCTCTGGCAGAAGGCCTTTTTGCATCGAATTTAGAACATTACCCCCAATTGGAGTGAATGTTGAAGTAAGTTCATCCACCTGTAGGTGGTAGGGATAAACAGGTCATGTCCGCTGAACTTAATACAGCACCCAATCTAGAAGGAGTGGAATTATTGATTGAGTGCTTCTCGTCCACCGGAAGGACCCTTACGTATGGGGCGGGGGCTCTCCTGTGGTGCACCCGGGGCACTTATTTATTTAAATGTTTTTATTGGCATTTGTATTAAACATTGCAATCAGTGTTACATTTCACCATTTGTATATTACATACAATATATACCATATAAACATAAACAAACAACATTTAACCGATAAGTCTTCACATGATATTTTGCAAATCCGTGTCCTCTGCGGGTGTATTGTGGAGTTTCGTTAGTATGCCAGCCCTGATCGTGTTGATGGGCAGCTTGGGTCATTTGTCCAACATCCTAGCAGAAATGTCCTTATAGTGTGCCACTTATAGCCAGAGCCATAGTCTCTTGTTTTCATGGGGGTTTATCATCAGGAGAGTGGAACATGTCCCATGTTAGTGCCTTCCAGGCTTCGTATTCCGGGCTTGTCCCCCCCAGTGCCTTTTCATTTTTGCATTGTCACCTGTTGTGAGATGAGTCTCTTGTAGCAGCGCTATGGAGATTTTCTTCCTGCACAAAAAGGATTTAATCCTGTTTCTGCGCATGTAGGTGCCCATACCTCGGACATTCCATGTCAAGATTTTAATGTCAGCTGCCATTACAGTTTGATTCCCTCCTACCTAATCCTCCCCCATCCGCAGCACACCGATTGACCTCCACCCCCTTCCATTGCTTATTTCCACCTTTACCCCATGCAGAACAGTTTGCCGATTAACTCCGCATTGTGAAGACAACCAAACATTTTAACCTATAGTGTGTTAAACATGTTAAACAACTGTAACCTAAACTTAACCAGTTACATCCAGCGATTGCGTGAGTCCGGCAACGCTCAGGTGCCCCCGCTCCATCTCGGCCCATCCGGGTCATCTTGACCGGGTTATGGCGCTAGGGCAACAGGCCGGCACAGTCCTTTTCACAGGGGAGCACCTGTTAGCCCAGGCCAAGTGGCTCCACAGTGCTCCTGTCGTTCATGTGTTTCGTGGCTTCAATGCAGTGAGTTTAATTATCCACTGAGTCTTGCAGTTCTTTTATGTTCCTGTGGTCGCCAAGTTGTTGTGCTGATCCACATGTTGGCCGCAGCCGGAGTTGCTAGGAAGGTTGGCCTCCCCTTGTGTATCACCTTAAGTCTAGATGGGTACATCAGCATGTATTTGATGTTTAGTTGGCGCAGTCTAGCCTTAATCAGGACAAAGGAGTTTCACGCTCTCTGTACAGTTGGAGTGTAGTCTGGGTGTATCGTGATTTTTGAGTTGTCTTCTGATCTCACCACCTTCACGGGACTAGCGCAATATGATCTCCCTGTCTTGGAAGTTCAGGATTCTCTCTATCATTGGGTGAGGGTGTGATCCATGCGGTGGTTTCTTCTGTAGGGACATATGGGCCATATCCACAGTGAACCCTTGTGTCAGGCGGCCGGCGCCTATTTCCTGTTGTATTAGGGTCTCCACAAAGTTTGGAGGATTAGTGCCTTCCATCCCCTCCGGTAGCCCTAGCAGGCGCACATTACTGCGTGTGGAGCGCCCTTTTGAGTCTTCTGCTCTCTCTTCAAGGACCTTGTTTTTCCTCTCCAGCTCTTGTACTCTATTCTATGTCCTTCTGTGTTATGGCAGTTTCCTGTAGTCCTGACTCCGTTGTAGTTACGCGCTCTGTGAGGTTGTGCATGTCCTGGTGCATCAATTGCATGTCTGACTTTACTTCTTAAATTTTGGTGTCAATAAAAGTGCATAATCCAGCTATGGCTTCAAGTATTTGCATGCTTTGGTCGCTTTCGGTCAGGGCCGCCTGACCAGTGCATGTCTCATTTTGTGGTTGGTCCCGAGGTTTGGCGGCAGCAAAAGATTCCATTATGGGGGATTTGTTCTTTTTGTTCAACTGAGACGTGGTCGCTCGAGTAGTCCGTAAATGTATATGCGTGCAGGTTTTAAGTGCTGCTGCTTGTAGTATGTAGGGCGCAATCTGTGTCCCTCGCTGCGGTCTCCTTTGCCTATTCGCTCTTTGGTGGATACTCCCCCCTAAGAGGTTTCACCAGGTTACACCGAGTTGCTCCCTTGTTTTTTGTGTTTTTTTTTAAAATATAGCTGTTCCTAGATCTGGGATATATGAAATGTTTGTGTTCTCAGTGCTCTGTCAACCCCCCAAATCCTCCGGACAGCTGGGACCCACTGTGTGTCTTCAGCGTGTTGGGCATTTGGATTTATGCAGTTAGGTCTGTTGCCTCCACGCCCCACTAGTTTCCATGCTAGTTTGCCTGTTGTGTCTGTCCGGGTTTGATTATTACCAGTGTGGTATACGTTATTGCCTTAATTTGGTGTTCCAATATACCGTTGTCCCTCCCATTGCCAGGGGTTCCACCTCATCTTTCTGCTTGCTATTATGTTCTTAGGAGTGGCACCAATATCCCTGCTTTAGGTAGAGGGTGGTCCGGTGCAACGTCTAGTGTCTGTGCACCCCTACAACCCAACTGCTGCTTGGTGTTGTGGGCCCTCTGTGCAGTGTTGTTCAGCTATGTTCAGTGCGCGGTGTGCCCCGACTGCAGAGCGTGTTCAGTTGCTCCCCACCATTACCCCAATAGCCGCTTTGTTACCTTCGTGTACACCACTGTGTAAGTACCCGCTTCATTGGGTCTTACCTTCCACGCCTGAGCTTCCTTGGTGATGACACTCTTCTATTCAACAGGGCCCATCCACACATCTGTCGTCCGTTTCGAGCTGCCCTGCCTCCGTCCCCGGCTGATTCTCTGGGTGTCCCAAGTTGGTATGCCGCTTCTTTGTCTCTGCGTAGCCCGGTGTTGAGGTAAGCATCAGCTTGTGTTTTGTAGGACTTGCGTGTTGGTTACTCGTTCTCCTGGCACCAAGGGTGGCTGACCGCTTCGCAACAGGGTGAATTTGAAAAGTGGCGCCTCACGCGCCTCTCACCCTCCGTCCAGCAGACAGAGCTCAGAGCACTACTCCTCCAGCTAACGGGCTGTTGTGCCGCCCGCCATTTTGTTCGTCCCGGCATCAGAGTTTTCCAGACTTCATTGTTCGGGATGCAGGCTCCAACTTTCTTTGTTCTTTTCCCGATTGGGGTGAGGATCACTTCTCCTATGGATCCAGGGTCTACCTCAGAGTACAGTATAGCCAGGGGTAGTGAGTCCCCCCTGCCTGTGTTTGGGACCTATGTGCCCGATGTGTGGTGTGGATTGGTGGAGCTGGTTAGTTCCTTGGTCGCACACCCAGCTTCACCTTTCGGTGTTTGGGCTCAGTCCAACCTTTCGCAGCGACTGCGCTCCCGTTTCAGCACCTCCCCTTACTCTGTGGGGGCTGCATAGGTTTAGTTTTCAGCCTCAACATCGCATGGAGACACCTTCCTGGAGAGGGAGGGATTCGTCAGTGCATCCACTTGCTTCATGTGTCCATATTCATTTGTGGCAGTAATTGCCCAGGCTTCTGCAAGTAATGTCCTCCGGTCTGTGCAGATGCCCTCCTAGCCTCCTCTTAACTTCTCTGTGTCCGTGGCTTGATGTCCTGTGTGCTGAGGAGCAATGCTTGCGTTCCGGCTCTGGTAAAAAAAGAAAAGAAAATCCAAGCCTCGGCACTATCCTTAACTGGGCGGGTGTAATCTGGACAATGCCAGGGGGGCCGCTGCCCAAAGTCCTTGCCGGTTCTCCCCAGCGGCTCTCAGGGTTGTCCTGTTACAAGGCAGAAGGCAATTGCTGCAATCACGCTGCCCCTCTTCAGCCCACTCGCCGGTTGCTCCTGGGATGTCTGCGTTGCAGTTCGGGCGCCGATTACCTCACCCTGTGTCCTGCTCGCCTCCGACCCCGCCGCAGGTCTCGATGGGGTTCACCTTCGTTCAGCAGCTGGCTCTACTTCTGGCTTGCCTGCCCACAGTGCGTCGCTGCAGCCAGATGTAGCAGCTACCTCAGCTCCACTTAGATTTGTCCATGGCGGGCCCAGCTCCACTTTAGACGCTGCCGGGTGATGCAGCTTCTGATCCGTGCACTTCTGGTTCGCACCGATCCCCAGTCATCGGAACGCCGGGGTGGACCCATCGTATCCTCTGGTGGGTCCGTTTCGGTAGGCACCCTTCATTTCGCGCCCTTACTCGTGCCTCACTTACTGTGTGTGACCTTCTCCTTCCCGTTTGCCTCAGGCTGCAGCGCCGCCCACCATCTTGGTCCTCTCAGGGGCACAGCTTCGGCAACCTCGCAAGTTGTCTTATCTGCTCTGATTTTCAGTGCGATTGCTCACGCAATGTTCAGAATCACTTTCCCAATGTTAATGCTCGTTTCGCGCTCAGTATGCGGCTTTGCCAGGGTTTAAGAGGATCGTTAACACGATCGGGATGGGAGATCCAGCTCAGCACGTCCTCACACCATGAGCTCAGGCCACGCCCCCCACACCCGGGGCACTTACTATCATGGATTATTGTTGGAATGACTACAAACCTGGTAGACGATGACTGGTGCTGCTTGATTAAGTTGCACCAAATTATCTGCTGTGAGAAACCAGTGGGTGTCTCACCTACTAGTCCTCAGGCATCTATCATCCAGGTGGCCAGGGCACAGCCATCGCTGTTGGATCCAGACCCTGGGGGTGGACCAGTGTGGGAGGATAACCTGGGTGAGGGGTGCTTGGGGAGTGGGTGTGGGACACCTTGCGGTGAGACGAGGTATCCCCCCTTTAAAACCTTTACTCCTCTTACCAGGTCAGATACCTGGAAAACTGTATCCCCCCCTTTCCTACATGAACACCCTTACACTGACAGTACACTCCGGGAAAGACAGACTCCAGTATTTCCTCGGATATGTCCAAGTATCAGGGTCAGGCAGAGTCAGGCAGTTGCCGGAAATTACTCGCACCCGATTCCCCTTAACCTTCCCCACACGGATAAAAGGTGGAGCATGAGAGCACACTTTGAATGAGGCAGAGCACACAAAGGAGCAGCTCATCCCAGGCTGGAGCTAAATCGAGCACGACAGACAAAGTCAAGAAGAGAGAACAAGGAGGAGAGATGCCCTTGACCTTTTTGATGAGTGATCGCTGTGCTTGTGGAAACTGATGCAGTACGTGTAAGGCTGGGAATTGAGACCAGAGAATCCTGTATTGTGTGTCCGAGATACCAGGGGCCCTCCTACCTGAATGGACAAGTCAGGGAGGAACCACAGCCACCGTGGTATCATCCTTTCCTCCAAGATCAAAGCCGCAAGCTGAGCGTTTCACACAGCTGGTGAGTTGAAGGAAACTATGCAAGACTGGACTGTGTTTGAATGAAGGTTGCGGGCGGCAACAATGTGTCTGAAGAAAACATGTGTTGAATTGTTTGATGCAAGACGCGAGTGAACCACAGAAAGCTGATAACTGTTTTTGAACATTTGAGAGGATAAATGAAAGATACAAGATTGCAGAGTAGTCTAGCACCGCATGTGTGCCCAATTGAAGGTCTCTATCTTTCCAAGAGGAATTTTGAGATGCGTATATAGTTCTACGATAAAGAGAATCAAAGTGGTCCTGCGATGGTCTAAGACAAATCCTTCGCATATTCGATTTTAGTGAACTGTCAAAAATTAAAGTGAGATCATAAAGAGGCCCAAGTCCAGCTGAGGGAGTTCTATTGTGACTTTGAATTAACATGAGGGTCCGAGCCTAATCGAGGAAGACCCATTGAGAAAGGTGTACCTGAAAGGAGTTTTAGCTCGACTGAGGGAGACCCAAAGTGAAATAATTGAAAGTGAACTCTGAAGAAAGGAACTTTTGAGTATTTTTCTTTGAACGTTTGATTTGCGATTGAGAAGCGATCCTTGATTGAACAAGAGACTTATATTGCAGATAGCTCCTATTTGAATTGAAACTGCTTCCTTATGCTCAGAAGAACCAAAGTTTGTTCCATGCTCAAGTCGCCGCCTTGCCCCGTGTTGAAAACATGGGGAAGAGGAGCCAACTATCCAGTTATCCTGATTTATTGGCTCTTGACACACTTTTTGTTACCTATATCAATTCCCAGACAGTTTGTTGCTAAGAGGTAGGGATTGGCAATATGTTGGTTTAGTATGGGCCCTTTTATTTGGGGAAGACTCCACTAGGACTGTGTTATTTATTATTTGATGGTCATAGCTTGCTCCCTTTAGATAGGCGTTCTTTCAACCCATTGAAATTCAATAAACACCACTGAACTGTGAGCACGTGTCTGTCTTCACTGTTTGATACTATGTCTTCCTCACACTGCCTTCGGGAGAACTGCGTATTTATAAATTGTTCTCTCCAGGGTTATGCCTCATTTAATGTGCTTGCCACCAAAGGAAGAGGTGAAAGACCCAGTGGAGAATTTTTGATCTGTATTGATTCCTCCCTGATTGAGAATACTGTAGATACTGATTGCGGTAGCAGTGATCTCCAAGAGCTCCATATTAAATTCCATGATGTCAGGTACTTACTACTATTTAATATGTATAATATGCAGAAACACGGGATGGGTTGAAAACCATCTGGCTAGAGGAAAAACAAATGAATGCCTGGAAACGGAATCACAAAAGGTCTACTACTACTATTATTATTGAAGCGGGACCAGAATCTGCGCTTTGACCCATTCTTGTGACAGATGGATTTATGGAGGATGAAGACCAGGTATGAGATATCCCTCAGTTACCTGCAACGTACCCCAAAAAGCAGTAGGGACAAGCCCTGGAGCCCACTCCACTGTGCCTCACCTTAAATGTAAGAGCATGTCATGAAAGGTCAAAGGGTGATACGCCGGCAAAACCCATCTTTGTTACATGTAGTCGTACCAGCCACATTAGCTATATTATGCAAAATCTCCAATCATGGCTCCGCTCATGAATTTCGAGGCAATTACCAGATTCTATTGGCAGTGACACTGAAAGTAGGGATTCCGTTGTGGACCTCAATCAATAACCATCTCATTAACACCATTCTTAAAATAGAGTGCCACACAAGACGGTCCTTGAAAATGGGTAAAACTGTAACTTGAAAGATTATTGCCTAACCTATACAAACAACGGTTAGCACCCCTTGAACTTGTATGAGGAACCCACATTTTCTAAATTATGAAATTTTGGAATCTTTCTAGGCGATTGTTAACAGGCCCAGATAATTAGTCACAAAACTTGGTAAGGCTATTAGGGCCTCAACCATAGCAAAACCCTCTTGGTTTGAAGAGGAAGACCGACTGGCAAAAAACACCCATCAAGCTGTGTTAAAAATGTGAACGACATAGGGAGAAGCGTGCTTTTCCAGGCTAGGTAGGTCTACAAAAGCACCATAGCCATTTCACTTCTTGACTCAGGAGGGAAAATCTTTGCTAGAGCGGTACTTGGATGCCTGAATATTTGGGTTCACAAACCTGCTTTGATAAATTATCAACAGGCAGATTTGAGAGAAGGAGTAAGCACCATTTACCAGTGTGTTTGGCCTGATTGAGAAATATGTCAAGCTAAGAAACATTAATGTATTTGTGCTTTTTGTTGACTTACGTACAATGTTTGATACGGTACCACGCTCAAAAGTGTGGGAGGTTTTGAGTGAGTCTGGTACCCCGCACACCCTCCTTTCAGCAATATTACTATTCTACATGGAGAACGAGACTGTAGGAAGGTGGGGCCTGGGTGGGGAAATTACTGCATCTAGTGTACCAAGGGTTGTATACTAATTGACCTTTTCACAATTGTCCTCGGGAGAATTGATCTAATTTAGAAGGTCAATTCGGACATATATGCGGGGGGAAACCTCCCAAAACCCCCCACCCAATCCTAAAACCCCTACAACCCTCCACCCAATCCCCTTATATTATTTATAATCCAAAACCAACCCAATACATATATAAAATAACTAAAATAATATAAAGGTCAATTGTGCCGAAGGTCAATTAGGACCACTATAATTAGGTCAATTGTGCAAAAGGTCAATTGTAAAAGGTCAATTTGGGTAATACTGTACCAAGGTGTGAGTCAAGTTTGCATGTTAGCCCCTACTCTGTTTTTGCTTTACAAAAATGGCTTAATCGACAAATCTTAGCAATCCCTAACAATGCTCCATGTTAAGTCAGGAAAATGTATCCACTATTATTATTTGCAGATGACGCAATTCTCATTTTCTTAACATCTGGGCTGGAAACACAGCTCAAGCTTTTTCAGCAGTTTTGCACCGATAGGGGCTCAGCCATTAATTAAGGTCAGCAAAACAAAAAAATATATGGTCTTCTCTAGGAAGAGAGAAAAGGCAACTTGACGCCCAACACAGGAAAAGGATGCAATTGAGCCTGTATGGGCATAGGATTATCTAAGCGCAAGGTTTGCCAGATCATGTAAATGCAGCTCAGAGCTGCACAGAGCAGGGGTTTCTCTATCTAGGTACTGCAGGGGATCTCTTAATTTGCATATGAATATAGGGATGGAGCCATGGGCCCACTCCTAGAGGCGTACAAACTACAGGCAAGGCAGACTGCCCCATATGGGGTTGAAATGTGGGTCATACTAATAGAAGCAAACTTTGTGAGACTGAGAAGAAGCTAGGGCTGCCAACCTGTACATCTACATTATTGATACATGAGGAAACTGGATTGCTGCGCTTATGCCAGGATTATATTGGATCAGGCTATGGAGCAGAGCAGAACTCCCCAAGTACAGGGAGGCAGCTAGGGATGTTCTTGAGTAGTCAGTAGGCTGTCTCTGCATTGGTGTGTGCATGCCAAGAACATTTTGTATGAAATCTGACATGCCAACCTATGGCTAAATACTGATAATATTACCAGCAGTGCAAAAGGGATAGTTAAGACTGATTTGCACCATGAATGCCAAATAGATCTGCTCAGAATGAATCTAGCTCAGTGTCATTGAGTACTTATAGGGAGAACATACTCACTCTGGGCTGCAAACTATATTTGGAGGTTATGAAACCTAGATGTCTATGTTCTCTGTACATTAAACTGAGGTTTAGCATTTTGCCCGTCGCCAATAGAATGAACAAGGTGGATACTAGGGTATCCAACAAGTGCGCTCTCTGCAGAAACAAGATCGAAACAGAACATTTCTTCATAGCCTGTCCACTGTACATCCACTCCAGGAGGATGGGCTTGAGACCAGGGTGTTTGCTATTTAGAATTACCACCACTAATGAGGCTATAATCGCTTGCAGAAGGTCTAATGATGCCGCAAACGTTCTCTGCTGTTGCAAAATGTTTACATAGATCATGGCTGAAAACAATGGCATTAACGAGGTCTAGGAATGCAACGGTGTAATGACTGGAGTAACCAGCTGCTCTTTTTAACATGTCGCCTTTCTGTCTTCTTGGTTTATTATGACCTATGTAATGGGATCTTTTCTAACAAATATGTCAACAGCAGTGTAGTTTCAGTGGCTTATACTTGTGTTCTGCATGTGTATGGTCCAGCTATGGGCTATGTATGTGTTCAAGTGACCCACTTGCTGGCCCATAGGCAGCAGAAATGTTTTTTCTATTAATATTGCACTTCATCTTCTGTTTATGAACTCGTTTAAATAGAGTTTTAGTCGTCATTGTTTTTAACTTTGCTGATCTGTTGTGTATGCCAATTGTTTCGGTCTGTACCCTTGTATGGAGTTGAAACACAGTATTTTGACTGTCTGATATTAAAACCCTGCAAGCACGTGTTGTGAGATAAACATTTCTATTAACGCACATTCTTACAACTGCTCCTCGGACATGCGCTCCTACGAGCCACACTCCTACGGCAAACACTCTTCTGACACACACTTCTAAACACACACTCCTACAACACAAAATCCTTCAACACAGATCATACACATTCTTACCACGCACCCTCTTACATTGCACACTTATTACACACTTACACCACATGCTGTTATGGTATTATAACAAAACCACAGAATCAATGCACACCTTCTATCCAAAATGTGCATCTAGAAGATGTACATTTCGCACATGTACGCTACTATACATATAAAACTATTGCGTACATGTTGTAAATGTTAAGCATATGGCTCATATGCCATACACTAAAACAGTCATACAGAAAACATGCATACGACATACAGTCTCACGCTATACACTGTGCGCCCCACAAAAACACAAATTATAAATAAAACAAATAGTTCAATTATTCTCCTCCTCCGCGCTCTACACTCCTCTTAGGAAATGCAAAATGATGAATTAATGCAATTTGAATTGCCTGCGGGCAGTGAAATGTTTTATTGGCATTGATGCCAGTTACAACAGATATTATCTCACCGGTTTATAGTGATAATGTTGAAAAAATAACGTCGAACAACAAAAATGTCGGAAAAAAAAATTCGAAAACAAAAATGTCGAAAATATATACATATAACTGAAAAATGCAATTTTTCGAAAAATAAATGTTGAAAAAGAAAATCGAAAACAATATCTATAACCAAATGTAAAACGTCAACACTAGTACCATTTAATAGGGGGGTTCCCCCCCAATCCTCCCTCACCCTACACCACCCACCAGGATCCCCCCGACTACCCTCTCACCCCTGACCCCTCATACACGACACAAAAGGATAAAAAAGGGTTAAACTTGTAGGTGACAACCACGAGTAAAGAACCTTGCATAGGTACCACAAACCCAATAATGGTTGTGGAAAACCGTCATTACCTGACAGAACCTCACTAGAGAACATACTGCAGGAAATCGATTGAAGTTGATTCTGACTAAAACAGGTAATGTTGTCATAACTAGACATTAAGGTATCTTACAATATAATAGTATATGAGAGGAAGGGTAAAATACGTTATTTTCGCGTTTATATGTAACAGAAAAGGTAAAATGGTTTATTTTCTCGTTTATTTTAGAATAAACAATGGATAAGAAAGTGGAATACATCACCAAACAAAAAGGCAGAAAACAGTTAGGTTTAAATGGATACGTGTTCTATAAAGAGTCCAAAAAAAAAGATTGCACTTACTGGAAGTGCGTAGAGTACGCCAAAAGTAAATGCAGCGCACAAGTTATTACTGAGGCTTCAGATGTAAAGAGCAAAAATGAACACAATCATTTACCTGATCAGACCAATATTATTATTAAAAAAACAATATCCGAACTAAAACGAAAAGCCTTGGACAGCTATTTAATGAAATAAAAATCCCGGATGTTTTTTAAAATAACCGCCAAAGGAGATCATTTTCACCATGCCACACTGGAGGTAAACAACGAAAAAATATTGATATTTTCTACTGCTGCTAATTTTCAACATCTATATAGGAGTCAACATTGGCAAAGTGACGCAACATTTAAAGTGTGCCCGCAACCTTTTCACCAGTTCTTTTACCGTACATGGGACAATAAATGACAAAATCATTCCACTTGTATATATTTTAATGCCGAGAAAAAGTGAGGAAACATATAAAATCGTGTTCGACAAAATCAAAGAGACTATACCTGATTCTAAACCGACTACAATAATCATGGACTACGAAATGGCGCAAATTAAGGGTTTTTAATCAGTGTACAAAGAAACAAGGGTTCAGGGGTGTTTTTTTCATTTTACGCAAAGTATATGGCGAAAATTACAGAAATTAGGATTAAGCAGTAAATATAAAGAGGACAGTTGTTACCAATACAACATTAAAAAACTGTTTGCATTAGCTTTTGTACAGGAGAATCATGTTGTTGAATTTTACAAACATTTAATTGAGAGTGAATACTACAAAGATCATGAAGCAGAAAATACAGATTTATTAGACTATGTTGAAACCACTTGGATCGGACAATTAACTCGAAGTGGAACGCGGCGCAGACCAAAATACCCTGTACACTTGTGGAACTGCTACCAGGCTACATTAGAAAGTAAACCATGCACCAATAATAGATTAGAGGGATGGCATAGTAGACTAAACAAAAATGTCAATACAAAGAATCCTAATTTATGGCATTTTTGAAGGAGTTGCAAATGGAAGAACACCAGGAATTTAGAATATCCCAAACAATTTCATTAGCAAACCAAGAACCAAAATGTAAAAAATACAGGGATTACGAAAATAAACTGGAACAAATAATACGAGATTTTAACGAACACAATAAAGACACATTCTTGAATTTGGTTGCATTTAATTTGAAATGTTAAATAAAAGTACAGTGGAATTTAACTTAAGAAAAAATAAAACTTACGTTTAGTGGAAATCTGCGATCCAGTGTGGCACAGGAGAAGTACATCCAAAAACACCAACCTGAAGCTCAATAAATCCGAGTCTGCAACAACGATCCATGTAAATATCCACAAAAAGACCAAGTAAAAACAATCCAGGAAGGAAAAATATACGGAACTGCAAAACGAACCCATAAGTAAAAAAAATCCACAATCCGCAATGATCCGAAAGAAAAAATATGAAAAAGGCACTTAATCCAATGGAAAAAAAACCTGCTTGGTTAAAAAAAATCAATGAAAAAAAAAAAATCCATAAAATCACGAGCACGAAGTAGCGGAGACACGAACGCTGGGAAAATGGTTTACAAATGGGCTTTAGAAATGGCGCTCACGTTAACGTAAGGGGACGTAACGTGCGTAGGAAAACAAAAACAAACATTATATATATAGTTATATGAATGTTTCAGAACCTCTAGCACCATCTACAGGACAAAAAGTATGATGCACATTGAAGTTAAAAGCATACATGTTGTTGAATGTTATATATTTATTAATATATTTAGTTTACAATTGAAATAAACTATTACTTCCTATCTATTAAATAAAATAATATTATATTAGAGATTGTGTTATTATTAAATAAAATTTAATATTTCTAAAATAAAAAGCATATTTTAAATATAACAATTGTATTAGTGCATTATCTATATGTTTGTATTACTTACCATATATAATTCATTGCTTATAAAATATAGAAAAATTTGACATTTTTATAGAAAAAAATCGACATTTTTATTTTCGACATTTTTTTTTGGACTAAATATTTGCCATTTTTGTTTTCGACTATATTTAATTCGACATTATGCTTGCACACCTATCTCACCACAGTTTTTACAAAACTTGGAATGTATAACATTAGTGTCAATACAGTAGAGGTGTACATTTCCCAATTGCGCCATTCCAAGACAAAGTATTCAACTTTTGTCGGTTAGAGCCATGATAGAAATTACCACAGATGGTGACATTTTGTGTGAAAATTCTTTATTTCACAAGGTGTTTGTATTTTCTCACAAGGTATTTGTATTCTCTCTGTATTAGTATTCTCTCTACACGTGTTTCACCCTTAACAATCAAAAGGGATCCTCAGGAGAGTTTCTATCTAGAAGTAAACAAAAATAAGTTGTTTTACAAAAAAAAAAATGAATGAATTAATTAATCAATTGAAATTCATTGCAATCCTTGTTAAGTCAATTTGAAAGAAAATGAAGAAAGGAAAAGTAACCAATAGAAAACTTCTAATTCACAGTAAATAAAATAAAGTCATTGCTGCAATAAGCTCCATATGTATGCTTACCATGACACTCACCAATTGAAATGTTATTCCAATTGTGTGTAATTGAAGTGATTTTAGGATTTACTGTCCTAAAAAAGAATGGAACAGAACAGATGTTAACCACAAAGCTGAATTGTGGCTGTAAGTGTTTATCTAGCTGTAAGAGAGGGTTATTAATTAGAGAAAGAGGGGTAATAGTTTGTGCAGCATGGAGTTTTAACCATGCCCTAATTCAAGAAAAAGCGCTTACCTTAAAAAGAAGTTTGAGAGTTCAGAACCTGGGAGAAGGATGCAATTGTCCTCTCCAAGGAGCATCTGGTGTTGCAACTCAAACCTTGCGCTTAAATGCGCGATCTAATTGACGTGCGTGACGTCATCACTTTCAGGTCGTGCGTGCACAATGACGTCATTACACTTAGCGTGACCGCTGCCATTTTGTGTGCCGAAATTGCGGTAAATACTTAAAGCAGGCTATAGAAATTGAAAACGTTTTTGTTTTCCTTAACTTGTAGTCAGAAAGAATATTTTTTCTTTAGCCATGAAAGGCTTTTGGAAAACTTTGTTTGCAATTTACACAACAATAGGAATTCATTGTTTCAATAAGTTATCAAGTTTTGTTTAGCAGATAGCAATGACACAATTAAGCATATTTGCATATACTTGCATGAGATGTCTAAGTGAAATAAAACAAAGAGATTTTGAAATCATACTTGAATAAAGAAAGTAATGAAAAAAATGGAGAAAGGAAGGAAGGGAAATGGATAAGGATAGTATGTTCTAACTTTGAAACAGGAGATATAATGTGTGTTATTATTGCTATTGAAGGTTAAGTACTTGACAGGAGATACAATTTGTTCCAAACCACAGATTTTTAGTTGCTCAACTTTTAGTCCTGGGTGTTCCATAATGCAGTGTAATGCTAGTGGATATTTAAGATCTTGATTTCTCATTGCCCTTAAGTGGTCAAATATTCTGGTTTTGAGGCATTTTATAGTGCTCCGTATGTATAATTTCATACAAATGCATTGGATTGCATAGACAACAAATTTGCTATTGCAATTGATTAGTTGTTTGACTGTTTTTTCTTTCCCATTTGGCAATATGATGTTCTTGAAACCATTGACTATCTGTGGGCAGAGTTTACAATTTCCACACTTATATGTGTCATGGATTTGTTTTTGATTGAATAGACTCATGAGGTCTTGTTGAGCAGGCGATTTGAGATGGCTTCGTCTGATGAGATTTTTTAGGGTTGGTGCTTTTCTTTAGCAAATCCTAGGTATTTCATCAATGTGTTGAGATATCTTGTCATCAAGTTTCAGAATTTCCCAGTGGTTTTTAAGGATTGCCCAAGAATTGTAGCATCTGATCCATAAGTAGTAATACATTTTGTAGTTGTCGGTACTTTTGATTTCTTAGGTTTATCTTGTAGTAGGAAATCTCTAGTTACCTGTTTTGCTTTTTTAATGGATTCCTTCAGTTTGCGTATTTTATATCCTCTTTGTTTATATTTGTTTATTGTCTGTTCAATATTTGATTCACATGTTGATTCTGTACTGCAAGTTCTTATAATTCTGAGGATTCCTCCATATGGAATGTTGGCAATGATGTGTTTTGGGTGGTTACTATTGGCATGCAAGATGCTGTTGCCTGCTGTGGGTTTGGTGTACAAATTGGTTACAATCTTGTTTTTGTCTGTGTAAATTTCCAAGTCTAGTAATTGGATTTTATCTTTACTTTGATTTGAGGTGAACTTAAGGTTGAATTCATTGTTGTTGAGGTGTTCCACATATGAGTTAAGTTCCATTGTTTCTCCTTCCCATATCATGATAATATCATCGATGTACTGTCCCCCGAATTTAAATAGAGTTTTAGTCGTAATTGTTTTTAACTTTGCTAATCTGTTGTGTATGCCAATTGTTTTGTTCTGTACACTTTTATGGAGTTAAAACACAGTATTTTGACTGTCTGATATTAAAAAGCTGCATTCTTACTACTGCTCCTCGGACATGCGCTCCTACGAACCACACTGCTACGGCACACATTCTTCTGACACACGCTTCTAAACACACACTCCTACAACACAAAATCCTACAACACAAATCATACACACTCTTACCACGCACCCTCTTACATTGCACACTTATTAATTACACACTTACACCACATGCTGTTATGGTATTACAACAAAACCACAGAATCAATGCACACCTTCTATCCAAAATGTGCATGTAGAAGATGTACATTTCGCAAATGTATGCTACTATACATATAAAACTATTGCGTACATGTTGTAAATGTTAAGCATATGGCTCATATGCCATACACTAAAACAGTCATACAGAAAACATGCATATGACATACAGGGCCTCATCCCGAGTAGGGCGCAAAGGGATAACGGCACCGTTAAGGACATTGGTGCCGGTAATCCATTTGCTCCCTATTTCGAGGTCCCTTAGCGGGTCCCTCCTTTAACGCCTGGTTTTACCAGGCATTGTGGACGGGGCCCTTTAAGGGACTTCGGAGCTAATAACGGTACCACAATTTGCGGTTCTGTTATTAGCTACTTCCCCATGGGGGCTCAAATGGGAATGGGGAATTGATTTTTCAGTGGGTACTTACCGGTCCCGCAAAGGTCGGACTAGACCGGTAAGTCCCCATTGAACCAGGGTGGACTCGGTACCGTATGGGAGGTAGTAATGGCGCAAATAGCACCATGATTACCTCCATACTCAGAATGAGGTCCACAGTCTCATGCTATACAATGTACCCCCACAAAAACACAAATTATAAATAAAACAAATAGTTCAGTTATTCTCCTCCTCCGCGCTCTACACTTCTCTTAGGAAATGCAAAATGATGAATTACTGCGATTTTAATTGCCCGCGGGCAGTGAAATGTTTTATTGACGTTGATGCCAGTTACAACAGATATTATCTCACCACAGATTTTACAAAAATTGGGATGTATAACATTAGTGTCAGTTCATTATCTACAAGTTCTATTCATCGTATTTCAAGAGCATGAAATACACTACATTGATGTCAATTCATGTAAAACTATTATTCGAAGGGATTGTATCCTCCGACGTATTTCTTATCTTTGATGTTTACCATCCCAGCTTGCTGGCCTCAAAAAACTTTTCAGTAGAGGGTGCTGCGCATCGACGTCCTTCGAGTTGATGTCCCTCGGCGCCGATGTCACCATGCATATAAATAGACTCACGCAGCGTCCTTTGCTCAGTTCTGTTTTTCCTAGCTTCGTGGGCCTTGGAAACGTGTTGCACAGTTCTTTCTTCAAGAAGAAGATTCAGACTTATTCTTTGAAGATATCATCTTATTTCGATGGCTTCTTCATCCGAACCATCGCCCCTTGGTCCAGCTTCAAAAAGTGTCGGGACTGTGTGAAGAAAATGTTATTGACGGATCCTCACAGGATCTATTTGTGGTGCCTGGGATCGGAGCATCACTGTTCAGAATGCGAGGTCTTTATGTCCATGATGGCGAAAGCCTTGAAGGAGCGTAAGGGGAAGCTAGAAAGAGGTAAGACTCTTAAATCTCTTACTCCCTCAAAAGTTTCTTTGGCAGAGTCAAGACATTCGTCTCCTCATCGTCATAAGAAACCATCCCGTTCAAGATCTTGAAGCGGTTCCCATCAGTCTTCGAGATCGAGACACTCAAATAAGAGGCGTCATAGATCTCCCTCTTCTTCGTCTTCTTCTGTCTCTCCGGAAAGGGTGAACTGCCCCACGAAACACAGCTCTCCAGCTAAGTGGGAGGAATTCCGTAAGAAAATGCTTAGCGTCTTCGAGAAAGCGGCCTCAACCCCCTCAGAGACGTCTAAAGGTGATACGCCGGATGAAAGACCCGACAAATCAAAACGCTGCGAGTCGTTGCACCCGGTGAGAGAAACTACCCGAGAGCATCATGAACCCTCAGCTAAAGGCAGTAAGACTGCGTCATCGACGCCGTCATCGAAGGATCCTTTGACTCATAAACCTGCGTCATCGACGCCGTTGTCGAAGGGCCCTTCGACACACAAATCGGTTGCATCGACGCCGTCTAAAGGACAGACCAACAACTGTCACTACAGTAGAGGTGTCGAGGACCTCGACCATGACGTGACGTTGAGAATGGCATCGACTATTTCGACGACACCGAGAAGGATTCCGATCCTCTCGAGTACATCGAGGTCTCTTCAAACTTTTTTGACGCCCTTTTTTGAGTTTGTCGAAGCCTGTGACTTCCACGTCGACAACCTCGACGTTTTCCCAACCAGTGACATCAAATTTGGCTCCTTCTGCTTTAGAAATGGGTTTTAAACCACATCCTACGTCTGACTATTTTAGAGTCTTGTCCTCAATATATGAGGAAGTTGAGGATTCCGATTGTGAGAGACCTTTTCGTTTACAAAGGACCACTACACCCATACTAGAGGAATTTATCTCTGAAGAGAACAGGTTGAAGGACCATCAAGGCTCCTTACATGAGGCAAGGGGTTTAGATACTTCTCCAGAAGTAAAGTTTGCTAAACCAGACCCTGGGGAACATGCTGAGACCCCTTATAGGGTTCTGATGGCCAGAATAATCAAATTCATGGGGTGGTCTAAACCTACACCCTCATTTCAGCAGGATGACCTTACTGATATTTTAGATAAAGGTCCACAGGAGGATCCTGTTATCCCCTTTCATTCTGCTCTGCAAAGAAAAGTTTCTGCAAATTGGGAAACTCCTGAAGTTATCCCTGCAGTTAGCAAGAGACTGTCTGCTAAATACAGGGTATCTGCTAAATACAGGGTATCTACTACAGATCCTGAATATTTGAGCAAACATCCAACTCCAGAGAGTTTGGTTGTACAAGCAGCAACTTCATCAAACAGTAGATCTGCATACCCTACTATTCCACAGGATAGGGATGATAAAAGATTTGATTCTATGTCAAAAAAAGTCTTTTCAGCATGTAGCATGGCGCTTAAATTTATTAACACCACTTGCATGCTTGCAAGATTCAGCCATACACTTTGGGAGTGTGCTTCATCAGCGGCTGACTGTCTCGCAGAAGGAGAAGAAAGGGAAGCATTTTGAAACATCATCAAGGATGGAAAAGATGCGATGTGCGAGTCCCTTCAAACAGGCATTGATTCTGCTGACAGTATCAGCAGGGCCATGGCGGCAAGTACCACAATCCGCAGATTTGCGTGATTGGGGAAGTCTGGTTTTGCTCCAGATGTACAAGCTAGACTTTTGAACATGAACATGCCCTTTGACGCCACTTCTTTGTTTGGTAAGAAGGCTGACGACAGCCTGGAGAGATTACAAACATCCAAGGCAGCAGCGAAATCTCTTGGGGCTGCAATCCGATAGACTCTGAATCTCCCTCAGGAACCTCCTGGAGGGGTAGGTCCTTTCACTTTTACTCCGCATTCGGAAAAGGTAGAGGACAGCCAGCTCAAAGGGGCCAGAAACGATTCACCCGTGGTGGACGGGGAAAAGGTACAAAAATTGCAGCCGCAGGTGCCACTTTACCCTCGGCAGCTGCATCAGCCGCTTCTAAACCTCTCTGAGGTCTTCCCTCACAAGACACCAGTAGGGGGCAGGTTAACTCAACATCTGGCAGAATGGCAGGCTATTACGTCAGATGCTTGGGCATTGGAGACAGTTGCCCAAGGTTACTGCCTGCCCTTCCTACACACCCCTCAGAGTCATCCACCGGGGAGCAACTCTTAGAAGTTTCCAGATCCGCTCCTTATGCAGGAGATTGTAGACCTGCTAGAGAAAGGTGCCATAGAACCGGTACCTGTAGCGGAGAGGAACAAGGGTTGGTATTCCCCCTACTTCCTAGTACCAAAGAAGGACGGACAACTGAGACCCATCTTGGACTTACGAGAATTGAACAAATTCCTCAGGAAGGACAAGTTCAAGATGGTAACTCTTTCTCAGATTCTTCAGGCCCTTCAGCTTCAGGACTGGTTGGTATCTCTAGACCTTCAGGATGCTTATTTCCATGTGCCGATCCATCTCAAACACATGAAATATCTGAGGTTCGCAATTGGCAACTCTCATTATCAGTTTTCAGTTCTGCCATTTGGGCTGACCTCCGCCCCGAGGGTCTTCACCAAGCTAATGTCGGTAGTGGCTGCAGGTCTAAGGAGGGAAGGGATCCACGTCTACCCCTACCTGGATGATTGGTTGATCAGAGCAGTATCTTCGGAACAAGAACAGATCCATCTGGATTATGTCTGCCACTTCCTTCACAAGCTGGGCTTCTCCCTCAACTTAAAGAAGTCACAGATGATACCATCACAGGGACTCCAGTTTATTGAAGCAGTCCTGGACACTTCCCTAGGAAAAGCCTCGCCACCAGAAGTGAGGGCTCAAGATATTCTGCAGATGGTCAACAAGTTTCAAAATGCCCAACGTCTTCCAGCCTTCGACTTTTTGAGGTTGCTAGGCCTCATGGCATCGTGCATTTTCCTAGTGCTAGAGGCTCGCCTGAGAATGAGATCCCTCCATTGGGCAGTAAGAACCCAATGGTCGCAATTCTCAGGAAGAATGTCAGATCTCCTACAAGTCCCGGACAGAGTGGCTCGAGACCTTCAGTGGTGGGCCTGTCGGGAGAATATCTTGAAAGGTGAACACTTTTGGCAACCATGGCCAGAGATAACGGTAGTCACGGATGCCTCACTCACTGGGTGGGGAGCCCATGCCAATGACTTGACCATCAGCGGTCGTTGGTCTCCATCGGAGTCCAGACTACATATCAACCTATTGGAGCTGAGAGCGATCAGACAAGTGCTGAATGCTTTTCTGCCATCATTACAGGGGAAGAATGTCCTGATAATTAAGGACAACACAGTAGCCATGCACTACCTCAACAAAAGAGGAGGTGTAGGATCACTGCCACTGTGCAGAGAGGCAATGCAGCTCTAGTTTTGGGCAATTCAGCAAGGAATCTCTTTATCGGCACTTCACCTAGCCGGAGAGAAGAACTTGACGGCGAATGCTCTGAGCAGGCAGAGTACAGTTTCCCACGAGTGGGAGCTAGCTCAGGAAGTCCTTCAAGAGATCTTCGCCCTTTGGGGAACCCCTCAAGGGGATCTGTTCGCCACCAGCATCAACAGGAAGTGCGATCAGTTTTGTTCAAGGGAATTTCCCCCGAGAGGAGCTCTAGGAGACGCGTTCGTAGTGAACCGGGAGTTTCCACTCCTGTACGCGTTTCCTCCAGTCCCTGTCATTCCTCAAATGATCAGGAGGTGGAGAAGATTCCGGAAGACCATGATCCTAATTGCCCCAGATTGGGCCAGGAGAACGTGGTACCCGGACCTTCTGGACATGTCCATCTACCCTCCAATTCGTCTTCCGCAAAGAGAGGATCTTCTCTCGCAGAAGGGAGGTCAGGTTCTCCATCCAGACATCAGAACCCTCAACCTTCATGCTTGGTTTCTGAAAAGGTTGAGATACAAGGATTGGGATCCCCGGATGATGTCATGGAGGAGTTGCTTTCAGCTAGAAGGCTGTCAACAAAGACTTTATACCGCTGCCGTTGGAACAAATTTTGCAGCTGGTGTAGAGAAAAGAATATTGAACCCTTTTCATGCAGTACACCTAGGGTGTTATCTTTCTTACTTTATTTAGCAAATTCAGGTCTTCAAGTTGGTACGATCAAGGGCTACCTCGCAGCGCTATCAATCTTTAAGCGCACTAGAGAGGAGCCTTCATATTTCAAATAACCTCTGGTAGTCCAATTTCTGAAAGGGTTAACTAAATGTTTATCCTCCAAAGCCTTTCCATGTTCCATTGTGGGACCTAAATCTAGTCCTAAATTTTCTGATGGGTACTCCTTTTGAACCACTCCATTCTTGTTCATTAAGATTTCTCACTTTTAAAACAGTCTTTCTAGTGGCTCTAACATCTGCCAGAAGAGTGAGCGAATTACAAGCTCTAACTTGCAAACCTCCTCATACAATCTTTCATAAAGAGAAGGTTGTCTTACAAGTAAAGCCTAATTTTCTCCCAAAGGTGGTTTCTGAATTCCACATCACTCAGAAAATAACTTTACCTTCATTCTACCCTCCTCCCCATGCAGGGAAAGAGGAAGAGAGGTTACATAGGCTGGATCCAAGGCGTGCCTTGAGTTTCTATATCAGCAGACTTGCTAGAATAAGACAAGCAGACCAACTGTTTGTAGGTTACACAGGACACAAATTAGGAATGCCAATCACGAAACAGACCATTTCAAGATGGATTATATTAAACATTCTAGAATGCTACAAATTGGCAGGGGAAGAGCCCCCTGAACATCTTGGGGCTCATTCAACCAGGGGTATCTCAGCCTCTTCGGCTCTCCAGAGAGACCCGATTCGGGACATATGTGCGGCTGCCACAGGGTCGTCTGCACATACTTTTACAAAATTTTAATCCTGGATTCCTCCTCTAGCTAGGAGACAAGATTTGGCAAAGCTGTGTTACATTCTGTACATTCTTAAAGGGAATATTAAATTTTACTCCCACCTCCAATTGCACACCACTGGTATGGGAGTCTATCAAAGAAAAGGAATACATTGGAGGACACAATCCCTTCGAAGAACAAGTTACTTCTTACCTTGTAACGTTCTTTCGATGTGATGTTCCTCCAACGTATTCCTTATCGCACCTCCCATCCATCCCCGCAGTAAAACTTCCTTTGTGGTTGCAGCTTACGCTCCTTCAAGGTCAATAACCAATTCATGCACAGCTAATTTCAAGCTTCAAAACGGAACTGAGCAACGGACGCTGCGCGAGTCTATTTATACGCATGGTGATGTCGGCGCCGAGACGGAGGCTGTCGAGGGACATCAACTCGAAGGAGGTCGACGCGCAGCGCCCTCTACTGAAAAAATTTCCGAGGCCAGCAAGCTGGGATGGGAAACATCAAAGATAAGGAATACGTCGGAGGAACATCCCATCGAAAGAACGTTACAAGGTAAGAAGTAACTTGTTCTTTGCACCATATGAATTGTCTGTGAATATAGTTGACTTGCAGTATAATTTGGCAATTAACTAATTTCAAACACAAAATTGCTGTGGAGATTCTCAAAACATTAAATTGTCAGACACACAAATGCCAACACATGTTTCGACCATCTGGGTCCTCATTAGGACACACTTTAACAAAACAGCTCTTGAGTTTAAATGATACACTGTCCATATAATCATTAAAACATATTGGGCATCTAGTCATCAATCAAAAAATATATCTGTAATATGATATAAATGGCAAAACACTGTTGGAGACGAGGGGAGGTGGAAAAACAGAGGAAAAAACAGCTATTAGACTATTGCATAATCTCCAATAAAGATGTGTACAATTTTGAGAAATACGATTGTGTTCATGAATAATTTAACTGCCTCAGTCATAGTGTCCAAGTACCCCCCACTTGGATGAAAAGGAGTTCCCCAAAATTGCCTTCATTTCATTAGATAAACATCATTAGAGAGATGCACAAGGGAGCCACCATGCAACTGTTATTTGCTAAAGATATTGGCCCTCAATTAGAGCTAGGAGGTAAGGTAAAATCCATGCCGGTAATGATTTACCGGCATGGTTTACCGCTCCATGCCATTCTGACCCCTCAGACCGCTAATTACGGCACCGTAAACTACAATGCCGTAATTATCGGTCTTGGGTCTTGCGCGCGCCCGACCATGCCGAAATTAGCGGCATGGCGTAAACGGGAGCTGATCGCAAGTGAGGAGCACACGTAAATAACGGCCTTCACAAGGCCGTAAAGTACCTTACCGGCATGGAGTACATACAGGCATCTCAGAGAAGGAGTAAAGGTGCCCACATTCGTCACTGGTGGAGGCAATGGAGTCTGCCACAGCAGAAAAGGAACACACCCACACACCACCACCCCTCCCACACCAAGATGACACCAATAGAACCAGCAAGGCCACAACCACAAGAACTTCTGCAACAACACCAGGCCCCCCCACTGAGGAGACACAGGGGTAGAAGGAGGGGGAGACAGGCCCTGCATGCAGCACCAGTGCAGTCTCCGTCACCACCCCAGCAGCCCCCATGCACACGCAGCATGTCCGGCCACTCAAGGAAAACCCTTAGCAGATAGACACCCCTGACCACCTTGACTGTGACACCGTTACCACCATATTTTGCCAGAGACACAAATAGATAAGCGAGCAGCATACAAATATACAGTGCTAACCTGGCACAAGTGACGGTGTTGCCTGTGCCCCACACCCATGCCACAGGCACCTACCAGCACACAGTGGCGCCCATGCATGGCATGTCACAACCGTCCATTAGACGGCCACATAAACAAGTGCTGTTACACCTCCCCAAGCACACAAGGGCCTACCAATCCCCAACATGGATCACCCAGGAAATACACAACAGTAAAGCTGGACATCATGCAAATGGAGGCATGCCAAATAACAATGGTGCCCCTGACAGCACCCACGGGTCGCATGCGGACCAGCATGGCTTTCAGGCGGTGGATAGCAACTGCAAACAATACCACTCCCCCTACGTGCAGATGGAATGGAACGCAACCAAGAACCGCACACATGGGTGGGCCCGACACCAAAGAACTAGACATGACTCAAAGGCCCAGCAGTTCACCACGCCACCGTGCCACATGGTCCAACATGCAGGATGACGTGCCTGGCTGGCTGTTGAGTCGTCTGACTGTGTCATGCAAGTGCATTGGTGCCATGAGGTGGGTACCTGCATGAACCAACTGGGTCGAAATGATGAAGCCATCGTACGGTGTTCACCCCAACAACAAACCTGCCACACAACCAGTGCAACGGCACATACGAACAGATTCCCACTTTGATGGAATAAGGCACTCACAATACACTACATCTCCACCATCTGACAAGGGCTAATCACACTACACTTGCACCACCCATTGGCGGCCACCACAACCGTAAGCGCATATCGGAAGACACACTGCATATGCACAATGTGGCAGCCCCCAGCATGGCACCACATCGGAGACCCATCCCTGGGAGTGGATTGAACAGACGGCAGCAGGGATACCACACCACGTCACCAGCATGGCACACCCATAGGAGTGTTGGGATTCACCAAAGTATGTATTTGAGCAGGATGATTACCATGAGCCACGGACTACAGCCATCACCCCCAAAAACGAATCCACCCAGTACACAGCACCACATGGATCTAACATCAGGACAGCAGCATGCAACAACGAAGCATGTACCATGAGATGTCCATGCCATCGTTCACGGACCATCTTGAAGACGCAACCCCCCACAGCATTCCATTGTATTGGACACATGTTGTGTCCATGATCGTGCGGAATGCATCCATGGACATGTGCATATGGCCATCATTGAAAGCCTGCCATGACAGCCAAGTACTGTTCTCCACCATGACAGTCCAAACACTCACCTTATTTGGCTAGACATGCAGCTGTTGGTGGCTGTCCCTTGACAACATGGTACATGACCCCTGTCAGTAACCCCCTTAACAGGCCCAGGGAGCACTCAAACAATGGCCATACCCGTGCATGCGTGTAGATGAAGCAGTCACCTGGCTTGCGTAAAGCACATATGAGTTGGCGAAGCAGGACTGGTGTGTGACCCATCCACTGATATCTGGTGTCCAATAAGCCCATGTCATATGTGTAGCTGAACAAAGAGAACATCCCTAGATTAGCGTCTATCACCCCTGACATGGTACTGCTACGACCACATGACGATGCGGTGAAGGTGGAGGGGGAAGTGGCAAGAAAGCATCATGGAGGCAGTGCACTTGAGGGACATGTAATGCGCCAAACTAACAGTGGACAAGATGTCCAGGACACAAGTCAGCAGAGGGTGGCATGACATGGGCACACAGGGCACTGGACGTGTGTATACTTGTACACCATGCACTGCAGATGTCAATAAACACATGCTCTATGATGAATGTCCACAACGGTCGAACTTTGCGACACCAATAGTGTATTGTGAAATTTTTTTTAGTGAAAACATCATCAGCACCCCCCCCAAACTCAACAACAAACCATCACCCCCCTCAACCCCAACTCCACAACAAACCATCACCCCCCTAAACCCCAACTCCACAACAAACCCACACCCCCACCCACCTCCCCCCCAACTCCACAGCAGTGGTCCCATGTAGGGCGTGAAGCACACATGTGGCAGAAATGCCTATTGTTTTTTGCTCCCATTGCCCGGGGGAGGCATATCCCTGCGACGCATGGAACGCCGAGTGCGTCTCTCTGGGCTGCCTTGTGTGACCTCACTCGATGCGGCCGTGTCCGCCTGCTCTGGCTGGGTATTGGAAGGGCCGGCCTCAAGGGCATTCGCTATGCGGCCAAGGACATGACATAGACGGGTCGTGCTGTCTGTCAGAGTGTCACATAACCGGTTGGTGCAGGTGGTGAGGGCCTGCCACATTTCTCTGACTCCATCATGCCATTGGACCCTGGCCTGGCGGTTGTCCTCCATGAATTTGGCAATGAGGTCTGCCAACTGATTCACTCTGCGCGTGCCAAATGATGGGAAACCATCGGAGAAACCACTTGCCCCAGCATGCTCGGGAGAGGGCTGTGCAGGTGGAATCAGGAGATCATCCTCATACCCCTGCGGGTCGAGTTGGGGACTGTGGACAGGTGTAGGTGCATCCCCACAGTCACTGCATGTGGCCAGGGGTACAATGCAGGGCTCCGGGGTGTGCACAGTGTTTTGGCACTCCTCCTCGGACGCCCCACAGATGGGAGACGGGCTGTCCACACACTCCTCAGGGCCGGTAGCAGCAGCCTCGCCAGAGATGCTCGACTGTGCCGAGTTAGGGGTTGGCATAGTGGCTTGCACCGATGCTGGGATGGATTGTGGTTCGGCCGAATCCAGTGGCCTTTCCGGAGCTGGGGGGGGGCGGTTCTTTTAGGTGCTGGCATTCGCCTCACCCTGCCACGACCCGTGGAGGTGCTTGGCCGGCTTGATTGGGGCTCTGCGCTGTCATGGTCAGTGCCTGTGGGGGTAGAAGAGAGGGACAACATGAGTGAATGTGCGATGTCCTATTTGCATACATGGCTGCATACACATTTCGGTCAATTAAGGTTTGTGGCATTTTGGGGGTAGCTATGGCAGTGGTACATGTGCATGGTTATGTCATGTACGCATGTTTGGGAGTGACTCATCGTGGCCTGGTCATGTGCAGTTTGGCTAGTGCAATGCCGAGCCGGCTGCACAGTGTGCATGATGGGCTGTGCAGGTTAATACACTATGGTTGATGTGCGTTATGTACTCGCACTTGGACCTTCATTGCGTGGCACTTGCCTCAGCATTAGCTGGATGGGGGGATGCGTTGGATGGTGGGAGGGCAACACAAGAAGGTGCCTTCAATGGCCCTTGGGTCAGTTTGAATCATGCTATGGACATTGCCAGTGTACACTGTGGACACTCACCTCCTTCGGCAGAAGTCGTTGCCCCACACTCCAAGTTCCCCACGCCCTCGATACATTCTGTGCCAATGAGAACCGCACAGGTCTCCTCCCACAGCTCCAGTTGGGCAGGGGTACTTGGGCCACCTCCCGTCTGCATTGCCTGACTGCGGTTGCTGGAGAGGAGGCCCCGCACCCGCAGGTCATCCCACCGCTTGCGGCAGTCCCTGGGGGTGCGGGGGGTGTTGCCTACGGCGCTCACCCTCTGTGCAAGTTCAGCCCATATGTTCTTCTTGCGGAGGATGGACTCCCTCCGCATGTCGTTGCTGAAGACGACATCAGCATGTTCAGCCAGGAAGTCAACCATGGCCTGGAGTTCCTTGGGGCTGAATCTCCTCTTGCAGATGCGATCTGCAGCCTTCTTGGGTGCTTTGGGCATGTTGGGAGTTGTCTGGTCCTGTTCCTGACTTTAGTTAGCTCCCAAAGGTGCTGCCTGATGAGGATGGCAATGGATTGTGTTTTTAAAGATGGCCGCCATTCTCCTTCCCGTTCCTGTGCGATGACGTAATTTCCAGTTCCTTTTTTAGCGGTGGCCGTAATTTACGGTATCCATAAATTACGGTCACCGTTATGTACTGACTCTACAGCTTCCAAGGCGGTGTTGTTATTTACGTGTAGCAGCATGCCGGTAGGGGTTTTGCAGGTCGTTTTGCAGCAGGACGCTCGGTTCTTTTCCGGCATGGCGAAAAGCGCGTGTCCGCGAGCTCGGAATGGGCCGCCTTTAGCGGTCTGACGCCAAGCCGGTGTCGTACTTTCCGCCATGCCGGAAAGTACCGGCACTTACCCCCTAGCTCTAAATGAGGGCCATTGTCAAAGGCTGTTTAATAAGATGATGTATGGAAATTATGAAGATTATTGGGTGTGATAAATGTGTTACCTGGCTCACTCCTAATAGTGATTAACAGTTTTGGACTCTTTTCCTCCTTGCAATTAGGGCGATGTTAGTCCTTCTTGTACACTTCCTTGAGCTGGGCCTTTCCCTGTCTAATAGATTTGATGCCGCATATTCATTTTATGAGACTCAGACTATTTCTTCCGTTTAAAGAATGAGACTCCACTATTGTTTAAAAGCAATTATTCTATATGTAACAACTGAATTAGTAATCAGTGCCCATAGACTTCTTATCTATTTTAGGGCTGAACCGAAGTTCCCATGTTTGCACAATGCATTTCACTGGTGGTTATTCACTTGGGCTACTCTTTCGCAGCGTTATTGTCAACTACAGAGCCTTTTACGGTCTGTGTGAACTGTCTGCACATAAATGCCAGATTCCTGCCACTGCTTTGCTCTATTTCACACTGCAACAATGTTAAAAGGCATTCCAATAACCATGGCGTTCACAATGGGGATTGCACGCTGCTGCGTATACTATGAGATATTCAAAAAGGCATGCTTCTCACTGCACTTACCTGATTCTCTGATTACTTTTGCAGGTCGGCAAATGTCTGAGCGTAAATGCCAACAATCCTTCCACTGCTCCGGCAAAGGCTGGTCTGTTGTTAGAGCACTCAATTTGTATGTATTGAAAAGATGTCATGTGATCAGTCACCTGTCGTCGTTTAACAGCATTTGTAAATAACCCTATCTTGTGCGTAGGTCTTAATGTCTCGAAGACACCTGTAATCATGTGGATAACGCTCCTTTTCTTTTACATGTAAAATGTTGACATGTTGTTGCTGAATAAATAAAAAAAACTAGAATAGAAAAAATAGAAAAAGTATAGAAAATAAAGTGTCGTCTCGACCCCACTGTTACTGCATTCACTAATATTGCATTTGGGACAATCCAACAAAAACTAGTTGAGTGGTGTCACATTGATATCAATTTAAGTGAGTAGCTGCACATGTTGGAGGCTCCATTGTGCCCCCCGCAATGTTGGTTCGAGAGTGATTTTGAGCATGTATTTCTCACACATGTGTTTAACCGCTGATATACGTAGCTCTTGTGTTGAACAGTAACATGCATTGCGCATGTCGAGTTTTATACCACCTTGCCACTGCCAACATCTTAGATGTCACAGTATTCTAATCTAATGTCATGCTTACATTTATGGAAGCATCTTTTGGTTCATCATTAGAACACATTGAAACATTTCACCACTGATATGAACATGCATTTCCATGAAGTCATGGTCTCTGTTAGAGGAGGGCATTTAGCTCTTGCTCCTTGTTGAGTCCAAGTTTTAAACATCTTAATTTGCAGATAGTCCAGACTTATAATTGCTCTAAGTATGATTGGTGGTCTCCTCTGACGTGTGGTTTTGCTTGCTGTAGAGCCACGGAACGGATATCTTTACTGTTGTCCTTTTGGTGTTGACTTTGCCAATGAAGAGCCAGAGGAAGTTTCGGGTCTTGGTTGTTCAAGTTTGCCAGGTGTTCACAGATTCTAACTCTGAGCTCCCTGATAGTGCTCCCTATGTACACTTTTTTGCCCACGCGCAGAATTCCATACACCAAAAAATTGAGTTTTATTATTTATGAAATCAGTAATTTCTACCTGCAGTCCTCCATGGCAGGTAAATATCTTTGTGGGTGATGAAGCAAAAAGATTACAGGTGCCACATTTATAAAATCCTTTAATTGGACTGCTAAGCCAGGTGGTCTTGGGTTCAGATGTTAGGAAAGAGGGACTGAGTTTCATTCAGAGTGTTGGTAATTTGGTATAAATAATATTCGGTCTGTCCGTTATATATTGTGATATGTATCTGTCCAATTTCAAAATGTTTCTTGAGCAGGTTATAGATTTGACTGCTGTCACTCGAATAATTGGTGGAAAAATTCACTGATTCTGGATATATGCTTTTTGTAGCAATCTCCTTAGACAATAGTGGTTCACAAACAGTTATTGATTGTGATCAATGATTTTGGCCGGGTACCCTCTTTCCTTGAATCTGTCACCAATTAGTTCACATTCTGAGTGGAAGGCCACATTTGTGCTGCAATTTAAGGTTAATCTAAGAAATGGTAAAGTGTAGTAAGAGTGGGACGAACGTCGTTAAATTTAATATAACAAAAAGTGAAGTGCTCAAAGCGTGAGAATAAGGTTAAGGTACCAACGCCCACTGTATACCACTACACATTTAACCATGAAACTGGAAGTATAAACGCTCCATAGCACTACAAAAAAAAACCAATCACGTAACTGTAAAAGAAGTTGAAATGTTTTCAAATATAATTATTTTTACAAAAGATGTAGGGTTAAACCAACACAATTTTGAAGTCTACAAACATTTGAAATAATAACGATAGGGTAACAACAAACTTTATCAATACATTAAAAAATATATTTCGAAGGGATTGTGTCCTCCGAGATATTACTTATCTTGATAGATTACATCCCAGCTTGCTGGCCTTGGAAATGTTTTCACTAGAGGGCGCTGCACATTGACGTTCCTCGAGCTGGTGTCCCTCGACAGCCTCCGTCTCAGCGCCGACGTAATTGTGCGTATAATAGACTTGCGCAGCGACCGTTGCTCAGTTCCGTTTTTCCGCGCTTCGTGGGCCTCGGAATCGTGTTGCTCAGTTCTTTCTTCAAGAAAGTGCAACTTATTCTTCGAAGATATCATCTTTATTCGATGGCTTCCTCATCCGAACTGTCGACCCCCCGGTCCGGCTTCAAAATGTGTCGTGATTGTGGGAAGAAAATGTCATTGACGGATCCTCACAGGATCTGTTTGTGGTGCTTGGGATCAAAGCATCACTGTTCGGAATGCGAGGACTGCATGTCCATGACGGTGAAAGCCTTGAAGGAGCGTAAGGGGAAGCTTGAAAGAGGTAAGACTCTTAAAACTTCTTCTCCCTCGAAAGTTTCTTCGGCAGAGTCGAGACATTCGTCTCATCGCCGTCACAGGAAACATTCCTGTTCAAGGTCTCGAAGCGGTTCCCATCAGTCTTCGAGATCGAAACATTCTAAGAAGAGGCGTCGTAGATCTCCCTCTTCTTCGTCTTCTTCTGTCTCCCCGGAAAGGGTCACCTGCCCCACGAAACACATTTCTCCAGCTAAGTGGGAGGAATTCCGTAAGAAAATGCTTAGCGTCTTCGAGAAAGTGGCCTCGACCCCCTCGGAGACGGCTAAAGGTGATACCCTGGGTGAAAGACCCAAAAAATCTAAACGCTGCGAGTCGTTGCACCCAGCGAAAGAAACTACCCGAGAGCGTCATGAACCCTCGAGTAAAGGCAGTAAATCCGCGTCATCGATGCCGTCGTCGAAGGTTTCTTCGAATCATAAATCTGCGTCATCGACGCCTTTGTCAAAGGGTCCGTCGACACATAAATCGATTGCATCGACACCGTCTTCGACGCCTATGTCGACGCCGATAAAAGACAGACCTACAGCTGTCACTACATCTCAGACAGTAGAGGTGTCGAGGACCTCGACCATTACCTCGAGGATGCCGTCGACAACCTCGAAAACTCCGAGCAGGATTCCAATCCTCTCGAGTACTTCGAGGCCTCTTCTAACTTTTTCGACACCCTTTTCAGGTTTGTCGAAGCCTTTGACTTCCACGTCAACAACTTCGACATTTTCTCAACCGGTGACAACCAATTTGGCCCCCTCTGCTCTAGAAATGGGGTTTAAACCATACCCTAGGACTGATTATTTTAGAGCTTTGTCCTCTATATATGAGGAAGGGGAGGATTCCGACCATGAGAGACCTTTTGGTTTACAAAGGACCACAACACCTATACCAGAGGAATTTATCTCTGAAGAGAACAGGTTAAAAGATCTTCAAGACTCCTTACATGAAGCAAGTGGTTTAGATACTTCTCCAGAAGTAGAGTTTGCTATACCAGACCCTGGGGAGCATGCTGAGACCCCTTATAGGGTTCTGATGGCAATAATAATAGAATTCATGGGGTGGTCTACACCTACACCTTCTTTTCAGCAGGATGACCTTACTGACATTTTTGTTAAAGGTCCATAGGAAGATCCTGTTGTTCCTTTTCATACTGCTCTGCACAGAAATATCTCTGCTAATTGGGTAACCCCTGAAGGTATCCCTGCAGTTAATTTGAAACTATATGCCAAATACAGGGTATCTACTACAGATCATGAATACTTGAGCAAACATCCAACTCCAGAGAGTTGGGTTGTACAAGCAGCAACTTCATCAAATAGTAGATCTGCATACCCTACTATTCCACAGGACAGGGACGATAAAAGGTTTGATGCTATGTGAAAAAAGGGTTTTCGGCATGTAGCATGGCGCTTAAATCAATTAACGCCACTTGCACGCTTGCAAGATTCAGTCATACACTTTGGGAGTGTGCTTCATCTGTGGCTGACTGTCTCCCGGAAGGGGAGGGAAGGGAAGCATTTTTAAACATCATCGAAGATGGGAAAGATGCAATGTGCGAGTCCCTTCAAACTGGCATTGATTCTGCTGACAGTATCAGCAGGGCCATGGCGGCAAGTACCACAATCCGCAGATTTGCGTGGTTGCGGAAGTCTGGTTTTGCCCCAGATGTACAAGCCAGACTTTTGAACATGCCCTTTGACGGCACTTCTTTATTTGGTAAGAAGGCTGATGACAGCCTGGAGAAGCTACAAACATCCAAGGCAGCAGCGAAATCTCTTGGGGCTGCAATCCGACAGACTCTGAATCGCCCCTCAGGAACCTCCTGGAGGGGTAGGTCCTTTCGCTTTTACTCCGCATTCGGAAAAGGTAGAGGACAGCCAGCTCAAAGGGGCCAGAAACGATTCACCCGTGGTGGACGGGGAAAAGGTACAAAAGCCGCAGCAGCAGGTGCCACTTTACCCTCGGCAGCTGCATCAGCCGCTTCTAAACTCCTCTGAGGTCTTCCCTCACAAGACACCAGTAGGGGGCAGGTTAACTCAACATCTGGCAGAATGGCAGGCTTTTACGTCAGATGCTTGGGCATTGGAGACAGTTGCCCAAGGTTACTGCCTGCCCTTCCTACACACCCCTCAGAGTCATTCACCGGGGAACAACTCTTGGAAGTTTCCAGACCCACTCATTATGTAGGAGATTGTAGACCTGCTAGAGAAAGGTGCCATAGAACCGATACCTGTAGCGGAGAGGAATAAGGGTTGGTATTCTCCCTACTTCCTAGTACCAAAGAAGGACAGAGGACTGAGACCCATCTTGGACTTGTGGGAATTGAACACATTTCTCAGGAAAGACAAATTCAAGATGGTAACCCTTTCTCAGATCCTCCAGGCCCTCCAGCTTCAGGACTGGTTGGTATCTCTGGACCTTCAGGATGCTTATTTCCATGTTCAAATCCATCTCAAACACAGGAAATACCTGAGGTTCACAATTGGCAACTCTCACTATCAATTTCGAGTTCTGCCATTTGGGCTGATCTCCGCCCCGAGGGTCTTCACCAAGCTAATGTCTGTAGTGGCTGTAAGTCTTAAGGAGGGAAGGTATCCACGTCTACCCCTACCTAGATGACTGGTTGATCAGAGCAGTATCTTCGGAACAAGCTCAGATCCAGCTAGATTATGTCTGCCACTTCCTTCACAAGCTGGGCTTCTCCCTCAACTTAAAGAAGTCTCATATGATAACATCACAGAGACTCCAGTTCATTGGAGCAGTCCTGGACAGTTCCCTGGGGAAAGCCTCGCCACCAGAGGTGAGGGCTCAAGATATTCTACAGATGGTCACCACGTTTCAAAATGCCCAACGTCTACCAGCCTTCGACTTTTTGAGGTTGCTAGGCCTCATGGCATCCTGCATCTTCCTAGTGCCAGAGGCTCACCTGAGAATGAGATCCCTCCATTGGGCACTAAGAACCCAATGGTCGCAATTCTCAGGAATAATGTCAGATCTCCTTCAAGTCCCGGACAGAGTGGATCAAGACCTTCAGTGGTGGGCCTGTCGGGAGAACATATTGAAAGGAGAACACTTTTGGCAACCATGGCCAGAGATAGTCACGGATGCCTCACTTACAGGGTGGGGATCCCATGCCAACGACTTGACCATCAGCGGTCGTTGGTCTCCATCGGAGTCCAGACTACACATCAACCTGTTGGAGCTGAGAGCAATCAGACTAGCGCTGAAGGCTTTTCTGCTATCTGTACAGAGGAAAAATGTCCATATAATGACGGACAACACAGTGGCCATGCACTACCTCAACAAAAGAGGAGGCGTAGGATCACTGCCACTGTGCAGAGAGGCGATGCAGCTCTGGTTTTGGGCTATTCAAGAAGGAATCTCTCTATCGGCAGTTCACTTAGCCGGAGAGAAGAACTTGACAGCAGACGCTCTGAGCAGGCAGAGCACAGTCTCCCACGAGTGGGAGCTAGCTCAGGAAGTCCTTCAAGAGATCTTCGCCCTTTGGGGAAACCGTCAAGTGGATCTGTTTGCCACCCGTATCAACAGGAAGTGCGATCAGTTTTGTTCAAGGGAATTTCCCTCGAGAGGAGCTCTAGGGGACGCGCTCGTAGTAGACTGGGAGTTTCCACTTCTATACGCGTTTCTTCCAGTCCATGTCATTCCTCAGATGATCAGGAGGCTGAGAAGATTCTGGAAGATTATGATACTAATTGCCCCAGATTGGGCCAGGAGAACGTTGTACCTGGAACCTCTGGACATGTTCATCTGCCCTCCGATTCGTCTTCCGCAAAGAGAGAATCTTCTCTCGCAGAAGGGAGGTCAGGTTCTCCATCCAGACATCAGAACCCTCAACCTTCAGCTTGGTTTCTGAAAGGTTGAGATACAAGGATTGGGACCTCCCGGATGACGTCATGAAGGTGTTGCTTTTAGCCAGAAGGCCAGCAACAAAGACTTTCTACCGCTGCTTTTGGAACAGATTTTGCAGATGGTGTTGAGAAAAGAATATCGAACCCTTTTCATGCAGTACACCAATGGTGTTATCTTTTTTGATCTATTTGGCAAATTCAGGTCTTCAAGTTGGTACGATCAAGGGCTACCTTGGAGCGCTATCAATCTTTAAGCGCACTGCAGAGGAGCCATCATATTTCAAATTACTCCTAGTAATCCAATTTCTGAAAGGGTTAACTAATGTCTATCCCCCAAGGCCGTTCCAAGTTCCCTTGTGGGACTTAAATATAGTATTAAATTTTCTGATGGGTACGCCTTTTGAACCACTCCATTCTTGTTCATTAAGATTTCTCACCCGTAAAACAGTCTTCCTAGCGGCTCTAACATCTGCCAGAAGAATGAGCGAATTACAAGCTCTATCTTGCAAACCTCCTCATACAATTTTTCACAAGGATAAAGTTGTTTTACAAGTGAAGCCTAATTTCCTCCCAAAGGTGGTCTCTGAGTTCCACATCACTCAGAAAATAAACTTACCTTCCTTCTATGCTCCTCCCCATCCAGGGAAAGAGGAAGAGAGGCTACATAGGCTGGATCCAAGGCGTGCCTTGAGTTTTTATATCAACAGACTTGCTAGAATAAAGCAAGCAGACCAACTGTTTGTAGGTTATGCAGGACACAAATTAGGATTGCCAATCACGAAACAGACCATTTCTAGATGGACTATTTTAACCATTCTAGAATGCTACAAATTGGCAGGGAAAGAGCCCCCTCAACACCTTAGGGCTCATTCAACCAGGGGTATCGCAGCCTCTTCGGCTCTCCAAAGAGGGTACCGATTCGGGACATATGTGCGGCTGCCACATGGTCATCAGCACATACCTTTACAAAATTCTATAGTCTGGATTCCTCCTCTAGCCAGGAGACAAGATTTGGCAAAGCTGTGTTACATTCTGTTCATTCTTAAAGAGGAATATTCCAAGTTTACTCCCACCTCCTCTTTCACACCACTGCTATGGGAGTCTATCAAGATAATGAATACGTCGGAGGACACAATCCCTTCGAAGAACAAGTTACTTCTTACCTTGTAACGTTCTTTCGATGGGATGTTCCTCCGACGTATTCCTTATCGCCCCTCCCATCCATCCCTGCAGTAAAACTTCCCTTGTAGTTGCAGCTTACGCTCCTTCAAGGTCAATAACCAATTGATGCACAGCTAATTTCAAGCTTCAAAACGGAACTGAGCAACGGTCGCTGCGCGAGTCTATTTATATGCACAATGACGTCAGCGCCGAGACGGAGGCTGTCGAGGGACACCAGCTCGAGGAACGTCGACGCGCAGCGCCCTCTACTGAAAAGATCTCCGAGGCCAGCAAGCTGGGATGTAATCTATCAAGATAAGGAATACGTCGGAGGAACATCCCATCGAAAGAACGTTACAAGGCAAGAAGTATCTTGTTCATTGAAATCAAAAATCATGATAACCTTGACTCACCCACAAATTTAAAAGCATACAATGTTGTCATAAAATTATAACAATTATACTCAAAAAAACAAGTAATTGTATAAAATGTAAAACTATTTAAGAGTAGAATACATATACAGATATAGTACATTTTAAAATAGTGTAAAATGTTTTTGTAATACAAAATTACTTTATAATAACAAACTTAAATTATAATAAACAGGAGCATAATTCTTCCAAAAAAGAAATACATAGAACATTTTTTAAATAATAAAAGTACATTACTGATACATTTGCCATAATAAAATATACATACACATTTCATACCATACTTAACACTACACAGCCACAGTATGGCCGTAGGCCGTAGGCCATACTTCCAAGACTCTAGGCCCTGGCCACAACCACCGCAGCATATCACAGCAATGGATACACCTGTAGTATCGCTTAATGATCAGATGGTTGTGGGGAGCGTGTACAGTCTTGGTTGCATGGCCAAAGGCCATGCACCCAAGACTAAATGTATACGTAGTGAGGTTTTTAAGCCACAATGGGTGTGATATGCTGGAGTGGTTGTGGGCAGGACCTAGGGTCTTGTGTGCATGGCAAAGGCCATGCACCCATGACTGAAGTTCTAAGCACTGAGGTTATAAATTAGCATGGGTGTGCTGTGTTGTGGTGGTTGTGTGCACAACCTAGAGTCTTAGGTGCATGGCCGCAGACCATGCACCCAAGAGAAATGTTATAAGCAGTGAAGTTATAAGCCACCATGGTTTTGATATGCTGCGATGGTTGTGGGTGGGACCTACAGTCTTGGTTGCTTGGCCACAGGGTGTAGGTGGTAGGTTATACATCCAACACTCTAGGCCCTGCCTACAGCCACTGAACCACATTACTGACATAGATCAGACATATAGATTCAAATATGCATGACATGTGTGAAAATATACTTACTGTTCTCTTTGTTCAGATTCCATATATTTCTTACATGACTTTAGTAGTTGGCGGAAATATCCTTTTTTAATTTCTGTGATAAGAGAAAAGAGCACTTATTACATTGTACAATAGACATTTTAGCTTTTTTTACCCTCATATTTAGTTTACAAACCAGTGTACTGTGCATTTTGCTCAGTTTCTGTGTTTGTTTTTCAAATCCTTGGGTCTGGGGGGAAAAAAATTCTTGTCAGATTTAAAAAAAAACCTTGCTTTGCTATGTAATAAACTATTTCTTTGTTTCTTTTGAGTGTTTATTTGTTGTTTTACCTGTTGGCGTATTCTAACTGTATTTTTTGTTTCGGATCTGTGGTATTCATTTATCTGTGCGGTTGTTATACACTCTTGGGCGTATTCTAACTGTTTATAGTCTTTTACTTGAACATTTTGTTAATGTTGATGTACAGATTAGTTATAACATTTTGGCTTTAAGAAAATTAAATACGCATTTGTAAGATTAGCTGTCAATCTCTGCTTTACAGTAATGGTACTATCATTACATTCAAACCACCCACATTTCTTTTTAATATATGCAGTGCAGTGACCTGCATTGGTTGTGGCTCCTGCGTGGTAGATTATACCAATTGTTGTAAAGGTTTTCTTACCAAGTGACACTTCACCGTGTGTGAATCCAGTCAGATAAGGTGGAGCGATTATCTGAATTGCACATAGTACATAATCTGCCATGGTTTGCATTCTGTAGAAGTTGCTGAAATGGAATGGATTCACAATTATGTATGGATACATGCACAAATCGCTCATTTGGGATTTGTTCCTGTTTCACATTGTTGCAGAGAGTGCATGTATGTTTCCACATGTATGAAATCTGAAAGATTTCATTTTTAGGTATGTTTTTGTTTTCAAGTACTTGTAGTAAGTACATTAGAAATTCTTGTGGATCTTCTTGTGAGTTTATAGTGAATCTCACCATTCCAGCACAGTAGTCCAATTCTTGTCTTATTCCGTGAACACTATACATGTTGTCAGGATTGTGTGTTGCGTTTCTATGAAGGACTAACACGTGCAAACACACACAATTGGTCTGTACTGTGTAAGTAAATATTGTTAACAATTGGTGGCAATTGAAATAGAATATTCATTGCTACATTTGCATAGCAACTTAGACCAGTTTCATTTGAAAATTTGAATGGACCAGCTAGTTCTGTCTCTGAGTGATTTTTTCTGAGTTTCTGTTCCTTCTTTGGAGACGTACCTCATTTACTTTCCCTAATAGGTTCTTCTTTGCTTGTGGTAATTGATGAAGTTTCAGCTTCTTTTGTTTTCTTTGAAGGATTTGCAGTCACATTCTGTTGCATTTCTGTTTGAATTAGTTTTCTTTTACCATGTTTTCCTTTCTCTGGAACAGGATATGATTTCAGATGGGGGGTGTACAGTGAACGCAGTCTATTGTATTCTAAAATGCAAGGAATATCAGCTTTCAGTTTACTTGCATCAAAGTTGATTAGAAATAGACCGTCAAGTGTACGTAAGCGTGATAGTGCTACGGAGCTCATGCCTTCTTTAAAGACTGTGCTTCCTATATCTGTTTTTGGTTCTATCTGCATTGTAACGTAGAAGCATAACTATTATGTAGTTACTATGTGTTTATATCAGTAAGGTGGAGCGATTATCTGAATTGCACATAGTACATAATCTGCCATGGTTTGCATTCTGTAGAAGTTGCTGAAATGGAATGGATTCACAATTATGTATGGATACATGCACAAATCGCTCATTTGGGATTTGTTCCTGTTTCACATTGTTGCAGAGAGTGCATGTATGTTTCCACATGTATGAAATCTGAAAGATTTCATTTTTAGGTATGTTTTTGTTTTCAAGTACTTGTAGTAAGTACATTAGAAATTCTTGTGGATCTTCTTGTGAGTTTATAGTGAATCTCACCATTCCAGCACAGTAGTCCAATTCTTGTCTTATTCCGTGAACACTATACGTGTTGTCAGGATTGTGTGTTGCGTTTCTATGAAGGACTAACACGTGCAAACACACACAATTGGTCTGTACTGTGTAAGTAAATATTGTTAACAATTGGTGGCAATTGAAATAGAATATTCATTGCTACATTTGCATAGCAACTTAGACCAGTTTCATTTGAAAATTTGAATGGACCAGCTAGTTCTGTCTCTGAGTGATTTTTTCTGAGTTTCTGTTCCTTCTTTGGAGACGTACCTCATTTACTTTCCCTAATAGGTTCTTCTTTGCTTGTGGTAATTGATGAAGTTTCAGCTTCTTTTGTTTTCTTTGAAGGATTTGCAGTCACATTCTGTTGCATTTCTGTTTGAATTAGTTTTCTTTTACCATGTTTTCCTTTCTCTGGAACAGGATATGATTTCAGATGGGGGGTGTACAGTGAACGCAGTCTATTGTATTCTAAAATGCAAGGAATATCAGCTTTCAGTTTACTTGCATCAAAGTTGATTAGAAATAGACCGTCAAGTGTACGTAAGCGTGATAGTGCTACGGAGCTCATGCCTTCTTTAAAGACTGTGCTTCCTATATCTGTCAATGCTTTGTCTAGGGTAAGACCTTGGGATTTATGAATGTTGACTGCATATGCAAGAGTTAGAGAAAATTGTTCTCTACGTACATACATGTCTTTGAAGAGAAGGAATCGAGCAGTTGAGCGCCATATCCTTTTCACTTCTGAACGTTTGTCAAAGTGAATATTGACAAACTGAATGTTGTTGTCACGTGGGTATGTTTGAAAGCCAACAACTGTACCCAGCGCCCAATTTACTAGCCCTTGCTCCACGTCAAGGTTACGTTTAAGCATTACTCTACAATTTAAGGATAATATTAATATTTTTTCCAACCCAGCCGTGTTGGAAATTGAATTTTCTAATGTATTTAGTCTTGTTGTGGCTTGCTCACACATGGGTAGTGTCATACCATGTACGTCTAGTTTGATTGTGGAGCAAATTTCCATTATTGGTTGCATTTTTAACATTGTTTCATTGAATTTGAAACAGCAAGAGTTGGCATTAAGGCCATACAATTGACATTTTTGTGCGCTAATTGTTCCATAACATCAGTAGCACATGCGTTATCGCCATAAAGTGCATGAATGTGCCGGTTTTTCAATATTGCTTGTGCTTCTTGAGATAGTATGCCAACTCTAATACTTTTTAAAATGTTGGCGTAAGTGAGAACTGCAGAATGACACATGTTTTCTGTTAATTATCTGTATTGGAAATGTTGCCAAAGGTTCACATTTCCTATGCTGCCAACAGTTTTACGGCAGAGTTTGTGTCCTAAGGTTTTAAAAATAGGTTCACCTTTCACTGATGTCAATTGTAGAAGATCTCTGAAAATGATAATGTGTTTCACTGCAAAGAGTTCTTAGTAGTTTGTTTTAAGTACTTCTTGCAATCTGAGGTGAATCAAAGCCAACATTAGGTTGGAGACCATGCTCACTTCATCTACTAGTAGCATTTTCATTTCTTTTAATACTCTGCGTAGTTCCATTGCAGCTTCTGCAGAAAGTTTGTAATAGTCTAATTTGTTTTGGTGTTCTACTGGAAGGAGTAGTAATCGGTGTAAAGTGACACCGCCTATATTGTAGGCAGCTAAACCTGTGGGGGCAGTTACAACAGCTGACAGTTTGTTGTTTGTCAATTGTTGAATGAACCTGCTGATGATTTTGATTAAGAATGTTTTTCCTGACCCAGCTTCACCACTGACGTACAGCAGTATAGGTTTTTTAGTTTTGGCAGGTACATTTTTTATTTTTGTGTTGTACACCATGTGCAATTTCTTTTGTTACTTCTTCAAAAATGGAGCGCTGATCTTTGTTAAGTTTTGCTTGTAGAACAGTTAAGTCTTCTACATTTTCTTCATAGTGACACATGGTGTTTTTCACTTCTGTCATAGCTATTCTGCCTCATTTACTATTAGTGGTTGTCCTAGTGGTTCTTGACTTCCTGTTACAGAAGGTTGACTACTGTCGGAAGTGTCCTTATCTAGTTGAGCCTGAAGTTCTTCTTCGTGTTGCTGTTCATTGTGCAACATTGTTTTGTACTGGGTAAAAGTCACATCTTCATAGCAGTCATAGTTATCTAGTATCTCTTCTTCTTGTCTCCATGGTTTAAAAAGTTGTAGCAGGCACATGTGATATAGTTCTTTCTGTTGAGGAGTTTTTAATGACAATTTGACATGATTAATTAAGCTTCATTTGGTAAGTTTCACTAAGCTGCCTTCACAATCTGTCACTCTATATCTATCTTTGCTTTCATCGCATTTTATATTATTTTGCAAAGTTTTGAGCTATGTGGTATAGACACATGGTTTCCAAAGTGGTACTCCTGTTCGGATAGTATGTGTCCAATACATTGTTTTTTAAAATGTCTTGGCTGTTGGGATCATTTCTGGCAATTGTTGTCTTCATATGATTTCAAAACTCTTTTTCTAGATTTAGCAGGACCAAGACTTAGCCATACTATGTTTGCATTCCATAAGAGGGCAATGATTGCATTGTAATCATTGATATATTTTGATTCTTCTGTTCTTTTTATGTAATACATGTTCTTAGGTGATTTACCTTTAACACTATGTCGAACTGAAGACATGAAGTTGTTCACTTCACCTGTTTCTGTAACTGGTCTAGGGAAACCAAAGCAGCATGTGGTGTAGTATTTCCCTTTGTTTTTGAATTTGTGCTGACAATATTTGCCACATTTGTGTCTTTGAAATTGTAAAATCTGTCCACAAAGGTCACTATGTGTCCGTTGTGAAGGTATTTCACAAGTGACATATTTTTGGATAAACTGCAAAACAGTGGCATCACTGTCCTGACCAAATTTAGGTGCACCTTTGATCCATAAAAGCATGTGAATATGTGGTGCTCCTCTGGCTTGGTATTCCTTTCTCCAAAAGAAGTGTTGCACTTCTCCGAGGGGAGGAACAGTTTCATTACAAATAAAGTGTAGCATAGCAATGAAACAATGATGGAAATATCTTGACACATTAACAGGATCTAGAGAGCAATGTTCTCCAGGTGTTAGTATATCTATGTTGGTTTTGTTGTTGTTTGCTATGCGTAGGAACTCATGTAAACCTTCCCATGCATACTCTGCACAACTTAATGTAACAAACCAAGTGGGTGGTCCAAGGTTTCTGATCATACAACGTACATCTCTGTGCCGTCGGAACCAGTATTCGTTCGTGACACGCATGTTTACAAACAGATTTGTTATACTTGATTATAAAACCTCATCTTTTTCTTGCACTTTTTGTATGAATTGCGTAGCTGACATATTTTGAAAGTGGGTTCCAGATTTTAATATGTGTGCAACTCCGTAAAATAGGGCTGCTAGTTCACTTTCAAAGAGTAGGTTGAATATGTATTCCACATTTTGTCTAAATCTGGGATCTTGAGAATACATTCGTAATGAGCGGTATTCTGTTGCCTTAATTTGAGTGGGTCTATCATCATATCTTCTGCCATTGCCAGTAGGAAATAGCAGTGGAAAAGCATGTGCTTATATACTTTTTTCCTATATGCTCATTGGTGACCCTTTGGTTTGTCGCATTTGGTAAGTTTCTAGTGCTTCATCTATGCTCTCATTAGAGTGCAATGGATGAATTGTGTAATGGTCCAAAAGAGTGGATACTGCAGCAGGATCCAGAAGTTCAAATTGACCAGTTTCTGATGACTCTTGAATTATTTCAGTTGTTTCCCTTAAGCTTTCTTCAATATTTATTTCTTTGTAGTATTCGTTATTGTCTTTCAGATATTGCAAGGTTTGTCTAACTTTATGTAAGTCCACCACTTGCTGGCAAATGTTTTTGTCTTTTGTTAGTACACCATTTACTAAGACAATTAAAGAATGCTCTATTGGACGTTGCACTCCTAGAGTATGCACATTTTCTGTCAGATCTGAATGGCAAATAAACTACTTTGCCACAAATGCCTTTCACCAATTCAGAGGGAGGTAATTTTGCTGATTTTGGTTGAAGGTGTATTATTGCTTGAAATGGATGAACTGTTTGAATTATGATGCTGTCATACAAATTGAGTTGTTGCAGGGGTTTTGGTAGTGGGAATAATTCCAAATTATTTGTGATAGCACGTGAAGGAGTTGGTTGTTGTCCAGTTTTGTAGTGCGATAACTGCAACATATTAGGGGTTCACTTATTTGGTATTTGTTTTCTGCTAAAAGGTAGAGAGCTAATTCAAACCATTTGGAATCTTCATTGTCTTCTATTTTGTATGTTACGTCTATAGTTTTTGTGTTCCTTTTGTAAAACGTTCTGTGGCAACGCACACACACATGGTTTGGTACTTCAGCAGATGTACTTTTAAATTTTAGTATTTCTTTTTTGTATGTGTCTAATAGAAGGTTGCTATGTGCAGAATTGTTGCTAGTCTGTTCTAACACTATTGTTTTTTGAAAGTGGCTTTCACTTCCAAAATATTTTCTCTGGATACGGTCGATTTCTTCTTGTAGGTATTTGGGTGTACCATGTAGAAGAGTGTTATTTAAATTGGCCAATTCTAAAGCTGGACTTTTAGCATAGTACAGTTTGTACACTAGACTTCTTATACTTGAATGATGTATTGATATTCTTTTGATATCATGGAAGATGCTTTTGCAAATAGGTCCTGAAATGCAGGCTAATGAATGCCCTTGTAGTCCTGTGTATTTGCGCACTGGACAGATATCCATATTTTGCAGCACTTTCATTTTGATGTTGTCTTTACCTTTCACATACTGATTGAGGAACTGACGTAAAGATTTGAAAGATTTGTTAGGAATGTTACACATTGACGTGCACGGCCATTTGTATACTGGACGGTCTGGTTCAGTTGAATGGAGAGGTAATTCTGAGTTTTCAGGGGATACTTTTGTAAGCAGTGTATCTTGTTCCATGGTGGTATTATTGATTTTTTCATACCCTCGTCCACTGCTATGAATGGCAATTGTGTTTGTTTGATTTTGTTTGTATGATTCTTCATTAAAATATGGTTCTGTTGTCGTGTGTGACTCCATTCACCTCCACAAATATTTAAGAAGTTATTTTTGTTGACATTCCGTTTATTGAGAAGTTTCTTTTGCAATTTACTACTTTACTACTTAGTTTTGTTAGTGGTTTCATCCTATTTAACACTAAAATAAATAACTTCCTTTTGAGAAGGATTGCACTGTCTACGAGAGCTTGTAGGATTAATTGTCTATGGTAGTTTTTAAGGGTTGAGGATGATTTCGCTCCTCTTCTTATTAGATTCTGAAGGACTCTGTGGTGAAACATTTTTGCTAAAATACTTTTTTTACTATGGGCTCTTGTTACTATATCAGGATTCATAGGAGCATTGTTAGCAGTACTGGTAGCCAATTTTTTGTAAAGCGTTTTCTATTTCATGCCACATTTTGATAGAGGAGCCAAAGTTTCGTTAGTTGAAGCTTCCTTTGTTTCACTAAATGACTGTATGAGCTGTTTTGTTCCAACGTTCTCTACAAACTCTGCTAGAGATGGATGCTTACTTTGGACACTTTTATTTTCATTTGCTCTATTTCTGCGTTCCTTTCTACGGACTCGCTTTTTGGTAGGCATTCTTTGGGGTCTGTTGAAAAAAAAGAAGGCATGGTTTGGTCTGTTGTACAATGTATGTGTGCTGTGTGCATGCGTGCATGAGTTTGATGGGGAAGCTGTTTGTGGTGGTGTGTGAATGTGCATTGGGCAGTTACAATTAGTTGGGAAGGCTATTTTTCTGTTTGTATATTACTACACTGTGCTTCAGATGAGAGTAGAAAGTGAGCTAGTGGTGAGGAGAAGCATTAATAGTAAACTTAATAGTATAAAATTAAAACAGCTATTTGTTTTGTAGTACTAACATTCTAAGGCTTCTGTATGTTAATTGTGTTCCAAAAACACAGGGATTTCAGTGCCATTCTGCCTGTTATTCTTTGTTTAATAAATGGGGATTTGTGGGTAGAATGGTTCAGAAATCAATGTTTTTTTTGGTGCGCAAATTACATAAATAGCCCACACAGTAAGAATATAAAGGTAGTACTGTACTTACTTTTTTTTGCAGAATGACAGGTTTCTTCGGATATGTTGTTTGCAGTTTAGATGCTGTTGATTTTCAGGAGAGTAGGTCTTCACTGCAATTGTAAAAGGAAGAAGTTAGTAACTTTGTGTGTTTAAAGCAGTGATGTTAATGTACACGCTCATTTTGCATCTATCCTCAGAGTATTCTCTTTTGATATCTCAACAAAGTGTATGTGTGCATTTTATTTCATTTTATTTTAATGTGCAGTTTAGATGCTGTTGATTTTCAGGAGAGTAGGTCTTCACTGCAATTGTAAAAGGAAGAAGTTAGTAACTTTGTGTGTTTAAAGCAGTGATGTTAATGTACACGCTCATTTTGCATCTATCCTCAGAGTATTCTCTTTTGATATCTCAACACAGTGTATGTGTGCATTTTATTTCACTATGTGCAGCCTTTATATGTTATTTGCAGTATGTTAGTTGAAACTGCTTCGCAAATGAGTACAATTTTCAGTTCATGAAATACCCTTGCTTTTTTTTAAGCTGTGTTGTATATAGCAGAGAGGTTTGTAAGTGATAGGTCATTATAGTAGATGGGAAACATCGGGAGAACCTCAGAGGGAGATGTCACCACAGCAATCGGGAACGTTTATTTTTCTCATATGATCGCATCGGAAGTAGCATTAATTTACGCGGTAGACAGTAAAAAATTGTGACATTTTCTAATGGAAAATCGAGTTTCGCGCCTAAATCGGGAGGGTTGTTACGGAGGTATAGGTTATTCGGGAGACAGTAAGAAGTAGTGTGGTTTCTCAATGAAAAATCGGAAGTCTTGCACTTAAAGGGGGAGAGTTGGTATGTATTGGTATGTATTGGTAATGTAGATTTAGTGGCATTAATTTGTTTAAATGAAATCATAAGGGTTGCACATGTTCTCTGAATAAAATATGCATACCTGTACTTTGTACTCATGCATGTGCATATGCATGGAGCTGTAAGTAGAAATCTGCGACACTTGCACAGTAATTTTTGAAGTAGATGCTTTGCAGTGATATGCGACTTGCATTCAGAGTGATCAACAGTACATTTGAAGTGCGGAACTCTGATGACGGAGTGAGATGTAGAGATCTTGAATGTGATTAGTGGATGGTTGTGTGACTGCTTAGCTGTGTCCAATGAGGGAATGGATTCACGAGTGATGTGGAAAGGACTGGCTAAGACTTATGTGCCGCACGTAGACTGCGCTTGTCCGTGGGTAGGGCGTGGCACATACGGGGTTCTACAGCAAATCCAGCATGGAAAGCGGACTGTGGGCATCAGCCAATCAGATGTTCACATTGTTCATTTGTGTCAAAAGACGGTGCGTGTAGTGAAGATGGGAGAGGTGGAGACAGTCAGGGTGTTGGTGCTCGAAGATATTTTTGTCCATGGTTTACAGCACTATTCTGAAAGTAGGCATGTGGCACACAATTGCGATGTTAGAGGAGTGGAGGTGGTGTGGAGCACTGTGACTGATTGCAATGTTGCGGAAATTCTCCAAGTTTGCAGAGATATGTGTAGGATGACCAGTCCCCATGTGGTAGTTTTGCACTAAGGTGCTTGCCATTTGGGCTACGTGACTTCACCTACTTTGTTGCAAGATTTGGAACAGTTGGTGCAAGCAGTCATTAATATCTTTCCAACATAAAATGGGACAATAGTTATTTTTTCTATCCTGATCAAAGCATTGGGAGGTGTACCATCAATTGCGGCATGCATGCTTTCATGATATGCGCTGGTATGTTTTTCTGCAGCCACAAGAACATTGTTTCCAGTAATGCGGCTTATTTTGAAGCAGATGGTGTTTTGTTATCTTTTTTGGGAAATGCCACGTTCTTTTGGAATGTAAGGCTTGCTCTGGAGAAGGTTTTGCAATGATTGTAGGAGTAAAGTAAGAAGAAACCAAATCAACAAAACACAAAATAACAGGTGTCCGTCAGGCATCTGCCCAAAAAACAAAAAAAGACAGCTCTTTTCAGAGCCCACCTTAACGGGGAAAAGGGGAATAGTATTTAAATGTACAGTCATCACGCTCAGATCCTCTACGTGTCCAAGGACATGGCCGTAGTCTGCAGGCTGCGCCTATTATCAACTGGGTTTCTGGGGTGGAGACGCATGCAAATGAGAATGTGCGAAGCTAGGGATTGGTCAGTAAAGTCAGTGGGTGCGTTCCGAATTGAGACATTTAGTCAGAACGTCTTTTTCCTGACAGGAGACCAGACAGCTATGGCTCTGTGTGCTCGAAAACAGATTATCAGGATTTTGGGAGACTCATGGATACATTGGTTGAAGGTGCATGCAGAAAGTTGTGGTATATCTACAGATCTTGGATTTTCTCATGTGGAAGTGCACTGGCATGGAGTGCGTGGAATGAAGTGGCTGGACTTGGTACCTGTCTGTGCTACTTTACAGACAGAGCATCATCCTGATATAATTATCATTCATTGTGGAGGAAACAGTTTAGGGCATGTGTCTCTGGAATTTCTTTGCAATTTGCAATGAAGGAAGAACTTGCAAAGGTCATGGACATGTTTCCAAATTGCCAAGTAGTTTTTTCCCGTATTGCACAAAGACAAATGTGGCTGCGTTCTTCTGCTTTTGGTCCACAAATGGAGAAGGCGAGGCACAATGTCAATAAGGCTGTTTGTGCCTTTCTAAGAGATGTTGGCATGTCCTCATTCCACAATGAAAACATTTTGTTTCGCAGCACTTTCATTTTTTGCAGAGATGGAGTCCATCTCTCATATGCTGGCAATCAGATTTTTCTTTGAAATGTTCAAAATGCATTGCAACCTTTTTTGCATTCATAGTCACCTATTTGGCAATCTGTTTTTTCGAATCCACAGTTTTTGAAACACACAAATCACCACCAAAAGGCTCTTTTCAGAGCCACCACTTACTCCCAGCGAAAATTGCATTGGTTGTGCTCTGCTTGCACCCTCCATTTTTGTGCGTCCTACGACTGTCCGCTGACTTTTTGAAAAATCCACAGTGGCCTATACCAGCCACTTGATAGTTCCATTGTTAAACTGAGAAACGCAGCTCTGAAAAGAGCCGTTTTTGTAATTTTTGTTGTTTTCCATTTTTTTATTTTTTAACAGACGACATACTAGGAGAGGAGGGTGAAGGAGGGTAAGGAATGAACACCAACCACAGGGATAAGAAAGAGCAGGTGGAGAGAGAAAGATGTAGGGTGGACTTTAGTTAGGTAGGGAGCAGTTCTTCTCTTGCTCTGTGACTGTAGTCTCAAATGCACTTCAAAGAGTCTCCCCCCTGCAGAGTACTGCGTCGCAGTACATACACAATATTGTGACCCTCGCAAGGTAAGGGTCAACAGCATCGCGAATGGCCTGTGAGGCAGCTGGAGGAATGCGCTCTCCCACAGGAGTGTCTCTTGAGGTGAGAGGATCGGACGCAGAGAATGCTGCGGAGGAACTCCCCCTACTACGTTCTTCACATGGTATCACCTTGCGAATGTCCGCACTGTGGAACAAAGTTAGGTGTCGCTTCATGGTTGTCGTACCAAAGCTGTACGCACCAGGTCTCCCGTGACTCAGCACCAACTTGCACTGGTTACACCTGACCTGGTTCGCACGTGCTTTTGGTACGTTTCCACAAACGGTAAACAACCGCCACACCCACGACTCCCGACAAGTGCTTGTAGTGCAGAGTTCCTCCACCTCATTCTCTTCTTCCTCTTCTTCCTCGCTCTCTACATCCTCACACCTATTTCCCTCTGCAGGCACTTGGGGAGGTAGTGGCAGTGGAGGGTTTGGGGGTGGTGCTGAGGCTAATGAAGCAACAGAAGCTATGGATGCCATTAGGATTGGTCGGCTAAAGTTCGCTACAGCAGTAAAGGCAGCACAACTCAATCTGCTATAGCCAGAAGTACAATGAAGATGAGCTCGGGGGTGTGGCCTTTTATAGGGGTGGAGGGGTGTGTCTCGTGACCATATTGATCACTCAATAGCGTTGCAAAAATTCTAAACAATACGTTGAAAGGCCATTGTATGGGACATGTGAAATGGTGATTTTATACTGTAAAATAATTTCCCATGTCTATATAAGTTCTTTTGAAAGGTTGCGGAAGCACAAAAACTGTGCAAATTAGGCCACACGCTCAGCTTGGGTGCGGTCACATGATGACGTCGTGAACACATATGCGAAGAAAATGGGTGCCCGCTGGACACCAAATACAGAGTAACAGATGTGCGCATGCGCGCAAGTATTCTACGGACAGCGTTCGGGTCCTGAAACTAATTAAAAGTGCGACACAAGTCAGAGGGACAGTTACGGACAGGCGCAATGTTTGCAATACTTATGGCTGTGATGCGCATGTGCGTAGATGTTCTGCTGACTGTACGGCCAGGTACAGTGTTCTTAGGACACCTCCATTTTGTTTGACTACGGACATGCCGGCCACCGTGCCTGTTCTACGGACAGGTCCGTCTTGGCTGCTGACGGTACGGACAGGTATAGTGTCCTTAGGACACTCCCATTTTGTTCATTTACAGACATCCTAGACACCTGGTGTGTTCTAAGACCATGTTTTATCTTGGTTGCGACGAGTACAGAGAGGTATAATGTCCTTCGGACGCCCCCATTTTGTTCATTTACGGACAACTGGACACCTGGTGCGTTCTAAGATTAGTTCCATCTTGGTTGCGAATGGTACGGGTAGAGGTATTGCCCTTAGAACATCCATATTATATTGATTACAGCCAGCCCGAACAGGCGCGCTGTCCGCAGACATTTTAACTCTTTTTAAAAAAATGTTTTTGATCCAAATCATTCCACTACAACTAACATAAAAAATGTTCAATACACACACATACATCAATCAAGGGAAATACTGGGGGAAGCAGATACCGAAGCGAATATAGGGGAATTAGGATTTAACACGGGCTGGTTGTGAGGGGATGATGGGATGGATGTTTCGTCGAAACGTTTATGTTCTTATTGATGGTTTGAGGATGGTTCATTAGGAAATGGAGAAGGGGGACAGATACAGGTGGGGCAGTGATATCCTATTTTTCCTCTCACCTATTCCTCTACAAATTCCCTTAACCTGTTAGAATTCTCATTTAGTATGTCCATTTTCTCTTCTAGAGACCCAAGCTACTCCTCACTGATGACGCCCAACAAGGCTGAAACATGTCTGGGGATGCTTGAGGTCTTGTGCAGAAGGGATGTGACCTAGCAATTCGGACTGGACTGCCCCTTTTGGGATAGGACCAAGTCTGATTTGAATATGGTTTTTCCCCTTCTTTAATGGCTTGGCAGGCTGAAAAACGGTGTTCTGGAGGGTTGCCCAGAGCTTTGCCTGTGGTTATGATTAATTCAAAACCTTCCAGCCATCACCTTTCTGTTTTGCTAAAGTCACCCCGAGTAGGACGGGCATGCCCAGACGTGGGTCCCAAGTCTGCCGGGCCTAGAGACCCAAGCTACTCCTCACTGATGACGCCCAACAAGGCTGAAACATGTCTGGGGATGCTTGTGGTCTCGTGCAGAAGGGATGTGACCTAGCAGTTCGGGCTGGACTGCCCCTTTTGGGGTAGGACCAAGTCTGATTTGCATATGGTTTTTCCCCTTCTGTAATGGCTTGGCAGGCTGAAAAATAATGGTCTGTAGGGTTGCCCAGAGCTTTGCCCGTGGTTATGATTAATTCAAAACCTTCCAGCCATCACCTTTCTGTTTTGCTAAAGTCACCCCGAGTGGGACGGGTATGCTCAGACGTGGGTCCCGAGTCTGCCGGGCCTAGAGACCCAAGCTACTCCTCACTGATGATGCCCAACAAGGCTGAAACATGTCTGGGGATGCTTGTGGTCTCGTGCAGAAGGGATGTGACCTAGCAGTTCGGGCTGGACTGCCCCTTTTGGGGTAGGACCAAGTCTGATTTGAATATGGTTTTTCCCCTTCTTTAATGGCTTGGCAGGCTGAAAAACGGTGGTCTGGAGGGTTGCCCAGAGCTTTGCCTGTGGTTATGATTAATTCAAAACCTTCCAGCCATCACCTTTCTGTTTTGCTAAAGTCACCCCGAGTAGGACGGGTATGCCCAGACGTGGGTCCCAAGTCTGCCGGGCCTAGAGACCCAAGCTACTCCTCACTGATGACGCCCAACAAGGCTGAAACATGTCTGGGGATGCTTGTGGTCTCGTGCAGAAGGGATGTGACCTAGCAGTTCGGGCTGGACTACCCCTTTTGGGGTAGGACCAAGTCTGATTTGCATATGGTTTTTCCCCTTCTGTAATGGCTTGGCAGGCTGAAAAACGATGGTCTGGAGGGTTGCCCAGAGCTTTGCCCGTGTTTATGATTAATTCAGAACCTTCCAGCCATCACCTTTCTGTTTTGCCAAAGTCACCCTGAGTGGGACAGGTATGCCCAGACGTGTGTCCCGAGTCTGCCGGGCCTAGAGACCCAAGCTACTCCTCACCAATGATGCTCAACAAGGCTGAAACATGTCTGGGGATGCTTGTGGTCTCGTACAGAAGGGATGTGACCTAGCAGTTTGGGCTGGACTGCCCCTTTTGGGGTAGGACCAAGTCTGATTTGCATATGGTTTTTCCCCTTCTGTAATAGCTTGGTAGGCTGAATAACGATGGTCTGGAGGATTGCCCAGAGCTTTGCCCGTGGTTATGATTAATTCAAAACCTTCCAGCCATCACCTTTCTGTTTTGCATTTTCTCTTCTATCCATTTCAGGCTGTCTTGCTCTGTGTCCTTTGGTGGACTTTCTTCTTTTTTTACCTGGTCTGTTAAAAATAAATATATATATGTTAAATGCCCATAAATTACTGAGTATTAATTTGCATATGCAGAGAAGGTGTACCATTATTATCGCTATCTTCCGACATTTCCTCATGCGGAAAATTCTCCTCCAGCCACTCCAAAGTACTGCACATTTCTGTGTCAAAACAACAGAAATACATTACTTTTTCTGCACCTTATACAAAACAGTACACACACATATAAGAAACATGAAGTTCACTTACTACTTTCTTGTACTTTGTATTCGTTGTGTTGTGTGCGTCTACTGTCACTCCTGGCTGCACAGTTTCTGTGAGGTAATTACGTTGGAGGCATATCTTTTTTTGTTATGGTATAATCCATTTCATTCTACATGGTAATTAAATGCATGGGTAATGTTTGAGACGTGTAGGTTCAATTGGTTACTTATTAGTACTTATAATGGGCCTCATTACAACTCAGGCGGTAAGGGGTTTACGGCGCCGTAAACAGCGCCGACCCTTACCGCCTGAGTACGAGGTCCCTTAGCGCCATGGCGGATTTAACACCTGCTTTTAGCAGGTGTTAAAATCCATGGCGCTAAGGGACCATGGAGTTAATTACGCCACCGTAATTTACGGTGGCGTAATTAACGCCTTCCCCACTCCCATTATGCCCTATGGGGCAAAAATGGGAATGGGGAAGGGTAAATGGGGATTGGGGACTTACCGCCCCGCCAAGGTCGGAATGGGGCGGTAAGTCCGCCAACCACCATGGCGTAAACGTAGTTTACGCCATGGTGGTTAAGTCACGGCCCAGGCGGTAACTTACCGCCTGGGTCGTGATGAGGCCCAATGTGTTTATGTGTTCTTTTTTAAACTTGTGCATTTCTCATATGGCACAATAGTACAATTTCATATACCCCCTGACTGTTTGGGTAGTGTTGAACTCGGCCGCGCCCGTCCACAGACAGGCGCTCCATCCGTGCCTTTCAAATATCATTAGCAAGAGGGTTCTATATGTTCTATGTTACATGTATCTAAAGAAAGGGAATTATAGTACATATCTCCCAAATTCACATCATGAAAGTGTATATTCAGTAAAAAATCTTTGTTAACGGGATGTTATGATTAAGTTGCCCTACTAAAAAACTATGAAATTCACTAAAAAAAACTTTGTTAAGGGGATGTTATGGTTAAGTTGCACTACTAAAAACCTATGAAATTCACAAAAAAAAAACTTTGCTAACCGAACCTTATGGTTCAAAGTAAAACCAAAAAACCCTTCAAATTCGCCAGTTATGGTAAGCTAAGCAACCATAACTCGCGCCACCACCGTGCATTGCTAAGACTAACATCCAGGACATCAACAATGACATCACAAATATCATTGATGACATCACTGATGACATCACATGTGTGACTCACTCTCTTTTCCTTTAGTGATACATCTTGGCCAGTAATTGTTAGGAACAAAAAATTCAAAAAGTACTATATTTGTAGACTTATACTTCAAATATTGTCTTACAATAGTACACTCACAGCATCAAACATATACATAAGGAAAATACACACTTGAAATACAGTAATGCTTTCTGTGTATGAAGACATTTCTGTGTATGAAGACAATCAGTAAGGTTATCAACACATTCTTATTGTTCTGCTGTTTTTTGTTACTATACTTTATCTAGATAGGCTCATATTTGTATGCGCATTACTTTCTTTAGGGTGCAGTCACATAATGTGATAGTTGTACATAGGGAAGTAGTAGGTTTGAAGCAGCGCAATCATTTCTGTGCATAAAGATAATCAGTTAGGTTATGAACACTTTCTGGTTCTACTGCTGCTTTTTTGCATACTTCACTTTCCCTTTATATACTCATATTTGTATGTGTTGTTTTGTCTTTGTGTTTTGTATGTAATATTGAAATTATGTAGTATGTGGGTTTTATTAGTTACTTATTACATGTTGCACAGTGTGCAAAACTGTAATAAGAAAGCATTTATTATTTCACTATTCAACATGGGAAGGTTATGATTATTACACTTCCATTATGTATGCTGCACACAATGCTTATGTTTAAACATGAGTAGCTTACTATACTGTAAAGAACTTCATAATAGAATGCTATTTATATCAATGCATTGCTTAATGCACTAAGTAGCTCATGGTATTTATTCCAATGATCCTTGACACTTTTTTGTCAACATTATAATAAGAATCCCTTGTACAGACTTTTCGTGAAAAGTAAATGCACATGTGATGTCATCAGTGATGTCATCAATGACATTTGTGATGTCTAGTGTGGTGTTAGTCTTAGCAATGCACGGTGGTGGCGCGAGTTATGGTTGCTTAGCTTACCATAACTGGCGAATTTCAGGGGGTTTTCGGTTTTACTTTGAACCATAAGGTTCCGTTAGCAGTTTTATTTAGTGAATTTCATAGGTTTTTAGTAGTGCAACTTAACCATAACGTCCCCTTAACAACGTTTTCTTTAGTCAACATAAAAATATATATATTTTTATTGCTGTTGGTTAAAAAGCAACCTTTAACAAATTTCAACAGAGAATAGTTTAGAACATTTCCATTTAAATTACAACATAGAATCAGGAAAAAGAAAAAAAGAAGAGAAGAAAAAGAATTAAAAAACGGCACATTATGATCAATAATTGATCAGATTAAGCAGAGTGATACACAAATGCAAAGACAATGGGGGTCATTTGACCCAGGCGGTAAGTACGCCAACTTTACCACCATGGTAAACTATGTTTACACCATGGTGGATGGTGGATTTACCGCCCCATTCCAAGGTGAGTGGGGCGGTAAATCACCATTTCCCATTTTACCCTTCCCCATTCCCATTTTTGCCCCATAGGGCATAATGGGAGTGGGGAAGGCGCTAATTACGCCACCGTAAATTACGGTGGCGTAATTAGTACCAAGGCGGTTTAGAGCCATGGATTTTAACGGCTGCAAAGTCCTTACTTTGCTTCCCCCTTTTCACTCACCTTTCATCATTAATCTGCTCTTTTACTACATTAGTAATTCCTCTGCCCTTTTCTCTCAAGTATTGTCCATGCTCCAACTTTCTCTCACCCCGTAGCTCCTCGCGTTATTTTCCCTCCCTTTGCGCCTTTATATTTTTCGTTCCTTCATTCCCCTTGCTCGCCTTTCTTTCTCTCTATCTTCTCTGTTTTTCTGGATCTCCTCTTTTTTTCTCTGCAAACCACAGCATTTCCCTATTTATCTCTTTTTCATCAATCTGCTCTTTTCTCTTCTTCCCAGCTTCCTGTCCTCTTTTATCTCCCTTTCTCCATTGTTCCCCTCTATGCATCACTTCTTTTCACTTTTCTTTCTCACTCTCTTGTCCTTTCCTATTTCCCTTCTTTTCTTCAGTCTCGCTTGTTACTCTGCTTCTTTTCCCGAATGCCCCCTCACCTTAGTTCACCGCTATCACGTTGTTCCTTTCTCTATTCTCAACACTTTGGTTTCGCTCCTTGAACAGACCTGGTTGATTTATTTATTTATGCATTGTTTGTTGGATACGTGTTTCCAACAAACAATGCATGAATAAATAAATTAACCACATCATGCGCAGAGCAGGAACAGACCACGGCCCGGTTTATTTATGCATTGTTTTGTAAAGGATTTCAAAGGCACAGGAAACTCCAGACTAGGGGCCTCATCACGACTTCGGCGGTAACCCTTAAATCCGGCGGTAGCGCTATTACCGCCGGATTTAAGGGTCTGCCGAATCAGGGCTTTGGCGGATTCCGCCCCAGCTCTGAGCTGGGGGGAAATCCGCCGAAAATTCGCGCTATTACCGCCGGCGGAAAATCCGCTGGCGGTATTAGCACGAAGATTCCCCATTGAGCCTAATGGGGAATGGAGCATTCCCGAATGGGCTCAGTGGGGAATGGGGACTTACATTACCGCCAAACTTGTGATCCGGCGCCGGGTAGTTCGGCGGTAGGGCTAATACCTCCCGCGCTAATAGCGTTACCGTTACCGCCCAAGTCGTGATGAGGCCCCTAGACTCTTGATACTGGGCCAGTATGCAGCGCACAATTAAAACACTTATTTTATTTGTTACAAATTCAATATGAGAAGGCACCCAACCCGTCTCACACCCACCTTTACAAACCCCACAGGTCACAATGGACCATGAACCAGGCCGGTGTGGAATATTACAGTATGTATTTATTTTGAAATTCCAATGAAAATCACACAAATTTAATATAGGGCAGCAATCACCAGTGTGGTGATAATTACACTGTAATTTGATAGAATACACTTAGTTTGACCTTGTTAAATAAGATACATAATGCACAATTGAATACAGGCAGGATTATTTTTTGGGAGGTGTTTTCTGATAGCACCACAGTTAGTATTTTCCCTGCAATGGATGAAGAGGTGTAGCAGGGATTCAGGAGTACTATGTAAAAAAACATAATCAAAATCCTACCTACCTCCACTGAATTGGAGGCAAAAATCGGATTGAGCTCCTTTGAAAATAGCAAAACAGCACTCGAATTGCTAACCTGTTATTTCACACATGCGGTTGAATGAGGAGGCACAAATGTGTGTGTAGCTGTATTAGAAAGGCAAGAACACTCGCAGACTACAATGCAAAGGTACTGAGCATATGCAGACAATGTGGAAGATCGAGTTTGGAAGGAAAAACACAGTGCAGCCAAATCACACGTGAAGAAATTGCATTTGCTTATTTTCACAGATTTAAAATGATAAAACAGCTTGAAAAAAACGGGTTAAACAGACAAAATCGGAATGCAGTTTTGATGCTAAGGGGCAAATGCACATGACACGTATAATATGAAAGTGAAAGGGTAACTCGGAATGGAAAACAGGATGAGATTCTTAACGTGAAAAGAAATTCGGTTATAAAAATGAAAGGAGTTGACAGGGAAAATCAGTTTGAAAGGGAAATGGCAAGTTTTACTGAAACTATATTTTAGTGGCTAGAAAAGAGGAACACTGCCCATGAAACAGCAGTTTTAACCCTTTCATGCTGTTTGCCTATTTATGTGGAATTAATTAATTTATTCAAAATAGTACTAAAGACTTACACAAGATCAGAAATGAGTTGGAAAGAATGGAGCTAACAGTTGGAGAAAACTACAGATATTCCAAAAACCAAGGTACACAGAGGATTCTGACAGTTTTAAGGATTTTTGCTAGGGCAGTTACAGTATCTCTATGGGACTGGACCTAATACAAGGTAACAAAGGAAGGGATGCAGTTAGTGGTTGCTGGGGAAGGGAAATACTCACAACCAGCACTTAAATGGGGTAGCTACTGGACAGCAAAGTATCATTAGCTGGGCAAGCAGGTGGTGGGCAAAGCCGGTCTGGTCACAGGATACTCCCAAAAAGGGTACCACAGCCTCTCCCCCTTCCTCCCTGAATTATAGGGATTTTTAGTAGTGTTTTTCTGGATCAGTGGTTCTGACTGGATAAGGTCAGCTTACTCTGGCCTGGCAGTGTAATCTGGGATCTTGCAGGGTGAATCTGGAATGTCTGGACCTCTGGATGCACGGAAGCAGGAAAAGTCAGAAGAGAGTGTCTAGAGCTCCCCATGCCTCACCCTTATATAAGGAGCATGACATCACAGGATTTTACTATGGGGCTGACTCAAGCTAGACACTGTTAGGGAGAATTCTCCAGAATGGCTAATTTCCCTTACCTACTGAGTCCCTCAGCAGCTTTGCTGGACTTCTACGATATATTTTGTTCACCTGGTAAGAGTGTAAGCCTTTTTTCCCACTCTTACATGTGTTTTGCTATGTGTGTTTAACGTTTTTGTGTTCATAGACTGTGGAGCTTGACCTACTTCATAGGCATCATCGTTTTACTGTGTGTTACACAGCACCTTTAGTGCAGTGACACAGGGCTGTATTTTTCAGACTTCCCACTTTAAACTCCATTTTCTGAGACTGACTCCCAGAACATGTAAAGTTGCCATTGACTTTATTAGTCGTTTTAAACTCACAGACAAAAAGATTGTCAGAAGCAAACATACTATTCTAGACTGTAGTTATTCCAGGATAAATGGTTTCCCCTTTCGTTTAATTCCAGTTCCGCTAAGTATAAAAATAAGTCCATGTAATCATTGCCAATTTATAGGTTAGTAAACAATAAACATAACAAAAATAAAACATACACTAAACTTAAAATTCTGTTAAAATATCATATGCAATACAAACTTAGTAACATTTTCTTCAAGGAGTTTTGCAACGTATGGCACGTTTGAAATTTGATGAAGTTGAGATGGGCCAGCCAGGTTCAAAGTAGACTTATTTAGCAAAGGGGTGACACAACTGTGACACAACTGTGAGCTTTAGCACCCCCAGAACTGTGCCATTGGTTAAAACAAGGTTCCAAACATCCGATTGGATGGTGCTGCATCACTTTGTGTTATGATCTTCATGTTGCATGTTGTGATAATGCATGGACCTCACAATGAATACTAACAGTAAACCATGATTATAGCCCTAGCTCTTTATAGTGAACCCTCTTCTTTTGCCCACAGATCAGTGCTGGGTCACAAGATGACCTGCTCAGTGATAAAGCCCAGTTTCCTTCCGTGTACCGCACTGTGACAAGGGAAGCCTACCTCCAGGTGGCCATCGGCAGGCTACTGAAGCACTTTGGATGGAACTGGGTTGGGATAATTGCCTTTCAGGAAGGAAACAGTGAAAAGATAATTCGGAGCCTAAAAGATGAGATTGAGAGAAGTGGAGGGTGCATCGAGTTCCTCCTCACAATGCCCTCCTGGACAAATATCTTTACAAAGATCAGTATTGTACAGGATGCTGTAAGGAAGAGCACGGCAAATGTAATTGTTTTTTATGGCAGCGCCGAGGACCATGTTATCCTCAGTAGAATGCTAGCTGGTGGAACCTTGATCCCAGGCAAGGTGTGGATCCTCACAGGAGAACTTGATCTGAAGGAATTGTACGAGTTCAAAACGTTTCCTCTCCAGGGCAGCCTGGCTTTTGTAAACCACAAAGCACACATTCCAGGATTCAGGGAATTCTTGTCAGTGCTGAACCTGGAAACGTATCCAGATGACCCCTTTCTGCCAGCCCTTTGGCAATATACTTTTGATTGTAATGTGATAACAATGTATCGGCCGGAGGACTGTTCTGGGCACGAGACGCTGAATGATGTCATTTATTTTCAATCCAATCTTAGAGGGCCCTCCAGCGGGTACAACCTTTACAACGCAGTCTATGCCCTGGCACACGCTTTACATGATGCCATTACATCAATGTATGGAAATACTGCCCCAGCCGGAGAAGTGCATTATCAAGACATGAAGCCCTCAGAGGTATGAACTAAGAGCACAAAGGGTACATATGCAGGTGGTGTAGTGTGGGAGGGTAGGGGAAGAGAAGAGAAAACCAGAGAGAGGAGAGGAGTTAATATGGGGTAGGAGAAGGGACACATGATGCCACATCTGCATTGCAGCAGCTTGTGACATGTGTTAGTAAGAGTACACGATATATAAAGTGCAGGAGACTGGGTATTCTGGCAGAACGACATCTGGCATCCTGAGGAGGATTCATATTCTGGGAAGGCTTGCTGGAAGAGTATACTTACACTAGCGGGAAGGTTTCATTAAGCACACATGTGTGTCAGTAAACACACCAGTTGCAAGGTGCTGATACAATCAATAAAACAACAATGTGCATATAATGATCACTAAGAGAGAGAAAGACCTTTTAAGATTAAAAAATAACCATAAAAGTAAACCCCAGAATATGTATCTTCAGATTATGGAAAAAGACAAACATTTGATTAAAAAGCAGCAGGGAAGTACAAGACCTATTGATACATGGAGGGCCTTCCACAAAGAGTTTTACACCCCATGTGTATTTGCTGGATTCTGTGTTGCTTTAAGTTCACTTCCCTGTTTGATCGTAGGGAAGAGCCAGGGTGATCCTCTTCATCCTCATCTGTTGAAGACTGTGGACCGGATGCCAGTAAAAAATGCCCTGCCACAGTAAGAAAACATGCCTAGAGTGGCTGCACTCTCATTGGCTTTACTCTTGATGGCATTAAAAAAAGATCACGCTGCAGCAATAGAATACAGCCAGATTGGCTGCTGCACAAATGATCCCCCCACCAACCAGAGGCCACCACCCGGCACACACTCTAGCCCAGACATTCGTACAGCATGCCCTTGCACGCCCATTCATACAAGCTCTCCTTCACTCTCACACCTTTACAACTTACACTCTCTCAATCACACGTGCACTGAAACACACAAACCCTTGCATGAAGGCATACACGCATAAACACATACACACATGCATACACACATTTGTTCTCTTACATGCATCCCTGGCCTGGTCTGAGCTTGGCCACAGACTACCTCAGGCTACACCACAGCCCATGGTTCCTGTGCAGCTTGAATCAGGAACCCGGAAGCTGTTAGAGCTTCATTTATTTATTTTATTTTTCAGATTTGGAAAGCGCACTAACAGCCCAGGGGCATTGAGGCGCTGTTGGAAGAAAGTGTCTTAGTTACAAGGAAGAATGCTTTGCTCAGGGTTACAGAGAGCATAAAGCCTAACAGAGTGAGGCTAAGATAGTTACATAGGTGGCTGTGTGCTACATATAGCATACATTAGCAGTGAAGGTTACATAGCATGGAGAGAAGTAGCATTCAGCACTGGCAAAGCAGCGAGGCCGGTCGGCCCCGTTTTTACAAACAACAGGGTTTTGATAGGTTTCTGGAAGGCTATGTGCACGTCAATGCTTCTGAGATGGGGTGGTAGGGAGTTCCAATGGGTCGCGGCCATGACAGGGAAGCTAGAGCCTCCTGCGCAAGTCCTCAAGTTCTTAGGAATGGTGATTCGGTTGGTGTATGCGGTTTTGGCGGTCTGTCTGTGGTAGGTTTGGCAATTCTCTGTGATAGGTACACAGGGGCATTGTTATGGATACATTTGTGCGTGAGTGCAAGGGTTTTGAATATGAAGCGTTCCTTGATGCAGAGCCAGTGGACTAATTTCCTGGTTGCTGAAATGTGGACCCTTTTAGATATGCCGGTGGCGGCCCTGAGGGCATTGTTTTGGATAGTCTGGATTTTTCTGATGTTTTTAGCAGAGGTGCCAGCTAGGAGGGCATTGCAGTAATCGAGCCGAGACCCGATTATTGCTCTCGCTATGATGAGGCAGTTCGGCTCTGTCAGGAAAGGTCTTGCTGCATTGAGCAGTTTGTAGTGGTAGGCCGCAGCAGACGCTATGGCGTTAACCTGTCTGTTCATCAAGTGGTTGGAGTCTAAGTAGACCCCCATGGTTTTGACCGCCTGGGAGACGGAAATTTGAGTGTTGTCAATTGTGAAAGAGCTGTACTGTTCGTCAAGTTTCTTTAGGGTTGCAGATGATCCAATAAATACTAGTTTGTTTTTTTCACCGTTAAGGCAAACCAGTTTTCTGCCATCCAGGTTTCAATCGTGGAGTAAAGGGAGTTTAGGGTTTCCTTGTCGGACTCATAGTCGCCGGTGAGGGGGATGAGGACTTCTGTGTCATCAGCATAGTTTGTATATGTGATGCCTAGCGCGTACAGGAAGTTGAATAGTGGCCTCATGTACAGGTTGTAAAGGGTGTGTGAAATGCAAGAGCCCTGTGGGACTCCACATTTGATAAGATTAGGGTGGGGGCAAGCTTGGCCAGAGAAAACTTTCATAACTCTTTCTTGGAGAAAGGATGTGATCCAAGCTGTAGTGTTAGGGGAAACATTGGCAGCGGGGGAGAGATGGTGGCAAAGGGTATTGTGGTCCACCAAATCAAAAGCTGCAGATAGGTCGAGGAGCAGAAGGGGGGCTTGTTTGCCTGCATCTCTGAAATCAGTAATTTGATTTTTGAGGTCAAATAGTGCGGTTTCAGACCCATGGCCAGGACAGAAGCATGACTGGCTGAACCAAGAAGGTTATTATACCCAAGGAATTTATGGACTTGCAGGTAAGCTGCTTTGTCGAGGATTTTTAAGAGAAAAGGGGCAGTGGTAATGGGTCTGTAGTTCCCTGGGATGGTTGGGTCGAGGGCGGGTTTCTTCAGGAGCGGGCGTACCCAAGCATCCTTGAGGCAGGCTGGGACATGGCCTTACGAGAAGGAGGCATTGATAAAGGCCGTAAGGAACGGGGAGAGGGTGGAGGCACATTCTTTGATAAGTTGAGCGGGACAGGCATCTCTTTTACAATTGGAGGGTTTGATTGATTTAAGGAGGGCAATGACTTCTTGTTCGTTCATTTCCTTGAAGGCAAAGGAGGGGGAGTCATAGGAGGTGCTACTGTGGAGGTTAGATATTTGGTGGCTTAAGGCCTGTTGGTAGACAATGATTTTGTTATGAAGGATTTTAAGCTTGTCAAGCATGGCAGCCGGGATGCTGTTACACCAGTCATCGTCTTTAGTGAGAGTTGGCAGGGTAGGAGCCGGTGTTTCCAGCTCCCTGAAAATCGCAAAGATCTCTTTGGAGTCTGATTTTGCGTTTGCTACTGTAGTTTTGAACAAGGTGGCTTTGGCTTTAATTATGGCAGTTTTGTATTCTCTGGAGCTGGTCTTGAATGCTATATTAGAGGAGTCACTAGGCTTAGCTAACCAGGTGGAGTGCGCTGCTCTTTTTCTAGTGCGCAGCTCAAGAATCTCAAATGAGAACCAAGCATTAGTGTGTTTAGTGCGCTTACCTTTCCTAAGGGTGAGTGGGACAATGGCGTCAACCTCTTGGGTGATGATGGTGTTGAAGGTGGATACAAGGGTATCCGGGTCACTGGAGAAAGGGGGTTTGAAGGCAGGTACCAGGAGGTATAGTGAAAGCCTATCCTTGGTGAGCTGACAGGAGCTCCTAGTGAGAGCAGGGTGTAGTGGTGTCTCTTGCAAGGCGGGGGCCCTTGGTGAAGTTGAGTTTGAAACGAATGGAGTGTGGTCTGACCAGGGAATGGGTGAAATGGATGTGATCGTGAGAGGGCAGTTGTGGTGGGTGACCCAGTCAAGGGTGCATCCTTTGATGTGATGGGCACCGTGACGGCCTGTTTGAATCCTAAGGTGGATAAAGCTTTATTGAGAGTGGCTGTATGGGAGTCAGTAGGGGTGGTCAAGCCTAGGTTGAGGTCTCCCAGGAGGATAGCTTTTGTGGTTTTATTTTAGATGATCAAAGATGGCGTGTATGAGGGCATTTTGGAAATCCGTGACTGGCCCAGGTGGTCAGTAAACAATGTGGAGGGCAATAGTGCAGTTCGGGGATGGGTTGACTTTAAGGAGAAGGTAGTCACTGTTGAAGCCAAGTTCTCCTTCCACCATTCTTATCAGTATGGTCTCTTTAACTATGAAAGCCACCCCTCCACCTTTCTGAAGGGTACGATATTGCCTAGAAATAGTGTAACCCTGAGGGAGGGCTAGGGCAAAGGGTAGGCCAGACGCTTGGTGGAGCCAAGTTTGGCTGATAATTAGGAGATCAAGGTTGCAGCTGATCATAAAATCGTGAATGTCCAAGGCATGGGCTGGGAGTGACCGGGCATTGATAAGGGCGCAGTTGGGAGGGAGGGTGTAGGATTTGCAGGGTTTAGGAATAGGTAGGGAGTGAACCGGGGGGGTGGGCTAGCAACAGCGGCCTCTGGTGGTATGCTAGGGGAACACAATGTAGCAGTAGCAGAATGAATCATCACAGGCACAGTGGTGACAGCAACCGGTGGTATCATAGGGGCACACAATGTAGCAGTACCAGAATTAATCATCACAGACACAGTGGTGGCAGCAACTGGTGGTATCATAGGGCCACACAATCTAGCAGTACCAGAATTAATCATCACAGGCACAGTGGTGGCAGCAACTGGTGGTATCATAGGGGCATACACTCTAACATCATGGGAGGTGTCGGTCATAGGCATGGTGATGGTTGCCACAGGTGCTAGTAAAGGAGCAGAAAATGCATCCTCTGGGTCCCGCGCTGTACTCTCACGCGCATTTGCGGGCGAAGACAGTGCCAGGTGATCAATAGATAATGGTGGCAACTGATGGCGGGCTGCTTTCGTGTGCAATTGTCTTGCAGGACGGGAGACAATTCTTTGTAATGATGGTGCAGGTGAGCGGCGAAAAGCCCTGTGCACCTTGGATTGCATTAGCGCGGGTGTCTCGGGGAGAGGAGTAAGTGAGGATTGAGGGAGCTATGGATTGACAATATAAGTAGGAGGGGCAGAGAGAGCCACACATTGAGCATGAGGGATGTCAATTGGATTAGCCTCCGGTTGAGTCATGTGGGAGGCCGGCATAGATATATACACTGGTGTCACGTGGGAGACGGCGGGTACTGAGGATCTCACATATCTGTTGTTGTGGGTGATCGGATTAGACTGAACGTGGAGAGCGGCCAAAGGGTACGTAAACCTAGACCCTAGCTGCAAGTTCCTGGTGTGAAGGGGCGGGTAATGGGAGGCATTTGGGGCGGTGGAGGGGCATGCGTGAGACCCTCGCCACTAACAAGGCTGGCATGGATCTGAGTGATGTAACTGCCGTAGCCATATCAACAGCAGGGGGTGGGTAGGGATACAGTGCTCCTGATAGCAAGGGGATGCTTACCTTGGTGAGCAGGATTGCTAGAAAGTCTGGTGGCGGGCGGCTTTCTGAGCAGCGGAGAGCTGCAGAGAGCCGCTGAGGCCTTTTCCTCCGGCCTTCTCCAGACGGCTTCACCTGCCGTCCTCCTCCCTTTGCCTTTAAGGCAGGAGGAGAAGAGCAGGCAGGCTGGAGCAGCCAATCCTGACTCGGGCCTGCAGCGGTGAAGCTCCTGGGTGCAATAATGTTTGTTGGTTGTCTTAGCAACCATGGCGGCCATCTTTTGGTCATTGGATGTCGTGTGGAGCGTGGCAGACAAAGGGGATGCGAGGTGAACACTCCAGTGTCCCTCGTTGCTTCTGGACAGCTGATTTCTTCTCAATCTGATCGGTCTCTCACAGCGGAGGCCTTTTCCTCTGGTCTTCTCCAGACGGCTTCGCCTGCCGGCCTCCTCCCTCTCCCTTTAAGGCAGGAGGGGAGGAGCAGGTAGACTGGAGCAGCCAAACCTGACTCAGGCCTCTGGCGGTGTAGCTCCCGGGTGCAATAATGTTTATGTTGGTTGTCTTAGCAACCATGATGGCCATCTTTTGGTTGTTAGATGCCGTGTGGAGCATGGTAGACAAAGGGGATGTGAGGGATCACTTTGGTGTCCCTCGTTGCTTTTGGACAGCTGATTCCTTCCCAAGTTGATCTGTCTCTCGCAGCGGAGCTGCAGAGAGCAGCTGAGACCGTTTCCTATGGCCTTCTCCAGATGGCTTCACCTGCCGGCCTCCTCCCTCTCCCTTTATGGCAGGAGGGGAGGAGCAGGCAGGTTGGAGCAGCCAATACTGACTCTGGCCTGCAGCGGTGAAACTCCCGGGTGCAATAATGTTTATATTGGTTGTTTTAGCAACCATGGTGGCCACTGCATCGCCGCTCTCTGCCCCAATTTTCAGTGCTATGCGGATGATACCCAGCTCACTTTCAGGCTACCCTCGGCCTCCTCCTCTCCTTCCCTCATCTCTGACTATCTGTCTGCTCTCCAGGAGTGGTGTGCCGCCAATGACCTCTGCCTTAATGCCAGATTCTACTCATCGGCACCCCCTCTCCCTCCTTCCCTTCAGCTCTCTGGCCGGCCTCCCTTGGACCTCTTCCTGCTCCCACCTGCAAGGCTAAAAACCTTGGGGCCATCTTCAACTCCACACTCTCCTTCTCTCCTCACATCTCCGACGTCTCTAAGAAGTCACACTACCAGCTGCACCTCCTCAGAGGTATTCTTCCTCTCCTCTCCTTCCCAAAGAAGCTCACCGTCTCCAGAGCCCTGGTTCTCTCGAAGCTGGACTATTGCAACAGCCTCTATCTAAATCTGTCTGCCTCTACCCTCTGCAACTTATCCAAAACAGGACTGCGAGACTTGTCCTTGGCCTCAAGCCCAGGGATCGTATCTCTCCAGGACTGAAATCTCTGCACTGGCTCCCAGTGGCTGCAAGGATCAAGTTCAAAACCCTCTGCATTATCCACAAGGCCTTCTGGGGCCTGGGACCACATTATCTTCAACTCTTTCTTCCTAAATACTTTCCTTCTCGGGCTCGTTGCTTATCTGCCTCCAACTCCCTCAGGGTTAGCCGCTTCTCCACCTGCCCTGCCTCCCTGGCAACCCTCTGCAGTTGGGGACTGGTTCTGTATCCCTTCAGTCCCCTTACCAGCACTTATGTCAGCTCTTACCTTGCACTTGCCACCATCAGGCCTTTTATTTATCGTATTTATTCTTCTTTCCCATGTACTGCACTTTCCCCTTTCCCTTCCCCTGGCACTCTTCCCTTTCTCCCTACCCTCGCACTTGCGCGTTCTGAATGACACCTGGCCTAGTAGGATCGTTGTCTGTCTTCCACTGTTTTCCCCTCCCTTGCCTCGTTGCGCCTTGAAACACTTGTGTATAGGCGCGTTATAAATGCCATATCATATCATATCTTTTGGTCGTTGGATGCCGCGTGGAGCGCGGTAGACAAAGGGGATGTGAGGGAACACTCTGGTGTCCCTCGTTGCTTCTGGACAGTTGATTCCTACCTAAGCTGATTGGTCTCTTGAAGCGGAGCTGCAGAGAGCAGCTGAGGCCATTTCCTCCGGCCTGCTCCAGAAGGTACCTGGAGCACCCCCTAGGTGCATTCTGCCATGCACTACCACAGCCTGCATCCCCAATGGGACATTCAATGCTTTGAAAAGCAACACATGTGATGAGGAGAGACTGCAGAGGGTCAAGAGAGACAAACAAACCCTCCCCAAACCAAATTGGCGAAAATACTCAGCAACAAGCGAGGAAAGCCACAGGGAGAACTAGCAGCCTCACTACCTGGCTGCTACCACACCAGAGACTAATTCCCAACTGTGCTGGAAAGGGAGAGAGGCTTATTGGGTTGTTAAAGCATCTCACCTGTGTAATCTAGTTGCTGGGAAAAAGACAGGCACCATTTGGTGCATATGATTATCTGAGCGCTGCAGCCAATGGAAGAGGGAGACATAACCAGCAGGACCACAGTATGAAAGGACACAGAATGAAAGGCAGAGTGTGGGTTGCAGGGGTAAGGTGAGGAGGTGATATGAACATGGACAAAGCAGTATGAAGGTGGACCAAGCGACCAGGCAGAGGATGGTTGGAGGAAAAGAGAACTGGAGAGTTTGTGGCAGAATTGGAGAAGAGTGGAGGTGAGATATTTGTGAGAGAGGGTGGTACCTGGGGACAGTGTAAAAGGTGAGTGAGAGAGCACAAGAGATAGATATAGAGTGGAAGATAAGAGTAGGATAGTGAGGGTAGTAGTGATACGAATGTCACGGTATATTGGACAGCCACTCTCAACTCAGGGATTTCCTCCCCCCCCAAGAAAGGTGGTGCACAACAAAGCACTTTGCAGATTCAACTTTAATGAGGTCTCCAACCCGTCTCGTACCCCCGGCAAATCCCCTCCTTACCACCAATGAGCTAGGAACCGGGCCGGTGTATAGTAAGAATATTTATTTATGTAAGTGTTACCAAGAATAACAGAACAGTCACAAAAACATCAGCCACTAACGCTGTGGCACTATACAATACCACAATTTCAAATTAACTGATAGACATTTCTAATGGGCCTTCAGTTACTAGAATATGCAGGTGAACTTTTGAAGTTTGCAGTCGCAATTTACATCAGATTTCTTGCAATTCAATCCACAAAGGATGTAACACACACAGTGATTCTTAATTGGTCACAATACTCTTTTCCCACAGCATACTCCACCCTCCAGGCATCAAATAGATATGACCCGTTTGGCATGTAGTCAAGGTACAGGGAGTGGGAATACAGTGGGAAAAATAGTTTTGGGATTTTTCCTAGAAAGACAATGGGGGTCATTACAAGTTTGCCAGTCTGGGAACTACGGTACCGGTAAGCTTGCCGGTACCGTAGTTCCCGGACCGGCAAACTACGAGTTCTGCCCGCGGGGGCTGTTACGTCCACCAGGTCTGTCCTGGGGGCCGTGACCACACCCATGAGCAGAGCATGTCGGATGCACCGGCACCGTTACTAATCCAACCTCCCCATTCCCATTGAGCCCTACTCACCTACTGGGCTCAATGGGAATGGGGAGCATTCCATTCCGGCGCCCACAAATGGGCAGTTACCGGGTCCAGCTGGGTCATAATGACCCGGTAATTGCCCATTTGCGGGTAATGGAAAAAGTTTGGCTGCAGCCTGCCGGTTTTACCAGTAAGGCTACCGCCAAACATGTAATGAGGCCCAATGTTAGGAAAAGGAACTCAAATGGGAAAATCGTTTTGTAATACATGACAAAATGAGATGCAGAACTTTGTGATTCTGGTTTGAAAATAAATCGTTACAATGGGAAATTTCGTTTTGCAACACTCATATAATGAGATGCAATGCTTTGGGGATTCTGTTTTGAAATGAATAGGACAATTCGTTTTACACCCTCTACATTCACTTTAAAGGCATTCAGGACCCCCTTCTGTACAGAAGTCAGGGGTTTCAGAAAAAAAGGCACCCACGTCTTTATGGCCTGTATCGGCTCTAACATACTGGGCATGAATTTTGTTAGTTTCGAACGCTAACAACACTCATACTGTGATTTTTCTATATTGGAATTCATTGATTTAACTTTAATTAAATGTGCTAAGGGTCTACGCAGTTTCACCCCCTTCCCCCACAATTTAATGTAGGCAGTTTCCAACACAATTTAATTTAACGGATAGGGTGGTTTTCTATGGGGAATTCATTTGAGTTACATTTAATAAAATGTGCGAAGGGCCTACCCAGTTTCACCACCCCCTACCCAGTAATGGAAAGGGATTAAGGCAGGGAGCTCCCCACACAATTGATAGCTTTGGGATATCTACTTACATGATAGATCTCTGCTCTTAGCTTAGGAGGCCAGCCAGATTTTTTAAACCCTATTTTGGTAGGCAGCTCACACAAGGCCTCTTTCACAGCAAGGTCCCTCCAGATGGGCCTCTCTCAGATAGGGCTCCCAGGTTTCCAGGCAAGGTTTACCCTGATGGTCCTGGTAGCTCTCCTTGCCTCTCTGCTAATTGTTCTTCGGTAGAGTCCAGAATCAGATCATACGCCAGGAGCAGAAATCAGAATCCAGGACCCATCCCTCTCAAACTGAAAACTGATATTATATAGGGCTGATGATGTTTACACATTATAATTATTCCCATGATACGGATTGGCTAGCTCTCTCTCTTCCCCGTCCACCAATATGTCTACTGCATGCTGATAGGGTCAGTAGTTGGGAGATGTGTATGATGTAGGCTGAGGGAAGGGAAATATTCCTCATCCCAAAATGACAGGTGAGTTTACCTTTTCAGTGTGCTGAAAAATCTCACAACATGGCAGCTACCCTAATTTTTCAGATAACTACATGAACCTATAAACGGAGGATAGCACAGGGGCAATGTGCTGGTCTGGAAAGCAAGACCATCAAGAGCAACAGAGGTTCGAATCCTGAACCCAGATCAATTGAATCCTTAATCTGGATTAGGTGCATTATGAAAAAGCAATTAAATAAATAAATATATTTGAGTTCTATATTTTTTTCCGAATCAGGAGATCCTAAATTTATTTTGGCATGCTCTCCAGGGGACAAGCTATTCTTTTTTCACGATTTGCTCCTGAGTCGAAATTGCTAAAAATGGGACACTTCCCAATTCAAACATTAATTTTGCGATCTATAACTTCACCAACTTTCCATCCCCTCAGATGTTATGAGAAGGCCAGAATCATATTTTTTCCCATAACTCAACTGTACACATCACACAGAATCCATATGTGCAGGGTCCCGACTGGCTTTTTATCCCCTTTAATATGAATCCGGGCTGAGCCCTCTGAGACACACGATTCTCTTTTTTTATTAAAGAAAGGGTGGTCCAATGTTAAACATATGGCAGTGCATTAAATGTGAGGGAGCTCCATTTCTAGCCCCCACCTTTTTTTAGGTTTATTTCCTCAATCGCCACCTGACCAGGCCATCTGCTTGGCTCATATATATTCTATGCTCCCCTCCTTGGCTTCTATTTGCAGCTAATGGACAGTTAATGAGGTTTGAACTTAAGGATAATTGCTGCTGGCCATGTTATCCGTATCGTCGCAATTCAGATCTCTTTTCCATCATTACTTTGTATTTGTAACTGAACCCCTGGTCTGTTTCCTTGGTGAACACTGCCCAAAAGTCTGGGGTCACTGTCCCAGATATACAGACCTTTCAGTTCAGTGGAGAAAACAACAGCAGCCAGTAACATGCATAATTCTGAAAATATTGCATTTTAAATTACAGAGGTGTGTTTACACATGACATTTTGTATTGCATGTGGGCGTGCTGGCAAGAATAAACTCTTTAATACCCTATTAGAACAGGTCCTCATTTTAGTTTTGGGATTATTCAAAAGGGATAGGCTGTCGTTTCATAAGAAATCAGTGTTCAGATTTACAGAAAACCAAATAGCCCTTTCCCTTTAAAAGTTGTCATTTTATGTGATGAAATTAAGTCTATTTATTCCTGATAACATCAGTCTGTCACTCGGCTTTATTTCTTAAATGTAAGGCCCCATTCCTTCTTTTCATCTTCCAAATGCGCATGATTTCAATGTATCTTTTCTTCCCATGTGCACTGCTGCAGTTTTGAATCTGTCGAAAAGTGCCTTTTCCCAGTTTACACAAAGTCAGCATCTGCAGCACCACATGTCTTTTTGGACTCCATTAGACACTGTTTGCAATATTACAGTTCTGTGTCACACTCTCCTTCAGCTCAGTGCCTGTCCATTTTGACAACGTTTAGGGAGGCTCATTCTCGCTCATTCACTAGGATTTATGTTGGAAAATAAGTGTTTTGCACTGGCATGGCATTTGCACTGAAATGGGTGTTATATAAGCCAGTTTCACTCTCATAGTAGGGGCCTAGCATGGCATCTCAATCTCAGTTACTCTGTGGGTGTATTTTCACCACACAAATCTCGCTCCCTTGGGTCTTTGACTCAGGCACCCGTAGAAAAGAGTCTGGGAGATTGGGGTTTTTGTTTTCTTTTTGCTTTGGCTCATGGATTTTCTCGTTGGAGCATGTCCACTCTTTTTCCTGTCCTGAGGGAGTGGCACTCTGGTCTGCACTCCGCACTTTTCGGATGTTGTTGTCTTTGGTCCTGGAACCCCTCCCTTTTATGAACCTTCTACACCAGGCTGTGAAGGAAAGGAGTTATTAGATCTGTAGAGAGTAAAAGAGAGGCTAAGGATATTATATAGTACTTGTTTCCCCGAAAATAGGTATATGATTTGAAAACAACACACTTACTGATGCTTAAACATTTCAACCAAATTGTAACCTTGATTTCACTTGACATACACAATTCTACAACATTACCTTTCTCTAATTCTGAGACATTCCTCATAAGTATGAATTGTTTTACTCCCAGTAAATGTGTGATATTCTTCATCCAGGTTTCCATTCTTTCCTTCCATTCTTGAGATGGTTCCAGGGCTGTACCTTCACTAGGCTCTTCAATCAGCTGTAGCACCTGTCTGGGGTGACAACTCTTCAACTGATTTATATGGATCCATTTCTATTCCATATGTTCTCCTTTAGGGATGCAGATCTTATAGGCAACATGTGAGATTTTATCGACAATTTCAAAGGCACCCCGCCAGTAGGGAAGGAACTTCCACTTTTTGGTCTGTTTCCTTTGGAAATTCTACAGGTAGACCCTGTCAACTACCTTGTACTCCTTCTGGGTGGTCTTTAAGCTGTAGTAGATTGTCATTCCTTCTGCCAAATTTTCTAAATTGCACTGAGCATAAGCAAAAGTGTGCTGAAGGTGTTTCCTTCCATTTTCATTGTACTCATGCGTGGTGGATGCATTGATCAGGGTCTGCTCTTGAGTTTTGTAGAGCAGATGCTGAGGTGCTGTCATGACCCCTGCCCCTGGCCTGGGCAGTCAGGCCATCTGGGCTGCATCACGGTCCTCCATCATGGCCTCAAAGGCCCCATCATGTCCCCCAAGACTCTCTCTTGGAGTCAGTCCTGGCGCCTTTGATGCCAGGCTCATATGGGAAATCAGAGAAATGGAACTCACAATAGCCTTTTACACAACATGGAAGCCCCCGCATGGCTCAGTTTCAGAACTGAGCCATGCGGTCTAGCATTTTAGGTGTGGTCAGGCCTGGAGGCACCTGGGATACCTGCAGGCTATTTAAGCCATGCCCAAGTTGGAGAACACGCTTCGCGTTACTCTGCTGCTCACAGCGTTACGCTCACCACTGTCTGTTGAAATCTTCCTCTGCATTCCAGGCCCGATTACCTGCAAGAATAACAACAAGAACACTGTTAGTATTCGCTTACCTGCTAGTGAGCCCTGCTTCAGCCCTCTGCTCCAGAATCTGAACATCCAGCATCTCGGCGCACGCTCGCTCTGTCTTGGAAGCCGCAACCTGGAAGAAAGAAAACAGAGAAGCAGCATTAGTAAGCGTTTATTCTTCAACATCGAAAAAACAACCGAAAGGCGCACGCTTACCTGAATTTGGCTTGCTTTTGGTCCACGTCCATTCCGGGCCATTCAACAACCTGCAAGAAGAAAGAAAAGGCTGATCACACGCAGAAGTGCTAGAAGGCGATTTGCGCAAGACTTACTCACCGCTCTCCATATTCTCGGCAACATACAGCCCGGAACATCACGGCGGCCTGCAAGAAAGGGACAAAAACAGGTTAGCACAAGAAAGGCACATAGCGCCGCGCTCCGTGCTTTTCACTTACCATCTCGTGCACAGCCCAGACAGCACAGCATCATCAGAACTCCTTCTGCACCTACAAAAGAAGAAAAGACATTCATAGGGGCAATTGCAATAATAAAGGACAAACTGCCAAAACAACAGACTTACCTGATGAACGGAGTCGCAGCAGGTTTGGACTCTGAGGGGGCCGCACCGGTAAAGCAACTAGGCTGCGACGCGCCCATCCACAATGCACCCCTGCAGAGAACAGCAGGACGGAGAGCGCACCTTACCCAAAAGCAAGGTGAGGAGAGCACTAAGGGGTCGTCGGGTCCACAAGGGAGGTGGGCTCAGGGCTAGAAGAGAAAATAAAGCTAACCCAAACTCCTGTGTTTTCAGACCGGGTTCTCAGCCGGACAAGAGTCCAAGGGAGTGGGTCCAAGGTCGGAAGCAGTCCAGCCAGACTGGGTGGCGTCCCTGTGGATACCAGGTGAGCTTTACAGAACGCGAAGCCTCACAAACCATAATCCACCTCGGCGTCATGGAAACCTCGGAAACCGACCAGTTATCTCAGATGTTGGGGCAGTTACGCTCTGAGGTGCATTCCGCCAGGCAGGAGACCAATGCTTTGCGGAGGGAATTGATAGTGGCTAAGGAACGCACTGACGATTTAAGTAGACAACTCCTTCAATCACAGGCTGGACAAGCCCCATTGCCTGGGAATATTTAATCGATGTGAGCCCCACCGATCAATCTGGTACAGATCACTCTTCCAGGAGCAGTTCCTTTAGCCCCACCAGAACGTTTCACAGGGGATCCTAGGAAGTATGCAACCTTCATGAGCCAGTGTCGCCTCCATTTTCTTTGCAGACCTGGAGCCTTTCCTAATGATCAGTCACGGGTTGCCTTTGTGTTGTCTTATTTGAGTGGCAGTGCTGCAGACTGGTCTGTACCTTTCGTTAGTCAGGACAAACCACTGCTATGTGACTTCGGGGGCTTCCAGCAGGAGATGGAAAAGCTCTTCGCTCGTCGTACTCATGGACAGGCACTGGACAACAAACTCTTGTCCCTCTGTCAAGGAAACCAAGACTTACTAACATACATAGCGACCTTCAACAGGCTTGTGGTTGAAGCAGGGTGGTCGGAGGAGAAGAGAACCACGCTATTTTACCGGGGCCTACGGGAGGAGCTAAAGGAGGTACTTGTTCAAGTGGTGGATCCATCAAAAGACTGTGCAGAGTTTATCAACCTTGTGGTTCAACTTGATCACAAGTTGCAAGTCCGAAGAGCAGATTGGAGCAAACCAGACACTTTCCCTATGTTTGTGTGGTCTAAGGACCATGTTCCACGGGTGGCAGACAGTGTGGTGGAACCAATGCAACAGGGAGGGGTAATACTTCCTTTAACCAAAGCTGAAAGAGACAAGAGAGTGGAATAGCAGCTATGCCTATACTGCGGAAAAGCTGGTCATTTCCTCAAAGAGTGTCCAGTAAAGCCACCAAGGAGAACCGTAGGAGCCATGGATAATGAAAACACGAATGAAGAGTCAGAAAAATACCAAACCCGGCAAATGTAGGGGTCCATTTGTCGAGCGAAGAAGGTCAACTACAGATCTCCCATTTTGCGTTGCCCGTGATCCTAATCAACCACCAGCAGCCGTCTAGGATGCATACTATAGAAGCATACATCGACAGTGGAGCAGTTGGGAATTATATGGACCAGGATCTTGCAGCAAAGATGGGGCTCTCTCTGTGCCCTAAGTCGACCACTGAGACTGTGACCTCCGTTGATGGTACAGAAATTGCTTCCGGTCTAGTATCCAAATGCACAACAGTTCTAACCCTTCTATGTCAGGATGGCCACCAGGAATCTATTGCTTTCGATCTCATCAAACCGCCTCAGTTCTGGTTGATCCTAGGGATGCCGTGGTTGGTCGCACACAATCCGCATATTGATTGGCGTGTAAGGGAGTTGGTATTTTCTGAAGGCTGTACTTGCACTTGCTATTATGAAGGAAGGAAGTCAATGAATACAAGCCCATCTGTCCTGGGTGTGATCGGTACCCTACCAAGTGAATACCAGGACTTTCAAGAAGTGTTCCAAAAGGAACAAGCTAACACCTTGCCACCACACAGACCCTATGATTGCCAGATCGATCTGGTACCTGGTGCACAAATCCCTTGTGGTCGTATCTATGCACTTACAGAACCAGAGTATCATCATTTAAAGTCCTACTTAGACCAGTACCTGGCTAATGGTTTTATCTGCCCTTCGAAGTCACCAGCAGCATCTCCCCTATTCTTCGTGCCGAAGAAGGAAGGGGATTTGAGGACGTACATTGACTATCACGCACTGAACCAAATCACCGTTAAAAATCGTTATCCCCTGCCACTTATTCCGGAATTGTTAGACCAAGTCAAAGATGCCCAAATCTACATGAAATTGGACCTTAGAGGAGCATACCATCTTGTCCGAATTAAAAAGGGGGATGAATGAAAGACCGCGTTTCATACTAAATATGGCCTATATGAATACCAGGTAATGCCATTTGGCCTTTGCAATGCCCGCGCGGCATTTCAGTATTTCATGAACAATGTCCTGAGAGAGTTGATTGACGTCTGCGCCCTGGTCTATATAGACGATATCCTAATATACTCGGCCTCAAAACAGGACCACGTCAAGCATGTTCGTTCCGTCCTTAAGAAGCTCTGCCAACACCACCTCTATGCCAAACTCAAAAAATGCTAATTTCATGTCACCGAGGTAGAGTTCCTCGGCTTTATCCTCACTCCAAAGGGAATCCAAATGGATGTGCACAAGGTTGACGCCATCTTAAACTGGCCAGCCCCAAGTTCATTCAAAGGGATCCAGAGCATGTTGGGCTTTGCAAACGTTTACCGCCGATTTATTCCGGGATTTTCTCAAATAGTGCATCCAATCACATCTTTATTGAGGAAGTGCAACAAGAAATTCCAATGGACGGAAGAGGCAGAAAAGGCCTTCCAAGAACTCAAAGTGAGATTTACTTCCGCCCGATCTTACGACACCCTTGCCCAGATCTTCCGTATGTGGTGGAAACAGATGGCGATGGGTGCTGTCCTCTCGCAAAGGGACCAACAAACCGGCCAGTTACATCCTGTAGCCTTCTGGTTGCGTAAGTTTTCACCACCTGAACTCAATTACGCTATCAAGGACAAGGAGCTCCTAGCCATCAAATCAGCCTTCAAGGCCTGACGACATTATCTTCTAGGTGCCAGGCACACTATCACCGTGATAACAGACCATCGAAATCTACAATATCTAAACACTGCGAAGGCTCAATCCTCACAACAGCTACGTTGGGCCCTTTTCTTTGCAGAGTATGATTATGAGATCACGTTTCGACCCAGGGTCAAAAACGGAAAAGGTAATGCCCTTTCCCGCATGGGTACTGATGAACAGTGATACATGAGCCCTGATCCTGTGGCTATCATCCGGAGTGACAAGCTTCTGTCGTTACAACCACGATAACTCGGGACGATCTGCTGCAAGATATCTGACACATGATGACTCCTGAGTTGTTACAAGAATGGGGTTTGTGGGGAGAACACTATGCAGTCAAGGACCAACTACCATATTTCAGGAACTGTCTATTCTTTCCCAAGAAAGAGCTTCAGGAGCAGGTCATCTCAGGGTATCACGTCTCCCTAATTGAGGGCCACCCCAGGATTGCTAAGACTCAAGCCAAGGAAAAGCGAAGCTACAGGTGGCCCACATGGCGTAAGGACATCATTCAATTCATCATCTCTTGCGGCGCATGTGCACAAAATAAATCATCAAAGCAGAAACCGGCTGGACTCCTCAGACCACTGGAAATTCTGCTGGCACCCTGACATACACTATCTCTTGACTTTATCACCGACCTACCGTCCAGTCAAGGATGCAATACCATTCTAGTGGTCGTGGACTTGCTTTCTAAAATGGCCCATTTCCTGCCGTTTAAAGGACTCCCAAATGCATCTGGCCTGGCGAAGGTATTCCTCAAACACATCATGTAACTTCAGGGATTACAGTCAGTGCTGATCTCTGATCGTTGCACCCAATTCTTATCCAACTTCTGGAGAAAATGCTGTTCTATGGCTCAAATCGACATTCGACTATCCTCTAGCCACCACCCCCAAACGGATGGCCAAACAGAGAGAATGAATCAAACGCATGAACAGTACCTGCATTGTATGTTACATCAAGTGGATGGGAATTGGAAAGACTTGCTGTGGATCGCTGAGTATGATTGTAATAATTCCTTGCACAGCAGTACGGGACAGACCCCATTTTACACAATATATGGCAGACATCCACGCACTTCTGAACTGGACGTCCCCACAACTCTGGAAATGCCGGCCATTAAAACCTTGCACACCATCATTTCTCAGGCCTCCACAAGAGCTGTCGAACATCTACGTCAAGCCAAAGATCGCCAAAAGAAATACGCAGACCAGCGTTGTGAAAGGGCTCCCGAATACCAGGTGGGAGACGAAGTTTGGTTAACATCAAAACACGTGCCTAGAAAAGGAACCCGGACATTTTGCCCACAATATTTAGGACCTTTCACCATCAAATCCATTATAAACCCAGCTGCAGTTAAACTGGCTTTGCCTGCCAAAATGCAAATTCATCCAATGTTCCATGTGTCTCTCTTGAAACTAGTTCAACCTGGAACCCGGATAACCATACCACCCGAACCAGTGATGGTCGATGGAAAGCCGGAGTTTGAGGTCAAGAACATCCTGGACTCAAAGTACGTCAGAGCGAAGCTATACTATCTAGCGGACTGGAAGGGGTATGGTCCGCAGGACAGAACATGGGAACCATGTGACTACATCCATGCACCCCGTTTGATACAAGGTTTCCATTGTGCTTATCCCACCAAGCCAGGACCAGACGGAAGAACCATTCTATGAGGGGCCTTGGGGGGGAGTGCTGTCATGACCCCTGCCCCTGGCCTGGTCAGTCAGGCCATCTGGACTACATCACGGTCCTCCATCATGGCCTCAAAGGCCCCATCATGTCCCCCAAGAATCTCTTGGAGTCAGTCCTGGCACCTTTGGCACCATGCTTATATGGGAAATCAGAGAACTGGAACTCAGAATATCATTTTACACAACATGGATACCCCTGCATGGCTCAGTTCCAGAACTGAGCCATGCGGTCTAGACTTTTCAGTGTGGTCAGGCCTGGAGGCACCTGGGATACCTGCAGGCTATTTAAGCCACGCCCAAGTTGGAGAACACGCTTTGCGTTACTCTGCTACTCGCAGCGTGACGCTCACCACCATCTGTTGAAATCTTCATCTGCATTCCGGGCCCGATTTCCTGCAAGAATAAGAACAAGAACACTGTTAGTATTCGCTTACCTCCTAGTGAGCCCTGCTTCAGTCCTCCGCTCCAGAATTCGAACATCCAGCATCTCGGCGCACGCTCGCTCTGTCTTGGAAGCCGTAACCTGGAAGAAAGAGAATAGACAAGCAGCATTAGTAAGCGTTTATTCTTCAACATCAAAAAAGCAACAGCATCATCAGAACTCCTTCTGCACTGCACCTACAAAAGAAGATAAGACATTAATAGGGGCAATTGCAATAATAAAGGACAAACTGCCAAAACAGCAGACTTACCTGATGAACGGAGTCGCAGCAGGTCTGGACTCTGAGGGGGCCGCACCAGTGAAGCAACTAGGCTGCGACGCGCCCATCCAAAACGCACCCCTGCACAGAACAGCAGGACGGAGAGCTCACCTTACCCAAAAGCAAGATGAGGAGAGCACTAAGGGGTCGTCGGGTCCACAAGGGAGGTAGGCTCAGGGCTAGAAGAGACAATAAAGCCACCCCAAACTGTTTTCAGACCGGGTTCTCAGCTGAACAAGAGTCCAAGGGAGTGGGTCCAAGGTTGGAAGTAGTCCAGCCAGACTGGGTGGCGTCCCCATGGATACCAGGTGAGCGTTACAGTTAGCACCATTTCTCCAGCATGGGGTCTGGCATGGATTCACATGCTCATGAATATTCCCCGTCGTCAGGCTGGGAATCCTCGGTAAAGAAAAAACCAGTATCAGTTTCGTTTCTGATCTGTCTTTCGTAGTAATAACCAATCACTGGTCTCTGCGTCATACTGACCACAGCCAATGACGGCCCTCTACCTAAGCACCGCCTCTGGCAGCCATCTTCAGATTTTTACTGCACGTTCATGTGTTGGGATCCTCGTGCTATTGCTCTCGAGCGTTAGTGCTATTTTTCGCGCTTTTTCACAAAAAACTTCGATTCTTTCGGTCAAAAGAGCCTCAAGCTCCACCGATCCTACATCCGATCAACGGGGACCCGTGTCGGATTCATCTGTGCCCCTCAAGGGTGAAGATTTCGTCGAGCTACGCTTCGGAGGACTCCAGAAGCTTCTCAGGCCCGGTCTCGGAGATGGCCCAGGAGAAGGGAAGCTCGACGCCTGGAAAGCTGTTCAGGGTCTGCCCTGGATGCCAGCTGCAGAACGTCTTCAAGGAGGACGAACACTCTTTCTGCCTTTACTGCCTTCATGAGGACAAGACGCACGTGGAGAAGGACTGTGCGTTTTGCGGCAACATGTCGGAACGGACCATGAAGGACCGCCATCAACGTCTCGCCAACTGGCTGGAGGGTAAGAGCCCGTCTGGCGAGAAGAAGAAGAAATCCGAGCGGTCTTCTAAGACCTTTGAGGGCGCCCCGGCGACGGGGGCCCAACATAAGGCCAAGCACCGCGAGTCCGCTGGCACCGGGAGCGCCGAACGGTCGGGCTCTACGGGCGCCAGGCAGGGCGCACCCTCCCCGGCACCATCAACCACGAGCCAACGCTCTGGGTCGGGTAAGAGGAAGGCCGAGCACCCGGCGAAGCTCCTGGAGAGGCCCCGGTCGAGCTCTAAGGCAGAGGAGGAGCGTGGCAGTGCCCCCTCCCTCAAGGATAAGGCGGTGAGCGCACCTAAGGTGGTGAAGGCCTTGATCCATCCGACCAAGCCCTCTATCGAAACGGTCGCGGCGGCCCTGGCTCAGCCTGTGGTGGCTACACCAGTGGTGGCGACCTCAGGGCCCAGAATCTCCCTGCCTCCGCGGAGGGAGTCTTCCTTTGTGCCCATCGATAGGACCCCCGTGAAACCCTCCGTGGGGAAGAAGAAGGGGGGGCAGGGCGTCGTCGTAGATTCGGCCTCAACCTCAGAAGAGGAGCTGATCGAGGTCTTAAGCCACGGCCTAGGCGTGGAAGAAGGCCAGCCCGTCGGAATGGACCCCGACGCAGGTGACGACGACGACATCGTCGAGGATACCGACGGGGCCCCTGCTCGCCCGTCGGATTCCCCTCCGCCAGCGCCGCAAGACAACTCGGCGGCCATTTTGTTGGCCATACAGTCCTTATGCTCCGAGATAAGGACGAGGCTACCGTTACCGACGGAGGAACCTCTCCCGTCGGGGGATCCAGAACCGGGACCTTCTGGTGTTCCCCCTACCAAGAAAAGAAGGATCCATCCACCACCTCCTTTTCAACCGTCGCGCCCGTCCAGCCCTCCTCCCCGTCCACCCGAGGGGATGATACGGGGACTGACACGGCAGCGACGGGTACGGACGACGAGGCATACGACGAGGATTTTCCGTCGTCGCCTCCCACCAGGGCTTCTCCGCCCGACGAGATCGGATCTTTCCACTCCATGATCTCCAGGGCTTCCGAGCTTTTCCAACTCTGCCCTGAGGAGAAGAAAAAGGAAGGCTTCCTTTATCAGCGGCGCAAGGCCAAGAGGAAGACGGTCCTCGCAGTGCCTCTGTTGGACGACATTTGGGATGAGGGCCTTTCCCTCCTCAAGAACCCTTCCACGACGCCAGCTAGAAGAGACCGGTACGAGAAAAAGTACCGGGTCCCGGACACGGCCCCCCTATGCCTCCGGGCGCAGCCTACCCCGGACTCCGTCGTCTCCGCGGCAGCCAGGAAGAAAGCGGGGGGGGGTGCGGCCTCCACATCGACTTCCCCGCCGGACGGCGAGGGAAAGAAATTGGATGCTATGGGACGTAGAGTCATCTCGTCGGCAGCGACGACGATTAAAGCGGCCAACGCCTTGGCTATCGTGGCCCGCTACGACAGGGAGCTCTGGTACAAGATAGCTCCCCTGCTGGATTTTCTGCCGGACGACAAGAGGGCGGAGGCCCTTGAGATCCTGCAGGAAGGTGAGGTGGCGTCGGACCACGCCATCACCGTGGCGACGGACATCGCCGACACTGGGTTCCGCCAGCTGGGCAACGGCGTTTGCCTTCGACGTCGTGGATGGCTCAAAGCTACGGACTTTCGGCAGGACGTCCAGACCAGAGTCCTGGACATGCCCTTCGACGGGAACAACCTGTTTGGGAAGACAGTGGACGATTCCCTTCAGGCCATCAAGGCGGATACTGAGACGGCCAGGGCCCTTGGAGTCCTGCAGCAACGACGAACGCCCTTTCGGAGCGGCGGAGGCAAGGGCGCCTCCAAAGGTTCCGGCGGCGGTTTCGCTTCCTACCGTCAAGCGGCCCGTTCGTCGTCGCAAGAGGCCTACAGAGGACGAGGCAAGTCTAGCGGACCCCGCCGTCGTCGCCAAGGAGGTCAAGGCGGCAAGGCCGCGTCCAAGCAGGATTGAACCGGCCGTGGGGTCGGGCCCCCACCGAAGCACCCCGGTGGGAGGCCGGCTGGCGGGCTTCGTCAGCGTGTGGGAGTCCATCTCCACCGACCGTTGGGTGCTGGACGCCCTGGCCCGGGGCCACGCGCTCGAGTTTCAAAGAAGGTGCCCGCGCGTCCCCCCCGTGGCCAGGAAAGAACTTCACGTCCCTCAACTTCTCCTGGAGGTAAAGGCGATGCTCAGAAAGGGCGCCATCGAACTCGTCCCAAAGAGGCTTCGGGGCTCCGGAGTCTACTCGCGATACTTCCTCGTGAAGAAGAAGACGGGAGGATGGCGCCCCATCCTAGACCTGCGACGTCTGAACAAGTTCATCAAGGCGCAGAAGTTCCGGATGGTCACCCTCCAGCACGTCCTGGGTCAGCTGGAGGAAGGAGACTTCCTATCGTCGTTGGATTTGGAGGATGCCTACTTCCACATTCCCATCCTAAAGGGGCACCGAAAATTCCTCAGATTCGTGGTCCAAGGGCGTCATTACCAGTTCAAAGCCCTTCCCTTCGGACTACGGTCGGCACCCAGGGTATTCACCAAGTGCCTCGCACCGGTGGCGGCGCAGCTGCGCCGCGAGGGGATTCACGTCTACCCCTACCTGGACGACTGGCTCATCCGCGCCAAGACGAGGGAGCTCGCCGTGGTCCACACGGCAAGGACCGTCCAACTCCTCACGGACCTGGGATTCTCCGTGAACTACGCCAAATCCCACCTGGTGCCCGCGCAAGTCGCACTGTTTCTGGGAGCGAGGCTCGACACAGTGTCCCTTCTGGCCTCCCCGTCGGAGGAGAGGACCAGGACCATCTTGGGCAAGGTGCAACGGATGTTGGTGGCCGACGCGGCCAAGGTGAGGTCCATCAAGTCCCTCCTCGGGATGATGTCTTCCTGCATCTACCTCATTCCCATGTGCAGGCTCCGGATGCGCCCGTTGCAAGAATTCCTGGATGCGCGCTGGATCCAGACGACGGGCAGCTTCGAGGAAAGGATCAAGCTCGACGAGAGTTTCCGACGAGCAATACGGTGGTGGGGCACCCGCGCGCATCTGACGGCGGGCATGGACTTCCAGACCCCAGCCCACCAGGAGACTGTGACCACGGATGCCTCCCTGGAAGGGTGGGGAGCGCACACCGAAAATCTGCACGCAAGAGGACTCTGGCTCCCGACGGAGAAGTCCCTGCATATCAACGTCCTGGAGCTCCGTGCAGTGTTTTGGGCCCTCAGGTCCTTCCTTCCGTCCCTCAAGGGCAAGGTGGTGAGGATCTTCACCGACAACACCACCACCATGTTTTACATCAGGAAACAGGGCGGAACCAGGTCCCCAGCGCTGTCCAAGGAGGCGCAGGACCTGTGGCATTGGGCCGTCGCCCAAGGGATTTTTCTGGTGCCGTTTCATCTGGCAGGGATAAAAAACACCATCGCCGACTCACTCAGCAGGGAGCTGCGCTCGTGCCACGAGTGGGAACTACGGCAGGATCTGGTGGATCGCCTCTTCCGACGGTGGGGCACACCCCAGATCGACCTGTTCGCGACGGCGACGAACACCAAGTGCCGGAGGTTCGCCAGCAGGTTTCCCCAGACGAGGAGCATGGGCGATGCTTTCTCGTTCCCCTGGGAGGGCCTGTTCCTCTACGCGTTCCCTCCCTTGCCTCTGCTAATCCGGCTCGTCAACCAGCTCAAGAGGTCACGGTGCAGGATGATCCTCGTCGCACCTGCGTGGCCGAGGCAGATATGGTTCCCGGACCTTCTGGACTTGTCAGCGTCCCCGCCGATCAAGCTGCCGGCGGACGCGGATCTACTCTCCAGGGAAGGAGGCGCCATCCTCCACCACGACCCGAAGTCGCTGAACTTGCAGGCCTGGCTCCTGCGGCGCTAGAGTTTGGAGGATACGACATACCGGCCGATTGCAGAGAGGTTCTTGCAAAGGCCAGGGCGTCCTCGACTCTTAAATGCTACGGACACAAATGGAAGAGGTTCTCTGTCTGGTGCCACGCACAGAAGATTAACCCTCTACGGATTACGGCTCCCCAAGTACTGCCGTACCTGCTGACGCTGGCCAAAGCTGGTCTGGCACACGCGTCCATCAAGATTCATCTTGCTGCGATCTCCCGATACACCAGAACCACGGGGCGGACGTCCTTGTGGTCTCATCGTCTGGTGAAGGAGTTCATGAAGGGACTGTTCAGATCGTTCCCGCCGGTGAAGGCTCCGGCCCCGGCGTGGGAGCTCAACGTGGTGCTGACCAAGCTCATGGGACCTCCGTTCGAGCCTCTGCACTCGGCCCCGTTGAAGTTTCTATCATGGAAAACAGCTTTTCTTGTGGCCATCACCTCCGCACGACGAGTGGGAGAGATCCAGGCCCTTTCCTGCAAGGCCCCGTACTTGACTTTCCACGACACGAGGGTAGTGCTCAGGACGCACCCCTCCTTCATGCCCAAGGTACCGTCGGACTTCCATCTCAACGAACCCTTGGTGTTACCTGTGTTCTTCCCGTCGCCTTCGTCGCCGGCTGAGAGGACTTTGCACTCGCTGGATGCAGCTAGAGCGCTGAAGTTCTACGTGGACCGCACGAAGGGTTTTCGGAAGACGTCACAACTCTTTGTGAACTTTGGACCTGTCAATCAGGGGAAGGCTCTCTCGAAGGCTTCCATCTCCAGATGGCTCTCCGGCTGTATCATGTGCTGTCACCGGTTGGCAAACCGACCGCTGCCTGGCCGTCCGAGAGCCCATTCCACCAGAGCGATCGCAGCTACCACGGCGTTCCTATCTGGTGTGCCCCTGCTGGACATATGCAGGGCTGCTACGTGGAGGTCGACACACACCTTCACGAAATTCTACTGCGTCGACCGGGATTCCAGGGAGGAGTCCAGGGTCGGCCAAGCAGTGCTGCGCAACCTGTTCGCCTGAGGTGAGCCTGGTGAGGAGGTAAGATGCTTAATGTTGAGTTGATGTGATGCTTAATGTTGAGCCTTTGCCACCTCCCGTGGTTGTGCATGTGTGTACTGCTATGTATTCTTTATTCATGAGCATGTGAATCCATGCCAGACCCCATGCTGGAGAAGGAACAAGTTACTTAACTGTAACTGTTGTTCTCCAGCATGGGTCTGGCATGGATTCACATGCGAACCCTCCCGCCTACCCCTCTGCGGCTCTTCACTTGGTCATACTGCCACTTCACATGCTTCCAAATCTGAAGATGGCTGCCAGAGGCGGTGCTTAGGTAGAGGGCATTGGCTGTGGTCAGTATGACGCAGAGACCAGTGATTGGTTATTACTACGAAAGACAGATCAGAAACGAAACTGATACTGGTTTTTTCTTTACCGAGGATTCCCAGCCTGACGACGGGGAATATTCATGAGCATGTGAATCCATGCCAGACCCATGCTGGAGAACAACAGTTACAGGTAAGTAACTTGTTCCTTTTCATCCAGTCTTCAGCTCAAATGGAGACATTTTTGTTGCAGAAGATGGTGTAGACCTAATGGCCAGCAGGACAAGTGGGAAACAGATGTCACAACTTGTCCAGAGTCCACCACAAACTTCTTCAAAATGCCCACAATCATCTTATTGTCCCCCGCTTGAGGCTGCATGGTAGGCAATGTGGAGTTTTCTTTTTATCCCTAGTATCTCCTACATATTGGTCATCACCTTGCTGGTAAAATGACTTCCTCGGTCTGACTCAATCCTTTGCGAGAGGCCGAAACAAGAGAATATATGGTTGATCATTAGTGCAACAGCCATCTCCGCATTACAGTGTGGGGCTGGAAGACATTCTGCCCACTTGGCAAACAAGCATGTTACGGTCAGCATGTACTTCTTTCCTCTACAGGAGAGAACCACTGGCTCAAGGAAATCAACTTTCAAATCTGACCAAGGCAGTGTCATTCCTCTTTTCTATAGGGTAGCTCTGTGTGTGAGCGAACTTGGCTGAATTTGAGCACATGCAAGACAGCCCTTCAAGTATATGTCAAGGTCATGACCTATATTGGGCCAGTATGCAACCTCGCACAAGATTTCTAATGTAGCATGAAACCCTCTATGACCGGCACTGGCTGCATCGTGGGCGTGACTCAACCTCAGGCTTCAAAATGAGATAAGTGCCACCCACTGGTCACATCCAGATAGGGATCTTCAAACCAACAAACCGTCTTGGATTCGGAACATTTTGGAAAACTTCATGAACACCGGAGATCCTCTTACCTGATATTATAGGATTCTGACAAAGGAAAATTTGAGGGGTCTTCAATATGTTGTTAACATTTCCCAATAATTGGGTCCTCTTTTAGTGCAGTAATCAAATATGCATCTGGTTTTCTTTACTCCACAGAGCAGTTGAGAGTTCATTTGTGGCATGGGTTTGGGACCTGGTCACAGCAGCAACCTGGATTTCCACCAACAGGGATTCAGTTTCTAGGAAATCCCCCTGAATTGCTCAGTTTTTTGCAAACTGGTCAGCCAAGTCATTCGCAGTTTTATCTGGTCCCTCTATTTTGGAGTGACCTCTGATCTTTTTCCAATAGATAATCATCTCATTAGAGATCATTAGATCATCAATCGATTGGATTCATTTCCCATGCTTGAGCGGTTTGTTATTTGCACACAGCATGCATCGATTTTTTCCAGTCCATCAGGTGTTCCACGAACCCAATCACAACATAATCTGAATCGGTGCTTATGACCAGTTCCTTGAGTTGGTGGTGCATGGCAGTGAGGATGGCTTGATAAACCACCATCAATTCAGCCACCTGACTACAACAGGGTCCTATTTTGTAACCAGCAGAGGGTTCTGAGGTATCAGTCACCCAAGAATTCCCAATCCCAGCCACTAGTGCCTTTTCCCCTTTATTCTCAACATGTTAGGAGCACCCATCCACATAAACTATGGGTATCCCCTGACACGTGTCTTCCTCAAAGACGTTGTGCGGGGAAGTAAGGTACGCCTCCAAAGTGTCCTTGGTCCTTAGACTTTCGTCCTTGTTAGGGAGATTCTCTCTTTAGGCTGAATTTCCTAACCTAGTGAGTCCCCCAGCAGCTTTGCTGGATTTCTGGAGTTTTTTTTTCTCCTGCCAAGAGTGAGACTCTTTTTCTCCCACTCTTGGACATGATTTATGGTATTCCTTTGACTGTTTGTGTTTTATGGGCTATGGGATCCTTTACTATGTGTGTTACACAGCACCCTCCGTGCAGTGACACAGGGGTGTCATAGTGACACCCCACCATAGACTCCATACCCTGGGACTGACTACTGTCTCCCAGGGCATGTAAAGTCACCATTGGCTTTACTAGTCACAAATTATTAACAGAAACCGGTACAAACCATCATATTGTGGACGTACTGGTCGGGGCAATTCGATTGCCCCGGGGTCTGTTAGTCGAGGGGCACGTCTCCGTCCCCCCTGATCGAGTTTTGGCTGGTGGCAGTGGATACTACTTTTTATATTCGACCGCGAATATATCCCTATGGGATTTTACCATTGTTCGAGGCTACCAACTTTAATTATTTAATTCTCATAGCCTCGAACATACCGCTGGTTTATTTATTTAATATTAATTTGCTGGTTGGTATTTTTTGCCAGGACTCGATTCTAAAATGGCGTTTGTGTTCTCTTCTGTGACTCCAACCCAAGTCGAGCCCTTTGTTCCACTTTTTGGCGGGCTTCTCCACAGAAGCCTCTAAAAGTGGTGCCACTCTGTCTGGGTACCACAGGGGGTGTGGGAGGGGGTTTAGGCACCCTGGACTGAGTTACCTTGGTAACTCAAGTCACACTCTTGTGTGATTGGCCCAAGTGGTGAGCCGGCCGGCTCACCACTTAGCATGTTTGATTGACAGCTAGGCAGAGTGAATGGGGGTGTGCTGCATAAAAGCAGGGCTTTGGGGACTGGAACTTCAGAAGTCGCCACAGGACCTGAGAATCCGACGAGGGAGAAGCTGAGCCGACCTACCACGACGACACCACCGGTGGAGCCCTGCGGAACCGACTCACCACTTCCCGACGACAGAGAAAATCTCCCGGCTGGAGAGGCTTCTTCCCCTGACTGGTAGGCACAACCAGTTTACCTTCTTTTCCTCGCATCCCAGGACGTCTTGTGGTCGAATTTCCCGTGCCAAGCACCCCGGCAACCGGATAGCCACTTACCACTGGACCGCGTATAAAAGGACCGCTCCTTTTACCTGAGAACTCCGCGGCTGGTTTCTTCCCTGGCAGTGCAACAGACTCCTGTCTTCCACCCCGACAAGATCCTCTCTTCCCCCGGACGAAGCACCGACTTGCATCCGCTGGCAGGGACAACTGCCCAGCTGGAGTATTCTCACCACTTTAAGGTACCGTGTCCGCCAGGCCTCCCTTTCTAAAAATTGCTACAAGGTAATAATAATCCCTTAACCTTCTGGACTGGGCTGGCCGCCTTGACCATCTAACTGGTCCCTTTCTTTGGTCCAACTCTTTCTGAACCTTTTCAGGACTTTTTGTGCACTTCAACTGTGTGACCTTGGACACATTTCGTTCTGATCCTCTTAAAGTGGATCCGGCCTTCTGAACTCTAACTTCACGGTTTTACTTTGCCTTCCTCTCTTGTTGTGTTCTTGTGAAAGTGTTGGGATCTGATTCAAATTATACTCTGCTTTTCTCTCCCTTTTAAAACGAATTATTAGAGTGCCATCTGCGTTAAGCGCTCACCGCTGTCTGAAAATAAGTGGGGCTTTTTCTTTAGACTTGTCTAATATTCCTTTAAGGGAGTGTATATCTTTTAAGGACCGTGTTTTTGAACTGCTTAATATTAGTGCCTGTGTGTTTTACTAGATGTGGTTTTAAATAAATAATTATATCTCTTTTACACCAAGCTCTGGTCAGTGTTTACTTGTTCTACTGTGTTCTTTTGACCTATTGTGAATACTCTGTATACTGCCTAACTCTTCTTGAGGGAAGTCTGACTGCTCAGCCACAGCTACCAAGTGAATCTGTGTGGTACAGACTGCTACCGAGTGGGTTTACTGCCAAACACCTGTAGTCTTAAATCTTTTGCAGTGGTCCTAGAGGGAACTGCACAGGTTTCTGCCTAACAGTCCTCGAGACAGTTTTCTTGAGCACAGTCATGCAAGTCAGCCAATCCTTGCACTAGAGGACTCTCCTTGTTTTGGCCACATCTGAACTCCACAGGAAAGCGTTGCATGGACAGAATCCAGGAAGTAATTCTGGAATTACTCACGTTCCCGGTTCAGATTCGGTCACTTTGGAGATATTGCAAGGGTTGGGGAGGAGTCTCGACAATTATGTGCTCACCCTGTATGAATGGGTGGTAATTCTTCAATGCCCACACCATTTCCAGGAGTGTCTTTTCTCAATCGTTCAATTTTTCCTCGGTCTCAAAGGCATCAGCAAGATTGATTCATTCTTCAACCATCTGACTAGAGCCTGGAACGTCCTCAGGCTTGTCAATTTCGGCAGTATCCTCCAGTTGGGTGGAGAGATCTCTTGTTATAGTCTTGGGCTGGACATGAGGTTCCAAGGATGGGAGGTAGTCACTGTTGACACGGAATACCACCTCATCCTTCTTGATGTCACAGGTCACCTCTTCCACTCCATAAGGGAAGGAAGAGTACACCAAGAAATGTCCCCCCTTGTCTGGTGAAAATCCTTTCAGGAGGGATACTGTTGTCGATAATGAAGCAGACATTTGGGATTGGTCCAATGATCTCATTGCCTAAATCAACAGAATGACGTTGGGCATCAACCACCATTCCAATAAAGGTGTCTGCGCCCAAAGTGAGACTTCGAAGGTAGCTGCTATCCACCAATATTCAAATGGTGTGTTCTAGGTCAACTAGGGGTGTTGGATGTAAATACAAACCTTGTTGTTGGAGATGATACTTCAGATTTATATATTCCTTCCCCGTGAAAGCAGCCAAATTGTGGAATTCCCTGCCTCCCAAACCAGACCAATCCTACCAAAACTTCAGATCCAACATCATTATGTGGCTGAAATCTAATAATCAGTAGATGATAACTCTTGCTCAGCAAGCTATCAAGACTGACTCACTACTGCCTGTAGGAAGTACCTCTTGCCTTGCTTCTCCCGACCTGTTACCCTTGTGGTAACTATAACTGCCCTACTCACCACCGTATACCTGTACTTATCTCCGCCCACCTGGTTATATCTATAAACACTGTAAACCCTGGATATATTGTTTCTGTACGATGTCTGCATCATTTGTAATATACCTCTCTTGTATCCTACTCTTGTAAATAGGTACCATCTGTATATACCTTCCTGTAATTAATGACTTGAATGTAGATTCTATACCTTTGCTGCTGTAACTAAGCTTTGCATATACTTGTAACTGCTGCGCCCTCTTACCCCCCGGTATGATGCACATAATAAATAATAAAACAAACAAACATATAGGCGTCCTGATTTTTGAGGCTCTGTCCTCGCTTGACTTTTAGGGGAATCATAAACTGTTGCATCTGTCCTGGGATGGTAACTTCTTCTCTCACTTGAACTTCAACTGCATAAGGCAGCAATGAGCTGACCAAAATGCTTTTCCAGTATTTTCAAAGCCCATGGGGTTACCCCCCAGTCGGGACTAGGCGTTATTATTAATTAGGTCCAAATTACTTGCGAATTGATTGGGAATGTCACTGCCTAAATTAAAGGCGGAAGGGACATCTCTCATGACCCAACAATTATGTTCTAAGCTTTTCTCACCAATTGAAATGTTTAGCATCCACCTGCTAAGCAGGAGATGTTTGGAATTTGATGTTTCCAGGCCAACTTCTCACTTCTCAATCAATTTAAATGTGGGAATGGTCAGATCTTGTTGGCGTTTCCTGAATAATGCTTCGCTGATGAAGCTTCTTCCGTTATTCAGGCACACTCTGGCGAGAACAGGCTCCTCCCCCTCATTTATCTGAAAGGGGACAAACAGCTGTTCACCCTTATCTGGAAGTCGGTCAGACTCTGAGCTGGTTTTTCACCATCTTTCATCATGGGATTTGGGTTTTCTTCTGATTTTGGATTTGTATAAAATGTCAGAGTATTTCCCTCCAGTGTGGAATACCACTTAAAACTGGGAGGAAGATTGATGTTCAAGAATTGAGAAGATTTCCCATCAACAGTTTGTTCTCCTATAGAAATGACAGTGATGTCTGGGGCTTGATTGTTCCTGAAATGGAATTCTATTTCGTCGGACCGTTGTTCAATCACATGGTATGTGCCATTCAAACTCACATAATTTTTGCTTTGTTTTAATTTAATTGGCCAGTTAGTCTGAGTCCAGAGGACCTTATTCACACAGTCAATCAGGGATGATAACCTCTGAAGGAGGTTCTTCCCCAATAGACAAGGTGTGCCCTCTGGAGTCACGACGCTCACCAGGTGTTTTACTATATGTTGACAATTTTTTATCTCCAGATCTGCAGTCCCTTCGACGGAAATATCATTCCCATCAAAGTTATGAAGTTGTCCTGGAGGAGGTGTGAGGGGAATTTAGTCACTCTCGCCCCTCCCTGAGTTCAGTTGGTCGAAGGCCTTTTGGACAGGAGGGTGGCTTGGGATCCAGTATCCACCAATGTTGATAATGCCCACTGACCCTGTAACTTGATGTTAGCATAAAATCTCCCTCTTTCTCTTTAAGGGAGCAAAGAAAATGTGTATTATGTGCCAGATTGGCGGTTAACTTTCTTACATTGAACTCCGACACTGTGTGATGTTGGGCATTTTGTTGTGTCAGAGTCCAGGAATCTGTATAAAAGATTTTGCATCTGGACAAACCTGGAATTGGGGGATCCTTTCTCCCCTGATTCTTTGCTGCCCCCCTTTTCCTGGATATAGTTCCTGGAACCTGTTTGGGGGGGGGGATACCTCAGTGATTTCCGGGTAATCAGAGTGACCTTGTTGAGGTTCAAGAATATGTTGCTCTCGGTCGGTCTCCATGCTTACCCAGTCGAAATCAGGATCTTTTTGGAACCATTTCTCCTTGTGAGGGATCCCTCCATCCCTGAAAGAGAAGATTTTCTTCCCTGAATCCTCATGGAATTCTTCTCCTTCAAAAGGAATGACGCAGACTTCCTCCACAAAGTGGGTTTTCTTTTCATTTCTCTACTTACCCTCTCTTCCCTTGGGTCCAGATTTTCGGGGGTAGGAGATTCATATTCAGACTCAGAGGTTTCCAGGGGTTTTGTCCAAGTGGGAAAGGAAGCTTCTGCTATGGCTTTGCATCACCCTTCTACCCGGGCCCCCTCCTCAGGAACCTGTTGGTTGTTGGAATTTACTTCCCGTCATTGCCCCCCTGGGGCAGCAGCCCTGGGTGTTGAGTTATTCTGGGCAGCAGTTTCTAGTTGAGGGTTCTGCTGTGACCTCTACTTGCGACCCAGGTTCTTTGTTAATTGTTGGACTTGTCGCTCCAGTTGTAAAAAAATGTCTGGTTGGTAGGGAGGTCTTGATTCATACCTTTGCTGCTCCCGGAAAGGAAGCTTTCTCTTCTCCCGGGTTCGGGAATCTCTTGTCCTGAAAACAGGGAGGGAGAGGAGGATTAGTTTGGGAATTAGAGTTTGAAGGGTATCTGGGAAAGAAGCTTAGGTTGGTGGTGGAATATTACCTCCCCCCTGAGGGAGATTTGGAGGGGAGTTTTAAGGGAATTTCCCAGGGTAGTACTTACCTGATTGAACCGGGGGAGTCCAGATGCCGGGGGAGTCCAGATAAATCTGGGTATAGGTTGTGTAGCTTTATATTTTGAACATCCATAGTAGGTGGCAGCGTCAGAAGGGTCCTTTGTCAGATATCCTGTCTGACTGCCACCCGATTGGGTTGTATCCGAGGGTTTCCTCTGCCTCGCGTTCTGCTTGTTGGTGAGAGGAGTATTATTAGGCCCCCCATCTCCAAGTCCAATGGAGGATTCATTTTCACGTCCGATACCTTTGCAGCGGCAATTAGATGAATTGAGGTTTTAAAGGTTGTTTTTGTTTTCAGAGGGCTTTTGGACCTCATAAATCCGGGTGACCTCTTCTATCACCCAATCCAGGGTGATACGCTCATGGAAATCCCTTGATAGTTTTGTCATTATGTATTTTGGGAGCGCATGAAAATATGTGTTGATGAACTCCCGGCTATTGGTGTTCACCCAAATAGAAGTCTGTGCAAACGCTCATTTCAGCTCCTGCACGAACTCTCTAGGCACTTGGTCTCCCCCAAACTGCAGGTCGTACGCTGCCCTGGGGCCTACGGAGGGTTTCTATGAATGGAGAAGTGTTTTAGAATGGCCACCACGTAGGTGGACCATTTTTGACATTACTGGTCCACCAGTCCTGCAACAAAGCTGGAGTACTCAGGGGAGAATGTCCATTTGACAAACTCCATGCAATTGTTTTCATTCTTAATTCCAAATGATGTCTTCATTCGTATGGTAGGTAGTCATGAAGCTGTTTGTGGCCTTTATCAGCTGAATTGGGTATTTCACAATACCTTTCTTCTGTTTGGCAGACTTAAATTGTGGCTGCACCTGAGTCCAATCACCCTCTGACTCAGAGCTGCTACTGTTGTTGGTCCTTTCCCTGTCCTCTAGGTGCTCCCTACCTGTATGAGACTAGAAAAACCTCCCAGAATTACGAGGTCTGCACTCTTCTCTCCTGTGACTCTATGGGCTCTCAGGGTCATTTCCCTGGTACTCCCCTTTTCGCACTGGAGAGTCCTCATCCTCCTCATCCCTCCTTCCAGGGATGGTGAAATCCCCCCACCTCCTTGAATGTCTGGATGTTTTTAAGATGCTCTTTTGAGGCCTAAACTCTTTTTCTTCTCTTTCTGCAAAGCGGATCTGGTTGTCCCATTTTAACATAATTTTCTGCCAGTCCAACTCCCAGACATTTTCATCACAGGAGCCCTCCTGTTCAGAAGTACACGCCAGTGTATTTTTGAATTCCCAGAGCCCACTGGTCTGGTCATCTTCCCTTTTGTTAGGTAACCCTGAACTCCCATCGATGTCAAATAAGGACTGGCCTTCTGGATCAGTTGGACTAGGCCTGGGTGAGTCCAGCTGCCTCACGCTTTCCTGTTCCTAAGAAGTGGTATGCCTGAAGTCAGCTGCACTATGTACATATGAGGTGGTGAGTTGGCTTGAGGTCCCCGGTAGAGAGGTCATCACTCTGTAATCGGAGGGTGCTTTCAAATGCCCTGAATGGTCAAGGTGCCTCAAAGCCCGTTTATATTTGGCTATTTCACGTTCTACCCTCTCACATTTGTTTTTCTCAGTCCCTATCATTTAATGGCATGCAGAGGCCCGAGTTTTCAATTCTGACACCAGCGCTTGAGTGGCTTCTAGTACTTTACTTTTTGCCATTAATCGGTCTCTTAGTCCCTTGTTCTCTTCACCATAGGGCTAATATTCCTTTGGTGAGGCTTGCATATTCTGCGCATATTCAGAGCATTCCTTTTTCAGGAGACTAAGCTCCTCCTCTTGCTCAATTCTGGCCTGTGTTGCCTACACCCTTATTATTATTTATTATTACACAATGTCAACCTCTGCTTGTCTCACATGTTCCATTCATTTTGCATTTTCTAGCCAGTCATTCAGTTCCTGAGAACATAACTCACTTTTCTCGGCATCCATCCTTAACTGATGCACTTCCTGAACCAGGACACTAGTCTCTTGACTTAATTTGCTATTTCCTTCCTTCAACTGCTCTCTCTGCAGTTTGAAGGTGTTCAGATCTCGGTGCATCTGATCAAACTCACCTTGAGAGTTAACCTCTTTGAAAATTAACTGGCTGTTTTCAGCCTTCAGTTGCTTTACCTGGGATTGAAATGTGTAAATTCCGCCTAAGCAGGGTCTTTTATGAACAACCTGCTCATTTCATTTGTGTTGACTTACGCTCACATTTTCAACACATTCTTTATACTCCCCGTGCAGTGCAGAAAATTGAGTGTGACGCTCTGCATTTGCCTGCTGTTGTGTTGTTAACCCATCCTTTAGCTGTTGAATAATATTTTCTAATTTTAACTCAGTATTTTGGTTCTGTTGCACTTTCACTTCTAATAGTTTCAGCTCTTTCTGGGTTTGATTCAAAAGCTCGGCCTGGTTTTGCACAGAGGCCACACTCTTCTGGTGTCTTACTTCCATGATCAGCTCATGGAAATACATGTATGCTGTCAGCTGAGCCACTTTACATTGTTCATCTTTGCTGGTTTGAGTCATGTAAAAGTATGTTAGGGCTTGATGTAACGGCCCCCCATCCTGCCACATGTCAACATCTGCAGAGGTAACCCCCTGCATCATTCTTGCTTGCCACATTTCATGTTCTTGTTCTACCCATTTGCCTTTAATAAATAATTTGGATAGGAGATGTTTCCTGGCCAAATTAATTTCTACAGTGCACATTTTGAAGTATGTTCTACAACCTTCTCTATGCAAGGGCAAAAATCTCAACCCTGTTCCTGCTTAGTTTCCACTCACAATGACAACCTAGAATCAACACTGTTTTATCTATACACTGCCCTGTAACCCAGGGTACAAGTCTGAATAGCACTATAACAATGCAACCACAACTTTCTATCCACTGCAATGCAATTACACCCAAATTAATAGTCTGCTGCTACTGCACCATCACAATTGAAGACTCTCAACCAATTCACGACTCGAGCCCCCAATTTGGCACAGTTTATTGGACAGTCACTCTTAACTCAGGGAGTCCCCCCCAAGCAAGGTGGTGCACAACAAAGCGCTTTGTAGATTCAACTTTTGTGGGGCCTCCGACCTGTCTGGCATCCCCAGCAAATACCCTCTTTACCATGAATGAGCTAGGAACCAGGCTGGTGTATTGTGAGAATATATATTTAATTTAGTTTTTACCAAAAATAATAGAACAGTCACAAAAACATCAGCCACCAATGCCGTGGCACTACACAGTACCACAATTTCAAATTACTTGCACCAATTAACTGACAGACATTTATAATGGACCTTCAGTTCCTCCAATACGCAGGTAAACTTTTGAAGTTTTCAGTCACAATTTACATCAGATTTCTTGCAATGGAATCCATGAAAGATGTAACACACACAGTGATTTCTTAATTAGTCACAATACTCTTTTCCCACAGCATACCCCACCCTCCAGGCCTCTCTATTAGAGTAAGCACTGCCAACCTGCCCACCACCGCCATCCGTTCCAACCCGTGTCTAGGATCCATGCGCCAGACTTGCCTATGATTTAGAACCATGTTCACACCCCAGTATTTACAAGGCCTACAGTCGGAGCCACCAGGAGATTCAGACTCTCCTATCACACGCACAAGCGCCAGCCCGCTACCTGGAAACAGAGTAGCCCACCATTGCGTCTTCCTCAGACCACACCTACTTACCCTCACAGGATACTTTTATCCCCTATCCAGAAGCCTACCACTGTGACCACTACAGGTCAACTTAATTTCCATCAAGCCCAAGCCATGGTCTTGCCTACCCACTCACTATACACTGACTCACCCCCCACTCCCGAACTACACGTCTCCGCACCTAATACACACTTGAAAGGGCATTACTGAATGTCCGATCCCTAGGGGCGCATGCCATTGATGTTCATGACCTTATTTTGGAACACCAACTAGACTTCCTAGAAATGACCGAACCCTGGTTCCACGCAGCTTCAGCACCACTCTTGACTCTAGCCATCCCACCGGATTACACCATTCTCAGAACTGACGGCCAAGATGGTACGGGAGGAGGAGTAGCTATTATTGTTAAAACCTCCTTACAGTTCAGAGCATGCAACCTAGATAAAATAGATGGCTATGGCCTCCTAACCCTTAAATTAAGGACAGACCCTAAAACAACCTTTAATTTCCTCCTTGTCTACAGAGCATCCAGTTCCTCCAATCATCCGGATATAGATATCCCCGGAAAAACACATACCCCTCCTCCCAGTGCAGCCACCGCTAGTAAAACATGGTATACTACCATACAGAACTGCCTAGCCTCCAAAATCAAATCCCTCCAATACAAAATGTCCATGAAAAGAAAAACACTGGTCCATAGCTCTGATACCACCTGAATGCCTCGGTTGGCAATACATCAGCAGCATCTCAGTTTAATTTCTCTCTAGTCACCCAAGACCAAGTAATTAAGACTATCGCATCCCTCAAACCTTCGCATTGTAAAGGAGACAGCCTCCTGCCAAACTAGTGAAGTCTTGTACACCAACTTTAGCTCCCATCATCACCAACTTCATGAACGCTCCGTTCAGCACCAACTCTGTCCCATCTAACATCAAAGAACCGTGGGTCACTCCCCTGCTGAAAAAACCCACACTAGACCCCACGATTCCCACCAACTACAGACCCATTACTACAGTCCCCTTCCTACTTAAAATTATCGATAAAATAGCATATTCCCAAGTGCAAACACACCTAGAAAACAACCACTTACTAGGTGAATGACAATCTGGTTTCTGTCCCAAACACAGCACAAAGACGGCATTACTTGATCTAAAAAATCAGATGGACGCGATCAGAGACTCAGGTTAATTATGCATCCTCCTATTATTTGACTTATCCGCTGCATTTGATTTAGTGGACCATGATAAACTTTGCCTGACCTTGCCTAAAAACATTTTATTCTCCAACAATGCAACCACTTGGGTCAAATAATTTTCATCTGATCGTACCTCTAGAGTAGTCATAGGGGAGGAAGCGGCGGATCCTATAACAGTACCCATAGGCGTACCGCAAGGATCATGCCTAATGCCTCTCCCCCACTCTCTACAATGCGTACACAAACCTCCTGTTCGCAGCATTAGATGATATGGGAGTAATCTATACTATTTTTGCAGATGATACACAGATACTCATTCCAATCTCTGGCAATCAAGAACAGGACGCTATACTCATGAAAAAAATCTACTCACTCATCCAGGGCTGGATGGCAACAAACAGTCTCTGCCTTAATGCAGAAAAGACCAAGATACTTATTTTAGGCTCCCAGCCCAATTAAAAAAACTACATAAAAACTACACTGCTAGGGGTTTACCTAGACTCTAGTCTAACCATGAGTAAACATATCAACTCTCTCACCTCATCCACATCTTACACAGCTAAACTCATATCCCTCAGCCAGCAGGTTTTTTTCTACACATAACTGCATCACCCTAGCAAGAGCGCTTTTTTTGTCTAAGTTAGATTACTGTAATATACACTTGCTAGGCACTACCAAGAAAAATGTAGCCAAATTGCAATTATTGCAAAATAAAGCTCTTAGAGCAGCACTGGGTATCAAAAAAAGGGGCCACATACCACAGTCCAGGAGAGAAGTACACTGGCTACCCATACAAGCGAGAATAATTCACAAAACTCTCACCACTACACACAAATGCATCTCCCTTAACGCTCCTACCCACCTGAATGAATGCCTCACCAGGAAAACCTCAACCAGACCCCTCAGATCCAACACCAGCACCCAGTTACTCATCCCCCGCTATAAGAACTCTGGAACAGGGAATTCCAGCTTCCCTGTAGCAGCCGCCAGATTATGGAACTCACTCCCTTATAACATAAGCAATGAACTTTCCCACACCCAGTCTAAGAAACTTCTAAAAACTATTTAACAAATTCTAATCCAACTGCATCTTAGTTTTACCCACAACAATATGCCTGATGTAACAGTTTTGCTGTAAATGTATTCTATAACTCTGTTTTAACCAGCTCACTGTAACCATAATGCCATTGTTTTTTGTACTAATCGCTTGATGCTTTTGCCCTGTGTCCAGAAAGCTTTACTTGTCTACAACACTGTAACCTACGCCGTGATACCTACGGGTTTGGGCGTATAATCAAATGCAATAAATAAAAAAATAAAAAAATAAAAAATGTGCAATGGGCCTACCCAGTTTCATCCCCTGCCTACCCACTAATGGAAAGGCAAGGAGCTCCCCACACAATTGATAGCTTTGGGATATCTACTTACATGGGAGATCTCTGCTCTTAGCTCAGGAGGCCAGACAGATTTTTTGGATCCTGTTTTGGTAGGCAGCTCACACAAGGACTCTCTCACAGCAAGGTCCCTCCAGATAGGCCTCTCTCAGATAGGGCTCCCAGGTTTCCAGGCAAGGTTTACCCTTATGGTCTTGGTAGCTCTCCATGGCTCCCTGCTAGTTGTGCCTCGCTAGAGTCCAGAATCAGATCAGACTCCAGGAGCAGAAATCAGAATCCAGGACCCATACCTCTCAGACTGAAAACTGATATTATATAGGGCTGATGACGCTTACACATTATAATAATTCCCACGATATGGATTGGCTTGCTCTCTCTCTTCCCCTCCCACCAATATGCCCATTGCATGCTGATAGGACCAGGAGCTGGGGGGTGAATATGATGTAGGCTGAGGGAAGGGAAAGATGCCTCATCCCAAAATGACACGGTTTAACCTTTTCAGTGTGCAAAAAAACCTCACAACATGGCAGCTAGCCTCATTTTTCAGATAGCTGCATGAACCGATATATATTGGAGTTCTATTTTATTTTCCGAATTAGGAGATCCTTATTTTATTCCAGCACATCCTCCTGGGGAGGAGTTATTATTTTTCACGATTTGCTCATGAGACGAAATAGTGAAATATGGGACACTTCCCAATTCAAACATTAATTTCACAATCTATCACTTCACCAAGTTTCCAGCCCCTCGGATCTTATGAGAAGGCCAGAATCATAATTGTTCCCATATCTCAACTTGTACACATCACACAGAATTAATATTTACACAATTCTCTTTTTATGAAAGAAAAGGTGGTCCAATGTTAAACATATGGCAGTGTATCAAATGTGATGTAGCTCCATATCTATCCCCCACCTTTTTTTAGGTTTCATTTCTCAGTCACCACCTTACCAGGCCATGTACTCAGCTCATGTTTATTCTACTCTCCTTGCCTTGACTTCAAAAGACCATGTTCGCAGCTAATGGACAGTTAATGGGGAGGTTCGACCTTAAGAGTCATTTCTGCTGGCCATGTTATCTGTATCACACAATTCAGATCTCTCTTCCATCATTACTTTGTATTTTTAACTCAACTCCAGGCCTGTTTCCTTGGTGGGCCCAGCCCAAATGTCTGGGGTCACAGTTCCAGATACACAGACCTTTCAGTTCAGTGGGGAAAATAACAGCAGCTAGTTACATACATAATTCTGAAAAAATAGCATTTTACATTGAAAAGATGTGTTTACATATGAAATTTTGTATTGCACCTGGCCCTACAGGCAAGAAATAAACTCTTTCTTTAATACCGTATTAGAACAGGTTGTAATTTCACTTTTGGTATTATTTACACACATAGGCTGTAGTTACATAAGACACCAGTATTCAGATTTACACAAAACGAAATAGGCCCTTCCATTTAAAGATTGTCATTTTATGTGATGAAATTAAGTCTCTCTGATAAATGTAATCTGTCACTCTGCTTTATTTCTTAAATTTAAGGCCCCATTACTTCTTTTCATCTTCCACATGTGCAGTATTTCAATATATCTTTTCTTTCCACGTGCACTGCTGCAATTTTGAATCTTTTGAAATGTGCCTTTTCCCAGTTTACAGAAAGTCAGCATCTGCAGAACCACGTGTCTCTTTGGACTCCATTGGACACTGTTTGCAATATTACAGTTCTGTGTCACACTCTCCTTCAGCTGAGTGCCTGTCCATTTTGACAAAGTTGAGGGAGGCCCATTCTCTCTCATTCACAAGGCCTCATGTGGAAAAGAAGTGTTTTGTACTGACCTGCATCTTCCCATTGGTGACCGCCTTCTTTCGCCCCCTCAACAAAACTGGTATCACCACGGCCGCGTGCACAGGGAAAGTCTAAGGGATATACCTTAAAGCCAGGGCCCTCGATGATGGACTCTCAATTCTTTTGGTGACTGATTTAGCCCCAAGCAGGAGAACCTCAGGTTTAACCCTGGTTTGATAGCCACCTCGAGAGGGGCCTCGAGCAAAGACTCAGTACAGTTAGCTCCAGATGGAGAAGCCTCCGGGCAAACCCTGGTATCCAAAGCCACAGCAGAACTGGGGCCAGCCTTAGCCCCAAATGGGGAACCTTGGAAGAAGATCCGGTATTGGCGGACTGCTGCGGGGCCCCTCAGAGGAGTTTCCGGTGCGTCTCGCCAAGCAAAGACCAAAAGGAGTACCTGAATCTGAAGTGCTCTGCTCCCACAGAGAACTGCAGATATTTCATATGCAGGCCCCAAGTCAGAATGTGCATTTACGCATCCTGGAAGACCACCACACTGAGCCAATCGCTCTTCCAAAAAGAGGGCTTTATTTGGCAGGGCGTGATCAACTTGAATTTCTCTCTGAAAGATCGAAGATAGTGCGCAGGCCAGCCTGGTTGAGCCCTATGAAAGGACTACAGTACTAGCTCCTCCCTTGCTCCAAGAGGGGAACAGATTCCACCGCTCTGAGGCATAGAAGTTTCTGTACCCCTGCTCTGAAGGAGGGAATCCCGATCTGTTGGAAGAGAGGTTTCAAGGGTGGAGTAGGAGAAAAGGCAAGTGAAACCACCTAAACGATGGATAAACCCCACCAGTCTTTGGTGATGGTTTGCCACGCCTCCAGAGGAGACAAGATTTGTCCTCCCACCGAAGTGTAGTGTGACCGACAAAAAATATAATTAGTGATTTGTCAGCAGGGAGATTACCTGTCCCTGTAGAGGAGGCTGAGGGCTGAGAGAAAAACCAACCACCTTGCCACTGCTGCTTAAGGCGGGGCTAACCCCCTGATCCCAGAGAAGGACCGAGTCTGGTACCCTGACCTTTGTGTATAAGGGGCCTTAGCTGAAGCTGTCGCTAGGACCGACAAACGGGTCTTTGTTGTCCACATAGCATGGAAAGCTGATTAGCCCCAAAAGGAACGCTACCAGCACCAGTCGTCATGAAAGTTGGTGTAAGGGAGGTAACCAAAATGGCTGCCGTGGACCAAGGAGGTTGGGACGCCATTTAGTCAACACCTGAAGAGAACTGCGTCATAGGAAAAAGTGAGGCAATTGTTCCCTCAGGGGAGTCAGGGGACTTCAGAAATACTTAGCCTTGAAACAAGGATCCTCGGCCAAGCCAGTGCTGGAAGATCTAGGATGTTTAGTGGACATCCTAGGAACTGACCCAGAATTAGCTTCCAATGGAGGAACCTCGGCAGAGCCGGTACTGGAAGGCCTATTGCTGATCACCTTGTTTGCCCCTTGATAGAATCAGTACCACCACAACCCTGAGCGTGGGATGGTTGAGGAATGTACCCTACTGACAGGACCGTTAGAGGATCACTCGACTCCATCGCTACTGTATTTAGAGGAACCCAGGACATACAGCCCCCTCAAGAGGGGCATCGAGCCATGGCTTGGTGTGACAAGCACCAGGAATGGAGACCTCATGGCGTACCCTGGTATCTGTGTGGAAAGCTCTAGAAATGGATACTGCGGGTGAAACCCGGTATCCAGAGCCACAGATGAATTGAGCTGAAACTAGGCACCCAAATGGTGAACCTCAGAACCACGTCCGGTTTTGGCAGGTCCTCCGTGGGACCCTCAGAGAACACTCTGGTGCGCCTATTAGGTCCTTGAGTCATGGAATGCTCTCACCGAGCGGAGCTATTCATTGCTGTCCTCATCTGCTTAAGGCTCATCCCAATGAGGTGGGAACAGAAGACTGGGCCTCCACGCCTACCACCTCAGGTTTTAAAAGAAAACTGAATCGGAGCAGCCAGGGCTGGGGTGGAACAGGAGTTGTCGGCAGTTCCCCTCACGGGAACCCTCAGAGAAAACCCTGGTACATCTATTAGGCCTGCAGGGCACCTCAGAGGAAACCCTGGTAGCAGAGCTGTTGAAGCTTGAAATACGTCCTCATAAGGTCAGTGTGCACGAGCATCTGAAACTTCCAAAAAACTCTTCCTCAGCCGAGGGCTTAGGTGTCGAAGAGGAAAAAACCGCACGTAAGGGACCTACCCCCGAAAGCAAGGAGGATGGTTGCCAGGAGGGTCCACCACCGGCCGAGTCCTCCTAAATGAGTGGAGAAAAAGCAGGAGGGAGCGAGACAGTATGAGGCAGCGGAGCCCACGCACGCCGGTCAAAAGAAGGGAGGAACAGGTTACTATTGCCGAAAAGAATGCTCCCAGCACCAGACGTTGTGAACGTAGGTGTAAGGGATGAATCCAAAATGGCCACTTTAGGACACACAGGTTGGGCTGCCATTTTGTCGCCTCCTGAAGAGAACTGCATCACATGCGTAGCTGAGACAACTGCCTCCTCAGGAGAGTCAGGGGCCTCGGCAGAGCCGGTACTGGGTGGTCTCGGATGTTAGTCGACATCTTCAAACCCGTCTCAAAATTAGCCTCCAACGGAGGAACCTCGGACAAGCCGGTACCAGAGGGAATGCGGTCCGTGATCGCCCTCTTTGCCCCCTCGACAGAACCGGTACCACCACGACCCTGAGCATGGGACGGTTGAGGACAATACCTCACCAACAAGACCCTCTGAGAAGCCTCTCAGATCTGTCAAAATAGGCTTTAGCCTCCACAAGAGGAACCTCAGGTTTCAACCTGGTACGTAAAGCTCCCTTAAAAGGGGCCTCGAGTCGGGACTCAGTACTTATTTAACCTCCACAAGAGGAACCTCAGATTTCAACCTGGTACGTAAAGCTCCCTTAAAGGGGGCCTCGAGTCGGGACTCGGTACAGACTTTATCCTCCACAAGAGGAACCTCAGGTTTCAACCTGGTTACAGCGGGGAAAGCTCCAGAAACTGAGACATCAGGGTGAATCCTGGTATCCCAGCACCTAGCCAAACTGGGCTTAATTTTAGCACCATGATGGTGAACCTCGAAACAATGTCTGTTACTGGCAGGTCCGTCAGAACCCTCGGAGGAATCACCGATATGCCTGCTAGGTCCTTGGGGCACCTCAGGGGAAACCCTGGTGACAGAGCTACAAGAAAAGGCCCTTAAAGTACTCCCTCAAGGGGTCAGAGTGCATAAGTCTCTGAAACTGCCCGAAAAGGCATCATCTGAGGAAGATTTAGACACTCGGGAGGGCGGAGGCCGCTCATAAGAGGCATACCCCCACGAAAATAATGAGGAAGGCTGTCAGAAAGTGAGACCGTATGTAGTTGTGGCATCCGAGTATGCCAGTCATAAGAAGGGCGGAACGGATTCGCACCGACCTGCGGAAATGGTTATTCACCAAAAAGACGGTTGCCAGCACTTGTCGTGGATAGCGTGGGTGTAAGGGAAGAATCCAAAATGGCCACTGTAGAGCACGAGGGAAGGCCCGCCATTTTGTCCACATCCGAAGAGAACTGCGTCACATGTGTGGATGAGGCAGGTATCCCCACAGGATGGTCAGGGACTTGATCGAAACTTTAGCATTGACACAAGGATCCTCAGCAGAGCTGGTACTGTGGGGCCTCGGATGTTTACTGGACATCCTGAAGGGGCCCCTTAAATTAGCCTCCCAGAGAGGAACCTCGGCAAAGCCGGTAACAGAGGAGTCACGGTCAGAGACCTCTCCCTTTGCCCCCTCAACAGAACTGGTATCACTGCGAGCACGGGAATGTAGAGGAATCTACCTCACAGACAAGACCCTAGTAAGTCTCTCAGTTCTGTTGGTACACACCTTAGCCTCAAAGAGAGGAACCTCAGAACAGCGCCCGCTACATACAGCCCACCCGAGAGGGGCCTTGAACTGTGATTCGGTAAAGAAAAGCCTCAAAAGAGGCCTCAGGGCGCACCTCAGTGTCTGTATGGGAAGGTCCAGACAAGGAGACCTCCGAGTGAACTCCGGTACCCAAAGCCTCAGCAAGACTGGGCTGACTATTAGCACCTGACTGGTGAACCTCAGATCGTAGTTGCCGGCAGGCCCCTCGCGGGAACCCTCAGAGAAAACCCTGGTACATCTATTAGGCATGCAGGGCACCTCAGAGGAAACCCTGGTAGCAGAGCTGTTGAAGCCCCTCCCGGACCTGGATGACCCCGGGAAGGAGTCCACCGGCCGGGGTGCCCTAAAAAGTAAGGAACTTACCGGGCATCTCTTTCGATGAAGAGTTGAAAATGCGGTGGAGGAATGATCTGGAAAACCTCCTCTCACTGACGAAGACGACTTTGAAGTGACCGGACCGAAAAAGTGTCTTAGTAGAAACACGAGTCCCAACGGCGATCCGGTCACAGACACTCCAAACAAAGAGAATGGGGATCCGCCCTAGCAAAGCGACGTTCGCAAGAGGAACAAGAGACAAATCCCAAACGATCCGGCATAGATGAAGGACTACGCGATCGCAGAACCGGAGCAGGAGAGAAGGACAACGGAAAGAAGAAAAATCTATTTCCGATGATGCAAGTGCATCCAGCCCCATCCGCGCGTGGAAAAGGACTAAAGGGCGATGCACAGGGTGGAGCTAAGGCGGGCAGGGTTACGGCCACGTGCGGTACCCCGCGTAAAAGGAGAAGAAGGATGCTTTTTTACAAAAGTGCTCCAGTCCTGTCCCACTGGACGGAATGTCGCAAAAGTATGGAGGAAAGGGGACGGGACGTAGGAGCCTTGAGTAAACGTTCATATGCGAAGAAAAGATTGCACATGTGTGATACACTGCAGAAAATGCAAGCCATTCAATAACTGTACAGATACTGTACGCAAGTAGACTAAGTGACCTCAGAAGCTAGCTATACGTAGTGAGTAGACTGCAGGTAAAGCCGCCATTGTGTAAAAGCTGGACATCAGTGTCATGAATTTAGTAAGCCCAGACCCATGGACCCATGGAGAAGAAAAGCAGAGAACTGTGTCGCAGCAAGAATTAGCTGAGATTGTGGATACGAATTGTGAGGCTGTTTGGCCTGCTATCAAAGTCAAAGCACCCAAGGCCAGTTATCTGTTCTTGAAGGCGATAAACGTGAGAAGCTGAATCATCCCTTGATAAGGTGCAAAGAAAGAACACCAAGCGTGGCAAGTTCTATTCATTTATGACATTTAAATGCTGCAAAATGGTCCAAATCGTGGTCTCCTGTCACGTGAGTCAAGGGTGGATATAGAGTTGAGCTTGTAGTTCTATATTCCCAGATACAAGAATGCTCTGGAAGGCCTAGTTCAAAGTCAATCTTCATGGCCGAAGGCATGGGTGATGAGACGTTGGGCTAATTGGGTGGGGAGGTAAAGTCAAGTCCACCTCCTGGCACCTGGGTATGAGCTTACATACTGCTAAGTGAACCGAATGTTCCAGACCTGGCACGAGCATGCCAACCAATTATAGAGGCCCATATAATGAAGGGCCTTATAGTTTGAGAGACAATGAACCTAATAGTGTTGAAGATGACACATTTTAGACGTAGGCATACGTTATCCACCTGACAGTAGATAGCCAATCATAATCCCACCCCGTATAAAAAGTATACTTAGATGTTCCCCTTGAGCCTATCACAGCCCTTCATAGGTTTTTCTCATTTTCCACGTAGTATGACGTCACGTATGACAAATTAATTTTTAGTATATAAATGTGTTTTTATGTGAATTTTAACGAGAGCTCGAGCGAACGTCCCTTGATGTCCATTGTAACTCTCTATTTTAGACAATTGATAATGAAACAGCAAACTTTGCCATCTTCCTGAGTTGGTTCAATTACTTGGTGTCAGAGTTATTCTGCATCCCATCCATTGCATGTGTGTTATCCAAAGGGCTCTAAGCTCACGTGGTAGCACTGTAGATTGTTCAAGACCCAAACTAGTTTGTTCCCAGTCTTTTGAACGATCGAGTATCCTCTGCCATTAGCCAGAAGATTGCGTAGTTCTTGTGGAGAGCGGCCGAATAGAAATAAATTTGCAAGAATAACCGAGGTAGTGGGCAGGTCCCCCTTTGATGAAATCCCTGACTGGTTTCCACATGCGCTCTGCGGCGGAAGGCAAAGTGGTTGATTGGAGGAAGAGTTGATACCGAAGGCTATGAGTCAATTAACAAACAAATGGTAGGTAGACTAAGGGGAACGGCAAATGAAGGGGATGGGGTTGTGACCATTTTTGAGTAACGGGAAATACCTTGTGAGGAAAATATAGCGCTCAGAGTACTAGCTCAAGGGAGCTCAGAAGGAGACATCTCAAACTCCAATTGGAGTAGAGTGCAATATATAACACATGAACAGGTTAATTAAGGTGATTTCTCAAACCCTGTATAAGGAAAGGCGAGAGAGAAAGAAGGTGATCACAGTGTTTATTAATGTGTAAAGTCAACTATTTTGCTTGTTGTTTGATTTGTAAAAATATCGAAAAGCAATAGAAGTTCTTGAAAAAGAATTGAGGAGCTGTAGTGACTACAATAGCGAATTGGTTGGTATCAATCAAAAGCTAGAGGGAGCTCATTGAGAAATTAGAGGCTTGAGGGGCGATTGATAGTGCAGGCTCATATTTGTTGTTTTAAAAGTTGAAAAAGTTGTGATTTAAAGCAAAAAGTATATAGGCTTTTTCGGTCCGGTAAGTATTCACAGCCAATTGAGACTTGTCATTATGGGAGATACTCCTCTGATGTACCTCTGCAAGACACTGCCAAAACACATGCCCAAGCTCAAACAGTATAGTATGGGATTGGTGAAAGGCCCGGCAGATAAGATGTTCATGCCATGGCCACAAGGGGGATCGCTGTCAAAAGCGGTATTGCAACACATGACCACATTTATTTATTTATTTTATTTATTTACATTTGTTAAGCACACAAAGTGGCTCTGTGTGATCGTGGCGCTGTTACAGGGCTGCTTACTTAGTTACAAAGACATAGACTCGCCCGCCTGTGGTTCTTGGTTACATTGAACCTATTGCCAGACAGATGGCTGTTACATTGATACAGAATCGGCAGAGTTACAGGCTCAAATGGTTAAGGTACGAGACAGAATGCTCAATGCACAGTCCAATGGCAGGAGACCTACCCAGGATGGAGGAGTGGGAGGGTAGGCATTGAACACTGTGTTGAACTAATTGAAGAACACAGTTTTGAGAGATTTAGAACACAGTTTTGAGAGATTTGCAGAAAGCTAGGTGAGAGGTCTCATTTCACATGGTTGTGGGGAGGGAATTCCAGTGTTTGGAGGCATGGAAAGTGAAGCTGGCAACTCCTGCTTATGCCCTTTTGAAGGAGGTGACTTTAAGCTGATTGGATTGATCTGACCTTTTGGGTCTGGAGGAGGTAGCTCTGATTACTTTTTCAACAAGATAAGTGGGGGACTGTAAGTGTGAGACATTTATGGGTTATATACTTGCACACTGCGGACACGGGGGAAGAAATTAGAGAAAAGATTAGCAATTCCAGAGCTCAGGAAAATGTACCAAGAAGAGAAGAGAGGGAAGATTCGCCACCTGAGGAGTGGATGCTTAGTCAGAGAAAAGACAAAGGTGTTGAGCCCTCAGCTCCCCTTACCTCGCTTGGCTTGAAGAAAAAGGTGCTAGTACAGAGGAAATAGGGTTGTACCCTTTAAATGAGTCAAAAGCGGTGACAGGGTATAGTAATACGATATACAAACGGCCCGCTTACAGCAGCGATGATAGTCTAGAGGAGAATATGAGAAAATAAGAGATCTGTAAGATCATACAAGACAAAGAAGTAAAGAGTGAACGGTCGAATATATCGACAGAAATAGAAAGAGAGATTAAGAGATGGAAAGGAGAGAAGGATAAAGCAGCCGAGATAGTGCTCGTGCAGAACAAATTGATGAGAGGATAGATATTACTCAAATTCGATGGGAAAAGCATCGAAGAAGTTAGGCAAAGAGAAGATAAAAGATGAAGAAGAAAGAAGGGACAAGGAACGAGAGAAGAAATTGAAAGAAGATGAGCAGAAAAGGAAGAACAGAGAGCAACGAGAGCAGATCTATCAAGAGGAGCAAGAGAGAAAATAAGAACAGGCTGAGGAACAAAGAAAATATGACAATAGACAGAGAGAGATAGAAGACAGGGATAGAAGAGAAAGGAGGAGAGAAGAGGAGGAAGCAAAAAAATGAAGGGACAAAAGAATACAGAGATGAAGGGAAGAAGAGGAAAGAAGGGAAGGCATAAGGAGAGAAGAACTGTCAAGTGTCGTGGACCTTTGGGGTTAAGAGTCAAAAACAGGTGAGCTAGCCCCTGTCCTTATTGGCAAGTGGAAACTCTTTCCATAGATGAATGAAAGACTTTCCTCCCAAGAGCGCAGCCTGCAGGGTAGAAAAACACCTGACAGCCTAGGGGCTTGAGTGGAAAGGCAGGAGTGACAGCAGAGCTGTAAGGAAGGAAGAACAAATACAGACAATGAATATGACTTCGGGTAAATCCTTCTATTTCTCACCAGTAACACCCCCAAAGCACCCCACTCTTACTTGTTACCCAGTTATTTGGAGCAGAAAACCTACTTGCTGTGATGCAAGCAACCAAGGCTGAGTAGTTGGCAGGAGATGCCAAAACAGGAGAGTACAGGAGATGAAGGGTTCCTCCAAAGGGCAGTTCTAATGGGAGACCCTGACCCGGATGGCACGAGGGCTAAGCTAAAGGGAAATACACAGAGTCATCAAAATCCAGAAATGAAGCAGTATTCCAGTAGCAGAAGCAGTTCTAATGGAAAAGAGGCAGACCCATAGTAAGGTGTGTTGATGCAGCAAAGCATCCCAAAGCAATATGTGAGAGACAACCAATTCTAAGATAAAAAAACAAAAAGATAACCTCATCAGATTGCAGCGTGGCGTCCCAGGAGTTAAGGGCCGGTAAGATATGGCAGTGGAAGCAGATAAGTAGGAGCAAAAGGGTATGCAGATGAGAGCACAATGGAAGAGACAGCTGATGTCAGCAGGTGCTCACGCAGGGCAAATGGGGCTGATACAATAGACACCAGAGGGCAAGGCGGAAGAGATACCGGTAGCCGTGTAGCTGTGTTCCAGGGGCCGTGTAAGCAATCCGAGCTAAGCCGTATGTCGGAAACAGATAAGGGCTAAAGCGAAGCCGATTCCAAAATAGCGTAGCCAGGGGTCAAAGTCAAAAACCAAGAATACCATAATCAATAGAGCAACTGCGCCATGGAAGGAAAACAACGGTTTAGGAGCACTGCTGTTCCTCACGGAGGAAGCTAAATACTAAGATCCAAGTGAGGCGTGGAATACACAGCGCATTGTGTTCCATGCAGTCAAGTTACACCATGACTGATGGGAAATGTAGTCTATTACCTGCACTGAGGCTGTCATTGTGCGAAATGCCACATCAGTCTCGAATTCTTTGTTTACCACAAACGAGTGAAGCCAGGAGGACTCCAAGGCATGACAAGAACAAAGGCAAGAGGAAGAAAGATTTAGAAGGCAGGCAAGAAAGAGAAGAAATGGGGAGAAGACAGTGGGGTCCTGATACCAGTGTTGTTTGTAAAGAGCCAGTAGGGCCAAGCCCAGCATGGGATAAAACAGAAGAGTTCCTTTCCAATAAAGGAAGCAACGTCAGGGGCATCTAGCTTAGTATTGGAAGAAGAAAACTTTAATGCGGGAAGCATCAGAGAAAGGATCGATAAGATCTATAAAAAATTAAAGGAAGGTAGCAACTATGAAAGTCGAGGAAAGAGGGATCAATCCCTAGTATTTCAGTTACAAAGCGAAGAAGAAATTCTGTTCAGTCACGAACATAGAGCTATCTCCTTAAGCAGACTGAGCTTAGACAAAGGTGAAGGGGCTGATAGTCACACTAGTCGGGGACAAGACATGTCAGATGAGGAAAGGAAGTCCATCTTTGAAGTAGGAGGAGGGAGCGCATGCATCCACGTGGGAAGCCTGCAAATGGATTAAGAATTAAGATGGTCGGATCTGGAACAACCTAAGGGCAGGACGCCAGATCCCATACCATAGCCAGAACGTCACAGAGGACGATTGTATAGTGAGATGGGAGAATCGCCGCCATATGTGAGCAGATTAAGGTCACTACCGGCAAGGAATCAGGCGGAGACAATCGTCCCTGCCATGGATAGACTAACGATGGACACCAACTGTGTGTTGGGGTTTTTTCAGTTTCCCTTACTGGAAAAAGGGGGAGCAAGACCACAGTATATTCCATGGCCGCAGATTTGATAAGGATAATTTAAGGTGCAAGCTCTCGAGTTTGACTTCGGGTTCTGGGAAATGGATCGATGAGTTATAAAAAATGACAGGAGGAAACACGCTGGCCATAGGGGACATTAAGGGTCTCCTGGCAGCTATTCTTGGGGAGAGTGCTGATGATATATGGAGGAGAGCAGGATATTTGAGTGTGACAGCACAAAACACATCGCATGACGCAGCGCCGTTTAATAATTGCAGAGTAGTCGTATGGAGGGCTCTCAGGGTACAGTATCCTGACACATTAGATGTGAGTGCAATTATGCCACGTCAGATGAAGGAAGATGAAGACCATATTGCTTACGTTCAGGACATTCAAGAGAAATGGCAAATTGAAACTCGCGAACCTTGGGAAAAAATGTTGGCATTATTATACCACATTTTATGTCAGGCGTTGTCTGAGCCAGTACAAAGACAGATGAAGAAACAAGTGGGAATGGAAGCAAAACCATGGGCTTCGATACAGTTGATGATAGTGCATCACTGCCGGTTGTTGCAAGAGAAAAATAGGAAAAAAGATGAGACTAGGAAAATCGAGGAAGCCAAGTTAGTTCAGAAGAGATTATCAAAATTTGCCATAGAAGGGGCGGACAAGTGGAGAAGGATTGGGAATGCAGGAAGCAATGGGTACATCGCATGCGAGTAATTATCGATTGATGGACCAAGGTGGATATGGATTTGTGCCACAAGGCAGAGGTATGGGCTATAGAGGAAGAGGAGGAGGATTCCAAAGTAATCAAGGTGGGTTTCAGAATACACAGAATGAGAAAAAGAGTACTCAGGGAGGATTTAACCAAGGTGGACTTGTCAGACGAGCACCCCGAGTATGTTGGACTTGTGGGATGACAGGGCACATTGCATGTGTATGTGGGAGCCAAGTGAATGTACGGAATGGCCAATTTTTCACAGGGGGGACAGCTTATCCTCCACATTATATAGCACTGAAACTAGGCAAGGGTTTGACCAAGATCACACAGTATATCAGAAACATGCGCCGCCAGTACAGCAGGTACAGCAGCAAGAGCAAGTGCAAATGAATCCAACACAAGGGCAGTCACAACAGGCCCCCATACAGACACAGCAGTATGCAAACACAGGACAAGTGTTGATACCCAGAATAGGAGGTGTCACTGTGGTAGGAGGAAATCCTTTTACAGGGAGGGGATGAGCCTGTACCCACAATAGGACAGCTCACAGGGCGACTTGATGTGTTCAGTACTATCTGTGATGCCAGACCCCCAAGAGGAACCAAGGGTCGATGTGACGATAGGAGCCAACTCTTTTCTTTTCTAGAAGAAACTGGAGCTACTTGTTCATGTATACGAGAGGGAAAATATCCAATGTCGGGAATTGCCATGAATGTTCAAGGGATCTATGGAGCTACGAGTCAAGTTCCTTTTACTGATGAATTACCAGTCTCTATAGGAGAGTGTGACATGTCTGTTCCCTTGTTATATTCCTGACAGACACCAGTTAACATTTTGGGAAGAGATTTGATGACAAAACTTAACATGTTGATTTCGTTCACTGATCAAGGAAAAGTGTGCTCCACTCCAGGAACACACTATTTAAACGTGGGCAAATGTATACTGGCCGTTCACAGGACAAGTGACTCTGCGAAGTGTTCCAGTAGATCCAAAGGTTTTTCTATATGGGGTGAGCATCCTACTGACATGGCTACCCGGCTTAGTGGGAAGAATTGTGAGGATACCTGATGAGTTTCTGTTTAGACCATTAATATCAATGGACGAAGAGGGGGGCAGACTATCCCTATAGAATTAGATGCAGCCACAGTACAAAGGGAAATGGCAATGCTTGAAGGAGTAGACAATGAGGGTAGACCATGGCGAACAGTAATAGCTCTCGAGGAAGGGTACAGATTGACTGACATTACTGATGACGACATGTTTAGGGAAGACCAAACAGATGATGAAGTGCTGTTCTTTATGGGCATCACATACTAGAAAAGGATAGAAAAGAGATAAGTCCCACAGCAAATGACAATAAGATGGGGTGTGTGTGAAGTGCTGTTTGTGAATGACGTATTTGAACAAATACTACTTCTATTGAATATTAAACACAAGTTCTCTTCTGCTTATCACCCGCAAGCAAACTGGATATGTGACAGACTCAATGGCCTCCTTAAGGAAAGGATTGCCAAGATTAAATTGACTTTGAAGAAGGGATGGCTATACTGCCTACCCTTAGCTTTATATGGCCTTCGGAATCAGCCTGGCTCAGACCATCACCTCACCCCTCATGAGTTAGTGATAGGGCGGTGAATGAGAATGCCTCTTAGTCCTCCGTCTAGAAGTGGAAGTGATGCCCAGAGTGCAGCTAAAACTTTAGGTGATGAATTGCTTGTTTATTTGACATGTATGACCTCTAGCATCTCTCTCACTTGAGATCAACTCAAGCATTAGTGATGTGGGTCTCAAAACATGGATGAAGATCATTCAACAACCAGCCTGCTGAACTTCTATCAGCACCAAAGTTATATGTTGGTGATTCTGTCCTGATTAAAAATGGCACTAGAAAGTGGCTTGAACCACGCTTTAATGGCCCCTTTTGTGTTGAAAATATAACCCCTTGAGGTGTAAAGGTCCAAGGAAGATGAGCTTGGCTTCACTAGGGCAACGTTAAAGTCTAGAAAGGGAATGAAGTTCCTGTATCTGAAGAATCACAAGAAGTGCGTCGGACGATCGGTTTATTGTAACCCGAATAGACAGTGCAATTACATGACTTATGTGTGGATGAACATGTTAAATCAGCCAGCACCATGAGGTGGGTGATGAAGATGTGGACTCCAAAGAAGCACTTTTTTAAGAGAAAATATCAAGATGTGGAAACTGGTGAAAAGGTGGTCGATGATTCGACCAGATGGGGGAATATAGAGGAGCAGCTGCATGCCTTTGCAGGAAATACCACCCCCCTACCTCCTGTATTTTGGAAGCCTGAGATTGTGCCATGCTTGACACCATCAAATGTGACCATACCACTGTAAAGACTGGTAGGGGTGTCTATACTTCCTCTCTCTATATGGTAGAGGAGAGGCACAGAGGACCCCAGCCAAGATTCCCTATTATTGGTACGTGGTCGAGCAATCAAGACCTCGCTTCTCAGGAGGTGATGCAGGATGGTTCTTAAGTACAGTGTAGTCCCCGAACCCCCACAAAGGAATGTCTACACACTGTATTACTGAAAACACAGTCTTTATATAATTAATATTCAAGGGTATGTACACGATCACAATAACGCACTTTGCATTCGGAAGTCACTAATGATATATATATACAATTCTAAAGTGGTACCACCAATGTTATCCAATCTCATTAACGTGCATCAACTGTACGGCTAAAATGTCACACAGATTAATAACGAGGAAACCAGCAATAGAGATAGGCAGGAACGTAAGATGGTTGAAACAATAGGCAGAATGCTGACCCCTACCAATAGGCACAGTTCTGTGTGGGGATCCCCCCACCTGGTCAACCTGTAAATAAAAGATATATAGCACAAGCCCAGTCCATGTAATATTCAGTAGTCTTACTTCCTCCTATTAAGGTTTTACCCCCCAATGTACCTGGTGGAGTAGAGTTCTCCGACGATGTGTCGACCGATCCTTCTTGAGTGGCTCCCTTTCAGGCAGGAGCCACGGATCGTCGAGAGGTGTCGAGGACCTCAGCGTTCGGTGTCGGGGAATCGACGGCCCTTCTTGAGTGCCCTCCCTTTAAGGCAGGAGTCATGGGTCATCGAACGTCCGACGGGGAACAGGGTGAACTACGGAAGGGAAGTGACAGCTTTGTTCCTAGCGGTCCTCGTCGACGACAGAGCGTTGGAGTCCTGCAAGGAAGAGGCATGCGGGGCACCTCGGTGACGATAGTTCTGGACCGCAAAGAGATGATGAAGAACTGTGGCCCAGCAAGGGCGTCGGGTCATCGGCGTCTCTGTGGTCTTCAGGTGGCGGGAAACCCACCGGTGCATGCTCCTCGGCGCGTCGACGGTCAGGCCTTGTCCAGCGGGAGACAAGCGGGCGACGATGCAGACGAGAACGTCCAATGATCAATGGAAGTACTTAGGCAAACGGGACTACGGCGGCTCAGGTCGGCGACGGCGGTCGTCGACAGTGGCGGACAACAGTCCGAGTGCGTCTCTTTGAGATTCCGCGGCAGTCCCCGTCTCGGGTCGGCAGCCTGTGGAAGGTCTGTCTACCAGAGAGCTTTGACAAAGATCAGCTGTGCACGATGGTCCCTCGTAGCTCGGGAAGAGGGTGCCTTACCAGGTCCTCTCTGGGTCAGTCCTTGGAAACACAGCAGCTTTCAGATTGCGAAAGAGAGCCACAGCACTCCTTCTCGTCCAGCGGGGCTTCAAGGTCAAGCGTCAGTTACTCCATTTACTCCTCGTAGTGGACTTCAGCTTCTGAACACGGTTCCTAGCAGTGAGAGGTCCCCAGATATACTGTTGATCTCCCATTCATTCCGCTGGGTCACACTCAAGCATCCAATCACGACTAAGGGCATACATGCAGGCAGGCAGGCAGACAATCAGGCACAAAAGGTATTCAGGCCATTCACTTCTCTCCAGACACTCACAACAAGTTATGTGTATTCAGACAAGTACCGAGCCATTCAACACTCCAAGCTGCATTCATACCGGTTTCGGGCAGGGTTGTTTCAGTCATTGTGTCAACCACCAGATACTAGACACCCACAACACAGAATGCATATTCGTCACACACTCTATTCACCCAGGTCCCACCCACAGGAAGTACCCACAACATACATCACCGGGAAGGTTCCAGCTAGTCTGGCCGGGCCTTCACAACAACACCATATATGGCATTCCACCAACAGCCAGTCAGGGGGAAGGGACAGAGTCAGGGCTTCCCAGGACTTTAGGAAAACAAGGTAATGGGTAATAGAAAGCAAGAGGCCACAGGGGCCATCTTGTTTTCCATCAGGAATCAACCGGCCGGGGTATCCCCAGATGGAGGATAACCCGCGCACCTGTCACTTTCAGCATGGAGCTGCCACCAGCCCATACCCTGCTCTGCGTGTCACCCACAGGTGCCCAAAAACATACACTAGGGGCACAGGGTTGTACCCCCACCCAGGGGTGCCATAAGGGTATCCCACGGGTCCGTTCACCAAACCAAAAGAGAGAGAGCTGCACCGCCAGGAGTCCCACGTGAACGCCTGCGTGGAAAACACGACAGAACACACGATAATAAGCAGTAAAGGACAAGGATACGGAGGCCCTGTCCCTCCGATGCATTTCCAGCATCACAACCACAACGAATATTCAAAAGCAGGTAACCTCTGAGAAAACCTTATCAAATGTATTCCCAATGACAATCTGGGGGAGGAACTCCCAGAAGGAATGTGAAAAAAGTGAAAAAGTAGCTGGTGACATGACAAGAGATGAACGTGATGCACTGAGAAGACTGACTGAAGAGAATTCATGGACCTTATAGACACTGATGACAAAGTAAAGAATCAAGTAAACTTTATTATGCAAAGAGAAGATTGCATGTGTGTGACAAACTGCAGAAAATGCAAGCCATTCAATAACTGTACAGATGCTGCAACACAATTAGACTAAATGACATCAGAAGCTGGCTATACGTATTGAGTAGGCTGCAGGCGAAGCCGCCATTGTATAGAAGCTGGACATCAATGTTATGAATTTAGTAAGCCTCGGACACATGGAGAAGAAAATCTGAGAACTGTGTTGCAGCAAGATTTAGCTGTGTTTGTGGATATGAATGGTGAGGCTGTTTGGCCTCGTATCAAAGTCAAAGCAGCCAAGGCTGGCTATCTGTTCTTGAAGGCGGCAAATGTGAGAAGCTGAAACATCCCTTGCTAAGGTGCAAAGAAAGAACATGGAGCATGCCAAGGTTTATTCATTTAAGACATTTAATTGCTGCAAAATGGTCCAAATTGTGGTCTGCTGTCACCAGAGCCAAAGATGGAAATAGAGTTGAGCTTGGAGTTCTAGAGCAGCGATAGTGTGTGCTCGCACTCCTTTATATTCCCAGAGAAAATAATGCTATGCAAGGCCAAGTTCAAAGACAATCTTCATGGCAGAAGTCATGGGTGATGAGAGACGTTGGGCTTATTAGTTGGGCAGTAAAGTCAAGTACACCTCCTGGCACCTGGGTATGAGCTTACATGCTGCTAAGTGAACCGAATGTTCCAGGCATGGCACGAGCATGCCAACCAATTATAGAGGGCCAGATAACAAAGGGCCTTATAGTTTGAGAACCAATGATTTACCGTGTACTTAATAGTGTTGAAGATGACACATTTTAGAGGTAGGCATAAGTTGTCCACCTTACAGTAGATATCCAATCATAATCCCACCCCATATTGCAAGTATACTTAGATTTTCCCCATGGTCCTATCACAACCCTTCCCCCACCAATAGGTTTTTCTCATTTGCCATGTAGTATGACGTCACGTAAGATGAATTTTTAGTATATAAATGTGTTTTTATGTGAATTTTAATGAGAGCTCGAGCGAACGTCTGTTGATGTCCATTGTAACTCCTTGTTTTAGGCAATTGATAATAAAACAGCAAACTTTGCCATCTTCCTGAGTTGGTTCGATTATTTGGTGTCAGAGTTATTCTGCATCCCATCAATTGCATGCTTGTTATCCAAAGGGCTCTAAGCTCACATTCCTCAAAAGTATGAATTGTTTTACTCCCTGTAAATATGTGATATTCTCCATCAGGGTTTCCATTCTTTCCATTCATTCTTCAGATTGTTCCTGGGCTTATAGGTGACAGGTGAGATTTTATCAACAATTTCAAATGCACCGCGCCAATAGGGAAGGAACTTCCGCTCTTTGTTCTGGTTCCTTTGGAAATTGTACAGATAGACCCTGTCACCCACTTTGTACTCCTTCTGGGTGGTCTTTAAGTCTTAGTAGGTTTTCATTCCTTCTGCTGACTTTTGTAAATTGCGCTGACCATAAGCAAAACCGTGCTGAAGGTGTTTCCTTACATTTTCAACATACTCATTAGTAGTGGACGCGTTGATCAGGGTCTACTCTCAAGTTCTGTATAGCATATGCTGAGCTAGCACCATTTGCATCCAGTCATGATCTCAAATGAAGATATTTTTGTTGCAGAAGATGGTGTAGACCTAATGGCCATCAGGACAAGTAAAATGACTTCCTCGGCCTGACTCGATCCTTTACGGGAGGCCGAAACAAGAGAATATATGGTTGATCATTAGTGCGGCAGCCATCTCCATTTCACAATGTGGGCTGGAAGACATTCTACCCACTTGGTAAACAAGCATGTTACGATCAGCATGTGCTTGTTTCCTCTGGAGGAGTGTAAGGGATTTCAATCAGGCACATACAGAAGTCTCTCGCCAAGCATGTAGTGCGCAAAGGAAACCCTTATTTTAATTTTTGTCTATAAGTTAAATATTCGGAATGATATACCACTCATATCACACCCTTCTCAAAATACCCCCCAGGTCACACTGAACCAGGAATCAGGCTAGTTTGTAAAGGTAAAGATGTATTTATTTATTAATATTCAATCCCACCTAGATGTAATATAGATATATATAGATATATATGGGGCAGCAATCTCCGAGAGGGTGACAATACAATTCAGAAATAAGCAAAGCAATTGAATTCACTTATAAGGAGGCAAACTAGCAAACACAGGGAAAAAGAACAGTCTTGTTTTGCTCACAGATAGCGTTTAGGTTAATGTTCCCCCTGCAAAGTTTTGTTTAAATACAAATGAGCAATCCTACACCAATGTGAATAATCAGCAGGTTTCCAGGAATGAAATACAATGTCTAGAGTTATAGGCAATCATCCCTCCCAAACAAGAGAAAAAAAACTTATTTTGGAAAATGACACTTTGAAAATGACAGGTGAAAATGGCTTTGTGAAATACTGCAAAGGTGTGCAAAAATGCTTAAATGGATAGAAATTCTTAAGAAAGCAACACTAATCAGGTCCTAACATACATGAGCCATAATATAAACAACAATACACACTTGAGATTAGGATGGGATGGAAAAAGCACTTTGAAATGGGGAATTGACATGTGTAATCTTGGGAATTTTGCAAATATGCTGCAAACTTTTACTATGCGATATTGAAGAAAATGCACTGTTTTGAGATGTAGCTAAGGATGTTAGGTATCAGTGAGAGTTGCAATTATGTTTCTATCTTTAGAGCTGAGGGAGTTATAGAGGTTTTAGTGAGGGGCGTTTTTGCAAAATAGGCGCGAAAATGAAAACAGAAATGCGCTTTTGAAAATGACAACTGGGTTTGATTACACTATATTATGACTATGAAAAAGGGAATGCCACAGATGGATCTTACAGTCACGTGATCAGCGTAACCAGTCCTGTTGTGGATACTCTACTTCTTCCTGGGATTTACTTTAGTTTTTCAAAATCACTAGGGAGTTATGGTTTTGGAACACAGGTGAGACAATCAGCGCAAGAAAGAGTCTAACAATACTGGAGTTCTGAATTAAAGATGGGATGGGTTGAGATAGGGATGATAAAATGCAGATATACTAAGGGTCACTGTTCTTCCTGTTAATACTTACAGAAGAAGTTATTAAATTGGACGGTCAGCTCTGGTCAATGAATCCTATCTGGTCAACCGGCGGCAGTGGACCTCTAGCGAAATTGGATCAGCAAGATGGTTCTGGTCAATTTGGACTGCACCTCAGACTGGATTTGGAAGATCGCTTCTGTTAACTGGACACGGTAGATAGCAGGATGCAAGTTTTCAGCGGGCCAGCCTTGATGGCAGCAAGCCAAGCTGAATCAGAATTAAATCCCTTCAAGTTTGGGATGTTTACATTTGGGCCAGGCTAGCAATAATATTGCAATGCTAGAGTCTGGATTCTGCAAAGAAATCTGGATCTTTCAAAGAATTCTGGGGTCATCTATAAGTTGACAAGTTCTGGAATAAGGTGCTGCGCGGACATCTGGATGGGTTCTGGAAGCAGTGTGTTTTTTGTGTAGTGAAACTTCTATATTTATACATTACAAATGCCATCCCCCAGTTTATGGTGTGGGCAGAACCTCAAAACACACCCCATGTCTGTGAGTGGCTACTGGCGTGTCCTTGTCCTGGTTGGCAGTCTAAATAGAGCTGTCATCTTATGACAGTATTCAGGAACTCCCACCTGGATTTTTACCCAAAACATACTTTTGCACAAATGTACATTTCTACCATTATGTACCCTCATAAAATCGTACACATATACTTTATACTCAATTATCTACATTTACATTGACTTCCCATCTTTGTGAGAGCTGTGTTGGTCATTCTATGGATTGTTATCAATTTTACCCATAACACTTTGGATTAATCATTTCTAATTTGATACATCTCTGGGCGCTGATCAGGGGATCATGTACATACAATTTCAAGCTTGCAACATTAATAGTTTTGCCACAATCAGTGTTTTAGTGTATCTTTGGTTCTTTATGTAGTACGAACTCCTACCACATCTTCAACTGTCTAGCATGAGTTCAGATGTATAAGTTTGTATTTTTCACTTGTCCAATTATTTTGGATGACATGTTAAATGTCATAAAGTTCTGAAGCAAAAACAAGTAATTTACATTTAAAATTAAGTCCAGGTTTTTTTTTCTTACTTCCAAGTGAGCAAATGGCCAGTCCTTTGAAGTTCACTGAGAAACCTCCTCCACATCCGGCCCCTCCTTTAGGAAGATGGGTGTCCAAGCCTTCCTTTGTCCTTGGGTCAGCTAGGAGACAAATGTCTGAGGCTTTCTTTGTTTTCATTATGCGGGAACCATTAACAGCCATTAGCCTTCCTGTTCTCAAGGAAGTGTCAAGCAGAGATGTCAGTTTTCCCAGGCCAGGCTATCAGATCAGAATTACATAGTGGATTGGGCCCAGACTGGGCCCTTTGACATTAAGGAGGTAATTCATAGAATTTAGCGCACAAGTGGCGCACGCGGCTGGCGCACGGTGTGCGCGTGCGAATCTCTGCGCCAGCCACGTGCGCTAAAATCCATTTCTGCGCACAGCGTATTCATGGATTTTAGCTATCAAATCCAGCCGTGGCGCACAGTGGCGCAGCGACCCTGCAGCAGCGCCAGTTACGCCCCCAAGAACGCCCCTCGCGCAGGGAAAAGCCATCAAAATCCCCAATCCAGCGCAAAGGGCTGCGCTAACCCTGTACCAGTATACATGGCCGCCTCAGAACACAGCAAGCGGGGTACGTGTATTACTGGGGTTCGTTGGAAGTTTCACACGCGATTGGCCCTGTGCGAGTGGGGTACGTGTATTACTGGGGTTCACGGGAAGTTTCACATGCTAAAGGGCCTGTGCGAGTGGTGTATGTGTCTTACTGGGATTCACGGGAAGTTTCACACGTGATTGGCCCTGTGCGAGTGGGGTACGTGTATTACTGGGGGTTGCGGGAAGTTTCACACGCGATTGGCCCTGTGCGAGTGGGGTACGTGTATTACTGGGGTTTGCAGGAAGTTTCACACGCGATTGGCCCTGTGCGAGTGGGTACGTGTATTACTTGGGTTCGCGGGAAGTTTCTCAAGCGATTGGCCCTGTGCGAGTGGGGTACGTGTATTACTGGGGTTCGCGGGAAGTTTCACACGCGATTGGCCCTGTGCGAGTGGGGTACGTGTATTACTGGGGTTTGCGGGAAGTTTCACACGTGATTGGCCCTGTGCGAGTGGGGTACGTGTATTACTGGGGTTCGCGGGAAGTTTCACATGCGAAACGGCCTGTGCGAGTGGGGTACGTGTATTACTGGGGTTTGCGGGAAGTTTCACACGCGATTGGCCCTGTGCGAGTGGGGTACGTGTATTACTGGGGTTCGCGGGAAGTTTCACACGCAAAAGGGCCTGTGCGAGTGGTGCACGTGTATTACTGGGGTTCGCGGGAAGTTTCACACGCGATTGGCCCTGTGCGAGTGGGGTACGTGTATTACTGGGGTTCGCAGGAAGTTTCACACGCGATTGGCCCTGTGCGAGTGGGGTATGTGTATTACTGGGGTTCGCGGGAAGTTTCACACGCGATTGGCCCTGTGCGAGTGGGGTACGTGTATTACTGGGGTTCGCGGGAAGTTTCACACATGATTGGCCCTGTGCGAGTGGGGTACATGTATTACTGGGGTTCGTGGGACGTTTCACACGCGATTTCGCTGTCAGAGCGGGTACGTGTATCTAGTGGGGTGCACGGGGAGTCCCACGCGTGAATTGGCAGTGTGGGTCCTCCCAGGTGTGCCCTCCACCCCATCCACAGCCCCTGCAGGCAACCCACAACACAGGGGACTACCCTGCACCCCTGGGCATGCCCCCCAGCCAGCACATATGTCACCTTCCACTAGTGATCACCAACTCATGTCCCCCTGCACCCCCACCCCCCAGCAGTGAGGGGCACCTGCGAGCAGGCCCCCACTTATGTCCCACTCATGTCCCCTTGCGCCCCCACCCCCCCAGCTTTGACAGGCACCTGCCAGCAGGCCCCCACTCATGTCCCCCTGCACCCCCACCCCCCAGCAGTGAGGGGCACCTGCCAGCAGGTCCCCACTCATGTCCCACTCATGTCCCCCTGCACCCCACCCCCCAGCAGTGAGGGGCACCTGCCAGCAGGCCCCCACTCACGTCCCACTCATGTCCCCCTGCACCCCCACTCCCCAGCAGTGACAGGCACCTGCCAGCAGGCCCCCACTCATGTCCCATTCATGTCCCCCTGCACCCCCACCCCCCCAGCAGTGAGGGGCACCTGCCAGCAGGCCCCCACTCATGTCCCACTCATGTCCCCCTAAACCCCCACCCCCCCAGCAGTGACAGGCACCTGCCAGCAGGCCCCCACTCATGTCCCCCTGCACCCCCACCCCCCAGCAGTGAGGGGCACCTGCCAGCAGGCCCCCACTCATGTCCCACTCATCTCCCCCTGCACCCCCACCCCCCAGCAGTGAGGGGCACCTGCCAGCAGGCCTCCACTCATGTCCCACTCATGTCCCCATGCACCCCCTCCCCCAGCAGTGAGGGGCACCTGCTAGCAGGCCCCCACTCATGTCCCATTCATGTCCCCCTGCACCCCCACCCCTCAGCAGTGAGGAGCACCTGCCAGCAGGCCCCCACTCATATCCCCCTGCACCCCCACCCCCCAACAGTGACAGGCACCTGCCAGCAGGCCCCCACACATGTCCCCCTGCACCCTAACCCCCCAGCAGTGAGGGACACCTGCCAGCAGGCCCCCCCTCATGTCCTAACCATGTCCCCCTGCACCCCCACCCCCCAGCAGTGAGGGGCACCTGCCAGCAGGCCCCCACTCATGTCCCCCTCCACCCCCACCCCCCAGCAGTGAGGGGCACCTGCCAGCAGGCCCCCACTCATGTCCCACTCATGTCCCCCTGCTGTCCCAGCCCCCCAGCAGTGACAGGCACCTGCCAGCAGGCCCCCACTCATGTCCCCCTGCACCCCCACCCCCCAGCAGTGAGGGGCACCTGCCAGCAGGCCCCCACTCATGTCCCCCTGCACCCCCACCCCAAGCATTGACAGGCACCTGCCAGCAGGCCCCCACTCATGTCCCCCTTCACCCCCACCCCCCAGCAGTGACAGGCACCTGCCAGCAGGCCCCCACTCATGTCCCCCTGCACCCCCACCCCCCAGCAGTGAGGGGCACCTGCCAGCAGGCCCCCACTCATATCCCACTCCCGTCCCCCTGCACCCCCACATGCCTATCTCAAGACACAAACCAAAAGTCAACTATGTACATCAACACATGTCTGTCAAACAGATACACTGGTCGGCATTTATTGTGTAAACACACATTTTAACATGCATCAACCCAATGAGCGAATCCCACACATGGAAATAAAATATGAATATGTATTATGTACAAAAATAAGTAAATGAAATGAAATCATACAAAAATAGCAAACATGAAATGAAAAGCATGTGCAAAAGATAAGTGAATGAAAATTATAACCAATACAAAAAAATTTGAAAGAAAAACAGTCCAAACTCTCCCTCCACCAACGCAAATCCAAAGGAAAGGTAAAAAAAAAATATCAATTTCTTCATGTTCATAATGAAAAAAAAAATTCGAATTATTCCATAGTCCAACTATTTACAATACTTTGTTCCAAAAAAAAATCCATTACTCCATGTCCATGATGAAAAAAAATATTCTAATTAATCCATGATCAAACTATTCATAATCCATTGTCCAAAAGAAAAATCCATGAATCCATGTGCAAAATCCAAAAAATAAATTAAAATCAATCCATTGTCCAACTATGTAAAGGGTCCATGAGCCCAACCAAACAAATGAAACCTACCTAAGAAACTACATAAAAATAAAACTGTGTGGCATTGTCCATTGACCACAAAGAAAAGGAAAAGGAAACCTAACTCTAAAAACTATTTACAATGGCAGCGGGCTAGTCCGATGGCTCACTTACTGATTTCCCGGGCCAGGGCATCATCGAACTCCTGCTCGATGTCCCGGAGGCGGTCCTCTTCCATGGCCCCGAGTGTTCGCAGGAACGATGACATGTGGAGCTCCAGATCCCTGCGAATTGCCTCGAGGCACTCGGCCCGCCTCAGAGCCCTACGCATGGAGTTCTCCGCCCTGACCATTGTGAGCCGTGCCTCTTCTGCCCGCTGCTGCTCCGCATCTATAGCATGGCCTAACCGCTGCCACACGGAAGACACTTCCAGTCCTGGGTTCTCCTACCCTCTGGCCGATGCCTGCCCCTCTGATGTTGAAGGCCCGGAGCCATCATGGCTCCCACCTTGTTGCTGCTGCTGCTGTACCTCTGCCTGTGCCCTGGCTCTTGCTGCCTGCACATCCTCCTCCTGCTTGGGTGCAGTTGTTGAGGTGGCCACCCCTGCTGGACGTCCGACTGTGGCAGGGATGTGTCCTCCACCAGCCTGGCCGCAGGGTCAGAGGAAGCTCCACAGGGTACCCAGGTGATACATGGGTGGGAAGATGGCATGGAGGACGACTGGCGCATAGGGGGTTCAGGTGAGGAGGGGGTTGGAACAAGGTCCAGCAAACGGAGGAATCCGGCCCTGGTGACCCATCCCAGTAGGTCAACGCGGTCAACGAGGCATTCGAGATGACGTGCAGTGTCCTCACGAAAACACTGCAGGTCACCTCGCATGCCCCGTTGACGCAACGCCATCCCACTCAGGACAGGCTCAACCCGGTCCCGGATAGCCACGTCCGCAGGGAGAGGAAGACCAGTTGTTGTAAGCGGATCCCCTCCCTGAAAACGGGTCTAGACGTAGGCATCCCTGCTGGTGCAGGATGATGCAGTCACAGGATCAGGGACAGGATTACACACAGGCAACTCCGCGGTGGCCTGTGCTGCCTCCTGTCCCTGCCCCTGCACTGCACCACTAGCACCAGTGGAATCCCCACCTCCAGACCCCCTGTCTGTTCCTTGCACGGCCTCCTCCTCCACCAAACCCCCCACCAACCTGGATGACTCTGTGCATCTTCCTCCGTCGGACCCTGTGGGGTCTCAGCTGCCCCTTCTGCTGCCGAGGAGTCCAACTCCGACCTCCGCCTCTTGGACCTACCCTCGGCAGCTGCGGCCTGGGACGCGGCACCAGACTCCTTACTCCCTGACGAGATGACAACCTGGGAGGGGAGCCGGGCCTTGCTTCTCCGGCTGGCGGTGCAATCCCTGCCACTGTGCTCCACAGCACCCTCTCCGCCCTCTTCATCAGTTGACGCTGCAGACAGGGAGAGATAGGACACAGGCATCAGGGCACTGTACAATGGACTGATACACACATGACAGTTGCACATGAGTGGCAGTGTCAAACTTCAGACATGGCATCACAATCCCCAGCACACATGTCATTTCAACTCACACACATGGGCAATTCCACAGCCATATCACAACAGCCAGCACCATCCATACACATACAACAGCATGAGCATCCAAAGGTGAGCCAGACATCACATGAAACACAGGGAGTGCAGTAGACATGCACACACGCCACTTACATGCATGTCTACATCTCCTCCAACTGTTGCAGTGATGAGATCGCCATACATGTCAGATCTGCCATTCAGCCTTCTACATATCAGTGTCACATGCATCCATGTTGCATCACAGTTGCACACTCGTCAAATACACACACATGCACATGTACACAGTGCAGATACATGCATTAGGAACCACCATCCATGCCACTACCATGCCAATGTACATACACAGAAATTCAAACATGTGTGCTCCCACACCTGCATTTGTCCAGCATGCTTACCAACACATACACCATCAATGTGTCTCACACATGAGAGGACACACATGTGGCAGCCTCACGCCCATGTTCATACACATCCCCACATGGCCCTACAAAAACACATGTGCAACCTGCACACTACTGGCATACCGCGACACGCACAGCGTCCAATCACTCTGCATGTACATTTACCGCTCGACTCCAGACGGGTCTTCCTCTCAAGGATCTGGACGGAGAGCGCTGGGCATATGCGTTCCAGGACCCTCATTTGGTGGTCCGACAGTTGAGGGTCCTGGACCTGAAGTCCTCCCAGCGCTTCTTGACATGATGTAAGTCGCGGACTGCCACCCCCTCCGCGTTGATGGCAGTCACGATGTCCATCCAGATCCTGGTCCGTCCTTCATTGTCGGCGCGCAAACTTCCAAAGAGGGCATCATACTGCCCCAGGACTTGCTCCACCAGGACACCCACTTCCCTGGTACTGAACCTGGTGGCCGTCAGCCGCTCTGGCTGGTGGTTGCCAGTGCTGCCAGATGGTGTTGTGCTGGACATGGCAACCCCAGAGGCAGGAGTGGGTGGGCAACTAAGTCCTGGGGCTGGGCTGTGGAGCGATGGAATCCGAGTCGGGAGTCTTCGGTTCCAGCAGGGGTGGTCACAGCAACTGCACCCCTGGCTGATGTGCAGGCAGCAAATGACAGGGCACGTGGGCAGCAGGCAGTCAGGCAGCAGCAGATTACAGGTGGGAGCATGCTCAGGGCTCTGGGGGGCAGTAATTCGGCCTTCTGGGCAGGAGCGTGGTCTTCCATGTGTTTTCGCGTGGCCAGCTTGATACGGAGTGATTTGGCACATGAAAAAATTGCACGTCAGCGTGTAATTGGAGGAAAGGCCCTTAGCATGTAAGCGCGTCAGCACACGTATGCGTTTTCATTGGACCAAACGCCCTTAGCGCGTAAGCGCTTCTCTGACGTTACGCGCGCAGGCGTTTCCCTCGTGACGTGGGCATAGTGGTTCACCGCGTGTGAAAAAACTGCACGTCCGCGTGTGAATGCATGTAATCAGAGGAAGGGGCATACACGCATAAGTGACGTGACGCGCGCAGGCGTTTCACTCAGCACGGGTTAAAGGTGAGCAGGGCCAGCAGTTTGCTCTATGTGCCTTTCGTGGAGACCGACGTGTGTTCCTGCTTCGTGTTGTTTTGCGCGCCATCACAACTTCACAGCTATCAAGGACGAATCTCTTCTTTTGGTGGGGGTATTGGCTATGCGTGTTTTTCTGCATTGCGCTAGTCATACGGTGAGTCACGCACGCTATTTTTCCCACTGCGGGTGCCCCTGTGTATCACACCCGTTTTTGAGGTCATAGTAGCCTGCGTGTCCCACGCATACGCGTTTTTTGTGTTACTGGGTGCCACCGCGTACTGCGGGAGGTTGATTCCACGCACGCAGGCTGCAGGGTTGCGTGCACAGTTTTACTGCAGTTTTGGGGTGCCTGAGCGTAGCGTGACCCGTCACTACATCACCGGGGTCATATACAGCCTTGCAGGTGCAGGGGGGCTGTTAGCATCTTGCATCCCACCCCCTTCACCCCAATTGCCGAGGTCAATTGTGGTGTACACCTCCCATTGGCACTACTCCATCTGTGCCGCACTACTACATCTGTGCCATGGTTTGGAGGCCATCAAAGGTGAGGGGTGCCTCAGCTGGGCGTACTCCTCATTGCGGGCGTGGTCGGGGACATGGCCGGGTTGACCAGGGAGTAGGGGAATCCAGGGTGTCCAGGGTGGCCGCAGAGGGGGAAGAGGCAGGGGTGCGCCACTTGAGCATGATGTTGTGCCATGTGTCGGTGCAGTCATGCCACCACCCCCTGTAGTTCCGGGAGATGCAGCTTCTGCATCTGGCACTGGCGCCCGTGTGACCCGGCAGTCCGTTTCATCGACTGCCACGGGCCCAAGGGTAGGGATAGCTGCAGGTGCAGCTGTGGACACCACCACCCAGGCTCAGGGTCTGCCAGCGCAGGCTGCGTTGGCACTTGAAGAGCCCTTGGAAGATTTCCAACAGGCCAGGAGGGAAACCGTAGGGGCACGCAGGGCTGCCCTGACCAAGACAAGTGTCCCTGGGGCAGTTATGTCATCTGCTGCCCTGAACAGCCAGGTGTTGGCAAGTGCAGGGGCAGATGCACCCAACAACACCCCGGTTGTGAGTCTTCCAACCAGGACAGTTGCGGTCAATGACCCTGCCACAGCGGATGTTGCTGCGCAGGGTCCATTAGAGGGCACCCAGCTGCCACTGACACAAGTCAGGCCTTTGGTCGTCCCTCCACCTGCCACTCCCTTGGCTCAATCCACAGAACCCACTGGCCATACTGATCAGGGCGGCATTAGCCAGCCAGGGTCTGCGCCACAATCCAAGATGAGGAAGGTTGCACCTGCAGCACAGGCTGGGACCCCACACACAGCCACAACCTCCTGCACGTCGAGGAAGAAGCCTTTCTGCAAATAGGAACTGGACTTCCTCGTGGGCTACGTGCGGAAACACAACCGTGACATGCTAGTGGGTGCTAATTGTCAGACTACGGCTGCCCACCGTGATACCCACTGGAAGCAAGTTGCGGAACATGTGAGTGCATTCGGCCATGAGGTGCGCACGGCGCAAGAGTGCAAAAAGCGTTGGAATGACCTCAAACGCAGCGCTAAGGCTAAGCGTGCCTCAAATTACAACTTGACTCTGGTGACTGGCAGTGAGCCTGCACCGGAGGAGGAAGACCTCACTCCACATGAGTCACTTGTTGCGGAGTTCATACCATCTGAATGGGTCGAAGGAGTGGGAGACATGCCAGACTTTGATGCCCAGTCCAGTGAGTGTTGATGCGTGTTTGTCGAGGACGTGTGTGTTTTACTTGTGTGATGTGTTGTGCATGACTGCCACTACATGTCACGTGTACATGGTTATGATGTGCGAGTAATGCAATGCTTCCCTGATGCATGTCTACTCTGCTGGATGGTGGACATGTGGAGCAGACGGGGACTGTCCACATCACCACTTTTGCACCCTAGTCACATGCTGGTTACCAGTATGCCCCTCCGGTCCATGTTCCAGCTCACTGGCACTTCTGCATGTGGCGTGGGGTGACCTTCCTCTCAGCCCAGGAACTATGCATAGCATGACTGACGTGCATGTGTCCTCTGCCTGCAAGGGGTTAGCCAATGTAGGCATGCTCCCTTGCCCCTCAACCCCCTGCTCTGCACCCCAATTCCATTTTAGCACTGGTCTGCTACAATAAATAAAATAAATAAATAAATAAATAAATATTGCCCTTGGTTACTTCCCTGGTCATGCCTCCTGTGTACATTCTAACATCCAACGGCCAATCTGCCAGACATATCCATTGAGGTACATCCTTAGTACTTGATGCAGGGTGTCTCACTTGGACTGTGCAGAGGTCAGATGCCCCGCAGGGACATGAGTGCCCATTCATGCTCCATGTGCATTTCACGCATGCCCATATGTGTCCATGACTGGATGATCACTGTTACACAAGTCCATGATGACCCAAATTGCAAGGCATTTCATCTGCCTTCCCATGTCAACTGTGGCTCAGTACTGCGTTGCACACATGTTTAGAGTCTGACAATCTGTGTGGGTCACAGGCCTCAGCCTGCTTAATGGCCAATGACTCTGTCCAACTGGTGTAGGGTCTTCTTCACACGTGGGTGTACTCCAGAGGTTTCATCATGTGTCCTGCTTACTGTCCCATCATCATTTTCTGTGTTGTCACTTGACTCACATGATGCTGTTGATGCTAGTCAACACTGTCTGTCAATACACAGGTCTATGGTCAGACTTTTGATACCATGCTAGGCATCCCTGCGTTTGCACTTGGGGGGAGGGGTGGTTTGCTTATAGATATGCTACCCATTGAATGCACATTGCACGTGATGCCTGAAGTTGAACTTGCACTGCCTTCACATTTTCTGACACACACCATGAAGTCCTTGTACATGTCGATAGTGAGTAACATGCATATTTGCTGCACTGCATAGACCCACTTCAGTGCAAACTGCCACCTTTCCACAGGTCTAATCACAGAAGCAATTTCAAGTTTACCTAGCATGCATGCCAGGTTCTATTTTGTGTGTCACATGTCTGCCTGATGTGTTTGGTGTCGGTGTGTGTGTGTGTAGTGTGCTTCTAACATGTGTAGTGACCTTTTTCCTCTCTATTTTTCAGGTGATGACGCAATGGAGCCGGAGGATGGTGTTGTCATGCCAGGCACAGGGTTGTTATCACTACATGTCCCAGAGGGAGCGGGCAGAGGAGAGGTTTGCACAGCTTTAGCGTACCATCTCGGCTGAGTTACATGCTTGCCGGGAGGTACAGTGGTTGTCAAGCCAGGCCTTGCAGGAGGAACTCTGTGTTACACGTGCTACCTTGCAAGAGAAAGCACGTGTATCATGGGAGGTTCTGCATGCAGACCTACATGTCATCACCACACAGAACCAGGCTCACCCGTCCGGCAGACCTCCTGCCGACGAGGGGCAAGCTGCGGCTAGGCGTGGTCATGCTCCTGTGCCACGTCCTCCTTTCCAGGAAGAGCCAGACTCGGACGACAATCTATCTCCCACATAGGTCAGGCTGTGCAGGCATTGAGCCCATGGAGGTTTTTTTTTTTCCTCAGCATCATCGCATGTGGGTGTTGAGCAGCACCCTGTACCTCCCCCCTCCTGGGGGCCCCCCCCGGGTCGTATGTGGCCATTTTTGATTTTTCTTTTAGTTTAGTTAGTTAAGTTTCTGTTTGATAGTTTAAATAGGTAAAGTAGGTTTTTCATAGTTAGTGTAATATAGTTTAAAATTGCTAGTCTATTGTGCTTTCATGTGACAGTGTGGTGCTTTGTGGCTTTTGAAAGCATCCACTGTCTGTTCCAGCTGTCTGTTCCAGCTGGGCCCTTCAAGCTTGTCTTGTGTATGTGTTTGCTGCTTGGGGCCCTTGACTCACATATGCCACTCCTGCTTCCCTTATCCATGGGCTCGCAAGGATGGTTCGGTGTAACAGCCTATTACACAAGGGCAATGGACTGTCATATCTATGGCATGTCTGCTGCTGTGGAACTTGTGTTAACACCCCTAGTGGGGATGATTGGGGTGTAATTGTCCACTGTTCTTCTTTTGCTAGATGGGGTGTTTAATGATTCATGTGTACATTCATTGCTATGCATTGTGTAGTATGTTTCTTATATTTAATGAACATGTGCGTGTTGCAAATCATGCCATAGGTAGTGTGTTCCACACTGTTGCTGTGAAAGACGGACTGATGGTGTGATTTCTGATGTATGTCTCTGACATGGTCCAGTCATGTAATGCCTGAAGAGACACACACAGATGAATATTAAGCATTAATCATGTGTTTCATGCACTTTCTGCAGGGGGATGAGCCTCAAGACCACCTTTGCCAGCAGACATGGGCCATTGGACGTCTGGAATCAGGACACGTTTGGTGCTGTCGACATGCGCATGTGTGCGCAAGCAGAGGCACAGGGATTGCGATCATACATTCGAAAATCGATGACGTGTTTCAAGGGACTCCAGGCAAGGTGAGTAGCACAGGGGGGTCACAACACAGCAAACCTTCCACCTGGCCAGTTGAACATGCATGCTTAGTAGCAGCACTGACGGTGAACTTGGACAAATATTGGTGTAGAAGCGCACAATACAGCTCAGATGTGTTAGTGGACTGATGGCTAGTTGATGTGAAAGTTCTCTGGGGCACCTGCAGGGGCAGTGGCACATACCCTCTGTAAAGACTATTAGGGGGTGTCTGTACTTCCGCTCTCTATATGGTAGAGGAGAGGCACAGAAGACCCCAGCCAAGATTCGCTATTATTGGTAACGTAGTTGAGCAATCAAGGCCTAGCTTCTCAGGAGGTGATGCAGGCTGGTTCTTAAGTACAGTGTAGTCCCTGAACCCCCACAAAGGAATGTCCACACACTGTATTACTGAAAACACAGTCTTTATATAATTAATATTCAAAGGTATGTACACGATCACAATAACGCACTTTGTACTCGGAAGTCAATAATGATAAATATATACAATTCTAAAGTGGTACCACCAATGTTATCAAATCTCAGTGCATCAACTGTACGGTTAAAATGTCACACAGATCAATAACGAGGAAACCAGCAATAGAGATAGGAAGGAACGCAAGATGGTTGAAACAATAGGCAGAATGCTGACCCCTACCAATAGGCACAGTTCTGTGTGGAGATCCCCCCACCTGGGCAACCTGTAAAATAAAGATATATAGCACAAGCCCAGTCCATATGTTCAATAGTCTTACTTCCTCCTATTAAGGTTTTACCCCCCCAATGTACCTGGTGGAGTAGAGTTCTCCGACGATGCATCGACCGATCCTTCTTGAGTGACTCTCTTTAAGGCAGGAGCCACGGATCGTCGAGAGGTGTCGAGGAACTCGGCGTTCGGTGTCGGGGATTCGACGGCCCTTCTGAGTGCCCTCCCTTTAAGGCAGGAGTCACGGGTCATCGAACGTCGGACAGAGAACAGGTTGAACTACGGCAGTGAAGTGGCAGCTTCGTTCCTAGCGGTGCTCGTCGACGACAGAGTGCTGGCGTCCTGCAAGGAAGAGGCGTGCGGGGCACCTCGTGACTATAGTTCTGGACCGCAAAGAGATGATGAAGAACTGTGGCCCCGCAAGGGCGTCGAGTCGTCTGCGTCTCTGTGGTCTTTAGGTGGCGGGAAACCCACCAGTGGATGCTCCTCGGCGCGTCAACGGTCAGGCCTTCTCCAGCGGGAGAAAAGCGGGCGACGATGCAGACGAGAGCGTCCGATGATCAATTTAAGTTCTTAGGCAAACGGGAGCACGGCGGCTCCAGTCGGCGACGGCGGTCGTTGACAGTGGCGGACAACAGTCCGAGTGCTTCTCTTTGAGATTCCGCGGCAGTCCCTGTCTCGGTCGGCAGCCTGTCAAAGGTCTGTCTACCAGGGAGCGTTGGCAAAGATCAGCTATGCACGATGGTCCCTCGTAGCTCAGGAAGAGGGCGCCTTACCAGGTCCTCTCTGGGTCAGTCCTTGGAGGCACAGCAGCTTTCAGATTGTGAAGGAGAGCAACAGCAATTCTTCTCATCCAGCAGGGCTTCAAGGTCAAGCTTCAGTTACTCCAGTTACTCGTCGTAGTGGACTTCAGCTTCTGAACACGATTCCTAGCAGTGAGAGGTCCCCAGATATACTGTTGATCTCCCATTCATTCCGCTGGGTCACACTCAAGCATCCAATCACGACTAAGGGCATTCATGCAGGCAGGCAGCCAATCAGGCAGATGAGGTATTCAGGCCATTCACTTCTCTCCAGACAATCACAACAAGTTATGTGTTTTGGGACAAGTACCGAGCCATTCAACACTCCAAGCTGCATTCATACCGGTTTCGGGCAGGGCTGTCTCAGTCATTGTGTGAACCACCAGATACTAGACATCCACAACACAGAATGCATATTCGTCACACACTCTATTCACCCAGGTCCCACCCACCGGAGGTACCCACATCATACATCACGGGGAAGGCTCCAGCTAGTCTGGCCGGGCCTTCACAACAACACCATATATAGCATTTCCACCCAACAGGCAGTCAGGGGGAAGGGACAGAGTCAGGGCTTCCCAGGACTTTGGGAAAACAAGGTAATGGGTAATAGAAAGCAAGAGGCCACAGGGGCCATCTTCTTTTCCATCAGGAATCAACTGATCCCAATGGCAGGGCCGGGGTATCCCAAAATGGAGGATACTCCGCGATCCTGTCAAATTCAGCATGGAGCTGCCACCAGCCCATACCCTGCTCTGTGCCCAAAAACAAACACTAGGGGCACAGGGTTGTACCCCCACCCATGGGTGTCATAAGGGTATCCCACGGGTCCGTTAACTAAACCAAAAGAGAGAGAGCTGCACCGCCAGGAGTCCCACATGAACTCCTGTGCGGAAAACATGACAGAACACACGATAAAAAGCAGTAAAGGACAAGGATACGGAGGCCCTGTCCCTCTGATGCATTTCCAGTATCACAGTCGCCCCCCCCCCAGACTGAGGTGGAGGGTGCCTAATCGCCCACGGGATAGACACCCTCATCCAGACGGTCAACATACCTTCTGGAAAGGCCATCTGCATTATCGTGACTGTGACTCTTCCCTGGTCTGTGCTCTATGGTGAAGTCTAGCCCTTGCAGGCTAATGGACCACCTGAGCAGTTTCGGGTTCTCACCCTTCATCTGCATAAGCCACTTCAGGGGCTTATGATCTGTTTGGACCTTGAAGGTAGACCCCGTAAGGTAGGGCCTAAAACGCCTAAGGCTCCAAACTATACTAAAACACTCCTTTTCAACAGTAGCCCACCTAAGTTCTCTACCCTTGAGTTGTCTACTGATGAATATGATAGGATGTTCTCTCCCTTTTTCATCTAACTGGGACAAGACAGCTCCAATTCCGGTGTTGCAGGCATCCGTCTGGACGATAAAGGGTCGGCTGTAGTCAGGCGCACACAACACGGGTGCCGTACACAGACTTTCTTTCAAGCCATCAAAGGCCCTCTGACAGTCTTCAGTCCAATTAACCTTCCTAGGCTGCTTGGGTGAAGTCAGAGCTGTCAGTGGTGCAGCTATGGTTCCATAGTCCACCATGAAATTGCGATAATACCCGGTGAGGCCCAAAAAGGCTCTCACCTGGGTTTGAGTAGTGGGAGTCTCCCAGTCCTGTACATCCTGTACCTTATTGGGGAGAGGTTGGATTTGACCCCCTCCTACCTCATGACCAAGATACGTGACTTTCCCCTGAGCTATCTGGCACTTGGTGGCCTTGATAGTGAGGTTAGCCCTTTTTAAGGCCTGCAACACTCTACCCAGATGTGTCAAGTGCTCTTCCCAAGTGGAACTGTAGACGGCAATGTCGTCTAAATAAGCCACACAAAAGGCTTCCAGCCCACTGAGAGCATGATTGACCAATCTCTGGAAGGTGGCAGGGGCATTCTTCAACCCAAAAGGCATGACCCTAAACTGGTAGAGTCCCTCTGGTGTTGAGAACGCCGTCTTTTCCTTGGCATGGTCCGTCAGAGCTATTTTCTAATAGCCTGAGGTGAGGTCAAAGGTGCTCACAAATTTGGCAGCACCTATGGTGTCCACGAGCTCATCAGCCCTGGGCAATGGGTGCGCGTCAGTTTTGGTGACGGAATTGACTCCTCGGTAGTCCACACAGAACCTCCAATCCTTGGTACCTGCCTGGGAACTTGCCTTGGGGACAAGGACCACGGGACTGGACCAGGAACTGGTTGAGGGTTCAATAACACCCAGATCCAACATCTTGGCGACCTCAGCCTGGATGTGGTTCTTAACCGTATCTGACATTCGGTAGCTCCTGCTCTTGACAGGCACGCTGTCACCAGTGTCAAGCTCGTGCTTACACCACGGTGTAAGGCCTGGCTTCAGCGAAAACAGAGAGGCATACTGCTGGAGCAAAGTCCTGCAGGCCCTCTGCTGCTCGGTTGTCAAATCTGGAGAGAGCAGACTCCCTCCACTGAGCCATCCTGAGGGTTGCTATGCAGCAAATCAGGAAGGGGCTCACTCTCATCCTCTTCTTGCTCGGAAGCCAGCAAGAGACATGAGACTTCGGCTCGCCTGTGGAAAGGCTTGAGCCTATTTACATGGAATACCTGAGGGGCTACCCCCGGGATTCCCATGTCAACCAGATAGTTGATCTCGCCAATCTTGGAGATTATCCAGAAGGGTGCAATCCATTTAACTGCCAATGCCCGAGGCTTGGTAGGCTCCATCACGAGGACCTCCTGTCCCGGAGTCCAATCCACTTGCGATGCTTTAAGGTCATGCCAGTATTTGTTCAATTCCTGGCTGGCCTTGAGATTCGCTGTTGCTTGACCCATCATCTGTGTCATCCTCCACCTGAGGCCTAACACATAGTCCCCCACTAGCTTGGCGGGACCGGTAGGGGTGGCTTCCAAACCTTCTCTGATCAAGGCAAGGGGCCCCCTCACGGGATGTCCAAAGAGTAACTCAAAGGGGCTGAAATCAACACCCTCTTGAGGTACCTCTCTGTAAGCAAACAGCAGGCATGGCAGGAGGAGATCCCATTTCCTCCTTAGGGGCTCTTCCAAAGCACCTAGCATGCCCTTGAGAGTTTTATTAAATCTCTCAACCAGACCATTGGTCTGCGGGTGGTAAGAGATGGCGAACTTGTAGGTTACCCCGCACTCTTTCCACATGGTTTTCATGTAACTAGACATGAAGTTGGACCCTCTGTCAGAGACAACCTCCTTGGGGAATCCAACATGGGTGAAAATGCCCAGGAGAGCCCTGGCAACCACCTTGGCAGTAACAGTCCGAAGTTGTGTAGCCTCAGGGTACCTGGTGGCATGATCTACCAAAACCAGGATGAACCGATGTCCACCTGACGTGGGAGGGTCAAGGGGACCGACAATGACGATGCCCACTCTCTCTAACGGTGTGCCAACCACTGGCAATGGCTGCAGTGGGGCAATGACACTGCCTCCAGTCTTGCCAGACAACTGACAAGTTGGCCAGGTCCTGCAGTGGGAATCCACTTCTACTCCCATCTGAGGCCAGTAGAAATGGGCAGAGAGCATCTGCTTAGTCTTCTTGGTACCACGATGACCAGCCAAGGGCACCTCATGCGCCAACTGCAGTTGGAAGGGCCTGGAAACCTGGGGTACCACCAACCTCTTGAGGGCACCAGGTTCAGGATTAGTGGGCTCACTAACAAGGAGCTCACCCTCCCAATAAATCCGGAATCTCCTAGGCACTTCTCCTTGTGCGTGGGACAGGCCTGTTTCCTCAGACCCTCGAGAGAGGGACACTCTCTCTGTCCTTTACAGAAGTCTGCCCGGGAGGGTCCCCCTTCAGCTAACAAGCATTGAAGATCGGGATGATCCTCTGGGTTGAGAACCTCTCCCACAGGACAGTCTTCTGGCTCTTCTCCCACAGGAGTTGAGACGGGCTTTACCACTGGACCCAGCCCGTCCGGAGCATGGATCCCAATGGGTGCTGTAGGAAAGCAGGAAGAGAAGGAGCTCCCTCCACAGAGGTGGCCTTCTTGCTCTTCCTTCGTCTTGCCTTCGGCCGCGCCTTCGGCTCGGGTACCTGACTCACAGCCAGACCCGGTGTCACCTGTGATCTAGTGACCGCAGCAGCAGTCATGGGAAGACCATCCGCGATCAATCCCAACTCTACTAGATCGTTACCTAAGAGAATGTTAGCAGGGACATTGTCCTGAACCAGGACAGGAAGCTTTGCTGTCTTGTCTCCAATTACGTGTGTGACTCGGCTACAGGCGATAATTTGGGAGGCCCACCAGCTAACCTGGTGGTTCTCAGAGGAGCACCTACATAGTGCTCTGGCTTGAGCAGGGTCCTGTCCACCAATGTCATGCTTGCACCAATGTCTCTCAAACCAGTGGAAGGCTGGCCATTCAGGAGGACACTTCTCAAAAATCTACGGGTGTTCTGTGGGATAGTCGCCAGTACTTCCCTGTACTGGTCCCAGGCCCCAAGGGACACTAAGGATCTCTTGAGAGCACCAAATGTGATCCCTGTAGAGGAGGGGAGGACAATGGCCTCCACCTCAGACATGGGGTAAGGGTAGGTCAGGCTGACAGCCTGGACTCCGAGTGCCTTACCTTTACACTTGGAGTCACCCCTCTTGTGATCCAGAGCCCCACAGTCCCAACAAGTGCCGGGAGTGCGGCGTACGGTACTGGAACCACCGGGAGCCTGCTTTGCAGCAGGTGGACCACTACTCTTATTCCCACCCACAGATGACTTATCCCCACTAGATTTTTGGGTCTTAGGAGAGGAGGGTTTAGGTTTATTCGACTGTGACTGCTTTTGGGACTCCTCAGCTTTCTGAGAGGCCCCCTTTTCTTTGTCCTTGTCCTTCCCACTGGAGTCCTTAGGGGACACCCAGTGGGAGACCCACTTGTCAGCCAACCTAGCCAGCTTAAAGGGATCCAAAATGTTCTGGTCAGCAACATACTGACGCAGCTCTGGTGAACAGGCTTCAGAAAAATGCTCAAAAAACAACAGGTGGGACAATTCAACAAAAGTTTTCACCTTGTAACCATCAATCCACCCCTTCATATTCATGTGCGCAGCACTCACCCAGTCAACCCAAGACACATTCTCTCTTTTCTTAAAATCCCTGCACCTTTTAAGGTATTGGGTAGGTGTCTTGCCAAACTTGGCAATCAAAGTAGATTTCATACACTCATACTGACCCCTTTCTTCCACACTCAGCTTCAGAATACAGTCATATTCAGTTCGAGGCACTCTGCTTAGCAAACACTTAGCCCAATCTCTTTTGTCAACATCATGAATTGCACAAGCCATTTCAAACGCTTCAATCCTTTGGAGGATATCAGAACCCTCCACAAACACAACAACCAAATCCTTCATAAATTTAGCTGCTGGGGACCTGACACTCTCACTGGGTTTCGCTGAAGTCTCCACTCGAGCTTTCTCTAGCTGGATTCTCTGACATTCAGTGTCCTTGTCTTTGAGTTCAAGATACCTATTCTTGAGTTCAAGATCCCTATTCTTGAGCTCCACTTGTTGAGCCAACTCCTCCTTCTTAAGCTCAGCATCTTTTTCCAACTTGCGATATTCAAAGGCCAATTTCATCCTTAATAACTCAAGCTCCAAGGAATTGCTGGGGTTCGGAACAGAGGCAGCAAGAATGGTGGCATTGCCAGAAACAGATTCAGTAGAAACCCCAGGGGCAGAGTCCTCATTGGTTGCATCCCCCCCTCATCAAGAGTTTCACCATCGGTCTGGTAGTCCACCAGGGCAGCTATCAGCTCAGCCCAAGACTTATCCACAAAGTCTAACTCCCTGGCTTCACAAGCACTCTGGAGAGCCTCCAAGCTCATCCGAGTCAATTTACCATTTGCAATAGACTCCATTGCTTGTAATGCAGTTATTTTGTACACACCCAAACCTTAATCTAATAAAGTGCAGATATTTTGTAAGTGGCATGGTTATAGACTGATTCTTAAAACCATAAGCATCCCACCGCAGCCACCAGTGTAAAGTCTGTTAGGGGGTGTCTGTACTTCCACTCTCTATATGGTGGAGGAGAGGCACAGAGGACCCCAGCCAAGATTCTCTATTATTGGTAACGTAGTCGAGCAATCAAGGCCTGGCTTCTCAGGAGGTGATGCAGGCTGGTTCTTAAGTACAGTGTATTCCCCGAACCCCCACAAAGGAATGTCCACACACTGTATTACTGAAAACACAGTCTTTATATAATTAAGATTCAAAGGTATGTACACGATCACAATAACGCACTTTGTACTCGGAAGTCAATAATGATAAATATATACAATTCTAAAGTGGTACCACCAATGTTATCAAATCTCATTAAAGTGCATCAACTGTACGGTTAAAATGTCACACAGATCAATAACGAGGAAACCAGAAATAGAGATAGGAAGGAACGCAAGATGGTTGAAACAATAGGCAGAATGCTGACCCCTACCAATAGGCACAGTTCTGTGTGGAGATCCCCCCACCTGGGCAACCTGTAAAATAAAGATATATAGCACAAGCCCAGTCCATATGTTCAATAGTCTTACTTCCTCCTATTAAGGTTTTACCTCCCCAATGTACCTGGTGGAGTAGAGTTCTCCGACGATGCGTCGACCGATCCTTCTTGAGTGACTCCCTTTAAGGCAGGAGCCACGGATCGTCGAGAGGTGTCGAGGAACTCGGCATTCGGTGTCGGGGAATCGACGGCCCTTCTTGAGTGCCCTCCCTTTAAGGCAGAAGTCACGGGTCGTTGAACGTCCAACGGAGAACAGGTTGAACTAAGGCAGTGAAGTGGCAGCTTCGTTCCTAGCGGTGCTCATCGACGACAGAGCGCTTTCAAGGAAGAAGCATGCGGGGCACCTCGGTGACGATAGTTCTGGACCACAAAGAGATGATGAAGAACTGTGGCCCCGCAAGGACGTCGGGTCGTCTGCGTCTCTGTGGTCTTTAGGTGGCGGGAAACCCACCGGTGGATGCTCCTCGGCGCATCGACAGTCGGGCCTTCTCCAGCGGGAGAAAAGCGGGCGACGATGCAGACGAGAGCGTCTGATGATCAATTGAAGTTCTTAGGCAAACGGGAGCACGGCGGCTCCGGTCGGCAACGGCGGTCGTCGACAGTGGCGGACAACAGTCCGAGTGCTTCTCTTTGAGATTCCGCGGCAGTCCCCGTCTCGGGTCGGCAGCCTGTGGAAGGTCTGTCTACCAGAATGCTTTGGCAAAGATCAGCTGTGCACGATGGTCCCTCGTAGCTCGGGAAGAGGGTGCCTTACCAGGTCCTCTCTGGGTCAGTCCTTGGAAACACAGCAGCTTTCAGATTGCGAAGGAGAGCCACAGCACTCCTTCTCGTCCAGCGGGGCTTCAAGGTCAAGCGTCAGTTACTCCATTTCTCCAGCATTGGATCTTTCATGGATTCACATGCTTAGAATATTCCCCGTCGTCAGACTGGGACCCCTCGGTACACATATATAGTCTTTTCCTATAGGAAAACTTCCGACACTTTTGTGTCCTATCCTCGTCCTTTTAGGACCCGCCTACGCATGCTCCGCAGGCCGTCCCGGTATAAGAGGCCCGCCCCCGCGGTTCCCCTTCAGATTTCAACCGTCTCCAAAGTAGTGGGATCTCCTCGTGTTGTCTTACTATTTTGTACTAGGTTGCCTTATTGGATTTCGAGTACGATATGTCCTCTGTATCAGGAAAAGCGCTGTTCCGTCCATGCGCGACGTGCGGCTTGAAAAAGGTTTACGAGGGGGACGGACATATGGATTGTATATATTGCCTCCACCCTCACCATTCGGCGGATGCCTGCGACATATGCAAGGGGTTTTCTCAAAAAACCCTCAAAGACCGGAACCGACGCCTGGTGGCATGGCTGAATGAGGGTGCGGGGGCGTACCCCCCCTCGGAGGTAGGCTCCACACAGTCGGCGAAAACATTACGCTGCGCGGCCTCGTCGGAACCACCGGCGAAGAAATCTAGACCGTCGGAAAAAGAGTCGTCTGGAACTCACTCCACTACAGACTCCTCGTCAAAGAAATCATCCTCATCAAAAAAGCATGAGAAGGAAAGGAAATCCTCCTCTGGCGATCACCACAGATCGACCACCAGTTGAGAGTCGAGTAAAAGCGGGCACAGTGTGGAGAAGGCGGGACCGCCAAAACCACCTGCGAAGCCGGCGTCGTCGACGGCGATCCAGTCACTGGCCGCCTTCCCGCCACTAGCTCAAGGGGCATCCTCTGTCCCGTCGACAATGGCGTCGATGAGAGCCTCGTCGACGGGGGTCCTGCAGGAGGCCTGGAGGCCTGAGGTCTTCGACCCTACTCCCCCAGAGGCTTTGCTACAAGAGCAAGCTATGTTGCTGTCCTCGGAGGACGAGAGCGAGAGAGTGGCTGGCCCAGCAGACCTAGGGCTACGAGCGGCTGCCAAGTCGTCGACGAGGGCATCCGTTACACCGGTATCTGCCCCTCTCCTCAATCCTCAATCGGTTTTGTCGATGGATATTCTGTCCTCGCTTCAGTCCTTGCTACGGTGGTTGGACAGCGACTTCCCCAGGCCAGCCTGCCACAGTCACCCGTCGACGAGCTGGGCCCGTCCCGTCAACCGTCGCACCCACGCACGCCAATCCCAACACTGGCGCAGGAGGAAGGTGAGCTGCCAGATTCGGAGTCGGACAGTGGAGCCATGTCAGAGGTCTCTTTATCCCCCTCCAGGGATCCTACCTGGGAGTCAGAGGCGGAGCTAGAAAACCCCAGAAGCCCAGCTCACCCATCCCCTCCGGACGACATTGCGTCATTCCATTCGATGATGGAGAAGGCATGCAAAGAATTTGGTCTGTCCCAGGAAGAACAGAAAAAGGACTGTTTTTTGTTTGACCACATGGGCAAGAGAAGGAGGTCGGTGTTCTCGATACCGATACTTGACCATGTATGGAAGGAGGGGTTGCAGACAATGAGACACCCATTCTCAGAACCAGCAGTGAAGGGACGCCTAGAAAAAAAGTTTAAGGCTCCAGAGTCTACACCCAAGTGTCTATCCTCTCAACCAACACCAGACTTGGTGGTGTCGGCGGCGGCAGCGAGGAAGGCAAAGGCGCGGCACAAGTGCACGACTCCACCCGAGAATGAAGCGAGACGCCAAGATGCCTTTGGCAAGAAGGTGCTCTCCGTGGGAGCGACCACAGTAAAGGCAGCAAACTCTCTGGCAATTGTAGCCAGATACGATAGGGAGATGTGGCACAGGCTGGCTCCGCTGCTTGACCATCTTCCGGAACAACAGAGGAAGGCGGCGATGCTACTGGTCCAAGAGGGCGAGGAAGCCTCAAATCACGCAATAAACATTGCAGTGGATCTTGCTGAGTCTGGCTTCAAGCAAGTCAATAATGGGGTCGTATTATGTCGACAGTCATGGCTGAAGTGTACCTACTTCAGACCAGAAGTACAATACAAGGTCTTAGATATGCCCTTTGAGGGAGACCTTCTTTTCGGTGAGAAGGTGGACGAGGCCCTAAAAGGGATGAAAGAAGATTCGGACACGGCACGTTCTTTGGATGCCCTCCAGAGTGGCAGAAGCTACAAGTCTTTTCGCCCCTTTAGAAGGGCTTCAGGTAATTCAAGATTCTCTTCGGGAGACAGATCCTTCGCCAGATCGGCTTACCCCTCCCAGGGATATCGACGTGCCTCACAATTGGCTAACCGTCGACGAAACTTCCAGTCTTCCAGAAAACGACCATCATACCCATCGTCGACGAGAGACAAGCAAACTAAAGATCAGCAGTGACGTTCCACAACCCGTTCTGGGGGGAAGAGTTTCAGCGTATGTCGACGAATGGGAAAGGATAACGACAGACCAATGGTTGTTAGACACTATTAGACACGGACACTCTCTTCAATTCAAACACAACCCTCCGCAAATTCCAACTGCGTTCACCGCGCAGTCCCATATGAAGGCACTGCAACAAGAGGTTACACTCATGTTAGCGAAGGGGGTGATAGAATTAGTTCCAACATCACAGAGAGGCCAAGGAGTCTACTCAAGATACTTCGTCGTAAAAAAGCCGAACGGCAAATGGCATCCCATTCTGGACTTACGCGAGCTCAACAAGTACTCAAAGAGCTTGCAATTCAAGATGCTCACTCTGCAGGAAGTAATCCGCGCAGTTCAAAAGGGAGATTTCCTGGCGTCCCTGGATTTACAGGACGCGTATTTCCATATTCCAATGTGTCGGAAACACAGGAAATTTCTATGTTTTGTAATAGGGCGAACCCACTACCAATTCACGGTTCTTCCTTTCGGGCTCAAAACCTCCACCAGAACGTTCACAAAATGCCTGGCTCCAGTGGCGGCCTGGCTAAGGAAGCAAAGCCACCATGTATGCCCATACCTCGACGACTGGCTGGTAAGGGGATCCTCCCCAGCGTCGACCAACACAAGTCTGCAAGCCACCATGCAGCTCCTACAACGGCTAGGATTTGCCATAAACTTCGAGAAATCCTCTCTGCGGCCATCGAGAACGCTGATATTCTTGGGGGCACAGTTCGAGACTCAGCTAGGGCTGGTGAAACCTTCTCTCGACAGGACCTCGAGACTCATTCAACAGGCGGCCCGGCTACGGCGAAACACCAGGATCTCAGTGAGAAAGTACGTTTCGGTCCTAGGGGCCATGGCATCCTGCATCCATCTGGTGAGAAACTGCCGACTTTTCATGAGGCCAGTCCAAGAATTCCTCGCAGACCGATGGACACAGGCTCAGGGATCGTGGTCAGGACAGAATAACCGTCGACAACGACAAGCTACTTCGGACCCTTCAGTGGTGGCAGAGCTTCCACAATCTGAACAAAGGTGTGCCCCTACAGGAGCCGGAGTTCCAGAGCACCATAGTTACGGATGCGTCCCTAACCGGATGAGGAGCGCACATAGGGGCTCTCCAAACGCAAGGTCGCTGGTCGCCAACGGAGTCACTCCTACACATAAACGTACTGGAACTCAGAGCGGTACGATGGGCCTTGAAGGCATTCCTACCACACATCAAGAGGTCGCGGGTGCGGATACTGACCGACAATACAACAGCCATGTTTTATCTGAGGAAACAAGGAGGGACACGATCAAGGACTCTCTCCATAGAAGCCCAGAAAACATGGCATTGGGCATCGAAGCACGATATCTCCCTCGTGGCTCATCACCTTCCAGGAGTGAGGAACTGCCAAGCCGACTCCCTCAGCAGAAACATGGCCCAGATACACGAGTGGGAAATGGACACGGTTCACTTGATGAAAGTGTTCGAGAAATGGGGCCACCCCCCTCTGGACGCCTTCGCGACCAAAGAAAACAAGAAATGCGAGAAATTTGCAAGCAGGTGGCCCCAAGAGGGTTCGGTGGGGGAGGCGTTCTCCTTCCCATGGACGGACATGTTCCTCTATGCTTTTCCCCCGTTTCCCCTCATACGGAAAACAATACAGTGGATACGCAGATACAATTGCCGGGTGATTCTAGTGACACCATACTGGCCGAGGCAACCGTGGTTCTCAGACCTCCTCCATCTATCGCTGGAACATCCCATAGCGTTTACGAAAGTCCCGTACCTTCTATCCCGGGACAGAGGCACGGTGTGGCATCACGACCCGGACAGTCTCAATCTTACGTCCTGGCTCCTGACTTCTCGGAATTCGGGGCCTTAGACATTTCAGAGGAGTGCCAAGAAATTCTGCAGGCGGCTAGAGCCCCTTCCACTAACAAATCCTACTCCTATAAGTGGCGAAGTTTCTGTGAATGGTGTAGTAAACAGCGGGACCTACAACCATTGTTGGTGACGCTGGAACAAGTTCTACCTTACCTGCTCCTCTTAGCAAAAAAGGGATTGTCCCCCTCATCGATAAAGGTACACCTGGCAGCCATCTCGAGGTTCACAAGGAAGAGGCAGACGTCTCCTCTATTCAGTGACAGACTGGTGAAACACTTCATGCGGGGTTTATTTCGAGCCTTTCCCCCGGTGAAACGTTTTCCCCCGGCGTGGAGCCTCAACACAGTGTTGGCAGGCTTGATGAAACCGCCTTTCGAGCCTATGGCCACATCCGACATGAAATTCATTTTGTGGAAGTTGGCATTCCTGATAGCTATCACATCAGCCAGACGTATCTCGGAACTACAAGCGCTGGTCGTGGACCCGCCCTACCTAAGATTCTTTAAGGACATGGTAGTCCTGGCGACTAACCCTACGTTCGTCCCTAAGGTGCCGACGGTATATCACAAACACTCATCCGTGGTTCTGCCTACTTTCTTCGCCACTCCATCGTCGGCAGCAGAAAAAACTCTTCATACCCTGGACGTTAAGAGGGCTCTGAAATTCTACCTACATCGCACACAAGACATCAGGGCTACTCGGCAACTGTTCATCGCATATGGTCCGTCGACAAGAGGTAAAGCCATCTCGAAATAGGGATTGGCCAGATGGGTCTCGTCGACGATTGTTTTTTGTCACTCTAAGGCTGGAAGGCCACTGCAAAGACATCCTGGAGCCCATTCTACGAGGTCGATGTCATCCTCAACAGCTTTATGGGCCGGAATTCCGCTGACGGACATATGCCAGGCTGCGGCATGGTCAGTGCCCCACACGTTTACCCGCCACTACTGCCTTGCCAGGCAGCATGCGGATGAGGTGCAGATGGGAAGAGCTGTCCTGCGACATCTGTTTCAGTAAAGCTAAGCTCCACGTTGTGGAGAGTGTGTTTTTTACCTTTGATGACAGTATACTCTCGGTGGGAAAGGTTATATGAGTAAACTTATTACGACTGTGCATATGTGTTGAGTAGTAGGGTGAGGGTACGTTACATTGCATTCTCACCACCGTCTCAAATGTTACTGCTATACAATCTATTCTAAGCATGTGAATCCATGAAAGATCCAATGCTGGAGAAGGGAATAGTTTCTTACCTGTAACTCCATTTCTCCAGCATTGGTATCTTTCATGGATTCACATGCGCCCGCCAAGCCTCCCCAGGACTGCAATGTATGTGATGTATAAGTTTAACCCTTCCTACTTTGGAGGGGCCGAAATCTGAAGGGGAACCGCGGGGGCGGGCCTCTTATACCGGGACGGCCTGCGGAGCATGCGTAGGCGGGTCCTAAAATGACGAGGATAGGACACAAAAGTGTCGGAAGTTTTCCTATAGGAAAAGACTATATATGTGTACCGAGGGGTCCCAGTCTGACGACGGGGAATATTCTAAGCATGTGAATCCATGAAAGATACCAATGCTGGAGAAATGGAGTTACAGTTAAGAAACTATTCCCTTACTCCTCGTAGTGGACCTCAGCTTCTGAACACGGTTCCTAGCAGTGAGAGGTCCCCAGATATACTGTTGATCTCCCATTCATTCCGCTGGGTCACACTCAAGCATCCAATCACGACTAAGGGCATACATGCAGGCAGGCAGCCAATAAGGCACAAAAGGTATTCAGGCCATTCACTTCTCTCCAGACACTCACAACAAGTTATGTGTATTCAGACAAGTACCGAGCCATTCAACACTCGAAGCTGCATTCATATCGGTTTCGGGCAGGGTTGTTTCAGTCATTGTGTCAACCACCAGATACTAGACACCCACAACACAGAATGCATATTCGTCACACACTCTATTCACCCAGGTCCCACCCACAGGAGGTACCCACAACATACATCACCGGGAAGGCTCCAGCTAGTCTGGCCGGGCCTTCACAACAACACCATATATGGCATTCCACCAACAGCCAGTCAGGGGGAAGGGACAGAGTCAGGGCTTCCCAGGACTTTAGGAAAACAAGGTAATGGGTAATAGAAAGCAAGAGGCCACAGGGGCCATCTTGTTTTCCATCAGGAATCAACTGATCCCAATGGCAGGGCCGGGGTATCCCAAAATGGAGGATACTCCGCGCACCTGTCAAATTCAGCATGGAGCTGCCACCAGCCCATACCCTGCTCTGTGGGCCACCTACAGGTGCCCAAAAACATACACTATGGGCACAGGGTTGTACCCCCACCCATGGGTGCCATAAGGGTATCCCACGGGTCCGTTCACCAAACCAAAAGAGAGAGAGCTGCACCGCTAGGAGTCCCACATGAACTCCTGCGTGGAAAACATGACAGAACACACGATAAAAAGCAGTAAAGGACAAGGATACGGAGGCCCTGTCCCTCAGATGCATTTCCAGCATCACACCCCCCGGTCCACCATGGTCCATTGAGGCACTTGTATTAGCCATGTAGCGTTCTGAGACATGGAATGAAGCAGCTCACAGGAACAGACAGCAAGGGACAGACTCGGGCGCAGTGCATTTCATTTCCAAGTACAAATTGATACATACACTAGCTACTTTATTTTGGTCATGGTGGTAGAGGACTTGTTCTGAAGTCAGACCTTGCTATATGCGTCTGTCTGCTTACACAGGGAACATTGCATTTTGTGTGAATCGTGACACATTGGTGTTCCATTTGCCATGCACCCACCGGTGCCTGACTTGCTGTGTATGAACGATCAGAGGGGTAATGTTATGTATGAGTATGAAGCATCCACACACGTTTGTCTGTTTGTAGTGTATTTTGTTACTTTGGGGTATATTTGGTGGTGTGTTTGTGTGTTTTGGGCACACACAGATTATTAACTGTGGCTCTCTTTGCAGCATTGAAATGCTCCTGTTACCGGACCTGAGAGTGCGCAGGCAGGAGGCCAGCACTCACCCCAGAGATAAGTTTCTCTTTGACTTACATTTGAGTAATTTGGTGCTATGTGCATGTGAACAAGTTTGATCTAATTGTGTATGTGTTAATGTGTGTACTACATTTTGGTGCATTCCCTACTTTCCCGTATCAATCCTACTCCCCACTCCTGCCCCTCATTCTGGTTATCCAGTATGCCAATGACTGTCTAGACTGCATATCCCTGACCCTCCTTCCCCACCAGGGTCTCAGAGGCCTGTGTGAGTTAGACCTTGCAGGCACCCAGACCACGGTGGGGGTGGTTGTTTCATGCCACTCCTGCGCCTGTACATGGGAGCTGTGACAGTAGACAACCGTTCGTGGTGCATCATTCTATGTTATGTGCCACACATGGTTCAGATCCTGTTGTGACATTGTTTTACTGTGCTACCTTGGTTGTTAACATCATTGTGGTAGTACTTCGCCTTTGTGGCGTACTGCTACTTCCAGTCATCTACTGGAGGCTGTTCTGGTTTGTTTTACTGCCTGCAGGCTATTTGCTTGGCTTCTGTGTTGTCCTGCTCTGAGTTCTGTTGGATTTTGTGCTTTTGCAAATCTAGGTGGATTCTGAGGGTGCTGGCAACTTTTTACACACAAGGTGGGAGATGGTGACAAAGGGGAAGGGTGATCCTGTGGCCAGGTGGAATTCAAGGATGTCGGATGAATAACCTAGATGCAGTTGTTCAGTGGGTCGTGGTGATTTGTGAGGGAGGGGGGGTGTTTTGTTGTTGATAGTTGCCTTGCCCTGCAGTGTGATGGGCACCCTGAAATTGTAATTGTGCTTTCCTATTTACATGATGTATTCTGCTGATCAATGCCTGTTCATGTGTTGTGTTTACCTTTCAGGTGTGAGGGGATAGTTGTGATTTTACATGCTGGGGTATACACATGGTGAATGTTCACATGTGATGTGTAGAGGACACTGATGTTCACTTGATTTCACATGCATATGTTGAGTGCATGTCCCTACTGACCCACACACTCGCACTATGATCCACTACATGTACAACCACCCTTACATGTCCACGTGTACACTCTGTTTGCCTTCTGGTGCCCACTGTGTCCCTGCAGCACATGTTCTATGACCATTTGTGGATCCTGTACATGCCTATTTTGTTTTTTTTATGTAGTTTGTCGCTTAGATGTGATGCTCAGGGTGTGCATCACACACAATGGCTGTTCACTGTGCTGTGCGCTGAGCAGTGTGTTGCAGGAGGTGGACACGGCACACAGTAGCTGCAGTATTGATTTTGCAATGCACATTGTGCATGTGGACAGGCATTCATTTTTATGTTTAAAATACAACTTTTGGAATGCATTTGGCTATGACTTATTTTTGGTGGCAGGTTGTTGGTCAGTCATTTCATCTGATTCCATGTCAGGCATCATTGTCTGATGCCCATTTACATTTTTCACATGGCAATGTGTACCTTTTTGGTACTGTGTTGGTGTATGGCTATTGCTTGCCATGTCATGTTGTGGTTTGGGTGGGTTTGAGTGACATACCAGTGATAGTCATGTCCCTGTTTTGCAGGTCTGTGTGATTCACACCTTGCATGTGTGCCTTTTGGTCACACAGGATTGCTTGTGTTTAAGTAGCTAGGGATGCACACAATGTAGCACTTCCGTGGCAACATTCTTAGGGTGGTAAGGTTGTGACATTTGACTGTCTCTTTGTCATCATCGATTGTCACCTGGTATGTGCCAGGCCTGTGTGCACTCCGCAGGGTTGGGAGTTTAGGTGAAAAATCTGGCCACAAGCTGGGTCCGGGCTTCCTCGCCACGTGCCCTATCCCCTCCCATGGGCAGCGCCTGTGCCTGTGGTTGGGGATGTGGGGGCACCAACAGGGGCACCACCATGTCCACCGGTACGCCCTGCCGTGTTGCAACATTGTGCAGGACACATGCTGCCACAATGATCCTGCACACTACTGGGGGTGCATAGAGTAGCTGCCCGCCAGAGCGGTCAAGGGAGCGGAAGCGTGACTTGAGCCCTCCGAATGTGCGCTCCACTATGGCCCTGGTTGCAATATGGGCCGCATTGTATCTTACCTGGGGTGGTGTGGTGGGGTTCCGGATTGGCGTCATCATGTGGTTGCTCAGAGGGTAGGCACTGTCCCCTGGAGAGGTGATAATGGTTGTGATTATTGGGGTTTGTGTATTTGTGTGTGTGTGTGTGTGTGTGTGACATGCATGCATGTGCACGGGCATTTGTACTCACCTAGGAGCCATGTGTCGCCATGCTGCCCAGCTTCCAGGGCCCGGCTCAGGGCAGACATTCTGTATATGAAACTGTCATGGGTGGAACTAGGGTAGTTTGCATAGACAGAGGTGATGATTCCCTTTGCATCGCATACCACCTGTACATTGATGGAATGCCAGTGCTTGCGGTTTCGATAGATGTGCTCAGTGGCCGTAGGGCCACATGGGTGCAATCTATGGCACCAAGCACTTTGGGGAAGTGTGCCACCCTGTAAAAGACCTGGACAACGGCCTGCCTTTCTGTGGGTGTTCTGGACATGTATATGTGCCTGCGGACTGAGGTGCGCGCTGTCATGATTGCCAATACCTGGTGAAGGCAGCGTGACTGCGTGGCCTGTGAGACCCCCCCCACTATGGCAGTAGTCCGCTGAAAAGACCCAGTGGCCAAAAAATGCAGGACATTGACCACCTTCTCCAAGGGGCTCAATGCTTGGGAGCAGAGGGTGGGGGATGTTAGGTCATCTTCCCACTCCCTGACCAGGTCTAGGATGATATGGGGTGGAAACCTATACCTGCCATAGACCTGGTCATCAGGCATCCCAAAAAGGCTTGGCCGTGGTGATAAAATGCATGCCCTGGCTATTCTCCTCCTCCTGCGGTGTCCCACGATCAGTGCTGCGACAAATGGGGCATTCATCGTAGCTGTATGTATATGTTTGTTGTTTGCGCGCACTTTTATGCTGTGCGCTGGGACGCTTCTGCCTGCCTTCGTGTGGCGGACGCGTTAACGCCTCTGCGCGTCTTTTGCCGTGCGTGGGTTTCCCGTATTCGAATCCATGAATACGGGTTGTTCGCGTGCGTGTGGGCGTTCCGTGTAGTTCCCTGCAGTACTTCCCCAGTTACGCCTTCTTTTTCACGTGTTATTCCCCATTCCGCGTGTTACGCCCACTGTTCCGACCACTTTTGTCGTGTGCGCTGCGCTATGTGCGCTTTCGCTGTGCGCTTAGCGCACGCTGTTTGGAGACATGTGCGCCAGCGTGCGCCATGCACGGATTTGGCGGACAACCCGTGGGAAAGTAGCGCAGCACCTTCCTTGAATCGCACACGTGCGCGTGCGCTTGCTTTCTCCCACTTGCGCCTGCTTGCGCTGGGATTTTCGGCGCACGTTTGTTCCATGAATTGGCCCCTAAAGTGTTTTCATTTCCCATATCAAATATAAGCACAGTTTATAAAGGATTTAAACATTTTAAAAGAATTAGCTCTTCACCAACAGAGGCGATTTTTGCCATTTTAATCAGGAAATAGAAACACTTTTAAACTGGGATTGACAGCTAATTTTCTGATGTAGCTGTCAGTCAGTGAGCCCTGGATTCCTCTGACTGCCTGGAGAATCCATGATTTCAGCACACTCTCCTTTTAATAATTCACTGGGGAAAATGACTGAATTTAGCGACAAAACAGCACTTTGAAGGTTGCTGTTGATTAGGAAACTGTTTAATGGCATTTTCAGATTTTAGCCCTTTGACTGTGTGTGTGGCAGGGTGTGCAGCTCTTTGGTGGTTTTATGCACCATGCGCAATTTTTCAGATTTGGCGCGCACAGGGTTATTTCCTCAATTTTTGACAGTCTTCTTTCCCCCTTGGCAAAGGGGTGGAGTGTGGCGCATTGGCGTTGATAAAAATACTCCACAGGAGCGATTCACTGGCCAGGTGAAATCAACTTGCAAATCTGACCAGGGCAGTGTAATTCCCCTTTTCTCTAGGGGAGCTCTGTGTGTGAGTAAACTTGACTGAAATTGAGCACACACAAGACACCTTTTCAAGTATATGTTGAGTATATGTGGCAAGTGTGCAACCTCGTGCAAGATTTCTAATGTTGTATGAAACCCCCGTTGACTGGCAGTGGCTGTGTCATGTGTGTGAGTCAACATCAGGGTTTGGAATGAGGTAATTACCACCTACTGGTCACATCCAGATAGGGATCTTCGTACCAACAAACCGTATTGGATTCAGAACATTTTGGAAAACTTCAACAACATCCGCAGATCCTCTTTCCCAATATAATCGGATTCTGTCAGAGAAAAATGTGCATGGTCTTGAATATGTTTATAACATTTCCCACTAATTGGGTCCTCTTTTTGTGAAGTAATCTGCATCTGGGGTTTCTTTACTCTACTGGGCAGTTGAGAGTACATTTTTGGCACAGGTTTTGGACCTGGTGACGGCAGCGACTGGATTTCTCCCAACATGGATTACGTTTCTAGGAAATCCCAGTGAATTGCTCTGGTGTTTGCCAACTGGTCAGCCAAGTCATTCCCAGTTTTGTCTGGTCCCTCTATTTTGGATCAACCTCTGATCTTTTTCCAATAGATGGTCATCTCATTAGCAGTTACTAGATCATCAATTGATTGGACTCATTTCCCATGCTTGACCGGTTTGTTATTTGCACACAGCATGCATTGATTTTTCCAGTTCATGAGGTGTTCCACAAACCCATTCCTGACATAATCTGAATCAGTGATTATGGCCGGTTCCTTGAGTTGGTGGTCCATGGCAGTGCGGATGGTTTGATAAACTGCCATCAACCCCACCACCTGATTACTACGGGGTCCTTTTTTTTTAACCAGCAGAGGGTTCTGGGGTATCATTCTCCCAAGCATTCCCAATGCTAGCCACTAGTGCTTTTTCCCCATTATTCTCAACATGGTAGGCGCACCCATCCATATAAACTGTGAGTATACCCCTGTCACGTGGCTTCCTCATACACCTTGTGCGGGGAAGTAAGGTATGCCTCCATATTGTCGTTGGTTCTTAGACTTTCGTCCTCGGGACAGTTTTCTTGAGCACAGCCATACAAGTTAGCCAATCCTTGCACTAGAGGCCCCTTCTTGTTTTGTCCATATCTGAGCTCCACAGGAAAGCCTTGCATGGACAGAATCCCAGATGTAATTTTGGAATTACTCACATCCCTCTTCAGATTTGGTCACTTTGGAGATATTGCAAGGGTTGGTGAAGAATCTTGACAATGATGTGCCCACTCTGGATGAATGGGCAGTAATTCGTCAACGCTCACACCTTTGCCAGGATGTCATTTCACAATCGTTGAATTTTTCCTCCACAGATGACAAAGTCTTGCCGTCCTGCGAGAATACTTTGCTGATCATGTCATGCTTTTGGTACTGTACCGCTGTTAAGAAAGTATCTGAGAAACCTTTGTCCAAGAAGAACTCCTTGTTCTTTATAGGGTAAGCCAAACGAGGAGATTGGGAAAAGCTTCTTTTGAGTTATTTTACTGCCTCGGATTGTTCCGGTCCCCGCTCCTACCTGACCCCGGCCTTCAGTAAATGGACCAAGGCTCAAGTGACCTCTGCGTAGTCTTCAATTAACTTTATACTATAATTAGTGAATCCAAGAAGGCTTCTAAATTCTCGCAGAGTAATAGGGTATTTTAATTTCAATAATGCTTCCACCTTTTTCGCCTGGGGGCTGAAACCCTCAGGGGTGATTCAATTCCCTAAGAAGTTCACACAGGTTTTACACCACTGCGCCTTCTCAACTGACAGTTTTGCTCTGGCTTCCTGCAACTGGGTCAGAACATAGCGTATTTCGGCTATGTAGGGAAGGGGCTATCATGACATGTGGACCTGTTTATTTAACTCCCTTAGCTCTGCACAAAGTCTCCATTGGCCATTGGGTTTGAGTATCCCCAGTACCGAGTTGTTAAAGCTACTCTGGATTGGACGGATAATCCCACGGGATTCTACATTTTTATAATCTCTGCGAGTGACTCCATGGACATGAGAGGTAACTGGTATTGTTTCACAAATACTGGATCCATCTCAGGATCTTTGGGTATGGTAGTTGAATGTATCTCTGTGCATCCACGGTTATATGAATCCACTGAAAAGATACCCTGACAATCTCAAAAAAGCTGTTTCAGCTTCTGCTTTTGCTCCTCGGTCTCACAGGCATCAGCAAGATTGATTTGTTCTTCAACCATCTGCCTAAAACCTGGAAAGACATTGGGCTTGGCAATTTCGGTGGTATCCTCCAGTTGGGTGGAGAGATCTCTTGTTATGCTGTTGGCCTGGACACGAGGTTCCAAGGATGGGACGTAGTCACTGTTGACTCAGAATACCACCTCATCCTTCCTTATGTCACAGGTCACCTCTTCCACTCCATAAGGGCAGGAAGAGTGCACCAAGAAATTCCCTCCTTGGCTGGTGAAAATCTTTTCAGGAGGGATACCGTTGTTGATATTGAAGCAGTCAATCCATTGGTCTAATGATCTCTTACCTAAATCACTAGAATAATGTTGGGCATCAACCGCCATTCCAATAAAGGTGTCTGCGCCCAAAGTGATACTTTGAGGGTCGCTGTTATCCACCGATATTCAAATGGAGTCTTATTCTATGTCAACTACTAGGTGTAGGATATAAATACAAACCTTGTTGTTGGAGATGATCATTCAAATGTATATAGGCGTCCTGATTTTTGAGGCTCTGTCCTCGCTTGACTTCTAGGGGAATTGTAAACTGTCATTGTAACCTCTTAGCTCACTTGAACTTCAACTGCATAAGGCAGCAATTGAGCTGACCAAAATGCTTTTTCAGTATTGTCGAAGCCCATGGGGTAACACCCCAATCGGGTCCAGGCTTTATTAATTAGGTCCAAATTAATTGCAAATCGATTGAGAATGTCACTGCCTAAGTAAAAGGCCGAAGGGACATCTCTCACGACCCAACAATTATATTCTATGCTTTTATTGTCAATGGACATTTTTTGCATACACCTGCTAGGAAGGAGATGTTTGGAATGTGGGGTTTCCAGGCCCACTTCCTACTTCTCAATGAACTTAAATGTGGGAATTGACAGATCGTTTGGGAGTTTCCTGAATAATGCTTCGCTGATGAAGCTTGTTCCATTATTCAACCACACTCTGGCAAAAACAGGCTCCTCCCCTCATTTATCTAAATGGGGACAAATATCTGTTCACCCTTTTTCGGACTGTTGTTCAATCACATGTGCCATTCAAACTGACATAATTTGTGCTTGGTTTAAATTTAATTGGCCAGTTAGTCTCAGTCCAGAGGACATTATTCACTCAGTCAATTAGGGGTGATAACCTCCAAAGGAGGTCATTCCCCAATAGACAAGGTGTGCCCTCTGGAGTCACGTCGATCCCCAGGTGTTTCACCCTATGACGCACAATGTTTATCTCCAGATCTACAGTCCCTTCGACAGAAATATAATTCCAATCAAAGTTCTGGAGTTCTCCAAGAAGAGGTGTGAGGGGAATTTGGTGACTCTCACCTCTTCCTGAGTTCAGTTGGTCAAAGGCCTTTTCGGACAGGAGGTTCGCTTGGGATCCAATATCTACCAATGCTGATAATGCACACTGAACCTGTACCTTGATGGGAGTGTACAATCTCCCTCTTTCTCCTCAAGGGGCAAAGAAAATGTGTATTATGTGCCAGATTGATGGTTAACTTTTTTATATTGAACTCCAACACTGTGTAATCTTGGGCATTGTGTTGTGTTGGAGTCCAGGAAACTGAAAAAAAGGATTTTGTATCCAGACAAACCTGGAGTTGGGGGATCCTCTTTCCCCCCCTGATTCTTTGCTTTCCCCTTTTTCCTGGAGACAGATCCCAGAATCTGTTTGGGGGGAAGATACCTCAATGATTTCCGGGTCATCTGGGTGACCTTGTTGGGGTATTAGAATTGGTTGCTCGGGGTGGTCTTCATACTTACCAAGTCAAAATCAATTTTCTTTTGAGACCCATTTTTCGTTGGGAGTGATCCCTATGTCCATAAAAGAGATTCTCTTCCCTGAATTCTCCAAGGATTCTTCTCCTTCAAAAGGGATGATGCAGACTTCCTTCACAAAGTGGGTTTTCTTTTCCTTTCTCCTACTTAACGTTTTGTTTCCTATGCTTCAGATTTTCAGGATGTTAGGGAGAACTCCCAGGCAAGCAGGGCGGTTTGCTAGGAGTTCAAGGACACCAAACTCATGGAAGGCCTAACTCCTTATCAAATCTCAAAAGGAACGCAAGTCCAGACAAGTAGCAAGTTCAACTGTGGTTTATTACAGACAACAAACCAACAGGGATCAAATGCACAGAGGTACATCCAGACATAGCTCGAAGAATTATGGCTCGCAGGCCAGTTTTGATACATTATTGTGTCATTAGTACATCACACCCTGGGTCCTTCTCCAGAAACCTAATCTCCACTCTATGGCAGTTCCCCTATAGTAGCTCCTATAGAGGTTAGTGGATTGGACATGGCTATGTCAGGTGTCAGGCCTGTACCTTCCCCGAAAACTGCTACTTACTAATTGTTACGTTGTGCAGACCTAATGATTGGTCAGTGGCACCAGTTACCCACCCCTAGGATCATGAATTGTGATTGGCTGAGCTGAGATCCCCCAGGCCTGGCAGAAAATCAATTCTCAGCTCAGAATGCACCTGTTCATGGTGCCATGTGGAAATATGTGTCTGCGGTTTAACCGTGTGTAGACCATCATTGCCTTGAGAGTGCTCCTTTCCCATCACATGACTGCAGCACGAATGTAACAAAAGTGTTGCAACCATTGTCTGGTCCGTGAGACAGTTGCTCTTCCCAGCTGCCAACTCTTGGCCCACTATCAGCTCGGCTGGGTCACGTGTCCAGAGACTGCGTTTGTGAGGTCTGGAGCTCTGAATTATTCTGCATTTTTGTGGAGAATTATGCACCTCTGCCACCGGTGTTACTTCGGTTCAGGAAAAATAATGTTCTTCACAACATTGCAACCTTGGTGGTGACATCGTTCCAAACGCTGTGGTTCTGCTAGCAAGCATTCTGTACTGCTTCAGGTTTTCTGAGATGTTTGTGGCCTACTATGATTTTCCCTGGTTTCTACTGTGTGTGCTTCCCCATAGTATCCAAAGGTTAGTGGTTTATGGCTTGGTCAAGTCCCTCAACTGCTCCTGCCATTCCCTTAGTTTCATGTAAGCATCTGCAAGCATTCAGATGTGGTCTTCTTGCTTCTTTGCGGTTTTCTGCGTTACTGCGACAAGCTAAATGACAAAATAATAAACGTGCAGATAGTATGTGCATGTCACTGTCCTCTAACTCATAGAACTGTACGCATGTGTTCTTCGTGTAATTGGGTGTGTGGGTGTCCTGCATGTGCGGATGTCACTTGTACTTCGTGTCTGATGCTGCTAGGTCATCATGGTGTCTCTAACTACTTCTCAGTGATTTAGTCGATTCTGTCCATATAGCTATCTCTGGTTCCGTCTTGTGCATCTTCATCCACTTTGGGTAGTGTTTGCACTGTTCCTGGGTTGTAGGGTAGGCTGAGAGGGTTTTTCTCATGGTAATTGTCCATCGTGGGTGCAGTGGGGATTGGTGCTAGCAGTGCTGTTTTCAATAACGCAAGTGGCATGACCACTTTCCCAGTGTTGTTTTGTCACCATAGGGCATCTGTGGGGGACATTGAACACCCTCTCTTTACCCAGAGTTCTTTTTCATCCTTGGGCGCAGCTCCCTGCAGTTCCATGATTTGTGTTTCTGGTAGGTAATTGTACCCTTCCTTTAACACCATCTGCCTCACACCTCCCATGACCTGTGCCCTCTCCTTCAATTCCCACAATTCTCCAAAATATGATGCCCATTTTGCCTCATAGTCGGCTGCCTCGTTACCTCTTGATATTGCATCTTCCCCTTTGGTGTGTGCTTGGCACTTTACCAATGCTAGCTCCTGCGGGTATGTTATTACTTCAATTAGTTCTCCTAATAGTAGGGCGTGTTGTACTGGAGTTCCATCACCTCTCCTGTACCCTCTCCTGAGCCATCTGGCCAATCCTGAATGTACTGTTGAGGTAACATAGGCACTGTCGGAGTATATTGCCACTCTCTTTCCTATGCTGTTTTGTAGAACCAATATGAGGGCCACTAGTTCTGCTGCTTGTGTTGAATAATGAGGTGGTAATCTGGCACTCAACACAACCTCACTTGTCCAATCTTCCTTCAATCTCACCACAACAGCCCCCGTTCTCCTGATCCCATCACTTTGATCGATATTTGAAGACCCATCAATGTAGAGCACCTCTCCCCCCTCAAGTGCATCCTCTTCCAACTTGCATGTCTCAGTGAATTGCTCTATGTTTTTGATACAGTCATGAACCCAATTTCCTGGTTGATAGACGTCTGCCATAAATAGTGGTGGGTTTACAGTCTTGCATCTTACTATCCTCAATTCTGCTTTTGATAGTATAATCTCGTAACTTGATGCTCTCTGTGTTGTCAATGTGCTCTATAGTTTATGCAGTATTGCAAACAGGGCGTGCTCCACGTAAAGGGTGGTTGTGCACCCCATTGTTATTGTTGATGCCCGCTCCACTGCGAAGGCTGCAGCAGCCAATGATTATTTGCATGGATAGTGTCCTTTCATTACTGGGTCAAGTTGTCCATTGTAGTAAGCAATTGGTTTATGGCCCATGCTTGTTTTCTGTGTTAGTACTGCTTTCATAACCACACCATCGGTGTGTAAAAACAGGAAGAATTCCCTTTTGTAGTCTGGGGTCTCTAGCACTGGAGCCGTGCATATTGCTTGCTTCGGCTCGTCAAATGCTTCATTCATCTCTTGTGTCCAAACCAGTGTTTTGGTTCCTCTCTAAGCTTCTTTCAGTGCAGTCACAAGTGATCTGGTGTACGTGCTGTAATCAAAAACCCATGCTCTGCAATAGTTGCAAAACCCAAGGAATTGTTGCATTTCGCTCACTGTTTTAGTCTGTGGTGTGTGTTGTATTGTCTGTGCTCTCTTTGGGGCAATGTGCCTGCCGTCCTTGGATATCAGTTGTCCAATGTATAGTACTTCCTTTTGACAGTACTGGAGTTTATCTTTGTCCACCTTATACCCCTTGTCTGCTAGAACTGTCAACATGTGTACTGAGTCTGTCCTGGACCTTCTTCTGTTTTGCTGCAAATCAAGATATCATCTATGTACTGCAACACTGTGCTCTCAGTTTGGAAGTTTCCCAGATCCATCTGTATTACTCTGTTAAAGATAGATGACGACTCGCAATACCCTTGTGGCAGCCTAGTGTGTTTCCACTTCTGGTTGCAATACATAAAGCTAGTCAAATCTTGTGAGTCTGGGTGGAGTGGTACTGAGAAAAAGGCGTTCTTGAGATCAATCACAGTGAAAAAGGTGAATTGCGCTGGAACGCCACATAGGCTTGTTTCTGGGTTTGCTGCTACAGGGTACTCTGACTGTACAATGTGGTTAAGTGGGCGTAAGTCTTGTATAAAATGCCATGAACCCCCCATTCACTTTGCGTATTGGGTACACTGCAGTGTTGCATGGAGATTCTGATGGTACCAAAATGCCTCTTTCAATGAGGGTGTTCATTGTTTCATAAATGCCCTTATCTGCTTCCTTGGTCAGGGGTATTGTTTCACTCATGGCAGTATTGCTCCAGGCTTCAATTTTATGTTCACTCCCTCTATGCTTTTTATGCATCCACATCATCGGGACTCATGGTCCATAGGCTGTCTGGTATCTTGGCCAAATCTTCTTCCCAGAAGGGCGGCTTCCAGGGCCATTGCCATTTTCTGTGCAACCTCTCTGTATGTAATCTGTAACCAGAACCTCACACTCATTTCCAACATCATCTCTGTCTCCACTCTTTCTTCTGAAAACAATTCCTAATCTGTTACTTGCATCAGCGTGCATCCCTCTGCCACTGCAATTATTGTCCTCCATGCTCTCCCTTGGTCATCTGTTGTGTGTACTGCAACCCAATCCTCTCTTGCCACTACTGCCTCAATGTCTATGGATACAATTGTTCCCTCTTTCTCATCTAGTGGTGTCTGTGGTCTGAACAGGTACTCACTTGGCATCCTCCATACCGTCCCTGCTATTCCGGGCATCCATGCAAGTGACACGTCTATCCCGTACTGGAACATCTCTGGGTCTGATGGCACCCCCTTCTGTACCGTATTCCCACCATATGCATGGACAATCTGTCTTGTAGTTAGCATGTGTTTTCCTGGTGTGGAACATACTATGCCCCTGTCTGTGAACAAGATGGTCATGTTTAGTCTGCTCATAATGTCGCGTCCCAGTATGTTTACAGGTGCTTGTCGGGAATAGAGCAAGGATAAAGATAAATCATGATTTCCTATAGATAAAGAGATGTTATCAGTCAAAGGAACCACTTCTCAATCCCAGAGAATTCTTGAGTGTTCATGGCATTGCCTGATAACGCAAATGACCCTTCCCGAATACATGACCTAGTTGCCCCAGTGTCAACAAGAAAGGAAAATGTTTTGTCACCTATCGCCACCCTTATGCAAGGTTCCGCCGCAGGATTGGGTGTGACCGACAGGATGGGACACAACAAGTTTGTCTGTAGGCTGTCCTATTGAGGGTACATAGATAGTCTGTTCCCTGTGAAGGGATTGTTCCCAACCATGGTGACCCCTCCCAACCTCCTCACTGGTACCGTTGCTACTCTATCCATGGGTTCTGGGGAGTGACGATCCTGTATTTGCGCTAACTGTTGTGCTGCTTGCAAATATTGGGGTAGTGGTGCTGTCATCTGTGATGCTGTCATTTGGGGTGCTGTCATGGGTGATGTTATTGGTACAGCCTGGGGTTGTGTATCTACTGGATGTGGTACCTGTGGTTGGGTGTTCTGCACCTGACCTTGTTGCTGAATGTCTTGGGCATAAGAATCGCCGATCTCCCCATCCTTTTTGCATCCCCCTAGTTCTGCATGTTCTAGAAATGTGTCCTGCTGCCCACAGGTCCAGCATTGTGGTGGTTCCCTCCGCTGGCCTGGGAACCCTCCTGCAAAGTCCCTGGACCCTGTGGCATTTGTTGATTATATCCCCAAAACCCCCCTGGGTGTTGGTGTGATTGAGGACCGAAACCACGCCCCCTATGGAAACCTCCCCTCCCTCTATAGTTCTACTGATACCCAGCCATTTCCATGTACCCTCCTCCCATGGTTGGTGCATATTGTTGCATGGGGTGGTACGGTATCTGTGGTTGATATTGTGGCTGCGATGTCAGTGTGTGTGTCTGTTGTGTGGGGCTTGTTATCACTGCCCCTTCCAGTGCATATTCTGACAATTTCTTTCGAACTAACTTCACCTCATCTGCTTTCCTCTCTTCTGCCTTTTGTTTGGCCTTCTCTGCCATAGCCTGCAATGATGTACTATATTGTAGGTTGTATTTCTGGCCAACCCTTTGCTTCCATTCCCATCAGTTTCTTCAAATTTTTCTGCACAGGCTTTGATAAATGATTGCTATCGTCGTGTCCCACAGCTCTCGAGTTTCAAGGCGCCAAAGCTCTTGAATCTCGTGAATGCAATTAACAGGATCCTCGTTGTCATGCTTCTTGCGTGAGGTAATGGCCCCTATGTCGGACGTGTCGGGATTTTGTGTCCTTAATGCTTGCCATACTGCGGCTCTATAATTGGTAAATGGTGACCCCTCATGGGCTGTATTTTGTATGGTCACCCCTGGGAATCCCGCCCTCTTCCAAATGTCATCAGCTGCATCTCACCCAATATGGAGACCAGCAGTCCCTTGATGTCACACACTGCTAGCCTGTACCTTGCAGTCAGCTTCTCCATTTCATATATCCATTTACCAGCCCCCGCGCTTAGTGAGGGTAGTCAGTATTTAATGTTTTCCTTCTCTGTGTGCTTCCAAGGTGGATACTGCGGCCTTCTCCCTCCCCTCTCTAGCAGGGGCATCTGAGAGTATGCCGCTCTCTGCTCCGGTGTCCGTCTATATTGTCTATTCTGAATAGGCCCTCTTTCATCCTCAATGTCTATAGGTTCTAGTGCAGATGTTCTCTCTGATAGGTTGTGTGCTCTAGACAGTCATCCACTGGAGTGTGCTAGCATTCCTCATCTCTCCTGTGCCTTGGAAGATCCCTTAGTCTGTTAATTTAATGTTTGGTGTGGTGTCCCATCCCCATTCGTAGTGTGTTGCATTTGCTCATCTGGGTGCTGTCCTCCCTCCCCTTGGTCCTGTGAACTGCACTCCCATGATGTCCCTTCACCCGTCCTTGTGAGATATAGTTTGCTGTGCCCCTCTCTCGTCATCACTGTGTTTGTCATCATTGTCAGAACCTTTGTCCATGTTGCTACAGAACCCTTTTGAAAAACGCAATGTTCGCGTGAGTGGGCTGGAGTTGTGCTCTACATTTAGATCGATGTCTGTCAATTTATATTTGTTCTCATCTTCTCGCACCCGATGCGTGCAGCACCATTTCCTGCCGAACCTTTCCTATTTATATTTGTGCTGTCTTGTTTTGTTCTCCTCTCTTCATCCCACCGTTTCCTGTCCATTTCCAATGTAATTTGTTCACTTACCGCCCTTAGTGCTCGCGTATCCTCCTCCTCTCGTGCCCTTTCCCTTACCAGCCTTTCTAACTGTAACTTCCTCAGCCTTCTCTCCTCAAACCTACGTGTTTCCTGCTGTAATACTTTCTTACTTCACTGTACCATCTCTGCCTCTTTCAAATCGCTCCCCTTTTTCTCCGATTCTTCACTCTCCTTTTCCTTCCTCACCATTTCTATCTTCTCCTTTCTCTCCCTTCCCATTATCTCCACCTCCTTCTCTGTTCCATGGCCTCACGTTCTAGCCTTGCTTATTCATCCCTTTGTTGTTGCTCTTCCTTCTCCACCTGTGCTGACCAGTCACGCCTTCCTTGACCCAATTGCAAGCTCTCTATTGCCTTTGTTGCCCCTTCTGCTGCCCCTGTTGTCATCCCATTTAATTGCAGGAGTATCTGTGCGGCTATCCATTCCTATTCCTTTGAATACTGCTTTCGCGTGTGGCATCCCCTCATTATTTTGATCGGTGCTGCTGGCGGCTTGCCCTGTATCTCACTGTTGTTTGTCTTTGGTATATGGTGGTGGTTTATACGTTGGGTTTGAATACCCCTCAGCTGCCCTTAATTCCCTCAATGGATATATTCCCAGTTCATCATCTACGTCATCGGATATTACACTAGGCGGGGCTGGAGGAGGTGCAGAGGGGTCAGATCCCTCCTCCTTCACGTCCTGTTGGCTCATCATCCAGGGTATTTCTCCCTCCCCTTCCTGAAACATACACCAAAGTAATATGGACATGTTTTTTGCTAGTTTCTTCCCCTTGTATGTGCTCTGTAAGTGTGTCAGTAGTGATGGCAGCACGTCCTTGCTGAAACTAGCGTTAGGCGGCCATGGCCTTGCTATTTTTCCTTCAGTGCCTTTGGACCACTGTATACTATATTTAACAAATTTATCGTTGAATGGTGGCTGGGTCTTGTACAGGTGTTGTATTGGCGTTATCCCCCCACCATCCCGCTATACATTGGATACATCATTAATTTTTATCTGACTTCTAATCAAGGATTTCGATATTCCATTGTCAATGGAGGAAAGTTACAATGCAATGGTTATCGCCTTTAATTGCTATGAGCCCCAGTTGCTCTGCACCTTACACAGCATTCTCCATGTACAGCCCCTCCTTCACCAGCGCTGCTGTTCTTCGGCACACCACCTCAATCCAGCACATGCGCCTTCTGCGCACCACCACTCGTTCACCTCTCTACCAATCCCAAGACCACAATGCTAGCTCCTCACCGTCACAACCCTCCGTCCTATGTACTGACCTATGGGTGACATCACCAAGCTAAAGTTCAAACAGATAGGTAGAGGAATTGTGCACACATAAAAAGATGACCCTTTGTTCCAATACCACACAAAACCTCACAAAAAACTGACAAAACCCCTAGAGCTGTCTTCCTGCCTCTCCAGGGCAGAGTATACTTCTATTTCTTGTGACTAAATGCACCCGTTGCATCTCCAAAAGTGTGAGCTGCCAACTCTTGGCCCACTATTGTCTCGGCTGGGTCACGTATCCAGAGACCACGTTAGTGAGCTATGGAGCTCTGAATTATTCTGCATTGTGTGGAGAATTATGCACCTTTGCTGCCGGTGTTACTTCGGTTCAGGAAAAAGAATGTTCTTTGCAACATTGCAACCTTGGTCGTGGCCTCATTCCACACATGGTGGTTCTGCTAGCACAGCATTCTTGCTGGCTTCAGGTTTTCGGAGACAGTTGTGGCCTACTATGATTTCCCAAACCATGATCTGGTTTCTACTATGTGTACTTCCCCATAGTATCCATAGGTTAGTGGTTCATGGCTTGGTCAAGTCCCTTGAGTGCTCCTGCCATTCCATAAGGTTATTTGGATGTAAGCATCTGCAAGCATTGATACGTGGTCTTCTTGCTTATTTGCGGTTTTCTGCGTTACTGCGGCAAGCTAAATGGCAAAATGATAAACGTGCAGACAGTATGTGCATGTCACTGTCCTCTAACTCAAAGAACCGTGTGTTCTTCATGTATTTGGGTGCGTGGGTGTCAGAATGTGTGGCTGGCATGTTTCTGATGCTGCTAGGTCGTCATGGTGTCTCTACCGACTTGAGGCATGGCTTCTCAACACTTTAGTCGATTCTGTCCATATAACTGTCTCTGGTTCCGTCTTGTGCATCTTCATCCACTTTGGGTAGTGTTCGCACTGCTCCTGGGTTGTCGGGTCGGCTGAGAGGGTATTTCTCATGGTACTTGTCCATCGTGGGTGCAGTGGGGATTGATGAGAGCTTGTACGGTCGGTGGCCGTATTGTCTTTGGTTCTTCTTCTGGTTGGAGTGTCTTCCGGGACGGGGTGCATAGTTTGATCTCCCCTCTTCAGGGGCTAGGAGATTCGTATTCAGGCTTTTTCAAGGGTGTTTGTTCTGGTGGGAAAGGATACTTCTGCTATGGCTTCACATCTCTGCAGTCTCCATTGTCTCGGACTGACTCTGCATCTCGTTGGGACTCTTTTCCATCCTTCTCGGCCTCTGACATCTCTTCGGCTGTTGAGAGAAAGAAATCTGCACCTATTAATGCCATCCCTCTTAAAATAGTAAAAGAAATTCTGCCCCTGATTGTGCCTAATGTTATGGCTGCTATTAATCACTCCTGCTCTACAGTTACAACTCCTTCAGAGCATAAACAGGCCTTGGTTATTCCTCTGCTCAAAAAACCCTCTCTCGATCCTTTGATTCATGCCAATTTTCGACCCATCTTGCTTCTTCCTTTTTTTATGAAGCTGCTAGAATCATTGTTTGCCCCTTCCTGCTTGGGAGGTTCTGTGAAGACATGCTTCTGTTTGATACATTTCAGTCAGGGTTTAGACCTGGCCAGGGTACCAAAACTGTTTAGATCTCTGTGCTGGATGATTTGACACTGATTTCTGACCAGGGTGGAGTGGTGGCATTGATTTTGTTAGATCTGTCGGCTGCTTTTGATACTATCGACCACTACATCCTGATCAGTGGTCTTTCTGCTGCTGGGATCTCTGGCTCGGTTCTCTCTTGGTTTCACTCTTTCCTCTCCAATCGTTCTCAGTCGCGATCTCTTCAGCCTTTCTTCTCTGCTCTGTCTTCCTTGGTTTGTGGGGTTCCTCTGGGCTCTGCCCTCTCGACCACCCTGTTCAAAAGTAACATCCAGCCTCTTGTTGCTCTCATCCGCTTCCACGGCTTCAGATGCTACTCTTGATGCTCAGATCAAAGTACTGCTGGATCTCCTCCACCCTTCCCATGCCACTCAAATTGAAAGGGGATAAATTTGAGGTCTTGGTCATGGGATCTGCCTCTGCCACCTCCCTCTGGTTGTTAAAAATCTTGGTGTTACATTTTCTTCCTCCCTCTCCATGTTTTCCCAGATCAGCTCAATGTGCTAGGCGGGCCATTTCCAGCTGAAGATTCTGAGAAACATGTTGCATTTATCCCTTGCATCTTCGCGTCCCGGTGGTTGCAGCTTTAGTTCTTAGTCGCATTGACTACTGCAACTGGCGCAACCAAATTATCTGGCACAATGCTTAGAAATCTTACAGAATTCTGCTGCTCGGCTGGCTACTGGCACTCCTTTCGGGATCACATCTCCCCTATTCTGCATGCTCTTCATTGGCTTCCTGTGGCCAAGAGTGTGCACTTCCAATCTCTGTGTCTTGTACACAGGGCCTTTCATGCTGTGGGGCCTGAGTACCTGCAGCATAAGTTCCATCCTGATGTTCCTGGCTGTCCTCTGCGCTCGAGGGACGTGCTCTAAAAACGCTGCTCTTTTGATTTCCCGTGTCCGGCCATAGGTGCCTATTTAGTCTTGTTAGCGCCAGGTTGCCTTTTTGGTGTCAGTTGCGCTGTACTTCGGTACGAAGTGGATAACATAACATAACATAAAATAACATCTCCCTTATACCCAGGCCCCCACCTCAGGAACCTGTTGGTTGTTAGCATTGTCATCCTGTCATCACTGGGTGTTGAGTTATTCTGGCCAGCAGTTTCCAGTTGAGGATTCTGCTGAGTTCTCAACATGCAACCTAGGTCCTGTGTTAATTGTTGGACTTGTCGCTCTAGTTGTAAAAAAGAATCCTGATTGGTAGGGAGGTCTTGATTCAGACCTTTGCTGCTCCCGGAAAGGGTAGCTGTCCCTTCTCCCCAAGTAGCATGGGTATTGGAAGAATCCCTAATCACCTTCCAGCCTAAGTCTCCCTTCTCCCCGGTTAGAGAATCTATTGTCCTGAAAACAGGGAGAAAGAGGAGGATTATTCTGGGAATCAGGGTTTGAAGGGCATCTGGGAAATGGTTGGAGTGGAATATTACTTCCCTCCTGCGGGAAGTTTGGAGGGAAGTTTATAAATCCGGGTATAGTTCTTGTACCTTTATAATTGGGACTTACATCAGTGGCAGGGTCAGAAGGGTCCTTTGTCTGATATCCTGTCTGACTGCCACCCGATTGGGTTGGATCCAAGGGTAGCCTCTGCCTTTTCTTGTGCTTGTTGCTTGGAGGAGTATTTTTAGGCCCCTGTCTACAAGTCCAATGGAGGAGTATTTAACACCTCTGCTACCTTTGCAGAGGCAGGCGTATTAGATGATTTGGGTTTTTTAGGTGTTTTTTTGTTTTCAGTGGGCTTTTGGACCTCATAAATCGGGTGGCCTGTTCTATCACCCAATCCAGAGTCCTGCGCTCATGGAAATCCCTTACTAGTTGTCTTATTATGTATTTTGGGAGCTCATGAAAATATGTGTTGATGAACCCCCACTATTGGTGTTCACCCGTCGTCTAGAAGTCTCTGCAAATGTTAGTTTCAGCTCCTGCACAAACTCTCTAGGCGCTTGTTGTCCCCACACTGTAGGTTGTACGCCGCCTTGCGGGCCTCCTGGGGGTTTCTATGAATGGAGAAGTGTTTTAGAATGGCCGTCTTGTAGGTAGACCATTTTTTGGTGATCTTGGTTCTCCAGTTCTGCAAGGAAGCTGGGGTACTCAGGGGAGAATGTCCATTTGACAAACTCCATGCAATTTCTATCATTCTTAATTCCAAATGATGTCTTCATTTGGTCCTAAAGCTCTAGAAGCTCCCATACTGAACATTTGGCATTCTTATGGTAAGAGTCATGAAGCTCTTAAAGGCTTTTATCTGCCAAATTGGGTCTTCGCAAGACCTTTCTTCAGTTTGGCTGACTTCTTTTTTAGCTGCACCTGTGTCCACTCACCCTCTGACTCAGAGCTGCTACTGTTGTGTTAAGGATTCTAAACGGGCATCACACACCAAACCAGGACTCTTGCCACTGGCCTATGATGCAGCGCACAATTAAAACACTTATACTTTATTTCTTAAAGTTCAGATTGAGATGGCACCCAACCCATCTCACACCCCCTGTTACAAATACCCCGGGCCACAATGGACTATGAATCAGGTCGGAGGATGATAAAACAATATTTATTTATTTTGAAATTGAAAGAAAATCACACAAATTTAATATGGGCAGCAATCACCAGCGGGGTGATAATAACACTGAAATGATAGAATACACTTAGTTTGACCTTCTAACATATACAAAGCACGAATGAATTGAAGCAATATTACTTTTCGGGTAGATAGCCCCCCGTTAAGATTTCCCCTTGCAATACTCCCTAAAACCCCTATTAACCGAATTTTGATTGGATAGAAAGGAGCAGCAAGTGAAATCCGACCTTCCCCCACGAAATAGGAGGCACCATTTAAGAACCTTTGCAATTTCACAAAATAGCACTCGGCATTAGTAAATGTTGGTTTTACATGTATGGTTGAATAAATGAGGTAAATATAAGTATAGCACCATCACAGATTTAAAAACACTAGCAGACTACAAGCAATGTCCTAACAACAGGCAGACAATTCCAAAAGTCAACCTGAAAGTGAAAACATAGTGCAGCCAAATCACACGTGGAAAAGTTGCATTTTCTTACTTTCACAGGTTTAAATGTCAAAACGGTTTTAAAAACGGGTGGAATAGACAGAATTGGAATGCGGTTTTTATGCTGAGTGACAGATGCACATAACAGGGATAGTATGAAAGTGAAAGAGTGACTCTACATTAATGGCAGGATGAGATTCTCAATGGGAAAATAGATCTCAGAAGGCAGATGACAAATGCTACTACAATTATGTGTCGTAACTAGATTATCAATAAGAGAAACACTGCCCGTGGGAAAGGTTAAGCAGCCATCTAACCCCCCTCACGCCGCGCATCTCCTTAAGGGGGAACTCATTAGTTTACTCCAAATATTACTAAGGATTTATGCAATGGACTGTAGGGATGGGGAAAAATAACGCTAACACCGGGAAATCAAGGAACAGGATGCACAGAGGGTTCTGACAATTTTAACAAATTACTGGTGAACTTTCAGGATTACTTATAGGGTTGTACAAATGGCAAGGTATTAAAATTGGATATGCTATTTTTTGCTATGGGATGGGGTGATACAATCAGCACTTGAGTTTGGAATTTGGGACAGCCAACCGTGTTTCTGGACTCAAAGGATCTGGTCACGGCACAACGGAAGGCTCTCCTAGAATGCGACAGCTGGGCCTGGTCTGGTCACAGGATAGTCTCCAAAGAGGGTACCACAGCTTCATCCGCCTTCTACATGAGTTATTGGGATTTTTAATGGGGTTTTTCTGGGTCAATGGTTCTGCCTGGATAAAGGCAGCTATGCTTTGGCCTGGCAGTGGATCTGGTATCTTGCAGATGAATATGAAATATCTGGATGTGCAGGAGCTGGGAATTTCAGAAGGGAGCCTTTTGTCTCTGTGGGACTCTACCTTATATAAGGTGGATGACATCACATGATTATACTGTGGGGGCAGGTTTAGGCTGGGCATGCCTCTAACAACTGTATAGGTCAGTCTATGTATGTTGCCTCCTTCCTAGAAGCAGATTGGACTGAAGGAGGGGACTCAGTTTTTTGGGGTGTGTTTTTATGTGGTAGAGAGCCATTCCACATTAATTTTTGCCAAAATCAGTTATGACACAAAAATGGACCTTTTCACAGTTGTGGCACTTTTGAAATTCACATAGGCAGATTACATATTTCACACAGAGCATGGCATTCCAACTCCCAAGTTTATGCGGTCTCATTTAGCCCTTAATAATCTTTCGCAGTTTTTGTTGGGAAATATTTCACTTACAATCCTACAATTTTACCTATTATAACAGAGCATGTTTGCATTACATTTCAATGTTATACCACGTATACATTTCCCATAAATTGCAATTTCCTGGCGTTTGCCTCCCCAGCATGCTAGGAAAAGCCACAATGGGCCTCATTACGACTCAGGCGGTAAGGGGTTTACGCCGGCGTAAACAGCGCCGACCCTTACCGCCTGAGTACGAGGTCCCTTAGCGCCATGGCGGATTTAACACCTGCTTCTAGCAGGTGTTAAAATCCATGGCGCTAAGGGACCATGTTGTTAATTACGCCACCGTAATTTACGGTCGCGTAATTAACGCCTTCCCCACTCCCATTATGCCCTATGGGGCAAAAATGGGAATGGGGAAGGGTAAATGGGGATTGGGGACTTACCGCCCCGCCAACCTCGGAATAGGGCGGTAAGTCCGCCAACCACCATGGCGTAAACGTAGTTTACGCCATGGTGGTAAAGTCACGGCCCAGGCGGTAACTTACCGCCTGGGTCGTAATGAGGCCCAATATCTTGTTTTCCTGCCACAACAATTACATTTAAACTGTTAAACTTTTGCAGTCCTCCGCTTTCCAGTTGCAAATATAAAAGTCTTAAAGTTTTTAATTCAGAACAGTCGTTTGCCCCAGATGGGCTGAGTATTGTCTTCCAAATAAGGGCATACTTCCCAACCCCCAGTCAAATGGCAGGCTTTAGCCAGCGTGAATCCAATGTTGCTCTGGAGTTGTCTTTGAAGCTCCTCAGTTTGAGTTGAGGGGAGGTGCTATTTAACAATTCACACCTAGGTGTCCCAGAAATCCATTGTACTAAGTTGAAGCACTGCCACAGAGTTGGACGAGGGCGTGAAATGCTTCACCCCTGCCTATTCAGATACCCCAGATGCTGGTACACTTGGGGGGAGGTAGATCATGTACCCAGGAAGCGCAAGTCCTTTGAAGCCAAGGGCCTCAAAACCTGTCCTGCTGGTTTCACAATAAATGTATTTATTTTCTTTCCTGACCCAGAAAGTAAACCTGTGGGCATTAAATGTTCTATATATGTTTTAAACAAACCCCCCATCACATCTCTATGCAGAGACAGGGCCTTAATTCAACTTACACTTTTTAAACAGACATTTTTCTTGTTTGTCAAAAGCACCATTTTCACATGGCTAATTTTCTTTTGCTGTCACTTTCAAATGCGGTTTCTCCTGGTATCTTTATTCTGAGCATTTCCATGGCCATAGTCCATTTCTACTGCACAGGAATCTGTTCAAAGCAAGGGTCCAATGAAACTGAAATAAGCACAGAGAGATAGGGCTTCTTGTGAAGAGTTTAGCTGTGATATTTTGTTGCAACAGTCAAGCATTTTTCCGTACGGCTTGTAGTAAAGTTTCTTTATTATTTCACAGGTCTTGCCTGACACAGCCTGTCATTCAGTGAGAAATGCCCCCTTATGCTGGAGCACAACCTGAATATGAAGTGACATGGCTGGATCTCACTGGAACAAACTGTGTACTGTTGAAAGGTGGAAAAGAGCATCAGGGCACAGTAATTCTAAATGCAAAATATTTCCTTTTTCAATGGGACATTTTGAGGCTGGCAGCTAGCAGCACGCTTTCCAATTCTTTTCTTTGGTGCACATAAGTAAAACACTGGCAGCCATTCTCGGGGTGGTCCATGTTCCATCCTGCCCCATATGTGCTTGGCAAAGACAGCGCAGCCATTATTTTGGTGACAGCAAATGCAGTTTTGGTGCAATGCCATGATGCTCAACAGAGCCAGTGCAGCCATTCTGCTGGAGCTGCTGAAATGCAGTTTGGTGATGTAGAGGATTTTTGCTGACAGATAAATGTACCCTACAGTTGGTGGTCCATTCCCTGTCCTCTAGGTACTCCCTACCTCTATGAGACTGGAAAACCCCCCCAGAATGATGGTCCCTGGACTCTTCTCTCCTGTGGCGCTGCAGGCTAAAAGGGTAATTTCCCTGGTACTCCCCTTTTCGCACCAGAGAGTCCTCATCCTCCTCATCGCTCCTTCCAGGGATGGTGGGAAATTCCCCCCACCTCCCTGAATCTGTTAAGGTTTTTAAGATGCTCGTTTGAGGCCTAAACTCTGGTTCTTCTCTTTCTGCAAAGCAGACCAGTGGTCCCTTTGTAACTTCATTTTCATTTTTCATTTCCAACTCCCTGATCTTTTCATCATAGGAGCTCTCCTGGTCAGAGGTACATGCCAGAGTATTTTTGAATTCCCAGGGCCCACTGATCTGGTCACATTCCCTTCTGTTTGGTAACCCTGAACCCTCATCCATGTCAGATAAGGACTGGCCTTCTTGGTCAGTTGGACTAGGCCTTGGTGAGTCGAGCTGTCTCATCTTTCCCTGTTCCTGAGAAGTGGTATGCATGAAGTCAGCTGAACTCTGTACATATGAGGTGGTGAGTTGGCTTGAGGTCCCCGGTAGAGAGGTCATCACTCTGAAATCAGACAACGCTTTTCCATCCCCTGACTGGTCAAGGTACCTCAAAGCCAGTTTATATTTGGCTGTTTCATTTTCTACCCATTCATGTTTGTTTTTCTCAGTCCCTATCTCTTGCTGGTACGCAGAGGCCTGAGTTTTCAATACTGGCAGCAGCTCTGGAGTGGCTTCTAGTTGTTTACTTTATGCCATTAATTAGTCTCTTAGTCCCCTGTTCTCTTTACCATAGGACTCCCTTTCCTTCTGTGAGGCGTGCATCACCTGTGCATATTCAGAGCGTTCCTTTTTCAGGAGACTGATCTCCTCTTGCTCAATTCTGGCCTGTGTTGCGTGCGCAATGTCAACCTCTGCTTGCCTCACATGTTCCTTTAATTTTGCATTTGCTAGCCTAATGTCACTCAGTTCCTGATAACATGACTCACTTTTCTCTGCGTCCATCCTTAACTGACACACTTCCTGTACCAGGGCACTATTCTCTTGACTTAACGTGTTATTTCTTTACCTCACCTTCTCTCTCTGCTGTTTCAAGGTGTTCAGATCTCAGTTCATCTGATCAAACTCACCTTGAGAGTTAACCCTTTTGATAATTAACTGGCTTTGTTCAGCCTTCAGTTGCCTTACCCGGGATTGAAATGTGAGAATGCCCTCTATGCAAGCTTCATTATGAAATACCTGCTCATTAAATCTGTGTTGACTTGCGCTCAGATTTTCAACACATTCTGTATACTTAACTTGCAGTGCAGAAAATGGGTCTTGCGCTCTGCATTTGCCTGCTGTTGTGTTGTTAAATCATCCAATAGCTGTTGAATAATATTTTCTCATTTTAACTCTGAATTTTTGCTCGCTTGCACTTACGCTTCTAATTGTTTCAGCTCTTTCTGGGCTTCATTCAAAAGCCCAGCCTCGTTTTTCACAGAGGCCACACTCTTCTGGTGTCTTTCTTCGATGTTCAGCATATGGAAATACATGTATGCTGTGAGCTGAACCATTTTCATTTGCTCATCTTTGCTGGTTTGTGTCATGTAAAAGTCTTTCAGGGCTTGATGTAACAGCCCCCCCATCCTGCTAAATGTCAACATCTGCAGAGGTAACCTCCTGCGTCATTCTGGCTTGCCACATTTCATGCTCTTGTTCTAGCCATTTGCCTTCAATAAATAATTTGGATAGGAGATGTTTCCTGGCCAAATTAATTTCTATGGTGCTCATTTTGAAGTGTGTTCTACAACCATCTCTATGCAAGGGCATACACCTCAACCCTGTTACTGCTTAGTTTCCACTCATAATGACAACTTAAGATCAACACTGTTTTATCTATACAACACCCTGCAACCCCCGGTACAAGTCTGAATGATACCTTTGAAACACTTGTGTATAGACGCGTTACAAATGCCATATCATATCATATCATATCATACCTTAACAATGCCACCACTACTTTCTATCCACTGCAATGCAATTACACCCAAATCAATAGTCTTCTGCTACTGCAAAGTGACAATTGAAGACCCTCAACCAATTCCTGACTCGAGCCCCCAATTTGTCACGGTATATTGGACAGTCAATCTCAACTCACAGAGTTCCTCCGCCCTCAAGCAAGGTGGCGCACAACAAAGCACTTTGCAGATTCAACTTTAGTGAGGCCTCCAACCTGTTTTGTACCCCTGGAAAATACCCTCTTTACCACCAATGAGCTAGGAACCGGGCCAGTGTATAGTAAGAATATATATTTATTTAAGTTTTTATCAAAATTAATAGAACAGTCACAAAAACATCAGCCACCAACGCTGTGGGACTACACAATACCACAATTTCAAATTACTTGCACAAATTAACTGACAGATGTCTAATGGACCTTCAGTTCCTACAATACTCATGTAAACCTTTGAAGTTTGCAGTCGCAATATACACCGGCATCAAATAGATATGACCCCTTTGGTTTGAAGGCAAGGTACAGGGAGTGGAAATACAGTGGGAACATCGTTTTGGGCTTTTTTAATAGAAAGATAATGTTAGGGAAAGGAACTCAAATGGGAAAATCATTGTGTGACACACATGAAAATGAGATGCAGAGCTTTGTGATTCTGGTTTGAAATTAATAGGAAAATGCGTTTTACATCCTCTACATTCACTTGAAAGGCAGCATTTTTGAGTTACTTCTTTTGGGATTCAGGACCCCCCTTCTGTACAGAAGTCAGGGGTTTTAGAAAAACAGACAACCAAGTCTTTGTGGTCTATAACGGCTCTAAGACAGTGGGCATGAATTTTGTTAGTTTCAAACTCTAACAAAACTCATCCTGTGGTTTATCTATATCGGAATTAATTGATTTAACTTTAATTAAATGTGCTACGCAGTTTCCACCCCCTACCCCACAATTTAATCGAAAGGATTGAGACAGGCAGTTCACGTATAGAGTGATTTTCTACTGCAAATTAATTTTAGTTATATTTAATAAAATGTGTGAAGGTCCTACCCAGTTTCACCCCCTACAAACTAATGGAAAGATATTAAGGCAGGTAGCTCCCCACAAAATTGATAGCTTTGGGATCTCTACTTACATGGAAGATCTCTGCTCTTAGCTCAGGAGGCCAGCCAGATTGTTTGGACCCTCTTTTGGTAGGCAGCTCACATCACGCCTCTCACAGCAAGGTCCCTCCAGATAGGCCTCTCAGATAGGGCTCCCAGGTTTCCAGGCAAGGTTCACCCTGATAGTCTTGGTAGCTCTCCTTGTCTCTCTGCAAGTTGTTCCTCGCTAGACTCCAGAATCAGATCAACCTCCATGAGCAGAAATCGGAATCCAGGAACCATCCCTCTCAGACCGAAAACTTATATTATATTGGGCTGATGACGCTTACACATTATAATAATTCCCACAATACGGATTGGCTAGCTCTTTCTTTCTCTTCCCCTCCCACCACATGCCCACTGCATGCTGATAGGACAAGGATTTGGGAGGTGTGTATGATGTAGGCTGAGGGGATTGAAAGATTTCTCATCCCAAAATGACAGGTGGGTTTACCTTTTCATTGTGCTGAAAAATCTCACAACATGGCAGCTACCCTCATTTTTTAGATAAACACATGAACATATATATATTTGAGTTCTATATTTTTGTTCTTAATCACTAGATCCTTATTCTATTTCAGCATGCCCACCTGGGAAGGACCTCTTCTTTTTTGCGATTTGCTCCTGAGCCCAAATAACTAAAAAGGGGACACTTCCCAACTCAAACATTAATTTTACAATCTATCAATTCACCAAATTTCAGTTCGGTGGGTAAAACAACAGCAGCCAGTTACATGCATAATTCTGATAAGATAGCATTTTAAATTGACGAGATGTGTTTACTCATGACATTTTGCATTGCATCTGGGCCTTCTAGCAAGAAATAAACTCTTTCTTTAATACCGTATTAGAACAGGTTGTAATTTTACATTTGGTACTATTTACACAGATAGGCCATAGTTACATAAGAAACCAGTGTTCAGGTTTACACAAAACCAAATAGGCCTTTCCTTTTAAAGGTTATCATTTTATGTGATGTAATTAAGTCTCTTTGTCCCTGATAAACGCAATCTGTCACTTGGCTTTATTTCTTAAATGATGTGTGTTAGGAAAGATTTCGTTATTGTAGGGAACTTTCCTTCCATGTGGCAACCCCTAAACTTTTTGCTATTGTTTTCAACCTGTTTTCTTGACTTTGCCAGAGAAGTGCAGCCTTCTGCCGTACTCCTCTGGGCTTTCGCTCCTTTCTTACGGGGAAACTGACATGCCCTTAAGACAGTCAGTACCGGGGAACGCTGTTTCCCGTAGTTTCTTTTATCGTGTCGCCATTTTAGTGCAACACGACACAAGAGGGCACTGTAAGCTAAGTTACAGCTCTCTTGGGTCTCTAGCCTTCTACAGACCCTAGACACTCTTGTAGGATGGTTTTTGGATCGGTGCAAGTCATTCAGGGACTGGGCTGGTGGCAGCGATCATTTGGTTTATTTTGAGCTCCTTTTGCCGTTCTGAGCACCTTTTTGCCGCAAACACAAAAGGGTGGCCCGGCTACCCAAAATGGCCGGACCACGAGGCTCCTTTGTCTCGTCCACTGTCCGTCTTGCTCCCTTTACCTTCCCCCGGGTCAGGCGACCCGGGGCCTTCCTTATATGGGCATGTAGTTTCCCGCGAAACACGGTTGCTTTCGCGGGCTTCTACATGTCGTTTGAGTGCCCCCAGGATGTGGGCTGGGCTGTCTGGTCCCAATACACATCCTGGGTGCCAGAGAGTCTAGGGTGGTGTGAATGCCTGGGACCACTGTGGTCCGTGATTGGTCCACGTATGGTATGTGTGTTGATGAGCGGATCTCCCATTGGCTCCCCTCCGTTTTGGCGCGAAGGGAACCGTGGATAAGAGGGAGCTGGAAACACCACTACCATGTCGATCTCCTGAGTTCTTACGAACCCAGGGATACAGGAGCCAAGTATCCTGCGAACACGAGGCTGGACCGAGGAATCGCTGGTGACCCCCTGAAGAACTTCTGCTCCTCATTGCTGTCGTCCGGTGAAGCCCTTTCCACCTAAGATCGAACAAGAAGGCCTGTACTGGCGCTTCGACCTATTGGAATAGCAGGACCAGCTATTCCCGGCACCTTCATCAACTCCTGCCGTAAGCCTTCGGAAGTGTCTCTGGGCCATCCAGTTGACTGACCAGCTTACTAAGGAGTCCTGCTCTGTAATCGCCGACAGGTTGGGTGGTATTCTGAGTCCGGGGCACGCTCACACGCTTCGTTTGCTTAGCAACCCTAAGCTAGAGGTGAACGGTGCTCGTTTGGCTTGAATACACCCGGCCGTTCCGTTGCCCTGCCGTGGCGACAAAACTGTGCAGGATTCTTCGATCGGGACGTCTTTTTACTCTGCACGACGACGAGACGTTCCCTGCTCTTCAGAACCTGCCAGAAGCTGCATCTATCGAGGAGAAGCTCGGGCCTGCTTGCTTCGGGGACCGGTGAGTAGATTAGCTAGGATCTGGTCGCCCTCCTGCAGTGCCCCTTGCTTTTCCCCGCTGTAAATACAGCTCCCCTTGTCCGTACTCGCGCCCTACTTCTGCCTCACAGTGGAGGCTGCGCTAGAGTCGCGGACCGTGTTCTCCTTCATTAGGGCACCCTACAGAGCTGTCCAACGTCCTCCGAAGAGCTTCACCTTCTGCCCATTGGCACCGGCGTGTGCAGGTACTTTTGAGCGCTAGGCTCCACTCTTCGTAGGGATTGGACTACCATCTAGTTAGGGGCCTCAGAAGGCGGACATATCACACGCATTGGTTCGCACTGCCTGTTTTCCTTCCCCTGCAGGTGGATAACATATTTCGTGCTGCTAATGCTGTGAAACTGTGTATTCTGTATATATATTGGGTGGATAGTGTATGTGTTGGTTTAATATCGTTGTATATTGCTGCTTTTACTGTGGTTATTAGTTTCAAGGCCTTATAATAAATGTGTATCTATTTTTGATATAAACAACTGTTTGGAGTAGTTTGTAAGCGCTCTTGCTTTGTGTGCTCATTGCGGGCTTTCAGTCACCCTCACCCCTCTTGAGACCTAGTCTTGACCGCCGCGATCGCTACCTTGATTGGTCTGGCTTGTCCAGAGGTTACCCTGTTCCAAGTAATTAGGTTGGCCTTCTGAACTTCTGCGCCACCAGGACAGAGTTCAGAAATCCGTCTTAACAAATTGGTGGCAGCGGTGGGATACGACTGAAGGTATCCAGTGTTGCGCACGAGCTAAGGCGTTTTCAGGTTATTCCAACCAGGACACGCAGTAAAGTATTGAATATAACGTTAAAAAGGCCATAGTCCTATCAACAGTATGGAAACGAATACTTTATTAACCTTAAATGCTTCGAAATCTGAAACATTGAAGAAGATGTGTGCGGAGAGAGGGGTTTCCTCTCAAGGCACTAAATTGGAAATGATCCAGAGAATCGTGGCGTGGCAAGAAGCGCAGCTTGACGCTATAACTTCCGAGGACAGTGCAGAAGGTGGTGGGGCTGCTCTCACTGGCAGAACCGACGGTTCTGCCGCTGCACTGATCCATCACGACCACGAGGACAGGGAGGATGTAATGTCTAACGTTTCCTCTGCCAGTGTTGATGGGGAGGCTATGCTTGAATTCAAGAAGCAAGAGCTGCGGTTTAGGCAGCAGGAGCTTGAATTCAGCATAGCCAAACTGAAAATCGACCAGGCAGAAAAACAAAAAGACAGGGATCACCAGTTGGAACTGGCCAAGCTTCAGTTCGCAAATGGGTCCAAGGGTCCTGGACATGGTTCTGGGGCTTCCTCTCATCCACGGTTTCCAAAAGATCTGCTCAGTGTGTATGAGGAACGAAATGACATTATGGACTGGTTGAATGCGTTTGAGTATGCATGCGAGGTTCAAGAGGTTGATAATGCGGATAAGATTGCATGGTTACTCAGCAGACTGCCCCATTCTGGTTGCAGTGCCATTATGGAAATGTCGAAGGCTGAGCGCGCTGATTTTGCAATGTTGAAGCAGACTCTCATTTTAAAGTTTGGGAAGACTCCGACCCAATATTTGAAAAGGTTTAGAGAGTATAAGAAAAAGGAAGGTGGTACTTGGGTGTCGTATGTAGCTGAGTCCCTGAAAAACTTGACTGGCTGGGTTGAAGGTTATAAGGTTTCTACCTTCGAAGGCATGATCAATCTGGTCATGCTGGAACACATTTTTGCTTCTTCTTCCCCGGAGCTTAAGCAGCATTTGGCCGATTCGAAGGAGATAGATCCTAAGAAGCTGGCCATTGCAGCAGACTTATGGGTGTCACATCGAGTGTCCCATAAGGACAAAACTCATCCTGGTAAGCAGGAGGAAGGGAAAAAGTCCAAAGATATGGAGGGTGGGGAATCTGCTAAATCTTCTTCCCATAAGGGCCACAAAAAGAAAAATAAGGGTAAGCCATACGAGAACTCACAGGGTAGCGGAGGTTCGCCTCCGAAACAGAACTCTGGTTATAATAAGCCTCCCTACGTAAACAGACCCAATGGGGCTTGTTTTTCTTGTGGAGCAACTGACCATGTGAAGGGGGATCCCCGGTGTAAGGTTAAACCTTTGGGGGTCCACTCCGCTAATCTGGCCTTCTCCTCCTACGAGGAAGAAGAGATTACAGGAGCGTCCTTCTCCTCAGACTCGTTTCCCAGCGGGATCGAGGCTGAGGTAGTTTTAGTGTCCCTGGGTTCCTGGGAGCCTAAAGTCGCAGAGGCGTATGCTAGGATTCCGGATAATACCAAGCACTACTTTAAAGACAGTGTGCTGATCAATGGAGTGGATACTCCAGCTCTTAGGGATAGTGGGTGCAGTCGAACTGTAGTGGATTCTACCTTGGTAGACTCAGAGGAAGTTGCCAGAGCTCCTCTGATGCCCACTAAATTGGCTGACGGCCCCCTCCGTATGTTTCCCGTGATCCCTGTTAATCTAACTTTAAATGGTACAGCAGTTAGGATTCCAGTGAGCATTCAGAGAAACGTCCCGGGAAAGGTCTTGTTGGGCAATGATCTCAGAGCTTTAGGGCTCGTAGGAGACACTGCCGAAAGGCCCTACACACGGTCTCAAGCACGGGCAGCATTGGCCAAGTCCAATACGCCGCCCCAGCCGAAGGGGAAACCCAAGGCGAAAGGAGTCAACAAGTCCCGACGGGGGAAAGAGAATATTCCCCCGAGCTCGCCTACCACTGCGGTGGAGGGAGTTGGTCAATCGCCCGAGCCTGACGAGGAGGTGGCGATGCCTGAAGTGTTCGACCCCAACGACCATCCTGAACTAAAAGACTTGTTAGTTGAAGGAGGTCCTGATAGGGACGACTTCAGTAAGGGCCAACGTGAGTGCCCATCTCTGGAAGGCCTAAGGAGACAGGCCTGCTCCCAGCTTGAGGGTGAACCTCCTGGGTTGCAAAGGATTTACCAGGAAGGTGGACTCCTTTATAGTGAGCCCACAGAGTCTACAGAAGGAGACCATAGGAGGTTGGTGGTTTCCCTTGCTGTTAGGCCCTTCCTCCTGCAGTTGGCGCATGTCGTTCCCCTTGCTGGTCACCTTGGTATGAGGAGGACCAAGCAAAGGTTATCCATGCACTTCTACTGGCCCAAGATGGGGGAGCAAGTAGAAAGTCACTGCAGGAGTTGTGCCGCCTGCCAGTTGTCTGGTAAGGTTGGTGCGACAATCCAAGCTCCGTTGGTACCGCTCCCAGTTGTGGGGGTACCATTTGAAAGGGTAGGGATCAACATGGTTGGTCCCCTTGACCCGCAAACATCCTCAGGCAATAGGTTTATCCTGGTGCTGGTCGACCATGCAACCAGGTATCCTGAGGCCGTCCCATTTACAACTGTAACTGCCAAGCCAGTTGCAGAAGCTTTACTCGGCATGTTTACTAGGGTTGGCTTCCCTAAAGAAGTTGTGCCGGATGATGGCAGCAACTTTATGTCGAAGTATAGGCAGGCTATGTGGAAAGAATGTGGGGTCACCTACAGGTTCTCTTCTGCATACCGCCCCCAGACCGATGGTCTGGGGGGGCGCCTTAACAGGACGTTAAAAAGCATGATTGGGGCTCTGGAGGAGCCTCAGAGAAGAAAATGGGATCTTCTTGTTTCATGCTTGCTGTTTGCCTACCGAGAGGTACCACAGGAGGGTGTTGGCTTCAGCCCCTTCGAACTTCTGTTCGGTCATCCCGTACGGGGACCCTTAGCCATCGTCAAAGAGGGATGGGAGATGCCCACTCCCCCTGTTGCTACCAATGTAGTTGATTATGTGCTAGGGCTCAGAAAACGGATGGTACTTCTGATGGGCTTGACTAGTGATAAATTGAAGGCAGGGCAAGCGCTGGCGAAACATTGGTACGACCAGAAAGCTTCCCTCATCAACTTTACACTTGGTCAGCAAGTCCTGATCATGAATCTCATAAGGCCTCGAGCTTTACAGGACAAATGGTCAGGCCCTTACCCAGTGGTGGAGCCCCTGGGTGAGGTTAACTATTCAGTGGACCTTGGAAGGCCTGGACAGGCTCCAAAAGTGCTTCCCGTGAATAGGCTGAAGGCTTTCGGCCCAAGCGTCGAAATCGCAGCACTGCTACTGGCTTCAGATGTTGAGGAAGAGGAGTCTGAACCTCTCCCCGACCTGTTCCCAAGCAGTCCTTCAGTTAGCTCTTTTGAGGGTGTCCGAGTGGCCCCTCACCAAAATGGACAAGGCTCAGTGGTTTACCTTGGACATGAAGTAGTTGGAGGGAGGAGACAGCCTCTACTCAGTCAGGTACAAGCAGTACAAGACTGGCCTACCCCCACTACGCAAACCCAAGTGAGAGCCTTCTTAGGACTCACGGGTTATTACCGCAATTTTATGGCAGACTATGGCACCATAGCTGCTCCTCTGACTGCCCTCACAACTCCGAAGAAACCCAAGAAGGTAACTTGGACTGACGAGTGTGAGAAGGCCTTCAATGGCTTGAAAGACTCCTTGTGCCAGGCCCCTGTGCTCAGGGCCCCTGATTATCAAAGACCTTTTATCGTGCAGACGGATGCCTCTGACACTGGGATAGGAGCTGTACTATCACAAGTAGATGAGAAGGGTAAGGAACACCCTATCGGTTTTATTAGTCGCCAGCTTAAGGACAGAGAGCTCAGATGGTCCACGGTAGAGAAAGAATGTTTCTCTGTTGTGTGGGCCCTAAGGAAGCTGCGGCCCTACCCCTATGGGACCCACTTCACTGTGCAGACTGACCATAAGCCGTTAAAGTGGCTAATGAACATGAAGGGGGAGAATCCAAAGTTGCTTAGGTGGTCCATAAGTCTACAAGGCTTCGACTTCACTATTGAGCATAGGCCAGGTGTCCAACATAGCAATGCTGATGGGTTGTCCAGAATGTTTTACCGACCTGAACAAGAGACTCATCCAGGGGTGGATTAGTTCCCCCTGTCCATAGTCTGGGAGGGGCGAGTGTTAGGAAAGATTTCGTTATTGTAGGGAACTTTCCTTCCATGTGGCAACCCCTAAACTTTTTGCTATTGTTTTCAACCTGTTTTCTTGACTTTGCCAGAGAAGTGCAGCCTTCTGCCGTACTCCTCTGGGCTTTCGCTCCTTTCTTACGGGGAAACTGACATGCCCTTAAGACAGTCAGTACCGGGGAACGCTGTTTCCCGTAGTTTCTTTTATCGTGTCGCCATTTTAGTGCAACACGACACAAGAGGGCACTGTAAGCTAAGTTACAGCTCTCTTGGGTCTCTAGCCTTCTACAGACCCTAGACACTCTTGTAGGATGGTTTTTGGATCGGTGCAAGTCATTCAGGGACTGGGCTGGTGGCAGCGATCATTTGGTTTATTTTGAGCTCCTTTTGCCGTTCTGAGCACCTTTTTGCCGCGAACACAAAAGGGTGGCCCGGCTACCCAAAATGGCCGGACCACGAGGCTCCTTTGTCTCGTCCACTGTCCGTCTTGCTCCCTTTACCTTCCCCCGGGTCAGGCGACCCGGGGCCTTCCTTATATGGGCATGTAGTTTCCCGCGAAACACGGTTGCTTTCGCGGGCTTCTACATGTCGTTTGAGTGCCCCCAGGATGTGGGCTGGGCTGTCTGGTCCCAATACACATCCTGGGTGCCAGAGAGTCTAGGGTGGTGTGAATGCCTGGGACCACTGTGGTCCGTGATTGGTCCACGTATGGTATGTGTGTTGATGAGCGGATCTCCCATTGGCTCCCCTCCGTTTTGGCGCGAAGGGAACCGTGGATAAGAGGGAGCTGGAAACACCACTACCATGTCGATCTCCTGAGTTCTTACGAACCCAGGGATACAGGAGCCAAGTATCCTGCGAACACGAGGCTGGACCGAGGAATCGCTGGTGACCCCCTGAAGAACTTCTGCTCCTCATTGCTGTCGTCCGGTGAAGCCCTTTCCACCTAAGATCGAACAAGAAGGCCTGTACTGGCGCTTCGACCTATTGGAATAGCAGGACCAGCTATTCCCGGCACCTTCATCAACTCCTGCCGTAAGCCTTCGGAAGTGTCTCTGGGCCATCCAGTTGACTGACCAGCTTACTAAGGAGTCCTGCTCTGTAATCGCCGACAGGTTGGGTGGTATTCTGAGTCCGGGGCACGCTCACACGCTTCGTTTGCTTAGCAACCCTAAGCTAGAGGTGAACGGTGCTCGTTTGGCTTGAATACACCCGGCCGTTCCGTTGCCCTGCCGTGGCGACAAAACTGTGCAGGATTCTTCGATCGGGACGTCTTTTTACTCTGCACGACGACGAGACGTTCCCTGCTCTTCAGAACCTGCCAGAAGCTGCATCTATCGAGGAGAAGCTCGGGCCTGCTTGCTTCGGGGACCGGTGAGTAGATTAGCTAGGATCTGGTCGCCCTCCTGCAGTGCCCCTTGCTTTTCCCCGCTGTAAATACAGCTCCCCTTGTCCGTACTCGCGCCCTACTTCTGCCTCACAGTGGAGGCTGCGCTAGAGTCGCGGACCGTGTTCTCCTTCATTAGGGCACCCTACAGAGCTGTCCAACGTCCTCCGAAGAGCTTCACCTTCTGCCCATTGGCACCGGCGTGTGCAGGTACTTTTGAGCGCTAGGCTCCACTCTTCGTAGGGATTGAACTACCATCTAGTTAGGGGCCTCAGAAGGCGGACATATCACACGCATTGGTTCGCACTGCCTGTTTTCCTTCCCCTGCAGGTGGATAACATATTTCGTGCTGCTAATGCTGTGAAACTGTGTATTCTGTATATATATTGGGTGGATAGTGTATGTGTTGGTTTAATATCGTTGTATATTGCTGCTTTTACTGTGGTTATTAGTTTCAAGGCCTTATAATAAATGTGTATCTATTTTTGATATAAACAACTGTTTGGAGTAGTTTGTAAGCGCTCTTGCTTTGTGTGCTCATTGCGGGCTTTCAGTCACCCTCACCCCTCTTGAGACCTAGTCTTGACCGCCGCGATCGCTACCTTGATTGGTCTGGCTTGTCCAGAGGTTACCCTGTTCCAAGTAATTAGGTTGGCCTTCTGAACTTCTGCGCCACCAGGACAGAGTTCAGAAATCCGTCTTAACAATGTGATGTAATAAGTCTCTTTGTCCCTGATAAATGCAATCTGTCACTCAGCTTTATTTCTTAAATGAAGGCCGCATTCCTTCTTTTCATCTTCCAAATGCGCAGTATTTCAATGTAGCTATTCTTTCCATGTGGTCTGCTGCAGTTTTGGATCTGTCGAAATGTGCCTTTTCCCAGTTTACACGAAGTCAGCATCTGCAGCAGCACATGTCTTTTTGGACTCCATTGGACACCGTTTGCAATATTACAGTTCTGTGTCACACTCTCCTTCAGCTCAGTGCCTGTCCATTTTGACAAAGTTGAAAGAGGCCCATTCTCGCTCATTTACTAGGCCTCAGGTTGGAAAAAAAGTGTTTTTTACTGGCCTGCATCTTCCAATGGGTGTTACATAAGCCTTCAGAGTAGGCGCCCAGCATGGCCTCTCAATCTCAGTCACTCTGGGGTTGTATGTTCACCCCACAAGTAGAGTGTGTCAGAAGATAGTAAGGATAGTAGCAAGGAGTGCAGAAGTGGGGTGCGAGGAGAAGAGTTCAGGAGAGAAGTGGGGGGGTGAGAATAGTAGTGTATTCAAAGGGTGAGAAGAGACTGAGTGCAGAGTAATAAGAGGGCCATAGGGAGAGGTGAGAAGGCAGGAGTAGTGGAGAGAGGGGGTAATAGTAGTACAGAGAAAATAATAGTAGTATGGTGAGGGGCGGAGCAGAAGTAGTGTGGAGAAGGGAAGTGGAAGAATAGTGCATAAAGAGAAGTAGCAGTAGAGTGAAGACGGAATGTAGTAGGAGTGTGGAGAGGGAAAGTAGTAGTCGAGTGGAGAGTAGTAATATAGTGGAGAGGGGAGAGTGGCAGAGTGGAGAGGGAAAGTAATAGTAGTGTGGTGAGGGAAAGTAGTAGTAGAGTGGAGAGTAGTAAACCAATCATGAACGTCCCTTTCGAATGGATTGTGTCCTCCAACGTATTCTACATCTTTGAAATGTAATGTCCAAGATGTGGAATACGTTAGAGGAACATCCAATCGAAAGAACATTACCAGTTGGTAAGTAACGTATTCTTTATTCTTAAGATCATGGACAAATTGGTATGCGTGCGGCTACAGAGACACATTGAAGATCATCACATCTTGGGGTCACGTCAATCTGGCTTCAGAGCTCAGCATTGGACGGAAAACGCTATGCTGGACCTCAAATCTACCTTGACTAGCAAAGTGGATAGGATCATCCCGCCCTGCTGATGCTCCTACATATCTCTGGAGCTTTCGATATAGTGGACCACTCTCTCCTAGTAGCAAGGCTCAAGGATTTGGTACACTGCTCCGAGCAAGCGACACAATGGATCTCTTCATTCCTTGGGCCTTAGTCTGTTCATGTATCAGTGGGCGAAGCTAGTTCTTCCCCTGTTCTTCATACATGTGGTGTCCCCCAGGGCTCATATATTTCGCCTATCCTGTTCAACGTCAACATTAGGGCCCTGCTCAACTTACTGGACACTCTGGGTGTACAGTTTATGAATTATGCTGATGACACCCATGTCATCCTCGAGCTGAGCGTGAATTATGGACAGGACTCAGTTGCCATAAACAAAATCTATAATGCAGTCCAGGCGTGGATGGCAGACAACTCCCTTGCCCTGAACTGCAAAAAAAACAAACTCTTGATTGTAACATCCAGTCCTCGCCTTAATAAACGGAACCCTGCCTTTGACAACTTTTTTACTGCTGGCAATATCATCAACGTGTCCAAGAAAGTTAAAATGCTAGGGGTAATCCTTGACGCTGAACTGACCATGAGACCACATGTCTCTAACATTCGCATTCGATCCTCTTGTGGCTTCATCTGCAAGTTACTTAATTGCATTCGCCCATTTCTCTCAGTAAAGAAGTGCGCTCTGCTAGCTACAGCATTAATGAATTCCAGACTTGACTACTGTAACAGCCTGCTGGCTGGAACAGCACTCTCAAATACACAGCCACTCGCGGTTGCACAGAACATCGCAATTTGTGCCATTCATGGCATGTCCAAAAGCGCCCATGTGTTTGATGCACGTAGGACATTGCACTGGTTACCAGTAAAACACAGGATCACCCACAAGATTCTTATGATGTCATTTAAATGCCAGTCCAGTGCTAGCACCAAATGTCTAAAGGACCGTTTCAAGGTTCTCACCTCAGGGAGACAACTTTGGTCGTCGGACAACACACGCTCAGCCCAGATACAAGCTGGTGCGTTTCAGGAAGACATATTTTGATACCCATGATCCCTTACTACTTTGGAACGCGCTTCCTGGGCCTATACGCTTGGTTAACAATCTTGCACTGCTGAAGAACCAAGCCAAACATCACCTGTTCAATCTTAACCCAGGATAAGTAAGGGGCTTTCCGAATTCTATCTCCCGGCTACTGATTCCTTGTCCGTCTTTGTCTTGTCTTCTTCTTGTGTGCCCTGAGGCCCATGGGCATGTGGCGTGTTATAAACATTAAAATGAATAAATAAATAGACTGGAGAGGGGAGAGTGGAGAGGGAAACTAGTAGTAGAGGGGAGAGTAAGTGGTGGGAAAAGGGCTCGGCTGTTTCAAGCCAGCGGCTGTCTCACCAGTGTTTTCGCAGCCTGGAGCACTTGACGCCTTGGGGTGTACCGCCCAGGTACTTACGCTCCCCTGATCACCCTTGGTGGGCGGAAGGGCTTGGCTGTTCGGCATTTTAGACAAGCCAATCAGACCCTGCTGACCGTTGCCATTGTGTCCACTGCTGCTCGCAGAACCTGGCACAGGTGTACTGTATGTTTATTTAATGGCCGTTGGTCGACTCATTTGTCATTCATTTTTCTGGAGGCCCCATTGCTGACAGTAGCTGTGTTGTGCCAGGGTTGGGCTGTGCTAGGTCTGCCTGGCAGTGAGAAGAGGGAGCCAGACTATGGGTGCCCTAAGCAGGCCGTGGTGCCTTGCTCTGTGTGTGTGTCTAGGAGTAGCCATTCTTTTGTTTTTTTAACAATATTGTTTGCTTTTAGATTTTGTAGCTTTTGGAAAGTTATATCTGTCTCCATTTTCTTTCCTGGCAGATTGTAAAGTGAAATGTGTTTTAGAATGACTTAACTGTGAATTATAAATGTAATATTACTTTCACTATTGTCTACTACTATTATCCAATCTCATTTTAAACATTTTTATTTATATAAGTGGCTGAGTAAGATCACCAAGAAGGGGTAACAAGGTAGAGTGTAATTAAAGAAGGCAGTCTATATATATTGTGTATATTATAGTACCCCCAGTGCCAAAATTGTGTTTTTAACTCCCTTATTAATAAGGCTCATTATGACAAAAAGGTAGGCAGTACACTCCCCTCAGGGTGGGTAGGGTTCCCCTGTCAGAAATAGTGGGGCAGATGCTTACGGGCTATGAAGTCCTCAAAGCACCTGCACAGCTGGAGGGGAAGACTTATAATATCCCTGTGGGTGTTGGTGAGGATTTTAAATGTTATCCTGTCTTGGACAAGTAGCCAGTGAATATGTCGTCTGGTAGGTGAGATATGCTCATTCTTGGGTATCTTCATTGCAGCCCTAATAGCGTTATTTTGTACTATTTGGAGTTTTATTTATGTTTCTGGTGCTAATATCTGCAAATAGGGAGGTGCAGTAATCTATCTTTGAGAGGATTAATGCTGTTGCTAATGTGATGCTATTGTCTGACGATAGGAAAGGTCTGCTAAGTCTGATAAGTTTAGAGGTGTAGGCTGCTGACGAAACAATGGTGTTAACCTGCCTAGTAAGTGTGAGAGACAAGTCTATGTAGACCCCCAAAGTTTTTATTTTGTTGGCGGCATTGATAGTATTGCCATCAATAATGAAGGAATTGTAATGTTTGGGGAGATTATATACCTTGGTTTTGTTTCCTATTAGAATTAACTCTGTCTTGTCATCATTGAGGCATAATCCATTTTGCGCCATCCAGGCCTGAATGGCAAGATAGATTTTGTTGATATTCTCCGAGTCTGTATCATAGCAGACTGTGATAGGTGTGAGTGTTTGTGTATCGTCCGCATAATTGGTATATGTAATGCCCATTTTGTCTAGTTTGTCAAATTATAATTTAGTAAAGGTATTATACAATGGTGGTGAAACGCAAGAGCCTTGCGGTATGCCACATGTTACTGGGGCTGGTGTGGCTGCTGATGAGGTGGAGAAAACTCTCATCGTACGATTGGACAAAAAGGGTTCAATCCATTTGACAGCTTCAGGAGAGAAGTGTACAGCAGTTTTGAGATGGTTGCATACAATATTATGATTGACCAGATCAAAAGCTGCAGAGAGGTCTAGTAGGAGAAGGATACAAAGATCTCCTCTATCCTTAAATTGGTCCATTTATATCTTTAGGTCCAATAGGGCTGTCTCTGTTCCGTGTCCAGGTCTAAACCCAGATTGTCTCAGTCCTAGAAGTTTGTTTGTAATCTATTGCAGGCATAACAGAAAATGTACAATATTTTCTGAAAATGATTTTCATCTGTGAGATTAGTGGTCTTAGTTTTTGATTGAGAGAATTCCTCCATTTGGTTATTGATGAGATGTATATATCTAAAGAAGGTAGATACATTTGCAGCACGGTCTTCATGCCCCATTACACACGGTGCAGCCGTTGGGCTATAACTTGTAGTAGTGTGGTCCCAAAGGGAAATCCGAGAAAAATACAAAATTAATCACAATCAAAATGAGAGTGTACACATGCAAGAAGAAGCACAGCTTTATTGTCCAAATCATCCGGGCTACAATATTTATGCGACAAACTCTCTAATTAGCATAATCTACATTAGTTACATTTTTGAGCCAATTCGAATTCATGATGGGATGCTAGTCACTGATACCCTAAGAATCCTGTACATTGTGCATTCTGAGGTGGATAGAACCCATAACACCCCGTCATGACACTAAACATCCCATCCCTCAATGACATCAGCATGTGCTGAATGGCAGAACACTCTGAATTAGGATTTTCTGGCACAGTTCCCTATACAGGTGGATAAGCTGGTGAAAGCTAATTGAACCCTTGTGCCTGGAGACAGCAAGAGTGTTCCACCAACCCGGATCAATGATGTGCTGCGCGGACATCATCAAAGCCACAAACATTGTTGCACCCCTGGAACATGAATCCTGTCCCTCTGTTTTGCTCCCTCTTCTCTCGCCTCTCTGCAATAGCCTCGTCCTCACCTCTCTTCTCACATCTGGTGCCTGTTTGCCTATAAAAACCTTGCAAGACACCGTTGCTGGATAGCAATTCCTGCTATATTATTAATTCTACCATGGAAACTTTGCCTGGGTCTGCATGCGCCCAGCACCTTGGCCTTCGAATTATCTTCTGGGAGCGCTCCAGTTGGATTTCGTTACCATGAGAAAAATCTTCCCTTTCAGCGTGAATAAAATCTGCTTGGCATCCTCTGTCATCCTGACCTTCACTACTGTGGATTTCTGCTCATCTGCGAAAATAAAATACAGCTAAAATGGAGCATGCAGCAATTATTAAGTGCTGGCTGAAAATGCATCTTCTACCATGGCCTAACACAAAGATGGTCACCCTATTGTTCACATATTGCTCATAAAAAGACCTACAGCTCTACCTAGCAAAGCCCAATCTATATAATAACAAAAGACCCCATCTCTTTGCACTCCTACCTACTCCTACATGGGTGCTACAACACTTGTCTTGTGGCAACAATTCTCTTGCACTTATTTTTTTCTGTGCAGCACCAGCTCCCTGAAGTGGTACACAACTCTGTACATTTATAATTGAGCATTACCCTCAGAGTTAGTACATGCGCCAGCTTCCCCAACCCCCTCGTGGACGTTTGATCTGCAGCTCTTCAGTCATTAAAGCTTAAATATTGGACGATCGGGAAGGGTGGGTCAGCCATTAATGCATAAAAGGTGTTCAGGTTGTCAGATGATTCACACAGTTGTCATATACCAGAGAGAAAACAGCCAAGCTTTCTGGCCTTTTCTGAACTTAAATGTCATCCTTGAGCTTCCGGATCTGGAATGGTAGTAAATCCCAGCATTTGGCAGTCTGTATTGAGAAAGAATCACCACAGTGCTGCGCATTTGACAATTGTGGCATGCCCACCTCTAGTAGGGTTTTCAGAGAAGGAGTTTAGTTATCTAGGAATGGAGTTGCAAAATGGACCTAAAATCTGACCTGGTAATATCAAGAGTGAACATAGATGAGTGTCACAGATGGCCTCAATAATGCGCCAACCGCCAAAGACAGTTCAAGGGCTTAAATTGATTTTCTTGAAAGTGGCTCTAAGGGACGTGGCTCTCTCTCTCATCTAGAGATAGCAAGGCCATCGCTAACTCAGGCATCCCTGTTCCTCATGTTGGTATCTACTGATTGGTAACCCCTACTATCTAGGTTCTAACTGCCTGATCGTGAGGGCTAAAGGCAAATGCCTCAACTATTTAACTCCTTCAGGGATTCCAAGGTCTGACCTACTCTACTTCTGGGTTAGTTCTAAGGGTTGTGGAGGTGCTTTCCAGACACTCTGTCTTCTTCCTTTTGTGCCCCAAAATTCCTCCCTCTCCCTGTATCTTTCACTTTCCCTTCCTCCACCTACTCTACTCTCTTCCCTCCAACTCCACCCACCTTCTTTTCCCTCTCTCCCTATGTCTTCATTCTCTGTCCCTCCAATGTCTCTCTTTCTCTGCCTCTACAATCTACTTCCACCCTCCAATATTATTCCATCCTATGCTGAGATCCCTGTCGGCGGTGGGGCTGTCAGCGCAGCGCTCCTGTGTTGAGAGGGAACGCCGCACTGATAGCTCTGCCACTGGCAGTAATCTCAGAACGGCACTTCCTCTCATCTCTCATCTGGGAGAGACCCGCATCCCACCCTGCACCGTTAAGTCTGTCTGGGACATGTCTGACAGCTACAGACAAGGCATGGTAAATCCCCTGCCATCCACCCCTCCTCCTTACCTTCTAAAGGATGGGGACTAACACAGCACTATTACTCTTGCCTCCTCACTCCATTCTACTACTACTCTCCCCTCTGCTACTACTCCCCCCTCTCCATTAGTAATCCACCTCACCTCCTACTCAGTCACACTCCTTTAATGCCCTCAGTCACCTTCCACTGACTCCCTACTCTTTCACCACTGCTTTCACTGAACCAGCTCTGACACACCCACAACAGAGTACCACTCTCACTCTCACAACCCAATACCTCACCTTTTCTGAAAATCACCTTCCCACACTTGCCCACTATCCTTCTTCCTTCTGTGTTCTTTGTCTGCCATTTCCTCCTCTTACCTAACCCGAACAACCCACACATTCCTGGTTCCTGACCCTGGCTTTAACCTCCGGCCTACGTGTCCCAATGGTTCTCTCCCACTGGTCCCTTGGGCCAATCTTGCCTGCTCTTCCCCATCCAGCAGATATTACAGATAGGAGAACAGATGACGGGGGCTAAACCAAGTCCCTTTAGGCCTGGTGGGTACGGTGAGCTGGGGCCTATGGTGTCCCCTGTTCAGTAATGTTCCAGTTCATGTTAAGCAACTGCGTCATGGCTGTGGCTAGCTTGTTAAAGTCCATGTCAAGTCACTGCATCACTGATATTCTCTTTTTTATTGTTTGGAACTAGTTTATTCAAATTTCAAATAATAACAAAAATAATAAAAATAATTTCTACAAGTAAAGTACAACCAATACATTCTTAAATTCTTATATTGAAAAGACTCAAACTCCCTCTCCTGCTTTCCAAACATCAAACTAGAATTTAAAGTCCAAACCTAAAAGCTTGAGGAAAAGGTTTGAGAGGAAGAGAGAAAAAAGGATATTATACATATAAGCTGCATATCAACCTTCGAGAACACAATAATAAATATATATACATATACATTTCAACAAGTAAATAGAATAAGAGAAATGTACTTATCTTACTTGTCAACTTTATCTTATGGCAAAATGTCAGCCCTATCCAAGCTCAAAAAGCCCCCCAAATTTTCTGAAACCACTCTCTCATCAGCCTTCAGATCAAGACATCCTCATCTGAAAAAGTGCTTCTTTGGCACCCATATCTTTATGACTCCCTTCAGGCATCCTGCTGATTTCACATGCTCATCAACACTCCAATTCATAAGCATGCATTGTCCACTGGGGATGCAATAGATCAATCTCCCCACTTACTTCCTGTGGTTCTTTGGGTACAGGAACTTCATTGTCTAAGGTGCATGGATTCTGGCCTTTACGTAGTCTCTGATTTCTTCATTTGTCAGCTCTCTTGGTTCAAATCCTGGCTCGACATCAATCACAATCTTCATTTCGACTGCTTTTTTTGCAGTCTTCTTGCATTGTGCGATTATTATTCTGATCACACAGAATACAAACATGATCTTCACCAACAGAGGTCCAAGTAACTTGAAAATGTTCACCATCCATTGTGGAACCCTCGAGAATATTGACCCAAACCAGCTGTCATCACCAATGTCTTCCACTTCATCCTCCATTTTGCTGTGTAGGTTTATCAGCAACGTTATGGCCTCTGTCAAGGTGACATTCTCGTTGTCATGAGAAGGTATGAACGTGCAACATGATTCTCCGATTTTGGCACAAACAACTCCCTCTATAGCTGTAATCATGTCTAGGACATATCTAGTCTGAAGAGTCATTAGTCTTATGGTTCTCAGCTCCTCCTTGATAGCATTGAAACCCTTTATGGTGGTGTTGATCGTCTGCATAAGCTCCCATCTGCTTATTTGTATTTCCCATGGATCAAAGGCATGAAGATGGTTGTGAATATTGCTGAAGTCTGACTGAACAATCTGTGTTCACAGGAAATGGCATCAAAAACTTCTATCGATTTGGCTGAGAAATAGTTCTCCCACTTCATTCGATTCAGGAGCTCAGCAGATCTCTTTTTCCTCAGGTAAGTATCTGCTTTTGAAAATTCACCTAATGTTCAGGTCACTCTTTCGGGATCTCCAATGCTGGAACATGGACAATCACTATAGAACATAGTTCTCCCCAATCTCTGGGCAGCTTCATGTAAACTCTGGATCCACAGGCCCAATAGTGATCCATGATCACTGATGTCCCGTCCTTCATTCCTGGTACATCAAAGATTCACCCGCATAGCTGAATGCTCTCCAACTTTTCTCATGACAATGTTTCTGAAGCATAGTTCTGCACTAGCCAAAGGCACTATATGCAATGGACCTACTTTGTCTTCGACCCATGTAAAAGGTTTTGCAAACCTTGGCCATAGAAGTTTGCACAATCATTCTGCATGTTCTATAGCTGCTTTGTGCAATCCCTTTACTGCATATGCCTTGCATATTATCACACCTTCTTCCCATCCATCTGGAGAGCGCACTGTTCCCCAGATCTGCATCTGGCCTCTTTCTTTGGAGTTTCGAACTTCTTCATCAGTTTTTCCTTGACAATTGAGTCTTCTGTTTATTTCCCATTTAATTCCTCATCCCTTCATGCTAGGCTGTTCATATCTTATCCCATGATTTCTGGTGCATCTCGCTCTTGTCTTTATATCTTGCACATAGTCATCTTCATCTGGGGCTGACCATTCTGTTACCCATATCAAAGATGCTGCTCGGCCCTGGAATTTACCTTATGTAAGGCAGAGTGCAAGGTGAGTAAGACAATGAGCCATTTGAACATCTATTTCAATAGCTATAAATATCTTAGACTTTCCCATAGCACAAGGCAGGAGTGCACATACATAACAATCCTCCTCAGAATTACTCTTTCCCACATCTTTCATATGCTGATACACCATGTTGTTCCCCAAATGTGTTGTACTATCCAAATGATCATTCAATTTATAATCATCCTCCTTTGTACTACACTTAGGTCTCTTTCTTTGTCTCTTGCTCAGAATCTCTATCTGGCGCTCAGCAAGGATATCTATAAGCATTCTTCCTGCATAAGGATTTCTAAGGATAATTGCCACAGAATCAGGTGTCTCTACATAATCTAGGGCAATACCATAAGGCCTTGGCTGCCTCACAATGTTTAGTTCTGCCAAGGTAACTAGAGTAGGAAGGATCAAATGAACTGCTTTCTTGGGACCAATGAAATGCACAATGTGAATTAGCAGAATCGGAAAAACAATGATAAACGTAGACCAGGCATATATGATGTGCATCCAGTACATGAGGCTACACCATCGATGCCTCTCCACTCGTCGTTAACTCTGCTCACTCTCTGGACCTGCAATAGGCTCTATGGACCACATGTTTGCCTGAATTACTTTAAAGGAAGGAAAAACTCATTTTATTCAGGCAAACTCATCAGATGCTCCCGTAGTTGATGAATCTGTTCTATGATTTCCACAAGCAACTAGCTGATTGCTGGACGGTTTATAGGATCTCGCATGAACACAAACGTGTTGGTGACTCGCCAAACAAGGTAGGGATGAACTTGAAGCAAATAGTAAAAGATCATAGCAAGTAGTTTGTGTACATCGTCGTTAGACAGGACCATCTGTACCTCCAGTAAGATGCTCACGTAATAGTCTGATCTGTGTCATTACTGCTGCCAATAAGTGTCTAATAGTCGGGCCATTCTAAGGATCCTGGACAAAAGCACGTATATCAGTGCTCCTCCCAACAAGAGCTGGGTAAGCTCTGAGTATAAATATGGAGATAGAAAGAAGTAGTCGGTGTATATCAGCATCGGATAACCCTATAGGCACTTCCAAAAAGAAATTCAGTGAGAAATGTGTCTGGGAACTGTTCCCTTCTCCAGTCGTTGAACACAAAGCCCAAATCTTGCATGTTTTGTTTACTTCCGCAGTCCACAGTCCAATGTCAGCAAGGCTCCTGTGGCTCAACAACAAAAGCTTTTCAACTCCTTGCTTAGCAGCTACAAAGAGTATCTCAGGGGAGCCACAGTCCAAATGTACACTTGTATCTGTTTACTGGACAGTCTCTGCGTCCTTCTTCATCATCATTGATCGAGTCTGTACGTACTGAACTTCTTCTCCTTGACTTGTTCTCCGAATGGGTTGAGGGTGCTGCAGCCTCTCCAGCATAGACTTTCACGTCACCTTAGTGTATCCAAGCTCGTCTTCCTAGGACCTTGACTGCTCATGGAGTAATGTCCTCCACCATGAAAGGGCCACTAAATTTAGGCTCTTGCCACTTTTGTGTAAAGTTTCTGATTAAAACTTGATTAAAACTTGATCTCCAGCAAATATTGTTCTTTAGATCCTGTTGCTGTATGGTCTTCATCTCTGTTCTGAGACCAACACCCCGTCTGCTTGACTTGATCTGAAATGACACAGATACTAGCCGTCATACATGTACGCACGTAGCTCATCACCTAACAATTCTGAAATTGTCTGGGCATCACTCCTAGTCCTCGATGGAGGAGTTAGAGGCATTCTCATTCACCTCCCTATAACTAGTTTGTGGGGTGTGAGGTGATTGTCAGAGCCGGGCTGATTTCTTAATCCATATAATGCAAGGGGCAGGCAATGCAGCCACCACTTCTTCAGGGCCAGTTTCAATTTAGTTATTCTCTCTTTGAAGAGACAGTTGAGTCTCTCACATATTCCGTTTACTTGCGGGTCATAAGCAGAAAATAAGTATGCTTTATACCAAGCAATAAGCTAATTTGCTCAAATACCTCATTCACAAAATGGGGTCCATTGTCTACTCTCAACACCTCACATACTGCCCATCTAGGAAAAACTTCTCGGACTAAGAACTTCACAGCGCAAGTGGCGTCAGGGTGTGCGCAGGGACCAGCCTCGATCCACCTGGCAAAGGAGCACACCACCACTATCCTAAACCTATATCCATTACAGATCTGCAGCATATCAACATAATCGATATGTAAATGCTGTAAAGGACCATTTGGTCGAGGATTTACTCCTCTGACTGTTTGCAGCATGTGCCCAGCAGTAAAACATATGATGCAATTTACTACATAAAATGCAACATGATCTAACAGGTTCAGTATGAACCAGTCCTACCCAATTGCTGCTGCGAGGCTCTCCCTATGGACATGTGCAGGGCAGTGTAGCTGTTCCAACGCCACCCTTAATAAGTCTACAGGCATCACCGGTTTACCAGTGTTGCCTTGTCGCCACAGTGCTTCCGAAGGGGATAGAGAACACCCCCTCTGTGTCCACAGGTATTTCACTTCCAGTGGGGCTTCACCTTGAATTTCCATTAACTCTGTTTGAGATAAGTGATTAAAGCTTTCATTCACAATCATCATCACAAACATTTTCTCTTTGACATTAGGACTTATCAAAACTCATTATATCAGGTGAATCTGCGTACTTAACTATTGCAATGCTACTGGGAGTTGTAGTGCTTTAATAATGCAGCCTGTTGCACTGGAGTGCCGTCCGCACGTAGGTAGCCCCTCCTTTTCCAACGTGCTAACCCTGCGTGCACAGTTGACATCACGTAGGCGGAGTCACTGTACACTGTTACTTCCTGGTCTGCGTGTTTCTCAAGTGCAACAATCAGCGCCACTAATTCTGCAGCCTTTGCTGAAAAGTGAGACGTTGGTCTTGCACTTGACGTTACTTCAAATTCCCCATTAGCTCTGTGCTTTACTACGGCGGCACCTGAATGCCTTTCTCCATCATTTTGATCGATCAATGAAGAACCATCAATAAAGAGAATCACCCCTGCTGCTAGAGCATTTTCTTTTACATCTTATTACTTGATGGATATATGAATTATCAATCCTATGCTAAGAAGGGAGATAAAGGGAGACCGTTTGGAGGGCTCTTGATAGGTGTGATCAGCTCTCTGCCCTCGAGGCAGATACCTTGTAATGAGTGTGACAATATGCTGGCAGTAGAGGTTGAATATGGATCACAGGATGATAAGGGGAAGGTCCTGTTGATAAATATATATAATCCCCCGCGTGTGGGAGCTAGTGAACCTATTCAAGAAGCCCTTCATGAATTACTGGCCTCTTGGTCTGTACTACCTGGTAACCGAGCAGTGATTGTTGTGGGTGATTTTAATTGTCGTATTCCTGCTGTGACAGGGAAAAATCCCCAAAACCCCAAGTTAAGAGAGAAACATCTATTAACTCATAACAAAACCGACATCGAGGGACCTCGTTGGCGCCGGCTGTTTGACGAATGGGATCTGGAAATGCTGAATGGCTACACGAATAGTGACTTCCCGGGGAAACATACTTGGTCCAATGGGCTATATAGTAGTACCCTGGATTACATCTTCATGTGCCCTAATATGCTGCTCTCGGTAGAAGATATGTTTGTATCTCCAAACAAATGGAGTGATCATTCAGCTCTCCATTGCATACTAAACTTACAATTGAGAGCTCTCGACAAGTGCAATATGGGCACAGTCTATGTGAATAAATCAGGCTCTAACATTAGGTGGTCGGCTAAGAATATTAATCAGGCTGTATTGGCACTCGAAATGGATAAATGGCCAAATTTACCTAATTTCCATTCCATGTCTATTGAATCCATTGAAAATTGGATAAAAGCCTTCTCTCATATACATGCTTTGGTTCCGACCATTAGCATGTTTAGACCGCAGGGTTGTCCCCGCTCTTATAATAACAAGATTAGAGATGCCAAAAGGGACTTGAGACGGGAACTGCGTATGAGCAAGAAAAAGTTAGGACCGTCTGATGTATTACGAGTGGTTGCGAGGAAAATCAAAAGCAAATATAGATCTATTATTAAAAATATTAAATCTACCGCTAATACCTGGGCTCACCAGAGATTAGTTCAAACGATTTGTTCTAAAAACACTCGTAGTATTTGGGCACTTTTGGGAGAAACTAGGGAGTCTTCGAAGGGCCAAATGGTTAATCCAATTAAAGCTGAGACATGGGTTGAGTTTTTACTTGCCCGTAACTCAAAATTACCGAACGACAAACTGGGCCCTCAGATAACCTTGGCTCCCCATCTGGCCTTTGATATTTCTTATACGGCCATAATCTCCAAGATAAAGACGCTCAAACCGTCCAGAGCCCCAGGACCGAACGGCCTAGCCAACATAGTTATGAGAAAACAGCCCGAGTTCTGGGCGAGTCTATTAGCAACACTGTTCAAAAAGATAATGTCTCAGGGGCAAATACCAAGCTCATGGCAAACTGCAGTACTGATACCTGTCTTTAAAAAGGGCAATCGCCTAGATCCCACTAATTATCGGCTCCTCTCCATGCTGGACACAACGGGTAAATTGTTTGCTTCTCTACTGCTTGAGGAATTACAATCATGGGTAGAAAGGGCAAACATTCTGTCCATCTTTCAGTGCGGATTCAGGAAAGGTTATTCAACGAGTCACAATTTAATGGTCATGAACCTGTTGAGAACTAAAGCGCGCAGCAAAGGTGCACCACCTTTATATGCTTTATATATTGATTTTAAAGCAGCTTTCGACACCATCCCTAGGGATCGTTTGTGGGCTAAACTTAACGGTCTGGGGTGCCCCGCAGGCATCCTGTACTACCTTAAACTGCTGCACTACAATACGTCAGTCAGAATGAAATTAGATCATGAAGGACATCTGACAGACAAAGTGCTTCAGAATAGGGGAGTGAAACAGGGCTGTGTGACGGCCCCCTTGGTATATAACCTGTATGTTTATGACATACCAGTGGCCATAAAGGCCGTTTCAAACTGTCCACCTAAAATTGGGGAGCTGGTATGCACTGTTCTGGCCTACGCAGATGACCTGGTCATTTTTGATCACACAATCAGTGGCCTACGCAGATCGGCCACTGCTCTGTGGGATTATGCGAAACATAATGGCCTTACTATCAACTTAGATAAGACTAAGGTATTGCGTTTTACTAATAAAAAAGTATCACATGTAAGTCTTATGGTGGGTAAGAACATAATCCCCTACGCCCCACATTATCGGTATATGGGTATCGATTTCGAACCGAGTGGTGACTATACCATGTGCAAACATACTCGGATGACGCGAGCAGCGCAGGTCACATCGCTGGTTGCGAACTTTACCAACAAGCAAGGAGGTTTCACGTTAAGGGGCACTCGCCAACTATATGTGCAGGTTTTTACTCCCATGATAACTTACGGTCTAGAGGCCTTGTTTGACCTAGATCTTAGCTGGCTACAAGTTTTAGAAGGGAAATTCTGGCGGCGGGTCTTGGGGCTGCCCCCAGGAACTCCAATGGCCATTTTACGCCTAGAATTGGGCATACCATCATTGAAAGCTACAGTGATGAAAAAGAGACTAGGGTTTTTTATCAAAATGCGTAGTGGTACAACAAATTCAATATTGACTGCTGTGGATAAGGAAATATATAAAAAACAAAATACCCTATCTCCCGCTGCTATAATGTTAAAATATCTCGCTGACATAGGATGGACTTATCGTGAAGGGGACTACACCCGGCAAGTTCAGAGAGCCCTAGATAAGCGAATAGATATGTGGGATTGGTTGGAAAATTTTGCCCACCTCAGTGCATTGAAAAGTTATGAATATGTGAAATTCAGGTTGTATACATATATGAGACCGCAAGATTACCTTAACTTATGCCCTTGCAGAAGATTGCGACGTTTTGTACTCCTATTAAGATTGGGCCTACTCCCGACCCTTTGGGTCACGGGCCGGAGAGATCGACTGTTGTCGACATTAAGGATCTGCAGATTGTGTAAAATCAATAATGTTCTTGAGACTGCAAGACATGTCTTGACTCAATGCAGTAGTATGACAAACATAATATATCAACATATGGGAAAGTATACGCATGACTCTGTCACAATCTCTAAGGCATTATTTTGGCATCACTGCCTAAATTCCGAAAATATCCATATTTTTACTGCTCTATATAACATCTGGTTGGTCATAGAGGGAAAATTGGGTATTAGGATCTGAATAGGCAGCATTATCTTCACCCTGGTGTGGAGATGGGATACATCTTTACATCTTTACTAGAACCCCTCCTTGGCCATGCGTGACTCTGTAATTGTGAATCCTGTAATTAAGAATTCCAACTGCTAACCGCTTTTCTAAATATTATCAGTATTTCGTATCCTGGTGAGTTTGGATGTGATTCCCGCAGGATCTGATTTAGGGCAATCTAGGTTGTTTCAGGTTCTATAATGCACGATTGTGTCTGGGCTAGATTTATTTGCCTATTGTGAATCCTGTAATCATGAATTCCAACTGCTAACCGTTCTCCGAAATATTGTCAATATTGCGTATCATGGTGAGCTCTGATGTGATTCCCATAGGGTTTGATGTAGGACGATCTAGGTTGTTTTAGGTTTTAGGTATTAGGTATTAGAATGATTGATTGTGTCTAGGCTAGATAGATAGATAGATAGATTTATTTATTTATTGCTATTTTATCAGTATTGTTAAATTTAGTTGTGTAATCTTAATTCCATTATTGTAGTCTGTTGTTATTTATGTGTAAAGTTTATTAGCTAAACTGTAACACATTAAATAAATAAATAAGAGCATTTTCTTTTACTCTCGGGATGTCGTCATAGAATTCCTCATAATTTGAGCAATCATGCACTTTTTTATCCACCTGACTATTTTAATTGCTGGATTCGATATAACTACCTCATAAGTAGAAGCTCTTTGAGACGTCAGTGTACCCTTAGGTTTCTCAAAAAAAAGAAAATAACGCATGCTCAGCGAATAGCTTCATGGAGCACCCCATTACTATGTTTGCAGACATCTCAATAGAGAACGTGGCTGCTGCCAACGATTGTTAGCAAGGGAAATGACCCCTCATTACTGGGTCCAAAATCCCACTGTAATATGATAAAGGCTTATACGCCAATGTAATTCTCTGCGTGAGCACTGCTGTCATGACTGTCCTATTAGTATGCGAGAATAAAAAGAACTCCTCCGAATAATTGGGAATCCATAAAACTGGAACTGTGCAAATTGTATTTTTTAATTAATCAAACCCCCCCTCTATTTCCTCAGTTCATTCAATTTTTCCTTCCTCATTCACCTGTGCCCTTTTCAGGGCCTGCAACAATGGCCTTGTGTATGAACTATAATCAAATACCCATGCCCTGACATGATTATACAGTCCTGAAAACTGTTGCGTTTGCTATATCGTGTGTGGTTTTGATGTTTTCAAAATTGCCTCAGCTCTTTCAGCAGTAACCTTCTTTCCTTCATGTGAAATTAACTGACCTATGTCCAACACCTCTTTTGACAATACCGCAATTTCTCTGTCTACCTTATATCCCTTCTCTGCTAGAATAATCATTAGATGACTCGAGTCATGTCTGCGCTCTTCTTCTGATGTTCTACATACCAAAATATCATCTGCGTATTGCAGCACGACACTTGGCAAATCAATATTGCTTAGGTCCATCTGCAGGACCCTATTGAAAATCGATGGAGGATCACAGTACCCCTGAGTCAAACGTATACTTTTCAGCTTAGTCTGACGGAACGTAAATGATATAAGGCCTTGGAAATCTTAAGTCAATCACCGCGTAATATCATGCCTCAACCGGGATACTACATAGGATCGTCGCTGGATTAGGAACTAGAGGAAATTCTGCCTCTACAATCTGGTTAATAGGCTTCATGTCCTGAATTAAACGCCATGACCCCCCTTTTGATTTTTTGATAGGATACACTGCAGTATTGCATGGTAACTCTGATGTCACTAAGAGGCCTTGATCCATCATGGCTGATATAGTCTTAAAAATCCCCTCATCTGCCTCTCGAGACATAGGATACTCGAAATAAAATTGCGCCTGGTTTCAGCTTAATGTTAACTTCTCCCACCCCTTTTAACATGCCTACATCATAGGAGCCTGTGGTCCATAAAGAAGATGGCACTTTCTTCATATCTTCATTAAAAAATTCAGGGTGCTGCTGCACTATCAACTTTTTCTGCGGAACCTCTCGTCTTTCTGTCCTGATCCAATATGTAATGCTCATTTTGAATACTAATTCATCATCTGACCGGTCTTCTCTAAACATATCCTTGTCAGTGACGTCAGTCAATGTACATCCTTCCCCAATAGCAATTGTTGTTCTCTATGGCCTACCTCTGTCCTACATTTCAAGCAAGGCCAGTTCTCCTCGCACTATGGCTGCCTGTAATTCCAAGGGAAAAACCTGTCCCACCTCTTCGTCCATGGGTATCTGTGGCCTAAACAGAAATTAATCGGGTATTGTCATAATCTTGCCCACTATACTGGGTAGCCATGTTAACAAAATGCGTACCCCATAGTGAAAAACGTCTGGTTCTAATGGTGCTCCACACAGCGCTATATGTCCTAAAAATACCATGATAAATTCACCCACCCACATTTAAGTAATGTATTCCTGGCATTGAAAACACTATACCTTCATCAGTGAAGGAGATTGTCATATTTAGCTTCGTCATTAGATCTCTACCAAGTACATTAAAGAGGGGGGGCAGCTGGTGTCTGTCTTGAATACAACAATGGGACAGACATATCACACTCTCCTATAGAGACTGGCAATTTCTCAGTAAAAGGAGCTCTACTTGTAGCTCCAGAGAATTCCTGAGCATTCATGGCATTTCCAGATAACAAACATTTTTCCTCTCGTATATGTGAGCGAGTTGCCCCTGTGTCTACTAAAAAAGAAAAGGATTTGCCTCCTATGGTAACATCAACCTTCGGTTCCTCTTGAGGAATGGGTGTCACCAATAGTACTGAACACATCAAGTCACCCTGTGAGCTGTCCTATTGTGGGCAAATACTTATTCCCGTACCTGTGAAAGGATTCCCTCCCATGACAGTGACACCCCTTACTCTAGGAGTCAGTAGCTGTCTTGTATTTGTGCTCTGCTGTAACTGCATGGGTGCGTGCTGTGACTGCCCTTGCAGTGAATTCAATGGTGCTTGCTGTGGTTGCAAAGCCTGCTGTGTTTGTGGCACCTGTGTTTGATACACTGTTTGATCTTGGGCAGACCCGTCCCTACTTGTGGGCTATATGCTGGTGGATAAGCTGCCCCCCCTCTTGAGAATTGCCCTTTTTGCACATACCTTTGGCTCCCACATGTTTTTGCAATATGCCCTATCATTCCACATGTCCAACATGCAGGAGGGAATCTCCTTATTTGCCCTCCCTGCATGCCTTGATTATCATTCTGCATATTCTGAAAACCACCTTGGTTATTTTGAAAGTTTCGCTGATTATTCTGAAAGCCTCCTCTTCCACGAAATCCTGCCCTGCCTCTCGCATAAATCGGTTCCCTCCTTGATCCGACTGCCGTTGGTTATTCACCTGCAGCATACCTCCTGCCTGCTGTGATCCTGGCCCTTCTCCATTAGTCAGCATCACCCCTTCTAGAGAATATTTTGACAGCTTTTTCTGTACTAACTTAGCTTCCTCAAGCTTCCTAGCATCCGCTCTCTTTCGATTTTTCTCTTGCAACAGTCCGCAGTGGTGGACAATGGTCAGCTGTATTTCTGGCCACGGTTTTGCCTCCATACCCACCAGCTTCTTCAGCTGTCACTGCACCTGGTCTGGCAACCCCTGACATAGTATATAATAGAATACAGGTATAGATTTTCCCAACGGCTGGCGAGTTTCCAAAGACCACTGCTCTTGAAAATTCTGAATGTATGCAAGCAGATCCTCCCCTTCCTCCATCTTATGTGCCATTATAGCGCCCATATCTGATGTGTCAGGATACTGTACCCTAAGCGATTTCCAGACTGCTGCTCTACAATTATTAAACAGCGCTTCGTCATGCGCTGTTTTCTGTGCTGTGACACTTGCATAGCCTGCTCACATCCAAATGTCATCAGTCCTCTCCACAAGTAAAACTGCTAGAAGACCCTTACTGTCCCCTATAGTCAACATGTTTCCTCCCATCATTTTTTCTAATTCATAGATCCATTTTCCAGCACCCGTTGTCAAACTCAGGAGCTTACGTCTTAGGTTATCCTTATCCATCTGGGGCCATGGGATATACTGCAGTCTGGCCCCTCCTTTTTCTAAGAAGGGAAACTGCGAAATCCCAAAACCGCACTCACCTTCCATTGTCTGCCTATCCATAGTAGGGACAATGGCTCCTGATCGCTGTCTTCCCGGTAATGACCTTAGTCTGCTCACATAGGTGGCGAGTCCCCCTCTAACTAAGAGGTCACATTTAAGGTCGCTCTTTCCATGCCATAGGCTCTAGGTAGGTCCGAATGCGACCACCACACTTCCTTGTCTATCTGAAAACACCCCTCGGGACCACAAGCACCACCCTCCTCCCCACGGAAGGTTTCCCTTTCTTCGCCTGACATATCTTGTCCTCAACTCATATGAATGTCCTCCTTCTCATCTCTGTTGAGTGTCAGCCTGTCCAAAGACAAGGCTCTATGCTCGAGGCTGAACAGGCCCCCGTCTTTTCTTTGTGACTGGACACTTTCAGATCGATCGTCTTTCCCTTTATTTCTCAAATTACCTTTTGCTCTCATCTCTTGATAGGCTTTTTTGATTCTGTCTCCAATAGTTCCTATCTCAAAATGCTCTACTTGATTTACTCTAGAAGGTCCTGGCATAGGTTCTTGTGACGGGAGGAACTCCTCTGTGTCATCCCATGCAACTACTCGATTTGGTTCCATTAGCTCTCTTTCAATGCAATCAATGACGTGTGTCCTTTGCCTTCTCTTTCGTTCCATTTCCTCATCAAATTCTCTTTGTTTCTTTGCTTCCTCCTGTCTTCTTCCTGTCTTTTCGCTTCCCTTCTTTCATTTGCCCTACGCACCTCATCATCTCTGCGTCTGTGTATTCTTTTATCTCTTAATTTCTTTTCTTCCCCTTCTTCTCTTTTCCTTTCTTGCATGTCTCATTTTTTCGATTGCTCTCTGCCTGTTGTCATGTTTTCTTTGCTCTTCTGCTCTTTCTTCCTTTCTTAACTGTTCTTCTTGCTACATTTGCTCTCATCTCAGTCTACTCTTCTTTTTATCCTTGTCTTTTTTCAATTGTTTCTCTTATTCCCTGTCATTTTTATCTTGCTCATCTTGATCTTCCCCTTGCCATACTTCCTCAATGCTTTTCCCATCAAGTTTGAGCAATATCTGATCGCCCATCCATTTGTTCTGAATGAGCGCTATCTCGTCAGTTTTATCTTTTTCTCCTTTCCATCTCTTTATCTCTCATTCTATATCTAGAGTCATACATGGTCGTTCACTTCTCTCTTTGTCCCATAAGACTTTAGAGATCACATCCCTTTCTGGACTTTATTCTGGACTCTCGTCACTACTAAACACAGGTGGCTCATGCAGCAGATTACTGTATCCTGCCACTACTTTCAGCTCCCTTAATGCATACACTCCTGTTACACTCACCTGGCTCCCACAGGGGCGTCGATCGGACCCGGACAGCTGCAACCTCCTCCTACGTTAAGCGTAGTGCAGAGATGACAGACTGGACTGGACCGCCTAATCTCGTCTGCTTGACCCGTAGAAATATTCTCCTGCAAGTGGAGAAAGGGATTTAGCCACCTGTGGATTATAGTAATGGCACCCCACTTTTCTCCCCACTAATCACCACCGATATTCACTTTCAGTAAGCTCAACTTATGTTTGTAAATGATGAGCTCTCCATCCTGCGTGGAATGCAGAGGCGCGTAGATACCAGTTACTTCACTGGTTTGAGGGCGTTGGAAGAGTTACGGATGAGTATTGACTCTGAGGTTCCAGGCGAGAACCCGTAAGTATAAGGTTCAAAGAGTTCAATATGTCCGATGTTCACTCTTGTACATTCCTTTTTTGTGTTGCAGCTGGATCCAAGGGAAGATTGTCTTGTGGCAGCTGATGGTGTTCAGGTAAGAGTCTGTATTACCCAACACTGTCCGGCAAAAGATGCATGCTTTTAAATTGCTGGTTTCTCTCTCCTTACAGGTGCGGCGTAAGAAGTTGCGGTTTGTTACAGAATAATGCCCCCGGTTGTCAGTCAGGTAAATTTATGGTGGAGAGGTTGTATTTGTTGGCTCTCTTGGCTCACCTTATGTTTCTTTTGTCCCCTAGATGGTGGAATTCGTCGGAGAAAATGATGGAGGCTGCGCCGGATCGAAAAATGCTGTGAGGACTGGTGAGTATGGTGCAGCGCTGCAGCTGGCGATGCGACGCGTGTAGAATAATGTCCTTTTCAAGTTCGAAGACGTGATGGATCCGGAATTCAGGTAAGGATTGAAATATTATCTGTTTTCTAACCTTTCCTTCTTCTTTCTTCTATTGCTAGGAGCTCTGGATTCGAGACGGGCGTGGCTGAAGACTGGATGCTGACTGCAGGCACGGTGAGCGTTACGCTGCTGGATGCAGAATAACACGAAGCATGTGCTGATGTTCGGGCGTGGTTTAAATAGCCTCCAAAGTAGTTCCAGGTAAGAAGTCCCAAGAACCACACCCGAGTAAAAAATAGTCCCTGTAGTTAAATAGTCCCATCCAGGCCTCACGTTGGCTTGGATTCATTTGCAGCATGGTCTGCATGAGGTAAGTAAAGTCTATGAGCCTGGCGCCTATGGTGCCATGACTGATTTCTATTATGAGCCTGGTGCCTAAGGCACCAGGACTGAACCCAGACAGCCCCCAGCCGGGGCTGCTGGGGTTTTATTAAATACCTGGATGCCTGCTCCCGGGGCTGATGGGCTTGATCCGGATGCCCAGGGGTAGGCATCATGACAGCACTCCCCCCCCCAAGGCCCCTCCTAAAGTTGCTCTTCCCCTTGGTCCTGGTTTGTCTGGGAAGTTCCGATGGAATTTCTTCACCAACCGAGGTGCATGAACGTGGTCACTAGGATTCCATGACCTGTCTTGTGGTCCGTAACCCTTCCAGTCGATTAAATAAAAAAGTCTTGATTTATCCATCTTAGAGTCCAGGATATTCTTTACCTCGAATTCAGGTTCTCCATCTATTAGGATGGGGTCAGGTGGTTTGGTTAATCTTGTCCCAGGTGGAACTGGTTTTAGAAGTGAAACATGAAAGACAGGATGAATCCGCAAATTAGAGGGTAATTCCAATTTGACGGCCACCGGATTGATAATGGCCTTAATGGTGTAAGGTCCCCAATATCTAGGATTGAAAGTTCGAGTTCCCTTTAGAGGTATGTGTTTTGTAGCCAGCAAAACTTGATCTCCAATCTGGTATTGTGGAGTTTCACTTCTATGTCGATCAGCATTTTTCTTGTATTTCTCCTTTGCTTGTTTCAAGTGTTCTATTGCTTCCTTAAAGACTTGTGTAATAGTAGAATGCAGATGAGTCACTGCAGGCATATCTAAGTGTTGAGGCGAATCGAGTTCTGAGGTTCGAGGATGATGTCCATATATGGTATAAAAGGGGCTTTGTCCGGTTCCTGAATGTACCGAGTTATTGTATGCGTATTTGGAAATCCATAAAATATCTTTCCAATTGCTTTTGGTTTGGTGTAGCATACAACGTAGGTATTGTTCAAGAGTCTGGTTGGTCCTCTCCGTCTGACCATCAGTTTGGGGGTGGTGACTGGTTGATAGCTTTACGTCGATTTGCGCCAATTGACAGCATTTCTTCCAAAATTGCGAAATGAATTGACTACCTCGGTCAGAGACCAATACGGAAGGAAATCCATGGATTCGAACAATGTTTTCGAGAAATTCCTTGGCCAAAATCGAAGCGGAAGGTAATCCTTTTAAAGGAATAAAGTGGGCCATTTAGGAAAAAAGATCCACAATAACTAGAATGGTGTTAAATCCATTACACGGAGGTAGATCTGTAATGAAGTCTAAAGACAAGGTGTGCCATGGTGTAGGTGGAATATCCAAAGGTTGTAAAAGGCCAGCTGGTTTTTTCTTCTGACTTTTGTTTTGGGCGCAGATACCACAAGATATCACAAATGACTTTACGTCCTTTCGCCAGGTGGGCCACCAGAATTGTCTTTTAATTTTAGCTTCAGTTTTGCGATACCTGGGTGTCCTTCCATAAGGGCGTCATGATAATTGGAGATGACTAGTTCTTGTAGTTCCTTGTTTGGTAGAAATAGACATCCTTGATAGTAAGGCAGGTCATTGATGACTGAGTAATCTTGGCCTTTCTTTACCCAGTCCTGCAGGGCTGCTGGATCGAAAAGTTGTTGGATTTTTAAATGAATGTCTTCTAGAGTCTGTAGAGTAGTTATGCCAAGAATTCTTTGTTCTGAAATTATAGGCACCGGTTCCGGGTTCGAATATACTTCTCCCATCCCTATTCGGGATAGGGCATCTGCCTTGCCGTTTTTAAAACCTGTTCGATAAGTGATCACGAAATCGAATTCAGCAAAGAATAATGCCCACCGAAGTTGACGCGATGATTGGGCCTTGGCTGTTTTCAAATACTGCAGATTCCTGTGATCGGTGATTACAGTGATGATATGCCTGGCACCAAGAAGATAATGCCGCCAAGCCTTGAAGGCAGACTTGATGGCTAATAACTCCTTATCAGTAACCGCATAGTTTAATTCGGGTGCTGAGAACTTTCTTGACCAGAATGCTACTGGATGAAGTTGACCGGTTTCAGGATCCTTCTGGGACAGGACAGCTCCCATGGCTAAACTTGATGCATCGGTTTCAACTATATATGGAAGCTCAGGGCGTGGATGCTTTAAGACAGGTGCAGACGTGAATTTCGATTTTAGCTCTTGGAAGGCTCTTTCAACCTCTTTAGTCCACAAAAAACGTTTGTTTTTTCGCAAAAGTGCTGTGATCGGGTGTACAATATGTGAGAATTCAGGAATAAATCTGCGATAGAAATTAGCAAATCCAAGCATGCTTTGTACCCCTTTAACAGAACTGGGTGATGGCCACTTGAGGATTGCGTCCACCTTTCGAGAGTCCATTCGAACTCCTTTTGGAGTCAGGATAAATCCCAGGAATTCAACTTCTGTAGAATGAAAAACACATTTCTCCAATTCTGCGTATAACTTGTGCTGGCGTAGTTTCTCTAGAACTGCACGAACGTACTTCACATGGTCTGATTCTGAGGAGGAGTACACTAGAATATTGTCTATGTATACGACAACACAGACGTCAATGAGTTCACAAAGGACATCGTTCATAAAATACTGGAAGGCTGCTGGTGCATTGCACAACCCGAAGGGCATCACCTGGTATTCGAATAACCCGTACTTGGTGCGAAAGGCAGTCTTCCATTCATCGCCTTTCTTTACACGTACCAGATGATATGCTCCTCGGAGGTCTAACTTAGTGTAGATACAAGCATCCTTTGCTTGGTCCAGTAATTCGGGGATCAGAGGCAATGGGTATCGGTTTTTTACCGTAATCTGATTTAATGCGCGGTAGTCTATGCACGTTCTAAGGTCACCTTCCTTTTTAGGCACGAAGAATAGAGCTGAGGATGCAGGAGATTTGGATGGACGAATGAAGCCATTAGCAAGGTATTGGTCCAAGTATTGTCGTAGGTGAAGATTTTCAGGTTCCGTAAGGGCGTAGATTCTACTGCACGGAGGTTGTGCACCGGGTACTAGGTCAATTTGACAATCGTATGATCTGTGAGGTGGTAAGGTATTTGCCTGTTCTTTTTGAAAAACATCCTGAAATTCTTGATATTCCTGAGGTAACTGCACAACTGGATTTGTAACGGTGGCCTGGCTTTTGTTCAAGGTTTTTTTCGGGTAACAGGTGTGTGCACAATCTGGGAAGGTCACTCTCTTCTCTCGCCAATCAATACAAGGATTATGTGTTTCCAACCATGGCATTCCCAGAATTATTTGGAATTGCAGGGCCTTGATTAAATCAAACACAATAGTTTCTCGATGCCCATCTTGACCCAACAGTGTCAGCTCAGTAGTGGAATGAGTTACAGGCCCAGAGGCAATTTCAGTTCCATCACTGTGGTGATGATATCCGAAGCAGTCTTTTTGCAAAGGGGTAGATTCATCCTTGAGGCCAATTCGTGGTCCATGTAGTTTCCTACGGCCCCGCTATCAATGTATGCCCTTATTGCGTGCATACGTGATGGCTGCCTTGGATCAATTAGGACCATTGGTATAATTAGGTGGGAGGTCTGAGTGTCCTTCTTTAAGCTCAGAAAGCGGACCTCTACGCTTGTCGGGCGTGGTCGTTTCCCGAATTAGGCTCTATTTGACTTTTGTCAGCAACTCCTACTACTTTCTTGGGTGGTTTTATAGGGCAATCCCGTAGAAAATGTCCTGCGGTTCCACAATACAGACACAATTGCATCTGCCGTCTCTTTTCTCTTTCCTTTTGTGTTAAGGGTCCTTTAACCCCCCCGATCTGCATAGGTTCTGATGCATCTGTTCCCTTGGGGTAACATTGGGTTTAACCCATACCCGACTCTAGAACTTAGCTCGATCAGCCTTTCTATTCTGAAGTCGGTGGTCTAACTGGACCACTAAGTCTATATATTCTGCGCAATCCTGAGGTGGGTTCACAACTTGAGCCAAAACATCTTTGAGTTCTCCCCGAAGCCCACGATGAAATAATGTAATTTGTTTCTCCTCAGGCCATCCGGTTTCCACCACCAACCTATTGAAGGTTGCGATATAGTTTAGCAGATCCTGATTACCCTGTCAAAGGGATAAAAGTTTGTTATCCAAGGCCTGTCCCTGTGAATGTCTGGCAAATAGTCTTTCCATGCTTCTTTGAAAACCCTGAAAATCCCGAAGAAGAGGATCATCCTGGTTGACTAGTGGAATTGACCAGTCAGCTGCGCTGCCACTAAGATATGATAGTACAAAGGCTACTTTGGCTTGGTCATTTGGAAAAGCTCCAGGTCTGCATAGAAAGTGCAAGCAGCATTGATTCATGAACACTGCAAACCTTTTTGGGTCCCCAGCAAAGCGTTTGGGTGGAGCTAAAGGAATAGCCCCTGGTAGGATTACTTGCACAGGATTGCTCGATGAAACAGGATTTGGGTTTCCCCCGAGTCCAGGTAGGGGTGTTTGCCCAGCTTGATTTTGCAGCAGTTGTCTAGCAAGATCATCTGTGCGTTCCTTTGACACAATCAGTTCTCTCCTGAGGGCATTAGTCTCTTGGCCCGCAGAGTGCACTTCTGCCCTAAGTTCCCCTAATAACTGGGCTAGTTGGTCTGTTTCAGAGGTTTCCATAACGCCCGGGTGGGAATTTGTAGATAGGCTTCGTGATCTGTTAAGCTCACCTGGCTTCCACAGGGGCGTCGATCGGACCCGGACAGCTGCAACCTCCTCCTACGTTAAGCGTAGTGCAGAGATGACAGACTGGACTGGACCGCCTAATCTCGTCTGCTTGACCCGTAGAAATATTCTCCTGCAAGTGGAGAAAGGGATTTAGCCACCCATGGATTTTAGTAATGGCACCCCACTGTTCTCCCCACTAATCACCACCGATATTCACTTTCAGTAAGCTCACCTTATGTTTGTAAATGATGAGCTCTCCATCCTGCGTGGAATGCAGGGTCGCGTAGATACCAGTTACTTCACTGGTTTGAGGGCGTTGAAAGAGTTCTGGATGAGTATTGACTCCGAGGTTCCAGGCGAGAACCCGTAAGTATAAAGTTCAAAGAGTTCAATATGTCCGATGTTCACTCTTGTACATTCCTTTTTTGTGTTGCAGCTGGATCTAAGGGAAGATTGTCTTGTGGCAGCTGATGGTATTCAGGTAAGAGTCTGTATTACCCAACACTGTCCGGCAACAGATGCGTGTTTTTAAATTGCTGGTTTCTCTCTCCTTACAGATGCGGCGTAAGAAGTTGCGGTTTGTTACAGAATAATTCCTCCGGTTGTTAATCAGGTACATTTATGGTGGAGAGGTTGTATTTGTTGGCTCTCTCGGCTCACCTTATGTTTCTTTTGTCCCCTAGATGGTGGAATTCGGCGGAGAAAATGATGGAGGCTGCGCCGGATCGAAAAATGCTGTGAGGACTGGTAAATATGGCGCGGCGCTGCAGCTGGCGATGCGACGCGTGTAGAATAATGTCCTTTTCAAGTTCGAAGACGTGATGGATCCGGAATTCAGGTAAGGATTGAAATAATATCTGTTTTCTAACCTTTCCTTCTTCTTTCTTCTATTGCTAGGAGCTCTGGATTCGAGAAGGGCGTGGCTGAAGACTGGATGCTGACTGCAGGCACGGTGAGCGTTACGCTGCTGGATGCAGAATAACACGAAGCATGTGCTGCTGTTCGGGCGTGGTTTAAATAGCCTCCAAAGTAGTTACAGGTAAGAAGTCCCTAGAACCACACCCGAGTAAAAAATAGTCCTTGTAGTTAAATAGTCCCATCCAGGCCTCACGTTGGCTTGGATTCATTTGCAGCATGGTCTGCATGAGGTAAGTAAAGTCTATGAGCCTGGCGCCTATGGTGCCAGGACTGATTTCTATTATGAGCCTGGCGCCTAAGGCGCCAGGACTGAACCCAGACAGCCCCTAGCCGGGGCTGCTGGGGTTTTATTAAATACCTGGATGCCTGCTCCCGGGGCTGATGGGCTTGATCCGGATGCCCAGGGGTAGGCATCATGACAACTCCTTCATATTTTGTGCTATGGCCATTTACTTCAGGCGCAGTAGTGGGAACAGAAGGCTCAACACCCCCCGCTTTACACTGGTTAAGCATCCAGACTTCAGGAGGCGGGTCTTCCCTTTCCTCCTGGTACATTTTCCAAAGCTCTAGGCTAGGTAACCTTTTTTCTAACTTCTTTTCCGTGTACGCTGCATGCAGGTATGTGCTCATGTGTTGTAAAACCGCTTTTGACAGTGATCCCCCTTGTGGCCATGGCATGAACATTTTATCTGCTGTGCCCTTAACCCATTCTGCACTGTATTGCTTAAGGTTGGGTGTGTGTTGTGGCAGCTGTTTGCACAGGTGCATGAGCGGAGTAATATCTTCCATCATAACTAGTCACACTCAACTGTGAATCCTTACCGTTATTTTACACAGAAAATACTTTTCAGAAAAATAATACAATATGAGCGTGCACCAATCATCGCAGCTCCAAACCTCTATGTCTCACTTTACTTCAATCTACCTGTTCAATCAATGCTTTTAACAACTAAATAAATAATTTACTCTCAGTCTTTTACCACAATCTATTGGTTGTTGGTCTTCGACATTTTATCACTTCCTTAACACATGCAACACATACAATATACATACAATATACAGACAGACAGACTGGCCAGCCCCACATATATCCTTGTCAACGCTCCTTATGGCTATTCTTGCCCCTAATAATGACTCTGATTGGAGTGTCAATTGTTTTCTTTAACAGATATATCTATTTGTAGCCTATATATATCAATTCAGATTTTTAAAAAACTCCTTCTAGACGTCCTTGACATAGGATTCTGGGCTTATTTTATGGATCGCTCCGCGTCCACAACCAAATACTTCTACTCAACGCTCTTCGTCATTAACTCAAAACCCCACCAACCCTCCGTTACTTTCTCCCCATTATCACTTTCCCCATTTAATACACAAATATTTTTGCCACCTCTCTCAATCTATTCACCATTCGCTATTCAGCTCCTGACCCTCGGGATTGTTTCCTCCTCAACCGGCCATTCGGTCTGCTCAGCTGCCTGTAGAAACCGGGAGGGGAATCCCATGAAAGAGGGACCCGTCCCACCTGCTTTGTTTGTCTTGCAAGATTTTGACTGCTATCAACAGGAAGCCTTGCAGTCCTCCAGTTAAATGGCGGAAGACATCCGATATTTCCGAGACTCTTAGAAGCCTACTCGGTCGACGGATCTTGAACCATCATCACTCTGCTACCACGTGAACCCATAAACCTAGGGCCCTTTAAGACGAGGTAGCAGTACTTATAGATAGATGGGGATGCAGAATTTACTTAAACATGAATAATCAAAACCGACTCAGGAAGTTGGCAAAACTTGGTCTGTTTTATTTGCAATTATCTAAAATAGGGAATTACAACGGACATCAACAGACGTTCGCTTGATTTCTCTCAGCGCATATTATAAAAAACATAAATCTTATAGTCAAAACTCATCATAAGTGATGTCACACTACGTGGCAAACTACCAAAACCTACTTGGGGATGTGATAGGGTTACAGGGAACATGTAGGTATACATTCCATACTGACGGAGAAGTGATTGGGTCTCTACTGTAAGGTGGGCAACTAAGCCCATCCCAAGTGCAAGTCATCATACGTGTCATGCTAATACTTGACACTTTATTGGCTACACAAACTATAGGGCACCCTTGTACCCTTCCCGAATAATCTACACGATAGCAGCACACAAGCTACCACTCCAGGTGTAGGGAGGGCTGGCGTGAACATGCCTCCCCTCCCAATTAGCCCAACATCTATCATCACTCTTGCAGTCTGCCAGTCAATTAAGGCTTTGAAGTTGGCCTTGTAAAAACTCTCTGTGCCTGAGAATAAAAGGGAGTGTTAGGGAGAATTCTCAGAAATGTGCTAATTCCTCTCTAACTTAGAGACCCCCAGCACTTTTGCTGTACTCTATGACTTTTTAATTTTTAACCCGGAGAGAGTGAGACATTTTTCCCACTCTCTCATGTATTTTTCTGTGATTTAAACACTGTGTTTCATTTGGTTTTGGAGTCTGACAAACTCCATGTGCATCATCTTTCCATTGTGACACACAGCACCTTCAGCGCAGTGGCACAGGGAAGTCTCTTAGATTTCCCAAAGGGTTAAATACCTTCTCTTGGTGAAACTTCTGTTTCCAAGAGCAGTGAAGTGAAATTGACTTTAATTACATTTTGTAACTTTCTAGACCCACTACACACTATCTTACCATAGGTGCTGGAGGTGTTACTTAGTATCCCCTTTGTCTAGTTTCTCATGTAACATGTTTATGTTACCCTTTCTATAATTAATGACTGGTGGTAGTGATTTACTTTTAACTACCATTGTGTGTTTTACCGCAGGCTGCATTCGCAGCTGCAGTAAGGCACCCATGGGTGCCCATTTTCTGAAAATGGCCCTGGTCTTCTTTTTTTGCCATTTCTTGCTGGAGAGGTCCTTCTTGAGATTTACTCTGCGCGCCAAACCAGGTTTGGTCCCTTTGATCATTTTGTCTTTGGCGGGATGCACGAGTGAAGCCCGCCTATGGCTCCAGTATGTCTGGCAGGGACAGGAATTGAGGGAGGTGTCCGAAACTCTCTGTGCTTAATCCCATTGGTTACAGGAATGCACCCAAAGGCGTTTGGTTGGCTGTCCGGCAAGGACAGTCACCCTGTTGTGTGATTGACAGCTAGGCTCAAATGAATGGAGAAACCTGCATAAAAGGCAAAGCTTTTTGGTTGGAAGGCAGAGTGGACCACTGGACAAAGGAATCCGAAGAAGAACTTGGAAGAGCCGCCTACTGCAACTCCTGGACTGTTGGTTTGCCTGGTGAAGCCCTGCTCCTGTGCTGAAGCAACAAATTCACCTCGACTAGAGAAGCCCTGCAAGGACGACTTCTTCCCTTGAGTTGGTGGGACCAATCAACTCCAAAGTGAACTTGTTTAGACATCCTCTCTGAGCTGGCTGTACTACCACTGCTGCTGCTGGAACGAAGTGCCAGGGAGAGCAACACCAAACTGAGTGAATCACTTTTAAGTCGGACCCGAGCTTGTGGAAGATCCTCCGGACTCCCAGTAAGCAGGACTGACCAAGCCTGAGCCACCTCAACAGAGTGCTGGACCCCAGATGTGAGGAAAGTCCAGAGTGGTATCCAAGAGTCCGCAGTGGTGCTATTTGCTGAGACACGAGGAGCTGAAACCGCGAAGTGCAGCTGAATAGAAGATTGTCCTTTTCTGCCGCTGACCGTCCCATTGCAGTGTAGGAGTCCACGGAAGTCCTCCTCCTTGTCTCCATGACTGAGGCCCAGGAACAACAGGATCTACAAAGCTGCACAGGAACAGTAGCTAGCTAAACCATGTCTTCTAACCAAAGGTACTGTAAAGTTTCAGAGGACTTGCCTCTCGGTGTTGTAGCCTTACTTGATCTCAGTTGAGACTTGTCTTGGTTGCTTCTGTAGAGTTGCTTGCATCTTCTACCTATCAGGCCTCCCAGCTTGTGATCCTACATTGATTCTTCATTTTCTACAAAGACCTCTAAAATATTGTGCAATACTTTTACTTACCTGCAAGAAGTGCTTCAGCTCACCTAGACTTTTGCCCAAGTGACATTGGCTGGCCTGGCTCCCTGAATGACTCTTCTCTCCTCTGATTGTGTCTTACCTTCCCTCCAGGAAAGGGTTAATTTACTTTGCATTGGGGGGTTCAAAAGTACTTACCTGCTTCAGAATATTTGTGTGATCTCTTGTTTTATTCTAAAGTGCTCTAAATGTACCAGTGATATATTAATGTCCACAGTGCCCTAGCTATTTAAGTCACCTGAGGTGTAGGAAGTGTCTGTGTGCCATCCCAAATGGGTACTTTCTGATTTAGAGAAACTAAGAGTGTGTATTTTGGAGTGTATTTCTGTGTTAATATTATATTGCCCCTTCTGAAGAAGGCTTATTCAAACTGTTAAATAAATTAATAATTGTTTAATCAAGAAACCTGGAGTGTAAGTGTTTATTTGGATACTTAGCACTGTGAATCTCTGTGTAACTCCCCTACTGTTCACATTGACCCCTCTTGAGATAAGCCTGGTTGCTCAGCCACACTAACAACCTGTGTAGTACAGACTTATACCAAAGGTTGGGTTTCTATTGCCAGGAGGTCAAGGTTGTTGTAGTGCACCCAAAGGGTACTGCTCCAAATCTTGCCTAACAGGGAGTATCTTCTTGGTTTTCGGTGTAGCTCGACCAATTGTCTATTTTGATCTGACCATGTGACTGGAGACCCGGTTTTTGAGCTTCTTGCTACATTTAATTCTATTAAAAAGATGAACTTTTGACGCCTTCAGTGTTTTTCCATTCCAACTCAAACAGAAGTTTGTGTCTTTCTCACGTTCATGTTACTACTGGATGGACACCAGGCCCACGATGGCCTCGACTTCTTGGTGCTGGGCCAGCCAAGCCTTTCTTGAATTTCTCCTCTGCCATCAGTAATTTTCCAACTGTGCCACACTGAAAGCTCTTTCAAATCACAGGGTTTCAGGCCCTGCTAAAGTGCATTGTGGAATATCCAGGTGCTATACATTCCTATGTATATACATTGGCGGATCGCTGCAAACTATTCACTACGTAGCCAGCCTTAAGATCACTCTGTCTACTTGCGTTACTGCATCTGTACAAGTGTAAACTGATTTGCATTTTCTTCCGTGTTTCTATAGCATGAGCATCTTCATCTCGAGCCTGAAATGTTGCTCATCTTTGACACCTCCTCTTCAGATCTTATAGAACATCTATGTTCTTTTACCTCGTGCATCTTTTCTAGGTGCATCAGCTCTACTCCGCATGATGTCACCAGTCTTCTCTTTCACTTATTTTCACATTTTTCCTGGGCTTTGTCCAAAAGGCCATCACCTCTTTGTGAATTCATATAGGGTTTTCTCAATGGATACCTTGTCTCCAGGATTTTCGGCGGTATAGGCATCCTCACTGGTACTGCACGTGTCTCAATTTCTGGCTCCCAAAATATCAGCAACATGGGGCAGCGCTTATGGTGGGGATACTTGACTCCACATCTACAAGCACATTCCTTGGAACTTGAATTATTAAGGAAATTGGCCTTTGAATATAAAAAGTTGGAAAAGGAAGCTGAACTTAAGAAGGAGGGGTTGGCACAGCAAGTTATACTCAAAGATAGGTATCTTGAATGTATAAACAGAATCCAGCTAGAGAAACTAGAGTGGAGACTTCAGCCAAACCAGATGAGAGTGTCAGGTCCCCTGCCACCAAGTTTATAAAAGATTTGGTTGGTGTCTATGTGGAGGGTTCTGATATCCTCCAATTGATTGAAGCATTTGAAATGGCAAATGTGGAATCCATGATGTTGATAAAAGAGATTGAGCAACGTGTTCGTTAAGTAGAGTGCTTCAGTCTGGTTATGACTGTATTCTGAAACTGAGTATGGAAGAAAGGGGTCAATGTGAGTGCATGAAATCTGCAAGACACCTACCCAATACCTTAAAAGGTTCAGGGATTATAAGAAAAGAGAGAATGTGCCTTGGGTTGACTGTGTGAGTGTTGCGCATATGGACATGATGGGGTGGATTGATGGACACAGGGAGAAAACTTTTGTTGAATTGTCCCACCTTTTGTTTTTTGAGCAATTTTCTGAAGCCTGTTCACCAGAGCTGCTTCAGTATGTTGCCCCCAAGAACATTTTGGATCCCTTTAAACTGGCCAGGCTGGCTGACAAGTGGGTCACCCACTTGGTGTCCCCTAGGGAACCCAGTGAGAAGCACAAGGACAAAGAAAAAGGGGCCTCAAAGAAGTCTGCAGAGTCCCAAAAGTATTCACAGTTGAGTAAATGTAAGCCTTCCTCCCCTAAGATGCATACATCTAGTGTGGATGGGTCTTAGGTGGGTGGGAGTAAGAGTAGAGGTCCTCCTGCTGCAAAGCAGGCTCTCAGGGGATCCAGTACCCTACCTCACATTCCTGGCACTTGTTGGGACTGTGGGGCTCTGGACCTCAAGAAGGGTGACCCGAAGTGTAAAGGTAAGACACTTATAGTCCAGGCTGTCAGCCTGACCTACCCTTGCTCTATGCCTGAGGTGGAGGCCACTGTCCTCCCCTCTAAAGGAATCACATTTGGTGCTCCTGCAGAGATTTCCCTAGTTTCCCTTGAGGCCTAGGACCAGAACACAGAAGTACTGGCTACTATCCCCCAAAACACTCGCAGATTTTTGAGAAGTGTCCTCCTTAATGGTCAGATTTCTATTGGTTTAAGAGACACTGGGGTAAGTAGGACAGTGGTGGACAGGACTCTGCTCATGCCAGAGGACTATGTAGGTGTTCCTCTGAGAACTACCAGGTTACCTGGTGGGCCTCCAAAATTCATGTTGCCCTAGTCACCATCACGATTGCGGACAAGACAGCAATGCTTCCTGTCCTAGTTCAGGATAATGTACCTGCCAACATTCTGTTGGGAAATGATCTAGTGGAGTTGGGGTTGATCTCGGATGGACTACCCCTGACTGCTGCTGCAGTCACTAGTTCACAGGTCACACCGGGTCTGACTGCTCATCAGGTACCCAAGCCAAAGGGGAGACCCAAGGCAAGGCGGAAGAATAAGAAGGCCACCTCTGTGAAGGAGGCTCCTTCTCTTCCTGCTGCTTCAGCAGCACTCACTGGGATTCAGGCTCCAGACGGGCTGGGTCCAGTGGTAACCCTGAGACTCAACTACTGATGGAGAAGAGCCAGAAAACCCTCCTATGGGAGAGGTGCTCAACCCAGAGGATCAGCTTGACCTTCAATGCCTTTTGGCTGAAGGGGAGCCGACTAGGGGAGACTTCTGTAGGGGTCAGACAGAGTGCCACTCTCTCAAGGGTCTAAGAAAACAGGCCCAGGCACAAGGTGAAGTGCCTAGGTCTTTCAAGATCGATTGGGAGGTTGAGCTCCTTTGTAGTGAGCCCACTAAGCTTGAACCTGGTTCCTCAGGAGGTTGATTGATTGATTGATTGATTTATTTATAGAGCGCTTTACACCAAGGCGCTGTACATTGGAACAACAAAATACAGAGTAATAACAGTAACTTTATGAGCAAATTACAACTTGAATCATTCAGCAAACAGTGCAAGGAGCAATTGACTGAGAGGGGGTGGAGTGGGAACAGGAGTGTTGGGGAGGGGCAGGGGAAGGATTGAATAAATGTAATAGGAGGGGAGGAAGAAAGTAAAGGTAGAAGGGAGAGAGGGATTAAAAGAGGGGAAAAAGAACAGGGGGGAGTAAAGAGGGCAAGGGGTGCATCAAGGTGGGGAGTGGAGGAGGAGGGATTTAAGGGAAGTGTGAAATGAGGTGAGGGAAATGGAAGAGCGGATTGAGAGGGGGAGAGAGTTCCAATGCAGAGGAGCAAGAAATTGGAACGAGCGGAACCGGGAGGAAGCACAGGGGTAAGGGGGAACAGTGAGAAGGAAGTGGTCAGCAGAACGAAGGGGGCGAGAGGGGGTGTAGAAAGAGAGAAGGGAGGAGAGATAGGGAGGTGCAAGACCATGTAGGGGTTTGAAAACAAGGTAGAGAAAGTGGAATTTAAGTTGTAGGTGGAAAGGTAGCCAGCCAAGGTGAGAGAGCGAAGCGGAGATGGAGTCACGGGAGGTAAGGAGACAGAGGGTACGAATAGCAGAGTGGTAAATAGATTTGAGAGGGGTAAGCTGAGATGAGGGAAGACCGAAGAATAGAGAGGAGCAATAGAAGAGACGGGAAAAGATGAGAGAGGAGATTAGGAGTTTAGAAGCATGGAATGTGAGGGAGGGACGGATTTTGCAGATATTGTAGAGGTGGTGTCTGCAGGAGCGGGAGGTGAGTGAAATGTGTTGCGAGAAGGTGAGAGAGGAGGTTGGTGGTACCCCAGGTTTAATGGCCCTTCCTGTTGCAGTTGGCATATGAGGTGTCCTTAGCTGGTCATTTTGGGACCAAGAAGACTAAGCAAAGGCTCTCTGCACATTTCTACTGGCCCCGGATTAGAGTAGAAGTGGAGTCCCACTGCCGGGCCTGTCCCACTTGTCAGTTGTCTTGCAAGACTGGTGGCAGTGTCATTGCCCCACTGTAGCCTTTGCCAGTGGTTGGCACACCATTTGAGAGGGTTGGTATAGACATTGTCGGTCCCCTAGACCCTCCCACATCAGGTGGACACCGGTTCATCCTGGTTCTGGTTGATCATGCCACTAGGAACCCAGAGGCTATAACCCTTCGGACCATTACTGGCAAGGTGGTTTCCAGGGCTTTTCTGTGCATTTTTACCAGAGTTGAAATCCCTAAAGAGGTGGTCTCTGACCGAGGATCCAACTTCATGTTGAGTTACATGAAAGCGATGTGGAAGGAATGCGGAGTAACAAATAAGTTCTCCACCTCCTACCATCCCCAGACCAAAAGTATGGTTGAGAGATTCAATAAAATGCTCAAGGGCATTTTGGGTGCTTTAGAAGAGCCCCTAAGGAGGAAATGGGATCTCCTTCTACCATGCATGTTGTTCGCCTATAGAGAAGTGCCTCAAGAGGGTGTTGGTTTCCGCCGTTTTGAGTTTCTCTTTGGACATCCCGTGAGGGGTCCTCTTCCCTTAATCAGAGAAGGTTTGGAAGCCATTCGTCCAGGTCCTGCCAAGCAACTGTGGGACTATGTGTTAGGCCTCAGACAGAGGATGGCCCATATGATGGGCCAGGCAACAGCAAACCTTAAGGCAAGCCAGGAGTTGAACAAATACAGATACAGTGAAGAACATACATCCAAGCTGAGGTCACCAAGAGGTTGGATCTGGGTATATCTGAACCGTCAACCAGTACCAGGTCCAGTCCAGTGGTCCTTGTCCACAAGGCAAGTTCCCAGGCCGGTACCAAGGATTTGCGGTTCTGTGTGTATTACATTGCCCTGGGCTGATGAGCTCGTGGACACCATAGGTGCTGCCATATTTGTGAGCAGCTTTGATCTTACCTCAGGATATTGGCAAATAGCTCTAACGGACCAGGCCAGGGAAGAAACTGCGTTCTCAACACCTGAGGGGCACTACCAGTTTAGAGTCATGTCTTTTGGGTTGGAGAATGCACCTGCCACCATACAAAGATTTGTCAATCATACGCTCCGTGGGCTGGAGCCTACCTAGACGACATTGCTGTCTACAGTTCCACCTTGGAGGAGCATTTAACTCATTTGGATAGGGTGTTACACGCCTTGCAAAGGGCTGACCTCACTATCAAAGCCAACAAGTGCCAGATAGCTCAGGGGAATGAGGTAGGAGGTGGTCTACTCCAACCTCTCCCCAGTAAGGTACAGGATGTACATGTGTTGATAACTAAGAGAATTCTGGAGGCAAGGTTCCCATTGGGAAAACCATATCTGCATACGAGACAATATGATGGCCATCTGAACAAGATTACTGAAGAAATAGAGCAGATAAATGGCGAAGATGAATGGTGACGTCATAACTGAGTCACATTGATGTATTCAGAGGATACAGGGACAGAAGAATGAAGATATTTTATAAGGCATCAAGAAAGAATCGAAGATATGTGACATCTTGGGATCAAGGTGAAGAAGCTTATGCTACAGCACTGATGAAGATATCAAGTTATATTACACATGTACAGATGCAAAAGAAACACAAGCAGACAAAGTATTCTTGAAGCTAGCCTCATGCTTTATAGTGAATAGATTGAGGCAAGCGCCAACGTATATATATGTATATGAACAAGTAAAGGATGGATGTTTCCACTACGTGTTATAGCAGTGCTGGACTTCAGAAAAAGGCATCATTTCAAGTGTGTCGCTGCTAACAAAAGTCGAAATTTCAAAGTAAATCTCAGAAAAGCAAGGTTGGATGAGCCAAGGAAGCCAAGGTCTTATCAGAATGAAGTATGCTGAAATTGGATACAAATCGTGTGAAAGAACAAAACTCCTATTCAGAAGACAGTGGTAGAACAAGGAAGACATCAGAGGTCTATTAAAAATAGTATTTTAAAGACACTAGAAGCTTGATTTCATGGTCTCCAGTCATGTGGAGGGAAGAAGTTGGACGAATAAGTTGCTCACACCTACGCATGAGGGCAGAGCGTGCCTTCACTCCCTGAATTTACCAGAGCTAAGAACACTCTCAAGGCCGAGCTTCAAAGCTTAATTAACAAGTAGACCATTGAAGTGATGATAGATTGATATGTTAATTGGTGGGAAGCTGGAGTTAAGATGAACTCACCAACACCTGGATGGCCAGCCTGCATGCTGCTAGACGTGGGTAGAAAAGTACTGACGAATGTTAGAGCGCCAACCAATCGTAGGGGACCAAGTAATTAGGGGTCCTATAGTTTAAATTTAGTGATGTCCATAGTGATCATTCTAAGGGGAAGGCTTAGTTTCCCCACCTGATGTTAGCCAATCACATAGTTTTACTCTCTTAGACTATTATGGAACATATACTTAGATGTTCATTTAGAGTCTATCCCTGTTACTCATAAGTTTGTAGTTTTGCCAACTATGATGACGTTGGTAGTGGTGTAGGTCAACGTCAGTGATGAGTTTTGTGTATAAAAACTCAGTTTTTGTAAGATGCATTGAGTAAGAGGATTGAATGAGTTTGTTGATGTTTGTTGTATTCCCTGTTTTAGATAGTTGATATTAAAACAGTTATCCTTTTGCCAAACTACCTGAGTTGTTTCGATTATTGATGTATGAGTAAGAAATCTGCATCCCCATCCATCTCCAGAGTAATTGCTACTCATCTCAAAGGGCTGGGTTATTCAGTTCACTTGGTAGCGGAGAGGACATAAAGTAGACTTTGGAGCCCGGGCAATATCGAACAACCTCTGCCATTCGGTTGTGAGGATAAGAAGCTTGCCGTAAATAGTGGTTAGTATAATTTGCTAGACTTGCAAGCACAGTGTTATGGGTCCCCTGGTTTCCACAGAATCCCCTCCCACGGTCTACGCACAGCTGAATGGACAAAATTTGAAGTTGCGGTAAAAGAGGCGTATGATCCCGAAAGTCAGAAGATAAACATGCAAATTGTGAGTAAAAACTGAGGAAGGTGGCAAAACGATGTATGGGCAGTGAATGAAAATAGGTGATAAGGGGAAAAGAGTAACAGAGGGAGGCAGGGTGAACGTAACTTGAGAATAAGAGTGTTAAATATTGAATAGAACTTGACTTATGTGTAGCCAAGCAAGTAAGAGGTATCGTGAGAGTGGCCACGATAAAAGGGTATGCCACGTGCCGGCGTTTTAAAAAACGCAACAGAAGAAATCTAAGCCTAAAATCCCACTGCGGAAGCAGTAGAAAAAGAGTTTGGGTAAAGACGTAACTTAAAGAGGTCGATTTAAACTCTGTATGGAGTGTTGATTTAGGGGGCAAGACTTGTCTTAAAGAGAAAAGACAGTAGAGAAAAATATATGTGACCGGTCGAGTCTGTCTGTTTGTTTCATTCTTAGTTTTTTGTATTAATGATGAAGTCATAGACGAATAAGATTGGAAAAAGGAGAAACACGAGGTTGGAAAACTTTATTGTTTGATTAAATTGAAGTTGATGGTGTTGTTTTTTAGCAAGATTAAAGTAAAAAGCATGATTTAAAAGGATTGGAGCCTACGACGATTGGTGCACGCGCATATTGAATTATTTTTCTGAAACGTATCTCTTCTGAATCTGTGACAAAAGCAAGGGAGTAGTGACGGTCAAAAATGACAGTCAAGAAATGGAGGATGTTGCTCCACTTGTGCACCTCTGCAAGCAATTGCCGAAACATGCACCCAAGCTCAGACAGTATAGTGCAGAATGGGTCAAAGGAACCGCAGACAAAATGTTTATGCCATGACCGCAAGGAGGGTCACTATCGAAGGCAGTCCTACAGCATATGACGACATATTTGCATGCAGCATATACAGGAAAAAAGCTAGAACAACTACTAGAAAGCTTAGAGCTTTGGAAAATGTACCAGGAGAAAAGAGATGAGCCGCCTCCTGTAGACTGGACACTCAATGTATGCAAAGGGGGAGTGAGGAGCCCTCTGCTCCCCCCGTCCCCGCCCGAACTAGACAGCGAAAGCAAGAAAGACAATGGGTTATACCAAGTAAGGAAGCGTACGGCAGCAACAGGGTATAGCAAACCTGCATATGAGTAGCCTGCGCAAAGCAGTGACGAGGGCCCAGAGAAAAATACTGAAAAGGATGTCATCTCTAAGGTCCCAAGGGGCAAGATAAGGAAAGAAGTAATCGAGCCAGCACACCCCTGCATATAGGAAGAGAAATAAAGAGATGGAAGGGAGAAAGTGATAAGACTGATGATTTAGCACTCTTACAGAACGAATGGATGGGCGGTCAAGTTTTGCTCAAACTCGATGGTAAAGGCATTGAGAATGTAAGGCGAAAGGAGGATCAAGATGAGCAAGATAAAAAAGATAAAGATAGAGAGTAACGATTAAAAGAAGAAAGGGCAAAAAGGAAAGATAGAAAAAGACGAGAGAAGATATATCAGGATGAGCAATTGAAGAAACAGGAAGGAGCAGAGGCGCAACGAAAACAAGACAATAGACATAGGGCAATCGATGAGCAGGAAAGGCTAGAAAAGAAGAGAACAGAAGAGAACAGAAGAGGAGGAATGGAAATGAAGAGATACGAGAATACACAGATGAAAAGATGAGGAGATACGAAGGGCAAATGAAAGAAGGGATATGAAGAAAAAAGAGGAAGACAGGGCGAGAGAAGAAGCAAGAAAGTGTAGAGAGCTTGATGCTGACATAGAGCGAAAGAGAAGGCAAAGAGCATGTGATCTTGATCGTCCGGAGAAGGAAGTAAGGAAAGAAAAAAATTGCAAAATAGATGACATTCGGAACGGTGAAGAGGCAAAGTTAGTGCATAAGAAGTTGTCCAAATACGCAATTGAATGGGCAATGATAACTAGTGGAAACAAATCGAATTTACAGCAAGAGGCAAACATGAGAATAATCAAAGGCAGTGTGACCAGGATAATAATGGTTTTGCTCCATGAGGAAGGGGAGGATTTCGAGTAAGAGGCTTTCAGAATAATCAGGGAAATTTCAAGAGTAATCAGGATAAGGTTCAAAACATGCGAATGGCAATCAGAGCAAACAGGATGGGCAGGGTTGGAGATTCCTGCCTCCTATACATGTGGAATGACAGGGCATTTGCCTCACATGTGTAGAAGTCAATGGTTTGTACAGGATGGCCAATTTTCAAAATGGGGACTTCAAACCCACCTGCATATTCGCAGCAGAGTGGAGCTGGGTTTGCTCAATCAGTGCAACAGGCACAAGTGCCGAGAATACAGCAAAGATTGCAAACACAGCAAGCAACAGTGAATCCGCCGCAAGGGCTGTTGCAGCATTCAACCATGCAGATACAGCACAACACAAGCACAGGATGGTTAATGACTCCTAGGATAGGGGATGTCACTGTAGAGCGAGGGAACCCTTTTACAGGTACGGGAATGAGGCTGTATCCACAATAGGACAGCTCACTGGGAAACTTTATGTTTTCAATACTAATCGTGACACTGAATCCTCATGAGGAACCAAGCGTAGACGTCAGTATAGAAGGCAAAGGTATTTCATTTTTAGTAGACACGGGTGGAACACGCTCATGTATACAAGAGGGGGAATTTATGATGTCTGGCAATGCCATGAATACTCAAGGCTTCAAAGGAGCTACAAGCAGAGTTCCTTCTACTGAAGAATTACCAGTCTCTATAGGAGAATGTGACATGTCAGTGCCATTGCTATATTCAAGGCAGACACCTGTTAATATATTGGGTCGAGATCTGTTGACTAAGTTGAACATGACAATCTCGTTTACTGATAAAGGCATAGTGTGTTCAACACCAGGAATGCATTACTTAAACGTGAGTGAATTTATTATGGCATTTGCAGGACAAGTGATCATACGAGCCGTTCCGTTGGAACCTGAAGTTTTTTATTACTGAGTCTGCATTCTTTTGACATGGTTACCAGGTTTAGGATACAGAACTATGAAAATATCTGATGAATTTTTATTTAGGCCAAAGTAACTTATGGATAGAATTACAAGCAACCATAGTGTGAGGTGAAATGGCTTTGCTTGATGTAACTGACAATAAAGGCAGATGATGGTGCACAACAATCGCCATCGGGGAAGATTACAGACTAACTGACGTCACTGACGAAGACCTGTTTAGATAGCATCCATCTGGTGACGAAGTAGTGTTCGAAATGAGCATTACTTATTGGGTACGTGCAATTAGACGAGAGGTACCCCAGAAAATGATGATAGCACAAAGGTGACCTGAGTATTTTGATGAGGATATGGCAAAGGTGCCAGTCTCACTGTGGACAACATGGCCCTATGATCTAGGCCTATTGAACCGGGTTGGAGAAGTGAAGATTAAATAGAAACCACAGTATCCCATGTCTCGAGAAGCAGATGAAGGTATTTTTAAGACAATTTTGTCAACAAGAAGTGTTGTACATAGGCCAGTTGATTTCACATGAAGGAAAGAAGCTTACTCCTGAAAGAGCTGAGGCTATTTTAAAATCAGTGATGCCACAAACGATAAAACATATGCAAAGATCTTTAGGACTATGCAACTATGTTAGAGCATGGGTTTTTCACTACAGCTCATATACAAGGTCCATATAGCAAGCTCTAAAGAAAGCACAGGCAACACTGGAAAAAATTGTCTGCACTGAAGAAATGGAAACAGGGTTTGAGGAAAGCAATCTTACAGCTCCAGTTTTAGGGATTCCCAATTATGCTGAGGAATTATTTTTGGTCTTGCATATGTATGGTACTGTTATGATAGCAGTCCTTAACCAGAGAACCCATTGGGGTGCAAGCCCCTTGCATATTACAGTGGGATTTTAGACCCAGTAATGAGAGGTCATTTTCCATGCGAACAATTTTTGGCAGCCGCTACATTCGCAATTGAGAAAGCTGCAAGCATAGTGATGGGATTCTCTATGACGTTATTTGTTGAGCATGCATTATTTGCCATTCTGGAGAAACCAAAAGGCACATTGACTTCTCAAAGGGCTTCTGCCTATAAAGTGGTCATATTGAATCCAGCGATTAAAATAGTCTGATGCAGAATAGTACATCCTGCTATGTTTATAGCTGACTCCCTGGCAGAAGATGAGTATGTGCATGACTGTTCAAACTGTGAAGAGTTCTATGATGAAATCCCTAGGATAAAAGAAAATGCTTTGGCAAGCGGAGAGATTGCTTTTATTGACGGTTCTTCACAGATCGATCAAAATGATGGACAGAGATATACAGGTGCCGCTGCGATAAAACACACGGCCAATGGAGTGGTAAAAAAATTGGTGAGTGCATGATTACTGTTTCACTATTCGGCACAGGCTGCAGAGTTAGTGGCACTGATAGTCGCGCTCGAGAATCATGCAGACCAGGAAGTAACATTGTACAGTGACTCCGCCTATGTGACGTCGATAGTACACGCAGGGCTAGCACGTTGGAAAAGTAGGGGCTACTTCTGAGCGGATGGCACTCCAGTACAGAATGCAGCTTTATTGGACAGACTTATTAGGGCACTACAACTCACAGTAGCCATTGCAGTCATTAAATTCACAGCTCACATACGAAAAAGACAGATTTTAACTCACGTGGAAATCAAGCAGAAGATGATGAAGCCAAACTCGCTGCATGTTCAGAAAATGTTATGTCATTTGACACGCCTAATGTAAATGAGAAAATGATGGTGATGAGTGTGACTGAGGCGTATAGCAATCTTTCGAAGACACAATTAATAGAGGTCCAGGGGGAAGCACACCAAGATGAGAAGGATCTGTGGACGCAAAGTGGGTGTTCTTTAAATCTATCTGAAGCACTGTTGCGACAAGACAGCACTGTTAAACAGGTGGCGCTGGAGCAGCTACACTACCCTGCACACACAACTAGAGAGAACCTTGCTGCAACTATTGCAGAGGATTGGTTTGTACCAAATTTGTTGGAACACGTTGCGTACTATGCAGTGAATTGCATCGTATGTCAAAAGTTCACAGCTGGGCACACAATGCACACTGTTAGGGGAGTTATCCCAAGACCTAATGGCCCTTTTCAGCATTTGATTATCGACTATGTCGATATAGTGCAAGTATGTAATGGATATAGGTATATGATTGTAGTAGTGTGTCCCTTTTCACAATGGATTGAGGCTGGTCCGTGTACACACCCAGACTCTACCTGTGCAGCTAAATTCCTAGTACGAAAAGTGTTGCCTAGATGGGGAATATGTGAAATATTAAGATCAGATAATGGTCCTCATTTTGTAAATCAAACATTTGAACAGAGTAGCCTGTTGGTTGGTATAAAGCACAAGTTTTCTTTGGCTTATCATCCACAAGGGAATGGGATCTGTGAGAGGCTCAACGGCTTGCTTAAAGAAAAAATAGCCAATTTGAAGCTTACCTTGAAGCAATCTAGAGGAGGCAGTTGTAACAGATTTAGCCAGAGTCAATAGGCCTGTGCCAGTGTCAATGGTACAGGGAAATGTGCCCAGGATCAAAATGTTCTAGTAGCTGCAGTCAAGTCTTTGTTCAACGATTTGAAAAGGCGGTTGCAGAAGGTGAAAGACAATGTTAGATGATAGGGCCGGCCAACCCAGTAGGTAAGTAAAGGATTTAAAACACCTTTAGCGATACCCAACGAAACGGGAGGCCTGGCGGAACAATGTACCTTTAAAGCGGAAGAGGCTCCTGCAGTGGTGGAAGTTCCTGGCAGTTCCTGCAGTTCGGGAGATCCAGCAGAGGAAGAGAGACTCTTGTCGTGGAGGAAGCTTCGAGTCACTGCACTGCCCAGGGATGAAGCCAGCCGCAGTACTGCCAAACGAATAAAAGGTATGCTCCTTTAAATCGTGGTCCGGGTGGACGGTTGCCTGGCTATCCGGTCTCCTAGTGCTTGGCACTGGCGATTCGACCAGGGCAGGTCCAGGAAGGTGATTGGTGAACTGGTTGGCCCCACCAGCTCAAGGGAAGAAGACTCTTTCCCAAGAAGATCTTCTCAAGTCGTTGGAGAAAAGTGGTGAGGCTCTGCAGCAGGGCTTCACCTGTGGTTCAGTCGTTGCAGATGTCTTCAGCTTCTCTCCTCTTCGGTTTCTTAGTTCCAGTGGTGACGTCTTATCGTCCAGTCCTCAGGACCCTGCTTTTATGCAGCAAGACCCACATTCATACAGCCTAGCTGTCACTCACACAGTGGGGTGGCTCAACTGGCGGGAGAACCCCCAGCCTATCAGGGAAGAGTGTGACTTGGGTTGCGTAGGCAACCCGGTCCAGGGTGCCTATTCCCCCTCCCACACATCCTGTCTACCTCAGACTCTGTGGCGCCGAGAGGAGGGCTTCTGTGCAGAAGCCCGCCAAAAGGACGAACAAAGGATCCCCGACCTGGGTTAGGATTATAGAGAAAGACACGAGAAAGAAATATTATCAAAGTTCTGGCAATAAAAACCTTCCGGAGTAAAGTTAATCTTTAAATAAACCAGCGGTATGTTAGAGGCTGTCATTAAAAGTGGTAACCTCGAACAATGGGAAAATCCCATAGGGAAATATTTGCGGCCGAATATTTTCAGTAGTAACCACTGCCACCAGCCAGAAACTTTTGACAGAGGGACTGTACGGTACCCCCTCGAAAATGAACGTTAGGGAAAAACTAATAACCCTTTCCAGTACTTCCATAGTAAGATGGTTTGTACTGGTTTAGTTCATAAGAATTGACTAATAAAGTCAATGTGGACTTTTAATGCCCTGGGAGACAGTAGTCAGTCCCAGGGTATGGAGTCTATGTTTGGGGGTCGCTACGACACCCCTGTGGTACGGCACGGAGGTTGCTGTGTACCACACATGTTAAAAAGATGATTCCTATGAGGGTGAGAAAACCCCATAGACCAGAAGCACACAAGATAGCCTAAAACACACACTAGCAATCTGTATAAGAGTGGGGAACAAAGGGTCTCACTCTTAGCAGGAGAAAAAAATAAACCCTTCAAATCCAGCAAAGCTGCTGGGGGACTCTATAGGTAAGGGAAATTATCCTTAGAAGAGAACTCTCACTAACAGGGCCCAATGGGAATGGGGAGCATGATAACAACGGACCCGTTAATGAAGGTCCCCTTGTTAGCATGTTGGGCGCTCGCGGGACCCACTAAGGACGTCTGGTAAAACCAGGCATTCTGAGCGGGTCCCATGAGCAGACCTCGTAATGAGGCGTTATGGGGTTAACAGCGCCGGCAGCTGTACCGGCGCCATTAACCCCATAATGCCAGAGTGGTAATGAGGCTGTTAGGGAGAATTCTCTGTTTAGGCTGAATTTCCTAACCTAGTGAGTCCCCCAGCAGCTTTGATGGATTTTTGGGGTTTATTTTTTTCTCCTGCCAAGAGTGAGACTCTTTTACCCTCACTCTTGGACATGATTTGAGTGTGTTACTTTGGATCTAGATGTGTTAAATGGGCTATGGGGGCTTCATGTGTTTTTGTGATGTGTGTTACACAGCACCCTCAGTGCAGTGACAAAGGGGTATCATAGTAACCCCCCAGTATAGACTCCATACCCTGGGACTGACTACTGTCTCCCAGGGCATGTAAAGTCACCATTGACTTTACTAGTCTTAAATTCTGAACAGAACCAGTACAAACCATCATATTGTGGACGTATTGGCTGGGGCAATTCGATTGCCCCAGGGTCTGTTAGTCGAGGGGGCTCGTCTCCGTCCCCCCTGATCGAGTTTTGGCTGGTGGCAGTGGATACTACTTTTTATATTCAACCGTGAATATTTTCCTACGGGATTTCCCATTGTTTTAGGCTACTATCTTTATTTAATTATTTACGGTAGCCTCGAACACCGCCGGTTTATTTAATTAATATTAATTCTCTGGTTGGTATTTTTTGCCAAAACTTGATTCTAAAATGGCGTTTGTGTTCTCTTCTGTGACTCCAACCCAAGTCGAGAACTTTGTTCCACTTTTTGGCGGGCTTCTCCACAGAAGCCCTCCAAAGTGGTGCCACTCTGTCTGGGGTACTTAGGAGGGGTGGAGGGGAATTTAGGCACCCTGGACTGAGTTCCCTAGGCAACTCAAGTCGCACTCCATCCTGATTGGTCCAAGTGGTGAGCCGGCCGGCTCACCACTTAGCATGTTTGAGTGACAGCTAGGCTGAGTGAATGGGGGTTGTCTGCATAAAAGCAGGGCTTTGGGGACTGGAACTTCAGAAGTCGCCACAGGACCTAAGAATGCGACGAGGGAGAAGCTGAGCCGACCTGCCACAACACCACCACCGGTGGAGCCCTGCTGGACCGTCTCACCACTTTTTCCCAACGACAGAGGAGATCTTCTGCCGGAGAGTCTTCTTCCTTTGACTGGTGGGGATAATCAGTTTCACCGTCCTTTCGCTTTCCCGACGTACCTCGTGGCCGCCTTGCCTGTGCCAAGCACCCCGGCAACTGGGATACCCCGTTTTACCATGACTGCGAAACAAAGGTACCACCTTTAACCGGAAAACTCCACGGCTGGTTTCTTCCCTGGTAGTGCAATGACCTTCCTCTTTCCTCCAGGTCGAGATCTTCTCTTCCCCTGGACGACGACGCAACTTGCACCCACGAGCAGGAACAACTGCCACCGCTGGAGGATCCTTCCTACTTAAGGTACCGTGTCCCGCCTGGCTTCCCTTGCTACTGACTGTACGGGGTAGATTTAGCCCCCGGCTTTCGAACCTGGGTTAGCCTGGGACACTCTGACTAAACTTTCCTAAGCCTCTCTAAACTCTTTTTGAACCCTCTGCAAGACTTTCAAAGCCTAGTGTAACTGTGTGATCTTGGGCACATTTGTGTTCTGCTCTCTCTAAGAGTGGGCCCAGCCTTTGGACTTTGGCACACCAGTGACTTTTGCTCTTCTGCCTTGCTAACAGTGTTCCTGAATCTTAGAGTGGTGTACCTTTCCATATTCTGTCTTTTTCCCTCCCTTTCTCACAAACTTATTGGAGTGCCATCTAGTTAAGCGCTCACCTCTGTATGAAAATAAGTGGTGTTTTACAGTGACTTATCTGATAAGGAAAAAGGGGTGTATATATTATAATAGTAACTGTGTTTAGAATATTTTACAATAAGAGTGCTGGAGCGTTTTCAACAGTGTGTTTTTTAAATAAATAATTATATACTTTGATACCAAAGCTCTGGTCAGTGTTTGCTTGTATTGTTGTATCTGAGTGCCTATTGTGTATACTTTGCATACTGCCTAACTCTTCTTGAGGGAAGTCTGACTGCTCAGCCACAGCTACCAAGTAAATCTGGGTGGTACAGACTGCTACCAAGTGGGTTTACTGGCAACGCCTGTAGTCTTACATCTTTTGCAGTGGTCCCTAAGGGAACTGCACAGGTTTCTGCCTAACAGAGGCCCTTTGTGTTCCCAACTATTCCCAGGAGATACAGTCCTAATCCACATTCATAAAAGGAAGAAGTGGGACGAACCCGGCTTCAACGGTCCTTTCATTGTAGAGGACGTTATGCCGTCTGCAGTCAAGGTGCAAGACAGACGTACTTGACTTTTTTAGGAGACGTAAAGATTGATGCTGGAGAAACCCCTCTGCCCCCACACCCATCGTAAGCAAGCATCGGGGGAGAACCTCAGCATGTACAGACTAGGTCTATGACGAGGAAGAAGGGCGCAGAAGCCATCGAGTGAAAGATAAAGTGTTCATTGGACTGTGGCTTGGTTCGGGACACTCTTTTCAGTCACTTATGAAAGAGTTAAGGGAAGTTGATTCAAACACTGTGTGCAGTCATTTCAGGGTTAAGGGAAGATCTTTGTTCTTAAAGCCACAGGAGACTGTTGACTTTGGACTGAGACATGCTTAAGCCTTAATAAGAAGAGAAATATGCCAGATTGTGAGCTCATTTTTGACAATTCAAAGAGGTCAAATACTCTGATTCAGTTCTCACTGAGTTCCTGTTCGGAAGCACATATGGTGTTACCCAATGACAATATTTCCAGGATCATATTTGAAGTTTTTTTGTTTGTATTGCGCACTTATCCTGCAATCGTTTGGAGAACTACTAGCATTCACGTTTTCCTGCAAGATCCTAAGAATGGTCCGATTGTAAGAAGATTGCTCACACCGATCATTGAGCAAGTTCTGCAGCTACCTGAGTATTGTGGGGAAAGTGCAAATGCCCCTATCAACTGATAACGCACACAGACTGGTCAGTTTAGTGTTCTATTATCTGACTGAACAATGCCCACAGCTTGTGAAAAGACGCACAGATGTCCAGTCATTCCTAAGGGACCGTAGAAACAGTGCAGCACTAAACAAAATTTTGAGAGACATCATATTACAAGTGAATGCTAACTCTGAGCGAACCTTGAGAACCAACTGAAACTTTCCTTCGAGGGACAGATCGAGAGGTTGCTGGTCAGAAAGAACTTTTGTTTCATGCTGAAAGAAATTCATCATGTCATCCGGTTTAAGACAGATTTGAGGCATCGACTGGGAATTGGTGTATATTGTTGGGCTTATCTAGACTTACTGAAGTAGACTGAGAACATTCTAAATGAGACTTTCTGGAGAAGACTTCTAGAGTGTACTTGTTTTAGTTTACTTCTTGTCAGAGAGGCATCCACATTTTGTCCGGTAAAAGACTGATTCAAGAAATATATTGAGAGTTTTGTTATCCAGTAAGCAGACAGCTGGTCAAGGACAATTGCTGAGCCAAGGCGACAACTTCCATAGGTAGTACATAATGACACTGTAATTAAAGTTTATTTTTTCCTTCCTTAGAAAATAAAGATCGGTATTAGTAGCAACATTGTCATGCCAGATCCGGAGAGACGTCCACGTTGTGCACAAAATCGATGCTGTAAAATCTCTTACCTTCGTATTATTTACGCTTGCATTTTGTTTATCATAGTACTCACAGTACGTACATCATATTATATAGACTTACATGGAGCTAAGACTCCTGAGAATCTTTCTGAGCAGGAAGGTACAATCGTGGCAAGTACTAGACAGCCAAGACACTATGTAGTTATTCCTGTTCCAAAGAAAGATGACAAGCTGTCCGTGTCTGAAATCAATGTTACTAACAGCCACTCACATGCAAAAAGTGTCTTAGAGGTTATTTTTGGACATCAGACACAGGCTGTACAAGAGAGGCAAAAGAAATGGTTGTTTAAAGGTGAACCTACACAGGTAATGCATGCAAATACACCTAGTCCATTGGCGAGTGTGCCCATAATTGGTCTAGTTAGGAGAAGTTATGCTGATATACTTGACCTACCTTAAAGAAGCCCCAAGGATGATGATTTCGAGTTAAATGATTACCTGGACAGTACAGTTCAACTGGGAAATAACATATGGTGCCAACATAAAAAGAAAGTAGGAAGAAGAGCCGCAAAGAAGGAATGCTTTTTATGTGCACTCCTGCCTTCCAGCATGGGAAATCCAAGATTTTTATAGCAATCGAAGTAGATGTCCTGACAGCACATTGTCTTTCGCACATAGCACTCTGCCGAACGAGAGGCCAGTTCATGGGCCGAGATGCATATCTCAAATGGGCAACTGAATGGACAGATCCAGATGAAGATGATTATGTGCAAGACTCAAAGACAAGAGACAGAAAACACACCAAGAATCATGTGATCAGGTATGAGAAACCGGGAGTAAAGGGAGCTGGAATGAAATGGGAGTTCAATAAAAACCTTGGCAGTCCAGCAAAAACTGAAGAAAACATCAAGCATTGGAAGAACAGAGGCCAGATGCAGATCTGGGGAACAGTATTATCGCCAGATGGATGGGAAGAAGGAGTGGTTATCTGCAGAGCATGGAGCATATGATCGTCCTGAATCAACTGTTTGGAATGCAGAAGTCCAACCTGGATGGAAGGCTAAAGGCTTGACAGATGAAGAGATCAGAGACTTTGTGAAGATCAGTATCCATGCACCTGAGGGGACGTAAAAGGCGAGGCATAACGTTACAGCTCCCAAGTGACCCCTATCAATTTTAATGTTAATTCCTTCCTGTGTCAGGAAAAAGTAGGAACCATACACTGCAAAGGTCCCGAAAAGTCCAAACTATAATAATCATATTGATGTTAATGCTGTCCTTGGATCCAATCATGATTTAGCTGTTAAAACGTTGCTGCAATGGCCCTTGCAGTCACTGGCTTCCCACATTGCTGCAATGGCCCTTGCAGTCACTGGCTTCCCATGTTGCTATAATGACCCTTGCAGTCACTGGTTTCCCACATTGCTGCAATGGCCCTTGGAGTCGCTGGCTTCCCACGTTGCTGCAATGGCCCTTGCAGTCACTGGCTTCCCGTGTTGCTGCAATGGCCCTTGCAGTCACTGGCTTCCCATGTTGCTGCAATGACTCTTGCAGTCACTGGCTTCCCACGTTGCTGCAATGGCCCTTGCAGTCACTGGCTTCTCACTTTGCTGCAGTGGCCCTCGCTGTCACTGGCTTTCCACATTGCTGCAGTGGCCCTTGCAGTCACTGGCTTTCCACGTGGCTGCTATCACTGGCTTCCCAAATTGCTGCAATGGTCCTTGCAGTCACTGGCTACCCACATTGCTGCAATCACTGGCTTCCCACGTTGCTGCAATGGCCCTTGCAATAACTTGCTTATGACATTCTGTGTTATGCTATAAGAGTAATTACTGTGGTACCTCTTCAGACACTGTTAGGCAGAATCATCTGCAGTACCCTTAGGGAACACTACAGACAATTAGGTCTACAAGTGGTAGTACAATTTCACCTTTGGTACAAGCCCATACTACACAGTTATAGTGGTAGCAGTAGCGGAGCAGTCAGACTTATCTCAAGAGCAAATGAGCAGTAATAGGGATTACACAAAGGACTACAATTACTGTGACTCAAACAAACACTGACTCAAGGTTTCTGGTTAAAAAATATAAGTACATTTATTTTTAAACCTTCTGTTCATAAAACACTTCACTTCTGTTAAACAAAACCACACTCTAAATAGACCACACACAACCAATTCCTTTGGTTCAGGTCAATTCAAGGTAAGTACATTAGGATTTGACAGACCGGTGTTGTGAAACAAAAGACGTTACTGGGGGTTAAGAAGCGCTCACATTTTGACAGTAATGACAGTTCGGTCTTACCAAAGAAAAGCGTACCCGCAGGAAGAAATGTAACCGTAGTCAAACACACTTAGCAAATTGAATTAAAACCAGGGAATAGGGGATAAAAATCATAGGCAATACTTTTGTCAAGGCACTAGAATCAGAGGTCGTGTTCTAAAGTACAGATAAAGTCAATAGGCCTGCGCCAGTCTCTGTTGTCGAGGATCATACGATTAGAACAGTTCGAGACTAGCGTTGCCAGGAGTACTTGGATATTGTCAAAGAGAGACAAAGGTTATAAGAGGGAAGGAAGAAAGTTCAAGCCTTCGGAAATAAACAGGGTTCACCCCGATTCCTCAAGGTCAGATGGAGAGAACGACCAAATGGACACAGTATCTTATTCAAATGAAGAAGGCTGGTGCTACGGCACTTGTTCCTGGTAGTTCCTGCAGACTCACTGTTCCTGGAGCTTCAGTCGTGGGGACAAGAAGGAGGACGTCTGGAGCAATCTGCACTACCCAGGGATGAGGCCAGCAGCAGCAAAGCAATCGTGAATAAAAGGTGCGCTCCTTTAAAACAGGAGAGGGGTCTTTTGATGGCTATCCGGACCACTGCAGCTTTGTGCAGCGATTTTGACCCAGAAGAGGATTCTCTGGCTGTAGAAAGTGAGCTGGTTGATCCCACCAGGCTCAAGGGAAGAAGACTACGGACTGGATCTTCTCTGTCGTTGAAGGGTAGATAGCTCAGGACTGCAGCAGGGCTTCACCGGGACTCGGGAGTTGCAGCAGCCGTCTTCTTCTCTGCTTCTCTTTGGTTCTTGCAGTTCCAGTGGTGACTCTGACTTCCAGCCCAAGAGTCCTGCCTTCTATGCCAAAATCCCCCATTCACACAGCCTGGCTGTCAATTACACAGCAGGGGGTTGTCCAGCCCGGACAACCACCTCAGCCAATGGACACAAAGTGCAACTTGGGTCTCCAAGGAGACCCTCTGCAGAGGGTTACTAAACCCCTCCCTCACATTCAGCCCACCTAGACACCCAGATGCCAAAGGAGGGCTTCTTCGCAGAAGCCTGCCAAAGGACGGCAAACAAAGAAGGTAAACCTGGTTTGGCGTGAAAAGTAAAACACAAGAAGGATGTTTACAAAAACAAATGGTGACTAAACCCGACCGGAGCCAAAAGAAAAGGTATTTGGTCAAGCGGGTTTAATTTCGAGTCTAATACAATAGCCTAAAACAGTACTGCGTTTCTCCAGCATGGGGTCTGGCATGGATTCACATGCTCATGAATATTCCCCGTCGTCAGGCTGGGAATCCTCGGTAAAGAAAAAACCAGTATCAGTTTCGTTTCTGATCTGTCTTTCGTAGTAATAACCAATCACTGGTCTCTGCGTCATGCTGACCACAGCCAATGACTGCCCTCTACCTAAGCACCGCCTCTGGCAGCCATCTTCAGATTTTTACCGCACGTTCATGTGTTGGGATCCTCGTGCTATTGCTCTCGAGCGTTAGTGCTATTTTTCGCGCTTTTTCACAAAAAACTTCGATTCTTTCGGTCAAAAGAGCCTCAAGCTCCACCGATCCTACATCCGATCAACGGGGACCCGTGTCGGATTCATCTGTGCCCCTCAAGGGTGAAGATTTCGTCGAGCTACGCTTCGGAGGACTCCAGAAGCTTCTCAGGCCCGGTCTCGGAGATGGCCCAGGAGAAGGGAAGCTCGACGCCTGGAAAGCTGTTCAGGGTCTGCCCTGGATGCCAGCTGCAGAACGTCTTCAAGGAGGACGAACACTCTTTCTGCCTTTACTGCCTTCATGAGGACAAGACGCACGTGGAGAAGGACTGTGCGTTTTGCGGCAACATGTCGGAACGGACCATGAAGGACCGCCATCAACGTCTCGCCAACTGGCTGGAGGGTAAGAGCCCGTCTGGCGAGAAGAAGAAGAAATCCGAGCGGTCTTCTAAGACCTTTGAGGGCGCCCCGGCGACGGGGGCCCAACATAAGGCCAAGCACCGCGAGTCCGCTGGCACCGGGAGCGCCGAACGGTCGGGCTCTACGGGCGCCAGGCAGGGCGCACCCTCCCCGGCACCATCAACCACGAGCCAACGCTCTGGGTCGGGTAAGAGGAAGGCCGAGCACCCGGCGAAGCTCCTGGAGAGGCCCCGGTCGAGCTCTAAGGCAGAGGAGGAGCGTGGCAGTGCCCCCTCCCTCAAGGATAAGGCGGTGAGCGCACCTAAGGTGGTGAAGGCCTTGATCCATCCGACCAAGCCCTCTATCGAAACGGTCGCGGCGGCCCTGGCTCAGCCTGTGGTGGCTACACCAGTGGTGGCGACCTCAGGGCCCAGAATCTCCCTGCCTCCGCGGAGGGAGTCTTCCTTTGTGCCCATCGATAGGACCCCCGTGAAACCCTCCGTGGGGAAGAAGAAGGGGGGGCAGGGCGTCGTCGTAGATTCGGCCTCAACCTCAGAAGAGGAGCTGATCGAGGTCTTAAGCCACGGCCTAGGCGTGGAAGAAGGCCAGCCCGTCGGAATGGACCCCGACGCAGGTGACGACGACGACATCGTCGAGGATACCGACGGGGCCCCTGCTCGCCCGTCGGATTCCCCTCTGCCAGCGCCGCAAGACAACTCGGCGGCCATTTTGTTGGCCATACAGTCCTTATGCTCCGAGATAAGGACGAGGCTACCGTTACCGACGGAGGAACCTCTCCCGTCGGGGGATCCAGAACCGGGACCTTCTGGTGTTCCCCCTACCAAGAAAAGAAGGATCCATCCACCACCTCCTTTTCAACCGTCGCGCCCCGTCCAGCCCTCCTCCCCGTCCACCCGAGGGGATGATACGGGGACTGACACGGCAGCGACGGGTACGGACGACGAGGCATACGACGAGGATTTTCCGTCGTCGCCTCCCACCAGGGCTTCTCCGCCCGACGAGATCGGATCTTCCACTCCATGATCTCCAGGGCTTCCGAGCTTTTCCAACTCTGCCCTGAGGAGAAGAAAAAGGAAGGCTTCCTTTATCAGCGGCGCGAGGCCAAGAGGAAGACGGTCCTCGCAGTGCCTCTGTTGGACGACATTTGGGATGAGGGCCTTTCCCTCCTCAAGAACCCTTCCACGACGCCAGCTAGAAGAGACCGGTACGAGAAAAAGTACCGGGTCCCGGACACGGCCCCCCTATGCCTCCGGGCGCAGCCTACCCCGGACTCCGTCGTCTCCGCGGCAGCCAGGAAGAAAGCGGGGGGGGGTGCGGCCTCCACATCGACTTCCCCGCCGGACGGCGAGGGAAAGAAATTGGATGCTATGGGACGTAGAGTCATCTCGTCGGCAGCGACGACGATTAAAGCGCCCAACGCCTTGGCTATCGTGGCCCGCTACGACAGGGAGCTCTGGTACAAGATAGCTCCCCTGCTGGATTTTCTGCCGGACGACAAGAGGGCGGAGGCCCTTGAGATCCTGCAGGAAGGTGAGGTGGCGTCGGACCACGCCATCACCGTGGCGACGGACATCGCCGACACTGGGTTCCGCCAGCTGGGCAACGGCGTTTGCCTTCGACGTCGTGGATGGCTCAAAGCTACGGACTTTCGGCAGGACGTCCAGACCAGAGTCCTGGACATGCCCTTCGACGGGAACAACCTGTTTGGGAAGACAGTGGACGATTCCCTTCAGGCCATCAAGGCGGATACTGAGACGGCCAGGACCCTTGGAGTCCTGCAGCAACGACGAACGCCCTTTCGGAGCGGCGGAGGCAAGGGCGCCTCCAAAGGTTCCGGCGGCGGTTTCGCTTCCTACCGTCAAGCGGCCCGCTCGTCGTCGCAAGAGGCCTACAGAGGACGAGGCAAGTCTAGCGGACCCCGCCGTCGTCGCCAAGGAGGTCAAGGCGGCAAGGCCGCGTCCAAGCAGGATTGAACCGGCCGTGGGGTCGGGCCCCCACCGAAGCACCCCGGTGGGAGGCCGGCTGGCGGGCTTCGTCAGCGTGTGGGAGTCCATCTCCACCGACCGTTGGGTGCTGGACGCCCTGGCCCAGGGCCACGCGCTCGAGTTTCAAAGAAGGTGCCCGCGCGTCCCCCCCGTGGCCAGGAAAGAACTTCACGTCCCTCAACTTCTCCTGGAGGTAAAGGCGATGCTCAGAAAGGGCGCCATCGAACTCGTCCCAAAGAGGCTTCGGGGCTCCGGAGTCTACTCGCGATACTTCCTCGTGAAGAAGAAGACGGGAGGATGGCGCCCCATCCTAGACCTGCGACGTCTGAACAAGTTCATCAAGGCGCAGAAGTTCCGGATGGTCACCCTCCAGCACGTCCTGGGTCAGCTGGAGGAAGGAGACTTCCTATCGTCGTTGGATTTGGAGGATGCCTACTTCCACATTCCCATCCTAAAGGGGCACCGAAAATTCCTCAGATTCGTGGTCCAAGGGCGTCATTACCAGTTCAAAGCCCTTCCCTTCGGACTACGGTCGGCACCCAGGGTATTCACCAAGTGCCTCGCACCGGTGGCGGCGCAGCTGCGCCGCGAGGGGATTCACGTCTACCCCTACCTGGACGACTGGCTCATCCGCGCCAAGACGAGGGAGCTCGCCGTGGTCCACACGGCAAGGACCGTCCAACTCCTCACGGACCTGGGATTCTCCGTGAACTACGCCAAATCCCACCTGGTGCCCGCGCAAGTCGCACTGTTTCTGGGAGCGAGGCTCGACACAGTGTCCCTTCTGGCCTCCCCGTCGGAGGAGAGGACCAGGACCATCTTGGGCAAGGTGCAACGGATGTTGGTGGCCAACGCGGCCAAGGTGAGGTCCATCAAGTCCCTCCTCGGGATGATGTCTTCCTGCATCTACCTCATTCCCATGTGCAGGCTCCGGATGCGCCCGTTGCAAGAATTCCTGGATGCGCGCTGGATCCAGACGACGGGCAGCTTCGAGGAAAGGATCAAGCTCGACGAGAGTTTCCGACGAGCAATACGGTGGTGGGGCACCCGCGCGCATCTGACGGCGGGCATGGACTTCCAGACCCCAGCCCACCAGGAGACTGTGACCACGGATGCCTCCCTGGAAGGGTGGGGAGCGCACACCGAAAATCTGCACGCAAGAGGACTCTGGCTCCCGACGGAGAAGTCCCTGCATATCAACGTCCTGGAGCTCCGTGCAGTGTTTTGGGCCCTCAGGTCCTTCCTTCCGTCCCTCAAGGGCAAGGTGGTGAGGATCTTCACCGACAACACCACCACCATGTTTTACATCAGGAAACAGGGCGGAACCAGGTCCCCAGCGCTGTCCAAGGAGGCGCAGGACCTGTGGCATTGGGCCGTCGCCCAAGGGATTTTTCTGGTGCCGTTTCATCTGGCAGGGATAAAAAACACCATCGCCGACTCACTCAGCAGGGAGCTGCGCTCGTGCCACGAGTGGGAACTACGGCAGGATCTGGTGGATCGCCTCTTCCGACGGTGGGGCACACCCCAGATCGACCTGTTCGCGACGGCGACGAACACCAAGTGCCGGAGGTTCGCCAGCAGGTTTCCCCAGACGAGGAGCATGGGCGATGCTTTCTCGTTCCCCTGGGAGGGCCTGTTCCTCTACGCGTTCCCTCCCTTGCCTCTGCTAATCCGGCTCGTCAACCAGCTCAAGAGGTCACGGTGCAGGATGATCCTCGTCGCACCTGCGTGGCCGAGGCAGATATGGTTCCCGGACCTTCTGGACTTGTCAGCGTCCCCGCCGATCAAGCTGCCGGCGGACGCGGATCTACTCTCCAGGGAAGGAGGCGCCATCCTCCACCACGACCCGAAGTCGCTGAACTTGCAGGCCTGGCTCCTGCGGCGCTAGAGTTTGGAGGATACGACATACCGGCCGATTGCAGAGAGGTTCTTGCAAAGGCCAGGGCGTCCTCGACTCTTAAATGCTACGGACACAAATGGAAGAGGTTCTCTGTCTGGTGCCACGCACAGAAGATTAACCCTCTACGGATTACGGCTCCCCAAGTACTGCCGTACCTGCTGACGCTGGCCAAAGCTGGTCTGGCACACGCGTCCATCAAGATTCATCTTGCTGCGATCTCCCGATACACCAGAACCACGGGGCGGACGTCCTTGTGGTCTCATCGTCTGGTGAAGGAGTTCATGAAGGGACTGTTCAGATCGTTCCCGCCGGTGAAGGCTCCGGCCCCGGCGTGGGAGCTCAACGTGGTGCTGACCAAGCTCATGGGACCTCCGTTCGAGCCTCTGCACTCGGCCCCGTTGAAGTTTCTATCATGGAAAACAGCTTTTCTTGTGGCCATCACCTCCGCACGACGAGTGGGAGAGATCCAGGCCCTTTCCTGCAAGGCCCCGTACTTGACTTTCCACGACACGAGGGTAGTGCTCAGGACGCACCCCTCCTTCATGCCCAAGGTACCGTCGGACTTCCATCTCAACGAACCCTTGGTGTTACCTGTGTTCTTCCCGTCGCCTTCGTCGCCGGCTGAGAGGACTTTGCACTCGCTGGATGTAGCTAGAGCGCTGAAGTTCTACGTGGACCGCACGAAGGGTTTTCGGAAGACGTCACAACTCTTTGTGAACTTTGGACCTGTCAATCAGGGGAAGGCTCTCTCGAAGGCTTCCATCTCCAGATGGCTCTCCGGCTGTATCATGTGCTGTCACCGGTTGGCAAACCGACCGCTGCCTGGCCGTCCGAGAGCCCATTCCACCAGAGCGATCGCAGCTACCACGGCGTTCCTATCTGGTGTGCCCCTGCTGGACATATGCAGGGCTGCTACGTGGAGGTCGACGCACACCTTCACGAAATTCTACTGCGTCGACCGGGATTCCAGGGAGGAGTCCAGGGTCGGCCAAGCAGTGCTGCGCAACCTGTTCGCCTGAGGTGAGCCTGGTGAGGAGGTAAGATGCTTAATGTTGAGTTGATGTGATGCTTAATGTTGAGCCTTTGCCACCTCCCGTGGTTGTGCATGTGTGTACTGCTATGTATTCTTTATTCATGAGCATGTGAATCCATGCCAGACCCCATGCTGGAGAAGGAACAAGTTACTTACCTGTAACTGTTGTTCTCCAGCATGGGTCTGGCATGGATTCACATGCGAACCCTCCCGCCTACCCCTCTGCGGCTCTTCACTTGGTCATACTGCCACTTCACGTGCTTCCAAATCTGAAGATGGCTGCCAGAGGCGGTGCTTAGGTAGAGGGCAGTCATTGGCTGTGGTCAGTATGACGCAGAGACCAGTGATTGGTTATTACTACGAAAGACAGATCAGAAACGAAACTGATACTGGTTTTTTCTTTACCGAGGATTCCCAGCCTGACGACGGGGAATATTCATGAGCATGTGAATCCATGCCAGACCCATGCTGGAGAACAACAGTTACAGGTAAGTAACTTGTTCCTTATATAGTATCATCATGGTAGAAAGGTTAGGGTAGATACCCCTGCCACCAGCCAAGTCTTAGTGTTAAGGGACCGAAACAAGGCTCCAGGTGGTACAGACAAAAGTTAACCCTTTCCAATACTCCATGTAAGATAGGGTGTACTGGGTCTGTAGTTCAAGTGACCACCTAAAGTTTATGGTTACTTTACCTGTTTCTGTGAGACAGTAGTCAGCCCCAGAAAAATTGAGTCAGTGGGGAAGTCTCAGACAACCCTGTGTCACTGCACTGAAGGTGCTGTGTAACACACACAAAACGTTGGGCTCATGGAGTGGTGTGGCTCCAGAGCTCAAGATCACACAAAAACTAGAAATACACATGGCAAAACACATGTAAGAGTGGGTAAAAGGTTCACACTCTTACCAGGTGGAAAAAATAAACCCCAGAAATCCAGCAATGCTGCTGAGGGACTCACTAGGTAAGGGAAATTAGCCATAATTAGATTTCTCCCTAACAGACACGATGGCCCATAAATTGGCAATGATACAGTTTTCAAATGTGGTTATCACTAGAAGTTTACCTTAGGTTACTAAGTAACCGAAAGTCCAAGATGGCATTTTTAGTGTCCCTCCAAAGTGCAAAAGAAATAATAAAGGTAATCATTGGATGGTTCCAACAAAAGCTAGTGAGTGACCGCGGTATATTTAAGTGTCAGCAGTGGCATGGTCACCCAACCATGCAGATCGCGTTCATGAGAATTATTATTTTAATAAGGCTATCTAGAGTTTGTTCTGAGTGGAACTTGCTTATAAGTGTGTATCCAAAATGAGTATAGAGCATAGTGGAGCATAAGAAATGACTATTTATTGTCCAGCCCCTACAAGCTGGACGGTTGATCATGTGCCATACATCACTCCACACAGTTAGATATCACAGATACTTTACAGAAATACATTCATCTCATGATCCGCATTAAGTCCCAGAATAACACATCGTAGAAGAGAAAAACATTTTGATTCCATTCTGCATAGTCTCAAAGTGAGGTCGCCCCCTCTCTCCCCAATGTTTGGCCTATACATTTCATATCACTCTTGTTGGCCATCTGGTGGCATTCCTGCCAGTGAATGCCAGAGGAAGCCTATTGTCCTGGCTACTGAGATTGGATACATGTTCCCTGATTCTCACTCAGAGTTGTCTGATTGTGCTTCCCACCACATAGATCTTTTGACATCCATAGATGATGGCATATATGGTGTACGTGGTACGACAACTAATGAAATCTTTTATTTTAATCACAATACCATTGTTGGCTTTGAACTCTCAGCAGTCAGCATGTGCAGTTAGCACATATTGCAGGTCCCACATTTCTGGAATCCAGTACTCTTGGTGAGCCAGTCAGTCCCTCGTGTTTGTTCGGTGTTCAAGAAAGAGGGACAGAGCTTGTTTCCATTACTAATGGACCCAGATCGCTGTTCTTTTCTGGGGAGGAAACCCAAATTTATATTTACACGAGCACCCACCATTAAAAACAAGCTCTGTATATTCATTACCATAATGGATTTCAAACAGTAACTCGAATGGGTTACACGTATACCAATTTTGAACTTTAACAAAGTTTTGTATTTTGTATTTCTTCCTATGCCCTTCTCAATGGCGTGATCCTGGTATGTGACAAAAGTAACATTATTTTTATGATTTTATATTACTGTCTGTGATATTGATACCAATGTAACTCCATGGGATATGCAATTTCACAAATCTTGTCCTTAAAATTTGTAAATATTGAATGAATGTGTGTGTAATTATTGTTACATTCATTCAGCCTTGAGAACGACAGGAGGGTTGAAACACGTGTCGGCTGATCATCTGAATAAATCAGTGCACAATTTATCTGACGTTTCAACTGTATCAACTCTTTTTGGGCAGTGCGCGGATTTGTAGTACTAACCATCTTTACAGAATTATGTTACTTGGTGGTAGCTGGGGTTGTACCACCTAGTACTGCTATGCAGCCAGCCTTTTAAAGTGATTCAAGGGCACCAGCGCCCCCAGTCATGCGGATACACCCCAATGAGTTTCTAATCCTTCCGGTATATAATCTTCTGCTGTTACTTCTAACCTTGCCCTTTTATTCTTTGTCAGTAAGCTACGAAGTCATGCTCTCTGATCACTAAGTGGTGCGGAAATATTTCAATAGAGGGTATCGGATTTGGAAGCGGTAGGGGAGCTAGGTTGCGTAGCCTTAAGGAGCTCCGGTATGGGAGGTGAAGCAGGCCAAGAGTCGGTGTCGGGTACATGCTATGAGACCGTAAAACAATTCCTATCATGGTCTAGCCCCCTTTGACAACCATGCACCAGTCTTAGACAACTCTAGCCGACCCTAGACAACCCTAGCCAATCTCCTAGGGGGGTGTGCATCACTATGCCCCCCCTGCTCTTTTATCTCAGGGACTATGTGCATTGTGTTACTCCTAGATTACTTACATAACATAAAAATGTTTATCTTATTCCTATGGACACAATAACATAAGACACAAAGAAAAGACGTGAATCGATTCAAATAATAATAACACTTTTATTCATGCACAGCAAAACATGATGCAAACAATACTAAACCTATGCAAATATCGAATTTGCACTTTTTTATACTTTTGGTGCAAATCTACCATGCAGTAGAGTTACTGTAAGCCTTACAGGCTTCTAATGCAAGCCTGCGATTCTAATGCAGCCTAATGCAAGCATCAGCATTCAGCATTCCTTTCCAATCCACACCATACTTCACTCTTTCTCTCTCTCTAAGACAATCCCTGTCTGATTTCCCCCTTTCCCAAACCCAAAGCTCTTTGGGTGAGTGTCTGTTCTAATCAATCAGTTTAGGCCATGAACCATGCATCCCATTTGTATCTGCATCTCTCCCCACTCCAGCTCTTTTTGCCAGGTCTCTCGTCTCCCGCTACTCTGCAACCGGTCAGTCAGTATCAGGGCCAGGCCCTCTCTCAGATCTGGTCACTTGAACTGCCAAGCTCTGCCAAGCTCTTCGATCTCTCCCAAGCTGGTCTGCCAAGGCTGCATCAATCCCCCACCAAAGGCCTCTCTCTCAATCATCAAAGAGAGCAGCTCCATACAAAACTCCATCTAGCACCATCTCCATCTCCACAACAAGAGAACTCCCCTTTCTCTGTTCTCTCCATTATACCGTCCAATGACGTATACAAAACCCTATGGTTACTTTAAGCATTCCTTCGTTTCTCTGTGTGTCAGCATTTCTAAATATGAGCAATGCCTGAAAGTCTGTGCTTGCATATACTTTCACTCCATGTTCTGGTCAAACACTGCATTTTCTGTCAGCGTGACATTTCAAAGCATAACTCTATCATGGCCTCCTTCTGTCTGCCTGCAATACACCATCTTACCATACATTCCTCCATTCACTGTCATTCACTATCCCTCTCTCTCAGAGAGCAAACCATCTCTCCCCCTCCATGCAAAAGCACTCCCTCCATGTGGCGCTGCCTCCCACCTTCTCTCTCTCCGCGAACACCAGCCCAAGGCTGATTAGGCTCCCTTCTACGTGTCTCTACTAAGGCAAAGGCAACCTCTTATAAACCAAACTGTTTACGCATTCCTTCTTCACAGTGTACCATAACAACTTTGTAGTGCCGCTGCAATTCTGTGTCTCCTTCCAGAAATGGCTTTAGGAGCCAGCTACATGCTTTCTAGCGTTTACGCTTTCTCTCGCAAATCCAAGCGCTAAATAATGCTCAAAGCATATTCTAAGTGCAATGCATGCATGCATACAAAATACATTCTACATGTGTCTTGTGTCTCTACATGGCTCTACATGGCTCTGTGAATATGACAGTGTGTCATTCTATAAGCAAATGCAAATGCAACCTACATGTGGCAGAGTATTGTGGATAGCGTAATGTTACTATTTCATGTGCTAATCAGAATATGTGATGGATAACTAAACAGGATGCAATGATTCCTAAAGTGGGAATACTGAGTAATAGTTCTCTAACAATAGGTAATGATGGGTAATGATAACAAATCAGGCCTCTCCATTCTATCATGTTCTACAATGCAGCACTGGTCGAGGCACCACTGGTACATAGTGCGGTGGTGCCGTCGGACATTCTATTCTTTCACTCAATAATGCATCCATTAATTTATCAGCTGTCTGCAGCTCTTTGGATGGATATACTGTGTATATGTCTAACTGTATTGCTCTATCTGTCGCCCTATCACACTCTTCCTGTGGCTTTTGGTCATGCACTGAAGCCTTTTTTGTTTGGGTCATATGTTTGAGATCTTGCTTCTGTCTACATTTGATGCGCTGAGTTGCCTCTTTGCGCCAGTCTTTTCTGCAATAAAACTGACTCCAAACGCTGTATCCTTGCTAGTTCACACAACCCAAATGCGGGACATGTCGGTCTGGGGATGCCAAAGGCTATTAAAAACCATTGCTCCTAACCCATGTTTAATGTACATATCATCCGGTACACATCATACAAGGGAGTACCTTCAGGTGGGGCAGGCTGTCCATATTCTAAACCAATGGGTTGTTTTCTACAACAGCACAACATTGCCCAACAAGTGCGCATTTTATTGAACCCAGGCATTTTACACAACATGGTATCTCTCACCTGGGAAAATATTTTGCAAGATATTTTTGTACAATCAACTCGAAACAAACTCATCTGATTACAATCAAGACAATCATCCCCCATCAAACGAAATCTGTGGCGGGTGGTCTTCAAAAGGGCGAAACGTAGTCGCACAGCTATGGTCCGGAACCCTCGCTGAGATGATCGCTGGGCAGAGAGAGGCCGATGTGGATCACTAGTAGCAGCTGCGAGAAACATTGTCTCAGATTTGGCAGGGATCCCCGGTACTCAGTGGTCCCAACACTCAGCCACTCCATCCTCGAAATACGACAGATCATCCTTGAGAGGGTACGCGTCCTGGGCGCCTACTGTAAAACCAAAATCTGGTAACTGTACTGCAAACGAGATAAGAGTAACAGACACAGAGTTGAGTATAAACAACCAAGTTTATTCGCTTCAAGCGGACTCAAGTTCTACCCAGCAATAGCTTTGCAGAAGTGAGCAATTTACATAAAGAAAATCACATCCTATTATGCACTGCAGTTTTCATGAGTTCTGCTGCGAAATGCCATGTCATAGAGAGATGGTTAACAGCTCCATGCTACGTATAGGGTTGTCTATGAAAACATACATATGGTCAGTGATTTTCATGCTTGTACAGTGTAACTTTCTGACCTTACAAGACAACAGACTGTTCTCACTGAAAGGAAACCATTCCTACCAACATCGTCTTTTGTTTCTATGACCGACGGTTACTGTACTGTGTAGCAGCATGTTTTTATAGTTTGTTAGGATAACCCTTTCCTGGTAAAACAGAACATCTCCTTTGTCTTAAATTATCCTTATTATTTGTACGTGCATTTGTGAGACCCACGCTATTAAGAGCTACAGATAAAAATATTTGATCGCGCTTAGTCCGGCCTGTGCAAGATCCAAGGCTGTAATGACAATGAGCTCATTTCTTTGAAACAGCAAACTCAGTACTCCTGTGCAACGATTCCTTGCAGCTCCAAATAGGAGATTTTGCAAGATTGAGTGAGTGCATGAAACAAAATAGGGGAGCTTAAGGCTAACCTGAATAAATGCATTTGCATTTACACGCATGGATTTATGGGTAAATGCAAACAGATACTGGCTGTCAGGATGTATAGGTATGGAGAACAATGCTGAACACAGATCTACAACAGTGAAGTACTTGGCTGTGTAGGGAGTGCATGACAGGATAGTAGCCATGTTAGCTGGGGCATAGGAGACGCATACTATCTGGGGGGGGGGGGGCAGAGGACAACTTGCAGAATTTGCTACAGCCACAAACCACAAAGTCACATCTGCCAATTTCTCCTTTTTGAACTAGATATTCCCTCCTTTAATGCCCCATCCAGTAAAGCAACCGTTGCTGTCGCTTATCGCCCACATACAAATATTCTCCCTACCAGTGCTGGAAATGGAAGCAATGTTTGGGGGGAACTGTTACGTCTTTGGAGGGGTGGGGCCAAGGGGTGTGGCCCCCTGCCAGGTTGTGCATCACAGTATCTCTTCATCGAACCTAATACTAGCAATTTGTATAAAAGCAAAGAGCATTATGGGAACTTTATAATGTCCACAATGTTATGTTAAATATGTCTTATATGGATTTGGTAAGAAGCCCTTTTAAGTGTCTAATGGACATTTGATTGGTCACAATATTCACCCTAATAAATGGATGTCTGGAAATTGCAGGACATATATATCAGTGTGGACAGCTGCAGCACTGTTTGCGAAGCTTTTGCAGTTTCCAGTACCGAGACTTCCAAAAGCTAGTTGAAGAGCTTGTTACTCATGTGTCCAAAATTGCAGCTTCAGATTTGCTTGTTAGACGTCTGTGCGAGCCCCTGGACCTGAGGAAAGAGCAGCACATAGTGGAACATGAGCTTTCACAAGCAGACTGCTTTCAGAAGATTAGGCAGCACTCTGTGACTAGTCTTCTGAAAGCAGTCTACTCATTAACGTGCAGGAACTGGGTGAGTCATATGCTGGCCCGTGTCTGGGGACGAAAAGTCGCTCCGGCAAGACATTTTTTGCACGAGCGCTGCTCTGTCTTGTTCAGACCCATTCTCTGCACTGCCCCCTACATCCATTTAATACCCTCTCTTACCGAAGTGAGCCTTTGGCTGCTGGTCCCTAACCAAAGTGTCATCGTCCAAGTACCTACCCATCAGAAAATTGCCCTACACAGAACTGTTTCCTGTTGAGTAGTGTCCCTGTCTGCAGTCCACATGGACACCCTCCGCTCCTTGCCCCAACACAAACTGTTCTTCGGGAAAACTATTCTATGATACATGGAATTATCTGCAAACTATGGGGTCCCTCCTGCTCACCCCAGGGGGCATATGCAGTACTTGTCTTTTTTCATTCACTCCCACCCTAACCTAGGAAGATGTTCAGGGTTAGTGCATCCCCCTACTGGGCTGTGTGGGAGGTGTGGACTGCAGTTTTATGAGTGCCCACTTGTTTATTTCTCACCTATAAACTGGGGATTCTGCAGTAATAAGGGACACTTTCCCAAACTACAAGTAGGTTATGTTGGAATGGAGATACCCTGCCCCTGGTTAATCCCCATTCACATGGGACTTGCATGCTTTGGAATACCTAATCCTTGAGGTCAGGTCCTTGGATCGTTTCTACTTTGTCTGCAGTTGTGCAGTCCTCCAGGTTAAACACAGAACTCTGCAGTGGGTACAACAAACCGCTGAGTTGCCCTTTCCAATTGAAACCCGGTACCTTCGGGTTAGCGGCAGATCCCTAAGCTTGTGTAACCTTTCTGCAGTCTGCAGCAGTCACACTGACTGCCTGAGCTATCTAAGTGGGATTGAATTTGTCACCTACAGAATATGCACAGATATCTGAATTTCGGGCATTCGTACTTCGAGCATGCTGGGATTCGTGCCTGTAATCAACATGCAACACTCATTTCTCTAGCAGACCTATTAGTGCTTGTTGCTGGGGAGTAACCTATTTTAACTCCCTCGCCCTCGTTTTTGCAAAAATGTAGGTTGGGGCAAATGGAGGCAGTGATTTTCCCAAGATCACACATATATTTGGTAACTTTCTTTTGTCCAAGGTCACCCCACTGTAGTCAAGTGGTATGACAAAGATCCCAGAAGTTGGCAGGTGATTAATCAAGGGTCAGAATGATGTTTTGGTCACCTTTTTCTGTCCCGTACCCTATGTTGGAGAGTGGGGTAGCGAGGACGGGCACACAGTGGGAAGTTTCCACCCTCCGGGAGACCATCTCTGCAAGGCTTCTGTGTTCCTTCCTGCTCCTCAGACTGTATGTCACAGATGTGGCGCAGGATGCTTGCCAACGAGCTGCAAATCTATGCAGCAAAAACCGATGATACCCTGGGTCATAATGGTCTGTGTAACTGATTGCACTTTGATGGAACAAGCCCAGAATTTGGGATTCTTGAGAGGTTTTTGGTTTACTCTTGCCTTGTACCAGAGGCCCGCAAAATCATGATTGGCCGAGATCGGAATGGTTATGTTTGTTTGCCTCAAGACACTGCAGTAAATCCAACCTACATTAGCCTACCACAGTGTGCCATAGAATGCCTGCTGAAGTTTAACTCTCTGAATAACATTGCCCATCTTATTCTCAAAGTCCCTCGATGGGCCCACACTACTCTGTTTTTTTGTCAAGGGCATCGAGGGTGCCGGTGGGCTAGTCTGTTGTTTTTAAAGCATTGAGCCATGTGCACAAGACCACCCCTTAGCACCAGGGTCCCAGGGCTTCTTTATCAGGATCAGGAAATGTGCACCCTATCTGTGCTCTCTCTCCCCTAGGCCGCTGTTGCCTGTGCATCCCCCACCTTCGAGTGAGAGGCGGCAACAGCAGTTTCTCTTCAACAGCAGCTAAATGCTGCAACCATTTTCCACTTCAGTTATGCATCCCGTAAATCATTGAAATACCAACTGTATGCAGTGGCGCCCACTGTGCACCCCTCTTGACTACCTCTAGCCAAGATTAGCCTGTCATTAATAAAGTAGCCAGGTTGTACTTACTTTTTCATCTATGGAGGCAACAATTTGTCATGACTTATGAGAGTTAAAAAGGTAGTGACACAACAGCAAAAATAACCCTCTCTTTTTTATTTGAAAGAGAAAGACATTGTAGAACTGAACCAGCTAGCTTTGGGAAATTTAAACAAACCAGGTTTGCACCTTAATCTTGAAAAAATGGCAAGTTTGAGTGGGCAACTGGGGCTGTCTAGGCAGTTTGAGAATTTAGAGGGAGATGGGACTAGGACAATGCATGCCAATGATATAAAACACTATGATATCCAGAGGAACTGGAACTTGTCAGAAAAGAGATTCTCTTAATCTACTCCTTACTCATTGCCATTTATTCGGCAACCCCGGTTATAAAAGGTGCAAATTACAAGTGCACTGCACGAACAAATGACCGGATGGAAATAGAAATTGGCATCTCAGCGTGATGCTCTGCTGGACCAAAATGTATTTAGATATTTTGCAATATTTTTTAAGGTGTATTTTGCAAAATTACATTGTATCACACATTTCTTTCAGAACATGCACACATCTGTACGCTCCTTCCCCTTAAGTAGCGGGAAGCAATGCCAGGTTTTCTAAAGGGGAGCAAATTAAATTGCAATTACATTGCTTTTATTTTTTTTAAATCTTTTCTTATTTTATTGCATCAATTAGTTTTCAAAAAAAACTTTAAATGCATACTAAAAGTAATGTTCTTACAGAAACACAAATTACATCGATTATGTATAGGGGAGGAAGAGTGGTGTGCTGAAAAAAAAGGACACTAAGTGTCCAATTTTGTAAAAATTTCTTTCACGAAGTTCAACAGGGCCAAAGTCATGGAAACTTTTCCTCCCCTTCTTAAAATTATCCACCTCTCCTGCATGGATAAAGCACAGTTCATCACCAGGTGCTGTAAAGTTTCAACCTCGTGTCCACAGCAACGACACATCAAACTTGGTTGCTCGTCCTTTCTCGGAATTTTAGAAAGCAGTGTCTTTCCGTGTTAGAAGGAAATTTGTCCAAATATGTGTGCACGGTACCTCTACTATAGTGCTCGTCCGTGCCCTGAGTTATAGACGGGAGGGCACTAAGCCTGTCCAAGGTAACTTTCCAGTCCCAATCCAGAAGTTTCCTCTTTACCAGGTGTTGGTTTTGCACTAGGTTGTCTGGTTCCAAGGCTATGTTGTTCAAGATTTCTGTGCAGATTAACTGCCACTTGGTTAAAGCCGGGATCTGTTTTCTTGTCATGGCTTCATTAATGGCCAAGAAACCGCTTCTTTCCTGTGGGTGCAGACATTTGCCAAGAAGTGTCAATGATTTCCAAACCATAGATATGTAGAGTGAGGATAGGCCCAGTTCTTTACGGACGCTTTCAATTGGAATAGATTATGGTAGGCTCAGTACTCTTTTCCAAAATAAACCCTCTAACAATTTCCAAATCTCCGGGGTAAGGAAGAAGTTTGCCTCTGCAACATGAGTCACAATGGGCGAAACTTTCAGTTTATAGAAGTCTATCAGTGGTCAGAGAGAGAAGGAACAGTATCGCCGCTTGATTGAAAGCGCTTGAGAAGCCAAGTTCATAACTTTGCTTCTAAGTCTTTCAACACCCGGACCATCTTGGATGCTGTTGTTCAAGTTTACTCCAAGGTATACCATTGTTGAAACTACTGGTACCACATCCCCCGACAGGAACCACTTTAGATTTTTGGCACCCATGATGGGACCTAGCCTCAAGATCTTTGATTTCTTTGGATTTATTCGGAGGCCATTTCCTTGTATATATGACTCCAGTGCCTTCAGTTGACGCTGTAGTCCAACAGCGGTCTGATCTAGTAACAAGAGGTCATCAGTGAACAGCAGTCTTCCCAAGGAAGTCCCCATGATCTTTGGGGGGAAGCATCTCACTGCTTCGAAGCTTTCCTGCATGTCAGATATAAAGAGACAAAATACCGCTGGAGCCAACCGACAGCCCTGTTTCAACCCATTCATAGCCTCCACACTGTTTGAAAGGTTGTCCTGTCTGTGCAACCTAACTTTAAGAGTTGTCCAGTGTGCAGTGCTTCCAAGGGTTCTCTCAGGTTGTTCGGACAACCCCATACTCTCAGTTTTTGCCATAAAATACAACGGTCGACGGAGTTGAACGCTTGTTCCAAATCAATGGAGGCAATGTAGATGTTCTTGTATTTCTTTTCCTTGACCAGGCATTTTAGTATGTTTATTATTAGAACATTTAGGGAAGTCCCAGAGCCCTTACGAAAACCTGATTGCCAAGGATCCAAATGATTTGGCAACCAACTCCAATCGTTAAGATGTTTCAAAATAAGTGCTGCAAAAATGTTTCCCACGACGTCCAAGAGGGCTATCGGTCTATAGTGCATTGGCACGGATCTGTCACCCTTCTTAAAAATCGGGACGATTATGGACGTCGTCCACGATTTGGGTAACTTTTTTAATCTTTTTATGTCGTTGAACAACAACAGCATAAATGCGGCCCATTTTTCCGGGTCCTTTTTGAGGATGTCGTTGGTTAGGCCGTCCGGTCCTGCGGCCCTTGAGTAAAGGTTCCGAAAGTGACTTTCCCCATACAGTTGCTGCTATGGGATTCACCATCTTGGAGTCAGGAGGAATGCTTATTTCATTAATCAGTTTCCAGATACCGGTGATATTTTTAGTAGTTAACAATTTTAACATCGTCTCACTATCTTGTTGCACTAGTTGGTGTTTGTGCTGTGTGAGCCAATTCCTGTAATTGTTTCTGAGTTTTTTATACAGGAGTAAGTCAACTGGTGCACTGGTTTTAAGAAATTGCCTCCTGGCTTTTCTCACAACTTTTTTTTTGGTCACTACTTGGTAATCATAGGTGTGCCGGGTACATTGGTAGTTACCCTTGGCAACACCCTTTGTACGAAAGATCTTCAGTGCTTCAGCGTATTCCATCAGGTTGGAGCCTTGGTCCTTGATTAAGGAGTCCAGCGCCAGGCCCATCTCTTTTCTTCCCATGCGTAGTCTGTTTACCCCCGGAGTTAACTCGAGGAGCAGGTTTGGTAGATGTTTAGCAGGAATAATGGGAGATTTGACCCAGGCCTCAGTTTCGAGTTCCAGGATGTTGTGGTCACTCTGGGTCGTAGGGACCACTTTCAACGATCTTAGGTTTCCAAAAAGATTTTCTGATACAAAGATGTAGTCCAATGTGCTCATTTGGTTGGCCCGTTTCCATGTAGGGGCAGCTGGCTGGTCGCCCAACAAGTTCCCATTTACCACGTGGATATTCCTAGCTGTGAGTTCCCTCTCCATGTTTACTCCTCTTGTTGTATTTTTAGCGGCGGTCAAAGCAAAAACTCAATTTTCCTTTGCTTCTTGTCGTAGCATTCCATATTGAAATCCCCACATAGAAGAATTTCGAGTTTCGGACACTCGATCCTAGCATCGTCTATTGCTTTCATGAGTACTTCCGTAAATGTATCCTCCTCGCGTGCTGTAGGACCCCAATATATATTGCATATGAGCAACTGCCAGTCTTGCACTTGTAGTAATGATTTTATCGTGGAAGAAATTCTTATAAGTTGGATCCAAGGGTTCCTGTTTACCGAGGAGAGCACTTTTAAGCCACTAGTGCGCTTTACCCCTAACAGGAGGCCTGAACTCGGTCTCCCTTTTGAGCCCTTTATTGCTGGATTTAAAAATAGCTCAAACTTGTCCAAAGGGGGAAGGTCACACAGCCAGGTTTCCTGCAGGCAAAAGACGTCGTAAAATGACCGGTGTACAGCTGAATTTCCGAGGAGATGCGAGTAGCCCCGTGTGTTCCAACTCATGATTTTTATCCCTTTTGACACGGGATTGGGTTGGACACTCCTTGGGCACTGATAGCGTTATGATTTGCCAGATAAGACACCTGCCAGCCAACTCCAATCCTCTAAACTGTTCTCCAGGTTCGGACCAGGTTTATCTAGTTGAGTGCGCACTTGATCTCTTCTATTGTCCACCTCTTGAACACCCCTATCACTCTTACCCACTTTCATCTCCTGTTTCTTTTTGGGTTCGCTAGTTGGATTTGAGGAATTGCTTAATGCATGTTGCAAAACTTTTGAACCTGCACGATCTGTGCTGGTCCCCTCCTCCAACTCCTTAAGCACAAACCCACATAGATTGAGTTTAGAACCCAACTCTAAAAGTGAGCTTTTGGTGTTATGATCGCCTGTATGAAGAATCACACTGTCGTGGCATTTTTCAATGTGAAATTCAATCCAGTCAATGTCCCGTGATTTTAGTTGATCGAGGTGATCCAGGGATTGCAAGAGTCTCATGACATTGGCCCGATTCATAATCAGATTGTCTTCATAGCCTAAAGTTCTTTCCAATAACACTCTATAATGAGCAGGGGGGCGTTGTGATCCTCGGACACTTTGTGGACAGACTGATTGATAGGCCCTGATACTGGCTTGTATTCTGTTTTTTCTGGCCATGATACTGTTCTTCTGATTCCCTTTATCATATCAGTGCAGGCTCCTTTGCTGTTGTCGATTTCAGATGTTTTCTGGACAAGAGAGTTCCTCCTGTCTTCCAGTGTAGTAAAGTCCAAGGGGCTTAGTGACTGTGGAACCATCCTTTCTTTTTCCAGGAAGCAGCCCTTATCTTCTCGCTCAGATTGCACTCTAGATTTCCACTTGAAGTTTTTAACGGACACAGCTTTCGGCACTGACAATGATGGCAGTGGGGGCTTTTTAAGTATCACTTGCTTCTCACACCAATCTTTGGACATCTGGCACTCCGTCACCCCTTTAAACTCAACACCTTTACCTTTATAGTCTACTTCGGAGTCATCATCCTAAGTACCGCTTTCTGTTTCAGATGTATTAGAACCCGACTTCTCCTCCCATGTGATATTCATATCTGAATAAACGGATAAGTCCATAAGGGAGTTTCAAAGTATTAATTCACCCTCTCGATGACCAGGTGGCGACAGGACTCTTCAAGGCACACATTCTGTGAGGGGGCAGGGGCGTCACCCGTTTTCTTTGACGATCTATCATAGAAACATGGTTTAGAGGGAGGTGCCAGATTCCTAGGAAAAGTTAGACCATTGACAATTCTAGTTCTAGTTGAAGGTTTCCTAGGGTTCAAGGTCCGTTGTACTGTAGGTTTATCCATCGGCATAGGGGTCTTCCCATAGTTTTTTTCCCCTTTCTTGTTCACTTTCAGTTGTCCGGCAACCGCCGGGGAAAGGCCTGTTTTAGGTTTCCTAAAAAGGTCAAACATTTCAATGGTGTTAGTGGATACTGGAGCCTTAGTTGGATCCAATGTCACCTGCGGCATGGTATTTGTTGCAGTGGAAGTCACTGGGCGACCTTCTTTCGGAGCAAGCCCACTCGTCTTCATTGCAGGGACAGGTGCCCACACGGTGTTGTCCGTGTTAGTAGAGGTGTCTGTGTATTTTGGTAGGACAGTTTCCTCAGGAGTACTCTTATTGGGCAGTTCCGGCTGGGAAATTAGGTTTGGGCCAGAATTACAGGATCAGTTGGGGGGACACCCACACCCCCATGCTGAAGGCTTAACCTTTCGGATCTCCTTGTTTCTTTTTCTTTTATTATCGGCTCGATAATGCTTTTCAAGATTTCAGTCGTGCGATCATCGTTTTTTTCCAGTTTCGACTGAATTGCTGAAACAAAGCCTTCTATAAAGATCTTTTTGGAAAACAGCATGGCAATTGTTGTTGTATGGTCCCGGAGCTGATCGTTTTGCATCTCTATGAGTTTCATAACGGGGGCCATTACAAGGGCAAAAGCTGTGATCATACCAGAGTCAATTTGAGGGTCCGTTTTGGACGGGACATCTACTTGGGTAGATGCCAGAGCGGACAGGAGAGCCTCGTCTGAGGGGGAAGGTTGCCTTCTTTGCCATTTACTCGGAAAAGGAGCTTGCTGGGGGAAGACTCCTTTGTGAGATCTTTGGGAGAGACCCCCAGATTGAGTTTTGTTTGCTTGGGCTGTGGAATGGGACCCCCAGTGATCCGTTTGGTGGTGACCGAACCGAGACATAGGGCAGTCTGGAAAGCGACCTTGTGGGGTCGCCCTAATTTGCGGGTCAACATTAGAATAATCCGGGGGGTTTTCAGTGTTCAACAAAGAGATCCCAATGGGTTTCCAACCTTTGTCCAGTCTTTGTGCATAGGTCTGGCCTCCATTGGTCCCTTTACAAGTACTAAAGGCAAAAGGGTTCATGTTCGTAGTGGGTGTTGACCTTGGAGGACCCATCATTCATCAAAAGCCAGACCCAAGTCCTTTGGCACGGGAAAGGTAGTGTTGGGAGGAGTCAGTTTAAGAGAAGCCTCCCGCGGAATTTCCCTGGGGGACAGACCTGTTAGTGCTTCCTTACCCTGGCCCGGGTCTTCCGTGATCACCACTCTGTTTGGAGATGAAAAAGTTCAGTTTTTGTTAGATGACCCCAGGGATAACGGAGTCAGGGAGGAATGTTGGGCTTGTAAGTAAGTATCATATCTTTCCTCTACACTCGTCCCTCCCCCCTCCCCCTCTGCCACCCCCTCTACCGTATTTAGTTGCAAAATATTTACATGTGAAGCAGTGGTGTTTGTGATGGCTATTTCAGGGTAAAGGTCCCCAGTTATCCTGAGAGGAGAGAGTTTTTGGGCAGGAGAGCCGACCATTGTCCACGATTAAACAGTTGAACCAGACCTAGCTAGCTGGAATTTCGGGGCTACTTCCAATACAATGTGCCACAAATCTTTCAATGGAAATAGTGCAAGTGAACCCTTGTGTTTCACTTCCGTACTTGTAGAGACACACGGGTGGAGTTAGGTAAATCTAATCTCAAAGTTACCTTCCTACCTTCGTGCCTTCCTGCCGCAGACAGCACGTAGCCACTAGCTGCTGCTGCAGCAAGTCGTGTAGTTGCTTGATGTCACATGGGTACTGTGATAGTCGCGGATCAATCTGTCTATACCCGCACCAGCGCCTCACAGAGCCAAACAGGAGCAAAACAGTTCTTGTGGACACAGTATGCACCGCCCTTGACTCCGCTGCCGGGCTTCACGCCGCTCGGTCGACTGTGGCTGTCCTTTAAGGTTGGTTAAGGTCACGTGATGAAGCACGTGACCGGCAGCAGTCTCCGCCCCCTCCGGGGAGCGAGCATAATGCAGCAAGAGTCTCCTGACTCGCAGTGCTGGAATGAAGGAAGCAATACGAACGCACATTCGTTTTAGAAAAGAAGTTCAATTGAAGCAACAGGTACACGCCGCTCGGTCGACTGTGGCTGTCCTTTAAGGTTGGTCAAAGTCACGTGATGAAGCACGTGACCGGCAGCAGTCTCCGCCCCCTCCGGGGAGCAAGCGTAATGCAGCAAGAGTCTCCTGACTCGCAGTGCTGGAATGAAGGAAGCAATACGAACGCATGTTTGTTTTAGAAAAGAAGTTCAATTGAAGCAACAGGTACACCTTGCTTTTAATTCTTCATGCATGAGCATCCAGATTCTAAGCGCTGTACTAAAACGTATTTTACCAAATGTAGTAGTTCCCCATTATACTGGACTTCACAAACGGCCAGCAGCACACATGAAAGCAACCTTTACAGAATGAAATTCTGAAACTGCAGTACGGTGATGCCCACGTTAAAACGATTTCAGAGCCACGTGTGAATTGCCCCAAGTCAAATGCGCAGGCGCGCACGAGCAGAACTTGCATGTAGATAACGGTTCCCGGCAGGATATACGCAGCACAGCTCTCATACACACCTGCGATCAGTAAGAGCTGAGGACGTTTCTCGTCTTTGTAAAATTTAAAGTAGCGTTGTAATTCTTCACAAAGTGAAGGCGTCATGCTGACACCTAGAGCAATTTCTCTGAATGTGGGGGGATAAATGGCATTATATCCCCCCCACTTAAAATTGTGGGGGGGATGTGTACCACATATCCACTCCATGTCTTACGCCCATGCATATTAGGAACAGTGAGAAAGGCCGGCAGCATGACAGCAATAACTGCACGTAGGTCCTGAATAAAAAAGATAAACCTCTTTGCCTGGTTTCTTTTTGGGTAAAATCAGAGTCTTGTGTTTGTCTTTTCGTTTTTTGCATTATTTTTTAAGAAGAAATCTCCATCTGAACAACAGGTATCAGCTTGGTACAATACTTGAATACTTTATAAGTGCCACACAAAAAAAGAAATAAAGCCAAAAGGCATAGCCAATTGAATTAGGCTACTCTTAGCAAAGGTGTTAGTATTTACTTTATTTTTGTCTATAACCTTGCCTACCAGATCTCAAATTGTGGATGGGTTTTAGAGGTTGATTTATTTGGCCAACATCCTGAAATTAGTAACTCATACAACTTAAAGTATGACCAATTTATTGACGGCAGAACACCCCACTTGTTACTCGTACAGCGTTCCAGCCAGGCAAAAAGGTTCAGGTTGAGAAAAACCTAGTAGCACAAACTATTGTGGAGCAGACTGAGGTTTGCACAGCAAAACGGCACGTATTGTTTTTAGTTAGGTTTGACACATATTAGATACCCACATATAGTAACACAGAACGAGCAACACATGTTTTACTGTTGCAGTTGCAGAGGTTACAGATAGGGCAGCATTATAGGCCCTGTGTTTAGTTGTTATACAAAGTTATGGTTCGAAGTGAGGTGTGCAGGAAGAACTGAAACAGGTGGAATATGGAGTCAGACAGGTACTATGGTAAGAGCGAGGTCTGTGTGTTAACATGGCAGAAGTGTCGCCATGTTGGAAGTTAAGGCCTAGTATTTTATGAACACAATAGAACGCAGGCCCTGATGTGGAGCTGCGTCTCTGTGTAGTTCAGCTCCAAAAACAAATCCCATTTCCCGTGCCCCAGGAGAGAAGCCGAAGTCAGAGGCACCTGCAGTGTGCAGATAACAGCTAATTATGCCCAGCTGCAGGGCCTGAACGTGGTGGGAATGGAATGGAAGCTGTAGGGATGCGCCCATTGAAATTGAACGGCAACGTCATGAGAGTAGGGCATAAGGTTTTGTGATACCAAGAGGCTAAACAAAGATTTAGAGCCCTGCTGCCGTCCCCAATGAATGTTTATCCCATATGAATTACAAGTGGGCACACAAATGAAACAAATCCCTGAAACTCAGACTCAAGAGTGGTGTCCCAGTCATGTCATTACTGGGCACCTGGGGTTCGAAGGAGATAAGGGGGAAGCCATGTCTGAAACATCCTGTGATTTGGGATAAGTGGAGAAGAGGTGATGCCAGTAAATTAAGCACAAGGTCGGGGAGGCAGCTTGGGTGCTCCATGGCGTCTGGTATAATGAGAAGTCTTATTGTCTAATTAAAAGCAGAGTTGGACTTGCCAGTTTACTTCGATCATGTCTGGAACAGAGCGGCGCACATCACATGGCATTCTCAATGTATTAATGTGTCAATAATTTTGAACCACCAATCCCATGCCTGGATTCAATGGTAACGATGTAGGGGTCCACGTGTTTAGGGGACATTAGCATGTTCTATAGGTGGTAGACAATGAAGGTGGTGGGATAACATTGTAACTTGCTTCTTCAAATCCTGCAATGTACCTCTGTATAACCTGTAACTTCTTGGGGCGTGATGAGCTCTGTGTCAGTTCAGTTCTAGAGGGCCATCTGAGACCCTTTGCATGTAATAAACCTTTCTTTCCCTTGCAAAGCGGTGCAGTGACTATTTGGCCTTCTGGATTATTTTTACTGTTCGGTTTTTGGGTTGCTATTTTCTTTACCATGGGTTGACCATAACGTGGTTGGGTCTTGGTCCAACAGTCCCTGTCGTGAACAGGGATGTCAGCCTGGTCTCCAGGGTTTGAATGGATAATTTCCTGTCACACTGCCAATACCTCATGCTCTCTGTGAGCTGGGATGTCATGGCACACACCATCGGAGGAACAATACATGGAGTATCTTAGTTTACACAATAAGTCTAATCCAAACCAATCCACAGGAGAACAGGAACTCAGCAAGAATGCATGTTGGTCAGAATTTGTACCTATCGTGACCATGAGTGGGTCAGACACAGGATGAGGTAGTGGAGTAACCCATATACCGAAAGTGTTAACTACTTAATCAGAATGCATCATTCATGGAAACTCAGAGGCTTTTAGTATGGAGCATGAAGCTCCTGTGTCAACCAAACATTACATCTTTTGACCAGCAATTACACAATCAACACACGGGGCAGTAGAATCAATCGGTATCAATCGGTATGAGTGGTGCAATAAGTTTGTGGACTCCTTGGCAATCCTAACCATCGGTCTGAAGTGGTGTTGGTGGCGGCTGGGGCAAGGGTTATTCCGCTTTACGGGGTTGGCTGCCAACCTCGCCCATCATACTGAGGCTGATGTGGGCAGTCGGCTTTCCTGTGTCCAAACTCTTAGCAGTAATTACACGGATCACTGTATGTGTTCATAGAATACCTCTAAGCAGTTTGCCCTGGTTCATGTGATTGGAGTGCTCCTCTGCCTCTTAACTGTCTTTGCCCTTACCCCCCCTAGTGTGGGGCTGAACCCTGCCTTTCCCTGGCAAGGTTGTAAACACTGTTACTCCTACGTCCTGTCCCCTTTCCTCCATACGTATGGGACATTCCTCCGTCCTGTGGGATGGGACCGGAACACTTTGAAAAAGCATCAAAAATTTTGCAAATTCTTTTTTAGTCCTTCATCTCTTTCTGCGTGGGGCACAGCACGCGGCTGTAACCCCACCCATCTCAGGTCCGCCCCATGCATCGCCCATCAGTCCTTTTCTCTGCTCGTTCGGGACTGGACTCACTTGCATCCGCAGAAGATTTTCTTCCTTTTTTTCCTCCTCTCTGGCTCTCGCTAGCGATCGTGTACTAGTCTGTCTATGTCGTTCAAAAAAGACTTTCAGGATTGTTCATCGTGTCATCGACGCTTCGCAAGGGCGGATCCCCATCCACTTTGTTTAGAGTGTTTGGGTCCGGATCACCATTGGGACTCTTGTTTTTATTGCGATTCCTTTTCGGTCCGGGTACTTCAACGTCAATTAGAGCAGAGGGAGGAGGTGTTTCGATGTACTCCTTCTTCACATTTTCAGTCTTTTATCGCTGAAAAGAAGAAATGCCCAGTAACTTCTTTACTTTTCAGAGCACCCCGGCCAGGAGACACCTTTTCGGGTTCTTCCCGGGCCGGGAGGAGCGTCGACCGCTCTGTCACCAGGGCTTGCCCTGAGGTGCCTTGTGGGCCTAATAATTGTACCAGAGTTTTCTCTGAGGGTCTCCGTGAGGGGCCTGTGGATACTGGAGTACGCTCTGAGGCCCTCCTGTGGGGGCTGCTTGTAGACCTAGTTCTACTGAGTTGTGGGGTACCAGAGCTCGCTCTGAGGCCTCTTTATCGCTTCACTCAAAAGTACCGGGGTGCGCCCCGAGGCCTTGGCTGGGCTTGGTGTTACCGAATGGATGTTCGAGGCCCGCGCTAGTAAGGCTGCGACCGGACTTGGGTCCGAGGTCCCTCGTACAGAGGCTAAGGAAACCAACATTTCTGTGAGGCACGACAAGGCCTTATCAGTGAAAGCTGTTTCTCACCGTTCCCGCTCGTGTGGCGACGCCAGAACTATTGAGGGGGCAAGGAGTGGAGGTTCCTCTTTTACCGGCAGTGCCGAGGTCCTTCCTGTGAAGGCTAGTTTGGCTATTTGTATGTTGCAGAAACATTCCAGGCCACATAGTACCGGCTTGGCCGAGGTTCCTTGTGTAAAGGCTAAAATGAAGACCCCTAATCCACCAACAGGGACCCCTTCCTCACTTCCACACGTGTCGCAGTTCCCCTCAGGTGATGGCAAAATGGCGGCCGTTCCGCCACGTCCACAGTGGCCATTTTGGACGCTTCCCCTACATCTACGCCATTGGCATCAGGTGTAGGAGTTGGTTCTGTGGGTGAACATAAGATTCCTTGTGCGCATCCGTTTCGTCCAGTTTACGACTGGAACGCTCAGATGCCACTTCCACACAATATCTCATTGCCTGTAGGCTCGGCACCCTTGATTTTTGTGGACACCTCGGGGGATGGGCCTGCTTGGCAACCCTCCCCTCTGCGTCCATGGAATTATCCTCCTCATGAGAGGCCTCCTCCGTTAGCTCCAAAACCGTCTCCGGAGGACGCCTTTTTTGGCAAATTTCATATGCTCATGCGTACCGACTCCATGAGAGAGTATTTTAAGGGTCTTTTTAGGGAGATATGCCCACCTGCACCTCTGGCTTCACCCGCTCCTCCGGTGGTTCTGCCGGCACCGACCTTGCCGACGGTGCCTCCCCCGACCCTTCCGCCCTTGCCTCCATTGTCCCCATGGACAAGGCGGTGCCTGACACGGTTCAGCTGGATCCTGACCTGTCGGATGATGCGTAGGCGATCAGGACAGCGAAGACCAGACCCGCTCTATCAGAGCTTTTCATGACCACGTACTGGACATGATGTGCCTATTGGATGTTCCACTGCCCAAGGCATCCGCTCCGCAGGAGGGTGTGCTTTTGGGGGCGTTCACCCTGTCTCCTTTGGAGCGTACCCTCCTGTTCTTGCAGAAGGACGTTTTGGCCGAGGTCCGTAGGGTTTGGGAAAAGCCACACTCTGCACTTTTCATCAATAAGAAGATTGACGCGCAATACAGGCTGCATTCTTCAGAAGAGGTGGCCCTATCATTTTGTCTGCCCCACTCCTCCACGGTGGTGGCTGCGGCCACTTTACAGTCCAGGCCTGCAGCATCCTCTTCTACGACGGCTACTCAGGTCCTGGGGAAAGAGGGCAAGCTCCTCGACTCCCTTGGGAGGAAGATTTTCGCTAACTCTGACTTGCAGCTCCGGCAGGCCAATGCAGAACTGGTGTTAGCGGTGGCGAATATGAAGATGTGGAAAGGTCTGTCAGAGTTCGAAGAGTTCATTCCGGTCAAGAAGCTGGAAGACTTTAAGGCGGGATTGTCCGATACCAGGGTCTTGGTCCAGGAACTGCTGGAGGCCACGGCTCATCACGTCGACACTTTGGGTCGGGGCCTTATGCTGGGAATTGATACCTCTCGACAGGTGTGGTTGCATGCCACCAAGTTCTCAAAGGAGGTGCAGGACAAGGTGTTGGACCTGCTGTTTGACGGTAAGGAGCTTTTCCATTCCACAACGGATGTGGAGCTCACCAACATGAAGGACAGCACCAAGACAGCTAAATCCTTGTCCGTCCTGGTTAAAACTTCTTTAAGAACCCAGAGACCGTTGTCCCAAAGGCAGCCTTCCTCTGGTTTCAGGGGTTTTCTAGACCGGAAATCCTGCAGAGTGGATACACCTTCGAGTGATTCCCACCAGAGGCAGCAACGGACTTGGTTTTTCTCCCGCTCCTCAGCTTCCTCCTCAGGTTCAGGTGGTAACACCACTGAAAAGCCTGCCAAATGAGGGTTCTCCACGCTTGCACAAGACCCCGGTGGGAGGACCCATTGCGTCTCATTGGGAGGCATGGCAGACCATCATAGAGGACAGGTGGGTCTTGTCAGTCGCTTGGACGGGCTTTCAATTACCCTTACCCTCTACCCCACCCTTCAACCCTCCTTTCCAGCAGTCAGGGTCGTCCTCCCTAAAAGCCGAGGTTCAGAAACTGCTGGACCTCAGAGCTGTGGAACCCGTTACCCTTGGGGAGGGCTTCTACTCCCAGCTGTTTACGGTGCCCAAACCCAACCAGGCTGGTCTGCGCACCATCCTAGATCTTTCCCAGTTCAATCTTTCCCTACCCCAAGAGAAATTCAAGATGATCAAGCCCGGCCAGATACGGTCCTCCTTGCAAATGGGCGATTGGCTCAGCGTGGTGGACCTTTAGGATGCGCACATGCATATTCTGTTCTGGAATCCGCACAGGAGATATCTCTGTTTCTCTGTGGGAGAGGAGAACTTCCAGTTTCGAGTGCTTCCTTTTGGCCTCAGCTCGGCGTCGCGTGTCTTCACGAAGATCATGTTAGTGATCGCAGCCTATCTTCGTCTGCAGGGTATCCAGGTGTATCCGTATTAGGATGACTAGCTTTTACGCAGCCGTTGCCTGTTGAAAGCCGCCTGCAATCTTCAGTCTCGCCTCCAGCTCCTGTTCCACCTTGGGCTGTCAGTGAACTGGCGGAAATCTTCCATGACGGTCTCTCAGGACTTGATTTTCCTGGGTTTTCGCTGGAACACGATCGACTGCAGAGTGTACCTGACCGGGGACAGAATGGCGGATCTGTTGGTCATGTGTCAGATGTTTGCGCAGTCGGAGAGCATGTCGGCCTGGTAGTTCCAGAGGCTTCTGGGCCTCATGGCCTCGTGCGTATTGGCTCTTCCTCTTGCTCGTCTCAAGATGAGGCAGACTCAGATGGCTCTTCGGAGTTCTTGGCGTCAGGCTGTGGATCCGGACTCCAAGTTGTTAATGATTCTGGCTTCCATGAGAGCAGACCTGGAGTGTTGGTCGTCTCTCAGCAACCTGTCGGTGGGGGGCGGGTTTTCAGGACCCAGCCCCGATGGTGACTGTCACGACGGACTCCTCCCTCCTAGAGTGGGGTGCGACGTTGGATCTTCTTAAGGTCTCGGATCTTTGGTCGCTACAGGACAAGCTCCTCCACATAAATCATCTGGAGCATCTGGCGATCTTCCTAGCGCTCAAGGCGTTCAGACCGATCATTGCCAACAAAGTGGTCCGTATCCGCACGGACAATGTGGTGTCAATGTATTACATCAACAAGCAAGGGGGCACCGAGTCTCCCCCTCTCGTGGACCAGTCCATGCAGATTTGGGAGTGGGCGGTTCGTCATGGTGTCTGGCTAGCTGCAGTGCACATTCCGGGCCAGCTGAATGTCACGGCAGATGCTCTCAGTCGGCGGGCGATGGTCAGCTACGAGTGGGAATTGAAGGCAGAGATCCTTTGGGGCACTCTGGAAGTAGACGTCTTCGCGACAGCAACAAACAAGAAACTTCCTCTGTATGCCTCCAGAAACGGGCTGCGAGCCTCCTCTCTGGGAGATGCTCTCGAGATTCCATGGAACAACACCAGAGCCTATGCTTTCCCGCCTCTGCCTCTGATTCATCAAATGATCTCCAAGCTGAAGAACTCGCCAGGTTTTGGTTCTCAGAACTTCAACACTTTTGGCGCCTGAGATCAGGTCCTTATCATGCGCATTATTGAAGCAGCCAGGAAACCCTAGACTAGGTCTCAGTATAGAAGCAAATGGCTTAGGTATTTGTGCTTAGACAAACAGCTGGACCCAAGGGTGGCTACGATTGACACGGTGCTGTCTTTCATGTCTCACCTAGCAGAGTCGGCATTCACGTTCTGTCATGCAGGACTTATCTTTGCCCACTGGTGGCATTCACGTTCTGTCATGCAGGACTTATCTTTGCCCACTGGTGGCATTCACGTTCTGTCATGCAGGACTTATCTTTTCCCACTGGTGGGGGGGACTTCGATAAACCCGATTTTACATAATTCCAAAGAGTGGGACCAGGATTCGAAACCCTAATGGTTTGTGTTGTAGACAGAAACATTGCTGGTGAGCTATCTTCTCTGCTCTGTTATTCAGTTGCTAATGGGAGTGACGTTGCTAAAACTGTAATAGCCTGCATTTATTATCCTCTACTGCCACCTTGTGGCAGAAGGTTGAATTGACGTGATTTTGGTCTATCAATCAAACCTGCTGTACTTTGTGGCGAATTGGGTGAATTCTTAGTTTAAAAAAAAATATATATGCGTTTTGGGTTTTGTTTGTGCAGGCTTTAGTTATATATAGCTCAGCAACTTAAGACCAAGCCTTCCATATGATACATCACGATCATATTCCTTTTCAGTGGGTGTCATCAGCATTGGTGACTTTTTGAAGTCGTGTTAATTGGAGGGCTAAAAAGTCAAAATATTCACAATCAATTATTTGTAATCTTCTGTGCCGCCCCAATTCTCTATCATGGCATTTGCCAAAGAAATCCAAGTCTGTTGAAATGCTTTGATTTGAAAACATTCGAAATCTCTTATTTGCACATGAAAATGTGAGTGCTACGGACCAACAAGAGAGATGCTTGCTCCGTAAAACTCGCTAGAAAATACACGCAGAGAGTTGCAATCCGGGCAGTATCGGATGCCAAATACGTTCTTTCTCAAATGTTTGTATGTACTGTTTTCAGTAAAGTATTTAAAAATTAGCCTTCTTTTACGCGTGGAACATGCCTGCTCATTTTGTGTTCGTAACTTTTTCTCGACCTCTCCTCGTAAAAATGAGAACTAAGTTTCTCATGATGTCTGGGACAGCGCGAGCCTCTGGTAGGTAACACAAGGGATGACTTCTGCGGGCTCTGCAGCATTGGGCCAGTGGCAATGGATAAGGCGTCTGCCTATGGAGCAGACTCCTGGCTGCCTCGTTCGTACACTACCTTTTTGCATTTAAAAATGAGCCTTCTCACGCATGGCGCATGAAAGCTCATTGTGTGTTCGTAGTTAGCGTAGAAGCATTTTTTCTACCTCTAATGGCGCACAATGAATTGTTCCAGCTGATATTTCTAAACACGTGGGCTCTAAAATAAAGATTCCTCTCAAGTTGAAGAGGATTCTGGCCTCTTGCGCTGCAATATGAATTCAGAGCAAAGCAAACTGCTCGGGTTTTCATCCAGCGTTGTGTATGCCCAACGCTTGCCCCCCCGCCATCTATGTGTGCGTCTTGCCTTGCCCATTCCATGCACGCTTGCTTTTCCATTTCACACCCTATTTCTGGCAGCAGGAACGAAAGTAGAGCAGTGCAATACGTCAGAAAGGGCATCTTTGCAGGCTGTTTCTCGTGTCTGCAAGCAATTAAATTAAATCGCAATTTTATATATATTTTGTATAAAAAAGAATGATTTCTTTGTAACTGCTGTTCCTTTACTGTTAATACAGCTCTGGTGGAAGTTGCATTCTCTGCCCTTTTCTCAATGTACAGGCAGATGCAGACGTTCTGGTTCAGGTAGTTTCATAATAACAACATACTGTGGGGGTCATTACAACCCAGGCGCTAATTGCGCCAACTTTACCACCATGGTGGATGGCGGATTTACCGCCCCATTCCAAGGTGAGTGGGGCGGTAAATCCCCATTTCCCATTTTCCCTTCCCATTTTTGCCCCATAGGGCATAATGGGAGTGGGGAAGGCGCTAATTACGCCACCGTAAATTACGGTGGCGTAATTAGCATCATGGCAGGTTAGCGCCATGGATTTTAACGGCTGCTAAAAGCAGCCGTTAAAATCAGAATAGGCTTTAAGGGTTAACTACGGCGTTAACCCTTAACGCCTGGGTCGTAATGAGGCCCACTGTGTGCCATCTGATGGCACGGCTGGCTCCAGCCTTTACCCTGGTGGATGCAAGTTTTCTTGCGCTATCACCCACCCTTAAGCCATGCATTGACTCATCTACACAGGCTACATACAATAAGGTGATGGTCACTTTCTAGCCCTTGAAAGATAACTCTGTGCTAGGGAGATGTTTTTAGGGCGTAAATATGCATTTTATTCAAAGTCCCCCTTTCGTGCTTTACCAATAAAGAGTTGGAACAGGTACTTTAAAGAACCGTATTGCTTTTCTTGAAATTGCCTTTTTTCAACACTTTTCCAATGAGTTGCCCGGTATTACAAAGGGAGTGCCACTTTGTTCACTGATTTTAGTAGTTAAGGGGGATTTCATTACGATTTTAATTAAGTGTGATTTATATTTTGGGAATAAATTGTTAATGTCGGGAGTGGCACAATAACGGTTTTGCAGCGTAAATATGGGATTTGGACGTGATAGCTGGCGGGCAATTCCATGTTTTCGCTTCCCTTTGACTATGGGGCCCTTGCGTACATTATCAAACCTGTACTTTTTTATTTTGTGACTACTGCAGATTGAATGACAGATTACTGGATTACCATGAATACCATGAAAGTGATTAGAACATCTTGCACTGAGAGATTACCCTACATATACGGACAATGAAACAATAAAAGAGCACTTCTGTGTTTACACCGGAAAAACAGGTATCCGTGATTTTTTGAAAGGGGCAAACGGGAAAACACTGATAAACACTGACTCCGCCATTTTTAAAACACCGGAAAAACACCCCCGAAAGTAAAAAAAACCCTAAAACAGGAAACCCTACCAATGCTCTTACTGTCTGTCTAATCCAGTGGTTGAGACATTTCGTGGGTTTGACGCGCCTTTATCCCCCGGTTTGCAATCCGCACCCGGCGTGGGATCTGAATGTAGTCCTTACGGCGTTGTGTCATAAACCGTTCGAACCAATGGCCACAGTGGACCTCAAGCACCTTTCGTGGAAGGTGTCCTTTTTGGTTGCTGTTACTTCAGCAAGGCGTGTGAGTGAGCTCCAGGTGTTGTCGGAGGAGCATCCCTTCTTGGTTTGCCACAAGGATAAGGTGGTTTTACGGACTAACCCATCCTTCCTACCGAAGGTGGTCTTTGAGTTCCATCTGAACCAGTCAATCTCCCTCCCGGACTTTTTTCCGAACCCTGCTTCAGAAGTGGAAAGGGTTCTGCATTGATTGGATGTTAGAAGGGCTCTTAAGTTTTATCCAGAAAGAACATCTGAATTTAGGAGCTCTTCTCAGCTGTTGGTGACCTTTGGTAATCCACAAGGTAAACAGGCCTCTAAGGCGACTATCTCCAGATGGATCGCTGCCTGTATTAGGGAGTCTTACACTGTCCAAGGACTGAAGGACATTGTCAGTTGCTGTAGGACTTCTTATGTGTAGTGTCAGAGGGCAGATCCATCATGCAAAGGTCTGTGGCAGGGAGTGCATTTACTGGCATTACACAGGTGGACCTGCCTCCCAGTCATTTCTATCCTCCTACCTTGTGACCCATATATGAGTTGTTTAAAGGCGTTTCTCCTTACCCAGAATAAGGGTCCTCTGCCCTCGAGGTCTTCATTTACACAGCCGATAATTCTCCTGAGCTAATTCCTCTGGCAAAATTAGTACCATTGAATTTCCTCCCATTTTCAGTTCCCTTTAATTTGGCGAAACAGTAAAAGTGGCAGTAATTCTGTTACTGCCCCTTTTTGCACTTAGCGCTGAACGGGTGTGGCCCACTATCTCTTAGGCCTTCCATGTGTTTATATTTAGGGCTCTGGCATGGGTTTCTATTTAGGGGTCTGGCATGTGTTTATATTTAGGCGTCTGGCGTGTGTTTATATTTAGGGCTCTGGCATGTGTTTATATTAGGGCTCTGGCGTGTTTATATTTAGGGCTCTGGCATGGGTTTATATTTAGGGCTCTGGCATGTGTTTATGTTTAGGGCTGTGGCATGTGTTTATGTTTAGGGCTCTGGCAAGGGTATATATTTAGGGCTCTGGCATGTGTTTATATTTAGGGCTCTGGCATGTGTTTATGTTTAGGGCTCTGGCATTTGTTAATGTTTAAGGCTCTGGCATGTGTTTATATTTAGGGCTCTGGCATGTGTTTATGTTTAGGGCTCTGGCAAGTGTTTATATTTAGGGCTCTGGCGTGTGTTTATGTTTAGGGCTCTGGCATTTGTTAATGTTTAGGGCTCTGGCATGTTTTTATATTTAGGGCTCTGGCATGTGTTTATATTTAGTGCTCTGGCATGTGTTTATGTTTAGGGCTCTGGCATTTGTTAATATTTAGGGCTCTGGCATGTGTATGTTTAGGGCTCTGGCATGTGTTTATATTTAGGGCTCTGGCATGTGTTTATGTTTAGGGCTCTGGCAAGTGTTTATATTTAGTGCTCTGGCATGTGTTTATATTTAGGGCTCTGGCATTTGTTAATATTTAGGGCTCTGGCATGTGTTTACATTTAGTGCTCTGGCGTGTGTTTATATTTAGGGCTCTGGCGTGTGTTTATATTTAGGGCTCTGGCATGGGTTTATATTTAGTGCTTTGACATGGGTTTATGTTTAGGGCTCTGGCATGTTAGGGGTCTGGCATGTGTTTATGTTTAGGGCTCTGGCATGTGTTTATATTTAGGGCTCTGGCATGTGTTTATGTTTAGGGCTCAAGCAAGTGTTTATATTTAGGGCTCTGGCATGTGTTTATGTTTAGGGCTCTGGCAAGTGTTTATATTTAGGGCTCTGGCGTGTGTTTATGTTTAGGGCTCTGGCATTTGTTAATGTTTAGGGCTCTGGCATGTTTTTATATTTAGGGCTCTGGCATGTGTTTATATTTAGTGCTCTGGCATGTGTTTATGTTTAGGGCTCTGGCATTTGTTAATATTTAGGGCTCTGGCATGTGTTTATGTTTAGGGCTCTGGCATGTGTTTATATTTAGGGCTCTGGCATGTGTTTATGTTTAGGGCTCTGGCAAGTGTTTATATTTAGTGCTCTGGCATGTGTTTATATTTAGGGCTCTGGCATTTGTTAATATTTAGGGCTCTGGCATGTGTTTACATTTAGTGCTCTGGCGTGTGTTTATATTTAGGGCTCTGGCGTGTGTTTATATTTAGGGCTCTGGCATGGGTTTATATTTAGTGCTTTGACATGGGTTTATGTTTAGGGCTCTGGCATGTTAGGGGTCTGGCATGTGTTTATGTTTAGGGCTCTGGCATGTGTTTATATTTAGGGCTCTGGCATGTGTTTATGTTTAGGGCTCAAGCAAGTGTTTATATTTAGGGCTCTGGCATGTGTTTATGTTTAGGGCTCTGGCATGTGTTTATATTTAGGGCTCTGGCATGTGTTTATATTTCTCCAGCATGGGGTCTGGCATGGATTCACATGCTCATGAATATTCCCCGTCGTCAGGCTGGGAATCCTCGGTAAAGAAAAAACCAGTATCAGTTTCGTTTCTGATCTGTCTTTCGTAGTAATAACCAATCACTGGTCTCTGCGTCATACTGACCACAGCCAATGACTGCCCTCTACCTAAGCACCGCCTCTGGCAGCCATCTTCAGATTTTTACCGCACGTTCATGTGTTGGGATCCTCGTGCTATTGCTCTCGAGCGTTAGTGCTATTTTTCACGCTTTTTCACAAAAAACTTCGATTCTTTCGGTCAAAAGAGCCTCAAGCTCCACCGATCCTACATCCGATCAACGGGGACCCGTGTCGGATTCATCTGTGCCCCTCAAGGGTGAAGATTTCGTCGAGCTACGCTTCGGAGGACTCCAGAAGCTTCTCAGGCCCGGTCTCGGAGATGGCCCAGGAGAAGGGAAGCTCGACGCCTGGAAAGCTGTTCAGGGTCTGCCCTGGATGCCAGCTGCAGAACGTCTTCAAGGAGGACGAACACTCTTTCTGCCTTTACTGCCTTCATGAGGACAAGACGCACGTGGAGAAGGACTGTGCGTTTTGCGGCAACATGTCGGAACGGACCATGAAGGACCGCCATCAACGTCTCGCCAACTGGCTGGAGGGTAAGAGCCCGTCTGGCGAGAAGAAGAAGAAATCCGAGCGGTCTTCTAAGACCTTTGAGGGCGCCCCGGCGACGGGGGCCCAACATAAGGCCAAGCACCGCGAGTCCGCTGGCACCGGGAGCGCCGAACGGTCGGGCTCTACGGGCGCCAGGCAGGGCGCACCCTCCCCGGCACCATCAACCACGAGCCAACGCTCTGGGTCGGGTAAGAGGAAGGCCGAGCACCCGGCGAAGCTCCTGGAGAGGCCCCGGTCGAGCTCTAAGGCAGAGGAGGAGCGTGGCAGTGCCCCCTCCCTCAAGGATAAGGCGGTGAGCGCACCTAAGGTGGTGAAGGCCTTGATCCATCCGACCAAGCCCTCTATCGAAACGGTCGCGGCGGCCCTGGCTCAGCCTGTGGTGGCTACACCAGTGGTGGCGACCTCAGGGCCCAGAATCTCCCTGCCTCCGCGGAGGGAGTCTTCCTTTGTGCCCATCGATAGGACCCCCGTGAAACCCTCCGTGGGGAAGAAGAAGGGGGGCAGGGCGTCGTCGTAGATTCGGCCTCAACCTCAGAAGAGGAGCTGATCGAGGTCTTAAGCCACGGCCTAGGCGTGGAAGAAGGCCAGCCCGTCGGAATGGACCCCGACGCAGGTGACGACGACGACATCGTCGAGGATACCGACGGGGCCCCTGCTCGCCCGTCGGATTCCCCTCTGCCAGCGCCGCAAGACAACTCGGCGGCCATTTTGTTGGCCATACAGTCCTTATGCTCCGAGATAAGGACGAGGCTACCGTTACCGACGGAGGAACCTCTCCCGTCGGGGGATCCAGAACCGGGACCTTCTGGTGTTCCCCCTACCAAGAAAAGAAGGATCCATCCACCACCTCCTTTTCAACCGTCGCGCCCCGTCCAGCCCTCCTCCCCGTCCACCCGAGGGGATGATACGGGGACTGACACGGCAGCGACGGGTACGGACGACGAGGCATACGACGAGGATTTTCCGTCGTCGCCTCCCACCAGGGCTTCTCCGCCCGACGAGATCGGATCTTTCCACTCCATGATCTCCAGGGCTTCCGAGCTTTTCCAACTCTGCCCTGAGGAGAAGAAAAAGGAAGGCTTCCTTTATCAGCGGCGCGAGGCCAAGAGGAAGACGGTCCTCGCAGTGCCTCTGTTGGACGACATTTGGGATGAGGGCCTTTCCCTCCTCAAGAACCCTTCCACGACGCCAGCTAGAAGAGACCGGTACGAGAAAAAGTACCGGGTCCCGGACACGGCCCCCCTATGCCTCCGGGCGCAGCCTACCCCGGACTCCGTCGTCTCCGCGGCAGCCAGGAAGAAAGCGGGGGGGGGTGCGGCCTCCACATCGACTTCCCCGCCGGACGGCGAGGGAAAGAAATTGGATGCTATGGGACGTAGAGTCATCTCGTCGGCAGCGACGACGATTAAAGCGGCCAACGCCTTGGCTATCGTGGCCCGCTACGACAGGGAGCTCTGGTACAAGATAGCTCCCCTGCTGGATTTTCTGCCGGACGACAAGAGGGCGGAGGCCCTTGAGATCCTGCAGGAAGGTGAGGTGGCGTCGGACCACGCCATCACCGTGGCGACGGACATCGCCGACACTGGGTTCCGCCAGCTGGGCAACGGCGTTTGCCTTCGACGTCGTGGATGGCTCAAAGCTACGGACTTTCGGCAGGACGTCCAGACCAGAGTCCTGGACATGCCCTTCGACGGGAACAACCTGTTTGGGAAGACAGTGGACGATTCCCTTCAGGCCATCAAGGCGGATACTGAGACGGCCAGGGCCCTTGGAGTCCTGCAGCAACGACGAACGCCCTTTCGGAGCGGCGGAGGCAAGGGCGCCTCCAAAGGTTCCGGCGGCGATTTCGCTTCCTACCGTCAAGCGGCCCGCTCGTCGTCGCAAGAGGCCTACAGAGGACGAGGCAAGTCTAGCGGACCCCGCCGTCGTCGCCAAGGAGGTCAAGGCGGCAAGGCCGCGTCCAAGCAGGATTGAACCGGCCGTGGGGTCGGGCCCCCACCGAAGCACCCCGGTGGGAGGCCGGCTGGCGGGCTTCGTCAGCGTGTGGGAGTCCATCTCCACCGACCGTTGGGTGCTGGACGCCCTGGCCCGGGGCCACGCGCTCGAGTTTCAAAGAAGGTGCCCGCGCGTCCCCCCCGTGGCCAGGAAAGAACTTCACGTCCCTCAACTTCTCCTGGAGGTAAAGGCGATGCTCAGAAAGGGCGCCATCGAACTCGTCCCAAAGAGGCTTCGGGGCTCCGGAGTCTACTCGCGATACTTCCTCGTGAAGAAGAAGACGGGAGGATGGCGCCCCATCCTAGACCTGCGACGTCTGAACAAGTTCATCAAGGCGCAGAAGTTCCGGATGGTCACCCTCCAGCACGTCCTGGGTCAGCTGGAGGAAGGAGACTTCCTATCGTCGTTGGATTTGGAGGATGCCTACTTCCACATTCCCATCCTAAAGGGGCACCGAAAATTCCTCAGATTCGTGGTCCAAGGGCGTCATTACCAGTTCAAAGCCCTTCCCTTCGGACTACGGTCGGCACCCAGGGTATTCACCAAGTGCCTCGCACCGGTGGCGGCGCAGCTGCGCCGCGAGGGGATTCACGTCTACCCCTACCTGGACGACTGGCTCATCCGCGCCAAGACGAGGGAGCTCGCCGTGGTCCACACGGCAAGGACCGTCCAACTCCTCACGGACCTGGGATTCTCCGTGAACTACGCCAAATCCCACCTGGTGCCCGCGCAAGTCGCACTGTTTCTGGGAGCGAGGCTCGACACAGTGTCCCTTCTGGCCTCCCCGTCGGAGGAGAGGACCAGGACCATCTTGGGCAAGGTGCAACGGATGTTGGTGGCCGACGCGGCCAAGGTGAGGTCCATCAAGTCCCTCCTCGGGATGATGTCTTCCTGCATCTACCTCATTCCCATGTGCAGGCTCCGGATGCGCCCGTTGCAAGAATTCCTGGATGCGCGCTGGATCCAGACGACGGGCAGCTTCGAGGAAAGGATCAAGCTCGACGAGAGTTTCCGACGAGCAATACGGTGGTGGGGCACCCGCGCGCATCTGACGGCGGGCATGGACTTCCAGACCCCAGCCCACCAGGAGACTGTGACCACGGATGCCTCCCTGGAAGGGTGGGGAGCGCACACCGAAAATCTGCACGCAAGAGGACTCTGGCTCCCGACGGAGAAGTCCCTGCATATCAACGTCCTGGAGCTCCGTGCAGTGTTTTGGGCCCTCAGGTCCTTCCTTCCGTCCCTCAAGGGCAAGGTGGTGAGGATCTTCACCGACAACACCACCACCATGTTTTACATCAGGAAACAGGGCGGAACCAGGTCCCCAGCGCTGTCCAAGGAGGCGCAGGACCTGTGGCATTGGGCCGTCGCCCAAGGGATTTTTCTGGTGCCGTTTCATCTGGCAGGGATAAAAAACACCATCGCCGACTCACTCAGCAGGGAGCTGCGCTCGTGCCACGAGTGGGAACTACGGCAGGATCTGGTGGATCGCCTCTTCCGACGCTGGGGCACACCCCAGATCGACCTGTTCGCGACGGCGACGAACACCAAGTGCCGGAGGTTCGCCAGCAGGTTTCCCCAGACGAGGAGCATGGGCGATGCTTTCTCGTTCCCCTGGGAGGGCCTGTTCCTCTACGCGTTCCCTCCCTTGCCTCTGCTAATCCGGCTCGTCAACCAGCTCAAGAGGTCACGGTGCAGGATGATCCTCGTCGCACCTGCGTGGCCGAGGCAGATATGGTTCCCGGACCTTCTGGACTTGTCAGCGTCCCCGCCGATCAAGCTGCCGGCGGACGCGGATCTACTCTCCAGGGAAGGAGGCGCCATCCTCCACCACGACCCGAAGTCGCTGAACTTGCAGGCCTGGCTCCTGCGGCGCTAGAGTTTGGAGGATACGACATACCGGCCGATTGCAGAGAGGTTCTTGCAAAGGCCAGGGCGTCCTCGACTCTTAAATGCTACGGACACAAATGGAAGAGGTTCTCTGTCTGGTGCCACGCACAGAAGATTAACCCTCTACGGATTACGGCTCCCCAAGTACTGCCGTACCTGCTGACGCTGGCCAAAGCTGGTCTGGCACACGCGTCCATCAAGATTCATCTTGCTGCGATCTCCCGATACACCAGAACCACGGGGCGGACGTCCTTGTGGTCTCATCGTCTGGTGAAGGAGTTCATGAAGGGACTGTTCAGATCGTTCCCGCCGGTGAAGGCTCCGGCCCCGGCGTGGGAGCTCAACGTGGTGCTGACCAAGCTCATGGGACCTCCGTTCGAGCCTCTGCACTCGGCCCCGTTGAAGTTTCTATCATGGAAAACAGCTTTTCTTGTGGCCATCACCTCCGCACGACGAGTGGGAGAGATCCAGGCCCTTTCCTGCAAGGCCCCGTACTTGACTTTCCACGACACGAGGGTAGTGCTCAGGACGCACCCCTCCTTCATGCCCAAGGTACCGTCGGACTTCCATCTCAACGAACCCTTGGTGTTACCTGTGTTCTTCCCGTCGCCTTCGTCGCCGGCTGAGAGGACTTTGCACTCGCTGGATGTAGCTAGAGCGCTGAAGTTCTACGTGGACCGCACGAAGGGTTTTCGGAAGACGTCACAACTCTTTGTGAACTTTGGACCTGTCAATCAGGGGAAGGCTCTCTCGAAGGCTTCCATCTCCAGATGGCTCTCCGGCTGTATCATGTGCTGTCACCGGTTGGCAAACCGACCGCTGCCTGGCCGTCCGAGAGCCCATTCCACCAGAGCGATCGCAGCTACCACGGCGTTCCTATCTGGTGTGCCCCTGCTGGACATATGCAGGGCTGCTACGTGGAGGTCGACGCACACCTTCACGAAATTCTACTGCGTCGACCGGGATTCCAGGGAGGAGTCCAGGGTCGGCCAAGCAGTGCTGCGCAACCTGTTCGCCTGAGGTGAGCCTGGTGAGGAGGTAAGATGCTTAATGTTGAGTTGATGTGATGCTTAATGTTGAGCCTTTGCCACCTCCCGTGGTTGTGCATGTGTGTACTGCTATGTATTCTTTATTCATGAGCATGTGAATCCATGCCAGACCCCATGCTGGAGAAGGAACAAGTTACTTACCTGTAACTGTTGTTCTCCAGCATGGGTCTGGCATGGATTCACATGCGAACCCTCCCGCCTACCCCTCTGCGGCTCTTCACTTGGTCATACTGCCACTTCACGTGCTTCCAAATCTGAAGATGGCTGCCAGAGGCGGTGCTTAGGTAGAGGGCAGTCATTGGCTGTGGTCAGTATGACGCAGAGACCAGTGATTGGTTATTACTACGAAAGACAGATCAGAAACGAAACTGATACTGGTTTTTTCTTTACCGAGGATTCCCAGCCTGACGACGGGGAATATTCATGAGCATGTGAATCCATGCCAGACCCATGCTGGAGAACAACAGTTACAGGTAAGTAACTTGTTCCTTAGTGCTCTGGCATGTGTTTATGTTTAGGGCTCTGGCATTTGTTAATATTTAGGGCTCTGGCATGTGTTTATATTTAGTGCTCTGGCGTGTGTTTATATTTAGGGCTCTGGCATGGGTTTATATTTAGTGCTCTGACATGGGTTTATGTTTAGGGCTCTGGCATGTAAGGGGTCTGGCATGTGTTTATGTTTAGGGCTCTCTAGCAGGGGTTTATATTTAGGTCTCTGGAATGTGGTTATATTTGGGGCTCTGGCATGTGTTTATATTTAGGGCTCTGGCCTGTGTTTATATTTAGTGCTCTGGCATGTGTTTATGTTTAGGGCTCTGGCATTCGTTAATATTTAGGGCTCTGGCATGTGTTTATATTTAGGGCTCTGGGGTGTGTTTATGTTTAGGGCTCTAGCATTTGTTAATGTTTAGGGCTCTGGCATGTGTTTATGTTTAGGGCTCTGACACGGGTTTATATTTAGGGCTCTGGCATGGGTTTATATTTAGGGCTCTGGCATGTTAGGGCTCTGGCATGCGTTTATATTTAGGGCTCTGGCATAGGTTTATATTTAGGGCTCTGGCATGGGTTTATATTTAGTGCTCTGGCATGTGTTTATATTAAGGGCTCTGACATGTGTTTATATTTGAGGCTCTGGCATGTATTGATATTTAGGGCTCTGGCGTGGGTTTATATTTAGGGCTCTGGTATGTGTTTATATTTGGGCTCTGGCATGGGTTTATATTTAGGGATCTGGCATGGGTTTATATTTAGGGATCTGGCATGTGTTTATATGTAGGCATCTGGCATGGGTTTATATTTAGGGCTCTGGCATGTGTTTATATTTAGGGCTCTGGCATGGGTTTATATTTAGGGCTCTGGCATGGGTTTATATATAGGGATCTGGCATGGGATTATATTTAGGGCTCTGGCATGGGCTTATATTTAGGGATCTGGCATGGGTTTATATTTAGGGCTCTGGCATGGGTTTATATTTAGGGCTCTGGCATGTGTTTATATTTAGGGCTCTGGCATGGGTTTATATTTAGTGCTCTGACATGTGTTTATATTTAGGGCTCTGGCATGTGTTTATATTTAGGGCTCTGGCATGGGTTTATGTTTAGGGCTCTGACATGGGTTTATGTTTAGGGCTCTGGCATGTTAGGGGTCTGACATGTGTTTATGTTTAGGGCTCTCTAGCATGGGTTTATATTTAGGTCTCTGGAATGTGTTTATGTTTGGGGCTCTGGCAACTGTTTATATTTAGGGCTCCGGCATGTGTTTATATTTAGTGCTCTGGCATTTGTTAATATTTAGGGCTCTGGCATGTGTTTATATTTAGTGCTCTGGCATGTGTTTATATTTGGGGCTCTGGCATGTGTTTATGTTTAGGGCTCTGGCATTTGTTAATATTTAGGGCTCTGGCATGTGTTTATATTTAGTGCTCTGGCATGTGTTTATATTTGGGGCTCTGGCATGTGTTTATATTTAGGGCTCTGGCATGGGTTTCTATTTAGGGGTGTGGCATGTGTTTATATTTAGGCGTCTGGCGTGTGTTTATATTTAGGGCTCTGGCATGTGTTTATATTAGGGCTCTGGCATGTGTTTATATTAGGGCTCTGGCGTGTTTATATTTAGGGCTCTGGCATGGGTTTATATTTAGGGCTCTGGCATGTGTTTATGTTTAGGGCTCTGGCATGTGTTTATGTTTAGGGCTCTGGCATGGGTATATATTTAGGGCTCTGGCATGTGTTTATATTTAGGGCTCTGGCATGTGTTTATATTTAGGGCTCTGGCATGTTTTTATGTTTAGGGCTCTGGCATGTGTTTATGTTTAGGGCTCTGGCATTTGTTAATGTTTAAGGCTCTGGAATGTGTTTATATTTAGGGCTCTGGCATCTGTTTATGTTTAGGGCTCTGGCAAGTGTTTATATTTAGGGCTCTGGCGTGTGTTTATGTTTAGGGCTCTGGCATTTGTTAATGTTTAGGGCTCTGGCATATGTTTATATTGAGGGCTCTGGCATGTGTTTATATTTAGTTCTCTGGCAAGTGTTTATATTTAGGGCTCTGGCATGTGTTTATGTTTAGGGCTCTGGCATTTGTTAATGTTTAGGGCTCTGGCATGTGTTTATATTTAGGGCTCTGGCATGTGTTTATATTTAGTGCTCTGGCATGTGTTTATGTTTAGGGCTCTGGCATTTGGTAATATTTAGGGCTCTGGCATGTGTTTATATTTAGTGCTCTGGCGTGTGTTTATATTTAGGGCTCTGGCATGGGTTTATATTTAGTGCTTTGACATGGGTTTATGTTTAGGGCTCTGGCATGTTAGGGGTCTGGCATGTGTTTATGTTTAGGGCTCTGGCATGTGTTTATATTTAGGGCTCTGGCATGTGTTTATGTTTAGGGCTCTGGCAAGTGTTTATATTTAGTGCTCTGGCATGTGTTTATGTTTAGGGCTCTGGCATTTGTTAATGTGTAGGGCTCTGGCATGTGTTTATATTTAGGGCTCTGGCATGTGATTATATTTAGTGCTCTGGCATGTGTTTATGTTTAGGGCTCTGGCATTTGTTAATATTTAGGGCTCTGGCATGTGTTTATATTTAGTGCTCTAGCGTGTGTTTATATTTAGGGCTCTGGCATGGGTTTACATTTAGTGCTCTGACATGGGTTTATGTTTAGGGCTCTGGCATGTAAGAGGTCTGGCATGTGTTTATGTTTAGGGCTCTCTAGCATGGGTTTATATTTAGGTCTCTGGAATGTGTTTATATTTGGGCTCTGGCATGTGTTTATATTTAGGGCTCTGGCCTGTGTTTATATTTAGTGCTCTGGCATGTGTTTATGTTTAGGGCTCTGGCATTTGTTAATATTTAGGGCTCTGGCATGTGTTTATATTTAGGGCTCTGGCGTGTGTTTATGTTTAGGGCTCTGGCATTTGTTAATGTTTAGGGCTCTGGCATGTGTTTATGTTTAGAGCTCTGACACGGGTTTATATTTAGGGCTCTGACACGGGTTTATATTTTGGGCTCTGGCATGTGTTTATATTTAGGGCTCTGGCATGTGTTTATATTTAGTGCTCTGGCATGTGTTTATGTTTAGGGCTCTGGCATTTGTTAATGTTTAGGGCTCTGGCATGTGTTTATATTTAGTGCTCTGGCATGTGTTTATGTTTAGGGCTCTGGCATTTGTTAATATTTAGGGCTCTGGCATGTGTATATATTTAGTGCTCTGGCGTGTGTTTATATTTAGGGCTCTGGCCTGTGTTTATGTTCAGGGCTCTGGCATGGGTTTATATTCAGGGCTCTGGCATGGGTTTATATTTAGGGCTCTTGCATGTGTTTATGTTTAGGGCTCTGGCATGGGTTTACATTCAGGGCTCTGGCATGGGTTTATATTTAGGGCTCTGGCATGGGTTTATATTTAGGCATTTGGCATGTGTTTATATTTAGGGCTCTGGCATGTGTTTATATTTGGGGCTCTGGCATGGGTTTATATTTAGGGCTCTGGTATGTGTTTATATTTAGGTCTCTGGCATGTGTTTATATTTAGGGCTCTGACCTGTGTTTATATTTAGGGCTCTGGCCTGTGTTTATATTTAGGGCTCTGGCATGTGTTTATATTTAGGGCGCTGGCATGTGTTTATATTTAGGGCTCTGGCATGGGTTTATATTTAGTGCTCTGACATGTGTTTATATTTAGGGCTCTGGCATGGGTTTATATTTAGTGCTCTGACATGGGTTTATATTTAGTGCTCTGACATGGGTTTATGTTTAGGGCTCTGGCATGTTAGGGGTCTGGCAAGTGTTTATGTTTAGGGCTCTCTAGCATGGGTTTATATTTAGGTTTCTGGAATGTGTTTATATTTGGGGCTCTGGCATGTGTTTACATTTAGGGCTCTGGCATGTGTTTATATTTAGGGCTCTGGCGTGTGTTTATGTTTAGGGCTCTGGCATTTGTTAATGTTTAGGGCTCTGGCATGTGTTTATATTTAGTGCTCTGGTATGTGTTTATATTTGGGGCTCTGGCATGTGTTTATAATTAGTGCTCTGGCATGGGTTTATGTTTAGGGCTCTGACATTTGTTAATATTTAGGGCTCTGTCATGTGTTTATATTTAGTGCTCTGGCATGTGTTTATATTTAGGTCTCTGGAATGTGTTTATATTTGGGGCTCTGGCATGTGTTTACATTTAGGGCTCTGGCATGTGTTTATATTTAGGGCTCTGTCATGGGTTTATATTTAGGGCTCTGGCATAGGTTTATGTTTAGGGCTCTGGCATGTTAGGGCTCTGGCATGTGTTTATATTTAGTTCTCTGGCATGTGTTTATTTTTAGGGCTCTGGCATGTGTTTATGTTTAGGGCTCTGGCATGGGTTTATATTTAGGTCTCTGGCATGTTAGGGCTCTGGCATGTGTTTATATTTAGGACTCTGGCATGGGTTCATATTTAGGGCTCTGGCATGGGTTTATATTTAGGCATCTGGCATGTGTTTATATTTAGGGCTCTGGCATGGGTTTATATTTAGGGCTCTGGCATGTGTTTATGTTTAGGGCTCTGGCATGGGTTCATATTTAAGGCTCTGGCATGTGTTTATGTTTAGGGATCTGGCATGGGTTTATATTTAGGGCTCTGGCATGGGTTTATATTTAGGGATCTGGCATGGGTTTATATTTAGGGCTCTGGCATGTGTTTATATATAAGCATCTGGCATGAGTTTATGTTTAGGGCTCTGGCATGTGTTTATATTTAGGGCTCTGGCATGTGTTTATATTTAGGGCTCTGGCAAGTGTTTATATTTGGGGCTCTGGCATGTGTTTATATTTAGGGCTCTGGCATGGGTTTATATTTAGGGCTCTGGCATAGGTTTATATTTAGGGCTCTGGCATGGGTTTATATTTAGGGCTCTGGCATGGGTTTATATTTAGGGCTCTGGCATGTGTGTATATTTAGGGCTCTGGCATGTGTTTATATTTAGGGCTCTGGCATGGGTTTATATTTAGGGCTCTCTAGCATGGGTTTATATTTAGGTCTCTGGAATGTGTTTATATTTGGGGCTCTGGCATGTGTTTATATTTAGTGCTCTGGCATGTGTTTATGTTTAGAGCTCTGGCATTTGTTAATATTTAGGGCTCTTGCATGAGTTTATATTTAGTGCTCTGTCATGTGTTTATATTTAGGGCTCTGGCATGTGTTTATATTTAGTGCTCTGGCATTGGTTTATGTTTAGGGCTCTGGCATTTGTTAATATTTAGGGCTCTGGCTTGTGTTTATATTTAGGTCTCTGAAATGTGTTTATATATGGGGCTCTGGCATGTGTTTATATTTAGGGCTCTGGCATGTGTTTATGTTTAGGGCTCTGGCATGGGTTTATATTTAGGGCTCTGGCATTTGTTAATATTTAGGGCTCTTGCATGTGTTTATTTTTAGGGCTCTGGCATGTGTTTATGTTTAGGGCTCTGGCATGGGTTTATATTTAGGGCTCTGGCATGTTAGGGCTCTGGCATGCGTTTATATTTAGGGCTCTGGCATAGGTTTATATTTAGGGCTCTGGCATGGGTTTATATTTAGTGCTCTGGCATGTGTTTATATTAAGGGCTCTGACCTGTGTTTATATTTGAGGCTCTGGCATGTATTTATATTTAGGGCTCTGGCATGGGTTTATATTTAGGGATCTGGCATGGGTTTATATTTAGGGATCTGGCATGTGTTTATATGTAGGCATCTGGCATGGGTTTATATTTAGGGCTCTGGCATGTGTTTATATTTAGGGCTCTGGCATGGGTTTATACTTAGGGCTCTGGCATGGGTTTATATAAAGGGATCTGGCATGGGATTATATTTAGGGCTCTGGCATGGGCTTATATTTAGGGATCTGGCATGGGTTTATATTTAGGGCTCTGGCATGGGTTTATATTTAGGGCTCTGGCATGTGTTTATATTTAGGGCTCTGGCATGGGTTTATATTTAGTGCTCTGACGTGTGTTTATATTTAGGGCTCTATCATGTGTTTATATTTAGGGCTCTGACATGGGTTTATGTTTAGGGCTCTGACGTGGGTTTATGTTTAGGGCTCTGGCATGTTAGGGGTCTGACATGTGTTTATTTTTAGGGCTCTCTAGCATGGGTTTATATTTAGGTCTCTGGAATGTGTTTATGTTTGGGGCTCTGGCAACTGTTTATATTTAGGGCTCTGGCATGTGTTTATATTTAGTGCTCTGGCATGAGTTTATGTTTAGAGCTCTGGCATTTGTTAATATTTAGGGCTCTGGCATGTGTTTATATTTAGTGCTCTGGCATGTGTTTATATTTGGGGCTCTGGCATGTGTTTATGTTTAGGGCTCTGGCATTTGTTAATATTTAGGGCTCTGGCATGTGTTTATATTTAGTGCTCTGGCATGTGTTTATATTTGGGGCTCTGGCATGTGTTTATGTTAAGGGCTCTGGCATTTGTTAATATTTAGGGCTCTGGCATGTGTTTATATTTAGGGCTCTGGCATGGGTTTATATTTAGGGCTTTGGCATGTGTTTATGTTTAGGGCTCTGGCATGTGTTTGTATTTAGGGCTCTGGCGTGTTTTTATATTTAGGGCTCTGGCATGGGTTTATATTTAGGGCTCTGGCATGTGTTTATGTTTAGGTCTCTGGAGTGTGTTTATATTTTGGGCTCTGGCATGTGTTTATATTTAGGGCTCTGGCATGGGTTTATGTTTAGGGCTTTGGCATGTGTTTATGTTTAGGGCTCTGGCATGGGTTTATATTTAGGGTTCTGGCATGGGTTTATATTTAGTGCTCTGGCATGGGTTTATGTTTAGGGCTCTGGCATAGGTTTATGTTTAGGGCTCTGACATGTGTTTATATTTAGGGCTCTGGCATGGGTTTATATTTAGGGCTCTGGCATGTGTTTATGTTTAGGGCTCTGGCATGTGTTTATGTTTAGGGCTCTGGCATCGGTTTATGTTTAGGGTTCTGGCATGTGTTTACATTTAGGGCTCTGGCATGTGTTTATATTTAGGGCTCTGGCATGGGTTTATGTTTAGGGTTCTGGCATGGGTTTATATTTAGGGCTCTGGCATGGGTTTATGTTTAGGGTTCTGGCATGGGTTTATATTTAGGGCTCTGGCATGGGTTTATATTTAGGGCTCTGGCATGGGTTTATATTTAGGGCTCTGGCATGCGTTTATGTTTAGGGCTTTGGCATGTGTTTATGTTTAGGGCTCTGGCATGGGTTTATATTTAGTGCTCTGGCATGGGTTTATGTTTACGGCTCTGGCATGGGTTTATATTTAGGCCTCTGGCATGTGTTTATATTTAGGGATCTGGCATGGGTAGGGCTCTGGCATGGATTTATGTTTAGGGTTCTGGCATGTGTTTATGTTTAGGGCTCTGGCATGTGTTTATGTTTAGGGCTCTGGCATGGGTTTATATTTAGGGCTCTGGCATGTGTTTATATTTAGGGCTCTGGCATGGGTTTATATTTAGGGCTCTGGCATGTGTTTATGTTTAGGGTTCTGGCATGTGTTTATATTTAGGGCTCTGGCATGGGTTTATATTTAGGGCTTTGGCATGGGTTTATATTTAGGGCTCTGGCATGCGTTTATGTTTAGGGCTTTGGCATGTGTTTATGTTTAGGGCTCTGGCATGGGTTTATATTTAGTGCTCTGGCATGGGTTTATGTTTACGGCTCTTGCATGGGTTTATATTTAGGCCTCTGGCATGTGTTTATATTTAGGGATCTGGCATGGGTTTATATTTAGGGCTCTGACATGTGTTTATATTTAGGGCTCTGGCATGGGTTTATATTTAGGGCTCTGGCATGGGTTTATGTTTAGGGCTCTGGCATGTGTTTATATTTAGGGCTCTGGCATGGGTTTATATTTAGGGATCTGGCATGGGTTTATATTTAGGGCTCTGGCATGGGTTTATATTTAGGGCTCTGGCATGTGTTTATATTTAGGGCTCTGGCATGGGTTTATATTTAGTGCTCTGACATGTGTTTATATTTAGGGCTCTGGCATGTGTTTATATTTAGGGCTCTGACATGTTAGGGGTCTGACATGTGTTTATGTTTAGGGCTCTCTAGCATGGGTTTATATTTAGGTCTCTGGAATGTGTTTATGTTTGGGGCTCTGGCAACTGTTTATATTTAGGGCTCTGGCATGTGTTTATATTTAGTGCTCTGGCATGTGTTTATGTTTAGAGCTCTGGCATTTGTTAATATTTAGGGCTCTGGCATGTGTTTATATTTAGTGCTCTGGCATGTGTTTATATTTGGGGCTCTGGCATGTGTTTATGTTTAGGGCTCTGGCATTTGTTAATATTTAGGGCTCTGGCATGTGTTTATATTTAGTGCTCTGGCATGTGTTTATATTTGGGGCTCTGGCATGTGTTTATGTTAAGGGCTCTGGCATTTGTTAATATTTAGGGCTCTGGCATGTGTTTATATTTAGGGCTCTGGCATGGGTTTATATTTAGGGCTCTGGCATGGGTTTATATTTAGGGCTTTGGCATGTGTTTATGTTTAGGGCTCTGGCATGTGTTTATATTTAGGGCTCTGGCGTGTTTTTATATTTAGGGCTCTGGCGTGTTTTTATATTTAGGGCTCTGGCATGGGTTTATATTTAGGGCTCTGGCATGTGTTTATGTTTAGGTCTCTGGAATGTGTTTATATTTTGGGCTCTGGCATGTGTTTATATTTAGGGCTCTGGCATGGGTTTATGTTTAGGGCTTTGGCATGTGTTTATGTTTAGGGCTCTGGCATGGGTTTATATTTAGGGTTCTGGCATGGGTTTATATTTACTGCTCTGGCATGGGTTTATGTTTAGGGCTCTGGCATAGGTTTATGTTTAGGGCTCTGACATGTGTTTATATTTAGGGCTCTGGCATGGGTTTATATTTAGGGCTCTGGCATGTGTTTATGTTTAGGGCTCTGGCATGTGTTTATGTTTAGGGCTCTGGCATGGGTTTATGTTTAAGGTTCTGGCATGTGTTTATATTTAGGGCTCTGGCATGTGTTTATATTTAGGGCTCTGGCATGGGTTTATGTTTAGGGTTCTGGCATGGGTTTATATTTAGGGCTCTGGCATGGGTTTATGTTTAGGGTTCTGGCATGGGTTTATATTTAGGGCTCTGGCATGGGTTTATATTTAGGGCTCTGGCATGGGTTTATATTTAGGGCTCTGGCATGCGTTTATGTTTAGGGCTTTGGCATGTGTTTATGTTTAGGGCTCTGGCATGGGTTTATATTTAGTGCTCTGGCATGGGTTTATGTTTACGGCTCTGGCATGGGTTTATATTTAGGCCTCTGGCATGTGTTTATATTTAGGGATCTGGCATGGGTTATTATTTAGGGCTCTGACATGTGTTTATATTTAGGGCTCTGGCATGGGTTTATATTTAGGGCTCTGGCATGCGTTTATGTTTAGGGCTCTGGCATGGGTTTATGTTTAGGGCTCTGGCATGTGTTTATATTTAGGGCTCTGGCATGGGTTTATGTTTAGGGTTCTGGCATGTGTTTATGTTTAGGGCTCTGGCATGTGTTTATGTTTAGGGCTCTGGCATGGGTTTATATTTAGGGCTCTGGCATGTGTTTATATTTAGGGCTCTGGCATGGGTTTATGTTTAGGGTTCTGGCATGTGTTTATGTTTAGGGTTCTGGCATGGGTTTATATTTAGGGCTCTGGCATGGGTTTATATTTAGGGCTTTGGCATGGGTTTATGTTTAGGGCTCTGGCATGTGTTTATATCGAGGGCTTTGGCATGTTAGGGCTCTGGCATGTGTTTATATTTAGGGCTCTGGCATGTGTGTATATTTAGGGCTCTGGTATGGGTTTATATTTAGTGATCTGGCATGTGTTTATGTTTCGGGCTCTGGCATGGGTTTATATTTAGGGCTCTGGCATGTGTTTATGTTTAGGGCTCTGACATGTGTTTATGTTTAGGGCTGTGGCATGTTAGGGCTCTGGCAAGTGTTTATACTTAGGCGTCTGGCATGGGTTTATATTTAGGGCTCTGGCATGTGTTTATTTTTTATTTTTTATTTTTTTTATTTAAAAATTTTGTATTTAGTTTTACAAAAGAAACATTTTACAAACATTTTTTAAGAACATGACCATTTAAAATTACAATCATCAAATAACCAATCATAAAAGTAAATTCATCAACCATCAGTTTTACATAATGGATTAATTTTTCCAAAATCATATTTTTAAACCTAACCTAACCTAGAAATTTGTCAAACAGTAGTATTAACAATCTTAGGCTGCATGTTATACAGAATTTCTACTAACAGTAGTTAGTTTGTCATTTTCAGTTAGTAGAACAGTTTCGATTTTACCCAAAAAACATACTAGCGATATGATGAGTGCCATGCTCCCACCATACATGCATCTTTCCCAAAAAGAAGATTTCGAGATGTATGTGTCTTTTGGAGCAAAAATCCCCAGATGGTTAATTCTATCGTGTTTGAAAAAGGAACAATCAACTACAAGGTGTTTCAAAATGTCATCAGTTCCACAGTCACAAAATCGACAGTGCAAGTTTGTAAGTACACGATTAATGTTTCTCCAATAATGGATTCTTTTAAGTGTATGATATCGGTTCAATTTAAACCTCAATATGCTCGACGTATCTTACTTGAAGGGCATTGAGACAGATAAGGGAAGTTTCACACGGATTGGAGCAGGGTGCGTGTATTTTGGGGGTGCGCGGGAAGTTTCACATGCGATAGGCCCTGTGCGAGTGGGGTCCGTGTAGTACTGGGGTTCGCGGGAAGTTTCACACGCGATAGGCCCTGTGCAAGTGGGGTACGTGTATTTAGACGGTGCGCGGGAAGTTTCACACACGATGGGCCCTGTGCGAGTGGAGTACGTGTATTTTCAGGGTAAGCGGGAAGTTTCACACGCGATTGGAGCAGGGTACATGTATTTCGGGGCTGCGCGGGAAGTTTCACATGCGATAGGCCCTGTGCGAGTGGGGTACGTGTATTTTGGGGGTACGCTGGAGGTTTCACACGGATTGGAGCAGGGTACGTGTATTTCGGGGGTGCGTGGGAAGTTTCACACGCAATAGGCCCTGTGCGAGTGGGGTACGTGTATTACTGGGGTTCGCAAGAAGTTTCACACGCGATAGGCCCTGTGCGAGTGGGGTACGTGTATTACTGGGGTTCACGGGAAGTTTCACACGCGATAGGCCCTGTGCGAGTGGGGTACATGTATTTCGGGGGTGCGCGGGAAGTTTCACACATGATAGGCCCTGTGCGAGTGGGGTACGTGTATTTTGGAGGTACGCGGGAAGTTTCACATGCGATTGGAGCAAGGTACGTGTATTTCGGGGCTGCGCGGGAAGTTTCACACGCGATAGGCCCTGTGCGAGTGGGGTACGTGTATTTTGGGGGTATGTGGGAAGTTTCACACGGATTGGAGCAGGGTATGTGTATTTCGGGGGTGCGCGGGAAGTTTCACATGCGATAGACCGTGCGAGTGGGGTACATGTATTTCGGGGGCGCGCAGGAAGTTTCACACACGATAGGCCCTGTGCGAGTGGGGTACGTGTATTACTGGTGTTCGCGGGAAGTTCCACACGTGAAAGGCCCTGTGCGAGTGGGGTACATGTATTTCGGGGGTGCGCGTGAAGTTTCACACATGATAGGCCCTGTGCGTGTGGGGTATGTGTATTTTGGGGGTACGCGGGAAGTTTCACACACGATTGGAGCAGGGTACATGTATTTCGGGGCTGCACGGGAAGTTTCACACGCGATAGGCCCTGTGCGAGTGGGGTACGTGTATTTTGGGGGTATGTGGGAAGTTTCACACGGATTGGAGCAGGGTACGTGTATTTCGGGGGTGCGCGGGAAGTTTCACATGCAATAGGCCATGCGGGTGGGATACATGTATTTCGGGGGCGCGCGGGAAGTTTCACACACGATAGGCCCTGTGCGAGTGGGGTACGTGTATTACTGGGGTTCACGGGAAGTTTCACACGCGATAGGCCCTTTGCGAGTGGGGTACATGTATTTCAGGGGTGCGCGGGAAGTTTCACACATGATAGGCCCTGTGCGAGTGGGGTACGTGTATTTTGGGGGTACGCGGGAAGTTTCACACGCGATTGGAGCAGGGTACGTGTATTTCGGGGCTGCGCGGGAAGTTTCACACGTGATAGGCCCTGTGCGAGTGGGGTACGTGTATTTTGGGGGTATGTGGGAAGTTTCACACGGATTGGAGCAGGGTACGTGTATTTCGGGGGTGCGTGGGAAGTTTCACATGCGATAGGCCGTGCGAGTGGGGTACATGTATTTCGGGGGCGCGCGGGAAGTTTCACACACGATAGGCCCTGTGCGAGTGGGGTACGTGTATTACTGGTGTTCGCGGGAAGTTTCACATGCGATAGGCCCTGTGCAAGTGGAGTACGTGTATTTTGGGGGTGCGCGGGAAGTTTCACACGCAATAGGTCCTGTGCGATTGGGGTATGTGTATTACTGGGGTTCGCGGGAAGTTTCACAAGCGATAGGCCCTGTGCGAGTGGGGTGCGTGTATTTCAGGGGTTCGCGGGAAGTTTCACACGCAATTTCGCTGTCAGAGCGGGGTACGTGTATCCAGTGGGGTGCATCTGGAGTCCAACATGTGAATCAGCACTGTAGGTCCTCCCAGGTGTCCCCTCTACCCCCTCCACGGCCCCTGCAGGCAGCCCACACCAGAGGGGACTACCCTGCACCCCTGGTCATGTGCCGCAGGCAGTCAATCCACCATGGCCATGCCCCCCAGCCATGCCACATGTCAACTTGCACTAGTGATCACCAACTCATGTCCCCCAGCATCCCCACCCCCCAGCATTCAGGGGCACCTGTCAGCAGGCCCCCACACATGTCCCCCAGCACCCCCACCCCCAGCATTCAGGGGCACCTGCCAGCAGGCCCCCACACATGTCCCCCAGCACCCCCACCCCCCAGCATTTAGGGGCACCTGCCAGCAGGCCCCCAATCATGTTCCCCAGCACCCCCACCCCCCAGCATTCAGGGGCACCTGCCAGCAGGCCGCAATCATGTCCCCCAGCACCCCCACCCCCCAGCATTCAGGGGCACCTGCCAGCAGGCCCCCACATATGTCCCCTAGCACCCCCAACCCCCAGCAGTCAGGGGCACCTGCCAGCAGGCCCCCACATATGTCCCCCAACACCTCCACCTCCCAGCATTCAGGGGCACCTGCCAGCAGGCCCCATATCATGTCCCCCAGCACCCCCAGCATTCAGGGGCACCTGCCAGCAGGCCCCCACACATGTCCCCCAGCACCCCCACCCCCCAACAGTCAGGGGCACCTGCCAGCAGGCTCCTACACATGTCCCCCAGCACCCCCACCCCCCAGCAGTCAGGGGCACCTGCCAGCAGGCCCCCACTCATGACACCCTGCCCCACATCATGACGATCCTCAATCATGGGCCTTATGGCCAGCCACATCACACCCCACGCCACCCCAGCCCAAAGACCCAACCAAGTATTGCATCCACCCACACAGAAATGCCCATTACATGATACAACCCGAATGGCAAGTATGTAAATGAACACATGTCCGTCACACACACACACAATGGGTGAAAGTGAATGTGAAAACCCACATCATGACATGCATGAAATCAATGAGAGAATACCACACATCGAAGTATGAAACAAAAATGTATTGAACCCAAAATGAATGTAATGAAAAGAAAACACACAATAATGTGAAGAAGAAATAAAACGCAGCATGTCCGGAAAATAATCAAAAATATGAAATCAGAATCCAAAGAAATCCAAATGAAAATGTGTCCAAAGTCTCAGTCCAACAAAGCAAATCCAAGGGAAAAAAATAAGTGAAATCCATTGCCCCATGGTGAAATGAAAAAAAAAAGACAAATCCACTGTTCAACTATATACAAATCACCAATCCAGGGTCAATGAGCCCAACAAATGAAATTAAACCTACAAAAAAGACTACCTAATAAAGAACTATATACAAAAACGTTGTGCATTGTCCAAGCGCCCCAAATAAACAAAAACAGAAAGGAAACCTAACACTTACTATATACAATGGCGGCGGGCAAGTCCTGCGGCTCACTCTGTGCTGTCCCGGGCCAGGGCATCATCGAACTCCATGTCGATGTCCCGGAGGCGGGCCTCTGCCCTGGCCCCGAGGTCTCGCAGGGAGGCACTCATGGCCTGTTCCAACTCCCTGCGAGTTGCCTCGAGGCACTCTGCCCGACTCAACGCCCGACGCATGGAGAACTCCGCCCTGACCATGGTGAGCCGCGCCTCTTCCGCCCGCCGCCGCTCCGCATCTATCCGCTGGCCCAACCGCTGCCACACGGAAGACCCTCCCATTCCGGTTCCTCCTGCCCTCTGGCCGATGCCTGCCCCTCCGATGTTGATGGCCCCGAGCCATCATTGCTCCCACGTACAGCCTGCTCCTGCTGCTGCTGCTGCTGTCCATGTGCCCTGTCCGATGGTGCCTGCACATCCTCCATCAGCTGGTCTCCAGTTGTGGTGTCCATCCCTGCTGGACGGCCAACTCCCGATTGTGGCAGGGATGTGAGCTCCACCAAGCTGGCTGTGTTGGTCGGGCCAGGTCCACAGGGGGCCCTGGTGGAATCTGGGCCAGAAGATGGCAGGGAGAACGACTGGCGCATAGTCTCCACAGAGGAGGAGAGGTCCACCAGAGTGCGCGACACATGTAGGAACCCACCGGCCAGGGCCCCTCCCAACAGTGCCACGTCGCGACGCTGCTGTTCGTGATGGCGTGCGTTCTCCACCCAGGAAGAACGCACATCATCACGAATGTCACAAGTGCGCAACGCGACACCAATCAGGACGGAGCCCATACGGTCATTGGACCCCTCGTCCGCAGGTAGTGGAGAGGCAGATGACATGGCATTCTCCCCTACCTGCGGACGGGCCTGGGACGGGGCATCCCTGCTAGTGCATGGTGGTGCAGTCACAAGATCAAGGACAGGGACATGCAGAGGCCCCTCTGCGGTGACCTGTGCTGCCTCCTGGCCCTGGACTGCACCACTTGCACCAGTGGTACTACCCCCACCGGGCCCCATGTGCGGCTCAGTAGCGGGCTCCTCCTTCTCTGTGGAGACCACCAACCTGGATGTCTCCGTACCATCTTCCGCCATTGCAAGCCCCTGTGGGGGCTCACCCGGCCCTTCCGCCACAGCCGTAGTGGCAGACGCGGCACCAGCCCCCTTGCTTCCAGATGATGGCAAGTCCTGGTAGGGTGGCTGGGCCTTGCGTCGCCGCCTGGTGGAAGCATCCCTGCCGCTTGGCTCCACAGCGCCGTCTCCGCCCTCTTCTTCACTTGACGCTGCATAGAGGGAGACATCGAACACAAGCATCAGGGTACAGTACAACATTCCCCTAGACAGGAAGCAATAACACATGAGTTGCAGTGTCTAACGTCACTTCCATCCTGTCCCTCCACAACGCATGGGTGAATGCATACAACACACATGCATGAACAGGCACGGCACCTGCAATCAACCTCAGCATCCATGTAAAAGGGCATCTATTAACCAAAATCTTGCCTTCAAACTCACATGCATCATGGCTCACACTGATCCCATGCATACACATCACCGGAGGGTCATGCATCATGCCTTGCACACCACAGACACACTGGATAGACACAGTGCATACAACGGTGACCGCACTGCATGAGTGAATGTACACATCATCACAGACATGTGTCATGAATCCATGGCGTACCTAAGTCACACACACACTTCTCAGACACACACACATGTGCACCATACATGTACACGACAGCAGCACCCATCCCTCACACCCCCACCATGTGCAAGAACAGACACTGGCATTCTTTCATGTGTGCATTTGCCATACAGCTACCCAGGTTGCATTGTAACTCATGCACCAACCATGTGGTTCACACATTACTGGTCTCACATGCATGACCATGATGTCCCTGCACACACACATCCATACATGGCCTATGTCACACATACAGGCAAGTATCAGACTACCAGCACACTGCAACATACCCTGTCTCACACACCAATGCTTGGCCACTTACCGCTCAATTCCAGACGGGTCTTCCACTGCAGGATCTGGGCGTGGCGCGCTGGGCCTACACATTCCAGGACCCTCATCTGGTTGTCACTCATGCTGACCCGGCCCCCCCCCGCGAGGCGCCGGGCCTTGTAGAGGGTCCTGGACCTCAAGTCCTCCCAGCGCTTCTTGACGTGCTTAATGTCGCCTGTTGCCACCCCTCTGCGTTGATGGCAACCACTATGTCGTCCCAGATTCTCTCCTGTCCTTCCTTGTTGGCGCGTGATGTTCCGAAGAGGGCATCAAAATGCCCCAGGACATGCTCCACCAGGACACCAACTTCCTTCACACTGAAGCTGGTGGCCCTCTGCCTCTCTGGCTGGGCTTCGTCAGTGGTCTCAGATGGTGTTTGCCCCGACATGGCGACCCCCGAGGCAGGCGTGGGTGGGCAACTGGGTCCTGGGGCTGGCCTGTGGAGCAATGGTATCCCAGTTGGGAGTCTTCTGTTCCAGCAGGGGTGGACACAGCAACTGGAACCCTGGCTGATGTGCAGGCACCAAATAGCAGGGCACGTGGGCAGCGGGCAGTCAGGCAGCAGCGGATGGCAGGTGGGAGCATGCTCGGGGCACTGGGGGGCAGTAATTCGGCCTTCTGGGCAGGAGTGTAGTCTTCCATGTGTTGTTGCATGGCCAGCTTGATACGGAGTGATTTGGCACGTGAAAATCTTGCATGTCAGCCTGTAATTCGAGGAAAGTCCCTTCGCACGTAAGTGCATCAGCACACGTACGCGGTTTCATTGGACCAAAGGCCCTTAGCGCATAAGCACTTCTGTGACGTGACTCGCGGGGGTGTTTCCCTCGTGACGTGGGCATAGTGGTTCAGCGCGCGTGAAAAAACTGCACATCTGCGTGTGAATGCTTGTAATCCGAGGAAAGGGCCTACGCGCGTAAGTGACGTGACACGCGCGGCCGTTTCCATCAACACGGGTGCATGTTCATCGTACACGTCCAAAAACTGCACGTCCGAGTGTCAGCTCGTGTAATTGGAGGAAAGGGCCTTAGCGCATACACGCGTAAGTGACGCTGTACGTGTGGGCCGCTTTAAAAGGTACGTGTAGGACCCCATTCCCTTGTAAGTGCTTTTCGTGGAGAGCGAGGGGGTGAATTCTGTACTTCTTGTCGGTTCACACGCGATTACTTCACAGCTTTTCAAGTTCGTACTCCCTGTTACCTCTAACAGCGTTCTTTATTTTTTTTGGGCCTTTTTCCTCAAACAGCGTTCAGTTCTTCTTTTGTCCTGTCTCCTCAGACAGCGTACAGTTCTTTTTTTGGTGGGGGTGTTGCCTACGTGCACACGTGCATTTTTTTAAAGTTATTTTTCCAGGCAGACGGTGAGTTGCGTACGCATTTACCAACTGTGCTTGTCCCGTGTGTCGTGTACCCCTTCAGAGGTCATTGTAGGCTGCGTGTAACACGCGTACGTTTGTTTTTGTGTTTCTGGGTGCCACAGCGTTGTGCGGTTTCATTTTTCCACGCACGTGATCTATGAGGGGTTGCGTGCACGTTACTTTTTGTTTTTGGGGTGCCTGTGCGTTGCGTGACCCGTCATCTTCCCCCAGGGGTCACAGACAGCCTTGCTAGAGCAATAGGGTACGAATTCCATCTAGTACCCTACCCCTTTCACCCCCAATTGCCCAAGACAATTGTTTACTGCAACTCTCATACACACAACAACATCAGTGCCATGGTTGGTAGGCGACCAAGCGGTAAGGGAGGCAAAGGTGGCCGACCTCCAAAAGGTGGGTGTGGTGGGCGCGGTAGGGGACGTGGCCATGATTTGCAGGGTGCCACTATACCCCCATGTGTGGAGGACCAATCAGGGACACCCATGCCCCCCCCATGGTTGAGGGAAATATGGCTGACACCATCCCAGCTCAGCCCTTGTTGGACCAGCCCATTGTGGCACCTTACCCGGCACAGGATGACTCCCAGGATGACTTCCAGGTCAGCAAGTCTAAGCCACGTGTGCCGGTGCAAGTTGGTGTCACCAGGCCACGTGGATCTAGGGCAGCGATGTCATCTGCTGCCCCAAGTAGGCTGGGTGGGGAGGCTGCAGGGGCAGCTGCAGCTCTATCCACCCCAGCTCTGAGTCTCCCACCTGGGACAGTGTCGGTCCTGGTCCATCAAACTGACGTTGCCCCTGCCAACATCACACTTCAGCCAATGCCTGCACCAAGACCTATGGTCATTGTGCATTCGCACACTCCCAGTACCCAGTCCACCTGCGTTTCTGCCCCTACTGACCAGAGCGGCGCAAGCCACTCAGGCTCTGCTCCACCTTTGAAGAAGAGGAAGAAGGGTGCTCTGGCACTACAGGCTAAGACCCCAGACATGGCTACATAGTCCGGCAAGTCAAGGAAGCCTAGCTTTAATGACCCCGAACTTGCTGCACTTGTGACCTATGTGTCGGCACATAGCCGTGAAATGGTGGTGACTGCAGGGTGCAAGACCACACCTGGTCAACGTAGGGCACACTGGCAGACCATCGCGGACTGCATAAGTGCCCTTGGATTTGTGAGGCGCACAGCTGATGATTGCTACAAGCGGTGGAATGACCTGAAACGCAGAGCAAAGAATAAGCTGGCCTCAAATCATGCCGCTACCCTGGTGACTGGCGGTGGGTCTCCACCAGAGGACAATGAACTCACTGAACATGAGTCTGTTGCTGGGACCTTCATCACAGAGGAACAGATCCAAGGCATGGGAGAGCTGCCTGATTACGACGCATTGTCCGGTGAGTGCCCATGCATGTGTGTGTAATCCATGTGTATGTTGTTTGTGTGACGGGTTCTGATTGAGTGCCAGGTGAGGGTGTGTATTCCTGAGTGTAATGGGTCACCCATGTGCTTCCTCCAATCCATTCACGTGCCTTTGATTTGGGTATGACAGTATCCCTTCTGCCCACAGTAGCCAATTAGCCCCACATTACTGCTGTTACACTTGAACTATCATTTTGCAACAGCATTGTTCTGAATTTTTTCTGTGTTCATTCTGGCTGATTGTTTAGATTATCCAATTTTTCATATGCTTTATTCATCCCTAATGCCACGTATGTGACATGCTTCTGTCATTGTTTTCACCCCACATTGTGCCACTTTAGTTACCTGGTTATGTGAATGTTTAAGCCATTCAGGGCGAGGGAGTATTGGCCTGCTGAAATTAATTTTTAGGGCCTGTTAGCATGTGGAACATGATAGTTGTTTCCTGTCATGTTGAAGTGAGCAACCATTGATGTGTACATCTGCCTACAATCACTGTCTAATTGTACACTGGATGTGTTGCAGTGTGCGGCACATGCATATTTTGCAACACTATTCTGCATTAATCTTCTCATCATGTCCATGTGACATGGATGTGTGACAGTACTCATTCACTGACATATCGCTGTAGTTGTCTAATTTACCATGGCTATGCGACATGACATCTGTATGCTGGCATGTGTCATGTATGTGTATTGGACATGCCACTCACAGGCTGATGTGTGATGCCAGTACTACACGACATGCTGCGAATGTGTTGCTTTTCCATCTTGGTGTCCTCATTGTCTGCCTTTTTGACTCCCCTTCAGAATCATTGACAGTGCCTGAATACCAGGGTTATAGTCATGTGGGACATGTGTTAACTATGTACAGGATCTCTGTCTTGTCAGGCCTATGTGTGTGCTATGGTGCTCATGCCTGTTTCCATTTCTTGTGTTTCATGTTTTTGCAGGTGACGACGCACTTGATGCTGGTGAGGTTCAGGAGATGGTGCAGACCCAGGAGGTTTCTCAGCCATGACCAGGCACCAGTGGGGGATGTGGTGTGGTGGTGGGTGAAAACACTTTGGTACTGCAGAGCATACTGTCGAGGGGTGCCTCTGGGTGCACCTCCCCAGACCTCTATTCAGGTGCTGAGTCGGATGATGAGACTTATGTGCTGTCGCAGGTCAGTGCTTCTGGCAGGGATTCTGTTCTGTCCAACCCACCTGGACCAGGGGTAGAACCCTCTATGGGGATGTCAGTGTTGGTAGGTCCGCCTTTGTCGGTTACCGGTGCAGGGTCACACATCTGATCCTGTTCCTGGGCCAGCAGATCAGAGGGGGAATGCAGTCTCATCTCAGGCAGTGCCAGCACAGCAAGGTGCAGATCTCCTTGCCCCAAACAGGTGTGGTGCACGCCGACGCGGTGGCCGTGCGCCACCAGGCAAAACTGTATGGGAAAACTCCATGTACAGTATGGCAACCCAACAGGCAGCATCAGTAGAAATGATGGCTCAGGCAATGGAGAGGGTGGTCACTTCCATTATCCCCCTGAAAGGCAGATGGAGCAACAACAGCAGGCAACAGACTCCATTTGCCAATCACACAGGGAAGACATGTTGGCGTCCATCAGGGACCGACGGGCGGCACTGGAGACTCTGTGCAAATCCATATCAATAGAGTCACAGGGCCACAGGGAAGCCCTGAGGGTGGAACTCCATAACCTCAGACAGAGTCTGCTTGGACTTGAAGCTTCCCGAAATGTTAGGGCAGAACAGCAGCTGGAGCAGCTCAAACGGTCACTCTCAGCTGAGCTGCAGGCAACACGTGAGGAGATCCGGGCATCCCGCGAGGCCATGCGTGCAGAAGTGCAGGCAACCCGTGACGTGCTGCATGGGGATCTCCGCACTTTAATCCTCCAGAATCAGACTTTCCAGACCCGCATGCTTGCTACCATGGAGGACCATACCAGGGCTTTGCGTGGGCTGCCTCCCCTAGTGCCACCACCTCCTGATGCAGCAGCAGAGGGTGAAGAGAGCGACAGCAGTTCTCCCACAATGGCATAGCCATGCAGGCCATGAGCCCATGGAGGTATTTTTTTTCCCGCAACATCCACGCAGGTGGGTGTTGTGCACCCTGTCCTCGAACCTCCTGGGTGCCCCCCACCCCCCACATGGCCATTTTTTTTATTTTTTTATTTTTTACAGTGTGTTGCCTTGTGTGGCTCCCGTGGGCATCCACTGTATTCCAGCTGGGCACATGCAGGTTTGTCCTGAGTTTGGGTTAGATGCTTGGGTTCGTGACACACACACCCCTCCTGCTTCCTGTTTCCATGGGCTTGCAAAGGGTGTGACCAAGTGACAGTGACTTACACAGTGACATTGGGCTCCCATGAGCTGTGTGGGCAGTCTGTAGTCAATACTGTGTGTACATCCCTAGTGGGTATTGTTGTTGTATTGTACACTGCATGGTGTATTGATATGTGCTTGTGCATCCATGTCTTCCTCCTAATTTGCAGGTTCCTTCCTCATGTCTTCACAAGGCCGTCTCCTTTGCAGATAGAGTTCATGTTGTATGCAGTACACTGACACATTTGCGTGGCAGCAACACTCTACAGTTGGAAGGGGTAGATGGGCTGACTTATTCAGGTTGTAAGACTACCACTACTTTCACTTAGTACTGTCATGTTTTTGCAATGTTTCATGGTGTGTTGCTGTATTGTGTTGGTGGTAAGTGTTTGTTCATGTGTGCTGTTTGTTATTGAGCATATTGTCTGTGGGCAGTTTCCATTTGGGACAGTGCACTTTGTGACACTTGTGTCAGGTCTTGTGCATTGCTTTGTTTGCTTTCACATTGCATGACATGCCATGGTGTGTTGGGTGGCGGAGCTGGGGAGGGGTTGGGTGACATGGCGCTATTTTCATGTTGTATTTTGCAAGGGGGTAGTCATTCATGCAGCATAAATGTGTGTGTTTTTTTATGACACAGCATTGGTTGTCTTTCGGCAGGTAGGGATGCACACAATGTAACAATTCCAGGTGACCAATCTCAGGCTGGTATGCTTGTAACAGTTGACTGTCCCTTATGTCATCGTCATTGATTGTCAGCTGGTATGTGCCAGGGCTGTGTGCACTCCACAGGGGTGTGATTTTAGGTGATGTAATTAGCCACCAGCTGCGTACGGGCTGCCTCACCACATGCCCTTTCCCCTCCCATGTGCAGCGGCTGTGCTTGTGGTTGGGGATGTGGGGGCACCACCATGTCCACGGGCAGGCCCCGGCATGTTGCAACCTTGTGCAGGACACATGCTGCCACTATGATCCTGCATACTACTGTGGGCGCGTATAGCAGCTGCCCACCAGAGCGGTCAAGGGAGCGAAAGCGTGACTTGAGCACTCCGAATATGCGCTCCACTATGCCCTGGGTTGCAATATGGGCTGTGTTGTATCTTACCTCGGGTGGTGTGGTGGGGTTCCGAATTGGCGTCATCATGTGGGTGCTCAGTGGGTAGGCACTGCCCCCTAGGGTGGTGATGATGGGTATCATTAGTGGGGTTGTGATATTACTCAGTATCTGACATGCATGCATGTGCAGGGGCATTTATACTCACCAAGCAGCCATGTATCACCATGCCGCCCAGCTTCTAGGTCCCGGTTTAGGGTTGACATTCTGTAAATGAAACTATCGTGGGTGGACCCTGGATAGTTGGCATATACTGAGGTGATGAGTCCCTTTGCATCACATACTACCTGCACGTTGATGGAATGCCAGTGCTTGCAGTTTCTGTAGATGTGCTCAGCTGCCCTGGGAGGACGTAGAGCCACCTGGGTGCAGTCAATGGCACCTAGCACTTTGGGGAAGTGTGCCACCCCGTAAAAAATCCTGGACGACAGCCTGCCTTTCTGCAGGTTTTCTGGGCAGGTATATGTGCCTGCGGACTGATGGGCGTGCAGTCATGATGGCCAACACCTGGTGCAGGCAGCGTGACTGCGTGGCCTGTGAGACCCCCCCACTATGGCAGTTGTCCACTGGAATGAACCAGTGGCCAAGAAGTGCAGTACATTGAGCACCTTTTCCAAGGGGCACAGTGCTTGGGAGCACAGGGTGGGTGATTTGAGGTCATCCTCCCACTCACTCACCAGGTTGAGTATTATGTGAGGTGGAAACCTGTACCTCCCATACACCTGATCATCAGGCATCCCAAAAAGGCTGGTTCTGGGGGAAAAAATTCTGGCCCTGACTATCCTCCTCCTACGGTATCCCACGACCACTGCTGCGAGGAACGGTATGTTCATCTTGGCGTCTGAGCTTGTTTGTTGTTTGTGCGCACTTTTATGTTGCACGGGTCCACGTACGCCTGCTTCCTGCTGGCGTATGTGTTTCCGGATTAGCGTGTCTTTTTTGGCGCACGCATTGGCCCTGTTTGATTCCATGAATACGTGTTGTAAACGCGCGTGTGGGCGTTCCGTGCATTTGGCTCTTGTACTTTCTCCGTGACGCCCACATTTTCACGCGTTGTTCCCCATTCCGTGTGTTACGCCCCCTGTTCTGCCTACTTTAGTTGTGTGCGCTGCGCTATGTGCGCTTTCGCTGTGCGTGTAGCGCATGCTGTTTCGAGACGTGTCCGCCAGCGTGCGCCACGCAGGATTTTAGCGCACATCCAGGGTTTGACACGCGCACAGACTTCCATGAATCGCTGTGCGCGGGTTTCGCTGCGATTTTCGCACTTGCGCTGCGATTCGCACGCTTTAGCACGCTTGCGCTGGAATTTTCAGCACACATTAATTCCATGAATAGGCCTCTACGTATTCCACCCACATCAAAAAGACACATATCCAAACCATATAAAAGGATTGGTTCTACTTTCGTCAAATAGAAGTTGATCAACGGTAACAAGGAAAACTCACAAATAGTTCTTATCAAAACCTTCATCATTGATGCTAATGGACACACCTTCATCTTTAGATATGATTGCCAAAATTTAAGAGAATAATGGTCATTTCAAGGGTACCCAAGATAGCGAATTGAATTATCACATTCAATTACATTTCCATTCAATTGCCAGCTGTAAGTTTTGATTTTTTTATAATTTCGAAAGACAACAATTTGTGATTTGTAAGAATTAGGTATTAAATTGTGAGATACTGCAAATTTTGAAAATCCGTCCAGTTTTAATTGTAGCCCACTGGGGGTTCGATCAAACAGTAAAATGTCATCTGCAAAACATAACTACGAAATGTTTAAATCCCCTAGTTTCACAGGATACATACCACTCTCATTCCATAACATATCTATGTCACAAAGATATAAATTAAACAATGTGGCGGCTATGTTACAGCCTTGCTTGACTCCTGTATTGGTCTCGATAGGAATTGTGAGCGCGCCATCCTTGTTAGTCCTTATTTGAAACGTGGTATGATTATGTAACATTGCAACCAATTGAACCATCCTTTTTGGGAAACTTAATTTTAAAAGTTTTGTCCATAATATTTCTCTTATAACTGTGTCAAATGCGCTGCTCATATCTAAGGCTGCCATATAGACAGCCCCGCTCTCAGGAGTTTTGGTTTGAGCAAAAATATGCAAAATGATAACGGCATTTAGCGATGTACCCATATGTTTTCGAGACCCTGTTTGAAATTTGGAATATATGGTCTTTGTCTCTATAAAATTTTGGAGACGCTGTAATGAAATAATGGAGAAGTTTGGGTTTCCTTTCTTATATAATGGAATGATTATGGCATTTAGCCATGACCTCGGAATTGAGTTGGTCGTTAGTATGTAAGCAAATTTAGTGTAACGAATGGCTCCCCAAAAATAGGGGTTATCTATTAGAATACAAGCAGGCAGACCATCGGGCCCAGCCACCTTTGAATACTTGAGTAAATTGATTGCATCAACAAGTTCATGCATAGAAAAAAATATACATTCCTTACAATTGTATTAAAAAATACCAGAGTTGTAGTTTTGAAATTGCGAAGAAAGACTATATCTGCTTTTGAAATAGTCTATCCATGTAGATGCTGCAATTGGGGATCCTAGATCGTGCGCCGCGGCCCCTTTTTTGTTATTCAAAATTGCCAAGATGTTTCTAGTATTGTGTGTAATAAGATACTTCATCATTTGTTGATTCGCAAAAAGGTTTGTGTTAAATTTTATAGATTTTAATAAGTGCCTATGATTGCTATTTATCACACCTTTGGCTTCTTGATATTTGGCATAATGCAAGTGTCTTTGATTCAATCCACGTAGCAGTCAATTTTTTTCCCTCTTACCTTTTGCTATTTCCGAATTGAATCCCTTATAGACAGCTAAATTATAAATTTTCGCTTTATGGGCAAGATATTCGATATGTGCTTTGATTATATGTGAATTCCATTCTTCTCTTCTGTGTGCATTGATAAACAGATCTACATATGAGACACCCGAATTACATCTCTTTGAACCAAGAAAGAAAGTTCTCTACACATTTTCGGATGCCATCCAATCGAAGTCTGCGCTCGATGTAGGGTCACTCGTCCCAATGCAACATCTTTTAAAGATGCTAGATCGCATCTTATACTAGTACTTATTGGATTATGATCACTCAGAGTATGGTTATTGATTGATACATTATTTACCATAGAGATTGAGACAGAAGAGACAAAAAAATAGTCTATATAAGAGGGTCGAAGCCCCCTCTTCCAGGTCCCTTAATGAGGACCAGCTTTATAATCCAACAATTGTATATTCCATTCTTTGAAATAGGGAACCCAGCGCTTCCCCATAGTTACTGAGGAACCTGTAGAAGAATTGCACTTATGGTTTTGCTTAGACGTTGATGGTGAAGATACAGCATTGAAGTCGCCCCCAATAACAATCATATAGTTCGGATTTCTAACCATAGCCTCCTCAAGTAGCTCGTCCACATTGTCAAATGCAGCCTCAATCGAGGAATTAGCAGGATTGAAATACAAACACACAATTAAAAATACACATGTCGTTAAACCAATGGGGAGGAACTAAATTGCCAACATGCCAATTTTCGAATAAACAACCTTTGATTTGTGATTAATGGCATTGGTGACAAGAATAGCGATCTCGCCATACGGACGACCAATTGGACCTTTTTCAACTGATACGCAAAAATTTGAAAATCCCTCAATATTCAACTCATTGACACACATGGTTTCCTGTAATAAGGAGATCGTGGGTGATCCCATTGCAACATAATTAGAGGGCCAATTCTCTAAGTTCCTTTTCCCACAACAATTCCAAGACAGAACTTTAAGACTCTGTGTATTAGAGACTGGGACATTTCTTGTCTATGATTTGTTTTGATTATTTGAGAATTCAAGGATGGAAGTCATTAAAGGGGCTAACCAAGTTATATTAGAGGTTGCCCCCACCAATTCTGAGATTTTAGATATTAATTCAACAGTTTGAGCAGGGAGAGCTAATGGGTTGGCTTGTGTGACTCCCATTTCTTCCTCCGGTTTGGGGACTTCATTTAGAAATTCTTCTGCCTCCTCAATGGTCCTGAACAAACATAATGTTAAACCACGGGAATTAAAGTCATCTCTGTGTTCCCACAGTAGCCTAAGTATCATTGCAGAATGTGGAGCACAGATCATTCGGAGGTTATTATGGTTCGCCAGTCTCAGCCACTCAATGTCATCAGTATGAAGGTTCCTCAATTGAGGACTATCCTTAAATGCGTTAAACAGGAAGGATCTATTTAACCTTTGTTTGCCATTAATGGGCTGATCACTAGACCAACCCAAGAAATACCTTCTATCTCTATTGAATGAATATTCTGTTTCGTCTTGTTCAGAACTGCCTCGGGAACAATGCTTGTTCTCTTTTATTTCCCTCAAGATTAGTTGCCCCCTCACAATCAGTTTTTGCTATAAGATTTCCAGAACGTGTACTATGGCTTTCATTACCATCTGTGGAATGAAGATCGGTGGTGTTACTTATGGGATTATTTTTAACCTTCAGAGAACAGGATTTCTTTTGTTTGGACACTGCACCCAAATTCATTACCATTGTTTGGTCTTTCACCAGACCTTTTACCGTGTTTTTTTTTTCAATGAGTGGACAAAAGGTTGATAAGCGACTTTGTGACAAATGTCCCGAATTTGATTGGTCGCCTTCACCCTGATCATCCCTTGGTCTCATCATATTGGAACCCTTTTTTTTAATTTGGTGATGGTTGCCAATAGATGGTACCACATTTAAGACGCACACACCAACATTTAACAAAAGAAAGACTCAGGGGAATACAAATAGCCCCGAGATTCGTCCCCTTAACAAGGCTTGCGACTGCTTCCGAACAAGAGAATCTTGTGGCTCCCATGTGGGCCCTCCCTAAACATGAAAACCACCGAATTGATGGCCACCTTAGCAAACAAACCAATTATGCTAGTGGGTAATACAAACACTTTTAATATTTTATTAAATTGACAGTAATATGATCATATTGATATGATTGTAAAATACAGCGCAAAACACTGAACTATTAAAAACAGATTTCATATCATTTTGATTATACAAATTACAAAGTGCCGTTAAACCATAACTCAAAACACTCTAAAAACCTAATCTGATAAACTATTTAACAGAGAAAACTGACTAATAGTACAGAAAAAGAGATCCTATAAAGTGATAAAACACTCCTATTAGATACCAAAGATAGTCCCTATTATAGGGGGTACTTTCTTTCAACACTTTATGTCCTTATTCTATGAATCCGCATCAGACCTGGTATGCGGTTCTCAATTATTCCATTCTGCATTGCACAATGTTGGTTAAAGTACAACACAGAAAAACCCGACATGTTTCGTTCTCTAACACTAGTAAAAACAATGTGAGAACTTCTTCAGGGGTGGAAAGATGGCGATTTATCAAAACAATAGGTCTTAGCTCCTTAAAACACCATATATCAACAAGATTGTATTATCTTCATGGTGGACTTCATGTAACCTAGGGAGGGACAACATAGAATAACAGCTGTGAGTATAGGCTGAACATTCTTAACTTTAAGCACAAAACCAACAGGAAAATAATTGTCCTGTTGGTGGCTCACCGTATAGCAATTCACAATTAATGTTAATAGACAGATGGGTAAACAGGTCTTCGTAGTAGACACTATCAGCTCTGAAAACAAAACAAAATACACCAATTGAGAAAACATGTGCCAAGCGACCATGCCTCTGTTAGTCATGCCAAAATACATTTTTCTTAGAACAAATCTCCCTCGGAAACTGTACAAAAAATAACAAGAAAATCTCTTTTCTGTGACAGTCGCTTTCTCTCCAAAGAGAATAATGGTGCACAGTGTCAACGAAGCTGGTGGCTGTCTTAACCTACAGACCTCACTTCTTGCATATGAAAAGAGAGAAGGTTCACCCTTCATGGGACCGTGAGCTAAAATCGCTCTCTTAAGCCTCAGTGCAAATGGCAGCTAGCGATTAAGACATATTCCAGTGAAAAATGGTACCCTATATCCCATGTGCCACTAAAAGAGAAAGAAGGGTGTGTGGCTTACCCTTGGTGGAGTCGTACGCCGCTATCGCTGGTGTTAGACACGGACACGTTGTGAATTCCGATGTCCTTTTCGTATGCGGTTGAGCAGTTAAATGTGATTAATGGGGAAAGCGGCAGCGCCGTCCTCGTATAGCAGGGAGAGACAAAGACAAACCTGTGTCAAACAACACAAACACAGGTTACTAAATGGGTCCTTAACCACCATAGAAAGGTCTCTAACGTTTGTTACTGCAGTACTATGCTGGGTACAAAAAATGTCACCAACGAACACATTCACAACTCTGCGCCGGAAAACTAAACGAGAGCTCTAACTGCCACTTACTTCACTTACTTCACAGAATACTGAAGCCGTCTCAATTGCGTCTGCTCGTACCGTGTGACTGGTCTCTCCAGCACCAGGGGTCAAAAGCTGCATGGCTTAAATAACCGCCAGTTAGTAATAATTAACACCTGTTACTAGGTGTAACCCAATTGGTGGCCTGCTGCGGCTCGCCTGACGTTAACATGAGCAGCAGCATCTGCTTCTTGCAAACCGCAGCAGAGCTTCGTAAAAAAAAAAAAAAAACTACTTTTATTATTAATATTGCAGCACTTGGTGACTTCTGTAGTGCCTAGCAGGAGAAACGCTTTCGCTGTTTGAAAACCCAGCATTGCGAGCCGGGAGGAGGCTCTTGCTGGTGCCTGTGCTTCCTGGAGGAGGCGGGCTTCTGCGAGTCACGTGACGTATCACGTGACCTTTTTCGGCAACAAAACGCCGAGCCATCCACCCTCGCGGCGTTAAGCCCGTAGGAGACAAGCCCTCTGGCTGTTGTGCGGCTGTTTGGCGCAGTCGGCGCAAAAATCTACATGTCACCTACATGAGAAGCAACAGCAGCCATCAACAACCGAGGTGAACCAGAGGTAAGGTCTTCTTCGTTCATAGAATCCGTTCACACAACGTGAGACTGCGGGAAATTACATCCTTTGATCACGCTGTTTCCTCTAACTACGTCCTGACAAAGCCCTTTTTCCACAGCCCTGAAACATCTAAAGCGACTATCTAGCATTGGACTCTCATCCTCGGTAGTGAGCACCTCTGAGGCAAAGCGACTAATTACCCACAGACTTATCTAAAGTTGTTGACACATCGCTTATCATCTTTTACCAACAAACGGTGTAGTCATCACAGATTGTTGATTAAACCAAACTTGATGAAACTTCGCAGTACTAAAGACATGGAAGGGGCAGGGAATGGATCGTACTTAAATCAAAGCTGTGAAGTGATCATACCAACTGCTCAACTTGCTCAGGAGAATACTAATCTGATGAATGGAGAAAAAATTCAAGCTCTGGTACATGCTGGTGAAAAACATAGTACTCCAACAAAAAGCCAGACAAAAAAAAATCCAAGTATCGCTATAATGAATAACTGGAAAAAAGGGTTAGAATATACTATCTCAACAAGAAAAATACAAAGTAAAATAGAAAATCATTTTGGGAATAAACGACATAAAAGCCACAGTGACATCGAAGGCGATTCTTTTATTCTCTGGGAAGACCCAAGACACTCCCAATCCCCGATTTCTAGTACAGAAATACATACTGTTGTAGCACATCTGGAAAAAGAAATCTGTACCTCACCTGAGGAAGATAATGTATTCATCCCAACCCCACAAAATCTACAATCCTCATCAACTGTTGCACAGCTAATGCTGGAACAAAGGGACTTAGAAAGAAAAGATGATGAAGAAACAACAACGAATCCAAATACAGACACATTGAAAGCACTGAACTTTGTCCTTAGTTCATTGGTCTCTGTTTTTGAGATGCTAAAAGGAGAGGTCCAATTGCAAAACGGGATATTGTTAGAAATGTCTAAAGAAATTTCTCTTTGTGACTCTACTCTAGTGGGCCTGGCAAACGCCATGAATACAAAACTCAGTACTTCAATTCAGGCACTGAACATTGAGATTGTAAAACGAGGACTTGACATCTCCTCTATTCAGCAATCACTGAAAGAAAAAAATCAAACTGAAAACCAAAACAACACACTTTTGAAAGAGATTTTCTCAGCCTTAAAAGGACAATTGTCCTCAGTTCAAACAGAAGAAACCCCAGAAAAAATTCAGGAATATTCACTGGAGGACACCCCACTTTCAGATTCAATAATGGAAGAATTCTTAAGACTAGCTACAGTACTAGAGGAAGAGGCAGATATCGGAAAAAATACAAAAGATACTAAGTCTGATAACTCAAAAGCTAGTCAGGCGGAAAAACCTCAAGAATGGCAAGAACAAGGGGAACAAACATCAAGAGGCAGAAGAAAAAAGAGAAATCGTTTGGCAAAAAGAAAGAGCTCTAAACCCTCACAGTCTAGAAGTAAAAACAAACATAACAAAGGGTCGAAGCAAAACAAAATTGAAAAAGAAAAAGGTAAGACCCAAGAAAAAACACAATCTGCTGGGACTAGTGAGGAGCAGGATGCTATTGTGGGCAACCCTAAAAACCATCGTATTGGCATAAAAGAAAATAGACCCAAAACAGGGAAAGGAATCCAGAAGGCCAAAATTGACATCCCTACAAAGACCAATTTTACTAAAGACAAAGAACTGGACGATATAGTTCCAATAACAAAAGTAAGTATTGGCTTACAAACAGAGGAGTTGATTGGACAAAAAAACAATCTCAAAAAGAAAAGCATTGAAATCGGAAAGGACTGGAAAAAACAGATAAATCTAGAAGAAACAACAAGAATAAAAAACTAGTCGCCCAACCTCAAAAAGAAAACATAGCCAAAGCAGTCAAATGGGCTCCAATTTTTACACAGAAAAGAAGGCAGCCAGAAGCCAAAAAACTGTATGGGCATGCCACTGCCATAAACCAACAGGAAAATTGGAAAATTGCCCCCATTTTTCTAACAACGAAGCCGTTGGCTTTCAAGGACCAAAGCACAACCTTTCCAGGTGTAACTGTTCCAGCAAATATGCTGGGGAAACACACACCTGAAATAAATGGCAACCAAATCAAGAACGGAGAAGGGAAATTCGTCAAACTTAATACCCAGATGCATTGTGAGGAGAATGCTGTAGGTATCCATTTACTCTCCGAAATATGCAACAAACCAACAGAAAATATATTAGTGGGAAATGCCATTGCCAACGAAAGGATCTGGTTAAGACTGCGTTCAAACCATGGCCACCATAAATCTTTGAATCGGGGAGTGATTCTGAATATAATACAAAAAATAGGAGACCTCCACTCTTTTAAATCCAATGACATCGAAAGCGTGAAATTCCCGCTATCAAGTGATCCATTCCTGGTTGAACTCATTATGACTTCAGCAAACGCAAAAAAGGATATTTTGCGAAACTCAATTGAATTGGAATCCTATGGACTGGAAGTTTCATGCAATGATAAGAAAAACAACACTATGGCCAAACACTGCTTTCTCCCACGCCCAAATAAAGAAACAACATATCAAAATGATACTATCCTTACAAAACAAGGAAATTTAGAAAAAGACCTCAACACAAAAGAAAACACCCTCATGTTCCTATCAGACATATTTTCAGAAGTTCTGAAGAAGTCGGGCCTGGGCACACAACGACTTTAGAAAGAATCATGTCAATGTCTTTAGTTGGAACACAAGAGGCTCTAGTGTCATTAGAGACAAAGAAACAAGGGCATACTTATTCGATCAGGGGGATGCGATTCTTTTACAAGAAACCTGGTTGGTCAATCCGCTAAACATTGAAGGGTATATAGTTCACTGTCTGTCAGCTGTACAAAAACCGTTGGGCCGGCCATCAGGAGGCTTACTAATAGCACTAAAAAACCAAGTCTTTAAAAATGTACAGGAATTATGGAAAAGCCCACAGGGCATTCAGGCATGCAGAGCTGAAGTATCTACACAAGAAACTACGACAACTTGGGTCTTTGTAAACATTTACTGGAACCCTGCAACATCAAAACTAGACTGCTTTTTAGAGAACTTAGCATCTCTATTTGAACTATTAAAAACAACTCTAGTTTCTAGTAAGATCGTGGTAGCTGGAGACTTCAATACGAACTGCCTATACTCCCTAAAAGGAGACAGAGATCGAGGAACCCATAAGAAAACTACTCTGGGAAAAAAATGGCAGGATTTTATGGAACAATGGGACCTTCACATGGTCGTGGGCTCACAGGAAGGTGCTAAAGAACCTTATATAACCTGGAGAAGAGGGAACTCCTCTTCAGCCTTAGACTATATCCTTGTTTCAAAAACTCTGCATGCTTTGCCCTACACATTAAAAATAAAACAAGAGTCTGGCAGTGACCACAGTAGACTGGAGCTGTCACTCGAAAATATTTTAATGACAGAAATTGAACGAGAACTACAGTTGCTTGAGGGGAAGAAAGGAAAAATTAGAGTCGTAAAATATAAAGATGGGGGAACCAATCTAAATGGAAAACTTAAAATGATTCCTGATCACATATGGAAACCACATTGTGATCCACACCGATTTACCAACTTCCTATGGGCAACCCTAGCACCCAAATATTTAGCGGGAGAAGCCAAACAGAAACATCTGCATGCCTTTGACGAATCTATACAAAGAAGAAAAAGAGAGCACAGGAAAATGTTAAGAGTCATCAAAAAGTCAGGACTTTCAGCAGAGGGTATGAAAACTGAAATAAGAACCCAAAAAGCCAACTACAAATCATGGTCGATTTCTCATAATGCTCTTCGGATGCAAACAGATGGCGAGTACATACTTAAAACACTCAGAGAAAAAAATAGCAAGAATTTCTGGGAAGTAATGAACCAGTTTGAAGGGGATCATGTACAATCATTATGTAACTTAGTTTCAGAAGATGGCTGGGTGAGCTACCTGACAGAGACATTCAAGAGTGGTGAGACCCGTGAATTTATACCCAAACCAGATACCCATTGGCAACTCAATTTCTGTGAAGAAGACATACGAGAAATTATAGCCAACTCCTCGACATCAAAAGCCTCAGGTCTAAACGGCTTGACCTATCAGGCACTGAAAAGTGAACCAACATTGTGGTCAAAATTACTATCCGCTCTCTTCAAAGAAATACTAAAACAACGAACCTTTCCAGCTTCCTGGAAAACGGCCCTTATAATACCCTTTTTTAAATCTGGGGATCGTCGTATGCCAATGAACTACAGACCGATAGCATTGCTGGACGTTGAAAGCAAAATCTTTATGAGACTATTACTAACTCATGTCTCGAAATGGGTTGAAGACTGTAACATTCTATCACGCTTCCAAACAGGATTCCGCAAAGGCCACTCAACATCTATTAATGGCCTGATTTTAAACATCCTGAATGAGCAAAAAAGAGGGGGGAAAAAACAAATGCTGTACGGAGCCTGGATAGATCTGTCTAAAGCTTTCGACCAGATTGAACGAGTCCTATTGTGGGACAAACTTCGGAAATGGGGAATGCCAGAATCTCTTCTATCAATTTTAGTGGCACTTCATAAAAACACCAACCTAAGAATACGGCTCGATGCGATGGGTCATCTGTCCAGACTAGTTGAAGTTAATAGAGGTGTAAGACAAGGGTGTTTGGGGGCGCCTTTGTTCTTCAACTTGTTCCTGGCGGATATGGGCCACTTTTTAGAAACATCTGCTTTGATAAGCCCAATCCTAAATGGGAGGAAAATCTGCTGGTTGGCGTATGCAGATGACATAGTTCTCCTCGACAGAACACCAATTGGGCTACAACACCTACTTGACAAATTGAATGAATACGTAGGGATAAATAAATTGACAGTTAATCCATCTAAATCGAACATTCTGATTTTCAAGCACCCATTGTCAAAAGCAAAATATATAAACTGGAATATGGGAGGAGAACGGATAAAAATCGTAGAAACCATAAAATATCTAGGATATAACATCTATGCCCATCCAGCAACATACAAAGTAGAAAACGAAGTGTCAGCTAAAATAACACAATTTACATCACAGATGATTAAGCTAAATTATAAATTCTGTAAGTTTTCCATTTTGCCCTTGGTAAAGTTTTATCTCGCCAAAGTGGTTCCAGTTGTTCTATATGGACTTGAAACAAAACCGGATCTTTGGTTCATAAACTGGGACAACTATGAGGGTCGCCTCTGGAAAAGAGTTCTGGGTCTCCCAAACTGTGCAACCTTAAAAAGCCTAAGATTCGAACTAGGCCTAAAATCTCTTAATTGTATGGCCAACTGGAAGCTCATCTCACTGTTCAGGGAAATCACACTAAGCGAAGACTCGACGCTGTATGGAGAACTCAAACACGAAGCATTATTGAAAAAATCTGCTATCCTCATTTCATTGGGAAGAAAGACGTTGGAAATGCTAAAGAAATTGGATCTAAATGAAGAGACTCTGGCCCTAAACCCACTTAAAGTAAAATGCAGACTAGAAGAATGGGACTGGATTGAAACAGTGGAGAAAGTAAGGGAGGACCCAAATCAAAACACATTTTTGAGGGTAGATAAGAAATTAGGATCTCTCTCATGCTATCTACTGAAATCTCCAAGTAGAAAGTTGCGTTCAGATTTCCTCAGAATGAGACTGAATCTCGTCCACTGTGGGGCTGTCCTGGCAAAACGTAATCAAGGACACATGGCAATAAAATTATGCTTAATATGCTCAAACCCTGCCAAACAAACATTAAAGCATATTCTAATGGACTGTGAAGGCACCTGGCCACAGCGATTAAGATTCTTCAGAGATCTGGTACGGAGGGAGGAAGACATAGTAACAGACTTCCTCTGGGAAAGAATTATCTCAGGAAAGAATGCTGCACTTACGTTTGCAGCAACCCAGGTGCTAATAGAAAGTGGTGTGACAATCTAACAAAGATCCAAAAGGATAAATGTCCCTAAGCATGGTATTCACAGGACTAGAAAAATTTGGCAGGGTGGGTGGACTATTAGAAACTTCAACACAAGTTCGGTCCTTTTTATATTTAATGCAAATCGTTTTGTAATGTTTTTCCCTTTGTAAAGGCTTAAGCCAAAACAAATAAAAAAAAAAAAAAAAAAAACAAAACTACTTACACAGCTTGCCTTCGGGAAAAAACAGTTTGCAGAGGGGGCACCGGACTTGTGAAAAGTGCTCCTGTGTCTCTGCACCATTTAATGGTCTCAGCCTATGCCATTCCAATCAATGGCCTCGTTAAGCCCTAGTTCTGTGGTTTTACACACAAAAATAAGCCACGTTTCTTTTGTCTGTAATCTTTTGGTGACAAACTCACCATTTAGACGTGAATCAACACTAAGGAATACTGTCCACCTCAACTCATTTCTTTAGGATTCATCATCAGAAAGTGACTCACTAACGGGGCTGTGATCACTTTATTTTTAATACAACTTTTGTGCTCAAAGATTCTTACCTTCACCTTACGGCTAGTCATGCCTATGTACATTTTATTACACAGGCACCAAATTGCGTAAATTACATTATCTGTGTTGCAATTGGTAAATTTATTATGAGACCATAGCGTATTCAAACCTATGTCCACTTGCACCGATCTACTAGTTAGGTGGCAATTAGTACATTGGCCGCAGGGTGCGTGACCTACTAATTTCGGTAAGCCCCATAGTTCTGTAATACTTCTCTGTTGAGGGTGACATTTGGTTATATCATTCTTAGTAAGGAGATCTTTCAAATTAGGTCCTCTTTTAAATGCACACATTGGCTGCTCCACTGGGCACTCACCCCCTAAGAGGATGTGCCAGTTATTCCTAATAATTTTAACCACTTGGTTGGCCAAGGGGTTGTAAGTTCTCACAAACACTAGATTTTTCTTCTCTATAGTGTGGTCATGATATTCAAGAAGAGCTGCACGATTGTTGTTCGTAGATCTTTTGTATGCACGCTTGATTATTTTCTTAGGGTACTGTCTGGCTTCTAATTTAGAGCCTAGTACTTGTGCCTCAGAGCGGAAGATCTCATGAGTAGAGCTATTCTTTTTAAGACGCAAAAATTGGCCAAAAGGAAGATTTTCCCTTGTATGGCGTGGGTGGCAACTATCAAACACAAGAAGAGAATTCCGATCCGTGGATTTGTGGAACGGTTTTACTTTCAGGGTGTTAGACCTAGTATCCACCCAGATAGTCACATCTAGAAAACTGATTTCCGTATTACTCTGTGTTGAGGTAAACTTCGTATAACGACTTTGTTTATTAATCCACTCTACAAAGTCACCAAACAGCGCTAGGGACCCATTCCATATGATCAGTATATCGTCTATATAACGTCGCCACAAGCCCAAATTAGAAAAAAATGGGTTTGTGGGGCTGTAAATGGTGCTCCTTTCGAAACTTTCGACATATAAATTGGCTGCTGACGGAGCCACAGACGATCCCATTGCCATGCCATGTACTTGATGGTAAAGTTGGCCGTTGAACATGAAATAATTTTCTGTCAACGCCATTTCGGCACACCAAAGGATAAAGCTGTTGGGTGTCGTTCCTTCAGTCCTTTTGGTCAGCAAAGTTTCTTCTAACACTAACAATGTTTCCTGTTGTGGAATACATGTGTAGAGCGACACAATATCCAAACTGACTAGGAGTTGGTGCATAGGGTCGAACTGCATGTCTTCCACCATGTTGATGACTTCGGTGGTATCTTGAATGTAAGAGTACATTGCTGACACGTAGGGTTTAAGGTGCCTATCGGCGAACCACGAAAGTGGTTCGAGAAGTGCTCCTGTTCCTGAGATGATAGGATGTCCCGGAGGATTTTCCAA